>NC_047021.1:10905483-12317318 GCF_902652985.1 Pecten maximus
CTATTTGAAGAAACAGGTCGCCGATCCACAGGCTTTTTTAGTTTACTCACCTTCATAAAATATTTGTATGCAAATAATATCAATACTGTTATACATAAATATAAGCCAGTATGTTCTTTTCAGTCCAGCACCAGATAAAGGAAAGATATCTGTATTTGAAATAAAGATATCTATATCTTAACCAAACATCTGCCTATTTGAAATAACCAACGGTATGATTTGAAGAGATATCTGTATTTAATAGAAAAAAGAGAAATCTTTATCTTCATTAAAATAGAAATTTCAGTAGTTTGATTAGCTATCAGCTTTTGAATAAAATATTAATTATAGATATCTGTATTTGCAAACAGAGATATCTCTAGTTGTCCAGGAAATAAAGTTATCTATATGAAATACAGAAATATCTACGTACTTGAATAGGTAATTTTCATACATTTATTTGGATAGAGATATCCATTTAATATTTGAATCAAACCTTCTCATCAATTAAGTAAAAAAAAACGACAAAATGCTTGTCATTAACATACTTGACGAGTATTTTGCCAAACAGGTGATTACCTGTTTGTGTTGTACATCATGTCTGCTTGTCAAAATATCTAATGTCTGGTGTTGGGGTCAAAGAAAACATGGACTATTTTTTGAAAATTGCACACATAGTTAATACAGTAATGAAAAATTAATCTAGCTGTTATAAGACTAAAGTTGAACATGTAATCTTGTTTCATGGATATTCCAATAAGGTCATATGACAAATTGTAGGAAATGATTCCTCTAAATATGACCAGGTTGTAAGAAACATTTACCTAAATAATGCAATAGAAACCTGTAATTATTGTCTGAATTTCAGTGCTTAAGGTCAAAGTAAATGATGAAGTAAGTAAAGGTTGAGATTTTGATTTAATATAAACATATAATATTGTACAATTAATGTCTAAAGTATACACTGTTTTATCAGAATGTGTACTGCACAATAAGTTGATGTTTGTTTGACAACAAAGGTGTTTGTCTTTTGTATGTAAACTAGATTTTCTACATGTTTTTTACTATTTTACATGACTGAATAATTAAACATTTTTATCAAATAATTGGAAAGATAAAAAAGTAATAATAAAATGAAGGCGTCTAACCGCCATCGAACTTCAGACTTTTGTAATAGCGCGCCGACGCTTACACTAATGTGCTACACCGACTAACTTCAGGTTTATAAGAAATATAGTTTATTTACGCTAACCCCTTGTTTTATTTTGGAAAATTTCCTTTTTTACAAATGTTGCCTAGAAAATAATGAGAAAACATGCTGTGTGTTTTCTTCATAGTATTGGATATGGGAATACATATATTTCAGTAACTTGGAGATGTTTTACAAAGTCGGGATCGAGGGAGAAGTTTGCTGTTTGTTAGTGATTCAAATGATCTGACCGCGGGAAGACGACAGCTAGGTCTTGCGCATTTTCGATAACATATCAAACATGTTGGCCTGAGAAAATAACGCACTTTTCAGTCAAATATATTTATACGTATTATTTCTTATTTCGCGGCATATTTACATATAAACACAACAACATACCTGCACCCTGTTTCACATCTGCTAAATCAGTTCGTTTTTCATTGTTGGTATATATACGTAAAACGTGGAAAAGATCGTAGACAGACAAGCGAAAGAACAATCAAAACTTTCTTCGTCAATATGTATACATACGATAAGCTCTGTTTAATAATGTGAAGCTGGAATGATTTCAAAATATCCGGACTGGCCACGGAATTTATACAATTTATGTTTTAGTTTAAACATATTTTATTGACATATAATAATGACAAAGGGATTAGTCAGCAAGTTTTTCCAACTTATAGACGACTTCTCCCATAATAATAACAAAATAATTAACAATAACATAGTTACATGATGGCATATACAAATATTCAGAAATTCGATAAAGAAACGAAAATATAATGAGAGAGAGAGAGAGAGAGAGAGAGAGAGAGAGAGAGAGAGAGGGGGGGGGGGGGCAGCACGGAGGAGGAGATAGGTACATATAAAGTTAAATGACTGCATCGGGAAAGATCACGACATATAAATGTTTGGAATGAATTCAAATATACTTAATCGATTAGAAGAAAAAACATTTTTATATTATATGGATAAATGGAGAATTTTGGATTAAGTTTTTTTATTATAGGAAAATAGTATGAAAAGAAGGGGGGGGGGGGGGGGGGGGGGGGGGTGGGGATAGGAAGTGATGATTAGTCGAATCTTCCCGACCTACTCAAGAAGTTTTGCACAACTTTGGCGATTTTTATATTGTCAGTTGAGGAGATATTCGTGTCACCATTGCAAAGTATATTTACATTAACAGGACCGTACCAGGTTAAATCAGCAATAAGAGTTCCTCTTAAGTTGTTGTACAGGGGACAGTTAAGGAAAAAATGATGGGAATCTTCACAGGGATGTCCACATTGACAAGCAGGTGAATCAACGAGATTGGCTCTAAAAAGATCATAGCTTAGTGCACTTGCTCGATTTCTTATTCTGTTGTGTAGAATATTTAGTTTTCGAGGACCATAACTGATAAAATGCTTGTCATAAATATTTTTCTCTCTCATAGATTTTTTAGATTAGATTTGAAGGAACTTAAAGTAGGCGAGTTTCTGATAGTGTTATGTAAGTCATTCCAAAGTTTTGAAGTAGAAGGAAAGAAGGAGTTTTTTGATAGCTGTAGACGAAAGTGTTGTTCCCAAAATAAATCTGCATTTCGTAAATTATAAGGAGCTATATTGCCAATATACATTGGTAGTAGGTCGATAAGAAAAGTAGGTGCCAGATTATTTACTATAGAATAGAATAAGGAAAGTTTCCGAGCATCTCTTCTCTTCGAAAGGGGTAACCAACCAGTTTCCAGATATAAGAACTCTTTTTTTGTGAATATGGGCAGCCCTGTGACTATTCTTGCGGCCTCTAGATTTATCTTTTCTAATAACAATAAGTTTGTTGTACCGCAGTTGTCCCATACTTCACATGCATATTCAAGTAATGGTCGTATATAGGTAAGGTACATTTTTTCTAATGTGTTCCTGTTTAAGATAAGTTTTAATTTACGGAGGGTGGCTATATATTTAGTTACTTTATTGACTATAGATTCTACATGTACGTTCCACTTACAATCATCAGAAAGAATGACTCCTAGGTGTTTATGGTGGTTTGTTATTTTAATCGGGGTATTGTCGAATGTAAAGGACGGAACAAAAGGAAGTTGTCTAGTTGATATTACGAGGGCCTCGGTTTTATTAGGATTAAAGGACATAAGCCATTCATTGGACCAAATTTCAAGTTTTAATAAGTCCCGTTTAGCCTCCGTCTCAATAAGGTTGAGGTCATATGACGCGTAGGATAGAGAAGTATCGTCAGCGAAAAGCCTAGATAGAGATGAAAGATTACAAGAAATATCATTTATGTATAGTAGAAAGAAAAGTGGACCAAGAACTGACCCTTGGGGGACACCTGCATTTATAGGCTTAAGAGAGGAAAGTGAATCATTGATAAATACAGCTTGTTTTCTTTTTGAAAGATAACTAGCCACCCAACGAAGAAGAGGTCCAGAGATACCATAATTGTCGAGTTTATGTAAGAGGCCTTTGTGCCACACACGGTCAAATGCCTTAGAAAAATCACAAAAAATTAAGATAGAATGTTCATAATTTTCTAAGGAAGAAATGACTGAATGATATATTTCAATAAGTTGATGTGTTGTGGAGTGATTTGGTAGGAATCCAGACTGATACTTATAAATAAGGTCGTTTTCAATTAAAAAAATTGTAGATATGCTTATATACTACACGCTCAAAAAGTTTACCTATACAACTTAGCAGCGAGATAGGTCTGTAATTGGAGACAATGCTTGCATCATTGGCCTTAAATATAGGCATGACATGAGCAATTTTCCAGCTCTCAGGAAATATACAAGATGACAAAGAATAATTGAATATGAAAAAAAGTGGTATAGAAATTTCACTTGAGAGTAATTGTAGCATTCTGTGGCTAATACCGTCAGGACTTGACGCTTTTTTAACATCTAGAATTTTTATAATGTCTTCAACTTCACTGAAAACTATATGTATTTCTGATAAAATAGAATCTGTCCTCTTTTCAAAAAAGGGTAATTCTTTATCTGTGACATTTTCTGACTGGGTACACACAGAGCTAAAATAATTATTCAACAGTTCACATTTCCTATTGTTGTCATATATAATTTCATTTGTAGTACTATCAAGTAGGGGAGATATATCTGTGGTTTTTTTTTTTTTACCTCTGATAAGGTTTCCCAGAAGTTTCCAATACACTTTTGGGTTGTTATTACTATTGTCTATAACTGTGTTAATGTTTTCATAAAATATTTCTTTAGCCCTCTTTATCATATTATTTACTTTATTCCTCATATGTTTGTATTTATTCTTATTGGATTCTGAATTATTATTAAACATTATTTTTTTAAGTCTGTCTCTTTTCCTTATATTACGTCTAACCATTCCATTCATCCACGGTTTATCACTGTCGCGTACTAATATTTCTTTAGATGGTATACATTTATCAATAGCATCATGGAATTTTTCAGTAAAGAAATTACACATTTCATTAACATTTGAAAGATTGGTAAACGTGTCAATCCAGGGAATACTGTTTATCATTCCTTTTAACTTATTAATATCAGTTTGATCATACAGCCACACTTTTCTTTAAAAATAATGTTTGATTTTAACAGGAATATTTATAATTGCGAAAACGGCATCATGGTCACTTATAGTTCGCTCAATGTCAATAACATCGGAAAAAATTACATTTACAGTATCACTTACAATGATAGGGTCAAGAAGGGTTGAGGAGGTATCGGTTTGTCTAGTGGGTTCGGTAATGACGTTGGTTAAATCATAATTGGACAAAATGTCACATAGATCACCTCTGATGGGTTTGAGAAAATCAATATTTAAATCACCTGTAATTAATAGATTGGGCGTTTCTTCGAGTGCTGTTTCAATGGAATGTCGTAAATGATGCCACAAACCAGCGCCACTATAAGAGGGTGGCCTGTATACGTTACAGATTAGATACAAAGTATTACGTAATTTGATTTGAGACCATATCATTTCATCACGACCAAATTCGAGATCAATTCTCCGTTTAGCTACTAATGTTTCAGAAAAGTATAGGGCAACACCTCCCCCAAACATGTTACGATCTTTGCGAAAGGGTTCCGAAAAACCATCGATTTGTATTGCAGAGTTGGGGATAGAGTTGTCGAGATGGGTCTCAGTTATATATACTATATCAATGTCGTCTATCAAAGAACTCAAATATTGAACCTTGTTACGCAAACTACGAATGTTTAGATGGAGCAAACTAAGGACACTGGAGACCGAACTTTCAAAATTGGGTCCTGGTTTGGGTGGATATCCCCAGCTATTAATAAAATTATCAAGGCAGTGGCGTAGGAAGCGGGGGGGCAGGGGGGGCAATTGCCCCCCCACTTTTTTCAGTGGGGGGGCAAACATATCTTTTTGCCCCCCCACTTTTTGACATCCAAAATCTAAAAAAGGGGGAAAAACACGAATTTATATATTCATTTCGATAAATATCTGTATATTTTCGAACCGATAATGTTTTCTTGAAGGCAACGATAAAAACTGTATCTTGTACATCCGGAACATTCCGACTTTTATACTAGTATATCAATCCTCAGACCTGTGTGTCGGTCGTCTGCAATAGCCTGGTAAGTCAATATTTATATCTTAATACGAAATTTTGCTTAACTTCATCACATAGATTCAATAAGTTGATGATAATTTGTGAAGTTAATTGAGTTCATAATGAGAACAAGACAGAAACACAACATGAATAAGAATGCGCGGTTTTAACGTGAATAGAGTGATACTAATTACCGACAGGTACGAGGAAATACAAAAAAAAATTCGGCTCGCGCCTACGGCGTCGCTTTATCACTAAATTACTGCCCCCCTTTCGATTGCAGATCCACAGGGGGGCTTCGCCACCCTGGGACCCGCTGGGCGGCCCCCAGACCTCTCGCAAAAAGGGAAAAAAAATCGGCTCCTAATTTTGCGGAGATGGCATACGATTTGTTTAGTGCGTAAAATTTAAGGTTAAAAAAAATTTTGCCCCCCCCACTTTTTGACGACTTCCTACGCCACTGTCAAGGTTGCGTTAAACGGATGCTGGATGTAGTGGGACAACTGCAGTAATAACATATAGATCCTATGAAGACAGTTGAGATTGCAGATAACTCTTTTAAAAACTCTGAAGAAGTCATTGTTGAAAACAAAGGTGACTGGAATACAAGACAACTTACAATAGAAGCATCATATGGCAGCCCTCCAAGCGCAAACATCATTACCCGTGATGGAGGGTCAAAGGTGAAAATCTCAAAGAAGTTAAGGAGGTCTGCCGTAGGTGATAGCTGGTGTGCGCACGTACATCTTGGGAAGGAGGGGGAGTCGAGTAAGGAGAATATATAGAGGAGAAAGAACAGAATGAATGCTTTAGAAAGAGGAAGACAGAAGAGAGGATAAAATAATACCGGTAAATTACAGCTTATTTTCAGCATATACTCGATTGAGTATCGGGATTGAGTGGTGGGTATTTATATTATATGTATTGATACAGATGTACTATGGATATTGTATAGATAAGTTCATTATTTATACAGAATATATTGATTACAACAATCACTTGTATACTAAATATATATGATGAACATGATCGATAATGAATAAGATATATATATATTATATATGAAAGGTATAAGCTACTAAACAGTTGCAATGTAAAAGATTATTATATATACATGTATGTAGGGAACATAATGGTATCATGTCTACTATATTGTGGTTCATATGTTATAAGTACTGATTTTGGCTAAAAGTATGCTTCTTTTGAAAGGTTTACACTACAGATAGAATATAAAACCATAAATAATTGAATTGAATAAGTGAAAGATCCAAATAACAAAACTATCAAGATTTCGAACTACAACTGTACATGTAATATTACTTTTACAACAACAAAAAATTTAAAAAAAAAAATAATTAAAAAAAATAAATAATAATAATAATATCCAGTATGATATCTACATTGATCACACATAAATGTATTTACACCGTCGGAATTTACCGACCATATTGTATCCATACAATTGTATACATGTAAGCATGGAGACATGAATTTGCACACGAGAGGACCTTGTGTATGTGCTCACACACCATCACATATATTATTTACAATTGAACACCGGCTACAACGTAACAGTCGCTAGTACTGTAAGCGGGAAACAATACATTAACTTAAAAAATAAACTATATATAAGACATATTTCATATTCCATATACATGTAAGCATGACGACATGAATTTGTACACGTGAGGACCTTATAATTATGTATGTGCTCACACACCGTCACACACCCCTATATACAATTGAACACCGGCTACAACATGACGGTTACTAGCTGCGATAACGTAGCTCTGGACGACGGACGGACAATTTCTGACAGATGGTCGTCGTCAGAGCTACGATTCCCTCCCATTGCTCGTAATGTAGCAAAACAGTGAACCTCGAAAATGCTACAAATAGCGGATATCGTTTAACTTTGGAGTAATAGTTCGTATAATTAAACATTTCTAATACAATTTTGCAATGTATTAGCCTACCGTCTAATCTAGAAATCTTTAATTCGCATATTCTGATATCATACTGCTCGGAGTTGTCTCCGTGATCCGCCATGATACTTCTCGAAGAACTCTCGCGAGGATTCTAACCCAAATATGGAACCCGTGATCCATATATGGATGAAGCTACTACGATAAATAAATACATAATCAGAGATATTTAACCACTCTTTTGTAACTCTTGTGAAGAAAGCGAATCTTACTTTGCGTAATTAAATAATTTCAGAATGAATTGACCTTCCTTACCGAGATATATTACTCCGAATCTGTTTTTCTGTTGAAATCTCGCGGGAAACCTCATTAGCATCAATTTATTTTGATTTCCTTATAAGGAAATTGACCTTTACACTTGTATCAAAGATGGCGGTATGTTTAAACTGATATCTCCGTGTGTCTTGCTCGTTTTGGATTTTACTATTTATTGTCAAACATTTGAAGTAATGTGCAGGTTTGTTGCTTGAATATTCATAATAGATACCAGAATCATCAATTTACATGTGTTTTTTTATCCGAGAATTTTTTTACCACTGCTTATACTGCCCGATGTGAATCACATCGGGGCTTGCTACACTATCGGCAATGGGAGGGACTTCATACCCTGCCGGAGAGCAGTGTAGGCAGGGTATGAATATTCGTTCTAGACGGTTACTAGTACTGTAAGTGGGAAGCAATACATTAACTTGAAAAATAAACTATATTTAAGACATATTTCATTTGAGGATTCGATACTTTACATCAGGTAGGTTTCAACAATGCAGGTAGGGTATGCTTGGGTAAACACATAATTATATAAGTTGCTCTAAATATAACGCATCATATAGCACACGCTATTTATTACACTCATATACTGTACATATACACTAGTACCTGTGTGTGTCTTCGACGACGTCCGAGCATTTCAGCTTTCAATTACCATACATACTAATGATAACATTAAATCATAGTAGTAAAGAGAAACCACACACATGCCGAGAAAAACAAAACAGTTAACGATGGAATGAGCACTATTTTTAAGAAGTTGCTTATGTACATCCGAATTTATACTTACATACTATTATGGTGTTCAAATTATAAATATTGGGATGAACAGTGACACTCGTATTTAAAATTATGGTGTGATCAAACTTGTACTAATTACATATATTTATATACATGCACAATTGCAGAGATGGTTCGGTCGATGTCTGGAGGACCGCGGTGAGCTGCTATGCTACAGTATTGTCAGATCAAGGGTTGAAGAACAAGAATCATCAGGAATCAGCGAAACTGGGATTCAAGTGCACTCACACATGCCCCGGATTTAATCAGGATTTTTTCAGAAGATTCACTACATTTGTAAAAGATGCGACCATCCATGGTCCACACGGCATAAATATGTTTGGCTTTGCGAAGAGTGTTGAGGCGGCCTACCAGGGAAGATCTGATTTTGGTGAGACTTTCGGTAATGAAGATGGAATCCAGTTTGTCTTTACAAAGTTTTTTACTTTTAAACACTCTAAAGCGATCGGTGTAGCGGACGAAGCGCGCGATGATCTTCGTTTGACCATCCCGAACTCCCCCAAGGATGTGGGACCTGGAGAGGTCTTCACGTCTGATGTTAACATCGATCTTCTTGGCCATATCGATAACTACCTGATGGGTATCAAAATCCGCAACATTACCTCTAGGTACCGGAACGTTATGTAATTTTAGAGCAGTGCGCCTCGAATATTGGTCCTGTTCATCAAAGGACAATCGGATATCGTTTATTTCTGCTTTCAGCTTGTTTATCTCTTGCGATTGTGACTTGATTACATCGGTCAGGGGGCGCTACAGCGGTATTAACTTGCTCATTGATAATGGCATGTAACTGTTGATTGTTCCGAATGGCAGAATTCACAGCACTGTGAATAATGGGCTCAATGGATTGAGTTATCGCAACAGATACCATAGAGGCTATAGTAGGGACCAATAGCTGCGCGAAGGTCTGCATATATTCAGGCGAAAAAATAGGACTGAGTTCGTTCTGGGTACATGTAGGTGTAGGTACGTGGGTAGATACATCATGACTGCCAATAGTAAACGAGCCTAGATCTGGACGTTTGTTTTCAATTATTTCTGGGGACAGCGGACTTGACATTGTCTTACGTTTGTCGCTAGTCATATCAATAATTGGAGTTGAGAAAGAGCTCACTGAAGTATCCTGCTGTTCAGCCATATCTGGGATGTATACAGAAGTACGTACGTGTAGTGTATCTATACTTAGAAATGGCGTACGCGTGCTGAACAAAAAGTGACTGGACAATCACAAAAATGGTATGTTACTGGATATCACTGGATTTT
This sequence comes from Pecten maximus, assembly GCF_902652985.1. NCBI lineage: Eukaryota > Metazoa > Mollusca > Bivalvia > Pectinida > Pectinidae > Pecten > Pecten maximus. The sequence continues at coordinate 10,915,534 of NC_047021.1, forward strand.
GACAACGAAGTGCACATCAATCATGAGCCGAATGTTCCAAACAACACTTACTTGGCATCAGAACATCAGAAAAAGGTCCATAGTATCGATATTTTAGAGAAATGTTATCACCACAAAAACACCGGTCAGTTCACTATGACATCACGTGACATACCCTGTCTCAGTAAACGATAATATTGTATGGCTGAATAATTCGGTATAAAGAATATCAATCTTTTGCTTCAAACTTTGAACATTTAAATGGACAAATGAGTATTTGCTTCACTTATATTTGATTCTAAGGAAGAATCAGTGGTATCATTCAATGGGCCAGGGTTACATTCAATATCGCCTGACAAGTATAGTTTCATTATAACATAAAGTACTACATGGAGAACAGAAATAGAAAATGCTAATGAATCGACAAATAGCAAAAGCGCGGGAGAATGTCTCGCTGAAAAGGTACCTAAAGACAGGATGTTAGAATATATGTTCATCACTATAGGACACACAACATCAGACTTATACAAAGGATATCAAGCACGCTGATAAATATTTTAAGATTTACAGATTGATAGTGTTGGTTGAACGCGCCTATCCGAGCACGATACGTAAGAAGACAGTCAGGCATTGGCTAGGTAACACCAGAATTTGGGATTAGTACCAAACGTGCTGGAATGACGAGTTCAACAATACCAGGAAACGTACTGCATATAAATAAGAACGGCAAGCTGTCTGGGAGGAGAGTGACAGGGGAGGGGTTGGGGAATGTGGACAATGGAGAGGGAATAGTTTGTGCAAAAAGGGATACAGAGAATACTAGACATAACATAAACATGTTGGAGTGGGAGATGGGGTGGATCAGGAGGAAACTCATTGAATAATTATTGATATAACAAATACATGTAGGTGCGCATATACGAAATGGCGTTTTTTAGACAGAAAAAGATGAGAAAAAAATCTAGCGATTATACCTTATGGGATGTCTTAATGTCGGGTACATTGCAATAGGTAGGAAAAATAATTCAATATACACTTATGGACCGTGACATAATATACACTACATGTGTACACTTATATACGGTGACATAAAAAGTAACATTAGTTTTTGGTATAATTATGTGCATGGCACAAGTGAAATTATAATTGTCACTTATGAAGAGTGACGTTAGAGACACTGTATTTGTACAAGTATAAACCGTGTCATGAGAGACACTGTATTTGTACATATATACTGTGACATTAGAGACATTGTATTTATACACATATATACCGTGACATTAGAGACATTGTATTTATACACATATATACCGTGACATAAGAACACTGTATTTATACACATATATGCCGTGACATTAGAGACACTGTATTTGTACATATATATCGTGACATAAGAAACACTGTATTTGTATACTTATATACCGTGACATAAGAGACACTGCATTTGTACATTTATATACCGTGACATTAGAGACACTCTATTTGTACATATATATACCGTGACATTAGAGACACTGTATTTGTACATATATACCGTGACATTAGATACACTGTATTCATACACATATATACCGTGACATTAGAGACACTGTATTCATACACATATATACCGTGACATTAGAGACACTGTATTTGTACATATATATCGTGACATAAGAAACACTGTATTTGTATACTTATATACCGTGACATAAGAGACACTGCATTTGTACATTTATATACCGTGACATTAGAGACACTGTATTTGTACATATATATATCGTGACATTAGATACACTGTATTCATACACATATATACCGTGACATTAGAGACACTGTATTTGTACATATATACCGTGACATTAGATACACTGTATTTGTACATATATACCGTGACATTAGATACACTGTATTCATACACATATATACCGTGACATTAGAGACACTGTATTTGTACATATATACCGTGACATTAGATACACTGTATTCATACACATATATACCGTGACATTAGAGACACTGTATTTGTACATATATACCGTGACATTAGATACACTGTATTCATACATATATATACCGTGACATTAGAGACACTGTATTTGTACATATATACCGTGACATTAGATACACTGTATTCATACACATATATACCGTGACATTAGAGACACTGTATTTGTACACATATATACCGTGACATTAGAGACACTGTATTCGTACACATATACACCGTGACATTAGAGACACTGTATTTGTACACATATATACCGTGACATCAGAGACACTGTATTCGTACACATATATACCGTGACATTAGAGTCACTGTATTTATACACATATATACCGTGACATTAGAGACACTGTATTCATACACATATATACCGTGACATTAGAGACACTGTATTAATACACATATATACCGTGACATTAGAGACACTGTATTCGTACACATATATACCGTGACATTAGAGACACTGTATTTGTACATATATATACCGTAACATTAGAGACACTGTATTCATACACATATATACCGTGACATTAGAGACACTGTAGAAACACTGTATTTGTATACTTATATACCGTGACATAAGAGACACTGCATTCGTACACATATATACCGTGACATTAGAGACACTGTATTTGTACACATATATACCGTGACATTAGAGACACTGTATTCATACACATATATACCGTGACATTAGAGACACTGTATTTGTACATATATACCGTGACATTAGAGACACTGTATTTGTACATATATACCGTGACATTAGATACACTGTATTCATACACATATATACCGTGACATTAGAGACACTGTAGTTGTACACTTATATACTGTGACATTAGAGACACTGTATTTGTACATTTATATACTGTGACATTAGAGACACTGTATTTATACACATATATACCGTGACATAAGAAACACTGTATTTGTATACTTATATACCGTGACATTAGAGTCACTGTATTTATACACATATATACCGTGACATTAGATACACTGTATTCATACACATATATACCGTGACATTAGAGACACTGTATTTGTACATATATATACTGTGACATTAGAGACACTGTATCTGTACATTTATATACTGTGACATTAGAGACACTGTATTTATACACATATATACCGTGACATTAGAGACACTATATTTATACACATATATACCGTGACATAGGAGACACTGTGTTTATACACATATATACCGTGACATTAGAGACACTGTATTTGTACATATATATCGTGACATAAGAAACACTGTATTTGTATACTTATATACCGTGACATAAGAGACACTGCATTTGTACATTTATATACCGTGACATTAGAGACACTATATTTATACACATATATACCGTGACATCAGAGACACTGTATTTGTACACATATATATCGTGACATTAGAGACACTGTATTTATACACATATATACCATGACATAAGAGACACTGTATTCGTACACATATATACCGTGACATAAGAGACACTGTATTTGTACACATATATACCGTGACCTTAGAGACACTGTATTTGTACACATATAAACCGTGACATTAGAGACACCGTATTTGTACATATATACCGTGACAAAAGAGACATTGTATTTGTACACATATATACCGTGACATTAGAGACACTGTATTTATACACTTATATACCGTGACATAAGAGACACTGTATTTGTACACATATATACCGTGACATTAGAGACACTGTATTTGTACACATATATACCGTGACATTAGAGACACTGTATTTGTACACATATATACCGTGACATTAGAGAGACTGTATTTGTACATATATACCGTGACATTAGAGACACTATATTTGTACACTTATATACCGTGACATTAGAGACACTGTATTTGTACATATATATCGTGACATAAGAGACACTGTATTTATACACTTATATACCATGACATTAGATACACTGTATTTGTACACATATATATCGTGACATTAGAGACACTGTATTTATACACATATATATCGTGACATAACAGACACTGTATTTGAACACTTACATACCGTGATACCGTGACAAAACATAATATAACATTTCGATAAGAGTAACACTGAATCTTATATGCCGTATTTAATGTCAACCTATGGTTGAAACATATGTCGTCGTCGTTCAGGGGACATCCAATAAAATTAAATAATATAAGGGCAACGAAGTTCTATCATTTATACATGTAGACATATCAATGAAATAAAATTAAAAGCATGTCGTGCAAACATGCAACACGAAATGTTAATATAGAAAAGAATCTCAGAAAGCTTTCTGTTTCTGTTTTTGCTTTTACATGTATAGAATAAATACTGAGGTTATCTTCCATTGAAATAACATTTGATGCCCATTAACAGGTTATATCGACTTCCACAAATCGTCTCGTAAGGACGGCACAGCTATATGATGTGGTTATCAATCATATTCAAGTAGTTAATTTGTGCATCTATACATTCATATTTAAAGTGGTTCGTTACATTCGTTTGAGCTACCTGCGGATTTAAACGATGAGGGGCCACGTACCCAAACAATACAAAATTTCAAAAAGTTGTCTGATATGGGCACAAAAAACACACTTTGTGTGTGATGCCAATCGTGGGTGAATGTTTTCGGAGTCACGTTAGTTCTGACCTATTTGCTATGCGTTATTGAAGCGCTTTCAGAGACGTCTGAGTATCAATGGACATTCACTCTATTATTCCAGGCGGTCTTGTCGGGAAGCATCGTATCTAATTGACGGTGGTTTTGAATTGAAATGTAGGTCAACTCTGCTGAGGTGCAAAACATCAGGGTGCTAAGCCTACATATATGCATTTGTATGGTGTTAAAAATTCTAAAGGTTATACAATTCAGTGAAGGTGTAATAAGAAATATCAGTATATGTACATGTTCTTGTGTTTATTAAAGTAAGTTTAACGATTCAGTGCTAAAGGTGAAAGTTTGTAGTGGCAATTTTATATAGTACTATACCATTAACGCTGTATGTCTGTATCACGTTTGTGATATTGGTAACAACTATATTCTGTAAATTACAGTTAATGCTGTTTTTTCAATTTATGTCTAATCAAATTTGGACTACTCTGCAGGTTATACTTAATGCATTATTGTATTTGTCCTTATAATTTAACAAATTTGAATTTAAATTCAAATTGGGATTTATATTCAAACTTGTACAACCCTGCACCTATGGGGATTCCCCAGAGGATTCGGGTATCACTATGGATAGGAAATTACCAAGTTAATTCCAAATTTACCTTAAGGAATAATCCGACCGAGTCCCTAAGAATTCCAAGGAGTTATAATTTGTTGATATATGGAAGTAGAGTTGCTCAATAAATGTAACTTTATCTCTAATGTGACTTGTGTTATTGTATAAATGTTATTAATGTAACACACGAAGTATGAGTTTTATAATTAAAATCATAGAGCCTATATGTTATTGATGTAACACGGGAACTATATCCAAGTTATTTTACCAACGTGATGGCGCTAAACTGTTACGGAAGTAACACACACGATGGAGTACGCTTTACATGATTCTACCCTACACGTGATTGAACACTACACGTGATTGAACACTACATGTGATTGTACACTACACGTGATTGTACACTACATGTGATTGTACACTGCACATAATTGTACACTACACGTGATTGAACACTACACGTGATTGTACACTACACATAATTGTACACTACACGTGATTGTACACTGCACATAATTGTACACTACACGTGATTGTACACTACACATAATTGTACACTACACATAATTGTACACTACACGTGATTGTACACTACACATAATTGTATACTACACGTGATTGTACACTACACGTAATTGTACACTACACGTAATTGTACACTACACGTGATTGTACACTACACATAATTGTACACTACTTGTGATTGAACACTGCACAACACGTTATTGTACACTACACGTTATTATACACTACACGTTATTGTACACTACACGTGATTGTATACTACACGTAATTGTACACTACACGTAATTGTACACTACACGTGATTAAACACTACACGTGATTGTACACTACACGTGATTAAACACTACACGTGATTGTATACTACACGTAATTATACACTACACGTTATTGTACACTACACGTTATTGTACACTACACGTAATTGTACACTACACGTAATTGTACACTACACGTGATTAAACACTACACGTGATTGTACACTACACATAAGAGTACACTACACGTGATTGTACACAACACGTGATAGTACACTACACGTGATTGTACACTACACGTGATTGTAAACTTAAGAAATAATTAACGATGATTCGTGTATTATTGCAGGATATACAACGAGGACGAGGATATTTTGCAATTAAATTAATAACGAAGGCCGCAGGCCTGAGTTATTAATTAAAATTTCAAAATATCCGAGTCCGAGTTGTATATCCTGCAACAATACACGAGTCAAAGTTGATTATTTCTATTCTACCATGTACTGTTTAGTTCTGAGATCGACCTCTTTCTAATAGAAAAACAGCAAAGAAATCCCGGAAAAACCTTGTAATTTATTTCTTGAGTATTGTATTATTTGTTGATGAAATATACAGGCAATACAGTACTACGATCAAGAGCATCTATCATATGACATTGATTTTGAAAATTTAAAAAAAAAAAAGGATAAAAAAAGGGGGGGGGGGGGGGGCCTCCGTAGGATTCGAACTCGCGTCGTGATAAAAAATATATTGAAAGACTAACCCATTAGCCCACTCGGCTATAGTAACCTTTTATGAAACAGGTGAATATTAGATATTTAAAATTGTAACAGCCGTGACTCACGACCGTGTATTATTGGCACGAGCGTGGGTTATTGGAAAATAATACATGGTTTTAAACCAATCAAAACTGGCGTTACATAGCAAACATGGTAGAATACACGTTATTGTACACTACACGTTATTGTATACTACACGTAATTGTACACTACATGTGATTGTACACTACACGTGATTGTACACTTCACGTGATTGTACACTACACATTATTGTACAGTACACGTTATTGTACGCTACACATTATTGTACACTGCACATAATCTAATTTTACAACAGTTTAGGAACTCGTGATTTCGATTACGTTAAACTATGTCAGTATTTTCATTCTATCCATATAAATCCTCCAGGGAGATCGGTGTCCCATTTAGCCACGATGACCTATATACATGTACACATAACATATCACGGCAGCATATACTTTTGTCCTGGTTATTGTCCTATACCATTCAATATACCAGACACGTGAGATTAAATGTGAAACCTTATACAGACCCTCCAGTACGATGGTTGATATACAATTTATTGAAGAGCTTGCAAAGTCTTTTAATTCTACTTCCTTGTGTTAAAATGATGATGTGACGAATGATGTTATGAAGTAGGCTTCATTACTGTTTCTTGTTGATCTACTCAAATCAAGACAAACCATGACATTTTGTTTGATTCATCTCAACTTAAATATCTAAATTATGATAATCCAGTAATTTAATGGCAATAAACAAATAAAGGATCCATTTTAGTATAACAATGGAAAATTCATCATATAAATGTAAACAGACACATCGTCTTTAAGTCTTTATGATGCTGTGTCTTTCATACAACATTATATCTATCTGTCATCCTTCTCATTGAGAACGGAGATAAGAATGAACCTATCACCAAATACCCCAAATATGAAGAAAATAGCATAAAAACAAATAAAATTCTTATCAAATACAGCTTACGAGTTGGATGGAATTGACGATATATTAATATTACATTTTGTTACCCAAACGAATCTATCTATTCTTGATGTATGTGAAACTTTCTAAAATGAAAATAAAGAAATAATGATGATAATTTTAATAAACAAGGATAAAAACTTAATACAGATTTATGTAAGATAGTTTACTTATTCATAAAAATAATTACATTTCATGAAAATAAAATATGATTTGATTTGTTTATATGCTTTTTATGTTTCTTGGAATGAGAAGAATGTGAACCAAAAATATAGATATTTCTTGGAATGAGGAGAATGTGAAACAACAAATATACATGTTTCTGTGAATGAGCAAATTGTGACACACCAAATATAATGTTTCTATTTGATTGCAAAGATGAGAGAGCAAAGTTTAAAATTAAAGACTTTATTTGTTGGATGATTTCAGTAATGATTAATTGCATGATCATATCAAAACGTAATGGAATGCTATTACAACCTATAATCTTAATCAACTTATAACTTAGCCGACTAGAGTGACCAACACATCTATACCACACAGTATATTTATAACTTAGCCGACTAGAGTGACCAACACATCTACCACACAGTATATTTATAACTCTGCCGACTAGAGTGACCAACACATCTATACCACACAGTATATTTATAAGTCAGCCGACTAGAGTGACCAACACATCTATAACACACAGTATATTTATAACTCAGCCGACTAGAGTGACCAACACATCTATAACACACAGTATATTTATAACTCTGCCGACAAGAGTGACCAACACATCTACCACACAGTATATTTATAACTCTACCGACTAGAGTGACCAACACATCTATACCACACAGTATATTTATAAGTCAGCCGACTAGAGTGACCAACATATCTACCACACAGTATATTTATAACTCAGTAAACTAGAGTGACCAACACATCTATACCACACAGTATATTTATAAGTCTGCCGACTAGAGTGACCAACACATCTATACCACACAGTATATTTATAACTCTGCCGACTAGAGTGACCAACACATCTATACCACACAGTATATTTATAAGTCAGCCGACTAGAGTGACCAACACATCTACCACACTGTATATTTATAACTCAGTAAACTAGAGTGACCAACATATCTACCACACAGTATATTTATAACTCAGCCGACTAGAGTGACCAACACATCTATACCACACAGTATATTTATAACTCTGCCGACAAGAGTGACCAACACATCTATACCACACAGTATATTTATAACTCTGCCGACTAGAGTGACCAACATATCTATACCACACAGTATATTTATAACTCAGTAAACTAGAGTGACCAACATATCTATACCACACAGTATATTTATAACTCAGCCGACTAGAGTGACCAACACATCTATACCACACAGTATATTTATAAGTCAGCCGACAAGAGTGACCAACACATCTATACCACACAGTATATTTATAACTCTGCCGACTAGAGTGACCAACACATCTATACCACACAGTATATTTATAACTCAGCCGACAAGAGTGACCAACACATCTATACCACACAGTATATTTATAACTCTGCCGACTAGAGTGACCAACACATCTATACCACACAGTATATTTATAACTCAGCCGACAAGAGTGACCAACACATCTATACCACACAGTATATTTATAACTCTGCCGACTAGAGTGACCAACATATCTATACCACACAGTATATTTATAACTCAGTAAACTAGAGTGACCAACACATCTATACCACACAGTATATTTATAACTCTGCCGACAAGAGTGACCAACACATCTATACCACACAGTATATTTATAACTCTGCCGACTAGAGTGACCAACATATCTATACCACACAGTATATTTATAACTCAGTAAACTAGAGTGACCAACATATCTATACCACACAGTATATTTATAACTCTGCCGACTAGAGTGACCAACATATCTACCACACAGTATATTTATAACTTAGCCGACTAGAGTGACCAACACATCTATACCACACAGTATATTTATAACTCAGTAAACTAGAGTGACCAACACATCTATACCACACAGTATATTTATAACTCTGCCGACAAGAGTGACCAACACATCTATACCACACAGTATATTTATAACTCTGCCGACTAGAGTGACCAACACATCTATACCACACAGTATATTTATAACTCAGCCGACTAGAGTGACCAACACATCTACCACACAGTATATTTATAACTCTGCCGACTAGAGTGACCAACACATCTATACCACACAGTATATTTATAACTTAGCTGACAAGAGTGACCAACACATCTACCACACAGTATATTTATAACTCAGCCGACTAGAGTGACCAACACATCTATACCACACAGTATATTTATAACTCTGCCGACTAGAGTGACCAACACATCTATACCACACAGTATATTTATAACTCTGCCGACTAGAGTGACCAACACATCTATACCACACAGTATATTTATAACTTAGCTGACAAGAGTGACCAACACATCTATACCACACAGTATATTTATAACTTAGCCGACTAGAGTGACCAACACATCTATACCACACAGTATATTCAAAGCTTAGCCGACTAGAGTGACCAACACATCTATACCACACAGTATATTTATAAATTAGCCGACTAGAGTGACCAACACATCTATACCACACAGTATATTTATAACTTAGCCGACTAGAGTGACCAACACATCTACCACACAGTATATTTATAACTTAGCCGACTAGAGTGACCAACACATCTATACCACACAGTATATGTATAACTCTGCCGACTAGAGTGACCAACACATCTATACCACACAGTATATTTATAACTCTGCCGACTAGAGTGACCAACACATCTATACCACACAGTATATTTATAACTCTGCCGACTAGAGTGACCAACACATCTATACCACACAGTATATTCAAAGCTTAGCCGACTAGAGTGACCAACACATCTATACCACACAGTATATTCAAAGCTTAGCCGACTAGAGTGACCAACACATCTATACCACACAGTATATTTATAACTTAGCCGACTAGAGTGACCAACACATCTATACCACACAGTATATTTATAACTCAGTAAACTAGAGTGACCAACACATCTATACCACACAGTATATTTATAACTCTGCCGACTAGAGTGACCAACACATCTATACCACACAGTATATTTATAACTCTGCCGACTAGAGTGACCAACACATCTATACCACACAGTATATTTATAACTTAGCCGACTAGAGTGACCAACACATCTATACCACACAGTATATTTATAACTTAGCCGACTAGAGTGACCAACACATCTATACCACACAGTATATTTATAAGTCAGCCGACTAGAGTGACCAACACATCTATAACACACAGTATATTTATAAGTCAGCCGACTAGAGTGACCAACACATCTATACCACCCAGTATATTTATAAATCAGCCGACTAGAGTGACCAACACATCTATACCACACAGTATATTTATAACTCTGCCGACTAGAGTGACCAACATATCTACCACACAGTATATTTATAACTTAGCCGACTAGAGTGACCAACACATCTATACCACACAGTATATTTATAACTTAGCTGACAAGAGTGACCAACACATCTATACCACACAGTATATTTATAACTCAGCCGACTAGAGTGACCAACACATCTACCACACAGTATATTTATAACTCTGCCGACTAGAGTGACCAACACATCTATACCACACAGTATATTTATAACTTAGCTGACAAGAGTGACCAACACATCTATACCACACAGTATATTTATAACTCTGCCGACTAGAGTGACCAACACATCTATACCACACAGTATATTTATAACTCTGCCGACTAGAGTGACCAACACATCTATACCACACAGTATATTTATAAGTCAGCCGACTAGAGTGACCAACACATCTACCACAGTAACTCTGCCGACTAGAGTGACCAACACATCTATAACACACAGTATATTTATAACTTAGCCGACTAGAGTGACCAACACATCTACCACACAGTATATTTATAACTCTGCCGACTAGAGTGACCAACACATCTATACCACACAGTATATGTATAACTCTGCCGACTAGAGTGACCAAAACATCTATACCACACAGTATATTTATAACTCTGCCGACTAGAGTGACCAACACATCTATACCACACAGTATATTTATAACTCTACCGACTAGAGTGACCAACATATCTACCACACAGTATATTTATAAGTCAGCCGACTAGAGTGACCAACACATCTACCACACAGTATATTTATAACTCTGCCGACTAGAGTGACCAACACATCTACCACACAGTATATTTATAAGTCAGCCGACTAGAGTGACCAACACATCTACCACACAGTATATTTATAACTCTGCCGACTAGAGTGACCAACACATCTATACCACACAGTATATTTATAACTCTACCGACTAGAGTGACCAACATATCTACCACACAGTATATTTATAACTCTGCCGACTAGAGTGACCAACACATCTACCACAGTAATTCAGCAGACTAGAATAACCAACACATCTACCACACAGTATATTTATAAGTCGGCCGACTAGAGTGACCAACACATCTATACCACACAGTATATTTATAAGTCAGCCGACTAGAGTGACCAACACATCTACCACACAGTATATTTATAACTCTGCCGACTAGAGTGACCAACACATCTACCACACAGTATATTTATAAGTCAGCCGACTAGAGTGACCAACACATCTACCACACAGTATATTTATAACTCTACCGACTAGAGTGACCAACATATCTACCACACAGTATATTTATAACTCTGCCGACTAGAGTGACCAACACATCTACCACAGTAATTCAGCAGACTAGAATAACCAACACATCTACCACACAGTATATTTATAAGTCGGCCGACTAGAGTGACCAACACATCTATACCACACAGTATATTTATAAGTCAGCCGACTAGAGTGACCAACACATCTACCACAGTAATTCAGCAGACTAGAGTGACCAACACATCTACCACACTGTATATTTATAACTCTGCCGACTAGAGTGACCAACACATCTATACCACACAGTATATTTATAAGTCAGCCGACTAGAGTGACCAACACATCTACCACAGTAACTCTGCCGACTAGAGTGACCAACACATCTATAACACACAGTATATTTATAACTCTGCCGACTAGAGTGACCAACACATCTATAACACACAGTATATTTATAACTCTGCCGACTAGAGTGACCAACATATCTATACCACACAGTATATTTATAACTCAGTAAACTAGAGTGACCAACACATCTATACCACACAGTATATTTATAAGTCAGCCGACTAGAGTGACCAACACATCTACCACACAGTATATTTATAACTCTGCCGACTAGAGTGACCAACACATCTATACCACACAGTATATGTATAACTCTGCCGACTAGAGTGACCAAAACATCTATACCACACAGTATATTTATAACTCTGCCGACTAGAGTGACCAACACATCTATACCACACAGTATATTTATAACTCTACCGACTAGAGTGACCAACATATCTACCACACAGTATATTTATAAGTCAGCCGACTAGAGTGACCAACACATCTACCACACAGTATATTTATAACTCTGCCGACTAGAGTGACCAACACATCTACCACACAGTATATTTATAAGTCAGCCGACTAGAGTGACCAACACATCTACCACACAGTATATTTATAACTCTGCCGACTAGAGTGACCAACACATCTATACCACACAGTATATTTATAACTCTACCGACTAGAGTGACCAACATATCTACCACACAGTATATTTATAACTCTGCCGACTAGAGTGACCAACACATCTACCACAGTAATTCAGCAGACTAGAATAACCAACACATCTACCACACAGTATATTTATAAGTCGGCCGACTAGAGTGACCAACACATCTATACCACACAGTATATTTATAAGTCAGCCGACTAGAGTGACCAACACATCTACCACACAGTATATTTATAACTCTGCCGACTAGAGTGACCAACACATCTACCACACAGTATATTTATAAGTCAGCCGACTAGAGTGACCAACACATCTACCACACAGTATATGTATAACTCTGCCGACTAGAGTGACCAACACATCTATACCACACAGTATATTCAAAGCTTAGCCGACTAGAGTGACCAACACATCTATACCACACAGTATATTTATAACTCTGCCGACTAGAGTGACCAACACATCTATACCACACAGTATATTTATAACTCTACCGACTAGAGTGACCAACATATCTACCACACAGTATATTTATAACTCTGCCGACTAGAGTGACCAACACATCTACCACAGTAATTCAGCAGACTAGAATAACCAACACATCTACCACACAGTATATTTATAAGTCGGCCGACTAGAGTGACCAACACATCTATACCACACAGTATATTTATAAGTCAGCCGACTAGAGTGACCAACACATCTACCACAGTAATTCAGCAGACTAGAGTGACCAACACATCTACCACACTGTATATTTATAACTTAGCCGACTAGAGTGACCAACACATCTACCACACTGTATATTTATAAGTCAGCAGACTAGAGTGACCAACACATCTACCACAGTAATTCAGCAGACTAGAGTAACCAACACATCTACCACACAGTATATTTATAACTCGGCCGACTAGAGTGACCAACACATCTACCACAGTAATTCAGCCGACTAGAGTGACCAACACATCTACCACACAGTATATTTATAACTCGGCCGACTAGAGTGACCAACACATCTACCACAGTAATTCAGCCGACTAGAGTGACCAACATATCTACCACACAGTATATTTATAAGTCAGCCGACTAGAGTGACCAACACATCTACCACACAGTATATTTATAAGTCAGCCGACTAGAGTGACCAACACATCTACCACACAGTATATTTATAACTCTGCCGACTAGAGTGACCAACACATCTATACCACACAGTATATTTATAAGTCAGCCGACTAGAGTGACCAACACATCTACCACACAGTATATTTATAAGTCAGCCGACTAGAGTGACCAACACATCTACCACAGTAATTCAGCCGACTAGAGTGACCAACACATCTACCACACTGTATCTGGAGGAAGAACCAAAACAAATCTCAATCTCAGGATAAATAATGTCCAGACATCCTGGTACATTTCGACATGCCAAGTCATACGTGGCAAGAGTGACCAATGAAGCCTTAGTAGGGAACTCTCCTCCTTCAACCAGCTCAAAACCTGCTATCCACTCGGCATGTACGAAATATGGCTTATAAATGTAACAGTGCAGTGTAAAGACAATTATTTCAATAACAAAAGCCTGCATTGGCCATGTCGACCGGATGTATCATGGAGGACACTACCAACTCTTCTACATCAGTCGCTTACCTCGGACTTTACTGACACCTTAACGAGCATGGACATGTTACAACTAGGATGTATGATAAACGGAATTATCTCAATTTCCTATTAATCAATTTTCCATTAGAAAGGAACATTGCTGCTTCCCTATCTATGGTGTTTAAATGTCCCTGATGTTTCGTCATTTTAGGACTTGTACCCGTTATCACAATGTCCCTGTTGTTTCGTCATTCTAGGACTTGTACCCGTTATCACAATGTCCCTGTTGTGTCGTCATTTTAGGACTTGTACCCGTTATCACAATGTCCCTGTTGTTTCGTCATTCTAGGACTTGTACCCGTTATCACAATGTCCCTGTTGTTTCGTTATTTTAGGACTTGTACCCGTTATCACAATGTCCCTGTTGTTTCGTCATTCTAGGACTTGTACCCGTTATCACAATGTCCCTGTTGTTTCGTCATTTTAGGACTTGTACCCGTTATCACAATGTCCCTGTTGTGTCGTCATTCTAGGACTTGTACCCGTTATCACAATGTCCCTGTTGTGTCGTCATTCTAGGACTTGTACCCGTTATCACAATTTTCGTGACAGATGTCAACTACTGACTGAAGATGCAGGTTGATTGATGCAGATCAAGTGCTATGGTTTACACCATGATCTCATTCGGATATTGCACTTCCATGTACGATATGAAGTACATGCAAAATCCGTTATTTATTTATTCATTCATTTATTTATTAATAACAACACATATTTGCTATAATTAGTGCAGAGAACAGACTATTTCATTGATATTTGATTTGCAGGGCAGTATAAGGCGACGTCTATATAATGGGATATGTGTGCGGGTTGTGATTAATCCTTACATTGGTATCAAAATATGCATATATACAGTAACTTTCGCTTCTGTTCCAACTTATCTCTACTTTCGAATTTGACCTCAAGGAACACGTTCTGCTCACAACTTAGGTAAAAATTAATGGTAAAATTTTCAAAATGATATCTAAACAATGAAATTAAGAAATTAAGTCGAATAAAACATTTTTATACATTAAATCACGAATTTTTGAAAGTGGTCAAACGGACATATCAACATGTCAATTAATCGTCCCTGACGGCTCGACTCACGCCAAATATATACCTTATCGCATAATATGTGATCTGCTGCGATCTGTCATATAAGTAGTCTTAAATATGAATTTGTATATCAAAATGACTAGTCACTATGGTAAGATCTGCATTAAATAAACACATGTAAATAAATAAACAAGAAATCAATAAATGAAATAAATAAATACATAAATAAATAGACCAGTTTCCTCTTTGTTACGTAGCATTTCCGTAAAATTCCTACACTTAGTCTAGTATATACTGTGTGATTATTAGTTCTATCCAAGCTATAATTGCTATATAGTATGTTTATTACTCCTTAATAATACGTTATACGATGTATGTAGTGTGTAATTAAATTCAGAGTATACGTATTATATAGTATGATATTGGTTCTAAATGACACGCGGTATGACGTATGCAGTAGGTAATTAGATTCTAGTTATACGTATTATATAGTATGATATTGCAGTGGCGTAGGAAGCGGGGGGGGGGGGGGGGGGGGGCAGGGGGGGCAATTGCCCCCCCACTTTTTTCAGTGGGGGGGCAAACATATCTTTTTGCCCCCCCACTTTTTGACATCCAAAATCTAAAAAAGGGGATAAAACACGAATTTATATATTCATTTCGATAAATATCTGTATATTTCCGAACCGATAATGTTTTCATGAAGGCAACGATAAAACTTTATCTTGTACATCCGGAACATTCCGACTTTTATACTAGTATATCAATCCTCAGACCTGTGTGTCGGTCGTCTGCAATAGCCTGGTAAGTCAATATTTATATCTTAATACGCAATTTTGCTTAACTTCATCACATAGATTCAATAAGTTGATGATAATTAGTGAAGTTAATTGAGTTCATAATGAGAGAAAAAGACAGAAACACAACATGAAGAAGAATGCGCGGTTTTAACGTGAATAGAGTGATATTAATTACCGACAGGTACGAGGAAATACAAAAAAAAAATCGGCTCGCGCCTACGGCGCTCGCTTTATCACTAAATTACTGCCCCCCCTTTCGATTGCAGATCTACAGGGGGGCTTCGCCACCCTGGGACCCGCTGGGCGGCCCCCAGACCTCTCGCAAAAAGGGAAAAAAATCGTCGTAGGCGCTCGCTTGATCACTTAATTACTGGACCCCCCTTTCGAAAACTCCTGGTTCCGCGCCTGATCCCGAATTATTGGAAATGTGCTATATTCATTTTCCGCGGAGGGCTTAGACCCCCTTGAACCCCATATCAGGGCGCTGCCCTGGACCAGCTGGGCGGCCCCTCGGACCCCGCAAGAAAAATCGGCTCGCCCCTACGGCGCTCGCATTATTACTAAATAACTGGACCCCCACCCCCCCCCCCCCCCCCCCCCCCCCCCCCCCCCCCCCCCCCCCCCCCCCCCCGCCCTTTCGAAAATCCTGGCCCGCCCGGTGATTCATGTTTTGCTATATTTAATATATATATTCTGATTTGCGTAAATAACTTATTTTGTACTACATAAATTATCAAAATTATCATGGGATGTTGAAATGATAATTATTGGCTAATTTTGCGGAGATGGCATACTATTTGTTTAGTGCGTAAAATTTAAGGTTAAAAAAAATTTTGCCCCCTCACTTTTTGACGACTTCCTACGCCACTGTATTGGTTCTAAATGACACGCTGTATGACGTATGCAGTAGGTAATTAGATTCTAGTTATACGTATTATATAGTATGATATTGGTTCTAAATGACACGCTGTATGACGTATGCATTAGGTAATTAGATTCTAGTTATACGTACATGTATTATATAGTGTGATATTGGTTCCAAATGACACGCGGTATGACGTATGCAGTATGTTATCAAATTGTAGTTATACGTATCATACAGTATGTAACTAACTTGCAGTAACAGTATTATACAGTATGTTATTAGTCCCACCTCTGATACACAATCAACAGTATGTTTTTGGTCCCCAGAGATACGCTGTATGCAGTATATAATCGGCATTAAACATACGTAGTATACACTATATATAATCAATCCGTATTTCTATTTATTTATTTATTTATTTATTTAATTATTGTCCAGTCATACGTAAGATACAGTATATAATTATTGTCGAATCATACGTAAGATACAGTATATAATTATTGTCCAGTCATACGTAAGATACAGTATATAATTATTGTCCAGTCACACGTAAAATACAGTATATAATTATGTTGTCCTGTCATACGTAAAATACAGTATATAATTATTTTCCAGTCATACGCAAGATACAGTATATAATTATTGTTCAGTCATACGCAAGATACAGTATATAATTATTGTCCAATCATGCTTAATACACAGTATATAATTATTGTCCAATCATACATGTACTTAATAAACAGTATATAATTATTGTCCAATCATACATGTACTTAATAAACAGTATATAATTATTGTCCAATCATACATGTACTTAATATACAGTATATAATTATTGTCCAATCATACGTTATAAACAGTATATAATTATTGTCCAATCATACGTAATATACAGTATATAATTATTGTCCAATCATACGTAAGATACAGTATATAATTATTGTCCAATCATACTTAATAAACAGTATATAATTATTGTCCAATCATACTTAATTAACAGTATGTAATTAGTCCTCAGTTTATAAGTATTCAGTGTATCATCGTAAGACCCTGGTCATTAATGTTTAATATATGACTTGGTTTTAGCCTTTGTGTAGTCATCTTGCAGCAAGTACGCACTACATGCGTTGTCACCGTCAGCCCTTGAACTATGACCAGATTCTCACATGATAAAAGTACACAGAATGTGGTGCTATTTCCGGTCCCAAGTGGTCTTAGTTTAGCTTCGTATGTTTAAGAGCTGGGAAATGTATGTGATACTGTTACTCTGACGGAAGTCCCGGTAGCTCCTTAATGCCCACTCCCTTGTCACAGAGGTCTAAAAGTGTGATTCTGTCGATACTATTGTACCCAATGATGTGCTCTTTTTGTCTCTGATATGATTTGGAGACGGTTGTTGTGTGGCACCGGTGGAATATTTGCACCAGCGATATACTAATTTTGATCATCACATTTTCTTTGTTTTTAAACAATTACGTGCAGGTTTTTAGTTAATTGGATTGTATTAATCAAACCAGTAAAACGCCACAAATCACTGGCCATGTATCGAGGGTTGTACATGTTGTTGATATTAAACCTTTACTCTCTTTCGACGACGTCGGGATTCATGTCCGTTTTGAGGTTCTGCAATGACACGTCTTCCGTATCCTTCTCCACTAAATGTGTGTCATGTTCGCGCAATGCACAAGTGGACTGTCCACCTGGAACACAAAAACTTACCCGGAACCGAGGCTTATCCGACTGTACATACCCGATTGATTTTAAGGGCTTGGAATTATCATTTGGGGGTTGTCGGCATTCGTGTTTGGAGACTGTGCAGATTCCGAAATGTTGTGATGGATATTGGGGACCTAACTGTGATCGTAAGTACATAGTAATATATTGGGATTTGTATCAGTTTCCTGAGCCTTAAAATTGGTTTTTCAGACGTAAAAAGTAACATTATCATAAATAATAATAATCATAAAAAGAAAGAAATAACAAGTTTGATTTTTTTTAGATTTCTCTACCGTGAGTAGATTTCTTGCCTTTGGCAAATTACACGCGCCTACACTGACAATGAAAGTTATTCAATGTACAATCTTAACTTTTGAAAGTTTTACTTCGTCATAGGAGTCTGGGTCTCATGGAAGACTATCCGCATGTACTGATTAATTGTCTTTTTCTCGACCTTTGACCTCAAAAGACAGTTTACGTCACTCAATTAAAAGCAAAATACGTTTTCTGGTGACCATCCTATAACGCTATACTATAAAAGTACATGGTTTATCTGATGAAAACCCATTTATATGTATCTTTATAACGATATACACTGTACTATAAAAGTACAGGTTTATCTAAAGAAGTACCATTTATATATATCGTAATAAAGATATACTATAAAAGTACATGGTTTATCTAAAGAAGTATGTTTCGTTATAACAATATACTATAAATGTACATAGTTTATCTGGTGAAAACCCATTTATATGTATCGTTATAACGATTTACTATAAAGGTACATGGTTCATCTAAAGAAGTACCATTTATATGTATCGTTATAACGATTTACTATAAATGTACATGGTTTATATAAAGAAATACCATTTATATGTATCGTTATAACGATATACTATAAATGTACATGGTTTATCTAAAGAAAGTACCATTTATATGTATCGTTATAACAATATAATATAAATGTACATGGTTTATCTAAAGAAGTACCATTTATATGTATCATTATCATGGTTTATCTAAAGAAGTACCATTTATATGTATCGTTATAACGATTTACTATAAAAGTACATGGTTAATCTGAAGAAAACCCATTTATATGTATCGTTATAACGATTTAAAATAAAAAATAAAAGTAATGGTTTATCTAAAGAAGTACCATTTATATGTATCGTAATAACGATATACTATAAAAGTACATGGTTTATTTAAAGAAATCGTTATAACAATATACTATAAATGTACATGGTTTATCTAAAGAAGTACCATTTATATGTATCGTTATAACAATATACTATAAATGTACATGGTTTATCTAAAGAAGTACCATTTATATGTATCGTTATAACGATATAATATAAAAGTACATGGTTTATCTGATGAAGTACCATTTATATGTATCGTCATAACGATTTACTATAAAAGTACATGGTTAATCTGAAGAAAACCCATTTATATGTATCGTTATAACGATTTAAAATAAAAGTAATGGTTTATCTAAAGAAGTACCATTTATATGTATCGTTATAACGATTTACTATAAATGTACATGGTTTATCTAAAGAAGTTCCATTTATATGTTTCGTTATAACGATTTACTATAAAAGTACATGGTTTATCTGATGAAGTAGCATTTATATGTTTCGTTATAACGATTTACTATAAAAGTACATGTTTATCTAAAGAAGTAGCATTTATATGTTTCGTTATAACGATTTACTATAAAAGTACATGGTTTATCTGATGAAGTAGCATTTATATGTTTCGTTATAACGATATACACTGTACTATAAAAGTACATGGTTTATCTGATTAAGTACCATGTATATGTATCGTTATAACAATATACTATAAAAGTACATGGTTTATCTGATTAAGTACCATGTATATGTATCGTTATAACAATATACTATAAAAGTACATGGTTTATCTGATTAAGTACCATGTATATGTATCGTTATAACAATATACTATAAAAGTACATGGTTTATCTAAAGAAGTAGCATTTATATGTATCGTTATAACAATATACTATAAAAGTACATGGTTTATCTGATTAAGTACCATGTATATGTATCGTTATAACAATATACTATAAAAGTACATGGTTTATCTAAAGAAGTACCATTTATATGTATCGTTATAACGATATACTATAAAAGTACATGGTTTATCTAAAGAAGTAGCATTTATATGTATCGTTATAACAATATACTATAAAAGTACATGGTTTATCTGATGAAGTCTCATTTTTGTACCGTTATACGATTACTAATTTGATCGGATAAAACTATCAAGGCACTACTACAATATTGACGGACATAGGGTTCTTGAGACACTTATCATTAAGGACGTACATACCAGTAGGCGTTTGGACGGAGTTTACTCATTAAAATGTTATATATAAACGGATGTCACTCGTGATAGCCCAGTACAAGCCACCTAACATGTAAACACATTTTCATTGTTATACAAGTTTTTTTTTAGCTTCTATGTTTATGTGTCAGAAGCAACAGTGAGACAAAGAAAGCGTGATATGGACAGCATGTTACATCCAGTAATATATAAAGGATTCATTCACTTACGATTCAACATTTGCTTTTTTTTTCTTTCTTTTTTCTTTAATTTTTTTTTCTTTCTTTCTTTTTTTTTCTTTCTTTTTTTTCTTTTTTCTTTCTTTCTTTTTTTCTTTCTTTTTTTTTTTTTTTTTTTTTTTTTTTTTTTGGTTTTGTAATATTGACAACTAAATTGATTCAGGGGAGTACTAATTAATCTAAATAATCTAAGCCTGACTAATCCACCGGGTAACATGTACTTTATTTCGAATTTGACATAATGAAATAGCCCTGATAGCTTTGTTAACCAACAGGGAATTTTGTTTCTGGTTAAAACAGCAACAGAGGCTGTATTTCTCCAAGCTTTGTCATTGAAATTATTGTAGACCTATCATGTAAATTATCTGTGTATGCGGTGAAAGCGCCATCATTTTCCCCATAACAATTCTGAAAACGATGTCCTTTCCCTACCTGGTAGTAGACACTCGACTCGGTTGGCTGGTGAATAGTAACGTATAGCATAGCAACAACAGTAGTTAGGATACACAAACTGTTACAATCTGATTTCTATATAGGGGTAAAATTACCGTTTGTGACTTATTCAAGGGTTAGTCATGCTAATAAGGTATCCAGTGCGTTTAAATAGCATACGTTGACCTAAATTGTAAGGGGTCTTACATGACGTATGTTAGGTTGCAAAAATAAAAATTTAAACCTACCTGTTTTAGACTCAAATCAGGTCAGCTTGTTTTTTGCCATGGTTGATAAAAATGTAGTAAATAGTTTTGCGCTAGCAGTATTCTGGAAGTCATTCCCTACTAAAACTCCTTGACAGAAACAAAACATGTTTGTCATTATCCACGCGAATAGCCTATGCTTTGTAAAATGTCCGCTTCAACTTTTCTTTGCTCTTTATTGTACGAGGTTCTCATTTGAAATTTACAGAACAAGACAAATTTGTACGGATTACAATCGAAAGCTGAATAACTTTCGCAGAACTATAAATAGTAATCCTATTAGACATACATTTCCGGTCATCTTATATCAAAACACACTTACAGCCGCTACACCGATACATCTTTACGCTACCTTTTTCATTGAAGCAATATATTCGTTTCCAGTTTACTACAGTTAACTCAATTAGAAATAATCTGGTAATATCCACAATTTATAACCAGGTAATATCCATATACACAATAACCAGACAATATCCATCTAAACAATAACCAGGTAATATCCGTGCACTATAACCAGGTAATATCCATACACAATAACCAGGTAATATCCATACACAATAACCAGGTAGTATCCGTACACTATAACTAGGTAATATCCATAACTATAACCAGGTAATATTTCATTATACACAATAACCAGGTAATATACATACTCTAAAACCAGGTAATATCCATACACTAAAACCGGGTAATATCAACATACACTATAACCAGATAATATCCATACACAATAACCAGGTAGTATCCATACACTATACCCAGGTAATATCCATACACTATAGCCAGGTAATATCTCAATATACACAATAACCAGGTAATATCTCAATATACACAATAACCAGGTAATATCCATACACAATAACCAGGTATTATCCATAACTATAACCAGGTAATATCCGTGCACTATAACCAGGTAATATCCATACACTATAACCAGGTAATATCAACATACACAATAACCAGGTATTATCCATACACTATAACCAGGTAATATCTCAATATACACAATGACCAGGTAATATCCATAGCTATAACCAGGTAATATCTCAATATACACTATAACCAGGTAATATCCATACACAATGACCAAGTAATATCCATACACAATAACCAGGTAATATCCATACACAATAACCAGGTAATATCCATACACTATAACCAGGTAATATCCATACACATTAACCAGGTAATATCCATACGCATTAACCAGGTAATATCCATAATCTATAACCAGGTAATATCCATACACTATTACCAGGTAAAATCCATACACTATAACCAGGTAATATCCAAACACAATAACCAGGTCATATCCATACACAATAACCAGGTCATATCAATATACACAATAACCAGGTAATATCCATACACTATAACCAGGTTATATCCATACACTATAACCAGGTAATATCCATACACTATTACCAGGTAATATCCATACACTATAACCAGGTAATATCCAAACACAATAACCAGGTTATATCCATACACTATAACCAGGTAATATCAACATACACAATAACCAGGTAATATCCATACACTATAACCAGGTAATATCCATACACAATAACCAGGTAATATCAACATACACAATAACCAGGTAATATCCATACACTATAACCAGGTAATATCCATAAACAATAACCAGGTAATATCAACATACACAATAACCAGGTAATATCCATACACTATTACCAGGTAATATCTATACACAATAACCAGGTAATATCAACATACACAATAACCAGGTAATATATATACACAATAACCAGGTAATATCCATACACAATAACCAGGTAATATCCATACAAAATAACCAGGTAATATCAATATACACAATAACCAGGTAATATCCATACAAAATAACCAGGTAATATATATACACAATAACCAGGTAATATCCATACACAATAACCAGGTAATATCCATACACAATAACCAGGTCATATCAATATACACAATAACCAGGTAATATCAACATACACAATAACCAGGTAATATACATACACTATAACCAGGTAATATCCATACACTATAACCAGGTAATATCCATACACTATTACCAGGTAATATCTATACACAATAACCAGGTAATATACATACACTCTAACCAGGTTATACACATACACTAAAACCAGGTAATATCAATATGCATAATAACCAGGTAATATCCATACACTATAACCAGGTAATATCAATATACATAATAACCAGGTAATATCCATACACAATAACCAGGTAATATCCATACACAATAACCAAGTAATATCAATATGCATAATAACCAGGTAATATCCATACACTATAACCAGGTAATATCAATATACATAATAACCAGGTAATATCCATACACAATAACCAGGTAATATCCATACACAATAACCAGGTTATATCCATACACAATAACCAGGTAATATCCATACACTATTACCAGGTAATATCAACATACACTATTACCAGGTAATATCCATACACAATAACCAGGTAATATCCATACACAATAACCAGGTAATATTTCATTATACACAATAACCAGGTAATATTTCATTATACACAATAACCAGGTAATATCCGTACACTATAACCAGGTAATATCCATACACTATAACCAGGTAATATCAATATACATAATAACCAGGTAATATCCATACACAATAACCAGGTAATATCCATACACAATAACCAGGTAATATCCATACACTATAACCAGGTAATATACATACACTATAAACAGGTAATATCCATACACTTTAACCAGGTAATATCCATACACATTAACCAGGTAATATCCATACACTATTACCAGGTAATATCCATACACAATAACCAGGTAATATCCATACACTATAACCAGGTAATATCCATACACTATTACCAGGTAATATCCATACACAATAACCAGGTAATATCCATACACAATAACCAGGTAATATCCATACACTATAACCAGGTAATATCCATACACAATGACCAGGTAATATCCATACACAATGACCAGGTAATATCCATACACTATAACCAGGTAATATTCATACACTATAACCAGGTAATATCCATACACTATAACCAGGTAATATCCATACACAATAACCAGGTAATATCCATACACTATAATCAGGTGATTTCCATATACAAAACCAGGTAATATCCATATGCAATAACCAGGTAATATCCATACACTATAACCAGGTAATATTCATACACTATAACCAGGTAATATCCATACACAATGACCAAGTAATATCCATACACAATAACCAGGTAATATCCATACACTATAACCAGGTAATATCCATACATTATAACCAGGTAATATCCACACATTATAACCAGGTAATATCAATATACATAATAACCAGGTAATATCCATACACTATACCCAGACCAGGTAATATCCATACACAATAACCAGGTAATATCCATACACAATGACCAGGTAATATCCATACACTATAACCAGGTAATATCCATACACTATAACCAGGTAATATCCATACACAATAACCAGGTAATATCCATACACAATGACCAGGTAATATCCATACACGTGTACTATAACCAGGTAATATCCATACACTATAACCAGGTAATATACATACACAATAACCAGGTAATATCCATACACTATAACCAGGTAATAACCATACACAATGACCAGGTAATATCCATTCACAATAACCAGGTAATATGCATACACTATAATCAGGTGATTTCCATATACAAAACCAGGTAATATCCATATGCAATAACCAGGTAATGTCCATACACTATAACCAGGTAATATCCATACAATATAACCAGGTAATATCCATACACAATGACCAGGTAATATCCATACACAATGACCAGGTAATATCCATACACTATAACCAGGTAATATTCATACACTATAACCAGGTAATATCCATACACAATGACCAGGTAATATCCATACACTATAACCAGGTAATATTCATACACTATAACCAGGTAATATCCATACACAATGACCAGGTAATATCCATACACTATAACCAGGTACGCCGGTTTTTTTTTTTTTTTTTTTTTTACATTACTTGGGCTTCCTTCTGACTTGTAATATAAGTATTTATGGCTGCAAAATGCAAACAGATTGTATGAGAAGCAACCACACATTTAATTTGGGTAATTGTAGGATATCTCTTAGTGATATCCTTTATTAAAATATGCAAGAAATTGCTGAAAATATGGACATATACTTAATTCCTGGATGACGAAAGTATAAAATTAAATTCAATAACATGTACTAGAAATTTAGGACAGACTAAAACAAATATGGTTACTACTAAATAAAGACAAATATAGCCGTTTTAGATTAACTTAAGTATGGAGATCTTTAATGCTCAAAGAAACTTTG
The DNA here is from genome assembly GCF_902652985.1 of Pecten maximus. Classification (NCBI taxonomy): domain Eukaryota; kingdom Metazoa; phylum Mollusca; class Bivalvia; order Pectinida; family Pectinidae; genus Pecten; species Pecten maximus. The sequence continues at coordinate 10,942,828 of NC_047021.1, forward strand.
TGACTATAAAGGAATATGATACAAACACCAACGAAGTAAACGTAATGTTAGTTGCGTGTCTGTGATAATCACATTATACCAGTATTGTTTTTTCTGCCAAATCAGACAAGAACTTGTACCAACTATAGTTTAGTTAGTAGTGAATTTGACCGCTTAACCCGGAGTAGAGACGCTAGCCGATACGCAAGTAAGCATATCAATATTTCAAAATTGAAAATGACGAAATTAATTATATAAGCACAACAGGGAACGCCGACATCATAACGGAATCAAAGTTATACAGCAATATATATAAGTCAAAGAAGTTATATTAATGCATACCACTGGATCCTTGCTAAGCGTATGTCTGCAGGATACGAATTACTTGAAATGTTAATATGGGGCAAAGAAGTAATACCAACAATGTGGACAATGATAAATGTCAAATTTATCAGGCAATCTGCCCTTTGATCAGAACACAAAGAATACAAATACAATCACATGATATATATAAAGTACTAGGAATACAATAACAAACAGTAATGGTAATATATATATATAGTTAAAAAAAACATGAACCCTTCATCAGCCTTATTTTTCAACTTCTGTTCGTATCAATTATAATCTTTACTGTATCTTATGATATTTCTTGTATTGTTTATATATCATGTGGTTGTATTGGTATTCTTTGTGTCTTGATAAAGGGGCAGATTCTCAAAACTGACATTTTTCATTGTCCACACTGTTGGTATTACTTCTTTGCCCTGTATATATGTGTGTATATTGATTTGTATAAAGACTATTGAAAACCTACAAGGATAAAAACACGAGTTTGTTCCGGTAAAGTATGATTGACATCTTCTGCTTCATCGACGGCACTCTTGACTCATTGACAGGGCTATAAATGGACCTAGTCACTGTATAACATTTAAATTTCACTATTGTTCAGGCTCACATAAATCATAGCTAGTTTTGTATCTTATCCTTATTGTTGTCAGTCATTCTAGACACGCTAATATGTCGAGTGTGCTATGTATTGTTTAAAACATTATCCTTTTCGTGTACGGCATGATTTGTGATTGTTGATTGTTGATTTATTGGTCTTCGGTTCCGATATAGTAAATGTCCTGCATACCTGGGTATACCATGTATTACTGTTGTTCATGAAGACAGAAAAATCCTATTTGTTTTATCCCAAGGATGATAACATGCCTTTAAATATGGTCTCTGTCCCTCCATGTGTTCTTTCCTGTGCTTTCATATAGTTTTTGACCTACCCCTTCAGTACCCTATCAGGGAGTCTACATGCCTTGACGGCGGAACACGCCTTGACGTGATTGTTGACAATTGGATTGTTATATATTGTTAAATATTATGTTGTTGGTACAATGTGATGATATCTATAGTACTTCACTTAGTAATATACTACCAATCTGTTCTGTGACCTTTCCAAGGTCACAATCTAAATACCATCGCCACTGTACCAAATCACTAAATAACCAAACTGTTTTACAGCTTATTAATCTGAGGTGTGTCCAGTGTAATCATATAGTCACATCACGAATAGCATTTGATACCGTTTGTGATATACGGATACTTATCCATATACATATATTTACATTCAGTATGCTTGAAAACATTGGCGACAGTTGTATTCAATTTTCATAGCATCATCACAGTTTGTAATAATGCCGGGGATCTCGTTATTTACATTATCATTATCATTGATTTTATCAGATGATATAAAAAAAAAAATAACCGTAATGTTAATATAATGAATACAAATTATTTTTCCAAATGAGATCATAACTACATTGGCTAACGCGATAGATGGAATAAGTCCAGAAAACAACTATTGATAGAGTGGACGTGTTATCTAGAACTATATATATATATATTAACACTTGTCGTGTCTTGGTAATTTAGGATCATATTAGATAGATAATCGAATATCAAAATATCATGGAAATAAAAGATGTATAGCACAAATATTGCCATAATGTAGGTTATATGCCGGAAAGCCTTCTGCACTCATGGCGCAATTAGTTGCCCTCTGTACTGATTACAATATTGCTTGTCCTCTATACTGATGGCGCTATTGTTTGCCCTCTGTACTGATGGCGCTATTGTTTGCCCTCTGTACTGATGGCGCTATTGTTTGTCCTCTGTACTGATGGCAATATTGTTTGTCCTCTGTACTGATGGCGCTATTGTTTGTCCTCTGTACTGATTGCGCTATCGTTTGTCCTCTATACTGATGGCCCTATCGTTTGTCCTCTGTACTGATGGCAATATTGTTTGTCCTCTGTACTGATGGCGCTATTGTTTGTCCTCTATACTGATGGCGCTATTGTTTGTCCTCTGTACTGATGGCGCTATTGTTTGTCCTCTTTACTGATGGCAATATTGTTTGTCCTCGATACTGATGGCGCTATCGTTTGTCCTCTATACTGATGGCCCTATCGTTTGTCCTCTGTACTGATGGCAATATTGTTTGTCCTCTGTACTGATGGCACTATTGTTTGTCCTCTGTACTGATGGCACTATCGTTTGTCCTCTTTACTGATGGCAATATTGTTTGTCCTCTGTACTGATGGTGATATCGTTTGTCCTCTATACTGATGGTGATATCGTTTGTCCTCTATACTGATGGTGATATCGTTTGTCCTCTATACTGATGGCAATACTGTTTGTCCTCTGTACTGATGGCAATATCGTTTGTCCTCTGTACTGATGGCAATATTGTTTGTCCTCTGTACTGATGGCAATATGGTTTGTCCTCTGTACTGATGGCAATATTGTTTGTCCTCTGTACTGATGGCACTATTGTTTGTCTTCTGTACTGATGGCAATACTGTTGGTCTTCTGTACTGATGGCAATATGGTTTGTCCTCTGTACTGATGGCAATATTGTTTGTCCTCTGTACTGATGGCAATACTGTTGGTCTTCTGTACTGATGGCAATATTGTTTGTCCTCTATACTGATGGCAATACTGTTTGTCTTCTGTACTGATGGTGATATCGTTTGTCCTCTATACGGATGGCAATATTGTTTGTCTTCTGTACTGATGGCGCTATCGTTTGTCCTCTATACTGATGGTGATATTGTTTGTCCTCTATACTGATGGCACTATCGTTTGTCCTCTGTACTGATGGTACTATCGTTTGTCCTCTATACTGATGGCAATACTGTTTGTCTTCTGTACTGATGGTGATATCGTTTAACCTCTATACGGATGGCAATATTGTTTGTCTTCTGTACTGATGGCGCTATCGTTTGTCCTCTATACTGATGGTGATATCGTTTGTCCTCTATACTGATGGTGATATCGTTTGTCCTCTGTACTGATGGTACTATCGTTTGTCCTCTGTACGGATGGCAATATTGTTTGTCCTCTATACTGATGGTGATATCGTTTGTCCTCTGTACTGATGGCAATATTGTTTGTCCTCTGTACTGATGGCAATATTGTTTGTCCTCTATACTGATGGCAATACTGTTTGTCCTCTGTACTGATGGTAATATCATTTGTCCTCTATACTGATGGTGATATCGTTTGTCCTCTGTACTGATGGTGATATCGTTTGTCCTCTATACTGATGACACTATCGTTTGTCCTCGATACTGATGGCGCTATCGTTTGTCCTCTGTACTGATGGTGCTATCGTTTGTCCTCTGTACTGATGGCACTATCGTTTGTCCTCTGTACTGATGGCAATATCGTTTGTCCTCTATACTGATGGTGATATCGTTTGTCCTCTATATTGATGGCAATATCGTTTGTCCTCTATACTGATGGCACTATCGTTTGTCCTCTATACTGGTGGCACTATCGTTTGTCCTCTATACTGGTGGCACTATCGTTTGTCCTCTATACTGGTGGCACTATCGTTTGTCCTCTATACTGATGGCAATATTGTTTGTCTTCTGTACTGATGGCAATATTGTTTGTCCCCAGTACTGATGGCGCTACCGTTTGTCCTCTGTCCTGATGGCACTTTCGTTTGTCCTCTGTACAGATGGCACTATCATTTGTCCTCTGTACTGATGGCGACATCGTTTGTCCACATTACTGTTGGCGCTATTGTTTGTCTCAAGTACTGATGACACTATCGTTTGTCCTCGATACTGATGGCACTTTCGTTTGTCCTCTGTACTAATGGCGCTATTGTTGCCCTCTCTACTGATGGCGCTATCGCATGTCCTCTGTACTGATGGCAATATGTTTTGTCCCCAGTACTGATTGCGACATCGTTTGTCTACATTACTGATGGCGCTATTGTTGTCCTCTCTACTGATTGCGACATCGTTTGTCCACAGTACTGATGGCGCTATCGTTTATCCTCTGTACAGATGGCGCTATCATTTGTCCTCTGTACTGATGGCGCAATCATTTGTCCTCTGTACTGATGGCAATATTGTTTGTCCCCAGTACTGATGGCGACATCATCTGTCCTCTATACTGATGGCAATATTGTTTGTCCCCAGTACTGATTGCGACATCGTTTGTCCACATTACTGATGGCGCTATTGTTGTTCTCTCTACTGATGGCGCTATCGTTTGTCCTCTGTACAGATGGCGCTATCGCATGTCCTCTGTACTGATGGCAATATCGTTTGTCCTCTGTACTGATTGCGCTATCGTTTGTCCTCTGTACTGATGGCGCTATCGCATGTCCTCTGTACTGATGGCAATATCGTTTGTCCTCTGTACTGATGGTGATATTGTTTGTCCTCTGTACTTATGGCAATATTGTTTGTCCCCAGTACTGATGGCGCTATTGTTGTCCTCTGTACTGATGGCGCTATCATTTGTCTTCTGTACTGATGGCGACTTCGTTTGTCCTTTGTACTGATTGCGATATCGTTTGTCCCCAGTACAGATGACGCAATCGTTTATGTTCAGGGATTATATGCCCAATTCGGCTGCCGAATAATCATAATCATATAGTAATGATATAATTTAATATTGTTAAATGACTTAATCTAATTTCATGTGTGTATTTTTTTTTTTTTTTTTTTTTTATTATTATCATTTTTTTTATCTTTTTATTTTAGGCTGTCCAGGGATTCATGGACTAGTGTGCTCGGGCCACGGTGAATGTAATGATACCATGACCGGTACTGGATCTTGTCAATGTCACGTACGTATTCACACCTTTTATACGTTGTATTTCTTAATTTTATTCATGAAGGAAAATCATTCTGATTTATGTGTCGCGTCTGCTGATAACACCTAACGTTTGAATTAGGGCTGTAATATAATTGTTGGAAATCAACCAAGATTGCTTAGGCAAGGGGACATCTCCTTTTTGATTGTTTTGAGAGACATGTTTAAAGCTTGCCTTTATGATAAACGTCTCCATATATTATAACACTCCTTAAACTTTGTTTTTATTTCTGGTATTTTCTCGGACTTGCTACAGATAGCGTAGAATTGGATGGTTTTTTCAGTGTCAAACGTACTAGTCCAAACTTAAGCTGAGTCATAGCTCGATGTTCTACCTGAAACGCAAGTGCTACGGAAATATTACACATTGTTACATAATCATTGAAATTGAGTGAAAGTTGGCGCTTCATTTAACATAATTATACGTTATATTACTGAACTCATATTTATATTTGTGATTCACCATGTTTTTCTTTAGCTCAATCTCTGTAACATATGCCATTGATAAGAATGAGCCGATTACTAACCATTGATATATGCATTGTCCACAGGAGGGTTTCACGGGATATGCTTGTGAAAAATGCGCTAACGAAACCATGTACGGACCGACTTGTTCAGGAGGTATTTAACTAATTTCTCTAAACTAGTCTATCAAAAATTCCTGGAATCATCTGCGGCAAGTTTTTTTTATCTAGATGTGTACATTTATTTAAAAAAACAACCTGGTTTCCCTAAGTACTCACGATAATACTTTATACGCTCTTCCATCCACGGCAACAGAGGTGATCAATATGTTGCTGTTTTTAATGAGAAATGTTAGAACATTACATATGAACTACTTGATGTACATTGTATGTCATGGATACATCATAGCCACCGCTAAATCCAGACTGAAGGTATTTTCTTTAGTGTCCATATGGGTAGATTCTCGCGCGGTTCCCGGTGATGTCAGACTCTCATTCGATGGAGATGGATGTATTGAACAGCAGCGTATATATCATACTGTTTCAGTTTGTGACTGTGTGAACGGGCTATGTGATGGAGGGGTCCTTGGAAATGGAGAATGTTATTGCGAGTCTGGGTACGAAGGACCGCGCTGTGACCAGTGTAAGTATTGGACGGATTAGGTTTGATATGGCACATACCGAACATTTGCCATAGATGCACTGCTTTATATGTTTCCTTGGCAGCTCTAAAATCATGTTCCATATACCTGAAACATAAACATTTCTGAATGAAACTGTGGGGTTTAATTTTAGAAGCAGGATGTCCGATTAATTTTTAACGAAGTCCCCGTTTGACAAGTATGTGTGCGTCAACACCATAGAGGTAGTGGTAATTCTTTGATATATAAATATTTATTTCAATTATCTGTGTTATGTATCAATGATAAAGCCACATCATATACATATTCTGCTTTTACAGTCAACAACGAAATATGGTACTTATCCTAATATGATTTAATCAAACAACGTACATAATGGCTGTAGACAGTCGAACATCTGAAAAATAATATGAGTATTGTTACGAAAAGTTTTACAGCTATGGATTGGCTAAAATCACCAGAAAATAGGTAAATCTTACCTGCTGAATATTTATGTACATATATGGATTACGAAACTGTTATTGGGTCCCTGTAGATAATTGCGAGTTAACTATAGAAAACAATGGATAAATTATATACAGTCAATTACTCCATTGTAATATTAATTTTATTTCCTTGTTTACTATTGACCTTTTGTCAATTCCGTTATTTTATTGGCATCAACAGGGATTGAGAAGTGCTCCAATTTATCATGTGATGAGAATTCGCGGTGTTTGAATATTCATGGTTACGTCATGTGTTCCTGCAACCACGGTTACGAAAAAAGATTACCGAACAATACATGTGAAGGTAAGTCAACAAATATTACCGAACAAAACATGTGAAGGTAAGTCAACAAATATTACCAAACAATACATGTGAAGGTGAGTAAACAAATATTACCGAACAATACATGTGAAGGTAAGTCAACAAATATTACCGAACAATACATGTGAAGGTAAGTCAACAAATATTACCAAACAATACATGTGAAGGTAAGTCAATAAATATTACCGAACAATACATGTGAAGGTGAGTAAACAAATATTACCGAACAATACATGTGAAGGTGAGCAAACAAATATTACCGAACAATACATGTGAAGGTAAGTCAACAAATATTACCGAACAATACATGTGAAGGTAAGTCAACATATATTACCAAACAATACATGTGAAGGTAAGTCAACAAATATTACCAAACAATACAAGTGAAGGTGGGTCAACAAATATTACCAAACAATACAAGTGAAGGTGAGTAAACAAATATTACCGAACAATACATGTGAAGGTGAGCAAACAAATATTACCGAACAATACATGTGAAGGTAAGTCAACAAATATTACCGAACAATACATGTGAAGGTGAGTAAACAAATATTACCGAACAATACATGTGAAGGTGAGTAAACAAATATTACCAAACAATACATGTGAAGGTAATTCAAGAAAGATTACCAAACAATACATGTGAAGGTAAGTCAATAATTGCCATTCCTCTTCCTTATCACAAGGTTCACGTTGAACTCCATCGGGAGTTGAATAAAGGATTGAAATATATAATCGGTTTAATCAGTTTCTGTGTTGAAATATTTGTCAGACAAATGTCTGCTGCAGACTGGCTAATGAATACCAGAAAACTAATATGAGGATTTAAATTAACAGTATAAGGTTACAGTTTACTTAGAATATCATTCGCCTTTCCTGGATCAGAAAGCTCTCATCACAACTTATGTTTAGAATGGAGAAAGGTAGTGGAAGTGTGGAAAATTCAAATGTTTTGATAAAAGAAACGTTTCTTTATTATGATTGCAAAGCATGTGGAATTTCAACGAAATAATTTAAATTTCGGTTTTTGACAAAAAAAGTGGAATAAGGACAAAGTTTTATCCTGTCCACAAATACCTGCCTACATGTATTAAAGGATTTAAACACAAATTACAGTTGGGTTTATATTAAATGTCAGTTGAGATAATACGTCTGTTAATTACTACATATCAAATTCGTGTGTTTTATGAATGTTTATATTGTACATGCTTTGTTTAAGATGCCTGAGTCTGTTCTTCCTTCAAAATACTGAATGATTCGGTGTTTTTCCCATACCGTGTTTCTCAATAGTATTGCGTTGAGATAAACTGTGCAATTGCGGTTGCTCTATATGTTTAGATAAACTGTTGTGGATTGCTCATATGTTTAGATAAACTGTGTAGTAGTGGATTGTTCTATATGTTTAGATGAACTGTGTAGTAGTGGATTGTTCTATAAGTTTAGATAAACTGTGTAGTAGTGGATTGTTCTATATGTTTAGATAAACTATGTAGTAGTGGATTGTTCTATATGTTTAGATAAACTGTGTAGTTGTGGATTGTTCTATGTTTAGATAAACTGTGTAGTAGTGGATTGTTCTATGTTTAGATAAACTGTGTAGTAGTGGAATGTTCTATATGTTTAGATAAACTGTGCAGTTGTGGATTGTTCTATGTTTAGATAAACTGTGTAGTAGTGGATTGTTCTATGTTTAGATAAACTGTGTAGTAGTGGATTGTTCTATATGTTTAGATAAACTGTGTAGTTGTGGATTGTTCTATGTTTAGATAAACTGTGTAGTAGTGGATTGTTCTATGTTTAGATCAACTGTGTAGTAGTGGATTGTTCTATATAAGGCCAGATAAACTGTGTAGTAGTGGATTGTTCTATATGTTTAGACAAACTATGTAGTAGTGGATTGTTCTATATAAGGCCAGATAAACAGTGTAGTAGTGGATTGTTCTATATGTTTAGATAAACTGTGTAATTGTGGATTGTTCTATATGTTTAGATAAACTGTGTAGTAGTGGATTGTTCTATATAAGGCCAGATAAACAGTGTAGTAGTGGATTGTTCTATATGTTTAGATAAACTGTGTAATTGTGGATTGTTCTATATGTTTAGATAAACTGTGTAGTAGTGGATTGTTCTATATGTTTAGATAAACTGTGTAGTAGTGGATTGTTCTATATGATTAGATAAACTGTGTAGTAGTGGATTGTTCTATATGTTTAGATAAACTGTGTAGTAGTGGATTGTTCTATATGTTTAGATAAACTGTGTAGTAGTGGATTGTTCTATATGTTTAGATAAACTGTGTAGTAGTGGATTGTTCTATGTTTAGATAAACAGTGTAATAGTGGATTGTTCTATATGTTTAGATAAACTGTGTAATTGTGGATTGTTCTATATGTTTAGATAAACTGTGTAGTAGTGGATTGTTCTATGTTTAGATAAACTGTGTAGTAGTGGATTGTTCTATATGTTTAGATAAACTGTGTAATAGTGGATTGTTCTATATGTTTAGATAAACTGTGTAATTGTGGATTGTTCTATATGTTTAGATAAACTGTGTAGTAGTGGATTGTTCTATGTTTAGATAAACTGTGTAATAGTGGATTGTTCTATATGTTTAGATAAACTGTGTAGTAGTGGATTGTTCTATGTTTAGATAAACTGTGTAATAGTGGATTGTTATATATGTTTAGATAAACTGTGTAATAGTGGATTGTTCTATATGTTTAGATAAACTGTGTAGTAGTGGATTGTTCTATATGATTAGATAAACTGTGTAGTAGTGGATTGTTCTATATGTTTAGATAAACTGTGTAGTAGTGGATTGTTCTATATGTTTAGATAAACTGTGTAGTAGTGGATTGTTCTATATGTTTAGATAAACTGTGTAGTAGTGGATTGTTCTATATGTTTAGATAAACTGTGTAGTAGTGGATTGTTCTATATGTTTAGATAAATTGTGTAGTAGTGGATTGCTCTATATAAGGCCAGATAAACTGTGTAGTATTGGATTGTTCTATATGTTTAAATAAACTATGTAGTAGTGGATTGTTCTATATGTTTAGATAAACTGTTTAGTAGTGGATTGTTCTATGTTTAGATAAACAGTGTAATAGTGGATTGTTCTATATGTTTAGATAAACTGTGTAATTGTGGATTGTTCTATATGTTTAGATAAACTGTGTAGTAGTGGATTGTTCTATGTTTAGATAAACAGTGTAGTAGTGGATTGTTCTATATGTTTAGATAAACTGTGTAATAGTGGATTGTTCTATATGTTTAGATAAACTGTGTAATTGTGGATTGTTCTATATGTTTAGATAAACTGTGTAGTAGTGGATTGTTCTATGTTTAGATAAACTGTGTAATAGTGGATTGTTATATATGTTTAGATAAACTGTGTAATAGTGGATTGTTCTATATGTTTAGATAAACTGTGTAGTTGTGGATTGTTCTATATGTTTAGATAAACTGTGTAGTTGTGGATTGTTCTATATGTTTAGATAAACAGTGTAGTAGTGGATTGTTCTATGTTTAGATAAACTGTGTAATTGTGGATTGTTCTATATGTTTAGATAAACTGTGTAATAGTGGATTGCTCTATATGTTTAGATAAACTGTGTAATAGTGGATTGTTCTATATGTTTAGATAAACTGTGTAGTTGTGGATTGTTCTATGTTTAGATAAACTGTGTAGTAGTGGATTGTTCTATATGTTTAGATAAACTGTGTAGTAGTGGATTGTTCTATATGTTTAGATAAACTGTGTAATTGTGGATTGTTCTATATGTTTAGATAAACTGTGTAATTGTGGATTGTTCTATATGTTTAGATAAACTGTGTAATAGTGGATTGTTCTATATGTTTAGATAAACTGTGTAGTAGTGGATTGTTCTATATGTTTAGATAAACTGTGTAGTTGTGGATTGTTCTATATGTTTAGATAAACTCTGTAGTAGTAGATTGTTCTATATGTTTAGATAAACTGTGTAGTAGTGGATTGTTCTATATGTTTAGATAAACAGTGTAGTAGTGGATTGTTCTATATGTTTAGATAAACTGTGTAATTGTGGATTGTTCTATATGTTTAGATAAACTGTGTAGTAGTGGATTGTTCTATATGTTTAGATAAACTGTGTATGTGTAGTTGTGGATTGTTCTATATGTTTAGATAAACAGTGTAATAGTGGATTGTTCTATATGTTTAGATAAACTGTGTAGTAGTGGATTGTTCTATATGTTTAGATAAACTATGTAGTAGTGGATTGTTCTATATGTTTAGATAAACTGTGTAGTAGTGGATTGTTCTATATGTTTAGATAAACAGTGTAGTAGTGGATTGTTCTATATGTTTAGATAAACAGTGTAGTAGTGGATTGTTCTATATGTTTAGATAAACAGTGTAGTAGTGGATTGTTCTATATGTTTAGATAAACTGTGTAATTGTGGATTGTTCTATATGTTTAGATAAACTGTGTAGTAGTGGATTGTTCTATATGTTTAGATAAACTGTGTAGTAGTGGATTGTTCTATATGTTTAGATAAACAGTGTAGTAGTGGATTGTTCTATATGTTTAGATAAACAGTGTAGTAGTGGATTGTTCTATATGTTTAGATAAACTGTGTAATTGTGGATTGTTCTATATGTTTAGATAAACAGTGTAGTAGTGGATTGTTCTATAGGTTTAGATAAACTGTGTAGTAGTGGATTGTTCTATATGTTTAGATAAACTGTGTAGGAATGGATTGTTCTATATGTTTAGATAAACTGTGTAATTGTGGATTGTTCTATATGTTTAGATAAACTGTGTAGTAGTGGATTGTTCTATATGTTTAGATAAACTGTGTAGTAGTGGATTGTTCTATATGATTAGATAAACTGTGTAGTAGTGGATTGTTCTATAGGTTTAGATAAACTGTGTAGTAGTGGATTGTTCTATATGTTTAGATAAACTGTGTAGTAGTGGATTGTTCTATATGTTTAGATAAACTCTGTAGTAGTGGATTGTTCTATATGTTTAGATAAACTGTGTAGTAGTGGATTGTTCTATATGTTTAGATAAACTGTGTAGTAGTGGATTGCTCTATATAAGGCCAGATAAACTGTGTAGTATTGGATTGTTCTATATGTTTAAATAAACTATGTAGTAGTGGATTGTTCTATATGTTTAGATAAACTGTGTAGTAGTGGATTGTTCTATGTTTAGATAAACAGTGTAATAGTGGATTGTTCTATATGTTTAGATAAACTGTGTAATTGTGGATTGTTCTATATGTTTAGATAAACTGTGTAGTAGTGGATTGTTCTATGTTTAGATAAACTGTGTAGTAGTGGATTGTTCTATATGTTTAGATAAATTGTGTAATAGTGGATTGTTCTATATGTTTAGATAAACTGTGTAATTGTGGATTGTTCTATATGTTTAGATAAACTGTGTAGTAGTGGATTGTTCTATATAAGGCCAGATAAACAGTGTAGTAGTGGATTGTTCTATATGTTTAGATAAACTGTGTAATTGTGGATTGTTCTATATGTTTAGATAAACTGTGTAGTAGTGGATTGTTCTATATAAGGCCAGATAAACAGTGTAGTAGTGGATTGTTCTATATGTTTAGATAAACTGTGTAATTGTGGATTGTTCTATATGTTTAGATAAACTGTGTAGTAGTGGATTGTTCTATATGTTTAGATAAACTGTGTAGTAGTGGATTGTTCTATATGATTAGATAAACTGTGTAGTAGTGGATTGTTCTATATGTTTAGATAAACTGTGTAGTAGTGGATTGTTCTATATGTTTAGATAAACTGTGTAGTAGTGGATTGTTCTATATGTTTAGATAAACTGTGTAGTAGTGGATTGTTCTATGTTTAGATAAACAGTGTAATAGTGGATTGTTCTATATGTTTAGATAAACTGTGTAATTGTGGATTGTTCTATATGTTTAGATAAACTGTGTAGTAGTGGATTGTTCTATGTTTAGATAAACTGTGTAGTAGTGGATTGTTCTATATGTTTAGATAAACTGTGTAATAGTGGATTGTTCTATATGTTTAGATAAACTGTGTAATTGTGGATTGTTCTATATGTTTAGATAAACTGTGTAGTAGTGGATTGTTCTATGTTTAGATAAACTGTGTAATAGTGGATTGTTCTATATGTTTAGATAAACTGTGTAGTAGTGGATTGTTCTATGTTTAGATAAACTGTGTAATAGTGGATTGTTATATATGTTTAGATAAACTGTGTAATAGTGGATTGTTCTATATGTTTAGATAAACTGTGTAGTAGTGGATTGTTCTATATGATTAGATAAACTGTGTAGTAGTGGATTGTTCTATATGTTTAGATAAACTGTGTAGTAGTGGATTGTTCTATATGTTTAGATAAACTGTGTAGTAGTGGATTGTTCTATATGTTTAGATAAACTGTGTAGTAGTGGATTGTTCTATATGTTTAGATAAACTGTGTAGTAGTGGATTGTTCTATATGTTTAGATAAATTGTGTAGTAGTGGATTGCTCTATATAAGGCCAGATAAACTGTGTAGTATTGGATTGTTCTATATGTTTAAATAAACTATGTAGTAGTGGATTGTTCTATATGTTTAGATAAACTGTTTAGTAGTGGATTGTTCTATGTTTAGATAAACAGTGTAATAGTGGATTGTTCTATATGTTTAGATAAACTGTGTAATTGTGGATTGTTCTATATGTTTAGATAAACTGTGTAGTAGTGGATTGTTCTATGTTTAGATAAACAGTGTAGTAGTGGATTGTTCTATATGTTTAGATAAACTGTGTAATAGTGGATTGTTCTATATGTTTAGATAAACTGTGTAATTGTGGATTGTTCTATATGTTTAGATAAACTGTGTAGTAGTGGATTGTTCTATGTTTAGATAAACTGTGTAATAGTGGATTGTTATATATGTTTAGATAAACTGTGTAATAGTGGATTGTTCTATATGTTTAGATAAACTGTGTAGTTGTGGATTGTTCTATATGTTTAGATAAACTGTGTAGTTGTGGATTGTTCTATATGTTTAGATAAACAGTGTAGTAGTGGATTGTTCTATGTTTAGATAAACTGTGTAATTGTGGATTGTTCTATATGTTTAGATAAACTGTGTAATAGTGGATTGTTCTATATGTTTAGATAAACTGTGTAATAGTGGATTGTTCTATATGTTTAGATAAACTGTGTAGTTGTGGATTGTTCTATGTTTAGATAAACTGTGTAGTAGTGGATTGTTCTATATGTTTAGATAAACTGTGTAGTAGTGGATTGTTCTATATGTTTAGATAAACTGTGTAATTGTGGATTGTTCTATATGTTTAGATAAACTGTGTAATTGTGGATTGTTCTATATGTTTAGATAAACTGTGTAATAGTGGATTGTTCTATATGTTTAGATAAACTGTGTAGTAGTGGATTGTTCTATATGTTTAGATAAACTGTGTAGTTGTGGATTGTTCTATATGTTTAGATAAACTCTGTAGTAGTAGATTGTTCTATATGTTTAGATAAACTGTGTAGTAGTGGATTGTTCTATATGTTTAGATAAACAGTGTAGTAGTGGATTGTTCTATATGTTTAGATAAACTGTGTAATTGTGGATTGTTCTATATGTTTAGATAAACTGTGTAGTAGTGGATTGTTCTATATGTTTAGATAAACTGTGTATGTGTAGTTGTGGATTGTTCTATATGTTTAGATAAACAGTGTAATAGTGGATTGTTCTATATGTTTAGATAAACTGTGTAGTAGTGGATTGTTCTATATGTTTAGATAAACTATGTAGTAGTGGATTGTTCTATATGTTTAGATAAACTGTGTAGTAGTGGATTGTTCTATATGTTTAGATAAACAGTGTAGTAGTGGATTGTTCTATATGTTTAGATAAACAGTGTAGTAGTGGATTGTTCTATATGTTTAGATAAACTGTGTAATTGTGGATTGTTCTATATGTTTAGATAAACTGTGTAGTAGTGGATTGTTCTATATGTTTAGATAAACTATGTAGTAGTGGATTGTTCTATATGTTTAGATAAACAGTGTAGTAGTGGATTGTTCTATATGTTTAGATAAACAGTGTAGTAGTGGATTGTTCTATATGTTAAGATAAACTGTGTAATTGTGGATTGTTCTATATGTTTAGATAAACAGTGTAGTAGTGGATTGTTCTATAGGTTTAGATAAACTGTGTAGTAGTGGATTGTTCTATATGTTTAGATAAACTGTGTAGGAATGGATTGTTCTATATGTTTAGATAAACTGTGTAATTGTGGATTGTTCTATATGTTTAGATAAACTGTGTAGTAGTGGATTGTTCTATATGTTTAGATAAACTGTGTAGTAGTGGATTGTTCTATATGATTAGATAAACTGTGTAGTAGTGGATTGTTCTATAGGTTTAGATAAACTGTGTAGTAGTGGATTGTTCTATATGTTTAGATAAACTGTGTAGTAGTGGATTGTTCTATATGTTTAGATAAACTCTGTAGTAGTGGATTGTTCTATATGTTTAGATAAACTGTGTAGTAGTGGATTGTTCTATATGTTTAGATAAACTGTGTAGTAGTGGATTGCTCTATATAAGGCCAGATAAACTGTGTAGTATTGGATTGTTCTATATGTTTAAATAAACTATGTAGTAGTGGATTGTTCTATATGTTTAGATAAACTGTGTAGTAGTGGATTGTTCTATGTTTAGATAAACAGTGTAATAGTGGATTGTTCTATATGTTTAGATAAACTGTGTAATTGTGGATTGTTCTATATGTTTAGATAAACTGTGTAGTAGTGGATTGTTCTATGTTTAGATAAACTGTGTAGTAGTGGATTGTTCTATATGTTTAGATAAATTGTGTAATAGTGGATTGTTCTATATGTTTAGATAAACTGTGTAATTGTGGATTGTTCTATATGTTTAGATAAACTGTGTAGTAGTGGATTGTTCTATATGTTTAGATAAACTGTGTAATTGTGGATTGTTCTATATGTTTAGATAAACTGTGTAGTAGTGGATTGTTCTATGTTTAGATAAACTGTGTAGTAGTGGATTGTTCTATATGTTTAGATAAACTGTGTAATAGTGGATTGTTCTATATGTTTAGATAAACTGTGTAATTGTGGATTGTTCTATATGTTTAGATAAACCGTGTAGTAGTGGATTGTTCTATGTTTAGATAAACTGTGTAATAGTGGATTGTTCTATATGTTTAGATAAACTGTGTAGTAGTGGATTGTTCTATGTTTAGATAAACTGTGTAATAGTGGATTGTTATATATGTTTAGATAAACTGTGTAATAGTGGATTGTTCTATATGTTTAGATAAACTGTGTAGTTGTGGATTGTTCTATATGTTTAGATAAACTGTGTAGTTGTGGATTGTTCTATATGTTTAGATAAACAGTGTAGTAGTGGATTGTTCTATGTTTAGATAAACTGTGTAATTGTGGATTGTTCTATATGTTTAGATAAACTGTGTAATTGTGGATTGTTCTATATGTTTAGATAAACTGTGTAATAGTGGATTGTTCTATATGTTTAGATAAACTGTGTAGTTGTGGATTGTTCTATGTTTAGATAAACTGTGTAGTAGTGGATTGTTCTATATGTTTAGATAAACTGTGTAGTAGTGGATTGTTCTATATGTTTAGATAAACTGTGTAATTGTGGATTGTTCTATATGTTTAGATAAACTGTGTAATTGTGGATTGTTCTATATGTTTAGATAAACTGTGTAATAGTGGATTGTTCTATATGTTTAGATAAACTGTGTAGTTGTGGATTGTTCTATATGTTTAGATAAACTGTGTAATAGTGGATTGTTCTATATGTTTAGATAAACTGTGTAGTAGTGGATTGTTCTATATGTTTAGATAAACTGTGTAGTTGTGGATTGTTCTATATGTTTAGATAAACTCTGTAGTAGTGGATTGTTCTATATGTTTAGTTAAACTGTGTAGTAGTGGATTGTTCTATATGTTTAGATAAACAGTGTAGTAGTGGATTGTTCTATATGTTTAGATAAACTGTGTAATTGTGGATTGTTCTATATGTTTAGATAAACTGTGTAGTAGTGGATTGTTCTATATGTTTAGATAAACTCTGTATGTGTAGTTGTGGATTGTTCTATATGTTTAGATAAACAGTGTAATAGTGGATTGTTCTATATGTTTAGATAAACTGTGTAGTAGTGGATTGTTCTATATGTTTAGATAAACTATGTAGCAGTGGATTGTTCTATATGTTTAGATAAACTGTGTAGTAGTGGATTGTTCTATATGTTTAGATAAACAGTGTAGTAGTGGATTGTTCTATATGTTTAGATAAACAGTGTAGTAGTGGATTGTTCTATATGTTTAGATAAACAGTGTAGTAGTGGATTGTTCTATATGTTTAGATAAACAGTGTAATAGTGGATTGTTCTATATGTTTAGATAAACTGTGTAGTAGTGTATTGTTCTATATGTTTAGATAAACTATGTAGTAGTGGATTGTTCTGTATGTTTAGATAAACTGTGTAGTAGTGGATTGTTCTATATGTTTAGATAAACAGTGTAGTAGTGGATTGTTCTATATGTTTAGATAAACAGTGTAGTAGTGGATTGTTCTATATGTTTAGATAAACAGTGTAGTAGTGGATTGTTCTATATGTTTAGATAAACTGTGTAATTGTGGATTGTTCTATATGTTTAGATAACCTGTGTAGTAGTGGATTGTTCTATATGTTTAGATAAACTGTGTAGTAGTGGATTGTTCTATATGTTTAGATAAACAGTGTAGTAGTGGATTGTTCTATATGTTTAGATAAACAGTGTAGTAGTGGATTGTTCTATATGTTTAGATAAACAGTGTAGTAGTGGATTGTTCTATATGTTTAGATAAACTGTGTAATTGTGGATTGTTCTATATGTTTAGATAAACTGTGTAGTAGTGGATTGTTCTATAGGTTTAGATAAACTGTGTAGTAGTGGATTGTTCTATATGTTTAGATAAACTGTGTAGTAGTGGATTGTTCTATATGTTTAGATAAACAGTGTAGTAGTGGATTGTTCTATATGTTTAGATAAACAGTGTAGTAGTGGATTGTTCTATATGTTTAGATAAACAGTGTAGTAGTGGATTGTTCTATATGTTTAGATAAACTGTGTAATTGTGGATTGTTCTATATGTTTAGATAAACTGTGTAATTGTGGATTGTTCTATATGTTTAGATAGACTGTGTAGTAGTGGATTGTTTTATAGGTTTAGATAAACTGTGTAGTAGTGGATTGTTCTATATGTTTAGATAAACTATGTAGTAGTGGATTGTTCTATATAAGGCCAGATAAACTGTGTAGTTGTGGATTGTTCTATATGTTTAGATAAACTGTGTAATAGTGGATTGTTCTATATGTTTAGATAAACTGTGTAGTAGTGGATTGTTCTATATGTTTAGATAAACTGTGTAGTAGTGGATTGTTCTATATGTTTAGATAAACTGTGTAGTAGTGGATTGTTCTATATAAGGCCAGATAAACTGTGTAGTTGTGGATTGTTCTATATGTTTAGATAAACTGTGTAGTAGTGGATTGTTCTATATGTTTAGATAAACTGTGTAGTAGTGGATTGTTCTATATAAGGCCAGATAAACTGTGTAGTTGTGGATTGTTCTATATGTTTAGATAAACTGTGTAATAGTGGATTGTTCTATATGTTTAGATAAACTGTGTAGTAGTGGATTGTTCTATATGTTTAGATAAACTGTGTATTAGTGGATTATTCTATATGTTTAGATAAACTGTGTAGTAGTGGATTGTTCTATATGTTTAGATAAACTGTGTAGTTGTGGATTGTTCTATATGTTTAGATAAACTGTGTAGTAGTGGATTGTTCTATATGTTTCGATAAACTATGTAGTAGTGGATTGTTCTATATAAGGCCAGATAAGCAGTGTAGTAGTGGATTGTTATATATGTTTTAACGCGTGTTGTTTTAGTTTTATAGAACCAAGACATACACATGTCTTTAAACTATTCAGTGGGCTTTCCAACATTCCGAACATCACTAGAAAATAAGGTTTTTGATTTATATTTGAATTCTCGATTCATTGTCTTCGCGTATTCTAGCGAAAATAAATCCCACGCAAAATTCTGATCTACAGTATATTCAAGTTATCAATGATGATGCCTTGGCTAGGTATGTCCAAATCATTGTAGATTTCAGTAAAATCTTGTCCGTTCCTAAAATTCAGTTATGCAATCCTGGAGTATATTTAAGATATATACTGTCTATGTTTAAATGAACCACGGTCCTCACGAGCAAATGTATGTATTATATTACAGTAATGTGAGCGAGAAACAAATCTGGGTAGCTACATGTACCTGGGTCCGGATCAGGTACAGACATGTCGAAAACCGTCACGGTCCGGTGATATCTTGTTGATAGTGTAGTTATGAAATATATAGGAAATTAAATTCATATATTCAACGCAAGAACTCCAATTTGATGAAAAATTCAATTACAGATTATAAATTCAATAAATACCCGGTGTTTCGTTCAAAAAAAAAATCATATTGAAAGAACTAAGTAGATTTCATCACGCATTTGACATATCCGACAAGTCATCTGTTAAATAAGGTATGATGGATAAATAACCCTGTATTATCATGTATGTGTGTGTGTGGTTGTCTGTGTCCACTCTCGTGGGTAGGATTTACGTGTCAAATGCTGTTGTGGTGCTGTGAGGTGTACACATTCCGTTTCTGTTTGAGTATGTACAAATTATTCTAAATCTGACATTACTGGATGGGTTAGTAAATGAACTGAGAGCTCATCAGACTCACTATGACACAAATTGTGAGAATAACAGTATTCCAACAACGATACGAAGCTCGTAGATGTACGGTAGATTGATGTCCAATCTGTTTAAGGGCCAGGCTCTCTGGTTGTAAATGAGTTATTTTCGTTTTGAGTCCGTCATGAAGGAAACATAATGATACATTTTCGCTGACGTGAATATTTGTCCTTACTGTCGTCGTTGGGTAGTTTACTATATAATTGAAATTTGATGCAACCGACCACTCAGGTGTGTTATGCTTTGATCTTAAGTAATAGTTTACCATACATAGTCATTTCCTCGCAGTAAAAAAAATTAAATAACCTCTTTTTCCTACAATGCTAGATCAACCGTTAAAGCTTTTATACTTAACAACATCCAAGTAAGTATGTGGCCCAAGCAGGATAAAAGTTTTGTACGAAGTTTATATCCGATAAAAAGTCTCTGCACTGTGTAACATGTCATGACAAAATCAAAGTCGCCGCCACCTTGTGGATAGTAGAATATATGTATGTCCTCATTGACCCTTACTAAGTTTAAATGTTCACTTGACACTGGCATTTTGCTAAATGAATTCACATCGATCTTAACAAGAAGAAGAAAAAACAATCTTCTGTCCGATATCACGATAACTTTTCGAAAGAAAGCTGGAGACTTTTAAAATATTCAAAATATACTGATTTTGAAATAAAAAATTTACTCTAAAGAAACATCACTCTTTACCTGAAGAAATAAAGAAAACTGCACATAATGTCATTGTGTAGCCGAAAGCATTTTGCACATTACGAGGGCTGATTGATAAGTTGTGCCACTTGTATAGAACTCCTTTTGTTGGCTGTTCAGAAAGTCATCCACTGCATGCTAGAGTTAGGGTGCCTGAAATAGCTGTTTTCAAATTTGGGGATAGATGTAAGTCTGATGGAGCGAGATCAGGTGAATAAGGCGGATGCTCAATCAATTTAAAGTCACAAGCATGAATAGCAGTCATGGCAATGACACTCCTTCATCCTAAACCTAACCTATTTTGTCCATTTTGCAAAACCCACTTTTCTTGTTTACTTTAGAGTGCTATATCGTGGATATACCCTAACCACATGAGACCAGTCATTGGGTACACGGCCCTATATAGTCAGAGAATAGTAGGACTTAAACAGAGCATCATTGCGTACCTTCTTCAATACGAGGCTCATAACTTATCAATCAGCCCTCGTAGATTGAGTCAATGGACTGCAGTTATGTGTTGCCTCGGAAACAAAGGCCTTGCGTCAAAATGAATTAGCTTTAATTGTAGAAATTGAGAAGAAAACTCGAACAAAGTAGAGGAAAAGATAGGAGTCTAAATGCCATTACAATTGTGTATAATATAACGATTCGTCTGCTCCTGCTCTGAATCTATTCTCCATTACCAGGAAGTGATTATGTTAACAGACATAATTCGACGTTAACAGATTATATAAACAGACATAATTCGACGTTAACAGATTATATAAACAGACATAATTCGACGTTAACAGATTATGTAAACAGACATAATTCGACATTAACAGATTATGTTAACAGACATAATTCGACGTTAACAGATTATATAAACAGACATAATTCGACGTTAACAGATTATATATACTCATATAATTCGACATTAACAGATTATATAAACTCATATAATTCGACATTAACAGATTATATAAACAGACATAATTCGACGTTAACAGAGTATGTAAACAGACATAATTCGACGTTAACAGATTATGTAAACAGACATAATTCGACGTTAACAGATTATATAAACAGACATAATTCGACGTTAACAGATTATGTAAACAGACATAATTCGACGTTAACAGAGTATGTAAACAGACATAATTCGACGTTAACAGATTATGTAAACAGACATAATTCGACGTTAACAGATTATATAAACAGACATAATTCGACGTTAACAGATTATATAAACAGACATAATTCGACATTAACAGATTATGTAAACAGACATAATTCGACATTAACAGATATAAACTCATATAATTCGACATTAACAGATTATATATACTCATATAATTCGACGTTAACAGATTATGTAAACAGACATAATTCGACATTAACAGATTATGTAAACAGACATAATTCGACGTTAACAGATTATATAAACAGACATAATTCGACATTAACAGATTATGTAAACAGACATAATTCGACGTTAACAGATTATATAAACTCATATAATTCGACGTTAACAGATTATGTAAACAGACATAATTCGACGTTAACAGATTATGTAAACAGACATAATTCGACGTTAACAGATTATATAAACAGACATAATTCGACATTAACAGATTATGTAAACAGACATAATTTGACATTAACAGATTATATAAACAGACATAATTCGACGTTAACATATTATGTAAACAGACATAATTCGACATTAACAGATTATATAAACAGACATAATTCGACGTTAACAGATTATGTAAACAGACATAATTCGACGTTAACAGATTATGTAAACAGACATAATTCGACGTTAACAGATTATATATACTCATATAATTCGACATTAACAGATTATGTAAACAGACATAATTCGACATTAACAGATTATATAAACTCATATAATTCGACGTTAACAGATTATGTAAACAGACATAATTCGACATTAACATATTACGTAAATTAACCTAAATTGTAATAGTTAAACATTTTAGTCTGATGTTCTTGTTTCAGTTAACAATGCTGTCAGTGTTTAAAATGCATGAACATGTCTGCATTTCTTGTTCACTTAAGCGACTTTTCATTCAAAGTCATTAGAAAGATTTTTACAAAGAATGTTTACTTGTAAGCTACATAAAAATGGTATTCTAGGCTGTCTTCTAAATTGAAAACCGATCTTTCTAAGCGTAAATAATATGTGTGCACTTTTATTCTGCCAAAACATAAATGTCACCTCATATTCTAACTAAAATCTCAATATCTCTTCTTTTCCGACGATAACTCTCTGTCATATCCATGACCAAACAGAAAATGTTTACTTAGCAATGTCATAAAAAAATCCGGAAATTGGCTAAAACTGGCGATATCAAAGACTAGTTCGCAACGATTTGTGTGATATCTTACCAGGAAGTTATATTTCCTGTTATAACATATGAAGAGGACAGGTGTGGTTGGTTTTATGTCAAAATGCAAAAATATAGACGAAGCCAAAGTGTCCGTCTTAATGTGTTTATGTGATTTAAATAATAACGTTTGAAAGGTGTTTAAGTATGTCAATGTCTTTCAGAAATAAACGGTTGTCTACGAAGTCCACTGTGTCATGAAAACGCTACCTGCACACCAAATGGTCCCCTTAAGTACAACTGCACGTGCTTGAACGGTTACTCGGGAGACGGGTATGCATGTACACCCATTGATTTGTGCCAGGTGGACAACGGCGGCTGTGTGCAGAATTCTTCGCTGTGCGTCTATACTGGACCAGGACAGGTAGGAGTGATTACATTAAAGCTTACATTAGGATGTTCGTTATACTTTGATATTTTACTGAAGTATATATTACATGATAGAAACCTATTTTATTATGTTTTTGCTTATTTTATATTATATCAAAAAGAAGGCAATAGAAATGTTGTTTTAAACACATCTCCTAAAAATATTATTAACTGGGTTAATAGTCAAAAGTGTTATTTAACCGGAAGGAGCTATTTAAAATGCATTTAAATGTCGGCAAATTATTTTTCTTCGTTCATTCTGATTGGACAATGCATTTGTAATATCCGTTCGGATCGTCTCTACTGCCATCCTTCGTATTATGATAAAGTCCGAAAGTGCTTTTGAAAAGTAAGCGTTTTCAAAACCAAGACGAAGCTGACACAGTTTGCTACAGGAACATTTCGAAAAAATCTGTATCAAGAAGCAATGGAAAGGATCGGTCTGACAAAAGACAGCGCTAACACAGAAGTAGTAATAAAAATGGCAGTTAGCATACTGAAAGACTATCTTCGGAAAAAAGCATAAGAAACACTAGAGGATATGGGCACTGGTTCGGCAGAAAGAATAATTTAAATGTGGGTTTAATAAAACAGTTATTGTATGGGTATTTCATGTCTCCTCGGGAAATGTTTAATGTCCCGGGGTACAATAACAGTGCCATTTCCTCTAAACTTATACAATAACTGTATAGAAGGATATAATCTATTAGTGATACATTGGAGATAATTTTACTTCATATGACATTTTTCAAGTTTGTCTACTTATACACGTGACATATAATGCTGTCCATGTAAAAGTGCAACATTTAGGATTTTTTTCATGATATGCCATCAGGTGTATATTAGTATCTCAAAGGTGTTGGAAAGGTGTGACATAACCAATAACAATATACTGCCGAATAGGGAATTACTGTATCCCATAACATGTTAGCGAATTCGGTGAGAACTCAGAGTATTGAACCATTAGGATTCTATTTTGACATCACGGTGAAACATTTCTTATTATTTATTATTTATCTATATAGTTCCTATAATAAACACTTCAATTTTAACGTTTCTGTGATTTCCCGATATTTATTTCGATTTTCAATGTAGCTGTTTGAAAACGGGACCACGGGGAGACATAGTACGTTAACGTTCTTTCGACATCGGTTTCGTTATAATTGTAGTAAATGCTTTTCAGTACCTCAAAGTCAATTCAGAATCATGAAAAAAAAAGACATTAACCCTCAGCATTGTACCACCTTGTATGCATATCTAAGTCCGCAACCATATGTTCTGTACATGTTTGCCTTGTCTCTCAATACACACTGTCCGGGAAAAGAGTAGAATATGTGCATCATCAAGATTGCTGCGGCTTTCTTGACTAGGTCCCATATGCTTAACATGTTGCTCCCTAGCAACATCTTAGGGTTTTCGTTTGTCCACTTGGCCTTCTTTCAAACCGCAGCCGATTCACTACGGGAGGTATTTGTTGTATTGTGCGCATACTTTATCATATATGACGTAAACATTACATTTCCAGACTACTGATCAACAGCGAGAGATTACCCTCATATGGTTATTATCAATATCTTAATATCTCCGCGAAATCCGAATGTTCATAAGGTGATACAAATAATAAGTACAACAGTAAAATAGGTGTTTCATTCAAGGAATTAAATTTATTTTTTCAACGTTCATGAGATCGAAACAACATTGGCTTCCTGACATATGCCATGACTGGCATTAATCGCGTTAGCGATTCATGACAAATATGTCCAGAAGGCTAATGTTGTAATGACCTCATGAATGTTGAAAATATAAATTTCATTCCTTAAATTTACATTATGATTATTTTCTATTTGATCTGTTAACGCCCCGAATGATAAAAAAGAGCTTTTTTCATGATTATACCCGGAAAGTGAACAGCCGTTTCCACGGGAAAGTGTCAGACTGTTCTTTGCACGGTCTTAGCAAACATCATAACAACAACACAAACAAAATGTCGTGTCATCTACAACACTTATTATGTGAGATTTGTTGGAGTGATGTTTATGTCTTGAACATTTGTGATACCGTAAGTAATAAGAAATTTCCTTTACACTTTACAGAGGGACTGTCAGTGTAGACCAGGATTCGAAGGATACATAGACGGTTTGGGATGTGATTTAATAGATGTATGTGTTTTAAACTCCAGTCATTGTCATGAACACGCCATCTGTCGCACAACGGGCCCTCAACAGTTCGAGTAAGTAGCATAACATTGGACAACAATTCGAGAAGAAAACATAACAGCAGACCCTCAAGTGACATTCATACATGTAAAATCAAACAAAAACACAAATTCATACTATTACCTGTCAACGTCAACAGGTAACATATACATTTGATTAAAGCTAAAGCATTCTGTCAAATCTCGTTTGTTAAGTCATGCAATGTTACCAAAGATTTACTAATCAGAGATGCCGCACTATGTTTATCGCAATAAGGCATTTATCAATACTTACCGTGTGTGTTTTGTAGATGTGTTTGTGAAGACGGGTATGGAGGAGATGGCATTGAGTGTTATACTAATATTGTTGATGTAAGTATTGGTGATGTTCGTTTAAACATATTTGTTTGCTAAAGGTCGCTGTTCGTTTCGGTTAATATGACATCACCGAAGTTATTGAAACATTGCTCGTAAAATTTATTGACACATTTTAAGGTCACCTGAGACGAAGTCTCAGTTGATCTATTGTGATGGCCTTTTGTCCGGCGTCTTACGTCGTGCGTCGTGCGTCGTAAACAATTTACATTTTCAACTTCTCAATTACCGACAGGCACCGAGACCTGATACTTGGTCTGTAGCATGCTGGGATAAAGGGCTATCAAGTTTGTTCAAATGGATGACATTGACCTTCATTCAAGGTCACGGGGTCAAATATGCTATACTATTTAAACGACTTCTCCTTGATAACCAAAAGGCCTAGAGGCCCAATATTAGGTCTGTAGCATGCTGTAATGAAGGGCTACCAAGTTTGTTCAAATGGATGACCTTGATTTTCATTTAAGATCACAGGGGCCAAATATGCTAAAATATATGTAAAAAAAACTCGTGACAGTTAAGGCCTATGGACTTCTTGTTTGGCATACTTGTTGAATTAGTGTTTGTCATACTTATTGACACACTGTTTGTCAAATATATTGACACACTGTTTGTCAAATATATTGACACATTGTTTGTCAAATTTATTGACACATTGTTTGCCTTACTTATTGACACATTGTTTGTCATTCTTATTGACACATCGCTTGTCAAACCTAATGACACATTTTTTGCCATTCTTAATGACAAATTGTTTGTCTTTCTTATTGACACATTGTTTGTCATATTTATTGACACATTGCTTGTCATACTTATTGACATATTGTTTATCATACTTATTGACATATTGCTTGGCATACTTATTGACACATTGTTTATTATACTTATTGACACATTGTTTGTCATACTTGTGTCTTGAATATTGTCATGTTGAATCCATAGACATATTGCTTGTTATTGCCGATCATAACTTTTGACATGTTATTAGTTTTTTTTCTCATGTTTCACTGCCTAATGGCAACAATCAATTTTTGACTTTTCATTTATTATGATTTTATTTAACTTTTGAATTGATGTTACTGCTTTTTCACTTGGACATTGTTATAGACGAAATTGATTAATATATCCTTAATAGAAAATCAGGGAAATAACACATTCGCCCACTACAGCCGCTTCCAACATTCCCAATGGAAATATTCTTATTTGATTTGTGTGATGCAACCTAGCCTTCCTCACCACTAGTTATTTTTATTCGGCCCCGTTATCAAAACTCTGGTTTTCATTTTGGTGATGTATATAACCTGGATTAAACCTAATGCAAACGATTTCAAGAACACATGACATTCATTTTCCCTGATCTTTATGCAAATCAATTCTGTAGATATATCCCTCGTTTTGTTTTTATACCTTACTTATTAATTTCGTTTAGTCCCTGTCACTTCCGACATGTTATTGGCGTTTATTGACAATGCAATTGACATGTTATTGACGGTGTTATTGACGATGTTAATTACGTGTTATGACGGTGTTATTGATAGGTTATTGACGGTGTTATCACTATGTTATTGACGGTGTTATTACCATATCATGGACGGTATTAAATACGTGTTAATGCTAGTGTATTGATAGTGTGATTGACGATGCTATTGGCGTTTTAAAGACGGTGTTGTTGATATGTTATTGATGGTGATATTGACGTCCTATCTGCGTGTTATTGACGTGTTTTGGACGGTGTCATTGAAGCGCTATTGGCGCTGTTATTGAAGTGCTCTTGGCGTGTTATCAACTTGCTATAGAAGGTGTTATTAACGTACTATTTGCGTGTATTTGACAGAGTTAATGACGTAGTTATTGACGGTGATATTGGAGTGCTAATGCCATGATATTGGCGATGTTATTGACGCGTAATTGACGTGCTGTCGTTAGAAAGAGCAGTCATTCTCTTAATCAATTTTTTGTACTAGTCTTGGTGCGGACGTGTGACATACATTCTTGGACACACTGTTACAGAAATGATGATTTACATTGTACCTCCTGAATTTAAATTTTTTTTGTCAACAGCGAGTTCGGGAACTTAATGAAGGGGACCCAGTGTTGAAGAATCGTTTGACGTTAGCATTACAATTGCTTGAAAAGGTGTACTCGCCTGAGCTGAGAAATCATGGACCCTTCACTCTCTTCATTCCCACAGACTCAGGTTTCCGGACAATCGGTAACGTACGTATACGTATTACAGAATTGGTGACGGACTTGTTGTGTTTATTATTTTGATGTCAACATGATATACTCCAATGAAGATAATGCCGTAGTGTCATACCATCTAGTTTAAAACAACTCCCTGCTAGATCATACTTCATGTATATCACATGTATAGATAACCATTTATCATGCTAACTATCAAAGTTATCTTGAGAATCACCTATTTTTCTCCTTTTTTCATTTTGTCTCTAGTTCGATGATTTTCTGAATAACACGGACCAAGCCCGACAAATACTGCGACAACATATCGTAGTAGGGGCATTGGCATTGGAATATTTACATACCAGGCACGTGTTTTACACATTACAAGGTGTTCCAGCTCAGATCATCGTCCGTAAGGTGAGTGTAAGGTAAAGGGACATTATCTAGATAGTGCGTGTAAAGTATAGGGTGTTCCAGTTCGTGGTCAGGATCTCGAGTGTATGGTACAGGAGATTTCAGCTCAGATCGTGGACCGGATGTTGAGTGTGCAGTATTGATTGGTCAGATCAGATCAGAATCCGGGCGTTATGTCAGTGAAGGGTTTTTAATGGATCTTGATTTGAGGCTTCAAATATTATTCGCAAATTTCCAAAATTACAAACATGGCTTACATATTAAATTGGTTATTATATACTATGAAAGTGATCCATGACACAAGTCATTTGATTCGTGTATGCTTAAAATAATTGCAAAATATCCAAATCCTTATCTTCAGAAACGAATTGGCGTCCAATATCGCTATAAGCTACACGGATCCTCTACACGATCACTTTTAGTGAAATCGGATATCAGAGCGGCAAACGGTATCATCCACGTTACAGCAAAGATGCTCATCAATTCCCCCATGATGAGGGGACACTCAAACGTACGTATAATGGAAAGCCAATGTACCTTTAAAATATATATAGGCTCAAATGTATCGCATGTTCGATGTACCTGTTACATTATTTTACAAGATTATAAAAGATTTATGTTGGACTTCTCGGTCTAGAGTCACGCACTAACCTTCTGAATCGGATATACTTCTTGAACTACTTTTTGAATGACGTCACTAAAGTTCCCGCGTTGTTATTTAATGTTATTAACTACGCGTAAGAGACACAACATTTTATGAAATGACAAGGTGTACTCCTGTTAACATCAGAATAGTATCACTGACGCCCTATTTAAGTGTCTGTTTGAATGTATATCGTTAATTAATTTTAGACCGATATTTTCTTGTGTAATGATATTTGATTGCAACCTTTTGGGTTGTGACGAGTACTCCTTTAAATTAGGATGTTTACAATCAGACCTTGATCATCGATGGGATATGCAATTATTTCAAGTAATAGGAGAAAAATAATCATTCCCTACCTTGGTAGCGAGACAAAGAAATCTCAACCCTCGGGGGAATTCATGAATGTCAAACCCTCGGCAAGCCTCGGGTAGGACATTTAAGATTTCCTCC
Source organism: Pecten maximus (assembly GCF_902652985.1). Taxonomy (NCBI): domain Eukaryota; kingdom Metazoa; phylum Mollusca; class Bivalvia; order Pectinida; family Pectinidae; genus Pecten; species Pecten maximus. Next base: position 10,972,458 of record NC_047021.1, read on the forward strand.
TCTATTAATACAAGTACTGCGCCGGATTCTGTATAGGCTAATACTGTACCGTTCTAAATGATAACCGTGACCTCAATTGCTAATTAAGGCACATCTTGAGAGCTACGTTGTAACAAACTGTTAACTAAGGATGAAGAAATTTAACGGTACATGATTTTCAAAAACAATGTTTAGACGAGATTTAAAGTAGCTAAGAGAAGTTTCGAAGGAAATTATGAGATTCCATCAGTCTTCTACTGTAAATATCCATTATACTAATATTGCTGATTCTTCTGTAAACTACAAATGTAGGTCATTATGGAAGCTTACTAAACATCTGTATTTAACGCAAATGTGTATTTCAAACTACACGTACTAGCACAAGTAAGGTTGCTAAACTGATCTATAATCATTTGAGGAAAACACCAATTACCAAACGTTGACGTTGCTTTTTGACGACCCATGCAAATTGTATGAGTCAGGATTGTAGTCTCTATCAGTGTCTCTTCAAACATCTTTTAGTGCTTGACACCTAATTTACCAAAATATCCATACAAGATGTTAAGTATATTTCTTGCTACATGTGCTTTAGGTTTATATTAGTTGCAATTAAACGTTTTTGAAACCTTGCAGTAGTTTACTATCAACTGATCTACTGGTTTAGATAACAATAATAACAGGGAATACCGACATTGCAACGAAATCATAATTCCATCTCAAAATCGATCCTTAATAGGAACACAAATACACATTTTGGACGGAGGTCATTGAAAAAAAAGCACGAGGAAAATTAGGCCAATTACATCGTCTTCTTTCATGTTCATCCTCAACCTATATTTTCAGTCAGTAGACACATCTGTCACGGAAATCGTGATTAATAAAATCTATTACCTGTAAGCGATCGAGATCGGGTTATCTCAGTCGAGGGCTAAGATTCTGTAACAGTAATCCCAACCGAGGCGTTAGCCGAGGTTGCGATGTTACAGAATCTTAGCCCGAGACTGAGATAACCCGATCTCGATCACTTATAGGTAATAGATTTTTTTTCTCGCACCTCTTACATATATCTAGTTGTATAATAACAACCCATCTATATATGCGTTTAGAGTGTAAGAGTATCCCGTCTGGGGCCTCCCGGTTCAAAGCCGATTAACCACTCCATCTGTTCAGTCCTTTCGCGTAAAAATATAGTTCGGTTATATCAAAGAAGAAAAACAATGATCAATCGATACATATTATTTAAATAATAAACAACAACCAACCAAACAATGCATAGTACATACTGCATCGAGAGTATTACGTCACTTGCGCGGATGAATACATGAATGGGTTAAAATTCCGCCAAAACTCACGTAAAGGTACCAGACAGATCGGAAGAAATAGAAAAATCTAGCACCGGGTATCACGTGAGATTTCCCTGTCCGAGGTGCGAGAAAATGAGAACAAACACTTAAATATCGAATCGCTAGGACATGTAAACACGGTAGATTTGGGAAGGGGTCGTTACTTTCGATAGAGGACAAATTATGGTTATGTTTTTACATACGTAAAGATCGGTTGATGTTAATAATTTTGTAGTGCCCGTGAATTTATGTTTTATAGGGTATATCCAAACGAGATGGCCGATATAGTTTTTTTTTTGTTATTGAACGATCATATTAATGACGATAGGTGCAATTGAAGGGAGCCAGTGGCCAGGGAAAAGTCAAAATCAATCTGAACTACAATTATATTATACCATTGAATGCCGAAACATTAAAATTGCCATCGGTGTTTTTTGTTTTCTTTTCAAAATACAGATCATTTGATAAGTTGCCAGCTCTTTTGCACATAATAAGTTAAACATGATAGTTAGAACTGTACATACAAATTGTAAATACAGTTTTTGTGACAATGTAAGTCTATTATCTAAAATAAGAGAAAGAAGGAAAGATCGAATTATCATATGAGGGCATTTTGTAACATCTCCTCGAACGACATTTTGTAACATCTTCTCGAATGACATTTAGAAAATATAACAATTGGACTGAGGGAAATGGATTCACGAAGACATACATCGATAGCTTTCTAGTCCCTAGTGAAAACATAATAACACAATAAAGTTGGTGCATGTGATCATCACTAAATCACAATTTAGATAAGTTGTTTTGTATCTGTGTGATTATTTATTAAGAATGGAGCAGGTGTGTAGTATGGTATGATACAAATAAAAACAAATATGAGATTTAAGATGTTTTTATATATACATATATATATAAGTAGTTGAACTTTAACCGAAACATATCAATCAATCACACATTTCTACTTTTTCCTCTTTACATTTCCAGACTTCAATCTGGTCGTTGATTAAAAACGAAGATCAATACCAAAGGCTGAAGATGTTAATAACGGTAAGTTACATAGTGTATCAATTTAATATTGATGTAAAATGCGATACAATTTAATCTCAAATACATGTGTGCTTCTCGCTGTCAAAAATAGCTTAAATGACACACGTTCATGTGTAATCGAAGTTGCCTAAAAGACTTAACAAAACCCTGGCGACAATGACCGTGTGTCGTAAATTAAAAAAACACCTGGCGACAAAGACATTGTGTCGTAAAGTGAAACAAAACTGGACTTCGTAGGACATAACCTGTCGAGAAAGTCGTAGCAAATATTCGGTAGATTGAAAGGCATTATTATATTGTAGAAATTATTAAACAATCATCTAGTTAAATGCTAGGGTTGAAAACCTGTCACCTTGCACAGGATATCTCTTTCTGTATTCATTCATTCATTCGAATACATACTATGTCTAAATCATATCAGAAAACGTTTATGGGTATTGTGTAGACAACGTTACCATGAAAGAAAAAAAAAAAAAAAATAGCGTAATGCATAAGCAATAATAGTGAAAATAGTAAAATAAAGTTATATAAACGTTTATTGTAGGCGGCAGGTATGGAGGGGGAATTCCGAGCCAGTAAAATCACTGTCGTCGTCTGTTCAGACAACGCCTGGGATACTCTGCCTTCCGGCACACTAGATTACTTCATGTCGGAGAAGGTAGGTTTTAGAAACGTTTGTGTAAAAAAGAAAAACAAGAAACAAAGCCAAAACAATTTCATATGTCATATGTTTAATTAAGTTATCATTGTAAGAAGTAGTAAAGTTTTCGGGTGACAAAAATGTTCATTCAAACTTATACCAAAAGTGATATTACTACTGGTGAACTGTTGTTAGGGATGTAAGCAAAATATTACCAAATGTGTGTTATAACTTAAAAAGTATATAATAGAAACATTGTTATGCCAAAGTAACTTTCGAGTTTCAATAGAAATATACTGAACTGTGTGAAAACAGGTCAATGTCTTTGATTTTATTCTATATTAATATTACATCACCTTTAAATGCATGGTGTTATATGTATGGTACATCATACTTATGTATTTAATTGATTGATCTTTCTATGCTTTATTGATGTAATCATGTCATAAACATATCCAGGGAAATAACAGCTTACGAATGGTGTTGCGGCATCTGATTTTCGATGGAGTGGTAAGTTTTATCAAATGTGTTTCGTGTACTTTGGAAATGTAAGTAATACAACTGTGCTATGCATAACATAGAATTTTAAACCGTCAATGGGGCATATACCAAGTGTACGTTTCCAAGCATTGACATGTTACAAATCATTATAGTGTTAAGTTAAGTTTTGTTTCTGAAATGTTATTGTACTACTAAAGGTTATTTAATCATTACGTGGGAATGAAATGCAGCTCTTTTAAAAGTAAAGTACATGTACATTAAATGACTAATCTATATTTGCGTTTGTTCCTACTGAAAAATCTCTAAGTGATGTTTGGAAATTTAATTTGCAGATAGAGATAGCTGACTTGATAAATAAACAGCGTATCCTGTCTAAAGCCAACACTCATGTCCCGGTACAAGTCACCTCTGCGGTAGGTCAATATCCATGTCCAGATACAGGTCACCTCTGCGGTAGGAAACCACACATGTCCCGGTACAGGTCACCTCTGCGGTAGGTCAATATCCATGTACAGATAAGATCACCTCTGCGGTAGGTCAATATCCATGTCCCGGTACAAGTCACCTCTGCGATAGGTCAATATCCATGTCCAGATACAGGTCTCCTCTGCGGTAGGTCAATATCCATGTCCAGATACAGGTCACCTCTGCGGTAGATCCATATCCATGTTCCGGTACAGGTCACCTCTGCAGTAAGTCAATACCTATGTCCAGATACAGGTCACCTCTGCGGGAGGTCAATATATATGTCCAGATACAGGTCACCTCTGCGGTAGGTCAATATACATGTCCAGATACAGGTCACCTCTGCGGTAGGTCAATATCCATGCCCCGGTACAGGTCACCTCTTTGTAAGTAAACACTCCTGTCCTGGTAAAGGCCCAACCCCCATCCCGATCGCTCAGCATTCGTGTTTCGGTACAAGTCATCCCTGCGGTAGGTAAACTTTCGCCCTGGTAAAGCCACCCCCTCCCTCGGCTATTGTTTAGTACTAATAATATTGACAACGGGCGACCCTCACTCCCTAGACGCCGATAATCAAGCAAGGGTAGCAACCATTTTTAGACTGGGTAAGTCTCGGCCAGCGGATAGAACCCTAATTCTTACTCAGATGGAAACACTCTCAACTTAAATCCAAAAGGAAGGTGAACACTGTTAAGAAAGAGGAAAGAAAGGTAAGATCACAAATTAAGTCGCCTCTTACGATTTCGTACGCCCTACTCGCACGTATATGAAATGTCAAGAAGCACTCATCTGCCGGTACAGGTTAGTTTTGCTTTAAATTTCAGTTATTTGTCAGTGTCCTTACTTACATTTAACTGTGGGAGTTCTGATTTAAGATAACTGTCACATTTTAACATCTATCAATAACATAAGTTATTTCATAAAATAATTATGTTTATTGTAATTCAGATACAATTAGTATGTGAGTGTCTTTGAGGTACCTGTGGAATTTATTTCAATTGTATATTTAAGGGATCTGAGGATGGTTGTTTTGAAAATATATTCAAAGCAGCTTATGTTGTTTATCTATAATTAAGTGAGTCGTGCTTTTAAATTATATTTTAGGGATTCGGTGGTTCATCAATAAATAAGGGAGTCAAGATGTTTATTTTATTTATGTAAATTATCTGTGGGAGCTGTGGTGGTTTACCATCTAAAGGAGTCATGCATTATATTTTGAAGGGAGCTGTAGTTGTTTATTCATAAATAAGCGAGTGATGATGTCATGCATTATATATTGTAGGGAGCTGTCATGCTGGCCGAAAAAAGAATAGTACAGGCGGACATACCAGCTAAGAATGGCATGTACCACCTCTTAAATGGACTACTTTTACCGTCGGACATATATGATTTTCTACCACATCGATGCAATGATACCGCCTTTATAGCGATTAAGGTAAATACCTAACGCTACACTACTTAAATGTGAGTTTAGTTAATTACCCTCGTTAATGTACCTAGGCCTGAGCAACGGTAAATATCTGTATCGTAAAACTACCTAGATCTGAGTGATGGTAAACATCTGTCTCTTATCTACCTAGGGGTGAGTTAAAGTAAATACCTGTCTCTAATCTACCTAAGTATGAGTCACGGCAAATACCTGTCTCTAAACTACCTAGGTGTGAGTGACGGTGAATACATGTCTCTAATCTACCTAGGTGTGAGTGACGGCAAATACCTGTCTCTAATCTACCTAGGTGTGAGTGACGGTGAATACCTGTCTCTAATCTACCTAGGTACAGTATGAGTGACGGCAAATACCTGTCTCTAATCTTCCTTGGTGTGAGTTACGGTAAATACCTGTCTCTTATCTACCTAGGCGTGAGTTACGGTAAATAACTGTCTCCGATTTACCCATGAGTAGGTGAGGGTAAAGACCTTCTCTAATCTACCTAGGTGTGAGTGATGGCAAATACCTATCTCTAATCTTCCTTGGTGTGAGTTACGATAAATACCTATCTCTAATCTACCTAGGCGTGCGTAACAGTAATTATCTGTCTCTAATCTACCTAGGTGTGAGGTATAGTAGATATCTGTCTCTAATCTACCTAGGTGTGAGTTATAGTACATATCTGTCTCTAATCTACCTAGGTGTGAGTTATAGTAAATATCTGTCTCAAATCTACCTAGGAGTGAGTTAAAGTAAATACCTGTCGTTTTTATGTACCTATTGCTCCTGGGAAAGAGTGGAGAAAATGATTTGAGTTCGTTTGATTATTTATGGATGCCCTTTACTTAATTTTCTATAGTAAAATCATTCAAACCATACTCATTCACAAAAATTGCGAGCAGATGAGTCAGACTTATCTTTATCTTGGATGGCAATTTCAAGAATCGGTTTTTAGAATCAGAAAACATTACCTGTTGATTGTTTTAATAAGGCAGATGCTAGCAGTACTATGTATCAAAATAGTCAAAATACAATTGAGAAAACCAATCGCTTAACGATGAAGTTGACACGCAGCTAATTTTGTACCTAATTGTTGAATGTGTATTATGTACAAAAAATGTCGTCACTAGCAGCGTTTTGTACTTTATTGTGTTGAATGATTACGTACAAAATATCATTAGTAGCAACATGTTTTTGTACCAAGTAGCCTGGTTGTATTATATACACAAAACGCTGTCACTAACAGCTGTTTGTTCTTAATGTTTAAAGATATTTTGGTACAAAAAGTCGTTAGTCAAGCAACGTTTTGACAGTCCGCTGTTGGTCATCGTAGGTTGATGATCATACAAAAAACACATTTGCTATATAAAAAGTTCCATAGCGATAAATTTACGGGAGACAATTTATTTGAACTATGTGGGGTCCAATCTGTAAACCTTTAAATAAAAATGATATGTTTTTGTCTATTACTGCGTACATGTTTGTTACAGTCCCCGTGCTTAAGCTGTGACGATGTTCGTGGTAACTGTCGTGCTACAGACGTACATGTGAGTGGTTTGTGTAATATCATTACCGTATATAATTACTTCAAATGGATGTCAGCTAAAAAGCAGGACTTCATATGACACCACTCTGACATCCTAACAACACACATTGTATATAGACATTCAGCTTAGTGATAACTTTGTATGTTTCTTACATGTTCATTTTTAATTCTTTTGTCTTTCAATTCTCCAACACTACACTTTATACTTTGTACAAAAAATAATTTCCGCAAGATTGTTAACCTGGTGAAGGTTTATCGAAAAAAGCCTTGAGTTTAGAAATATTGTTCTCATAATCAAAATACTATTGACGTAACTCATTATAAAACACCTCGATAAAACAACGAGACATTGAAACACATACATGTAGCACAATGTGACTTTGTAAAGACATGTTTCATTTATTGAAGATATGTAGAAAATCAAACAAAATATACAATATATATGGAAACTCTAAAACACCTTATAGATCTACATCAATTACTGGAAAAGCTTGTATCGAACAACTTTTATACTGCACAAGAAAACAGTATATTTACCATAGAGTCGATGATTTCGACCATAAACGTTTCCATAATTTTCATCAAACTGCATCTTTCGAAGTCCAGCTTTACAAGTAGCATGCTAGTTATTACTTATTATATAACTTGGCATGAACGGTGTTTTATTGTTCAGGTGGGAGTTGAGACCTGCAGATACTTTGATGTTAGCTTACTACGTAAAACTGCCGGGTGTACTTCAGTGTGTACAAGGCCTTTCGTTGTAAGTATTGTGTTCTAATAAACATAACGGAGTATACAGGTAAACATTACCTTAACGGGGTATACAGGTGAACATGTACATTGACGGAGTATACAGGTGAACATGCACCATTACTTCGAATACAGGTAAACATGTACATTGGTGGAGTATACAGGTGAACATGTACATTGGTGGAGTATACAGGTAAACATTACCTTAACGGGGTATACTGGTGAACATGTTCATTGACGGAGTATACAGGTAAACATGTACATTGGCGGAGTATACAGGTGAACATGCACCATTACTTCGAATACAGGTAAACATGTACATTGGCGGAGTATACAGGTGAATAAGTACCTTAACTGGATATACTGGTATACATGTACCTTAACTGGATATACTGGTATACATGTACCTTAACTGGATATACTGGTAAACATGTACCCTAACTGGATATACTGGTATACATGTACATTAACTGGATATACTGGTATACATGTACCTTTACTGGGTACACAGGTGAACAAGTACCTGTACTGTGGATACAAGTAATTATGCACCTTTACTGGGTATACAGGTAAACACATTCCTATAATGGTAAACATTTACTGGGAATAGAAGAAAACATGTACCTTTACTTGGTACACAAGTAAACATGTACATATCTGGGTATAAAGGTAAACATATATATTTACTGGGTATACAGAAGCATGCATTTTAATGTATACTAGTATTCTTATAACTTTACTCGGTATATGGGTAAGCATTTACCCTTATTGGGTTTACAGGTAAAATGTACATTTCCTGGGTACACGTGAAATATTTACATTTACTAGGTATACAGGTAAACATGTACATTTACTTGGTATATAGGTAAATATATTCCTTTACTGAGTATACAAGTAAGCCTGTACCTCAACTAGGTATGCAGATAAACATGAACCTTTACTAGGTATACAGGTAAACATATTCCTTTACTTGGTATTTATGTAAACATATACCTTTACAGGGTAGACAGGTAAGCATTAACCTTTACCTGGTAAACAGGTATCACGGAGCTTAATTGGATATACGGAGTATAAATACTAACATGTACTTGTACTTGGTATACAGGTAAACATGTATACCTACGGAGTATAAAGACTAGCATTTACTTTTACTAGGTATCTTTATTGTATTCACCTTTATACATGTACCTTAAAAGAGTATACCGACCGTTCACCACAATTTATTTGGATAGCTGCAATAAAAGAATTGTTTTCCTCGCAATATCATTTTATGTTATTTTAACAGAAGAATCGATGTTGTGAAGGTTTCTATGGTGACGAATGTCAGCCTTGTCCTGGAGGCTTTATCAATCCATGCAACGGCAACGGAGAGGTATTTCACAATGTTGTTTCACTCAGATGTTTCGTATATAACGCTAACCAATGACCACCTCAATAGAAAACTCGTTCCTTATCACCTCACACAGTTAAATTAGTTATCAAACCTTTCCACGTACATGTTGTCATTAAGAACTATTGGACGGCCATCTTAAATGAGTTCACTTTGCTCATGTCACTTAATGAAAAATTGCAAATTTATTTTAAGTTTTATTTCAATAATTTTCTAGGTTCTTCATTGATAGGATATACATGAAAAACATCATTTAGAGCGAAACAAATGTTTGATTGAAAAGCATCTTCGGTTTCCATTTAAGAATGTGAAATTGATTTTGGAAATTTAGAGATGTATTTCTATTTCACACAATACTCTTATACGGTGTGATGGTATCTCGAAAATAGTAGTTGATGTGACTATGGTTTGTGTAAATTAGCGGTAACACGTAATGGATTAAGGCAGTACTGTCAGTAGCTAGTACAGGTTATTATTTGAGTAAATATTCACTATGTCACAAAGCGTGATCATCTCAACTACTACATTGGATATGATACCACCACAATTTACTGGAATATTTTGTGGAAAAAGAATACAAATGTGATTTTCTAAAAGTAGATATACATTCTTTACATGGGGGGTGGGGGGTGGGGGGGGGGGGGGGGGGGTGGGGGGTAGCCAATGATGTTTACATTAGTTTCAGGAATGTAGCGACTTCGAAGAAAGTGATTTTCGCACATTTCTTTAGTTGATTAATAGCAAGTATCGAAACTTTATTTTCTGATGAATTTATTCTGCTTTTATCTTTCCAAAGCAGTAACTGCCGAGATCATCATCAGAATGCATTCAATCAAGATGGTCGTCCAATAGTCTTTAAAACAACAATACAATACTAACATTTCTACTGTAACTTCTAGTCGTACAAGTATGAGAAAAAAATGAGTTGTATGGAAATCATTTTTGAATACACGAGAAACAGGACTATTTGTTCCGGAAAAATGAGCGTTTTCTGGTATATTTACGGTATAAGTCGTGTAAAGCTATCTCAAATTGAGGTACAAATTAAATGCTAATTGGCAGAAATCGTATAGATGATGATATATGATAGTCAATAAATCAAAAGAAGATGATGATATATGGGCGATCAATCGGGAAATAAGAATTAGCATCCAGAAATGGCAAATTAACAAAATTAAAACTAATTTGATACATGTTGGTGGTCTTTTGTTTAAGAGTACCTTGCAAGTTAAGATGGAGGTAATTGAAAAACTTAATCACACAAGTGTTTTGTCTTTCGATGACGTATAAGTGGTGACCAGGTCAGAAACTGTGGAAATTCTTCCTCCTCGAACGATTCAACACAAACCTTGTTTTATATCTTCCTATTCTAACGACTCAAAATCATAAGTGGTTTTGTATCCTTCTAACGAGTCAACACACAAGTTGTTTTATATCCTTCTAACGAGTGAACACCCAAGTTGCTGTACATGTATATCCCCTCTTTTCTAACAAATTAAAACAAGTGTTTACCCTCTTGTATTAACGAGTCAACACACACGTTTTTTATGTTTCTAACGAGTCAACATATAAATGGTTTTGTATCCCGTTCAGGAATCAACGCACAATTTGTTTTGTATCATTTAACTAGTCAACATACAAATGATTTTATATCCTTCTACCAAATCAACACACACATTGTTTTGTATGCTTCTAATGAGTCAACACACAAGTTATTTTATATTTAACGAGTTAACGCACAAATAGTTTGATATCCTTCTAACGAGTCAACATACAAGTTGTTTTATATTTAACGAGTTAACGCACAAATAGTTTGATATCCTTCTAACGAGTCAACATACAAGTTCATTTATATGCTCCACTCCTAACAAGTAAACACACAGGCAGTTTTGTTTCCTTCTAAAGAGACAACATACCAGCTGTTTTATTATATCCTGCTAATTAGTCAACACACAAGTTGTTTGATATCTTCCTTTTTCTAACGAATAAACACACAAAATGTTTTTGTCATTTTAACCGGTCAACACACAAAATGTTTTGTGTCATTCTAACGGGTCAACACACAAAATGTTTTGTATCATTCTAACCGGTCAACACACAAAATGTTTTGTATCATTCTAAAGAATCAACATACAAGTGGTTTGATATTTTTCTAAAGATTCAACACAAAATGGTTTGATATCCTTTTATTCTAACGATTTTTTTTTTAAATTCATTTCAATACAGTGTACAGAGTCCGGGACATGCAATTGTTTCAGTGGTTTTACAGGCACAGTCTGTGAACACTGCGAAAGAGAAGACATGTTTGGGGAAAACTGTACGCAACGTAAGTGAATCAGCTTTATCATATACTGCCCGATGTTAGTCTTTAATCATGTCCAGCAGACAAACAGTATTAGTTTGGACATCAATTGAATAGCGAACTCTATTAACTCATAATCACTAAATTTACGTTTTCTTTCGTTATTATACCCTGTCAAGGTTTATGACTTCCCTTAAATTTCAACCGTTATAATTTTTGCTTGCTCATGAATTATTTTGTTTCTAATGTACTTTGGTATATTTATCTGTACGAGTGTATGAACTAGTTTTATATGGCAACTGCATGTAGTCATCTTATGTCAATCTAGGATATTCTGTGTGTTATTATGGTATGTATTTTGTTTATTTAATAGCGTGTAGCTGTCTGCGTGGTCAGTGTGATAATGGAATCAATGGTAACGGGGCGTGTAAGAAGGGGACTTGTGCTCGAGGCACCAGGGGCAAAAACTGTGACAAAGCTATGGCAAAATGTCCCGGTGGTAACACCCGCGTTCTGTGTCACGCACACGCCATTTGTATTAAGGGGATCAGTCAAACCAACAGATCAGATGAGATTGAGTACGAGCCTTTCATCGTTGATCATTGATAGAGATATTCCTCACATCTTGTCTCCCTAACGTATCAGTCAGTTTGCTCTTAATAATTAATTCAAATCGCGTAGCAGTGTACACTAGTTTGTCCAGATTCTAAAAAAGTTTAGTGATTGTCTTACATGTAGGTTTAAATATAGCTTGATAAATGTTCAAAATACTAATACAAATTAATATATATATATATAAGCTACATCGCAATTGAAATTAAAATAAAGAAATCGAAATGGAAACTGTGTATAAAAGTGTTTTCCTTAAATTAAAGACTTGTTGAAACCATGGCAACCACAAAAAGAATGTAAAACAAAGCAGAAAAATGTTATATTTAACCAAAACATTAACCTCCGCAGATATAACCTGAAAAGTTCATAATTCAGTATTTGTCTTGGGTTTTTAATGTAGAGAAATTTTGCTTTATGCAAAGCTAAATTTTCTTTTGTAGGAGTAGTTTCAAAACTAGCCAAATTGACTTAATACACATTTTATATTCTTAAACATATCAAAACTGGCAATGTTCACTTAATCCTATTTTTAGCTAAGATTTTGCTTTAAAACTTTAATGTAAACTTAAATAAAGGAGTTATCTATTTTGTAAAATGTTTCCCATGGCTAGGCTACTGTAGTCTGTTCCAAACGTTGTAATGTACTGAAGCGGGTTTTTTTTATATTTATATATCAAAGTACTGAAAATACTTATAGCTGGGTATCCACACAAAGCATTGTTCCAATCATTTCTAAAATAGGAATTGCCTTTTGTTTAATTAGGTATTCCAGCGATCACCTTCCTTTAGAACTATCTCTTTTTAATGTTTAGTGTTATGACACTAATATGCTTTTCTGTACATATTTAGTGGTAGTCTTATTTTAATGTGTTTCGAATAGCAAACATGGCGATAAACTATTATTGTGCTAATTACACCTTCCATAATATCTATTTGCTATTTTCAATATAATGTTGGTGGGCAGATTCATCATTTCGTTAATCAGTTCAAATGTCGAAATACACGAAAAAAATATTGCGCTAAAATATTTGAAATACAATAGTTGAATACAGTCGTTGCATTATTCCATCAGATATAGACTTACCATCCAGACTCGGCACAAAATCTATGATATGTTAAGGTTTTCTGATGGACTGACTGACAGACGACACGAGTCTGGTCCTTAGGGACTTGTAATACGTGTATAATCTCTATCTTTACATCATGTCATTACTGATATGAAATACATTTTACAGTAAGCCATTTAAAGAAAGTGTATTACTGACTGACCTTGACTGGTGAAGTATACTGTGTATTCTTTTGCTGGATGTAGACGGTGTACGGATTTGCGCCACATAACAGGATTTTATTACCATCCAGTATCAATTAATAATAATTATTACTATAGTCAATTTGCTGTAATAACTATTGTCGTATTTTGCAATAGTCTAAGGGCATTAGTTTTCTGAAAAAAATAATGAATATGAGAACTTCATACATACGCGTAATGATATATAAGGGTAGTGAACGTCACTCTGGTACTGTAGTTAAAGTTGGAGTATCCTTTGCAAGGATGCCCAAAAAATAAGTGGTTATATTTGCATTTTTTTCATAATTGTTTTCCCAGATTGAACCTGTATAGGTGGTTTTGTTAACATATTAGCATGTTTTTATTTATAGATGTACATGTGGTTTTGGTTTTGAGGGTGATGGTCAAACATGTACCGCTATAAACCCTTGCGAACAGCCGTCCAGGGGTGGTTGTGATTCACAGGTAATGCGTCATAAGAGTATATATACCAATGACAATCCGGGCAACAGATGATAATAGTATTATATTGATTAATTGAATCTGAACACAAATCTTCGTTAAATTTCAAGTTTAAAGTGGTTCATGATTTTTAAGTGATATAACACATTAACTACAGTAAGTATTGTATAATAAAATCACATAATGGTACCTCGAAATGTTTTGCCATCACGTGGTTTCTGTCTATGTGATGTTTCGACCTTTGTCTTGCAGGCCACGTGTAGGTACGTTTTCCCTGGGATAAATAGATGTCAATGTGATGAGGGCTGGGTTGGATCGGGCAAGTACTGCCATCGCGGGACAGAATGTGATACACACAGGGACTGCCATGAGCACGCGGAGTGTCGTTTTAAACAGCCAGACATGAAGGTACAGAATTGATTAGTCGGAGAAAATATTTTAACAGTAAATGGAATTAAACTGGGAGTTCAAATTATTTATATATGTCCGAAAGTTCATTTAGTCAAACAACACATCAACAACAAAAAGTTAAAACAACACAGCAACATCACACAATGACAAAAACACAGCAAAACACACAAAGACCAGACAACACGACTTGCTGTATGGGTAATTTCACACAACAACAACACAAAAAGATCAAAAGTAAGAGCAACGAAAAACAAAGACAAAACAACACAACAAATACACAAAAAAGTCAAGACTACACAGCAACAGCACAAAAAAGTCAGGACTATATATAGTAACAACACAAAAAACACAAGACTACACAGCAACAACACAAACAAGACAAGACTACACAGCAACAACACAAAAAACACAAGACTTAACAGCAACAACACAAAAAACAAGACTTCACAGCAACAACACAAAAAACACAAGACTTAACAGCAACAACACAAAAAACACAAGGCTACACAGAAACAGCACAAAAAAGACAAGACTTAACAGCAACAACACAAGAAAGACAAGGCTACACAGCAACAACACAAGAAAGACAAGGCTACACAGCAACAACACAAAAAAGACAAGCTACACACCAACAACACAAAAAAACATGACTTCACAGCAACAACACAAAAAAGACAAGACTACACAGCAACAACATACAAAGATTTAGGTGCACAGCATCAACACCTGAGACAAAGGTTTAACATCAATGTTTATAATGTTTACAATGATTTAACAATATGTTTATCTTATTATTACATATCTATCTTCAGACGGTGTGTGTTTGCAAATTCCATTTCCATGGGAATGGAACTCATTGTGTCCCCATCGATATGTGTACCTGGAAAATGGATGGTTGTGACGCTAAGGTACGTACACACAACACATAACACTAAAACTGGATTGTTGAGTTTAATAACATAGGTCAGTCGAGATGGGAAAACACAATATTAACAAGAGATTTTTTTCAAATTAGTAATTTAAAGAATTTAATACAATGTACAGTTTTACAATGACCCCAATTTTGTCTTACGCTGCCCACTCTGAAAAATCAAACTGTATCACACAGCTGTTTCCTGCCTCTATGACTCGTCAGTGATCCTTGTAGTCTAAAATCTTTATCATACTCGAAAAACAGGTCGCAAAAATATCAAAATATGGATAGTTGCATTAAATCCATTCTACAATCAATTCAGTTATTTACAATATAGGATTTCAAAAGAACCTAAAGACATGAACATATTCTTAACCGTGTCACTATTCAAAAGAATTAAAAGTGACAAACTGGTTAAGATAAAGATAATAGAATGTTTTGTTCATCCTAAAACTACGAAATAGTTCAATATAACGATAAAAAGATATGTTTTTAGTTAACTTAGGCTTGTTGATGTCTATTGTTTTAGTTGGTTTTGTATTATTTACCGATCTACCAAGAGTCATGGTCATTTAAGGACGGCATCTCCTGTGTGCGAGATGACTGCTTCTAGTGAGTGTGTGAGGCTGTGGTATATCCGTGGTTGTCTCCTGTGATAGCGTGGAACTGATGCCGACTTTATCGTGCTGCATCTTCACTGAAGCATACTGCCCAAGACACACAGCAGGATACTTCATCCGATCATATTATTCTGACAATTGGGGACCAGTCATGTCACTCCCGAAATGTTGAGCGCTAAGCAGAGACATGTCAGTGGAGATATTAGAAAAAAAGCATAAGATTCCAAATTCAGTCACCTCTTACTATTGTCTATGGCGTCTGCATCTGGTTAGCATTTATAGAAAAAAAATGTTAGCCCCTACTGGTTTGGTTTGGTTTATTTTGTTTAACGTCCTATTAACAGCTAAGGTCATTTAAGGACGGCCTCCCGTGCGTGCGACATGCATGCATGTGGTGAGTGCGTATGTGTGTTTTGGAGGCTGCGGTATGTTCGTGTTAAGTCTCCTTGTGATAGGCCGGAACTTTTGCCGATTTATAGTGCTACCTCACTGAAGCATACTGCCGAAGACACCCAGCAGCACACCCCACCCGGTCACATTATACTGACAACGGGCGAACCAGTCGTCCCACTCCAAATATGCTGAGCTCTAAGCAGGAGTAGCAACTACCATTTTTAAAGACTCTGGTATGTCTCGGCTAGGGGGACAGAACCCAAAGCCTTCCTCACAGGGGCGAACGCTCAACGCAAGGCCAAAAGTGAGGCATTGTCAAGGGAGACATTAGGAAGAAGAAAGTTGTTAAGAAAGAAGAGAAAAGATAAGATCCCAAATTTAGTCGCCTCTTACGATTATGCAATGGGGGCAGCAGGTACAATTCTTACGCCCTACCTGCAGGGCAAAGCCCCTACTGATATTAGCCTCTAGTAGGAATAGGGAATATTTTGTATAAACATATTAACCAGATGGTATGACACAGCATACTTAGATGGGATGTGAAAAACTCATCAAATGCTACCTCCCGAGAAAAAGATTTCATATCGAACGTCAGACCAACATTTAAGTACAGTTTCTAACATTTTGTTCCTATTAGCTTGACTTACTATTCAAGCCATCGGAGAGATATTACATGGATTTACCAGTTATTCAATCCATTTAACTGATCATTCTTTGCCACACAGTAAGTCTAAATTATATACCCATGTGAGGAAGCCCAGGCTGTGAAGTACGGACGTCATCAAAGTTGACCTTGGTGTTCAATGATGCATGATCAACACTGAACATGATATATTCGTGTAGTCTGGTGTCGGCGTCAGTATGATAAACAGGATGTAGACGACATACCAATGTGTTCTCAATCGACGTGGACATAGTTATTATCGTGTAGCAGTTAAAAACAACAATGGTTTTGATATGTAGTTCTGATTAAATGACACCGATTTACATAACTAAGGTAATACATGCTAATGGTCTTTCAGTACATAGCGATATTTGAGTAAGCCTGGTGCATGTTCAGAGACATGGCACAATAGTATTACCTACATGCAACAAATGAGTACCGTATCAATGACCAATGTACGTCAGGCATAAGTCCAAAAGATAAAGGGTGGGATCAAAAATGGAGGGCTTTACAAACACAAAATGTCCACAAAAAGTGAATAGATGAAAAATACGTGGAGACGCATTGACAAACTTTTTGAAAATGTATGATGGCGTTGCGTGGCAGGAATCCCAACTGGGCAGCGAGCATCAGCTGATTGGGCAATAGACCACAAGTCCCATATGATTAGTCTTTCAGGGCTGTAACGAGCGTGTTGAATCCAAAATGACGAGGGATAAGACATGTCCAGTAGCACGTGATAGCTATAATTAACTCAAAGCTGGTTAGTAACAAGGATGTTGCCACTAACTGAAATATTAGTAACATATTTTTCTCAATGACTAGAGCCAGCCTCATGTTTACTTAAACATGTTGATACACAAAATTGTTTTAATGCAATTTCATTTAATTATAAAACTATAAGAATGAACACCCATCTTACTCAAAATGTGTTTATTTCCACGAAATCAATTATATTTAATAAACATCGTTCACATGTCGATTGTTATTTTTTACAGGCTGATTGTACCCCTACCGGACCCGGCACCAATAACTGTACGTGCTGGGATGGTTATTTAGGTGACGGATATGGCTGTTCTCCTACTATTCTGAAATTCATTGAGGATACCCCAGATCTGAGTAAACTAGCGGAACTTCTACAGGTAGTATAATATTCCAGATCTAAGTAAACTAAGAAAATTTCTACAAGTAAAATATAGACTAGATTTGTGTAAGCTAAGGGAAATTATACATGTACAATATAGACTAGATCTGAGTAAAATGAGGGGAATTCTACAGGTAGAATATATAGACCAGATCAGTGTAAACTAAGGGAAATTCTACACGTAAAATATAGACTAGATCTGAGCAAACTAAGGGTAATTCAACAGGTAATAGATATACTTTATTTGTGTTAACTAAGGGAAAATCTACAGGTAAAATATAGCCTAGATCTGAGTAAACTAAGGAAAATTCAACAGGTACTATCTATATACTTTATTTGTGTTAACTAAGGACAATTCTACAGGTAGAATAAAGACTACATGTATATCTGAGTAAACTTAGGGAAATTCTACAGATAATATATAGACAAGATTTGAGGGAAGTTCTATATGTTATATAAAGACCACATATGAAATACATTGTCCAAATCGGAGTTAACTAGAGAAACCCCTACAGGTAATAATATAGTCCAGATCTGTTTAACTAGAGAAACCCCTACAGGTAATATATAGTCCAGATCGGAGTTAACTAGAGAAACCCCTACAGGTAATAATATAGTCCAGATCTGTTTAACTAGAGAAACCCCTACAGGTAATATATAGTCCAGATCGGAGTTAACTAGAGAAACCCCTACAGGTAATATATAGATCAGATCTGTTTACCTAGAGAAACCCCTACAGGTAATATATATACCAGATCTGTTTACCTAGAGAAACCCCTACAGGTAATATATAGATCAGATCTGTTTAACTAGAGAAACCCCTACAGGTAATATATATACCAGATCTGTTTACCTAGAGAAACCCCTACAGGTAATATATATACCAGATATGTTTACCTAGAGAAACCCCTACAGGTAATATATATACCAGATCTGTTTACCTAGAGAAACCCCTACAGGTAATATATATACCAGATCTGTTAACCTAGAGAAACCCGTACAGGTAATATATATACCAGATATGTTTACCTAGAGAAACCCCTACAGGTGATATATAGACCAGATCTGTTTACATAGAGAATCCCCTACAGGTAATATATATACCAGATCTGTTTACCTAGAGAAACCCCTACAGGTAATACATGTATATATACCAGATCTGTTTACCTAGAGAAACCCCTACAGGTAATATATATACCAGATATGAGTTTACCATAGAAACCCCTACAGGTAATATATAGATCAGATCTGTTTAACTAGAGAAACCCCTACAGGTAATATATATACCAGATCTGAGTTTACCATAGAAACCCCTACAGGTAATATATAGATCAGATCTGTTTAACTAGAGAAATCCCTACAGGTATTACAACGTCCAGATATGAGTAAACTAACGGGGCCCCTTAAGGTGATATACAGACCTGATCTGATAAATTAAGGGCCCTTCTACAAGTAATATACAGTCCAGATATCAGTTATCTGTCGATACTTTTTCAGTTAATAGGTAAGTCGAGTGAACTGTTAACTTATACAAATAATATATAGACAAGATCAGATGCATAGAACAGCGCTGGGTAAACTTATATAACTACTACATTTAATATACATGTTTTATAAAACTCTACCGTTTATTTCTAGTTTGCGATGACATTGAGTCCATTATCGTTCATCAATATAGCTGTGTTTCTTAATTCCATCGCTATGTAATACATTATTACTAAACAGATTTATTATTAATAGATATAATTTATATATGTATTTAGTATATGTGTAAACTTGCAAGCCGTTTGGAAATAACAACAAATACACAAAGTTTGCATTAAAACCTTATGATAACGTTGTTACGACGTCAAAAGCTAACGTCGCATAGACGTTTGATATAATACGTTCTAACAACGTTGTAGGAATGTCCCGGACAGTGTGACCTAAACATAACGTTTTCCGGACGTTCCCCAACGATTTGTGCCTACTTGGTACCCTTGTTCTAGTATATATTACATGTATATCTGTTGTTGTGTGTATGTAAACACTACCCTCGTCTTAGTATATAATACATGTATATCTGTTGTTGGGTGTATGTGAACACTACCCTCGTCTTAGTATATAATACATGTATATCTGTTGTTGTGTGTATGTGAACACTACCCTCGTCTTAGTGTATAATACATGTATATCTGATGTGTTTATGTAAACACTACCCTCGTCTTAGTATATAATACACGTATATATGTTGTGTGTATGTAAACACTACCCTCGTCTTAGTGTATAATACATGTATATCTGATGTGTTTATGTAAACACTACCCTCGTCTTAGTATATAATACATGTATATCTGTTGTTGGGTGTATGTGAACACTACCCTCGTCTTAGTATATAATACATGTATATCTGATGTGTTTATGTAAACACTACCCTCGTCTTAGTATATAATACACGTATATCTGTTGTTGGGTGTATGTGAACACTACCCTCGTCTTAGTATATAATACATGTATATCTGATGTGTTTATGTAAACACTACCCTCGTCTTAGTATATAATACATGTATATCTGTTGTTGGGTGTATGTGAACACTACCCTCGTCTTAGTATATAATACATGTATATCTGTTGTTGTTTGTATGTGAACACTACCCTCGTTTTAGTGTATAATACATGTATATCTGTTGTTGTGTGTATGTGAACACTACCCTCGTCTTAGTGTATAATACATGTATATCTGTTGTTGTGTGTATGTGAACACTACCCTCGTCTTAGTGTATAATACATGTATATCTCTTGTGTGTATGTAAACACTACCCTCGTTCTAGTATATAATACATGTATATATGTTGTGTGTATGTGAACACTAACCTCGTCCTAGTATATAATACATGTATATATGTTGTGTGTATGTGAACACTACCCTCGTCTTAGTATATAATACATGTATATATGTTGTGTGTATGTAAACACTACCCTCGTCCTAGTATATAATACATGTATATCTGTTGTGTGTATGTAAACACTACCCTCGTCTTAGTATATAATACATGTATATCTGTTGTGTGTATGTGAACACCACCCTCGTCTTAGTATATAATACATGTATATCTGTTGTGTGTATGTAAACACTACCCTCGTCCTAGTATATAATACATGTATATATGTTGTGTGTATGTAAACACTACCCTCGTCTTAGTATATAATACATGTATATCTGTTGTGTGTATGTAAACACTAACCTCGTCTTAGTATATAATACATGTATATCTGTAGTGTGTATGTAAACACTACCCTCGTCCTAGTATATAATACATGTATATCTGTTGTTGTGTGTATGTGAACACTACCCTCGTCTTAGTGTATAATACATGTATATCTCTTGTGTGTATGTAAACACTACCCTCGTCCTAGTATATAATACATGTATATATGTTGTGTGTATGTGAACACTACCCTCGTCCTAGTATATAATACATGTATATATGTTGTGTGTATGTAAACACTACCCTCGTCGTAGTATATAATACATATATATCTGTTGTGTGTATGTGAACACTACCCTCGTCTTAGTGTATAATACATGTATATCTGTTGTGTGTATGTGAACACCACCCTCGTCTTAGTATATAATACATGTATATCTGTTGTGTGTATGTAAACACTACCCTTGTCTTAGTGTATAATACATGTATATATGTTGTGTGTATGTAAACACTACCCTCGTCTTAGTATATAATACATGTATATCTGTAGTGTGTATGTAAACACTACCCTCGTCTTAGTATATAATACATGTATATCTGTTGTGTGTATGTGAACACCACCCTCGTCTTAGTATATAATACATGTATATCTGTTGTGTGTATGTAAACACTACCCTCGTCCTAGTATATAATACATGTATATATGTTGTGTGTATGTAAACACTACCCTCGTTTTAGTATATAATACATGTATATCTGTTGTGTGTATGTAAACACTACCCTCGTCTTAGTATATAATACATGTATATCTGTAGTGTGTATGTAAACACTACCCTCGTCCTAGTATATAATACATGTATATATGTTGTGTGTATGTAAACACTACCCTCGTCTTAGTATATAATACATGTATATCTGTTGTGTGTATGTGAACACCACCCTCGTCTTAGTATATAATACATGTATATCTGTTGTGTGTATGTAAACACTACCCTCGTCCTAGTATATAATACATGTATATATGTTGTGTGTATGTAAACACTACCCTCGTCTTAGTATATAATACATGTATATCTGTTGTGTGTATGTAAACACTACCCTCGTCTTAGTATATAATACATGTATATCTGTAGTGTGTATGTAAACACTACCCTCGTCCTAGTATATAATACATGTATATCTGTTGTTTGTATGTAAACACTACCCTCGTCTTAGTATATAATACATGTATATCTGTAGTGTGTATGTAAACACTACCCTCGTCCTAGTATATAATACATGTATATCTGTTGTTTGTATGTAAACACTACCCTCGTCTTAGTATATAACACATGTATATATGTTGTGTGTATGTAAACACTACCCTCGTCTTAGTATATAATACATGTATATCTGTAGTGTGTATGTAAACACTACCCTCGTCCTAGTATATAATACATGTATATATGTTGTGTGTATGTAAACACTACCCTCGTCGTAGTATATAATACATATATATCTGTTGTGTGTATGTGAACACTACCCTCGTCTTAGTATATAATACATGTATATCTGTAGTGTGTATGTAAACACTACCCTCGTCCTAGTATATAATACATGTATATCTGTTGTTGTGTGTATGTGAACACTACCCTCGTCTTAGTGTATAATACATGTATATCTCTTGTGTGTATGTAAACACTACCCTCGTCCTAGTATATAATACATGTATATATGTTGTGTGTATGTGAACACTACCCTCGTCCTAGTATATAATACATGTATATATGTTGTGTGTATGTAAACACTACCCTCGTCGTAGTATATAATACATATATATCTGTTGTGTGTATGTGAACACTACCCTCGTCTTAGTGTATAATACATGTATATCTGTTGTGTGTATGTGAACACCATCCTCGTCTTAGTATATAATACATGTATATCTGTTGTGTGTATGTAAACACTACCCTTGTCTTAGTGTATAATACATGTATATATGTTGTGTGTATGTAAACACTACCCTCGTCTTAGTATATAATACATGTATATCTGTAGTGTGTATGTAAACACTACCCTCGTCTTAGTATATAATACATGTATATCTGTTGTGTGTATGTGAACACCACCCTCGTCTTAGTATATAATACATGTATATCTGTTGTGTGTATGTAAACACTACCCTCGTCCTAGTATATAATACATGTATATATGTTGTGTGTATGTAAACACTACCCTCGTTTTAGTATATAATACATGTATATCTGTTGTGTGTATGTAAACACTACCCTCGTCCTAGTATATAATACATGTATATCTGTAGTGTGTATGTAAACACTACCCTCGTCCTAGTATATAATACATGTATATATGTTGTGTGTATGTAAACACTACCCTCGTCTTAGTATATAATACATGTATATCTGTTGTGTGTATGTGAACACCACCCTCGTCTTAGTATATAATACATGTATATCTGTTGTGTGTATGTAAACACTACCCTCGTCCTAGTATATAATACATGTATATATGTTGTGTGTATGTAAACACTACCCTCGTCTTAGTATATAATACATGTATATCTGTTGTGTGTATGTAAACACTACCCTCGTCTTAGTATATAATACATGTATATCTGTAGTGTGTATGTAAACACTACCCTCGTCCTAGTATATAATACATGTATATCTGTTGTTTGTATGTAAACACTACCCTCGTCTTAGTATATAATACATGTATATCTGTAGTGTGTATGTAAACACTACCCTCGTCCTAGTATATAATACATGTATATCTGTTGTTTGTATGTAAACACTACCCTCGTCTTAGTATATAACACATGTATATATGTTGTGTGTATGTAAACACTACCCTCGTCTTAGTATATAATACATGTATATCTGTAGTGTGTATGTAAACACTACCCTCGTCCTAGTATATAATACATGTATATATGTTGTGTGTATGTAAACACTACCCTCGTCGTAGTATATAATACATATATATCTGTTGTGTGTATGTGAACACTACCCTCGTCTTAGTATATAATAAATGTATATATGTAGTGTGTATGTAAACACTACCCTCGTCCTAGTATATCATACATGTATATCTGTTGTGTGTATGTAAACACTACCCTCGTCCTAGTATATAATACAAATGTACATGAATATATGTTGTGTGTATGTAAACACTACCCTCGTCGTAGTATATAATACATGTATATCTGTTGTTGGGTGTATGTGAACACTACCCTCGTCTTAGTATATAATACATGTATATATGTTGTGTGTAGGTAAACACTAACCTCGTCTTAGTGTACAATACACGTATATTTATTGTGTGTATGTAAACACTACCCTCGTCCTAGTATATAATACATGTATATCTGTAGTGTGTATGTAAACACTACCTCGTCCTAGTATATAATACATGTATATCTGTTGTGTGTATGTAAACACTACCCTCGTCTTAGTATATAACACATGTATATATGTTGTGTTTATGTAAACACTACCCTCGTCTTAGTATATAATACATGTATATCTGTAGTGTGTATGTAAACACTACCCTCGTCCTAGTATATAATACATGTATATCTGTTGTGTGTATGTAAACACTACCCTCGTCGTAGTATATAATACATATATATCTGTTGTGTGTATGTGAACACTACCCTCGTCTTAGTATATAATAAATGTATATATGTAGTGTGTATGTAAACACTACCCTCGTCCTAGTATATCATACATGTATATCTGTTGTGTGTATGTAAACACTACCCTCGTCTTAGTATATAATACAAATGTACATGAATATATGTTGTGTGTATGTAAACACTACCCTCGTCTTAGTATATAATACATGTATATCTGTTGTGTGTATGTAAACACTACCCTCGTCTTAGTATATAATACATGTATATCTGTTGTTGGGTGTATGTGAACACTACCCTCGTCTTAGTATATAATACATGTATATCTGTTGTTGTGTGTATGTGAACACTACCCTCGTCTTAGTGTATAATACATGTATATCTGATGTGTTTATGTAAACACTACCCTCGTCTTAGTATATAATACATGTATATCTGTTGTTGGGTGTATGTGAACACTACCCTCGTCTTAGTATATAATACATGTATATCTGTTGTTGTGTGTATGTGAACACTACCCTCGTCTTAGTGTATAATACATGTATATCTGTTGTTGTGTGTATGTGAACACTACCCTCGTCTTAGTGTATAATACATGTATATCTGTTGTTGGGTGTATGTGAACACTACCCTCGTCTTAGTATATAATACATGTATATCTGTTGTTGTGTGTATGTGAACACTACCCTCGTCTTAGTGTATAATACATGTATATCTCTTGTGTGTATGTAAACACTACCCTCGTCCTAGTATATAATACATGTATATATGTTGTGTGTATGTGAACACTACCCTCGTCTTAGTATATAATACATGTATATCTGTTGTGTGTATGTAAACACTACCCTCGTCCTAGTATATAATACATGTATATATGTTGTGTGTATGTAAACACTACCCTCGCCTTAGTATATAATACATGTATATCTGTTGTGTGTATGTAAACACTACCCTCGTCTTAGTATATAATACATGTATATCTGTAGTGTGTATGTAAACACTACCCTCGTCCTAGTATATAATACATGTATATCTGTTGTTTGTATGTAAACACTACCCTCGTCTTAGTATATAATACATGTATATCTGTAATGTGTATGTAAACACTACCCTCGTCCTAGTATATAATACATGTATATCTGTTGTTTGTATGTAAACACTACCCTCGTCTTAGTATATAACACATGTATATATGTTGTGTGTATGTAAACACTACCCTCGTCTTAGTATATAATACATGTATATCTGTAGTGTGTATGTAAACACTACCCTCGTCCTAGTATATAATACATGTATATATGTTGTGTGTATGTAAACACTACCCTCGTCGTAGTATATAATACATATATATCTGTTGTGTGTATGTGAACACTACCCTCGTCTTAGTATATAATAAATGTATATATGTAGTGTGTATGTAAACACTACCCTCGTCCTAGTATATCATACATGTATATCTGTTGTGTGTATGTAAACACTACCCTCGTCCTAGTATATAATACAAATGTACATGAATATATGTTGTGTGTATGTAAACACTACCCTCGTCGTAGTATATAATACATGTATATCTGTTGTTGGGTGTATGTGAACACTACCCTCGTCTTAGTATATAATACATGTATATATGTTGTGTGTAGGTAAACACTAACCTCGTCTTAGTGTACAATACACGTATATTTATTGTGTGTATGTAAACACTACCCTCGTCCTAGTATATAATACATGTATATCTGTAGTGTGTATGTAAACACTACCCTCGTCCTAGTATATAATACATGTATATCTGTTGTGTGTATGTAAACACTACCCTCGTCTTAGTATATAACACATGTATATATGTTGTGTGTATGTAAACACTACCCTCGTCTTAGTATATAATACATGTATATCTGTAGTGTGTATGTAAACACTACCCTCGTCTTAGTATATAATAAATGTATATATGTAGTGTGTATGTAAACACTACCCTCGTCCTAGTATATCATACATGTATATCTGTTGTGTGTATGTAAACACTACCCTCGTCCTAGTATATAATACAAATGTACATGAATATATGTTGTGTGTATGTAAACACTACCCTCGTCTTAGTATATAATACATGTATATCTGTTGTGTGTATGTAAACACTACCCTCGTCTTAGTATATAATACATGTATATCTGTTGTTGTGTGTATGTGAACACTACCCTCGTCTTAGTGTATAATACATGTATATCTGATGTGTTTATGTAAACACTACCCTCGTCTTAGTATATAATACATGTATATCTGTTGTTGGGTGTATGTGAACACTACCCTCGTCTTAGTATATAATACATGTATATCTGTTGTTGTGTGTATGTGAACACTACCCTCGTCTTAGTGTATAATACATGTATATCTCTTGTGTGTATGTAAACACTACCCTCGTCCTAGTATATAATACATGTATATATGTTGTGTGTATGTGAACACTACCCTCGTCCTAGTATATAATACATGTATATAATTGTTGTGTGTATGTAAACACTACCCTCGTCGTAGTATATAATACATATATATCTGTTGTGTGTATGTGAACACTACCCTCGTCTTAGTGTATAATACATGTATATCTGTTGTGTGTATGTGAACACCACCCTCGTCTTAGTATATAATACATGTATATCTGTTGTGTGTATGTAAACACTACCCTTGTCTTAGTGTATAATACATGTATATATGTTGTGTGTATGTAAACACTACCCTCGTCTTAGTATATAATACATGTATATCTGTAGTGTGTATGTAAACACTACCCTCGTCTTAGTATATAATACATGTATATCTGTTGTGTGTATGTGAACACCACCCTCGTCTTAGTATATAATACATGTATATCTGTTGTGTGTATGTAAACACTACCCTCGTCCTAGTATATAATACATGTATATATGTTGTGTGTATGTAAACACTACCCTCGTCTTAGTATATAATACATGTATATCTGTTGTGTGTATGTAAACACTACCCTCGTCTTAGTATATAATACATGTATATCTGTAGTGTGTATGTAAACACTACCCTCGTCCTAGTATATAATACATGTATATATGTTGTGTGTATGTAAACACTACCCTCGTCTTAGTATATAATACATGTATATCTGTTGTGTGTATGTGAACACCACCCTCGTCTTAGTATATAATACATGTATATCTGTTGTGTGTATGTAAACACTACCCTCGTCCTAGTATATAATACATGTATATATGTTGTGTGTATGCAAACACTACCCTCGTCTTAGTATATAATACATGTATATCTGTTGTGTGTATGTAAACACTACCCTCGTCTTAGTATATAATACATGTATATCTGTAGTGTGTATGTAAACACTACCCTCGTCCTAGTATATAATACATGTATATCTGTTGTTTGTATGTAAACACTACCCTCGTCTTAGTATATAATACATGTATATCTGTAGTGTGTATGTAAACACTACCCTCGTCCTAGTATATAATACATGTATATCTGTTGTTTGTATGTAAACACTACCCTCGTCTTAGTATATAATACATGTATATATGTTGTGTGTATGTGAACACTACCCTCGTCTTAGTATATAATAAATGTATATATGTAGTGTGTATGTAAACACTACCCTCGTCCTAGTATATCATACATGTATATCTGTTGTGTGTATGTAAACACTACCCTCGTCCTAGTATATAATACAAATGTACATGAATATATGTTGTGTGTATGTAAACACTACCCTCGTCTTAGTATATAATACATGTATATCTGTTGTGTGTATGTAAACACTACCCTCGTCTTAGTATATAATACATGTATATCTGTAGTGTGTATGTAAACACTACCCTCGTCCTAGTATATAATACATGTATATATGTTGTGTGTATGTAAACACTACCCTCGTCTTAGTATATAATACATGTATATCTGTTGTGTGTATGTGAACACCACCTTCGTCTTAGTATATAATACATGTATATCTGTAGTGTGTATGTAAACACTACCCTCGTCTTAGTATATAATACATGTATATCTGTTGTGTGTATGTGAACACCACCCTCGTCTTAGTATATAATACATGTATATCTGTTGTGTGTATGTAAACACTACCCTCGTCCTAGTATATAATACATGTATATATGTTGTGTGTATGTAAACACTACCCTCGTCTTAGTATATAATACATGTATATCTGTTGTGTGTATGTAAACACTACCCTCGTCTTAGTATATAATACATGTATATCTGTAGTGTGTATGTAAACACTACCCTCGTCCTAGTATATAATACATGTATATATGTTGTGTGTATGTAAACACTACCCTCGTCTTAGTATATAATACATGTATATCTGTTGTGTGTATGTGAACACCACCCTCGTCTTAGTATATAATACATGTATATCTGTTGTGTGTATGTAAACACTACCCTCGTCCTAGTATATAATACATGTATATATGTTGTGTGTATGCAAACACTACCCTCGTCTTAGTATATAATACATGTATATCTGTTGTGTGTATGTAAACACTACCCTCGTCTTAGTATATAATACATGTATATCTGTAGTGTGTATGTAAACACTACCCTCGTCCTAGTATATAATACATGTATATCTGTTGTTTGTATGTAAACACTACCCTCGTCTTAGTATATAATACATGTATATCTGTAGTGTGTATGTAAACACTACCCTCGTCCTAGTATATAATACATGTATATCTGTTGTTTGTATGTAAACACTACCCTCGTCTTAGTATATAATACATGTATATATGTTGTGTGTATGTAAACACTACCCTCGTCTTAGTATATAATACATGTATATCTGTAGTGTGTATGTAAACACTACCCTCGTCCTAGTATATAATACATGTATATATGTTGTGTGTATGTAAACACTACCCTCGTCGTAGTATATAATACATATATATCTGTTGTGTGTATGTGAACACTACCCTCGTCTTAGTATATAATAAATGTATATATGTAGTGTGTATGTAAACACTACCCTCGTCCTAGTATATCATACATGTATATCTGTTGTGTGTATGTAAACACTACCCTCGTCCTAGTATATAATACAAATGTACATGAATATATGTTGTGTGTATGTAA
Organism: Pecten maximus; assembly: GCF_902652985.1. NCBI lineage: Eukaryota > Metazoa > Mollusca > Bivalvia > Pectinida > Pectinidae > Pecten > Pecten maximus. Next base: position 11,002,303 of record NC_047021.1, read on the forward strand.
ACACTACCCTCGTCGTAGTATATAATACATGTATATCTGTTGTTGGGTGTATGTGAACACTACCCTCGTCTTAGTATATAATACATGTATATATGTTGTGTGTAGGTAAACACTAACCTCGTCTTAGTGTACAATACACGTATATTTATTGTGTGTATGTAAACACTACCCTCGTCCTAGTATATAATACATGTATATCTGTAGTGTGTATGTAAACACTACCCTCGTCCTAGTATATAATACATGTATATCTGTTGTGTGTATGTAAACACTACCCTCGTCTTAGTATATAACACATGTATATATGTTGTGTGTATGTAAACACTACCCTCGTCTTAGTATATAATACATGTATATCTGTAGTGTGTATGTAAACACTACCCTCGTCCTAGTATATAATACATGTATATATGTTGTGTGTATGTAAACACTACCCTCGTCGTAGTATATAATACATATATATCTGTTGTGTGTATGTGAACACTACCCTCGTCTTAGTATATAATAAATGTATATATGTAGTGTGTATGTAAACACTACCCTCGTCCTAGTATATCATACATGTATATCTGTTGTGTGTATGTAAACACTACCCTCGTCCTAGTATATAATACAAATGTACATGAATATATGTTGTGTGGATGTAAACACTACCCTCGTCGTAGTATATAATACATGTATATCTATTGTTGGCTGTATGTGAACACTACCCTCGTCTTAGTATATAATACATGTATATATGTTGTGTGTAGGTAAACACTAACCTCGTCTTAGTGTACAATACACGTATATTTATTGTGTGTATGTAAACACTACCCTCGTCCTAGTATATAATACATGTATATCTGTTGTTTGTATGTAAACACTACCCTCGTCTTAGTATATAATACATGTATATATGTTGTGTGTATGTAAACACTACCCTCGTCTTAGTATATAATACATGTATATATGTTGTGTATGTAAATACTTCCCTCGTCTTAGTATATAAGATAGATAGATATCTTTATTTCCTCCAATTGCATGAAGATTACAGAACATGTTAACAGGAAAACAATAAATTAAGAAATGAATAGTTGATATGAAAGAAAAGTATTGCGATAGCCTAATAAATCTATTCCGTTGAGCGTTTCTTTTACATTTAAATTGATATGTTATAGTATTTCAAATAAATATTTGGTCATTTTGGCGATACTGATGGAATTCAGCAACATAAACTGTTCCCACACATCATCGTCTATTTCAATAGTATCCCGGCTTCCTAGGATCATCTTTGTCATGCTAGTCTCGTCGAGGTCGGTAAACATGACATAATTTGCAGTGGCGTAGGAAGTCGTCAAAAAGTGGGGGGGCACAATTTGTTTTAACCTTAAATTTTACGCACTAAACAAATCGTATGCCATCTCCGCAAAATTAGCCAATAATTATCATTTCAACATCCCATGATAATTTTGATAATTTATGTAGTACAAAAAAAGTTATTTACGCAAATCAGAATATATATATTAAATATAGCAAAACAGGCCCGGCCAGGATTTTCGAAAGGGCGGAGGGTGTGGGGGGGGGGGGGGGGGTCCAGTAATTTATTAATAATGCGAGCGCCGTAGGCGCGAGCCGATTTTTTTTGTGGGGTCCGAGGGGCCGCCCAGCGGGTCCAGGGCAGCGCCCTGATATGGGGTTCAAGGGGGTCTAAGCCTCCGCGGAAAATGAATATAGCACATTTCCAATAATTCGGGATCAGGCGCGGATCCAGGAGTTTTCGAAAGGGGGAGGGTCCAGTAATTAAGTGATCAAGCGAGCGCCGTAGGCGCGAGACGATTTTTTTTTCCTTTTTGCGAGAGGTCTGGGGGCCGCCCAGCGGGTCCCAGGGTGGCGAAGCCCCCCTGTAGATCTGCAATCGAAAGGGGGGGCAGTAATTTAGTGATAAATTAACCGCGCGCCGTAGGCGCGAGCCGATTTTTTTTTTTGTATTTTCTCGTACCTGTCGGTAATTAGTATCACTCTATTCACGTTAAAACCGCGCATTCTTCTCCATGTTGTGTTTCTGTATTTTTCTCATTATGAACTCAATTAACTTCACAAATTATCATCAACTTATTGAATCTATGTGATGAAGTTAAGCAAAATTGCGTATTAAGATATAAATATTGACTTACCAGGCTATTGCAGACGACCGACACACAGGTCTGAGGATTGATATACTAGTATAAAAGTCGGAATGTTCCGGATGTACAAGATAAAGTTTTTATCGTTGCCTTCAAGAAAACATTATCGTTTCGGAAATATACAGATATTTATCGAAATGAATATATAAATTCGCGTTTTATCCCCTTTTTTAGATTTTGGATGTCAAAAAGTGGGGGGGCAAAAAGATATGTTTGCCCCCCCACTGAAAAAAGTGGGGGGGCAATTGCCCCCCCTGCCCCCCCGCTTCCTTCGCCACTGATTTGCAGTTCCCAGGACATTGACGACGTTGTCTAGTAGCGAATCTCTAGTTTCCTGTAGTTTACAGCACTGAATAATAAAATGAGCTATAACGTTACTGCCACGCTGTCCACACAATTTGCATACAACTATTTCTTTAACATGAAGATATGAGAGTTTAATCATCTCGGCTAGTTTCAAAGTATATGCTGGGTGTTTTTCTCCTAATATATAAAGCAGATGTAACGTCAGGCTCGTGTGGATGTCCGAATATATGCTTAGCTCTTGTCTTGTCTATAATACATGTATATCTGTTGTGTGTATGTAAACACTACCCTCGTCTTAGTAAATAATACACGTATATATGTTGTGTGTATGTAAACACTACCCTCGTCTTAGTGTATAATACATGTATATCTGTTGTGTGTATGTAAACACTACCCTCGTCGTAGTATATAATACATGTATATATGTTGTGTGTATGTAAACACTACCCTCGTCGTAGTATATAATACATATGTAACGCAGTTGCGTTCCGCTCGTTTATTTTTGGACTCATTCCGGAAAATTGTAATATCCGGTTACGTAAAATACCCGTGCTGCTGTGGGGTCAATCATTTTTCGTCCGGGTGTCAGCAGGGTAAGTAGTGTTGACTTTTAATCTGTGAAATTAATTAGATAACCGTCGCCCATCCTTTCCTAAATTTCATATTAATTTGTCTGCTGGATATTATTTGCCACTATCGTACATGTATTTTTATTTTCACATGTAGTATTTTGATGTATTTTTCGATGTATAGAACTTTGTTTAATTTGAGTCTCGTGTGCCGGTGTCATGTCGGAAGTCAGGTTGTTGCTTGAAGGAATTATTCCATTTTGAGAGCACTCGCGGAGTGGCTAGAGAATATTTCCTCCTCTCGGGCTGTTTCTATACCGGTAAGGCGAGGGATGGTTGTTGGAAACCTCGTTAGTAGATACGGGAGAAAAGACGGGTGGTTAGCAAATGTTGTATTCTGAACGGACATGCCACGTGCTTGAGACTCTGGGTAAACTACATTTATTTCATTTATATAGTTAGTTGTGATTCAACGATGGTTGGCATGTGTTTTAGGCTAGACGTATATAATTGTGAATTCCTCACTGTGCCTCACGGGTATTATTTTGGTACTTTGTTATTTTTACAAATGTTAATAAATTGTTGAACTTTATATGACGAGTCTATTTCCCTTCTCACCAGTTTACTAAATATTGTCTATTACTTGAAAGTTCATTTGTATTTGGAATCTGCAATCGAAAGCGGCAGTCGAACCCTGGGCAAAAACTTGGTAACAGTCCGACACACGTGGCACCCCTGCGGTACACGTGCTGCGCGTTACACATGTATATATGTTGTGTGTATGTAAACACCACCCTCCTCCTAGTATATAATACATGTATATCTGTTGTGTGTATGTAAACACCACCATCGTCTTAGTATATAATACATGTATATCTGTTGTGTGTATGTAAACACTACCCTCCTCCTAGTATATAATACATGTATATCTGTTGTGTGTATGTAAACACCACCCTCGTCTTAGTGTACAATACACGTATGTATGTTGTGTGTATGTACACACTACCCTCGTCCTAGTATATAATACATGTATATCTGTTGTGTATGTAAACACCACCATCGTCTTCGTATATAATACATATATATCTGTTGTGTGTATGTACACACTACCCTCATGTCTTGGTATATAATACATGTATATCTGTTGTGTGTATGTAAACACCACCCTCGTCTTAGTGTACAATACATGTATATCTGTTGTGTATGTAAACACCACCATCGTCTTAGTATATAATACATGTATATCTGTTGTGTGTATGTAAACACTACCCTCATGTCTTGGTATATAATACATGTATATCTGTTGTGTGTATGTAAACACCACCCTCGTCATAGTGTACAATACATGTATATCTGTTGTGTATGTAAACACTACCCTCGTCTTAGTATATAATACATGCCTATCTGTTGTGTGTATGTAAACACTACCCTCGTCCTGGTATATAATATATGTATATTTGTTGTGTATGTAAACACTACCCTCGTCTTAGTATATAATACATGTATATCTGTTGTCTGTATATGAACATTACCCTCCCTTTAGTATATAATTCATGTGTATTCGTTGTGTGTATTGTAAACACTTCCCTCGTCTTATTGTATAATATCTTTATTTCGTGTATGTAAAGACTACCGTCTTTTAATCTATCTGGTTGTGAGCTCTGCCATTGCATTTTTTGACAGGACATACCTAAAGACGACAACCTGCTTCTATCATCCATAGATCAGTACACCTTATTCGCTCCATCCAACGAGGCTATGGACATTCTTCTCTCCCGGATACCTTCCAGTTACTGGGAAAACCCGGATCATGTCTTTGCGTTTCTGCTGTACGTCTATTGGTTGTATTATTACTTCCTTTGTTGTTTTTATCGATGAGAAAAAAGGAATTGAAACAATATCATCACAGTACTGATGAAATAATGTATTTTATTACATTTCTACCAGTGAAATAACAAAAATTCTTCATTCTATAAAAGTGATCACTTTTGCTGATTTGACCAATCAAATTAATGATTAGTGAAAAATATCACTTTTGCTGATTTGACCAATCAAATTAATGATTAGAAAATACCTGGACAGGGGAAACTACTTTTTTTTGTTTACAAATTATCGCTGTAGTCCTAGTTAGCATACGGGGTAGGGTTTTCGTTGATAAAAAATGTAATAAACAGAATATCTAACAGTGTCTTCAGTAATACCAAATATATTTCACTCGCGTGGCTAATATTTTGATAATTTTCACTCGTGCTGCGCACTCGTGAAAAATATCAAAATATTAGCCCCACTCGTGAAATATATTTGGTATTACTGAAGACACTGTTAGATATCCTCTATTTATTTTCAATTTATATTACATATTGTCAAATCGATACACATATACTTTTTGCTGTTATTTTTAATCAACTACTTATGAATAGTAATTGGAATGACACCTTAATTGGAAAAAGCTACACTGGTAAATAATATTGTCTAATAATCCCTAATACTCAGAAGTCATTAATGAAAATTGCATCATTCGACATGAAAGTAAGTTTTATGGTACCTCCCAATGGCAGAATGGATCAAAAAGAAGAAAAAATGATGTCAAAAACAAAAATGAGTACTTTACAGATTCTGCATAAAGCCGATGGTGTCCTAAGGTTCTGAGTGATGGCAACATTGTACAATTGTAAACGTTTTCGGTGCTGGCTGCTGTTTCTGTGGTAGTTGTTCTACGTTACCTGAATATTTCGATGTCTCTTAAGGTCACATATGGTGGCGGGATTAAAGAATACACAGGAACTTCTGGAAACGGTGAATGGATATGACAAGTTCGAAACTCTTACGGACGGTTTCTTCATACACATTCACAACGTAAACAATGTAAGTAAACTTATGCTTTCTTCGTGTCACATTCCGTGCTCACCCTTAGTCATCATTTTATGAATCAAACTGTTGATATTTAATCTAAGCTTCTTTGTAAGCAACCTTACTAATTAAAATATTTAATCATTAATTAATTTTGTTATTAAACAAAGACCTCATAATTGTTGCTTTGTATCACAGTAAAATACGGTTCTAAAGGATGGCATAGTAAGTTAGTAGTTGGGCACATCAAACAGATCATACATTGATGAATACACTTATATCTAATAGCTCTCCTAATACACGAGGTCATAATCTACATGCTACAAACGTAATGACGTGACAATGGATTTGACACCAACATAATTACCACGATGTTTCGGTTCCTTGTTTTAGCCCACCATCAACAGATTGTGTGCAATTTTAATCGCCCTTCATCCGTGTTCCGTGGGCCGTCTGTAAACGATCCCTGTAAACGTTATTTCTCATTTGGAACTCTATAAATATTTTTCAATTTTCAATGTAGGTTACACGTTGTACCTAGTTGTGCATATTAAATTCTAAAATTAGTCGAAAAAACAAACATATCGACAAATTGCCTGACAATTATTTAGAGAAAAGGGGAATATATGCCAAATGAAGAGGAAATATCAGTGTTTCGAAGATCTAATAAAGATCGGAGTTTCATGTATCAAATAATGATCAGTGTTTCCTAGATCCTATAAAGATCAATGAGTCAGCGGTAGGCGTCAATATTCCTCTGGGATCTCTGATAGCATAAGCTCTGTTTGACTTGGTTCTGTGTCGCTTTTCAACGGAAAATGACCGAGAATGACATCATGAGGTATTCAAAACTCAAAATTTAAAAGTATTTAATGTCCTGATTTACTAACAACTATGTGGGCTAAATTCCCGATATTCATCTGGAAAAAATATGCTGCGTGCATTTCATTCTACAACCGATTAATAAAAAGGATAACTGACACATAGATTAATAATTTTTCATGAATATTGTTTGGAATACCAAGGATATATTTATCAATATTAGTAGATACCACATACTCACATACTAGACGAGGTGTACATCAAATTTGCTTTTGAGATATAGACAGGCTATTGTCGTGACCTTATTGGTACTTGCAAAAGCTGGTTTGTATCACATTTGTTACAATCAAATACTATTATTATATTATATTAGGTGAATGTTCGAAATATTAACGAAGTTATAACATATGCATTGTATTGTTTTCGAAATGATGAACTGTTGTCAAGTATTCTAAAATTATTTCCTCTGCACACTGTATGCAAAAATGTATTAAAATTCTTAGTCGGTGAAAAAGTGTTGTAGGACAAACGTTCAAATATGTTGGAAAAATCCTTTGCTTTACAAGTCGTTACTATTGATTCTAATAGTGTTGTCCAAAGCTACAGACATTTACTAGGACTGAGATTGTTGTTATAGAACTATATATATAACTGAAGAGACAGGCTGTAGGGTGAAAGGACATTAACCATGTATTTGGCTTTTACATATTGGTGTTATATACATTTATTTACATTTTAACTTTTGTTTTATTTAATATAATCAAAACATTAAAAACAAAATCGGCGTAATACGAATAGAAGTAACATTAGGATAATCACTAAGAAGCTGATTCTAAAATCTAGTTCCACAGTAACATTGTTTTGTTTTTGTTTTTATTCATGTAAGATATTTCAACATTTTATTTTTCTAAAGTTAGATTTAGTTATTTCTACCATATTCCATTCATATTTTAGTGGGAAAAAATAAAAACAGTCAGGCTATGAAAAATGTATTCCTACGCGTCAAAGTCGATGTTTGCACACTTGTAAACGATGTTTTCGTCTTTGGGTCACCAACACAGAGTGCATATGATACATTATGGTAATTATTTGTTTATAACATTGTAACACAATCGACGAAGATAATGATTTGAATTGTCTATCGTAGTTGTACTTTGATGAATATTTATAATATGTGTACAATTCGCATCCATGTATGTAAATACATTCCGATCGAGGTATTCATATAATCTAAAAGACGACTTCAACTATGATCATGTCAGGATATCGGGCCGACCATCACTGCGCCATTGAAACGTTCTTTTTTGAGAACATCGATGTGGCGCAGCGGTGTAAGCTGTGGGTATTTCTGGCTTCGTGATTGGGGACCGTAGATCTTAGCTCGAGGTCCGGTCAGGGCACGAGTCATAAAGTTGTCTTTCTTCGTCAACTGTGTTACTATACTAATATTGTTGTGAAAGATGACCGAATACAATATATAGCACGGTGTACTATGCCGACAAAGGCAAGTGTAGTTTACGATCAGGCTAGTGCAGTCACGTACATACGTCCGTACACACGCTTGACATGGTGTACACTAACCCCACTTGTATCACCCACGACCAAACATCACTTTCGGGACGAGCTGACATAAACACATGACTTAGAGAAGTCAGCTCTTCAGGTACATTTACAAGGTTAACAACATTTAAAAATACCTCTTTCTTCTGCAAGGGCTTGACACGAAATCGATAAAATCTACAATACATGATGCCGGATACAGATTTACTACTGCGTAAAATATTGTTACAGTTATTTAGATAGCAGTATCTGGGTGCCATACACATGTTAAAGATGTAGAAAAAAAATGCGTTACGCTTTTTTCGTCGCTGCATCACCACATTATATTTATACCCCTAATACTCGTAGGTTTCAGATGTTACAACTATAAATATCGTATGTCGTTACCCGGCATATGTTTATTGCGTCCTCAATGGATTGGCATACTGAAAATCATGGTTCAGTCTGGTTCTGTTTGGACTAGTCAGATTTTTCTGGTCAAAATGTTGTCGAAATGAGATCAGATGGGACTAGACAAACAACCCTGGACCAGATCAGGCCAGACCAGATAAAATTATAGCATATCTATATATATATATGTGTACAAGGTTGTATAACACAACCGTTTGGTTATCTTAGATCATATCACCTTTCTATACAACTACCCTTACCAACCGGTACAATTTGATTCACGATAACAGATTAGAGCATGTTTTCTAGTATGCCAAATTCATGCTTTTACATTTTAAATGGGATACATTCCAGCTTAGGTCACATGTGCCAATGTTTAAATTATTATCCATCCTTGAGTGGGAGACACCGTAAGTAAATCAAAATATCTTATTACAGAAAAAAAATAAAAAGCCAGGTGTTATGTTACCTAGACGTTAGAGCGTTCACATTATGATGCAAAATTGTTTACTAGTAATTCGTTTCGCGTGACATCAACCATGAAAAGGAGATGATTCCGATTATAGCTTATCCGTAGTCGACGATCGATTGCTTTTAAGCAGTGATATAATAGATGTATTGTAGTAACAGCCAACACGTGTAAAATATGAGGTTGCTACCAGAAGCTTCAGATTTTAAACAGGAAAAAAAAAAAAAAAACACCAGATATTACTGGAACACCTCCGCCATTATCAGTATTAGTCTGTGACACGGTTACGTAATGGATAAACTAACATCAATTAGTCCAGTTGTTGATGTACAAGGCATGCGTTTTGTAGTAATATTTCAAACTTCTTAAAGTTAAGACTATAACCTCATACATTTCATTCCCGTTAATGCCATGATGTGTTGAAAGGTAGTTAATGCGTCAGTTTCGTTGACACCCAAAGAGCGATAACCCTTGCTGGAATGGTAGACGTTGATCTATCTCAACATATTTTAACCCTTTATACTATATCTCCATGCCACGAAGCATAAATAAATCAATTTTACTTCATGTTTGTACTGAAAAATATCATTCATAATTTATATAAACAAAAATGACGAAGACAGATTCCTTTCCGGACGTTGGTCTCATGATCTCCGAAATCAAATCACCTAAAAAGAGAGAAAATATCATAGCCAGACGTCGTCTTTTAGATACGTGAATACTGTACCTGGATTACAAAGGATAACTAATGAATAGTGTTATAAGTGTAACTATGAAATAAAAAATAATGTAATATGGATTTATCAAATATACCTAAACGAAAGTTTAATAGTTCGTGGTATCAAATAGTTTACTTATAGCCGTGTCCGTATATTGTCAGGTATATTGTGCCTTTTATTTCATGTTAGTATCGTGTTTTGTTATGACGATACACTTGAATCATTTGCTTGTGGTATAATTGGGATCGGAAATAAATCCACATTACTTGATTCGTGTGATATACGAATGGTTCAGGTATCCAAGTGAATCTTAGTGCATATAGTCTAGTACTGATCAACGAAAAAAGAGATAACGTCACACAAATTACTAATCACCATCATGTTATTTTTGTTTCAGACGCTTTTTGTTTCTGGAAAAAGAAATTCTAAAGTAAGGTCTCGGATATTAGAATCAAACGAAACTGCGAACGGCTACGTCCACATCATAGATAGGGTAAGCACTCCTTCTGTAAGAGATATTTTATTTTCGTTTTCCCGACACAGAGACTTTATTTTGCGCGATATTCTTGTAACACATTCGTTTCTATGACTATTCTATATCAACATTAATACATACGTTATTTCTTTCTAAGGCTATTGAGACGTTCTTCCTTGCTGATGAATCACCTGATCTGAGGACCTTCTTTGCTCAACATCCAAAGTATTCCTATTTTGGCAGTTTGTTGGAGGTAATATTCTGCAATTTTGTCGTGATTTCTATATTTATAATGTAATATCTTCGGAAATGATTGTCTTTATTTAGCATCCGTTAAATATTTTTGAGATATGTAATCTTCATTGCATTACATTGCAAACTTCATGAAGATCTTCTCTACCACAAGTGCTTGCTTAGAATTGCTTTCCAGGACCGAAGGCCAAAGGTAATGGTCTCTGTTGCTAAAAATAGAAAATTGTTTCCTTGTAATAACTCTTGTAATCACCCCCACTTTCTGCGCAGGCAGCATACCCACTTCCGTAGATTTCTTGTTTGTCTATTCACATCTCTAGGTCAAAAACTACTCGCTCATTTGCTTGATGGAAAATATACAGGATGATTGGAATCAAGAAGACAATATCCGACAGGTTCACATGATAATGAGTGTCCATGAGTCACCAATAGCTTGGGTTATATGTTGATGGGAGTTTAGGAGACACCAACAGACAGGGTCCCATTGGAAAAGGGGTCAAGAAAACACTAAAAACCGGAATAATAGAATAATGAGTATCCAGGAGACATCTACAGTCAGGGTCACATATGCATGGATGCTCAGAAAACAAACAGCCAGGTCGTATGTAGATAAGTGTCCAGACGATACCAACAACATCGGTCACTCATACGTAGATAGGTTTCCAGGAGACAAAAAACTGCCAAGGCTTATGTGGATTGGCGTCAAGGAGACAATAACTGCCAGGCTCACACCAGAGCGACTATCTATGAGTCACCAACAGCTGTAATCACGTGTGGATGGCTGTCCAGGGGACACCAACAGCCAGAGTCAAATGAGGATGGGTATCAATGAGTCACCAACAGTTATGGTCACGTGCTGAGGGGTTCCCAGGAGACATTAACAGCCAGGAGTCACCTGATGATGAGTATCGATGAGTCACAAACATCTATGTTCACGTGAGAGTTGGATCAAGGAGACACTAACAGCAAGAAGTCACATGGTTATTTGGCGCAAATGGGTGACACGAACATGAGTGTCGAAGAGCCACTAAATGGCATGACACGATTTCAGGATGGCATGGCATTGATATTAAGATGACACCAACGGAAGAAATTAAAGCTGAAAATGACATAGAGAGAAATAACTGAACAGAGCAATGAGGGTCTCAAACGTTTGCAAAACATTTAATCTAGGCCTCAATATTCTACATGTAGAAGACACGACTCCTGATTACATAGAAGGCCCACATGGTCATGTCATATTTCGAATCAGTGATCTCTATTGAAAATCTGGCTGTGTGACTTGCCGAGTAAAATCCATATTCTTAAACATGGTAGTAGTAACTTACGTCTTGTTCTTCGATTTTGTTATTGATAACGATGAGGACATATCGTTGATGAAGATATTATATGAAATCAAAGCTTTGTTAACTTTATAAATAACACCCAAAGAAAATGAAATACTGCTGTATGAACTGTAATATTCATTTGTTTTTTCATAATCCAAATCCAAACAATTATTTTGGTGGGTGATACAAGTATATACATAATGATGTTAACATTCATATCCCCCTGAAGAGCGGCATGATGTAGCCAAGAAACTACTTGGGAGACAGCAGATCTGTGTTTGAGTTTTTTTATTTCATTATTACTACTGTCATATGGACACTTTAAACTTTATTCTACATACAAAAACTGTATATACAAACGGTAATTTTCGGAAAGATCAAAATCCTAGCAAAGGCATGTCTGTAGGATACGAATTAGTAGTGAAAGCCATAGCGTTGATTCACCATCTAATAACACTAGACAAGCCTCAATGAGGCTAACGGGGAGTGGCATGGCCCTGCTAATGACAACAATATCACGTGTGATCCTTGCATATCCACCCCATCAGCTACGTTACCTGGTAACACAGATCTCAATGCTGTCCATTGGAACTTGACTTTCTAATATCCAAAATTCAGAAGCTAGATGTTATAGAACATCAAGTCGGCCTAAAGAACATTGATGCATTGCTTATCTACAACTAGAAGAGTAAATGTTTTAGAGAAAAACATGTCTGACTTTCAACAATCAGTTACATTTGTTGCGGATAAATGTAACGCTTTTGAAACAAAGTGTACTGAAATGAAACAATCGTTTATGCGATTTAAATCACAAAAGGAGAAAATGGATGCGATGTAAATGACGAGATGAAGTGGTGCTGGAAATACGGAACAGATTGTATGATATAATGACCGATCTACAGTGCCGTTCAATGAAGAACAACTTGGTATTCACAGGTCTTGGTTGGGAACAAAGGATGATAAACTACGTGACTTCGTGTACAACGAGCTGCAGATCGGGGACAGGATCGAATTCGGCAATGTACATAGATTTGGGACATATTTCTGGTAAACATTAACCAATAGTAGCCGGAATATTCTTCTTTCGGGATCTCCAAGGGTGAAGAGTAGCTCAGACAAACTGCAAGGTATGCTTTACGGTATTGAAGATCGTCGTAAAAAACTTTATCCCGAGATAAAGCGCCTTAAACATTCTTGAGATAAGCCTTCAAACAGACTAGAAAGAGAAAAGCTGTATGTAAATGGTAAACGGTACGATAACAAGGCTCCGGGCAACATCAGAGAGGGACAGTCCGCCACGGTGGCCACCTACGCTGCTGCAGATACTGCCTGTAACTCGAGCTATCGCGCATAGGGACACTCGGGAAGTGAGGCGCAACCGCGTACGACAGAGCAAGACCTGTCGGTTCTCTCGTTGAACGTTGGCAAGGAACTTAAGTAAACTCTGTAACAGAGACTTCATATCTATAAATGACAATTATGACATTATATGTCTCAGTGATTTTTTTTTATCCGAGAAAGATGAATTTGATATAGATGATTATTATAAATATGCATTCCCAAGGAAAACTGGTATTGATGGAGGTATTGTAATCTTCTATAAAACTTCTTAACAGATAAAATATCTTCAGTTGAAAATATACACGATAGCATCATATGGTTAAAACTGGATATGTCAATGCCAGAACCGGTACAAAGCCTGATACGATCGTTAATGATGGTTGGGTAATGATGTATTAATTGATACTATAAATTACAAACATGATTGTGTAAATTATTTAACAGAGCGGAAACACATTAATAAAACTGTAAACTCTTCTTGAAAGAAGGTAATTGTCTCAGTGTAAATCTACTGGTTTTAGGGTACTGAATGAACGTCATTCAGGTGACCAGGATGGAAGCGTTATCTTTCTCTGTTCTAATGGTACCAGTCCAATTGATTATGTTTTAGTAAAGGGAGACAATTTTCAAAATATCAAAGAATTTTGGTTTTGTTATTTTGTAGCTATGTCTGATCATTCACCATAATATTTTAAGAGAGATTTGAGATTATATATCAATTTCAATGAAGTTATACATGAAAATCAAATGCATGTTAGTGTAACAGAGCACATGATTAATTAAATTAAAATCACTGCCTCCGCTAGGGACCTCTGGTTTTCTAGTCTTACGCTCAACCGATCGAGCAAAAGGGAAGATCTTTCTAGCCGAGTGATATATTGCGGCTAGTTTTTTTTACCAGGGTTACACTAGATGTTTATGCGGACAAGTAAAGTAGAATAATAGTAATGTCAACCTGATTAGACAGAAACGTAGTCAAAACACAAATATATTGAATGAGATCCTCGTTACACCTTCGACAAAAAAGTCAGATGTAGAACTATGTGTTAACATTTTTTGTTCTTTACTAAATGAAATTTGTTAACCATTTTGTGGTGTACATAGATGAAAATCAACTTTAACTGATAATGATCCAAAGAAAAGAAACATGCACCATGAACATATAGTCATGGTTTAATTTTTGTTATTTAGGTTGTTTACCTCTATACTGAATGAACGTTACACTTGTCAGCTATATTGGGACGTAATTTACTTCTATACTGAGTAAACGTTACTCTTGCCAGCTGTATTGGGACGTAATTTACTTCCATACTGAGTAAACGTTACTCTTGCCAGCTGTATTGGGACATGATTTACTTCTATACTGAGTAAACGTTACTCTTGCCAGCTGTATTGGGACGTAATTTACCTCTATACTTAATAAACGATGCTCTTGTCAGCTATATTGGGACGTAATTTACTTCTATACTGAGTAAACGTTACTCTTGCCAGCTGTATTGGGACGTAATTTACTTCCATACTGAGTGAACGTTACTCTTGCCAGCTGTATTGGGACGTAATTTACTTCCATACTGAGTGTTCTTTACTAAATGAAATTTGTTAACCATTTTGTGGTGTACATAGATGAAAATCAACTTTAACTGATAATGATCCAAAGAAAAGAAACATGCACCATGAACATATAGTCATGGTTTAATTTTTGTTATTTAGGTTGTTTACCTCTATACTGAATGAACGTTACACTTGTCAGCTATATTGGGACGTAATTTACTTCTATACTGAGTAAACGTTACTCTTGCCAGCTGTATTGAGACGTAATTTACTTCCATACTGAGTAAACGTTACTCTTGCCAGCTGTATTGGGACATGATTTACTTCTATACTGAGTAAACGTTACTCTTGCCAGCTGTATTGGGACGTAATTTACCTCTATACTTAATAAACGATGCTCTTGTCAGCTATATTGGGACGTAATTTACTTCTATACTGAGTAAACGTTACTCTTGCCAGCTGTATTGGGACGTAATTTACTTCCATACTGAGTGAACGTTACTCTTGCCAGCTGTATTGGGACGTAATTTACTTCTATACTGAGTAAACGTTACTCTAGCCAGCTGTATTGGGACATGATTTACTTCTATACTGAGTAAACGTTACTCTTGCCAGCTGTATGGGGACGTAATTTACCTCTATACTGAATAAACGATGCTCTTGTCAGCTATATTGGGAAGTAATGTACCTCTATACTGCGTAAACGTTACTCTTGCCAGCTGTATGGGGAAGTAATTAACCTTTATACTGAATAAACGATGCTTTTGTCAGCTATATTGGAAAGTTATTTACCTCCATACTGAATGAACGTATGGTGAATTGGGATGCAAAAAAAAATGATATAATAACAGATGCCAAATTTGGTTTTTGACTTGGAAACTCAATCACTGATGCAATATTTGTTCTTCAAACTTGAATTGATAGATACATGAATACAAAGATTGTAGAAAAAAACAGTTGCTTCGTCCACTAGGTCAAAGCCTTCTATTTGATTGGCAGATCCCATATGTGGCGCAAATTGATGAAGCAGGGTGTCAGAGGGAAAATGTTACGTATAAGTCAATCCTTATACAGTTCCGTTAAGTCTTGTACAAAGCACAGTGGTTTTTATTCAGTTATTTTTCCCAAATACAATCGATCTCTTCCAGGTGGAAATTGTGTCACCTATTTATACTCCATGTTCATCAATGATTGCGAAATCAATTTCATAAAAGAAGGCTGCCCGTCTATTGAAATAAATTTAATTGATATTTTCCTTTTAATGTACGCTAATGATACAATGCTATTTCCCGAGACGCCAGAAAAGTTGTAACTCACTCTAAAAGCTCTCAAATCATATAATGATAAGTACAAACTATATTTGAACACAGATAAGACGAAAATGGAAGTTGCAAGTTGTTGACCATTTTAGTTATCTAGGCATGCTTTTCAATTATAACAGCAAATTAGACATTTAATGCTAAAAACACCTGTAATAATTAAGTTTATTGTGAGCTGGGAAGGTAACCTTGTCTTTGTGTCGAAAGCTGAAAATCATAAAATATTGGTTATAATTAAAATGTGCGAATTATTTTATTTTAAAATCATGTTTCGAGGAAGGGATTGTGTTGAATGATAGCCGGATTTTAGATATTTGTTCTGAAGTTATAAAATTGGGTTCAACTTACCTTTGGAACATTGATAATGTAGACCAAATTACATTTACAATTATTGAGCAAAGACTTGTCGATGTTTACCGACAGGAATTATTGACAATTGTTTAAACAGCTCGGAAAGGTTTCTTTTACCGACCTAGATTAACAATTTTCCGTTGCAATTTTATTTGAGAAACCAATCAGTAACTTATATAAGAAAGCTATAGCTTGTTTTAGACTAAGTTCACGTAATTTGATAAACAAGGGAATATATAGAAACATACAGAGGGACAAAGAATATGTAGCCTATGTAACGTTGATGATATTGAAGACGAATTCCATTTTATTTTAATTTACATTTATTTTTATCTTTACCTCAGATGCCAGTATATTGAACCATATACCATAATAAATGATCGAGTATTTTCAAGTTGATTCAGCTCTTTACTACTCAATACATAAACGGAATTGAATTGCTGAATGTACATTTCAGTTAGCATAGTTGATAAGATGACAGATTGGCTCTCTTGTATCTGTCGCTTTTCGTACTGCATGGTTAATGAATATTAATTATGTAATATTGTATGAATTCACATACCATATGCTATATAATATGTAGCATGTATATATTTTATATAATCACTGTTGAGCACATGCGCCATTTCAATATATACAATGTACGCATGTCAACTCTACGATGTGTTTTACACAAGGAATAAAATAAAACGAAACTGAACCGCTGCTGATTCCTTTTATATATAATATCATTTTCCAAACTAAACAGTGCATTCAGCCAACGTTATTTTAAATTACGATATCTTTGCACATTAAACTATTTGCAATATCATCAACATAATTCATAAAGGATATTGTTTGGTAAAAAAGAAATCAATACAAGCGCTGCAATAATTTATACATATATAAGTCTGCATCGTCATAATGGAATATTACTATGGGATCGACATAATAATTATACGTTTTACGTTACAGAATAAACAGTACAGTCTACAATAATTTATACATCTATAGGTCTGCATCGCCATAATGGAATATTACTATGGGATCGACATATTAATTGTACGTTTTACGTTACAGAATAAACAATTGTTGGATGACCTGCTGGATATGAATGCCTACACACTGTTTGTCCCTAACAATGACGTCATCAACAAATACTACAACGACAAAGCCGTGGTAAATATATATTAAGCTTAACAATCCTTATATTAGAAAATACAGCAAGCACTACTTTAAAATCAAGTACAGTCTAAGTACTGCCAAGAAATGATTCTGGGATGGTAATCGATAACAAACAAGACATAGGTTCGTCAGTAAATAATTAACATAGCGACAACGTCGCGGTTAAAATGTCAAAGCAATACATATAAATCGTGGTGTTATAAAGTCAGTATAGTGCAAAAGCGCTACAACCAAATCGTCCATGTCCTCTTTATGTTCAAAGGGGAATTAACAGCAAGTAAATACTGAATGGAAACGGTCTTGATTCTTAAATACCGCTTCAGTGGCATCTAAACAGCAAATCCAGTCAAAAACATTGATATTTTACAAGCCTGTAAATCCCTACTTTGGTGCAGTTTGACAGAAGTAACTTGTTTAACTTTTAATTTGTATCATGGAAAACCGTGGGTCTTGCTGTTGACATGCAATTTGTTAAGCTGTTTCTAGCTTTCAACAAAACATGCAAAAAAGCATATTCAGGGGGACATAATTCACTCATTTGTATCGCACATATTGCACAAAGTAGCCATGTCAAATTGCTCACAAGAGTCTAAAGAACAAAAAAGAAGGATTGGTTTGACCAGATTTGACTTCATAATATGTATAAACACTGTTTTTTATTTTGACTTTGAAATACAAATGGCGTTTATGAATGATATTACTCAAATATGGCAAATAAGGAGGTATTTGAAACATAAAAAAATTCTTATTAGACAATATAAAGAACTCTAGACATAACAAGAAGACTGCGTTTAGAAAAAAGGTGTTCTTTGGGGTAAAATTTCTCCCATACTTCACAGGGTTATCCGGCGGTTGCTAGGGAAAAGATAAATCGACCTACACAGGGTGGGTAAAGACAGCCGGCTCGCGCCATATGACGCTGCTCACAATAACATAACGTTTGTATGTTTGTAGCTATTGTACTTTGTGTGAGTGGATGTGTTGTATGTGTTCTAAATTCTTGTGTTATCTTGTTATAATTTCATTCAAATGAGTTACCTCCCCTTATATAGTAATTGTTATCATTTGTGTATATGTTTATAAAATTTCATATCACATATCATAATTATCATATAATGAATATTGATTTGTTAAACTTGTTCGACCTATGGAGAGAATTTATATAGGCTTTAGCCTGTTATTCAATCCAACTGACTTTTCCATCTGTTAATAAAATTTGTTGAAATGAAAATAACATAACGTCATCACTTTACGTTGAGTAACGTAGTCGTAAATGATGACGTCATAAATTTTGACGCACATTCCAAGGAGCATTGAAGACGGCGCGATGAAAAAATTTCATAAAATCTTACGTTTGGTCGCAAGTATGTGAGAAAAATAATCAATCACGGGAATGTTCCGCGAAGAAGGATATCTCAACCCTCGTGTAAGAGTTTGTCTGGCCAGCACTCGGCAAGCCTCGTGCTGACTGACCAAACTTTTACACTCGGGTGGAGATATCCCTGTCTACGGAACAGACCCGTGATAGATTCTATTAATCCATATTTCTAAAAAAAGCCCCCCCCAAACAATTTATCTTTAAAAGACTCTTCTTACTGTGATCACATGTCTTACAAGTATGATATATGAGCATTTGTATTGATTGAAAAACCTCCCTATATGCCTTATTTGTGTAATATTCTTTACAGCCGACATTTGCATTTCAAGGTCAAAACAAAATAAGTGTTTATACCTACACAAAGTCTAATCCGGTCAAACAAATGTTTCTACCCTGTGCTATAGAAACTTGTGATCACAACAGCTTGGCTATTTTCCAAGTTTGGTCATTTATGTGACTTAGAATTGTTCCATACTGCATCTTACCACAAAGTAACTCTACAGAAAAAAATGTTAGCATCTACAGAAACGTATTGGTGATTTTAAAAAAGTACATGTTCCAACAAGCATTTTGGTATATTACATGACTATTTTTGTTGAATGGTTTAGATATTTATTCGTTTTTGAAATTCATCATTATTTTGCTGTATAGATGACTCTTAAGTTTTGTTTTAGTAACCTGTTTTACACGGAATACGTTGAAGGATAAGTACATTGTAGTGAAGGTATGATTCTGAAAGGTATATTCAACACGGGTGTTATGCATTAAATCCAATACATCTGATTACAGACTCGAGCCTACCTTAATTTCTATCTATTGCCGAATATCCGACTTACAGAGTCATTTGATGACGGAGAGAGATTGGACACCGTGCTTGGATCTGATCATCCGCTCAGCTTCCAAGTTAGAGGTGACTTGGTGAGTTGATGGTTTATATTTGCTGCCCTCTCTTGGGGAAGACATGAATATTTGTTCACCCGAGGTATGTCATGGTCGCGTTGCTGCCCTCTCTTGGGGGAGACATGCATATTTGTTCACCCGAGGTGTGTCATGGTCGCGTACCTTGTTGCTTCCGTCGTGTTGAAAGCATCATTTAAAAAAAGAATGTTATTTTTTCTTCCTCATTTCGATACACGTACGTTTTATTAATTACAGGTTCTTGTGAACGAAGTGTTGATATCTGAGCCCGACGTGTTAACAATGGGAGGAGTGGTCCACGGGATAAACGGCCTGCTCACACCCATCCTCCACAGATGTGACGTCATAAATACCACTACCGAATACGTAAGTGTTAACTCAGGATGCGTGGTCCATGGGTAAATCCCAATCTCAATTACAATTCTCCAATCTCACTCTCCATTCCCACTCTCCGATCCCACTCTCCATTCCTTTTCTTCAAACCTACTCTCCATTCCCACTCTCCAATCCCCTTCTCAAATCCCATTTTCCGTTTCGAAATGCTCACTCTCCAATCCCACTCTCCATTCCCTATCTCCATTTCCACTCTCTTACACCACTCAAACTTCCCACTCTCCAATCCCACTCTCCATTCCCACTCTCCATTCCTTTTCTCCAAACCTACTCTCCATTCCCACTCTTCAATCCCCTTCTCAAATCCCATTTTCCGTTTCGAAATTCTCACTCTCCAATCCCACTCTCCATTCCCACTCTCCAATCCCACGCGCCAGGCCACTCTCAAGCCCACGCGCCACACGCGCCATCCCACGCGCAACACCACGCGCGAGCCCACGCGCAAGGCGCAGCGCCACCCACGCGCCAAGCCCACGCGCCAGGCCACGCGACAGGCACACGGCAATGCCCACGCGCCAAGCCCACGCGCGAGCCACGACATGCCACGCGCCAAGCCCACTCTCCAGGCCACGCGCCAACCCACGCGCCAGGCCCACGCGCCAGGCCACGCGCGAGCCACGCCCAGCGCACGCGCCAGGCCCACGCGCGAACCCACGGCGTCCACGCGCCAATCCCACGCGCCAGTGCACGCGCCAGCCCACGCCTAACACCACGCTAATCCCGCCCAATCCCACTCATGTCCCACTCTCCAGCCACGCTCAGCCCACTGTCGTTCCCACTTCCATCCACGCGCCAACCAGCACTCCCAGTCCCACTCTCCAATCCCACTCTAACACCACTCAAACTTAGCACTCACCGATCCCACTCTCCAATCCCACTCTCCATTCCCACTCTCCATTCCCACTCTCTATTCCCACTCTCCATTCTCACTCTCCATTCCCACTCTCTAACACCACTCTAACTTCCCACTCTCCAACACCACTCTCTATTCCCACTCTCCATTCTCACTCTCCATTCCCACTCTCTATTCCCACTATCCATTCCCACTCTCCAACACCACTCAAACTTCCCACTCACCGATCCCACTCTCCATTCCCACTCTCTATTCCCACTCTCCATTCCCACTCTCCAACACCACTCAAACTTCCCACTCACCGATCCCACTCTCCATTCTCACTCTCCATTCCCACTCTCCAATCCCACTCTCTATTCCCACTCTCAATTCTCACTCTCCATTCTCACTCTCCAATCCCACTCTCCATTCCCACTCTCCATTCCCACTCTCCAATCCCACTCTCCATTCCCACTCTCCAACACCACTCAAACTTCCCACTCACCGATCCCACTCTCCATTTCCACATCCACTGTTAGATTCAATGGTCTGCTCCTACTAACGACGTAAGTCTTAACACGACGACATCAGTTTGTCATCAGTTTGTTCTGTTTTAAACTATATTAGTAAACTAGAAGCATTTTACATCCCTATTCAATTTTCTTAAAATCTCTTTGATAAATTTGCATTATCATACATCTGTCAGAGATTTGTGGTTGGTGTTGTTTAATTACAAATGATGATAACATAATATGTATAGTTACACAGGATTAGGTGTGTACATACTTGTGTGAGTTGATAAGAAATATAATATTCCATGGCGTTGTCTTTATTATTAGACGACTTTGATGATATAAAGGCTTTGAAATTAATCCTGCACTCAGTTTCAGGAAGAAAGCGCTTTACATCTGCAATTTTACGATAAAGCACACATTTGTGACAGGGCGCTAGATGTATATTGATGTTTCAATAAGTGAGGTAAAGTAATCAAAATTATATATTGTGATCGTCTGTTATGTACAGGGGGAGTGTCAAACTTGTGGGCGTGGTGAACTTCTCTGTCCCGATGGTTTCAAAAAGAAAACAAAGGGTAAACTAATCAACAGGTGTGCATATGCAGGAATGTTTGGAAGAAACATTGGATGTCAACGCATCTGTGAGAAAACTGAATTCGTAAGCGTGATTCATTGTAATCAATAATAATGATTTTTATTTTGAAATTTTAAATGATGTGAAAAACTGATTATTAGTTCAAATCTGGTATCTCTTCTCCGTAGATGTTTTCTTCTGTAAAGTGTACAGTGATCTTAAAAATTAAAATGCTATCTAAACCGGTATGTGTGTAGAATGTTGAATTCTGAACGCTAATATTGAAGCAGAATTATACAATCTCTGAATTAATATATCTAATTATATAGTATGACAATCGTTGATTTCTGTTGTAGACAAAACGGTGTTGCGCTCATTACTATGGCCCTAATTGTCTTGGTAAGTGTACATGCGTCATTTTGAATAATTGTAAGTGCTATCATTTTAGCACTTACATATACCATTCAGTACCAATGTGCAAATGCCACACAAACTGAATGACCTTGCTTGTATTACAATCGTCAAATTTGTCACGATAAGTACGAATATGGCCCGCAGAAAATATCATTGCGAACATACAGTGATAACCTATCAATTTATTGAGAAAGTGAGGAATTGGTATTGATAACATTAACATGAATATGTAAGAGCGTGACACTCTGTCTGAGCGTGAGGCAACATGAGGACAGAATTGCATCTTCGGTAAAAAAAATAATCCAGCTGTAACAAAAGTGGTATCATTGTTACAAAAATGATCTCACTGTTACAAAAGTGGTATCACTGTTACAAAAGTGTTCGCGCTGTTACAAAAGTAATATCACTGTTACAAAAGTGATCTGACTGTTACAAAAGTGATATCATTGTAACAAAAGTGTGGTCACCGTTACAAAAGTGATATCATTGTTACAAAAGTGATATCATTGTTACAAAAGTGATATCACTGTTACAAAAGTGGTATCACTGTTACAAAAGTGATCTGACTGTTACAAAAGTATTCTCACTGTTTCAAAAGTGTTCGCATTGTTACAAAAGTGATACCACTGTTACACAAGTGATTCATTGTTACAAAAGTAATATCACCGTTACAAAAGTGTTGTCACCGTTACAAAAGTGATATCATTGTTACAAAAGTGATATCATTGTTACAAAAGTAATATCACTGTTACAAAAGTGATTTCATTGTTACACAAGGATCTCATTGTTACAAAAGTGATATAACTGTTATAAAAGTGATTCTACTGTTACAAAACTGATTTCATTGTTACAAAAGTGATATAATTGTTACAAAAGTGATATAATTGTTACAAAAGTGATATCACTGTTACAAAAGTGTTGTCACCGTTACAAAAGTGTTGACACCGTTACAAAAGTGATATCACTGTTACAAAAGTGTTGTCACTGTTACACAAATTCGTATTCCATATGAAAGGCTCCAAGAGAATACTGAAAACTCAGAATCGATGGAATATGAGCAAACATAGATTATATACCCTATATACACTGAAAACATCGAACATGTACGTAGTAGATAAAACCAGATGTTTCGGAAGGGACGAGTTTCTCTATCTTTCTTTAAGACACTTGCAAATTGTTTACATTTGGCGCACTTTATAAAACTAAATGTTGATATGTCGAGTTCAATGTCAATGTGTCCCTCGGACACTCCCAGTTATCAGGATTCCGATGGATCTACTTCTGTCTTTATGTGAAGCGGAATATTGCATGTTGAGATTCCCTGTCTGTTTTAACCTTCAGACATGTTTGTGTTGGGCACAATCGAAGTATTTGGACATCGTCATACTTCAGACAGTTACTGTTATAAACATGGTATAACGAAGTTGTGGTTGTTGATTATGGATGAATGTTTGACATGTCATGATTTTGTACTTCGCGATTTATGATTAACCTCATTTATCAATTCAATTTCAACATATTTTATTGACATGATGTTAAGTCAATAGGATTTGACATCAGGCATAGCCTATCTTAGTCCTTTCCTTATAATTAACAGATGGTAAACAAACATCGACCTATATACATACATATATGGAAGGTTGGTGAGGGTATCAGGGGAGGTAATTCCTTAATAATTACAAGGATTTATTAATTTTAACATTAAATAGTAACCCTTAGGATATTTAGTTTAGCTAATTGTTTTATTATTTACTAAATGAATATTCAAACGTAGTGTATTTTGTAAAGTACATGTAGGTGTATCTATATGATGATATTGAGTTTATTCCCCTGAACAGATACAAGCCATAACCTCATTTATAAATCATAATTTAGAATTTCCTGGTATCATAACTAAAGACTTGATGTGAATCAATAGGTGTAGCATGTATCTGTATTACTACTTAAAACTCAATGTTTGTGTGTTGAAATATGCCGTTGACAAAGGCCATGTTTTTGTGTATCACAGAATGTCCGGGAGGTCCTGATTTCCCGTGTAACCATAATGGGGACTGTGACGAAGGAATAGACGGTAATGGGACATGTTCGTGTTACCCTGGATACACTGGAAACGCCTGTCAGTTCTGCGAGGTTAACAACACCGTCCAGGCGTGTGGTGCGTAGTCAATTTGCATGAACAATACTAGTTAAACAAATTGATAGTTCGACCAGTAAGGTCAAGATGTTGTTTTTATGTCATCCATATTAAGTATAGTCTAGTTTGCATATTCTGTATACTTTGTATTCCGTTAACCATTTATTTATTAAGTCATGGTGATATTGATTGAACCATTGTAGTGTGAGAGTAAGGGGCACAAAGTGTGATATTAGGGACATACAGTGTCATAGTAGGAACACAAAGTGTCAGAGTAGGGACACAAAGTGTCAGAGTAGGGGCACAACGTGTAATAGTAAGGGACACAAAGTGTGACAGTAGGGACACAAAGTGTGACAGTAGGGACACAAAGTGTGACGGTAGGGACACAAAGTGTGACAGTAGGGACACAAAGTGTGATAGTAGGGGCACAAAGTGTGACAGTAGGGACACAAAGTGTGACAGTATGGGCACAAATTGTGACAGTAGGGACACAAAGTGTGACAGTAGGGACACAAAGTGTGATAGTAGGGACGCAAAGTGTGATAGTAGGGACACAAAGTGTGACAGTATGGGCAAATATTGTGATAGTAGGGGCACAAGCTATGATAGTAAGGGACACAATGTGTGATAGTAGGGACACAAAGTGTGATAGTAGGGGCACAAAGTGTGATAGTAGTGCCACAAAGTGTGATAGTAAGGGACACAAAGTGTGATAGTGGCGACACAAAGTGTGATTATTGCGACACAAAGTGTGACAGTTGGGCCACAAAGTGCGATTGTAGGGGCGCAAAGTGCGACATTAGGGATACAAAGTGTGATAGTAAGGAGCACATTGTGTGATGCGATAGTAGGGGAACAATGTGTGGAGATCCATAAAGGAACGTAGGGAAATAAAAAAAAAAAGTCAGAACAAAAATTCAAGGATAGAAAAGGGGTAACATACCCATATTTCAGTTAATTTTGAAAGTTTTAGATAAAATATTGTTTCAATTACTATCAAATATGTCTCGGCTAAACTGTTGTCATATTGTTCTGATGACCTCTGTAGTGACATGTTACGACAAACCTCGGGGACTAAACACCCATCAGATTTGTTCTGATAAGGAGTGTTATTTTTGTAGGTCGTAGTTGTGCCTTTAACCACGGTGGCTGTAGTCAAAATGCAGATTGCGATGAGTCGGTTGGGACCACAACATGTGTTTGCAAACCAGGCTATATAGGAGATGGCAGTACTTGTGACGAGCCTTGCTTCATTCAAAATGGAGGATGCCATTACAATGCAACATGTCTGTTTCTGGTAAGAAGTCCCCTACATAAGCAAACACTGTAAACGTTATTTTCGTCACCAGATAGTGTACATAGGGTTGCTGCTGAATGAGTGAATTTCGGATGCTGAATGACAGAATTTCAGTGTAAAAGTTGTCATTAGCATTTATCATAGTGACTAATTTGTTCTAGTTGTTCCAAAAGCGAAATATACCAGGTCCATTTATACAATATTTGAGGTTAGGTAATTGAATGCTACTGCTGTATGGAACGCCAAATTAACATATATTCAATTAAATGAACCTATCTTCAAATAACTGAAGATAGGTTCAATTCAATTAAAAATAGTTTTAATTCAATTAGAAATAGGTTCAATTCAATTAGAGATAGGTTCAATAATTCAGTTAGAGATAAATACAATTCAATTAAATATAGGTTCAATTAAATTGAAGATAGGTACAATTATATTAAAGATAGGTTTAAATAAGACTAATTGAACCTATCTTCAAATAATTGAAGATAGGTTCAATTATTGATATATGTTAATCTGGTGGACTGATGTGGTATAATCTTGATACAGGGCAAGCGTTAATTTGATCAAGATCCAAAGATGAAAACAACTATCAATCACATTATAAACAAACACTATCATCACTCAGATTGATATTTTATAAACACCTCACAATGCTTCAATTTCAGAAGACTACTGGAGATGTAATCATAGGATATGTTAATTGCACATGCGCAGATGGTATGGAAGGGGACGGCCGTTCCTGCTTCAACGTGAGTAGTTTACCGGAAACGAAGGTTTACTGCTTATTTATATAATTCAGGGTGGTGTACTTAAGGAATATTAAATTTGAATGATTTAGTAGAAATTGTAGGTACACTGACAATAACGATTGTCCAAATTCCTTTTTTTCACCTCGAGCCAGGCTTGCAGCTATTATTCGAAATAAGTTGGCCAATAAATAATTCATGATCAGTACACTTGATATGTTTCAAAGGGACATTAAAAATACAAGATATGGAAAATGTAGAATATTTCACTTATCTTACAGATACATGAGGCGGGCGGTCATTGTGTTCGGCTAGTATATTTGAATGTATCTATTCTCTTTTGCAGCCACCCGAAAAAGCTCATATCAAGAGTAATAGTCAGGTAAGGATTTACAACAGACGCATGATATAAACATCTTAAAGTGTACCCTAAATGTTGCTGAAATTTAAACTGTAAAAGTGAAATCAATTTCTATAACATTAGAAGTTACAGAAAACTGCATCTTTAGATACAGCAAGATATAGTATGAACAGTCAAAAATCGCCTTCCCAGTCTGTCAATAGCCAATCATCACTGGGACTGTGAGAGGCGCCTAGAGCCAGTAAGGTTAGGTAAGACATATCCCCATTTATAAATACAATTTTCTGTTGTTTTAGTATAAAAAGTGGTAGGTAGCTGACAATCGGTGAAGTT
Organism: Pecten maximus; assembly: GCF_902652985.1. Classification (NCBI taxonomy): domain Eukaryota; kingdom Metazoa; phylum Mollusca; class Bivalvia; order Pectinida; family Pectinidae; genus Pecten; species Pecten maximus. The sequence continues at coordinate 11,029,835 of NC_047021.1, forward strand.
GTACTGTGTTAACTAAGAATATATTTACTTGGAATATTTCCAATAATTTTGCAAATAGTTTATATATTTTGGCAGCGAAAATCCTGTATGTTGGCGGATGTAGATCTGCAGGGAGATACAAACAGATTATCTGATATTGCTATTTTTGTGTAGTCCATTTTTATCATAATATCTAAATCATTCAAGCCAAAAACAAATCTTAGTCCCTACTCCTACTTTATCAATAAGGTTTAACACTTGAAAAGTCGGAAGTGAAGGATGAGCTTCAGTTCAGTTTGAATTTTAAGCATAGTCTGACTGAAATATCAAATTCACACAAACTTCAGTGACGTACCTTGGTTTAGAATCCTTAAATATTAATGCGTGTTATTCTTTTGTCGTGTGACATTGATTAAAGATGAGAATATGGACACAAAGTGGTCGTGATAGCCGACGATGCAGCGGCTTTGGAACGGAAGTAAGCTATATATATCTTAGAGCGGTTTTGCAACTGGCAATCTGATTAGTCGACAGTTCGGTAAAAAATACTGACTATAATTGTCGACCAATCAGACTATCCGTTTTAAAATGATGCATCGTCCGATCTTCAAGTGTTTCACCTTATTAATAACGTCGGCGTAGGGGCTAATATTTTTATTTCTTTAATACTAACTAGATACAGACTCCTGTGAATAAATGTAGTCTATTTTATACGAAGAGTTATAAAATAGTTTTTCCTGCATGTATCTAAACTGTTCTCTTAAGATTCGCCCATGTATTGTAATGTTGTCCATTTAATACTAAATTGTCCAAGTATTGTAATGTTTTTCATTTGATATTAAATTGTCCATGTATTGTTATGTTGCACATGAATCGCTATACATTCCATGTATTGTTATATGGCCTAGTTATGGCTACATTGTGCGTGTATTGTTATGTTGTCCATTTATTGGTTAATATCAAGTTTTACGTTAAACACCATAAACATTGTAATCATTGGTGCCCTGTGTAATATCCAAACGAGTGTAGGTTCTCGGCATTATATTCGTTTAAAGATTTACCTATTAGGCGTTTGTCCTGTGTTATGGACCATTTGTAATCTTGTTTATAAATTCGTTTTTTATGACTGTGTCGTAAATTACAGACAGGGATGATTGTTGGAGTAACCATCGCCGTTTTAGCCGTTTTGCTGCTGGTGGGGGTTGCTATCGTCATATATCTGAAGATAAAACGAGATTCATCAGGGTTTATGGAGGTTTGGAGCAAAGTGAGACGTGTACGTGTTTGTTTATTTGTTTATGGTTTTTTTTTTTTAAATCTTAAATAGATTCGTTATAGACCATTGTCGAACTGTTGTCATAGTCGTTGGCCCTAATCCCAAGATGTTAAGTTCCTTTTTCTTTTTTTAAACGAAACGTTTCTGTGTTTGTATCTGACGTTTTGAGGCGATGTATCTGTGTGATGTCGTAATTATGTCCTAATGTTACCTATTTCCTTGGTGTATTACAGAATTCCGACAGTAGCTGTGCCCAGCTACACACAAACTCAGATGACGAAACCAATGTCGCTCAACCACTTTCGCCGGCAGATGTCAACTTTGACAATCCTCTCTACAATGTCAGTGACAACTTCTAGCGCAATCAGGGCAGCACAGTGACTGCTAGACAGAGAGAGAACATACACGAGAGCGGGGGTATAGAAATATATATTCCTCTTATTAACTACAAGATGAACCTCGCAGTTTTCACACAACGAACTTGCTCGACAAATGGAAATGATACACTACCCATGTGGTCCGTTCCTCAATAATTAACAAATGATGAGTACCTGATTTAGTTTGACTCTTCATCGTTACAAATATTTCAGAGCCTTATGTAAGAGTTCCAATAATTATATATCCTCACCAGTGATGATTTTCCTTTTTGTTTCATGAGATGTATCTTGATAAGGATATATCCTTAGAATTACTTAAATCGCCTATGTTATAACGGTTACTGCTGAGTTTCACTATTTCCCCGATTGCTGTTACGACATTATATCACACAAGATGTTGATAACATATCCATTACGATTTCTTGTTATGCTTTTGTATTAAATAGTAACACGAATCATTGTGTTTTGAATGTATCGTTCTTCATGTGTCTAATCTAACTGTATAAACACGGTGAATAAATCAAGAATGGTATTGCAGGCAATTATTAAATCGATGATAGAAAATGATCAGAATAACATATCAACGATTTACCTTACAACAATTGCTAATACCAACTTATATCGATCACCCTTGTTGGCTCGGATCACACTATCATTGAACGCTTTTGTCAAACGTATCTCATGAACCTATGGACAGATTAAAATCATATTCGCGCCGTAACATCACACAACCCTATTATGTACATGATGAGATTTCACTCGTTCTCGTTTAAGATCAAATGTCAAAGGTAGCGCTCCAAAAAGTCAGAAATAATATACTATAGACAAAAATGAAAGAACTCGCATACAATATATCCCATGGACCTCTGAACCGGTTATTAGGGATTACATGTAAGCCCCTGCTCATTTTGCTTTTCTTTTCTACATCCTATGTTACAAGATAAAGAATAAGAGCATCAAAAAGTACATTTAAATGACCTCTATTAGGTATTGCGGGTCTGCCAGCCATAAAACTACCATTTGAAATCTGAGGTATCAGCACTTCCCGCTTACATGTGAGTCAGATGAGAACAGACCACTTTATTGTAATTGACAAATTTTACTCACCTGTAATTGTGCTACCGACATAAAGAGATACATCCTCTATCGGAACAAAGATTTTAACGCTATCATATTGTAATTTATTGATTCCTTTTCAATTTTTAATCAACAAGGGTAAGTTTGATTTCACTAAAGAATAAGGTAAGTATCGACTAGTAAACAATGCTATATACCATATATACACGTATATATTGACGTTTTTGATGAACATTTCTTCACTGAATCGTTGAAATGAAAGTTCAACAAATGATTATCCTCAAATATATTGACCCGTTCATTGCAACAACGTTGTTGATGTGATGCTGTAAGACCATTGAAGACGCGGTGATTTAAGAATACATCATTGATGACATGATAATGGAAGATTACATTTAAAGAAGTCAATAACCATATGATCAAAATGATAATGGATCATGGGAGATCTGCCGTTCGTTTCTATGATTTGAGTCCGGATTTTTCAAAGATGAAAAAAAAAAAAAAAAACGAAAAAAAAAATAGTATCATTAATCCTTTAAAAAGTTTTTTAAAGGTTGTTGTCATTCGTGATTTTTCGTCTTGGGCGTCGTTTGGTGGTTGTTATGACACTCTGTTATGACGATCTACAATATCTCAATGTTCAATAACCTTTTGGACTTAATGTTAACACTTTGTAATATAAAACGTAAATGGTTTCCACGCGTAAGAATACCATTCACACGGGACGAACCAATCACATTACAGATTCAGCAAATACTATTACACATGTATAATAAAGAAAATGTAGAAAATGGCTTTATTAAATAGTAAATATGGTAGTCATGTGATAGAGTTGTTTATAAATTAAGAGTTATAGATTACATCAAAGACATGTTACGCTGTCTATTGTGTTTATGTGGTGTCCAGTTTCATGTGTCGGGACATGCTCCAATCTCGTGTCCGTATGATTTGTCACTGGTGTGTCAGGTTTGTCCTCTTCTGAAGGCAGTATTAGATTATTCTGAATACAGTCCTCGTAACGTGGAGGAGGTGCTGCAGTGTTTTCTGTAGTCTGAGTGTCGGTGGTAGGCGAACTGACTTCCTGTGTGTTGGTGGTTGAAGTCTGAATTACATTCCCGTTACTAGAAGATAATATCAGTCCTGTAAACGGTGTACGTGGTATATTTCCACCTGAAATAAAATGTGTATTTAGACTTTTGTCAAAACACATATTCAGTAATAAATAAACGTATGTTAGAAAATATCAAATGCTTAGATTTTAACAAGTTAAAGAATAATTAAACGTATACTGATTACATGTGTTCATAATTGTAGATTATTGTACTAATCACATTTTGGACTACATGTCAACAGTCGGTTTGCTTGGTATAAATACAATATGATAACTGGTTTGTGGGTTATTGTACTGACATGTGTTAGGGTAACATTGACGGGTTTGTGGGTTATTGTACTGACCTTTGTTAAGGGATAACCTTGACTTGTTTGTGGGTTATTTACTGACCTTTGTTAAGGGTAACATTGACGGGTTTGTGGGTAATTGTACTTACCTTTGTTAAGGGTAACCTTGACTGGTTTGTTGGACATTGTATTGACATTTTGTTAGGTATAATACTGAATGGTGTTTGAGTTACTGTACTTATTTATGTAGGGAATCAGCTAGAAGTCTTGACTCGTGAGTTTTTGTAATGCCCTTTGTTTAGGGTAAGAAGGCCTGGACTGTGTTACCTGTAACAGCCTGAAGAGCTTGTAAGGTGTGTGGATCTGTTACTGGCCGAAATGGTCTTCTCCATTTTGCAATAGCACATACGATAAAACTTAAGAACATGATCGCACCGGCGATGCTTCCAAATATTATGGCGTTAGTGGACGGGTAATCATATCTGAAAGAATGGAAGCAATCTGTATCAAAATAACTATTCTAATGGTTTCTAACATAATCAATTGCTGGAACACTTCTAAATATGTTGATTAATTAATAATTTCCGGTATTGATGTGGATGTGGTCCCAAGTATAATCCATGTTATTGATTATTTGCATACTTGTTCACATTCTATACGGTAATTCTTATTAACTTTCAACTACAACTTATAGATATTTATATGATGATTACAAGTACATATCAACAACATTAAATCAATATGTTAAATGTAAATACCTTTAAATACTTTCAATACACACAATAAATGTAATTACAACTTCCTTTAAAGAGCAAATATAGATGTTATGTATATATATAATAATTGTAAATGACGATAATAAACGTAAGGTAAATGCATTGTACCTATAATTGAGCATTACAACTATAATAACACTAATGGAATGTACAAATTATAGCATAAACTCTGTGTAATAACATTAAAGGCATAGGGTGTAATTATATATAAAACGTACAAAACTGGTAATGAATAATACAATAAACAAACTCGATATTACAACTTGCATGAACAATGACAACACTGATGACAATGGTAAACAAACTCGATAGTACAACGACAATTAAATGTACATTATTCATCAGGTTTCGTCAGCACACAAATATTGATTAAAGTATATGATGACCGATTTACGTACGAGTTGTAGGATTGGTAAATGCAGCAATGTCGATTTTCAAACATTCCACAGCAAAGATGGGTAGAGGGACAGCTGATGTAGTACTTGACCTCGTCCACACGACGTGTAACGCTGTTGAACGTGTAATACCCGCTCGAGCAATATTCATCTCTCAGAACTGCATCTAAGTCAGACACAGAAAAAAATGCTGAGCTTGCTGCAATTTCATCAGTTATTCTTACTTTTTGTCCAATGGAAAGCATTACTACACATTTAATGATATTTCAGAACCAAACATTTCTTTCCCTACGAAAACGTTTAAGTTAAGATATTCAATTAATTAAAGGAACGTTGATGACTATGATGTCAGGTGGCTGTACATTGTATCTCGACAGCCATACATTCAATACAATCAGGAGTCAACAGTTAATCGAATGTCATTGGTATTGTATTGGATTTTAAATCAAGGGAAAATACTATATATCTCATAAAATGTAAGTTAATGACAAAGTTTGTGTTATCTATGAACTGCAAATTGTGTTATTATGTTTTATGATTTGTTTATACCGATAATATATTTTAAATATTGTAACTAAAGAAGGTCTGTAGAGGTCAAATGCAGTTATATTATTAAGCTACTCTTAGCTTACGTGTGCATTATATAATACTCTACCCTTACGTGTATATAAAGCAATACACTACTCTGAAGTGTATATTAAGTAATACACTACCCTTACGTATGTATTGAGTAATACACTACCCTTACGTATGTATTGAGTAATACACTACCCTTACGTGTGTATTGAGTAATACACTACCCTTACGTGTGTATTAGGTAATACACTACCCTTACGTGTGTATTAGGTAATACACTACCCTTACTCGAGAAGATACATTCATAACTTCCAGTTTATTTAGTAATGATGAAACGATAAAGTGATGATTTCAAATAAATGGATTTAGGTGAATGTCTTTACGGAGATGTTCGCCGCTGTAAAATGATTCCTCCAACAGAATTTCTTTCCCGGTAGCCCCTCTATTGACTCTTATATCGCGGGTTTTTTTTCCACCTGTACAGTACAAGTGTAATCAATGTAGACGGAGACACATACTATTCACTGTAAGTACTGAGGCGTATAAACCCGGTCAGGTCCCATGTTTTGTATGATGGGAATTTCACAATACTCGTGATCTATCCGACAGTTCGAATCACGATCATAGCATGGCTACACCATACATGTAGCTATATGTCTGACACTTTGTTTTAATTTCCTCTATTTATCATACATGTAAGTTCACCAGTGTAAATGTGGTCAGTAACTGCGTATACTGGGGGATATCATTATGTATTTTTTGTGAGAAGTGAAATAATGGTAGCCGTAATTTTATTGGGTCCGAGATGAAATATATCACTGAAAATGTGTACGAATTGACCTACTGTTAGGAAAGATTGTACAGCATAATTATACAAAATACATATATGTATATATATTTATATATCCGATATACCAAACGTACACCTGTACGCTCTGTATATACTGTCGTTAACCAGACTAGTTATGTTGGTCTGAAGTGTTTTACCTATCGGTACATGTCAGCATGTTTGTAACCTACCTGTTGTTGTGGTAGCCATGACACACTGCCAGAGGAGGCTGACCAATGATATGGACAGCGGAACCTTCATTTCGAAGCTCATATTAAATGTGTGAATCCTCCGACTAGATGCAACAGTTTTAAATAATCCATATAGTTTAATATGTCCCACGCACATATTTCGTAAACATTATCATTGTCCCGTGGCCGTATTGAGGTAAAAACTGGCTTGCTTAAGCGGACATCTCTATGTATAAAGTAGCATTGTGAAATTTAAGGTGAAGGTGTGTTCCGAAATAGAACTATTAAATGTAAATATTACCAGGTAGGTTGTCTATTTATATAACAGCGCTTCTTACCCAGTCATGCGTGTTTATGAATACACGAAGTTGGGCGTCATTTTACAGAACATCAGTGTCGCGCCTAGGATTTTATGTAGCGGAGTGAGACTAGCCTGTATATCAATCAGTATCGATATCATAGAGTACTGTTGTTACGGTCAACCTTGATGGTGCGTCTAAAATGTTTAAAGGATTAAAAAAAATTACCTAGTCAAGTTTATAGAAAATGTAGGACTCTACGTCATTTTTATCGCCAATGCACTCTGAATTATCCGAAAATAAGATTGCTGCTTAATTCATTAATACGATAAGAAAGTATGCCTATGTACTAATAACAAAATAAAGATTCAAACTAAGAAAGTGATTAAGGATTCAGTCTTGCTAAAATATTTGCCGGTAAAGTGAGACATCTTAATAAACTATTTATGTATTAAACAATGTAGGGGAATTTTAATCGAAACTATATTTATATAGCATTGGTGACGCCAATCTAAGGCGAGTGTATACATATACTAAGGTTAGAATATGTTCGCAGGACTTAGAAGTAGTCCGTGATCAAATAAATAACACCCACAGAAACTTAAGTCTGTAAAGTTTGTAATGTCCTTTGTATATAAACAAAGCAGAGAAGTATATCGATGAAAACAATTAAAATTTGTCAAAGTAATGAATGTCGATGAAAAAAATGTATGTTAGAAGATGAAATTGATAACTGTTTTCTCAGCTAACAACTCCGAGACTATAATACAAGGAACTAGTCTGTTCATAAAACCGTCATTAGAACTGAGGAGAGTGGGCTTCCTTCCAATATAACCTGTTTAATCGAATAATAGAATAATATAATTGTACTAACAACAGCATGAGTGTATGAACATTGGCAACACTTCTGACAATGGCTGAGCAGGTCATTGTAGAGCTGTATTACACAGAGTAGAATAAATATTTATATTATACCTATTAGATAAAAAAAAACGTTATAAATCTTCAATAAACAATCAAAACAACACCTATTTCCTCAGAGAAACAATAATATTCATCCGACCATTATGTAGAACTACAATGCAATGTTTAATACTTATTTTGATAGATTCTTCCTTCTAAAGTGACGCAAAATTGACACTTCTGATAATGACCACTTTAACTTTCCTCTACTCTTTCAGCTTTTAAACAGCAACTAAATCAAGACTTCATTATTCATGTTAAATCAACGTTTTAAAACAGAATGGCAAATATTATTCTGTATCAAATTAGAAAATCTTGTAGTAATTTAAATTGTGATTTATTTAAGGATCACCTTTTAAACAATCCTTCTTGTGCCTGCTCTTTTGAATATAAAACCACCTCACATTATTGTTTTCCTTGTCCAATGTATGACCACCTAAGATTTTCGCTATTTACTTCCGCTAGTAGCATGGAAATCATAACCATATTGACATCAACATTTTTCTCCCACGCTGTCCTGACTGTGACAGAACAATAAACAGACAATTACTCAAGGATGTACATCTATTTATGGACTAACCTAGACGTTTTAATCTCTATATGATCTAATCAGTCATCACTTTACGCTTATGTTTTACATAATGTACATAACACAATATATCAGGAAAATTTCCCTTTCTTTACTGCTAACTTTTCTATAAACTCTACCCTTATAAGGATATATTAAGAGTCTTCATTTAGGCCAATGTCTGTCAATATCCGAATGGCATGTAGTTTATATGATGTGGTCACAATAATCAAATAATTGCTGCAATTGTATTATGTGTGTACTATGTGTATGCAACGTGTGAATGTAATTGTAATTAAGCCATACGAATGAGTAATCTCCCTTTAACTGTTGTAATAACTCGGCGAGAATTTATATAGGCCTTGCCTGTCATTCAATCCCATTGAATGTAATCATCTTTGTTAATAAAAATTATTGAAATGAAAAAAAAGAGACATATGGGACAATGATAACAAATGGACAGGTAGAACTTCTGATCGCTACTAAACAGTAGTTGTTAATATATAATTATCTCATATTATAGTCTTAGCTGATAAGGTACTGTACATATATCAAGTTTCGAGAGTTGTGAGCCTTGTATTGAAGAGGTACTCAATGATGTTCTTTTTAAGTCCTACTATTTTCTGACTATATGGCCGTGTACCCAAAGACTGATCTCATTTGGTTGGTTTATATCGGCATGGTTACCACTGTAAAGTAAACAAGACAAGCAGCTTTTGCAAAATGGAAAAAAATCGGTTAAGGTTAGGGTTACGGTGAAGGAGTCTGGCATTGTCATGGCTGCCATTCACGATTGTGGCTTTTACTTGATTGAACATCCGCATTATTGACCTGATATCGCTCCATGAGACTTTCATCTATTTCCAAACTGAAGACAGTTATTCCAAACATCCTAGCCTAAGCCCTAACCCTAACATGCAGTGGATGACTTTCTGAACAGCCAAGAAAAGGAGTTCTATGAAAGTGGCATTGAGGCCTTGAACACCTCTGGCAAAAGTGTATAGATACGGAAGGGGATTATGTTGAAAAATAATACAATATGTCTGGCAAAATTCAAATCTTTCAATATGAGGCTCACAACTTATCAATCATTCTTCGTATATATATATATAAATAAACAAAAACAGACATTTTCGCAAGACCTTTCTAACTTGATACAATATGTCCGACAAAATTCAAATCCTTTAATACGAGGCTCACAACTTATTAATCAGCCCTAGTAGAATGTAGCAAATACTATTAATTGCACGTTCACAAAAGATTGAGTTATGCATCATATTTATTTCAAGGCAACATGCCATAGCGCAAGAAATCTACACTGGCCATACACATGACAAGACCAGAAAAAATACATGGTTTAACAATACGAATAAAAGTATTAAAACATTCCTTGATTCAACACCAAGTAAATAAGATTTTACGAAATCATTTTGGAATCCTATATAAGCTCCAGCTGTATCCGAGAGCCAGGTACTCGTCCAGCTCACACAATATTAGTTCAACATAAAATGCTAACAGTTCACTCCGCCCCGCGAGTACCTTTGTCCGACTCACTTTTACAAAATAATTGCACATAACCGTAATGGAACCATTTTCGTAGGTGCGGAAATCATCACAAACCGTGCGGAAATACATAACCTACCAAACCGAAGTGGCCCAGAGAACATCAAGATACGTCAAAGTTGACAACTTCAATAATGCTCTCAAACTTGGTCTATTCTCGGATAGCTTTCGCTTGTAGACTCACTGAGCAAATGTCATTTAAAAAATATATATGTAATATGCTAGTATCAGAAGTCGAACCCAGGACTTTCGTCCATCCCAGAGCGTTACTGTCATCAGGAATCGAACCGGCGCCCCGGCCAACAGGGCATATGGATGATGATGATGATGATGATGATGATGATAATGATGATGATGTCACATTCATTCTGAACTAGTAGTTGAACTATTGTGTTCGCTGTGTCCAGTGTTAGTCGGTACATTGTGGCCCGAGTCTGAAAACGCATGGTTTGTAAATGAACTAACAATATCATAGGCAGGTGGGGGCAGGATCAAGTTCTTTTCTAGGCATTCCTCGTATGACGGTGGAGGAGAAGAAGTTGCATCCCTTGTTTGGTTACTTGGCGGAGATGTCTGTACTGTAGCTATGCTACCAGGCCTCTGATTCTGTAACGTCGTTAAGGGAGGTCCCCCAACTGCAAAATAAAGCACACATCAACTAACAATAGAATATTTCCTCTTTTTTTTCAAATCAAAATAACCAGGTGAAGATTTGAAAGGATATCAAACGATTTAGAGAGAACACCACAATGATAACTGATGGAAGGTGTGTGATGTCTGTATGTTGCTACTGTCGTACAAAGCTAATGTCAGGGCTTTTTAAAGGTCGGTTAACTTACAATTGTGCATTGCTCCCCATTTTAATAAAGAAGTTATGTTTTATTTGGTTTTCCCAAAACCAATGTTGGCACAATAGTGTTTACTGTGAAAAAAATCCTGACATTATTATAGTCAATTTTCTATATATTCTAATTAAAGTATACAGAGCAATCATGGATAACTTTATAACATCAACGTGTTATGCAGAATGAATTACAGTAACGACCAGGTGATCATAACGGACGCCCACTGATATTAAGTCAGGTATTCTGATAGTACTAACCTGTAGAGGGGTTTGGCTGGGCGGTGTAAGGCCGTTCTGGATCGGAAGATGGACGCTGTCTTCGTCCCATTTTCCCGCATATACATGCACACAAAATAATAAACGTTGTGCATGCGGCAATGCTACCGAACATGAGACCAACAGTAGGTGTTTCATCGTTGTCGTCACTGTAACAAAAATACATCAAATACAATTTTGCAAATGGGTTTGTAGTTTACTTCCCTATATATTTCGAACATTGCAACGTGAAGACAAAAATACATTTTTAAAATGCTAAGGTACACTGTGTACCTGTGGTTGTGATTTGTGTAACACGGGTTCTAGCGATACACAACTTGAACGATGCTGATAAGCAAATACGAAAAGGAGGTGACGAAAGATTAAAAAGAGGAATATTTTGCCATGTTTATATGGACTTAAACCATCACGAACCAAGACATTGAAATATGAACAAAAGATGATAATAACAATAACAGGGATAAATAAAAGAGATGGATACAGATGTACGTGTTTAACTATGTTCATTAATAATTATTATGGTGTCACGATTCCGCAGTGTTAAATTTCATATTTATTAAAATGAGTCCTTATTACGATTGATCCAGTAATATTTTCTGATTTTTTAATTGGTGTGAGTTTGATATATTTTTATCTGTTGGAAGGTAGCAAACCTCGACAATTTCTCTCGAAAATAAAACCTGTAACTTTATACTTACCCACGTTCAAATAAGTACCTTTCATATTTGTAAACATTGCTGACTACGATTGCTTAAAAACTGATTACATTAAAACAGTTTTTATTAAAAAATTCAAACAAGAAAACTACACAATCAGGGATATTCGAGATTTCCCATACAAACACTGGTCACAGTTGCGTAGCCATTGAGTAATTGAACCCTGGTGCATAACAGTTAAACATAATAGCATTTGTACATACGAATAATTGTCAGAGGTCGGACAGCAAGCTCGATCCATCAGATCCCTGCAGCAATAATCTTTGCTTCCACACGATATGAAATACTCTTCATACTCTCCATTATGTGTATAGTATCCATATCGACAATTCTCATCCTCTTCATCGCCATCTGAAACAAGGTAAAATAGATTATTACTTTGGATTGTATAATTTGTTTTTGTCGGGGTTATATGAGAACGGATATCGAGGAGACACCTACAGTAAGAAAACAACGCACAAAAACAGACAAAATAGTGGGGACAGAAAGGAAAGATTTAAAATCCTACGTTTTGCAATGGGGGATGGAGGGGGGGGGGGGGGGGGGGGGCAGAACATTTACTTCGGTATATTTAATATCCCCTTAATGCAAAACACAGAGAAAATCCTTGATTGCTCAGGGGCTCACTTCTAGTCGCCTTCTACGATCAACATGTAGTGGGATGAAGAGGGCATTGTTCTGGGGCTGGAAAAAAAAGGAGAAACCACCCGTTATCCGACAGGGGGCCACAATTAGTCGTCTCCTACGAATGCAGTGAGACAGCAGACATATTGTTTCACCGCTTTTTCACGGTTTACTTTGATTTTATATTCGTTATTCAAGATATTTAATACAGAATATTATTTATATGTAATTATCAACGTTATGAACAAACCAAAGTAAACCGTGCAAAAGCGGTGAAACAATATGTCTGCTGTCTCACTGCATTCGTAGGAGACGACTAATTGTGGCCCCCATGTCGGATCACGGATGGTTTCTCCTTTTCAGCATTTTCTACCTTCTGTCAATCTTCGATATTGCTGTTTGGGACTAAAATGTAAAATAATGAAGATAATAACAGGGTAATTGTTTTCGTTTTAATTTTTATCCTTTGATAGTTACATACGAAAGATGCAAACTTAATTGAACAGCCAGTGATCCCGCCAATGCAGCATTCCATCGTTTACCGCGTCCTTTCGCAGAATTCCAGTCGTTTTTCACCTTTTTATTCAACACAAAAAGACATCAAACACAGAAATTTGTGTTGAATAAGTTTATTTTATGCGAAAAGACGTCAAAGAAAACACAATTTACGGAAATGAAAAGGGGACTATGTTGCTGGCATGTTAAACTTCAACTGATGTATTTTGTGGAAAACCAGCACTTGAAACGATGTTTTCTTACTGTATTCATAGTGATTTCATGGACAAATATGGATTGTATTCACTTAGTACGTTCATATAAAGAATCAACACTCTGAATGTAAATCTATCAATATGAAAGTCATCCTAAAGAGTGTTTTTTCACAAAGCGGTTAAATATCCTTTGTCATCTGTTTCCAAGACTGTTGATAAAGATAACACAAAATCGTATGGTTTTTAATTGAAAATATTCTAATATCAATATTTCAATAAAAAATAAATAGTGCAATTATTTCGAATCTGAAAAGGAAAGATCTCAATTAATTTGTCGTTTTATTCAATACTTTCATGACAGAACTGTATTTTACTTGTTCTGCCTATTAATTGTGTTAACCTCTTGTTTATATCGACATTGATATCATTTAAACCATGGAAACGGAGTTACATTATTATCTTTTTCGATATACATGTATTACAAACAAAAATGTACTATATGTCAATATATTGGTGATTATAACAATATCATCTCGTATATATGGATAGAAAGCATTGTGTATAGTTGATAACATTATGATCATCTCGGCCAAGGGCACATCACTCTGAGCGACCTAACAACTATTAGATGTCTGTGTCACAAAGTCAATCTATAACCGACAGAAATGTATTGCGATATATTTTCATTGCTGTAACGACATGACGTCTCATTTCCACAGTGTACTAATTGAGGACTAGAATAAAAGTTATCTTGAAATGTTTCATGAAGGGTTTTGTGACAGGCACACTTTACCGTGACAGTAAATTAAATTAATTCCCAGTAACACGCTCTTATATGAATAACTATGTAATGTTAATACACAAGTACGAATGCAAATGTCTACACATTAAAAACTTGATAGGAATGTGAATAGGTAGATTTTCTATAACCTTTGGTTTAGTCGGTACTGCTATTACCTTTACTTACGAGACCTGTATTAAAGCAGATTGATGTAAAGCCAGTTGTATAATTATCATTATGTAAATATACAGTACCTCTTTATCTTTATTTCTATGTTATTTGTCAAATTATGAAAGAAAATGTACCGTATCAACCAAGTGTTGTTGATATCAATGTAAAAGATGTGGATTTTCTGTCGTTATTTTAACGCAACAATATATATTACTTTTTGCGAGTCTGACAGGTGTTTATATCGTCTGATTTGCTGCTTTGATCATGTATGGATATATGATGATTGTGTCAGAGTATAAATTGATTATGTATCTATGGGTATATGATGATTGTGTCAGAGTATAAATTCATCATGTATATATGGGTATATGATTATTGTGTCAGAGTATAAATTGACCATGTATCTATGGGTATATGATGATTGTGTCAGAGTATAAATTGATTATGTATCTATGTGTATATGATGATTGTGTCAGAGTATAAATTAATCATGTATATATGGGTATATGATGATTGTGTCAGAGTATAAGTTGATCATGTATGGATATATGATGATTGTGTCAGAGTATAAATTGATGATGTATCTATGGGTATATGATGATTGTGTTAGAGTATAAATTGATTATGTATCTATGTGTATATGATTATTGTGTAAGAGTATAAGTTGACCATGCATCTATTGGTATATGATTATTATGTCAGAGTATAAATTAATCATGTATCTATGGGTATATGATGATTGTGTCAGGGTATAAGTTGATCATGTATCTATGTGTATATGATTATTGTGTCAGAGTATAAATTGATTATGTATCTATGGGTATATGATGATTCTGTCAGAGTATAAATTGATTATGTATCTATGGGTATATGATGATTCTGTCAGAGTATAAATTAATCATGTATATATGGGTATATGATGATTGTGTCAGAGTATAAATTAATTATGTATATATGTGTATATGATGATTGTGTCAGGATATAAATTAATCATGTATCTATGTGTATATGATTATTGTGTCAGGGTATAAGTTGATTATGTATATATGTGTATATGATTATTGTGTCAGAGTATAAGTTGATTATGTATATATGTGTATATGATTATTGTGTCAGAGTATAAATTGATTATGTATCTATGTGTATATGATGATTGTGTCAGGGTATAAATTGATTAGGTATATATGTGTATATGATGATTGTGTCAGAGTATAAATTAATTATGTATATATGTGTATATGATGATTGTGTCAGGGTATAAGTTGATTATGTATATATGTGTATATGATGATTGTGTCAGGGTATAAGTTGATTATGTATATATGTGTATATGATGATTGTGTCAGGGTATAAGTTGATTAGGTATATATGGGTATATGATGATTGTGTCAGGGTATAAATTGATTAGGTATATATGGGTATATGATGATTGTGTCAGGGTATAAATTGATTATGTATCTATGTGTATATGATGATTGTGTCAGAGTATAAATTGATTATGTATGTATGGGTATATGATGATTGTGTCAGGGTATACATTGATCATGTATATATGGGTATATGATGATTGTGTCAGGGTATACATTGATTATGTATGTATGGGTATATGATTATTGTGTCAAAGTATAAATTGATTAGGTATCTATGTGTATATGATGATTGTGTCAGGGTATACATTGATTATGTATGTATGGGTATATGATGATTGTGTCAGGGTATACATTGATTATGTATGTATGGGTATATGATGATTGTGTCAGGGTATACATTGATTATGTATGTATGGGTATATGATGATTGTGTCAGGGTATAAATTGATTAGGTATATATGTGTATATGATTATTGTGTCAGGGTATAAATTAATTATGTATATATGTGTATATGATGATTGTGTCAGAGTATAAGTTGATTATGTATATATGTGTATATGATGATTGTGTCAGAGTATAAGTTGATTATGTATATATGTGTATATGATGATTGTGTCAGAGTATAAGTTGATTATGTATATATGTGTATATGATGATTGTGTCAGGGTATAAGTTGATTATGTATCTATGTGTATATGATGATTGTGTCAGAGTATAAATTAATTATGTATATATGGGTATATGATGATTGTGTCAGGGTATAAATTGATTAGGTATATATGTGTATATGATGATTGTGTCAGAGTATAAGTTGATTATGTATATATGGGTATATGATGATTGTGTCAGAGTATAAGTTGATTATGTATATATGGGTATATGATGATTGTGTCAGGGTATACATTGATTATGTATCTATGTGTATATGATGATTGTGTCAGAGTATAAATTGATTATGTATATATGGGTATATGATGATTGTGTCAGGGTATACATTGATTATGTATCTATGTGTATATGATGATTGTGTCAGGGTATACATTGATTATGTATCTATGTGTATATGATGATTGTGTCAGAGTATAAATTAATTATGTATATATGTGTATATGATGATTGTGTCAGGGTATACATTGATTATGTATCTATGTGTATATGATGATTGTGTCAGAGTATAAATTGATTATGTATGTATGGGTATATGATTATTGTGTCAGGGTATACATTGATTATGTATCTATGTGTATATGATGATTGTGTCAGGGTACAAGTTGATCATGTATCTGTGTGTATATGATGATTGTTTCAGAGTATAAATTGTTCATGTATCTATGGGTATATGATTATTGTGTCAGAGAATACGTTGATCATGTATGGGTATATGATTATTGTGTCAGAGTATAAATTGATCATGTATCTATGGGTATATGATGATTGTGTCTAGGTATAGGCTTTGATATCACTGCAAAATTGAATCAAATCTTTTTGGGTATGTCAAATTGGCCAGTAACAGCTGCTGGCTTGGTGTTTTTTTGCTGTGTATCCTAAGTTCGAGACCGGGTCAGGCAACGAGTCAAATATGATATATAAAATTACAAAGTTTAAGTTCGGCGTATTAGTGACGTGCATCCTTTGCTGGGGTCTTCATGTTTATTTTTTGGTAAATAAATATATAGAATAAAAGTGGAACACAGATCTGCCGTCTTCTAAATACTTTCGCGGCTACATCGTGTCGCTCTTCGGGGGAACATATAAACTTGTGAGACAGTAGATCTGTGATCCACTTTTTATTCTATTATCTTTTACCGTCATCTAGACACTTTTAATTTATTAGTATAAACTAATATACGTGGCGCATCTGCTTTATAGATTTTGTAACCAAGTAGTTTTATAATAACTTAACTGACATCGAAGAAAAAAGTGTTCAGCCAACACATATCCAAGTGAAATTGATTGATGATTTGCTATATTAGCTTGGGCGTCACTGGGGAAATACGTGTTTATATCTTGTGTAGCATGTCTTAATACCAGGGTCGGTCACATTTTTCTTTTAAAGCCAGACTCTTTCTATTCGAACAATTTCATAATGTGATATATTACACTAAAATAGAAACAATGACTATCCTGACGAAACCACTCTGAAGAGGTATGTATAAGGTCGAATGTTATACATTACAATACATGTTCATCTTATAGTCCAGCTACGGTCACAATACTTACCTATTATTGTCGGCCAGGTACAACAGACAAGGAGAAAAGCCAACTGTATTCCCATCCTGACACTTCTTTTTTAACGAATCATACAATATCATTAATCGAAATAGCACACACTTTTAACGGGACGCGATTGGTATTTCGCAAAACAAAAGTGTGTTCTTACTGAAGCGTAACGGTTGTAGTCACAGATAAGTGAGTGTTGAAATGGTGATGAATCATGTGGCCTTCTCGGTATTACCTAACATATACTCCTGTTATATATATGTATATCGTATACTTACACTCCCTGTAGGTGTTTACAAGTGTTTACAGGTGGTGAGAAGAATTATATTATGAACGGAGAAAAAAATAATAATTAAAGATAACCACACTTCTTGTATAGGATTGAAGGATTACCTTAAATGTCTACGTAATACATAGAAAAAGGAGTATTTTTATTTTAAATTATTTATTTTTAAAATATCACGTTGCTTCAAAACTCGGTTTAAAACATATATATTGATATCTTTACATTCATATTCCTATATAACTGCCCCTATCATCCAAAGTGGACAAACAAGCTCTATGATGGAATTTTAAATTATTATCAGGAGTATACTGTATATGTTATTGGATCTATGTTTACATGTATCATTCATTAATGTGCTTAGGGATATACACACATAAACATAAGATATTGTACATACATTTTGTAACACACGCGACATGGCGTGTCATTTTCATTGTAAAATATGTAAGGTCTGTAGTATAAAAGTTATCCTATATTGCATGTACCATGTATGGTTTTATGGCAGGCACACTTTACGGTAATGAGCATATAAAGTTAGCTCAGCAATACGCATTAATTTATAATAATTACATATTGTTAACATACATATACGAATATGAATGTCTGCAAATAAAAACTGAATAAGACTGCATAAGTGCATGGCTCATTTTATATGGCCTTCAGTGTTAGTCGGTGTTGTTAGCACCTTTTTTAGAGTTTGGTAGAGCAGAGCCAAAAATGAATTTGATTCATCATACATCTGGGTTTTTTATGACTTACCTGTGAGGGTAATGACCTAAATTGTTGATATATGTACCTAGTAGTCTTCAAAGGAGTGTGTTCCTTTATTTAGATACACATATTGTTTAGCTATTTAACTGAAACAACACAAATTAAGGTCTTGTTTCACGTAACGTATTGTGTAAACAAAGGACATTGTATCCATATTTTGCTGTTGCAATGCATTAACATTATACATACCTAGGCACAAGATAATTTCGATATCATATACATGTACATATAATGTATTGTAGCAAGGTAGGACTATTTTGACTCTATCTGGGCCTTGATTTTACAATCGACGTCACGAAATCGTATATAAAGTTGTAAAATATGTATTGATGTCTACACATTTGTCAAAAGAGCAAACTAAACTCGCGGTTGGAATTACTTAGATGAATACAAATTAACATGTATGACAGTATAATTATATATGTCAGTTTCTCGTTCACCTCTGTTTCTATATTTTCCTATTTGTTTAGGCATGGCAAAAGCAGAACATGATTTCCAACGTGTTTAAGCATTTTGTTGTTTGACATCTCTGCTGTTATTTTGATATGAACGTAAAATATAGATTATTAATTGACATTACTAGAAAAGACATGATACCATAAAAAAAAACACTGTCCGTGTGTTATGACTTCATTTGTTTGTGTCATTTTAGAAAGCTTTTTCATTTTCCTCATTGTTTTGCATAAAATATGAGGAACCTGCTAATAATTGATTAACTATGTCATCTTTGAAATATCTGTATTTTTGTTTTATACCGGCAACCATTATTCGCTATTTAATAAATTTGAAAAATAAACATATATAAGAAAACAAAAACTTAACAATAAGGAAAAAACTAAATAAAACATGTAAAAGTCCCTATACAGAGATCCAATTTTTTCCACAACTAAGAAACAAGTACCTAGATATTTCCAATGTAGAAATAAAGTATATATATATATATATACACGAGGTATTCTCTTAGTCCGAGTCAGAAGGTAAATAATCAATTCATTACACGTAGGCATATGCAAAATTACATTGAGTTGAAACATCAAAGCAGCAAATTTCAGATATGCAAGGCATAGCATAAAGACTTTTTGACCAGGAGCTACTCTGTGTAATCAAGTATTATACATACAATGATTTTGGAAATATTCCATTTAACGATCGACCTGTTTATATGCATATTCAATACCACTGAAAGAGAGAGACTGACAACGTTGTTATCATTTTATGAACTGCCGGATGAACCGCAACTTTTTCAGGAAAGCGTGTATACTCTAGTGAAAGTTATCATGTTGATGGCCGAGGATTATGTTTGTCTTCACTGACCTTTTATTGGAACCATACAAGAAGAGGAGAAAGTCTCAACGTAGCCATAGTCTTTATAAAATAATACATTCTTAGATAAATATATATCATATCAGCAGTAAATAAATAGGGCTACACGGTTAAACGATTAGACATTTCATCTGAGCGAACATATAACTCCGTTACTGTAACAACAGTAACAGTTACAGTACATACAGACTTGCCTACCCGACAGATTTGTCATTTGTCATTAAAAACATGTAAACACACACAATCACCTAGCAATGACAGGAAGTAAAATAAAAGCCATACATAAAAAATATAAAAAAGAAAATGTCAAACGTCACAACCTATGAAATGGTTCCGTTTGCGTCAGCAGGGGGCCCTGGAATTTGTTTACTCTACTGTACTGTCAGTAACTGTTAGGCCTACTCAGTAACCTGTGTATTTGGAAGTTGGGAATTGGCTCTTAAATGAACGAACATTCGGTAAAAATGACACCCCTCGATGTTCATATAAAAATATTTATTTTAATTGTAACTCAGAGTCTATATATGTTTGTGTAGAGTAACCATGAAAACTAACTGCCATCCTAGCCTTTCAATATGATCATCGTTAGCCTATCGACTGACCTACCTTCGTCATTCCATCAAGACAACGCGGTTAAACACATATAACCCTATGTCACAGAAAAGATCGAATACTCGTATAGAGTCACTGTTCGCTGGTTCACACACAAAGTTGCCAAAATCACAGTGAATTTAAAATTACCAGCCACGAAACATCGCCGCGTCATGGCGATCGAGATCGCCATCACTCTCAATATCCTTGAACTATGAATGGAATTCCAATGACAGTCGTGACGTCATGCAGTGACGTAGTATTTTATAAAAAAAATTTGACTTGACATTTAAAAGTACAGTGTGTTCTGTGAAATGATTAAATATGTCGAGGTGCAAATCAAATTATATGTGAAGTTGGAAAACTCGTTTCAGCGTTGGCTTTCAGTATTGTTGATAGAACTTCTTTTTCTCGGATGTTGACAATTTGATCACGGCCACGTAAAAGTCGGTCAAGTTACGGTTATTTTTATCGGCGAATTGTTCATTCGTTAATCACTTAACCACAAAATGAATGAAATTTGTGTGCAAACGTAGTTTGGCAAAATAGGGTATGATCTTTCAGAATATCACAAGTATATTTAGTAAAAACGTCAAATAAAGAAATTAAAAAATTGAAGAAAATGGATGGCTGAGGGACACTTTCGCCAGAAATTCGATAATGATATGAAAGAAAAAGACTCTTTCATTATGTGTGTATGTAGGATAGGGATATTCCACCCTCGGGATCACAAAATGTGGTAAAACCCTCGGCAAGCCTCGGGTTTCACCACATTTTGTGACCCCTCGGGTGGAATATCCCTATCCTACATATACACATATGAAAGAGTCTTATATTAATTGACATTACTAGAAAAGACATGATACCATCAAAACACTGTCCGTGTGTTATGACTTCATTTGTTTGTGTCATTTTAGAAAGCTTTTTTATTTTCCTCATTATTTTGCATAAAATAGAAGGAACCTGCTAATAATTGATTAACTATGTCATCTTTGAAATATCTGTATTTTTGTTTTATACCGACAACCATTATTCGCTATTTAATAAATTTGAAAAATAAACATATATAAGAAAACAAAAACTTAACAATAAGGAAAAAACAACATAAAACATGTAAAAGTCCCTATATAGAGATCCAATTTTTTCCACAACTAAGAAACAGGTACCTAGATATTTCCAATGTAGAAATAAAGTATATATATATATATACACGAGGTATTCTCTTAGTCCGAGTCAGAAGGTAAATAATCAATTCATTACACGTAGGCATATGCAAAATTACATTGAGTTGAAACATCAAAGCAGCAAATTTCAGATATGCAAGGCATAGCATAAAGACTTTTTGACCAGGAGCTACTCTGTGTAATCAAGTATTATACATACAATGATTTTGGAAATATTCCATTTAACGATCGACCTGTTTATATGCATATTCAATACCACTGAAAGAGAGAGACTGACAACGTTGTTATCATTTATGAACTGCCGGATGAACCGCAACTTTTTCAGGAAAGCGTGTATACTCTAGTGAAAGTTATCATGTTGATGGCCGAGGATTATGTTTGTCTTCACTGACCTTTTATTGGAACCATACAAGAAGAGGAGAAAGTCTCAACGTAGCCATAGTCTTTACTTCACTTCTGGTTTCTTATTGGTATTAAATGATATAATATTGCCGCCATAACAGATGTTTACAATATATCCAACATTGATGTAATGTACACACACGGAAATTGTAAACAAAAGTTAAAACGTGTCTACATATTACAGGAAATAGTCTAATTTGGTGCTGACAGATTCTACATCACAAGGCAGTTGAAGTGCCTCTTCCGGAATGTCATCATACTGTATCAGCTGCCACGGTTCTTCTTCCATGTCTACGGCTAAATTAGATTTGCATTGCCTTGCAAATGTTTTACAATTATACAAAGCTAAGCAATACCGAGTTTCCCCAAGCTTTGACCTTGCTGTCTTCAAGACACTTAAAGGGTCTTTGCATTTCTCTTGTCCATACTCGACTCTGAACAGTGGTTCAGAGAACGGTATCCACTCTTCCACAACACCGGCCGTATATTTGTTACGTATCACTTTAATTCTGTCGATCCCATCGTGTTCAACGACGATTGCATGACAGCGCGGATGTAACAAACCCCTGTATAGCACTATATGGTCGCCGCATTTCAGATCGGATATACAAGTAACCGCTCTATCATCAATTTTGAATGAAAATGAAATCGCTTTCCCTATCACACTTCCAAGAGCAGTTCCGGCAATTTTGCCTACAACTCCGCCAAGGATCCCTCCTGCAATTCCACCGATAATTATAGCGGGACAAAATAACGATCCACCTACGATTAGAGCCGGACCTATGGAGAACAGAATGGCTACCCCGGCAGCCATCATGCCCTCTACCACTCGTTGCACGGCTATCTCGATGAAATCATTCCTGGAGGTGTGACCTTTTTTTCTCTCCGCGTACGCCTTAGTCAAATCCCAAATCATATACCCCCCTTCTATCATTAAAACTATCCCAACTGTTACAAGGTTACTTCCCATTAAAAAATGTCCTAATTTTCCAGCTGGTACAGATGATTTCGCGACAGAGACTGTACTTTGAAGTATTCTGCATGTTCCATTGATAGTTGAATTAGCAAACATTACTAAACTTTGCCCTGCGATTTCTTCTAACTTTTTCTTCAGCCAGGCCACCTGGTATGATTTTTCGACAACACTTTTGCAATAGGTCGCAAATGATTCACAATTGTCTGTAAAAGGAGAATACCCAGTATCCCCTAGCCTTGACCGAGCTCTGGCCAAAACAAGTTCAGGGTCGTTTAAAATCGTAACTTCCTCTGGGTACTCTATGCGATACATTTTGTTAAAAAGTCCATTTTTCTCGGGGTTGACATTGAAACAGTCTCTTGAAATTGTGATGTCACCATCCTTACTGTTCCAGTGAATTAACTTTAACTCGTTAGTTTCAGCAGAAAGACTTTCTACAATGGCGTGGTGCCACAAGCAGTATGGTCTGTGCCAGGATATCTGGTCACCTGGCTTCAGTGTGTCAGCGAAACATTTTAAGCTGATTTTTGTTCGAGAACTTTTAATTTGGAATGCCCTGTTGTCGCTCAGATTCGTCACGGGTCGAGTAAGCATTGTCACATTTTCATTGGGATTTCCTTTATCTACCTGCTCATCGCCATGTATCATATATTCCTGTGTGAGGTTTTCTGTTCCGCAATGGGTACAAAATGTACCGATCTCCTCGTCTCTGCTGTTATAGTATCGTCTTAATTTTGAGTTATCGCGGAGTTCACAGAGGCATTGACTCTTAGATTGAGGGAAATCCCTGGCAGTATCCGCCATCCTCCGGTGCTGAAAGACAATAACAATCTTATCAGATATCATTCCCATATTCATTTCTAACATAACGATCGGAAAATCACATCAAAATTAGGTAAAACTAATATCCAAAATTCTAATGGTGGAGAATTGCAAGTAAAATATATCATTAATAAGTGTGCTTTAGCAAAACATACTCTGATACTATTAGTTTATCTATATCAATTGTTGACGGTCGAAGATTATATACGTCCTAGCGCTGCTTTATTTACGCTCCTCTGCCTCAATTTGAAGCTAATTGTGTATATGGTAGACACTTTATACTTTACACAGGATATAACAGGCAGGATGTGGCGTGATGTAAGCCATTGTTACTCATCAACGACACGCATTTACGTTAACGCCTTACTAATGAACTATGAAAATGTTTTATTTTTAAACAATGATGAATTGTTGTTTTTTTAATTCATATTTTGAAACGGATAGAAGTTTACAGATGGCATCGATGTGGTAGGAGTACAAGGGAAACATGATGGATGTCGTCGGCGATCCCAATGATGCTTAAGCTCCAGATCACCTGGTCTTATTTTTCTTGAACCTTTCAGAGTTGCAATGTTAATATATATTTCTGTTTTACCGCACAATCGTTTTGCCGATTTTGAGTAAGAACTGTGGCTTCTGTTTTGTCAATATTTCCGTATTATCAGGTTTTTATTACACGCAAATTGCACCGGTAAATTCCTGTACTTACTGTAACACATAATACATGTAGCAGGCGAGCAGGCTATACATGTATGAATATTATGCATACAATATTTAGTAATTGATACGTCAAAGAACATATGGGATTCATGAAAAATTCATTCAAAATGATAATTTCACCCTACAACCGTCAGTCTCCACAACATGTCAAATGTTCTACAGCAGTTTTGTTAGATTTGGTGACAAGATCTTCCAAAAAAATATTGATATACCCATGATAACTTTCCATTTCTAAAGGGAAGCATTACTGACTGCTTCCCTTACCTACAATAATTACCTGCCTTTGTTGCGGATTTGCCGATTTTCACACCATCATGATCTCTTTGGTTAACATTCTATGTCCATGAGCGATATGAAGTCAGATGTGTTTCATGTTCATTGATATGCCGTTATTTCAACCCTTGTTTTTTAAGAGAAAAACATTACTTGAATTTGACCTAGATTTGCATGGCGAATGCCTTTGATAAATCAGAAGACGCCTATCATTCCAGAACGCCTGGTCTTCTTGTTATTTTGCAAGAGTCATAATAAAACCAGTGTTTTATTCGTATTTTCGTTTGCTTAGAATTTGTTAGAATTACGGGTTGATTTGAACGCGAGTATTCTGTTCCTTTCATGAAAGTAAAATACTACAAAAGGCAGGATAATTATCATCTGTATATTACTTTAAAAAAAACCTGCCTGGGACAAAGTGACATGATATATATGTTAAAGCCCATCCTTTCATTATAGACTACCTATAATTTATCAGTTTTTTGTGAATACATATCATCCATATTATTAATTGGCAATATGGTAAGTTTATGTTTGAATCATTCTAGAATATAGTTCACTTTTTGAGAATATTTTCTAAAAGTAGAATTTCAGTCATATATGGTGATAAACCGGAATTTTATTTCTCTGGGTAGGTGAAAGGTCAAGTTCACTAGGCTAGAAGGTATGATATCAAGGTAACTCCAGTGTTCTTCAAATCATAACGGTTATTGCCATTCCGTCGATGTAACTGATAGGTGCCACGTGGTGATAGAATTACTACATACGTTACAAACAGGTGATAAATGTTAGATAATTAGAGATACTATTATATCAAGACATCTTACACATTTCATTAAACACTGTTGTATGCACAAAAGGGATAAAGATGTAAACAGAACAACACCTTTCTGCTGGACTCCACCTTACTCCAGAGGATTCGGAACACGGGTCATATTTGCTAGATCCCATATAGTCTATTTATAGCGTTTTATCCGTACCTATATCTCCATTGGTCTCAATACATGTAGTTGGTGTTTAGTTAATAATATTACAATAAGTGAAACATATGAATACAGCATTAAAATAGGAACTTATTCACAGAAATAAGCATGAACCTCATCACACCGTTGTTTATCCTTCCGAGTCGTATGTAGGAAGCAAAGAAATATGCCAATGTATGAATTACGAAAAGTAAAAACATAAAAGAATGCAGTTCCCTTGTCAGTATAACATTTTCATTGTGTTAAGTAATCAGCGTAAAAATGATAAAACTGATCGTTTAGTAGAACACATTAAAAACATGAATATATACAGAATAAAAACTGTAACAATTCAGTGGGAACGTACGTTATAAAATGCATGTTACTGAATATAAAATACGCTATATAAAGTAAGCCAGTAATAACTCGGGGTAATCGGTTTTGCTTTTTACTCATATTTTAAACTGTTGGTATCTTGTCACTTTTAATAACTGTAATCTATCGAATACTGACGCAAAAACAAATTTTAGATGCAGGTTGATGAAAAATGTTTACGTATATTGCTCTCATTTGGAAGTATTATAAAGTTTTTTGAGAGATAAGACAGGTAGTGTTCGGTGTTAATTGATATGTTTATATGTTCCTTTGTCACTGCCCTATTTCTTCCTCTTCCTTTGAGGACATTATACAACCTATGCTTGACCCATATTTGTACATAACGGATGTCGTCGATTCCTGGAAAGCCTTGTGGATTTCAACGTGAATCTACATGTTGTTCCTATTTTGCCCACGTCATAGTGAGCAAGACCCAATTGTAGTAAAAGGTGATCCATAGTCAAAACAAATTCCTTGTTGCTTGACTTATGTCAGCTTATATCTCGGCGGCGATCAATTTTTCCTTGACTGAGCTATGCATTTGTATACATAAATGTTGGTAGAAATTCTCTTCTTTTTCCTATTCAATTTCACATACATGTATACCTGTATTTGTTCATGTTCCATAATCTGTCGGATAGACAAAGCTGTCAGATGATCGTCTTTCATTGTTAAATAAATGCATGCTATCCAAGCTTCTACAGAGGCGATACAAGAATCGTTGACTCATATATGTACAATATCTAAATACCTGTCAGGTCTTGCATTTTGGCAAATAATGTTTGCTTCTTGTATTTTTTAGAACTGGAGGTAACTTTTAGTGCTTTCTGACATATTTCGGTGCTGGTCCTAAGAAGTATATATTCGGCGACTGACTGGAGATAATTTCTATCGGATATTACATTTGTATACGCCGAACGCAAAGGCATCTGTATATTTAGACGACCGATTATCCGGCCCTTAGTCCGATGATTCGACAATTTTGACCATGTTTCAGTCAACTTCCATGCGGCTGTTCCTTACATCATTATTTGGGAATTTGCTTATACATTTATATATATTTATAGGACGTCTACATGTATTTACTTGTAAATAGAAAACAACAACTTTGTTTACTGCAAAATAAATTTGTTTAGTGATAAACTGTACATGTAACAAATATAAATTATTAGTATATACATTATACATTATATATTATACAACTTCTTATTAAACCATTTATAGATAACTTTGGAGAAATTTAATGTTACAAAGCTATGATTAGGGAATCAACCCAATATATAAACAAATAATTTTACAAGAGACCAAACATTCACATCATCCTCTGAATTATGAGATAGCCATGTCGCTGTTGGGTACTGGTTCCGTACGACAAGGCTGCTGAAGTGCCTCCTCCGGAATGTCATCATAGTTTATCAGTTGCCATGGCTCTTCCTCTGGTTCAACATGCATAGAGGATTTACAACGCCTTGCGAATGTTTTACAGTTGTAGAGAGCCAGATTATATTTGGTTTCCCCTAGCTTGGACCTTGCTATTTGTACAACATTCTCGGGATCTTTGCACGTCCCTTGTTTGTACTCGACCTTGAACAGTGGCTTTGAGAACGGTATCCACTCCTCCACAACACCGACCGTGTATCTGTTACGGATCACTTTGATTTTGTCGATCCCATCGTGTTCAACGACGATGGCATGGCAGCGAGGATGTAGTAGCCAGCTGTACACGACAATATGGTCACCACATTGTAGGTCGGATATACTTGTCACTGTTCTATCATCGGTTTTGAATGAAGAGGAAATAGCCTTCCCTATCAAACTTCCAAGAGCAGTTCCGGCAACTTTGCCTACTACTCCACCGATGATTCCTCCTACTATACCACCGATTATGATACCGACAGGACCAAGCGGTGATCCTACAGCGATCCCGATAAGTTCTGGACCAAGAGAGAACAGTATGGATAAACCAGCACTCATAACACCTTCCACCAATCTTCGGATAGTTGTCTCGATGAAATCATTTCTTGAGGTATTCCCCTTTTTTCTCTCTCCATAAGCTTGACTCAAGTCCCAGGTTACGAATCCTGCTTCTAACACTATAACAATTCCAGCTCCGACCAAGTTGCTTCCTTTTATAGCAGTTTCGATTCCTTCCGCCGGAAATATTTTTCCAGCAGCAAGTGGTGCCTCTTGTATTGCATTTGGCAGTGTTTGTTTCGCGATAGTAGCTGTTTTCTGAATAATTTTGTATGTCCCGTTGACTACAGACCTGGCAGAGGTAACGATATTATGTGTAATGAGCTCATTTACTTTTCCATTCAGCCAGGCCAGCTGGTGTGATTTCTCGACACCAGTTTTGCAGTATGTTGCGAAAGATTCACAATTGTCAGTAAAAGGAGAATATCCCGTATCATCTATTCTCGACCGAGCTCTTGCCAAAACCAATTCATGATCGTTCATCTCAGTTATTTCCTCTGGGTATTCTATGCGGAACATCTTGGTAAAATATCCATCTTCCTTGGCATCAACTTTTAGACAGTCCCGCATAATTTTGATGCAATCATCCTTCCCTTGTTCCACTGAATCAACTTAAGTTCACTCGTTTCCACAACAACATCCTCAACAATTGCATGATGCCAGTAACCTAATCGCCTTTGCCATGTAATTTGGTCGCCTTTCTTAATTATGTCGGCGAATTGTTTCGAGACAATTTCTGTTTTTGAACTTTGAACTTGGAATGCTCTATTTTCGCTCAAATTCGGAGGAGATCGTGGAAGAAGTTTGGAATTTTCGCTGATATTTCTTCCCTCCACCTCTTCTTTTCCCTTGACTATATATTCTCGCGTGAGGTTTTCTGTACTACATGTGGTACAAAACGTACCGATCAACTCGTCCTTGCTGTTAATGTAGCGTCTAAGTTTGTAGTTATCACGAGGACGACAGAGGCATTGACCCCCAGCTGAATCCTTGTCAGTGTCCATCATCTTCCTGTTAAAATAAGGCAGAGTAGAAAATATCCTTATTGTTTCATATTTAAAGGTATAAGCAATATGATTATATATCAATCTTAATCGATCCAAAGGTATAATGAAATTATATGCATATATATGCATATATGTATGGCACTAAGTTATGTTTGACATACCTGTACATGTAAATACCATGTACGTGTGTCGTGATCACAGTATATGAATTATACAATCTCGCTTTACCTAACCAAGTCGTTGGTGTGAAACGATTCCTAGGTGAGATCATAGCGTCTGTAGTTACCCCATTCTTATATATCAACCGCCAAAGTTAATTCAGTAACTATACGTGTCTAATCAAGTGTGTCAATTCTCAGAAAATGAACAGCACATAACGCTATGAATATCACCAAGAACTCAATTCAATACCAATATAACGTATCATATACAGAATAAATACAAAGCATGGTGTACTGAGGAGAGATAAACATCTGTAGATCCCCACATGATAAATTGATTGTTACAGTTTTGAGTATAAATGTCTGTCGTTTACAAATTAAATGAGTTTACTAAATCTGGTCATCATTAAATCTACCCCGCTTTCTAGGAATAATTTAAAGCTATGTTAAACGTAAGCAAATAATGAAAACATCAGTAACAATGATTCATTTGAATAAAGGTCAACATAACCAGGTTAGCTGTGTA
Source organism: Pecten maximus (assembly GCF_902652985.1). Taxonomy (NCBI): domain Eukaryota; kingdom Metazoa; phylum Mollusca; class Bivalvia; order Pectinida; family Pectinidae; genus Pecten; species Pecten maximus. The sequence goes on from NC_047021.1 coordinate 11,060,168, forward strand.
TTTCTAAGATTACAAATCACTCTTACTGTAAAGATCAATAATGCAACTGCGACAAACCACAAAGCATATATGTAGCAATTCCCTAGCCACGTACAATGCCGTGGTAACGTTAATAACGAGCAGGACATCGGCCTCAAAGTACTCCGAACGTTTAAGTTCTAACATCCTGTATACCAGAGGTCGACTGACTACACATGCATGATCATGATTAGCTCAACACTTCTGTCAATGAGAATGAAACGTAGTTGTGATCAAAATATCAAAATAATCTTTCACTATCGGGCTATTTTAACTGTTGATCAGAAGCTGTGTGTAATAAGCTTATCAAGGATATGAACTCGTGCATCATTATCCCAAAAAAACAGCTACATTAGTTTATATCGCATATACACAGCGTGTAATAGCAGCAAATCTAGACAATATTACACATCCAACGTGTAATAGGTACAGGTCTAGACGTTATTACATATGCAATATCGGATAGCTACAGCTCTAGGTGTTACTACACATACAGCATGTAATAGATTCAGGTCTAGGTAATATTACACAAACAACATGCAATAGCTACAGGTCTTGGTGTTATACACATACAAAGTGTCATATCTTGACATATTTAGACATCACCCTGGAAAGCACTCCCTGATTAATTAGTCATTTATCAATCTCAATGTGTACATTCTTACTGACATCACCTTTCTGCGAAAAATATCATACACGTGTATATACATACAAAATACCTACCTTACGCGTAACACCAGTTAGTTGTGTCTGGGAGCTGTTAATCAGTCGTATGTGAGCGTATGTTGTACTCGATCTAGGTCTGGTAAATAAATGTGGAATTTCCACTTTAAATATAGTTTCAGCCACCAGGGATCCCCAAAAGACAAAGTGCTATATATAGATACAGCGATACACCCACCATCTGATCAGGATCTGTTTACCGTCATTATTTGGGTCGGTCAAGGCCAATACATTCACAATATCATACTTCCACCAATCACAGATAATTCTGACCAACCTTAAAATATTTCTAATAGCAATTCAACAATATATTTTCAGACGTAAGCAATCCCCGAAAAAGTGCATATAAAGAGACTTGTGTGTGTATAGGTTAACAAAGTGATATGCCCATACAGTTTTACAGCCACCACCTGATCAGAATTGTTAGCTAAACGCCATTTCCTGGCGGAGGAAGGGGGTCAAGGTCGATATGTTATGTGCACGAAATCACACCACCATCCAACATAGATAATTCTGACCAAGCTCTAATTATTTCTAATTGCAGTTCAACGAACGATTTTCCTATATAGCCTACCAGTTTTGGTAAAGCATGTGTTAAGACCCTTCATCTATCAAGATTATTTTTTTTATTTTACCATTTTTTTTGTCTATATGGCACGTTTGATCCCCACCCATCATCCCCTGCGTGTCATTCAAGACCAATGCATACATACCATTAAACTGTCGCCTCGAATTGATCATTCATCACAAGTTTGAATTTCAACGGCAATGCACTAGCTGAAGATAAAACAAGTGATTTTCGATTACAAACCTTAGTATACTATAGAAAATGTTACCCCCTACAGGCGGACACTTGCGATCCTGGGATCATGATCAATATCAATTCTTTATTTTTGAGAAAACTAAACATGAACATGCTGATAAAAACGTCTTTGATATCATATTTATAAAAGGTTACAACTTTGAATTCGTAATTATAACCTGAAAAACATCTCCAAACAGTATAAAATAAATTGCCCAAATAAAGTAATTAAGTAGTTTTGTGCAAAATAATTAAAATTGACTGACAATATTTCTTTGTGCTTTTCAAAAGAAAAACGAGCCTAAGCGAAAATCTGTTTTGCATTGATATATCGTAAAGGGAACTGAAATAAAGTGTTTATACTTGCTTTCATTAGTACAAAGGGACTGACACCGAGTTATTTTTTAGTTTCAAGATGACTGCCATGTTCCCTGATAACCATTAATATCACATGTTCTTACAAATACCGAATCAATTTCTGACAAGAACGCTAATTAAACATTAAACCACCTACTCTGGAATCCAATATGGCTTTCTCGTCATAGAATTTGATTGACCACGTCAGTGTTGGCCTACATCGTAGTTCTAATTGCCCATGTCGACCAAATGTAATGCATTGAAGATGACGATTAGTAGCAAAATCTACATTACCTTAGGGTTGTCTTAAATATTTTGGCTTTTGGATGCAAAGGATTACAGATTTCCAAATGCATGTACAATGTACATTAGCTCCTATTCCTCGAGTGGAGCTGGCATCCTACAATGTCCCATGAATGCCGATAGATCCAGATTTCGTAATCAGCATCATCATTAAGGTGCCCAGTGATGTAGCCAGCTGTCAATGAAATTTTTCATGTGCCACAGGATATTGTCTATTATCTATTTTGGGAAAGCCACACAGTTACCCGCAGTCGCATCTAGTTTGAACAAATAGTGACTTGGCCCTTCACATAAGATCTGGCCCTTCTTTCACACGCTAAGTTAAGGTAATGTGAACACTAAGGTGCTTTCTTTCACACGCGATGTTAAGGATATGTGAACTCTAAGGTGCTTTCATTTTTTAAGCCAGCACCCTTACTTTGCGTATTGCTCTGGTGTTCTAACATATATGGGTCATTCGATGCCATTAAGACAGGCTGTTACTACTCCTACGAGTATCTTGATGACACCAATGTAATAATTGGAGGCAAGTTTAATTTGATAAACAGCCATTGCTTGAATCGTATCTGAAATGACTCCACTACCCATCTTGATTTAGTTTAGTTCAATTTAGCTTAGTTATCAAGGCTAGCTTGTCGCCATGTTGAATCTGTCCAAATTTTAGATAAGACAGCATCTTTGATGTCAAACCACGTGACTTCGAAGCTGGCAAACATACTAAAACCATCGATCAACGACATCGTCATCTTTCCTCAGCCAGGAGAGACTCTCCATGATGGCGTTTGTAAACTTCGCTTCCAGCAAAAAGGTAATACTGTGTCAAGAACTCTGAGATAAAGATAAATGTACCGTCAAATATGGCAGTCACCCACTTACCAAACAAATGTTTCGGAGAATGTGTTGTACTCTAGACTGTTTTTTCTGTTAAAAATGTTCACGTCCAAAGAACAATCGAACAATAATTAAATGTTTTTACTATGGAATGGAATGTTTTCGATATACTGGAAACTGACATGTTAAAAGAGCTGAACACTGATTCCAGGATGTGTCCGTCTTCGCTTTTACCGAGATCAACAACACTGCATCCTCGTGGTTTTGAGTGTAAAAGCGAGTGGCATTAGAGGATGAACAATGCAAAATACATGTAACTTCTAAAAACTGTGTTCTTGTCCAGCCTGTCCAGGCTTTACAATCTGAATCATCAAGAGAGGAAAACGCAGGAGGAAAGGAAGACTCCTACATTAATATCATATTTGATATCTCCAAACTATCATTGATGATTTACTTGATCTAGAAGGTAGCCAAAAAGTCAACATTTCTCTTTCATTAATGCGAATTTCAACGTTAGGATTAAGATCTATCCCTATGAGATGATGAGAACAAATACGTGATGATCAAGGATAGCACATTTTGGGATGAAATATGAGCTGGTGTTTTGCGCTCGTGTGCAAAATGGTCAAGTTTTGATTGAAACTTTTCATACATAGTATTCATTTGGCGTAGGACGACTACCTATAACAGATCTTCCATAGATTATAACGAGATGATCCGCCACGTTTCATCACAAACACTATCGTTTTGATCGTTTTTGAAGGTTGCGGCTTTTGTTTCTGATATGAATCTTTAAACACTTTGCACACATGTAAAGTAATTACATTGCTTTTTAAACATTAAGCAACCTATTGAGCTGGGTAAGTCTTTTACGAATTTTCTTTTCGTCCTCAGATTCGTTTAATATATCAGAGACATTTTAACGTGGCAATTTACCGTGCCCCAACCGTACTCTGAGGAATTTCATGTTTTAATGTCTATACACATTATAAGTAATTATGCACAATTGCCTCTCTTCTCACCGCCCAAAGCCCATGCCGCGTGGTTAATATCCTCATTTAATTCCGTATCAAATTCATAATGGCCTTTGCTGTCATTTCTCCACCACGTAATGTCAGATTCGGCATTCTTTTTTTCGAGTCACCTCTTCAATTTCATCAACAACTGCTCTGCAATCTCTTTCCCAAATATCAGAGAGTCCATATAACCTATTAATTTCATCTGTTTTCCTCAGACATTATCGATCAGTATTCTGAAAAGTTCAAACCGCCTGTCACCTGTGGATTGCCCTTAACTGGACCAGTGAGTTGTGAACTGCCTATGGGTATTCACTGTTGCCATCTGGAAGTAGCTCATTGGGGAATACATACATATGTGTATATATTTCTTGTTTCTGAAGTGTTTTGTAAGAATGTCAATATCTCCATATTGGTAAGAGTCTTTCATCCGATATCAATAACAAGTTGTCAGAAGACAACAAAGTTCACTGCGTGGGTTGAAATTCAGAATTAGTTATCTAAAAGTAGGTCATAGGTCACGGTCACATGTTAAATATAAAGCAGTATCTTACGTTAATATACTTTGGTAAAGGTTATAGATTTTAAACGTAGGTCCAAGGTCACGGTCAAGGTCAGCAATATAATACTAATTGAAAGGTCTTGTCAAAAGCAGCACACGAGTGACATACCTTAGACGTATCGTCATTAGTACTGACACATCACTGTTAAAAATGTTAACCTAGTTGTCTACGTCAGAGTTAACTGAATAGCTATAGCTCCCCTTCACTGAATACAAATGTACGTCTTTTACAGGAGGTGGTTTCATATGCTGTACAGTTTGATTTTCTCTTTTTATATAGTCTTTTTCCGTATTCCTTGAGCCTTGATAATTCCTAATGTGAGGTTTTTGTCGAGCTCTTATCTATTTGTTTGTTTGTTTTTTTGTTTTTTTTTTCATTACTTTTTTTTTTTATTTGTTTATTTATTTTTTGCTTTTTTTACCAATCATTGACGACAAAGTGAAGGTGATCTAGGAATCGGTAAGTTGCGGAAGGACAATGAAAACTGTCATAAAAATGTACGTCTTTAATAGGAAGCGGTTTCATTTGGTCTCCAGTTTGATGCTTTTACTTTCTACTGTCTTTTCTTCCTGATTTTCTTCTCGATATTGCCTCACGTTTTGACTTGGAGCTGACAGATCACATTACCTGTCACCAGGCCGCGCCATAAAATCACTGAAATGGTACTTCGTGTTGCCTACCTAATGCTCATCAACGACAGGGACACAAAACAGAACATGCCTGTCAGTATAATGAATCGGGAGACGTGATGCCAGTATATAAGCGACATGGCTTTATTGTGAAATTTAGCCCCATGTAAACAGCAGTCCCGTATTTCAAATCTGTTCTTCATTTCATTAAACATATAACATCACCAACTATAATTTAATGGTGTAATATTGAAACTGCAATAGCGATATAACCTTCCAAAATCTGTAATGTGACTACGTTATGTTTGGTACACGCTGTTATATGAACCGTAGGCCCATGTATTGTAGTGTATGTGGTAAACCCCGGATGGTGTCGGTAAAACCCACGTAGGCCCATGTATTGTAGTGTAGGTTAGATATTGAACACGACAACAACAATCTTGTTCTGCTGTTTTTCACTCCGTGTATTTTCAATTATCTAACATGTTTATAAAAATATTCAAATTAAAACTCAATAGGAAGGACTAAGAACTAACCCACGGATAATGGTAATTATCTACACGCTACACCAAATTTAGGTGTCCCTAATTCGGAAGTTAGGTTATCCCCATTCATATATTAAGCTAACATGGATCCCCAATGCATTCTATATTCAGCCTTCTGTTATTCTCAAAACGTTCCAGATAAAAATAGATACATGTAACAACGGATAAAAAAAACTCAGCAATGAGGGATACAAAGAGCACATTCCAGTGTCGTTATAGTAGATCGGGAGATGCCATGTCAATCACGTGAAACTAACTCTACATTACACTACCTATCCGGATATTCTATATTTATCCTCCCCCAAAATGATAAGTGGATATTACCGCTATCGTATTATACTACGATTGGAAAATTACTTTGTCATGGAACTTTTAAATGACATCGGGCCTACGATATTCATGTGTGAAAACTATATGTACAGGGATTAATGCATTTAAAATACCTTGTGTTTCCATTCGCATAATAGCAAATAAAGATATCGAAGGATATTGTCCACCAACTCATTCTGATCGCTATAATCGTAAATACAGATATCATCGAGAATAACAGCCTACATAGTATTACCATTTAAAATCACATTTCTGCTTTCTAGAGTAAAAATTCAAGGTTAAAGAAATCTTCATACGATTTGTTCATTACACATCATCGATTAAAACAGATGATATATTAAGATCTATGCGTTTTGAAACATAAGCGATTTAATTCATGTATTCATGGCGTTTATAGTGACTTTGAGATACCCTTCGTGGTGAGGAAATGTCCATTTAATAGCATTTTTACAGAGTAGACATATTTCACTATTCTTGCAACAACGGTGCAGTGGCGACAGTAAAGTAAAAAGCTTGTAGGATGAATAGTATCACCGTGTAACATTGAAACAGTCACTTCTTATCGGGGAATTGTTTTATATGCAACCATGTAGCCAATAGGAAATGGCACAGGCGCGTGCTAAAATGAAAGTTACATACACAAGTGTGTGACACACGTCGTCTGCTAGTAACTAACACGTTACAACAGTGAGTGAGCACGCAATGCAATGGAACATTAAACGTATCAATAATCGGGGGAAATGTCAGAAAACGAACCCCTGTCATTTACAGTGGCTAAACATACACTCGCATGCCCGCGGCAACCTCGAACGTCGCAGCAGGAAAAAACGAACGTGCTGCAGGATGAACATGTATAGTTCGTACGATTTGTATACTTAAATAGGTCGTGACAGGATATTAAATGGATCAGTCAATGTGTTAAAACATGTACATGTTTATTATCATCGTTAATGAATTAAACACGACATTTCAAATGATTTATGCATTTCGTCAAAACACAAGGGTTGGCTTGTATTGTTTATCGTCCTATCAACAGCTATGGTCATTTAAGCATTTAAGGACGGCCTCCCTTATGTGTGAGATGCATACAATGTATGTGTAAAATATGTTGTGTGTGTTGGAAGGCTGTGGTTTGTCCGTGTCTCCTTCAGTGATAGCACGAAACTTGTGTTTGTCCCTATCTCAAACAGTTGCCATATCTACAGATGTACTGCAATTTATTTTACTAAATCCTAGTTTTCAAGATACATGTAAGCAAGAATCAAGTTCATTTGCCTCGTTGGTCTCTTGCAATATGCATTCTTTCATTTACGACTGTATCAATTAACTTTCTTGTCAGCACTAGAATCATTCATTAAATTCTTGGTATCAGTATCTGACTAAACCTGAAAACGACAACTGTCGTATGATATCTTGGAAACGTAAATCACAGTGTGGCGCGTTCGAATGAAACGCACACATCGTGTTCGTCTAGATTTGCACACGCCTCGATATTATATCAATATTTTTTTTTTCACGCGCTTTTTAAGTTAACATTTTTTTTATAAACGGACACGTGATCTACTTTTGACTAATCAGAAGAAAGTTAACACCACTACACAATAACATCAATAATCATCAATGGAATAACCATTTTCAATTACAAATTAGATTATCATTCACAATAACAAGGCCCAAAGGGCCTGAATCGCTCACCAGCTATCCAGTGATCCTTTCTATACCTAACCATAATAAAGAACAAGTGTATCGGATATGAAATTTAGGGGTCTCGCAATTATTTGAAAAGGTGTCTTTTGAATGTTTTAGCCAATTTTACTTTTTCAAAATCAAGTTATGGTCAATGTCATTCATTTGAACAAACTTGGTAGTCCTTCACCCCAGCATGATACAGACCCAATATCAACTCCCTGGCCCTCTTGGTTAATGAGAACAACTCGTTTAAAGATTTTAGCCTGTTCGACCCCAGTGACCTTGAATGTCTGCCAAGGTCCTTCATTTGAACAAACTTGGTAGTCTTTCACCCCAGCATGCTACAGACCCAATATCAACTCCCTGGACCTCTTGGTTAATGAGAACAAGTCGCTTAAAGATTTTAGCCTGTTCGACCCCTGTAACCTTAAATGTCAGCCAGGGTCATTCATTTGAACACATTTTTGGTAACCTTTCACCCCAGCATGATACAAACTAAATATCAAGTATCTGGGCATCTTCGTTATTGAGAACAAGTCATTTAAAGATTTTAGCCTATTCGACCCCTGTAACCTTAAATGTCAGTCAAGGTCATTCATTTGAAAACATTTGGAAACCCTTCACCCAAGCATAAAACAGACCTAATAGCATCTCCCTGTGACTCTTGGTTATTGAGAACGGACGGACGACGGACATCGCACCACGGCATAAGCTCACTTGCCCTTGGGACAGATGAGCTAAAATGGAATTTCTCTTCACATCTATAACAGATATAATTATATTTCACAATTATAAATAAAATAATTCTCCACAATTACGAATTGAATTACCCTTCACAACCATAAATTGAATTATTCTTCACAATTACAAATGGAACTAGAAATTGTCATAGAGAATTTGACGGGCTTTTCGCCAACTTAGCAAAAAAGACCTGAAGGCTTCATGTGTCCAAGCGTAAAGACATGTTTTGGATATTTTAAGTTTCAAATAAAGCGAGCATCAGATATATCACGTGTCAACAAATGAGTTGGAAGAGGGGAAATAAATCGTACATGTCTCGTTGAAGATTTTACGAGTGTGAAAAATGACAGCTCTTTGGTGGCCATTGTTCCCTAACATCCCTACCAATTTTCACCTCAGTGGCACCAGTGAAATTGGAGAAGTTTAAAATGTGTTTTTCAAGACGGCGACTATGATAGCCATCTTGGATTTCGGACCGACCCGAGAATAACAACACTTGGCCAGGATCATCTTGGGATCATTTCAAGCAAAAGTCTGAGCTAAATTTCACTGGTTGAACTTGAGAAGAAGATCATAATAGATTTTGGACCGACCTGAGAATGACAGGATTAAGTCAGAACTATCTTCAGAATCATTTCAGGCAAGTCTCTTACTGCTGGGATTTGAGAAGTTTAAAATGCAATTCGTCTGTATTGTCGGCATTTCCAAAAGATTCAAAGGGAAATATTAAAAATGGTGTACTATGTTAACGGCAAATGTTACCCAAAAACCAAAGACATGAAATCATTGGAATGGCATACTGCATATATCTATGAAACAATTTTTTTCAAAAATGTTTAAAAATGAAGATTTTCTAAAAATTCACGAACTTGAATCCTTAGCGAGCTTTTTAATTACACATATTTTCAATTTACATATAACGGGGAAAAGTTAGATAGGTTAATTTTATACAAATAATATCAAATACATAAGCTCTGTACATTCCATGATATATCTCTACTTTGCATAGTTACCAATGGTATTGCCCTTTTCAAATATAAATTACATTTTCCTTCACAATTACAAATGCAATTGTCTCTCACAAGTATAAATATTGCTATCGTTCAAAATTATAAATGAAATAATTATAATTATAATTATAAATCACAATTACAAATGCGGTTAGCTTTCACAATTAAAAATGAACTATCCTTCACAATTGCAAATGTAATTCTCTTTCATAATTACAAATATAGCTATCTTTCACAATCTTAAATGGAATTACTTTTCACAATTACAAATGGAATTATTCTTCACAATCATAAATAAAATTATTCTTCATAATTCAAAGTAAAATTATTCTTCATAATTCAAAGTAAAATTATTCTTCATAATTCAAAATAAAATTATTCTTCACAATTGTGAATTATATTTTCCTTCACAATCAAGAATGGAACTATCCTTCACCATTGCAAATGTAATTGTCTTTCACAATTACAAATATAGCTATCATTCACAACTTTAAATAGAATTACTCTTGACAATTACAAATGGAATTATTCTTCAGAATCATAAATAGAATTATTATTCATAATTCAAAATGGAATTATTCTTCACAATTGTGAATGATATTTTCCTTCACAATCAAGAATGGAACTATCCTTCACAATAACAAAAGCGATTGTCTTTGACAATAATAAATAGTTATCGTTAACAAATATAAATGGAATCATTTTTCACAATTAAAAATGGAACTATCCTTCACAACAATAATATCGCTATCCATTACAATCATAAATGGAATTCTTCTTCACAATTATCAAAGGAAATATTCTTCATAATTATGAACGGAGTACATGTTTTCAAAATAACAAATATCACTATATTTCTGAATTATAAATCTATCTATCCTGCATAATCATCAATGAAGCTACCCTTTACAATTATAAAGTAATCTTAACCAACTGCATATTTCGCAAACTTTTAATTAAACATGGAATTATCCCTTACAATTAAACATTTAAACTAGTGTGTTACATATAACAAAGCTTTACAAGAACAAAACGCAATAGGTTTAATATAAAAAAACAAACCAAATATACAGTGTGCAAATAATCATATCAAATTATGAGCAGCTTTTTTGGAATAACACAATAAACGATGCCCGAACACATCAAAAACATTATCAAACGTAACAACACGTCGCGAGATAGTTTAATGTAAATTCAATTTGTTAACACTATGTGCCCTTAATAATCAACCGCCTATCAAGCGATGTTTTACTATGCAACTGCATGATACAATTTTAGCTTTCAAAATCGTACAATAAATATAATTTCATAGCACAAAATGGATTTTATTCCGGAGTATGCTTTCATCAGTTCTACCTTTCATCTTCGTAATTCTAAGGAATGTGATGGTATATTATTTCTATTTACAATTAAACTGAACTGACTGCGATAAGTAGTAGATGTGTTTTAACTCTCTAAATACCCGTTTGAAATGACTAATGTTGGGAAATTTGAGAATCCTAAATCATATTGTTATTCTTTGTTTAACTGGTATACTTTATAAATCTGCGTATGGGTGAAAAGAAGCAAATGAACGGTCATATTGTGGTTATAGCATTAACAGTATGGGGCCTACAGGTATATATGGCAGGTTCGGTACAGCAATGGCTCACAAATGACAGATACCTATAACTATAGATATGACTGTATATCATCAATTAGAGTTTAACAAGACTACATATAATATAAGGATATGTAGCCCTTATCACAGACAGATTGATGGTAAGACCGTATAGTAAATACTATGTAGAATACGTAATTACTCTGTAGAATACATTCAGCGCATTTCAATTGGACTATGATGCATAATGTACTTACAGTTATGCTAAGTGGACTTGTTCAGTGTCATTTGATTTTAGGAGTTTATTTTGATTTTACGAATTTATTTTGCTTTGAAAAAACACCAACAATGTTAAAATTTTACTGATTGCCCAAACGTCTTGCTGTCCATTATTGATAAATATCAATCTGTTTTGAGTTATATATAGTATATACAAACTGTATACGTGGTGCCTGTCTTTACAGTATTGACTTGTCATGCTACAGTAAGATATTTGTTTTCGAGCAGTCTCTTGGGTATCAGTGATCAGCGGATAGACATCAACCCGACTGATGTACGTTGTACATAGTTCTGATACCATACATATCCTGTCCGTATACGATACGTACATATAACCTTCCTTGTTACACTATATTGCATTAAGTAAGGGTCACATTGATTACAAATAGTTTGACTTTCTAAAAGGAAAGCTGGCTGTTAGGACACCATTTAATGGGACTGTTTGAAAACGAATTTGAACTGATAGATTGATCCCAGACAACAGCCATGGACAAATGCAGGTAGCCTGGTAATCTATATTGTAATTAATATCAGAAAACTATTGATGTCTTACACTTATTGGTTTTTCAGTCCATACAATGAAAAGACCCAACCCCAGGAGTAGGGCGTTGCTTTTGTGACGGTAGACACTGAGATGTTCATACCACCCTGTGGCCCCGTGGTCCAGGGGAACTTATACACTGTTCCCTGAAGGGTGACCTGGCAGTAGGAAGGGTCCCCGGGGATAGGGGCGCCAAGGTACAGGAAGCCGGACTCCGGCAATTTCTGGACAAAGGCGTAAACAATGGTCACCATGCTGATCTTCTTGGCAGTGTACCTGGAATAGGAAAGGATACACAGTCATTTATATATATATATATATGTAATGTGAATCAAATGACATAACTTATATCGGAACAGGTAATATGCTATTCGCCAGTCAAGTATTTTCACTTCAAGATAAATAAGACTGATGTCAAAGACAGAGATATTTTGATCAAAATTACCCTAAAAGGATATATAAGTCACAACAAAGTCACTTATGTTGATAATTACTCACTACAGAGACAGCTTGCCACTAAACTATTTAAGCAAATTTCTGTTAGCAACGCCAATGCTGTTTATAGTTTATGTTGGAGTTGAATTACGGTTTCGTTTGCACGTCGTGTTTTGCTTGTTGTTTTTAATAATCATTGAAAGTGTTAACATACCAAACTCCTGGGGTATGGGTGTCATTCTGGAAGTGCCAAGGCTTAGCGTCGTATACGGCATCAGCATTGACCGTGAGCCATTCTCCCATCTGTAGGAGTCGCTCCTCAAATACAGGCGGGATGGTTCCGTCCGACGTGGGCCCAATGTTTACCAACAGGTTACCACCGCAACTATAAACACAGGGGGCGTGTTACAGTGAGACACTGGGCCAATACATGTAGCAATATGTATCAAGGGAAGTAACTCCTCAAAAGATCAAACCGCTCGAACTGTCGACATATACTTTACGGTTCGTGATAGCCCTGTTCTATACAAAGAAAATGTTTGAATTTTTCAGTGAGTGCTCACAATTGGCTACGTATTGTAGTTGTGGCATGAATAATTGTAAAATATTTAAATTAGTTTAGGTAGGCATTTGCTCGTCCACCTGAATGATAGCCTGGTTGTTAATTGGTATAGCTAATTATCCTCATGGTCACGTCTCTGACGTTTTGTGGGGCCGTGAAGTATACATAGTTCACATACCTTACTAAGCTATTGTTTAGACCCTTCTGTAGTACGGAAATCAACCCTGAACATTTCCTACTGAGGTGGCTATTTGACTCGGACGTCCTCATTTATCGGTTTGACCGGTTCAATTAGACCAAGAAATAGTCCATATATTCCAATTATTCACTTAAACATGTAAAACATTACATTACACAAAAGAGTAGTGATGACAGAAGGTCCGCTACAATAGATCAAAGCGTGGAGGCCACTCATAGATGCGATGCACGAGGGATTGAAATACAGAAAAAAAAGCAAATATTATAAATATAGAATGGCCATGTGATAAGAAGACATTTTATTGTTTTTTAAGTGTATTCATGAATGTATTGCTGATGACTATCCTATGTCATTTTAGGGAATTTCATTTACTTAAAAAAGGCTGTGGTTGCGTTAAAGTTAAAGTGATGAACGGCGAGGAATTACGTTTTTAAACCTCACTTGAATTGTTTCTTGATAAACCACATTGCGATTCCTAAATAACTCTCCCAGTTTATTTTGGTTCCTAAGCTCTTGAAACGAATTCAAATTACCTTTTTTTTTCTCTCTCCGTGTAATTACATGTACTGGTCTGTATCCTGATTAGAGATCTGACAACATTCGTTAGAAGAAACTCGTCTGGGAAATTTAATTTGTTCCCAATGAATTCGTCAACCTTATCTATTCCGGTGACTTGTTGAATTGGACGATCATTTAATAAACTTTGTGCAAGCATTTCACTATCGACTGATATAAAACATGTAACCTCTGTATTGCTGTCGGAACCCGTTGCGGAAGCAAGTAAACGTTAGGTTTCGCCTCATAATCATTTCAACCTACAAGTCCTCTGTGTGGCCTATTTCTCAGAAATGACGAACCAATCGGAAGTATTCTACTTTCATTTTCAGTACCGAATGTAAAAACAATCGGAGATTTCACTTATCGATTTCCAATTGGAAAATCCGAGACTAAAAACAGTATCCGACGGCCAAAGGCCATTTTTAACAACCCAAGAGCTCGAGGTGATTTTCAAATGTCGCATCAACTAGTGTGAACAAGTGTTCTCCCCTCGCACAAACCCGTAACCAATCGTAATACTTCGCACAAAAAGAAGTTCGAAATACTCAGGGATAAAACAGGTCATTGTGTACGAGTTAAGCTGCTTTTTTTTCTTCTTTTTTTCTCTCTATGATTTACATAAATTCAACAAATGTCTTCAAACATATAAAAGCGAGAATCATATTACTTAATCACAAACAAATACTTCGCGGAAGAAGACAAGGTTGTCTAGTATATTGTTAACATTTTTGGGAAGATTTATTTCCGGTCCAATCCTGAACTCATCGGGATTTATCCTTGAAATAAGCGACTATTTGATTCCCTCGAGAGTTCCGAATGAATTTATTCTAGCGAAATTTGGCGATGACCGCTTAAGGTTGCTGTTTCACAGCACCTAAAAATATTCACGGCTTGTTGATTTCAGCCAGAATTCCGTACCACAGAAGTTGAACAATTCCCTCTTTACGATATATACATTGTAATAAAGTGGAATTCTCAACCGGGAAACTATGGAAAAGATAATTCGATTATTTTCTGTTTGCTCTCCTGAGGAATTACAACCTTGTTGTGTTACCTGTACATATGTGGACCTTGAGTTTAGAATTTATGCAAAGTAACTGTTCATAAAAGAATGCCACTAATATTTATAAAATGGTGCGTTAGAAAAGGTCATACAATGAAGAACAGCTGTCACAAAATCCGTAACATGACATTTACACAACAATCAACATAATATTATAAATATTATAATCCTTCACATCCGTTAATATACTATCATGTCGCTAAATCAGTGGATACATAATTACCTATCGATCTTGTACCGTAGGAAACATAATTACCTATTGATCTTGTACCGGTGGATACATAATTACCTATCGATCTTGTACCGGTGGATACATAATTACCTATCGATCTTGTACCGGTGGATACATAATTACCTATCGATCTTGTACCGGTGGATACATAATTACCTATTGATATTGTACCGGTGGATACATAATTACCTATTGATATTGTACCGGTGGATACATAATTACCTATCGATCTTGTACCGGTGGATACATAATTACCTATCGATCTTGTACCGGTGGATACATAATTACCTATTGATATTGTACCGGTGGATACATAATTACCTATCGATCTTGTACCGGTGGATACATAATTACCTATCGATCTTGTACCATTCGGAACATAATTACCTATCGATCTTGTACCATTCGGAACATAATTACCTATTGATATTGTACCGGTGGAAACATACTGGTACCATACCTACCCTACTGGTACACTACCTTACCCTAATGGTACCCTACCTTACCTACTGGTACCCTACATACCCTACAGATAACCTACCTACCCTACTAGTACCCTACCTTACCCTAATGGTACCCTACCTTACCTACTGGTACCCTACCTACCCTACAGGTAACCTACCTACCCTACAGGTAACCTACCTACCCTACTGGTACCTTACCTTACCTACTGGTACCCTACCTACCCTACTGGTACCCTACCTTACCTACTGGTACCCTACCTTACCCTACTGGTACCCTACCTTACCTACTGGTACCCTACCTTACCCTACTGGTACCCTACCTTACCCTACTGGTACCCTACCTTACCCTACTTGTACCCTACCTTACCCTACTGGTACCCTACCTTACCTACTGGTACCCTACCTACCCTACTGGTACTCTACCTTACCCTACTGGTACCCTACCTTACCCTACTAGTACCCTACCTTACCCTACTGGTACCCTACCTTACCCTACTGGTACCCTACTTACCTACTGGTACTCTACCTTACCTACTGGTACTCTACCTACCCTACTGGTACCCTACCTTACCCTACTGGTACCCTACCTTACCCTACTGGTACCCTACCTTACCCTACTGGTACCCTACCTTACCCTACTGGTACCCTACCTTACCCTACCTTACCCTACTGGTACCCTACCTTACCTACTGGTACTCTACCTTACCTACTGGTACCCTACCTTACCCTACTGGTACCCTACCTTACCTACTGGTACCCTACCTACCCTACTGGTACCCTACCTTACCCTACTGGTACCCTACCTTACCTACTGGTACCCTACCTTACCTACTGGTACTCTACCTACCCTACTGGTACCCTACCTTACCCTACTGGTACCCTACCTTACCTACTGGTACCCTACCTTACCTACTGGTACCCTACCTTACCCACTGGTACCCTACCTTACCTGCTGGTACCCTACCTTACCTGCTGCTACCCTACCTTACCCTACTGGTACCATACCTTACCCTACTGGTACCCTACCTTACTTACTGGTACCCTACCTTACCTACTGGTACCCTGCCTACTCTACTGGTACCCTACCTTACCCTACTGGTACCATACCTTACCTACTGGTACCCTACCTTACCTACTGGTACCCTACCTTACCCTACTGGTACCCTACCTTACTCTACTGGTACCCTACCTACCCTACTGGTACCCTACCTTACCCTACTGGTACATTACCTACCCTACTGGTACCCTACCTTACTCTACTGGTACCCTACCTTACCCTACTGGTACCCTACCTTACCCTACTGGTACCCTACCTACTCTACTGGTACCCTACCTTACCCTACTGGTACCCTACCTTACCCTACTGGTACCCTACCTTACCCTACTGGTACCATACCTTACCCTACTGGTACCCTACCTTACCCTACTGGTACCCTACCTTACCTACTGGTACCCTACCTTACCCTACTGGTACCCTACTGGTACCCTACCTACTCTACTGGTACCCTACCTTACTCTACTGGTACCCTACCTTACTCTACTGGTACCCTACCTTACCCTACTGGTACCCTACCTTACCTACTGCTACCCTACCTACCGTACTGCTACCCTACCTTACCCTACTGGTACCCTACCTTACCTACTGGTACCCTACTGGTACCCTAACTTACCCTAATGGTACCCTACCTTACCCTACTGGTACCATACCTTACCCTAATGGTACCCTACCTACCCTACTGGTACCTTACCTACCCTACTGGTACCCTACCTTACCTACTGGTACCCTACCTTACCCTACTGGTACCCTACCTTACCCTACTGGTACCATACCTTACCCTACTGGTACCCTACCTTACCCTACTGGTACCCTACCTTACCTACTGGTACCCTACCTTACCCTACTGGTACCATACCTTACCCTACTGGTACGAGATCTTACCCTACCTTACCCTACTGGAACACTACCTTACCCTACTGGAACTCTACCTTACCCTACTGGTACCATACCTTACCCTACTGGTACCCTACCTTACCTACTGTTACCATACCTTACCCTACTGGTCCCCTACCTACCCTACTGGTACCCTACCTTACTCTACTGGTACCCTACCTTACCCACTGGTACCCTACCTTACCCTACTGGTACCCTACCTTACCTACTGGTACCCTACCTACCCTACTGGTACCTTACCTACCCTACTGGTACCCTACCTTACCTACTGGTACCCTACCTTACCCTACTGGTACACTACCTAACCTACTGTTACCCTACCTAGCCTACAGGTAACCTACATACCCTACAGATAACCTACCTACCCTACTAGTACCCTACCTTACCCTAATGGTACCCTACCTTACCTACTGGTACCCTACCTACCCTACAGGTAACCTACCTACCCTACAGGTAACCTACCTACCCTACTGGTACCTTACCTTACCTACTGGTACCCTACCTACCCTACTGGTACCCTACCTTACCTACTGGTACCCTACCTTACCCTACTGGTACCCTACCTTACCTACTGGTACCCTACCTTACCCTACTGGTACCCTACCTTACCCTACTGGTACCCTACCTTACCCTACTTGTACCCTACCTTACCCTACTGGTACCCTACCTTACCTACTGGTACCCTACCTACCCTACTGGTACTCTACCTTACCCTACTGGTACCCTACCTTACCCTACTGGTACCCTACCTTACCCTACTGGTACCCTACCTTACCCTACCTTACCCTACTGGTACCCTACTTACCTACTGGTACTCTACCTTACCTACTGGTACTCTACCTACCCTACTGGTACCCTACCTTACCCTACTGGTACCCTACCTTACCCTACTGGTACCCTACCTTACCCTACTGGTACCCTACCTTACCCTACTGGTACCCTACCTTACCCTACCTTACCCTACTGGTACCCTACCTTACCTACTGGTACTCTACCTTACCTACTGGTACCCTACCTTACCCTACTGGTACCCTACCTTACCTACTGGTACCCTACCTACCCTACTGGTACCCTACCTTACCCTACTGGTACCCTACCTTACCTACTGGTACCCTACCTTACCTACTGGTACTCTACCTACCCTACTGGTACCCTACCTTACCCTACTGGTACCCTACCTTACCTACTGGTACCCTACCTTACCCTACTGGTACCCTACCTTACCTGCTGCTACCCTACCTTACCCTACTGGTACCCTACCTACCCTACTGGTACCCTACCTTACCTGCTGGTACCCTACCTTACCTGCTGGTACCCTACCTTACCCTACTGGTACCCTACCTACCCTACTGGTACCCTACCTTACCTACTGGTACCCTACCTTACCTACTGGTACCCTACCTTACCCTACTGGTACCATACCTTACCTACTGGTACCCTACCTTACCTACTGGTACCCTACCTTACCCTACTGGTACCCTACCTTACTCTACTGGTACCCTACCTACCCTACTGGTACCCTACCTTACCCTACTGGTACATTACCTACCCTACTGGTACCCTACCTTACTCTACTGGTACCCTACCTTACCCTACTGGTACCCTACCTTACCCTACTGGTACCCTACCTACTCTACTGGTACCCTACCTTACCCTACTGGTACCCTACCTTACCCTACTGGTACCCTACCTTACCCTACTGGTACCATACCTTACCCTACTGGTACCCTACCTTACCCTACTGGTACCCTACCTTACCTACTGGTACCCTACCTTACCCTACTGGTACCCTACTGGTACCCTACCTACTCTACTGGTACCCTACCTTACTCTACTGGTACCCTACCTTACTCTACTGGTACCCTACCTTACCCTACTGGTACCCTACCTTACCTACTGCTACCCTACCTACCGTACTGCTACCCTACCTTACCCTACTGGTACCCTACCTTACCTACTGGTACCCTACTGGTACCCTAACTTACCCTAATGGTACCCTACCTTACCCTACTGGTACCATACCTTACCCTAATGGTACCCTACCTACCCTACTGGTACCTTACCTACCCTACTGGTACCCTACCTTACCTACTGGTACCCTACCTTACCCTACTGGTACCCTACCTTACCCTACTGGTACCCTACCTACCCTACTGGTACCCTACCTTACCTACTGGTACCCTACCTTACCTACTGGTACCCTACCTTACCCTACTGGTACCATACCTTACCTACTGGTACCCTACCTTACCTACTGGTACCCTACCTTACCCTACTGGTACCCTACCTTACTCTACTGGTACCCTACCTACCCTACTGGTACCCTACCTTACCCTACTGGTACATTACCTACCCTACTGGTACCCTACCTTACTCTACTGGTACCCTACCTTACCCTACTGGTACCCTACCTTACCCTACTGGTACCCTACCTACCCTACTGGTACCCTACCTTACCCTACTGGTACCCTACCTTACCCTACTGGTACCCTACCTTACCCTACTGGTACCATACCTTACCCTACTGGTACCCTACCTTACCCTACTGGTACCCTACCTTACCTACTGGTACCCTACCTTACCCTACTGGTACCCTACTGGTACCCTACCTACTCTACTGGTACCCTACCTTACTCTACTGGTACCCTACCTTACTCTACTGGTACCCTACCTTACCCTACTGGTACCCTACCTTACCTACTGCTACCCTACCTACCGTACTGCTACCCTACCTTACCCTACTGGTACCCTACCTTACCTACTGGTACCCTACTGGTACCCTAACTTACCCTAATGGTACCCTACCTTACCCTACTGGTACCATACCTTACCCTAATGGTACCCTACCTACCCTACTGGTACCTTACCTACCCTACTGGTACCCTACCTTACCTACTGGTACCCTACCTTACCCTACTGGTACCCTACCTTACCCTACTGGTACCATACCTTACCCTACTGGTACCCTACCTTACCCTACTGGTACCCTACCTTACCTACTGGTACCCTACCTTACCCTACTGGTACCATACCTTACCCTACTGGTACGAGATCTTACCCTACCTTACCCTACTGGAACACTACCTTACCCTACTGGAACTCTACCTTACCCTACTGGTACCATACCTTACCCTACTGGTACCCTACCTTACCTACTGTTACCATACCTTACCCTACTGGTCCCCTACCTACCCTACTGGTACCCTACCTTACTCTACTGGTACCCTACCTTACCCACTGGTACCCTACCTTACCCTACTGGTACCCTACCTTACCTACTGGTACCCTACCTACCCTACTGGTACCTTACCTACCCTACTGGTACCCTACCTTACCTACTGGTACCCTACCTTACCCTACTGGTACCCTACCTTACCCTACTGGTACCATACCTTACCCTACTGGTACCATACCTTACCCTACTGGTACCCTACCTTACCTACTGGTACCCTACCTTACCCTACTGGTACCATACCTTACCCTACTGGTACGAGATCTTACCCTACCTTACCCTACTGGAACACTACCTTACCCTACTGGAACTCTACCTTACCCTACTGGTACCATACCTTACCCTACTGGTACCCTACCTTACCTACTGTTACCATACCTTACCCTACTGGTCCCCTACCTACCCTACTGGTACCCTACCTTACTCTACTGGTACCCTACCTTACCCACTGGTACCCTACCTTACCCTACTGGTACCCTACCTTACCTACTGGTACCCTACCTTACCTACTGGTACCCTACCTTACCTACTGGTAACCTACCTTACCCTACTGGAACTCTACCTTACCCTACTGGAACACTACCTTACTCTACTGGTACCCTACCTTACCTACTGGAACACTACCTTACTCTACTGGTCCCCTACCTTACCCTACTGGTACCCTACCTTACCGTACTGGTACCCTACCTTACCCTACTGTTACCAGATCTTACTCTACCTTACCCTACTGGAACTCTACCTTACCCTACTGGAACACTACCTTACTCTACTGGTACCCTACCTTACCTACTGGAACACTTCCTTATCCTACTGGAACTCGACCTTAACCTACTGGAACACTACCTTACTCTACTGGTACCCTACCTTATCCTTCTGTTACCAGATCTTACTCAAATGGTACCCTACCTTACCTACTGGAACACTACCTTACCCTACTGGAACTCTACCTTACCCTACTGGTACCCTACCTTACCCTACTGTTACCAGATCTTACCCTACCTTACCCTACTGGAACTCTACCTTACCCTACTGGTACCCTACCTTACCTACTGATACCCTACCTTACCCTACTGGTACCCTACCTTACCCTACTGGTACCCTACCTTACCCTACTGGTACCCTACCTTACCCTACTGGTACCCTACCTTACCCTACTGGTACCCTACCTTAACCTACTGGTCCCCTACCTTACCCTACTGTTACCAGATTTTACCCTACCTTACCCTACTGGAACTCTACCTTACCCTACTGGTTCTCTACCTTACCCTACTGGTACCCTACCTTAACCTACTGGTCCCCTACCTTACCCTACTGTTACCAGATCTTACCCTACCTTTCCCTACTGGTACCCTACCTTACCCTACTGGAACTCTACCTTACCCTACTGGAACACTACCTTACTCTACTGGTACCCTACCTTACCCTACTGGTACCCTACCTTACCCTACTGGAACTCTACCTTACCCTACTGGTACCCTACCTTACCCTACTGGTACCCTACCTACCCTACTGGTACCCTACCTTACCCTAATGGTACACTACCTACCCTACTGGTACCCTACCTTACCCACTGGTACCCTACCTTACCTACTGGTACCCTACCTTACCCTACTGGTACTCTACCTTACCCTACTGGTACCCTACCTTACCTACTGGTACCCTACCTTACCTACTGGTACCCTACCTTACCCTACTGGTACCCTACCTTACCAACTGGTACCCTACCTACCCTACTTGTACCCTACCTTACCCTACTGGTACCCTAACTTGCCCTACTGGTACCCTACCTTACCCTACTGGTACCCTTCCTTACCCTACTGGTACCCTACCTACCCTACTGGTACCCTACCTTACCCTACTGGTACCCTACCTTACCTACTGGTACCCTACCTTACCCTACTGGTACCCTACCTTACCTACTGGTACCCTACCTTACCTACTGGTACCCTACCTTACCTACTGGTACCCTGCCTACCCTACTGGTACCCTACCTTACCTACTGGTACCCTACCTTACCCTTCTGGTACCCTACCTTACCTACTGGTACCCTACCTACCCTACTGGTACCCTACCTTACCTACTGGTACCCTACCTTACCCTACTGGTACCTTACCTACCCTACTGGTACCCTACCTTACCCTACCGGTACCCTACCTACCCTACTGGTACCCTACCTTATCGTTTCCGACAGTGTTGCTATAAGTTCCTTTATGGTTAACACATCTGATAGATCCATGTTGCTCCGGTATCCCCAAGACTTCCGGTCCAGCGTCATGGCATTTTCCCACTTATGCTTCTGAAGGACACCTGGTAAGGAAGCATATATTTATTTACGTTTCTGATTATTTTGTATGTCTTATCGGCGAGTATATCATTTGCATGTTTTCAAATTTGAATATTCAAAACAAATCTGAGTCGGAATTGCCTTTATTTAGAATTGACATTGATACACAAAAACATCAGGACTATCAATTCTGAGTAACAAAAGGGAATGATCAAATCAAGAACCTATATAGTTTTTGAATTATGTGATTAACCATTGTTTGCCAATGCATATTTCGCTGGTGATAAGTGTCACCAAAACATGATATATATTTCCAATCAGTGGACAAACATCTGGTCTAGGGAGCCTGAAGTTGGTTCCGAGTTCCGAGTTCCGTTTAAGAAAAACTGAAATACTATGTATTAGCTTGATTGGATTTGGTCCCAGTTCCGAGTTCTGTTTAAGAAAAACTGAAATACTATGTATTAGCTTTATTGGTTTTGGTCCCAGTTCCGAGTTCTGTTTAAGAAAAACTGAAATACTATGTATTAGCTTTATTGGTTTTGGTCCCAGTTCCGAGTTTTGTAAGTGTACAGTCATCTCCTTCGCGACTGTGTACAGTTACTCGCATCACATGCTAGTAACCTGTCATGTGATTTTTACTATGTCAGGTTACTCGCATCACATGCTAGTAACCCGTCATGTGATTTTTACTATGTCAGGCTACTCGCATCACATGCTAGTAACCTGTCATGTGATTTTTACAATGTCAGGTTACTCGCATCACATGCTAGTAACCCGTCATGTGATTTTTACTATGTCAGGTTACTCGCATCACATAAATGCGAGTAACGTGACGGCTGATATCGGCCATCGTAGAAATACTATGTATTAGCTTGATTGGTTTTGGTCCAGTTCCGAGTTCCGTTTAAGATAAACGGAACTTGGAACCAGTTCCGAGTTCCGTTTAAGAAAAACTGAAATACTATGTATTAGCTTTATTGGTTTTGGTCCCAGTTCCGAGTTCTGTTTAAGAAAAACTGAAATACTATGTATTAGCTTGATTGGTTTTGGTCCAGTTCCGAGTTCCGTTTAAGATAAACGGAACTTGGAACCAGTTCCGAGTTCCGTTTAAGAAAAACTGAAATACTATGTATTAGCTTTATTGGTTTTGGTCCCAGTTCCGAGTTCCGTTTAAGAAAAACGGAACTGCAATGTATTAGCTTGACGAGTTTTGGTCCCAGTTACGCTGACTATGCTGAAAATCTTGAAAAACAAAATAAATAAAATTTATTTTTTTTAAACGGAGACGATTTGTTAACAAGAATACAAGTTATCGCACGGAAACAAACGTATGAATAAATTTAATATTTTCAGTAGCAGATCATGTGAGCTCTGACTTACAAAACTAAAATGCAATCCCAAGCACCCCCTCCTCGCGGGAACAAAGCAATATGTCTCTCCGAAACTTACGGGGCGACATAATTAATGGTTATCATTTATTCGATTTATTTATATGAATAATTCCATTATTGATATCATTAATTCAAGGAATAAAGTAATATCAATAGGAATTGTTGATGTAATTTATTCATTAAATGATATAAATTAGAATTCATGATATCGTTAAATCATTTAATGATACCATATATTCGAATTAGTGATATCACAAATTGTAGATTTAATCTAATCAATTAGTCTAATCATTGACAGCGAATAACAAGGAAGGCCTTTGGCAACAGCTCCTTAGAAGTTTCCTGCTACCCCGCGTATTTCTATGTTTCCAGGTGCCAATGAAAGAACTCTTCAATATTATTAAATGAAATTGTATTTTTTTTATTTGTGTTGAATAAAACTTCAGTAATACCGATTAAAAATTTTTCCCAGTCGTCGTATAGACATTTCACCTCAAAAGTAGAAGCCATATTGAAAAACAAAATGGTGTATGAAATATACTTTGCAGTTATTGCTTTGCTTGTGTACTTTAACTTCACACATATAGATACATTAACTACAAATAAAAACTCATATCTCCCTCCATGGACCCACATTTCGCGATATCTAGAAAGCTGCTTTAACAAACTATTTGTAATTTACGAAAGGGTAAAAAAAAAGAAATGTACCATGAACGAAAACTGCGTTGTAACATTCTCTCTTGGAGGTTACAACGCAACAATTTCTCGTAATTTTACAACACCAGTCGTGTTGTTATCCTTAAACGGAACTCGGAACTGGTTCCCAGTTCCGTTTTACTTAAACGGAACTCGGAACTGGTTTCTAGTTTCGTTTTTCTTCAACGGAACTGAAAACTAGGACCAAGTCCCTTAAAATTCATACGTGCCTGATAAATGACTTTGCATCCATTTGACACATGTAGTTTTTCTTCCCCAGATTCGGGTCTCATATTGAGATAAAGTACATAGAATATTTTCTTAAACGGAACTCGGAACTGGTTCCTAATTTCGTTTTTCTTCAACGACTGAAAACTAGGACCAAGTCCCTTAAAATTCATACGTGAATGATAAATGACTTTGCACCCATTTGACACATGTAGTTTTTCTTCTTCAGATTCGGGTCTCATATTGAGATAAAGTACATAGAATATTTTCTTAAACGGAACTCGGAACTGAGACCAAAACCAATAAAGCTTATACATAGTATTTCAGTTTTTCTTAAACGGAACTCGGAACTGGGACCTTAATCAATAAAGCTAATTCATAGTATTTCAGTTTTTCTTAAACGGAACTCGGAACTGGTTCCGAGTTCCGTTTATCTTAAACGGAACTCGGAACTGGTTCCTAGTTCCGTTTTACTTAAACGGAACTCGGAACTGGTTCCTAGTTCCGTTTTACTTAAACGGAACTGAAAACTAGGACCAAGTCCCTTAAAATTCATACGTGAATGATAAATGACTTTGCACCCATTTGACAAATGTAGTTTTTCTTCAGATTCGGGTCTCATATTGAGATAAAGTACATAGAATATTTTCTTAAACGGAACTCGGAACTGGCTAATACATAGTATTTCAGTTTTTCTTAAACGGAACTCGGAACTGGGACCAAAACTCGTAAACCTAATACATTGCAGTTCCGTTTTTCTTAAACGGAACTCGGAACTGGGACCAAAACCAATAAAGCTAATACATAGTATTTCAGTTTTTCTTAAATGGAACTCGGAACTGGGACCAAAACCAATATTCTTAAACGGAACTCGGAACTGGTTCCGAGTTCCGTTTATCTTAAACGGAACTCGGAACTGGGACCAAAACCAATAAAGCTTATACATAGTATTTCAGTTTTTCTTAAACGGAACTCGGAACTGGGACCTTAATCAATAAAGCTAATACATAGTATTTCAGTTTTTCTTAAACGGAACTCGGAACTGGGACCTTAATCAATAAAGCTAATTTATAGTATTTCAGTTTTTCTTAAACGGAACTCGGAACTGGGACCTTAATCAATAAAGCTAATTTGTAGTATTTCAGTTTTTCTTAAACGGAACTCGGCACTGGTTCCGAGTTCCGTTTATCTTAAACGGAACTCGGAACTGGGACCTTAATCAATAAAGCTAATACATGTACATAGTATTTCAGTTTTTCTTAAACGGAACTCGGAACTGGTTCCGAGTTCCGTTTATCTTAAACGGAACTCGGAACTGGTTCCTAGTTCCGTTTTACTTAAACGGAACTCGGAACTGGTTCCTAGTTCCGTTTTACTTAAACGGAACTGAAAACTAGGACCAAGTCCCTTAAAATTCATACGTGAATGATAAATGACTTTGCACCCATTTGACAAATGTAGTTTTTCTTCAGATTCGGGTCTCATATTGAGATAAAGTACATAGAATATTTTCTTAAACGGAACTCGGAACTGGCTAATACATAGTATTTCAGTTTTTCTTAAACGGAACTCGGAACTGGGACCAAAACTCGTAAACCTAATACATTGCAGTTCCGTTTTTCTTAAACGGAACTCGGAACTGGGACCAAAACCAATAAAGCTAATACATAGTATTTCAGTTTTTCTTAAATGGAACTCGGAAGTGGGACCAAAACCAATATTCTTAAACGGAACTCGGAACTGGTTCCGAGTTCCGTTTATCTTAAACGGAACTCGGAACTGGGACCAAAACCAATAAAGCTTATACATAGTATTTCAGTTTTTCTTAAACGGAACTCGGAACTGGGACCTTAATCAATAAAGCTAATACATAGTATTTCAGTTTTTCTTAAACGGAACTCGGAACTGGGACCTTAATCAATAAAGCTAATTTATAGTATTTCAGTTTTTCTTAAACGGAACTCGGAACTGGGACCTTAATCAATAAAGCTAATTTGTAGTATTTCAGTTTTTCTTAAACGGAACTCGGCACTGGTTCCGAGTTCCGTTTATCTTAAACGGAACTCGGAACTGGGACCTTAATCAATAAAGCTAATACATGTACATAGTATTTCAGTTTTTCTTAAACGGAACTCGGAACTGAGACCTTAATCAATAAAGCTAATTTGTAGTATTTCAGTTTTTCTTAAACGGAACTCGGAACTGGTTCCGAGTTCCGTTTTACTTAAACGGAACTCGGAACTCGGAACTCGGAACCAACTTCAGGCTCCCTCTGGGCTATTGATACCAGTCAATGAAATACTCTGTTGCAAGCACATGAATAGAGTGTATTGGAATGTACTGGGGATAGTTTTGTTTAAAAGAGGAACACAGGCACATTGTATCTGTTAAAGTAAACTACATTATCCAAAAAAAACTTAGGTCTTATAGGTACGAGTAGACATTCAACTATAACATAGGACTTAAAAGCAACGTCCCTCAGGCTTGATGTAGACAACCGTGAACGTGATGGCTGTTCCACGTGACTGTGTGTGGACATGCAATGATGGTCTAAAGTTGATTATATTCTTGACTTGAGATTGATGATGTAAAACCATTCACAAGAGACTATATTGCATCCATGTCAATTTCTGTTATTCTACATGAGCTGTCTCCTACCGGCTTTTTACTCTCATTTACTCCATTATATATATTTAACCTGCTTTATCTTTATGTCGATTTATGAGTCTGTAAGGAAGGTGATATATCTCTCTACAAGTGTATTAAAGTTCTTGTTTGTTGGTGCAATGAGTCGTACATATGCACTAGCCAGACAGGTGCCCGGTATGTATTAGGAATGAACTACCTTATATGTGTTCTACCAACGTAGACTCAATAAACACACAGTGGAAGCCATACAGTATGCCCCTGACGTACAGACAATGTTACAGTGTATGTACAGGCTTATCAGTGTACTTATCTAGATAGTATATCTATTGGCATTACTTGTATACCTGGATCGTAGCGGTCAGCGCAGGTGAAATAACCGCCATGTTTACACATGACTCCACTTCCCCACCGGTCATTGGTCAAAACATTGTCCTTCACGGGGCTAAAATATAAGTTAAATGAACATATATCATATTCACGGGACTAAAACACAATTTGTTTTATCCGTTAATTTGATATCCTTTCACATGGAGAAACTTGTATATTCAATATACTTTACGAAATACACAGATTTTCGGACACATGTACTGGACGTTGTTAGATATCAAATAACTTCTTTGTGTTTGGACGACCTCAGGATGGCCATGCAGGCCAGGAACTGGGTAGATAGAGATGGGTTGAGGTGACATGCTAGTTGGGTTACAGGGGTGTTAGGTAGTACCTATCGTTGTACACCCAGGCCAGGAATTGGGTACAGAGAGAAGGGTTGACGTAGCGTACTACATTTTGTAGGTGGGTTACAGGGGTGGTAGGTAGTACCTATCGTTGTACAGCCAGGCCAGGAATTGGGTACAGAGAGAAGGGTTGACGTAGCGTACTACATTTTGTAGGTGGGTTACAGAGGTGTTAGGTAGTACCTATCGTTGTACAGCCAGGCAAGGAATTGGGTACATAGAGATGGGTTGACGGAACGTATAAGTGGGATCACAGGGGTGGTGTAGGTAGTACCTATCGTTGTACAGCCAGGCCAGGAATTGGGTGGAGTTCCAGTAAGTGTCCGGTGCCTCCCAGTCCCCGTCCGACCAGATCAGATCCGGTTTGTATCTGTTCACAATTTCGTATAGTTCGGGTAGAGTCTTCGCCTGCGTGTTACAGAACAACAACATAGAAACCAATGCTTTCATCAAACTAAGATGTTTTTTTTAATAAACTGTCTGTCGTTTATTTTTAAGATAAAGGATTGAGACATACCCTGACGAAGTCCTGGGTCTTGAACTTGCTTGCCTTGTCCGCAAGGTACATTGGATTGAACCATTCGAACAGGGAATGATAAAGTCCGAAAAACATGGAGGTTTTATTTCTGACGGCGTTGGCTAGCTCACCTAGAGGAGAGGAATCACAAAAAAAACGCAAGTATATAAACATAATTCAGTTTTATTAAAATTTTACTTTGGACGGTCAACAAAGCACTTGGAATATGCTAGTTTATTGCATTTTTGCCAGTGAAATATAGAAATTTATCAAACTAGAAAAACTTATATTTTCACTGCGGCAATGAGCAGTGAAATTATAAGATTTTGCAGTGAAAATATAAGTTTTGCCGTGAAAATATAAGTTGTTTTTTATTTAGACCAATCGGAGCGAACCTTTGTATTCACCTCATTGAAACTTGCCGATTTTTCCAATCGAAGCGAAGATAGATAAATTGGTTATTTTGCTATATTTCTGCAATATTCACACTAGTTTTTGACAAAACACTCACTTGATGTTAGCTATTCATGCACAGATTCTCCGATAACAGCAAAAAACGCTTAAATTGCGTTCGTCAGTCCTTTCAAAGGTTCGCCGTCAAGTTGACGTGGAGTAACGTCACAAAGAGATGACATCATGAATTATTTTTCTGATTTCCGCACTTTTTGACACTTTTATAGTTCGATATTTTTAATTTTGTTTTTAAGTTTATAAAATGCAATAAACAGAAAAATGAATGGTTTCCTGTTAAATATAACATATATTTCCCGAGTATGACAGAATATTTAGATATTTTTCTCTCGTGCTTTGCACTCGTGAAAATATCGATATTATGTCGTACTCGTGAAATATATGTTATATTAAACGGGAAACCATTCCATATCCTCTATATACTGATTGTAAGTAATGTGTTATCCCCTTGGTATCTTTACGTTCCGACATACCAGATACCGTCACTTCTTGTGAGAGCATTGTCCAACAAGTTGTCGTTTCGCTCGTAGTCTTAAATCATTTCTAAAGTGCGGGAGTCATCTATCGTTATTTCAATTACTGACGACTAACATATCAGGAAGCAATGGAATTAGAATACTCATATTTTAAATATAATCCTCCATCATTATTCTTTTAACAGATATATAATTTTGCACAATTTTGAATCAAAATATACATGTAGGATTAGGTCGTTGTTAACAAAAGTACCTTCACACAGCATTTTTATGATTGACATTCAGACAAGAGTGCCGTGGTAAGCATTTTCACAACATAGCCACCAAAACAAGCAGTATATATCTAGGAACTAACATTTGACGCTACTAAAAAGTGTAATAAAGGGAATTATAGGGAATGGTGTATTGCATTTTTGCTCTGTTACACTGATGAGCTAGTGGCCTAAAGTTATGAATAAATCTTGAACCTGGATGTAAATTATTGCGCAAGCCGAAACTTACCGACCAGATCCCGTTTTGGCCCAACGTCCATGGCGTTCCAGTTCCAAGAATGTTCAGATGGCCACATGGTGTAGCCCTCGTGGTGTTTAGAGGTCAAAACGACATACCTAAAACAAGGAAATTAACTATAAAGGTCAAGTACGTGAATAACAAATCTATGAATATGAAAAGGATATAGGATGTACCCGGAAATTAGATACTTATTGAGGTTTTACGTCTTATACGTACATGTGGAGACGGTATCTATAAATGCCGAGATAACTCAAGCTTTCAGTGCTATCACATTGAAATACCATAACCTCTCCGGTCAGACTAAATACTAATAACCCCTGATCTCCGGTCCGACTAAATACTAATAACCCCTGATCTCCGGTCAGACTAAATACTAATAACCCCTGATCTCCGGTCAGACTAAATACTAATAACCCCTGATCTCCGGTCAGACTAAATACTAATAACCCCTGATCTCCGGTCAGACTAAATACTAATAACCCCTGATCTCCGGTCAGACTAAATACTAATAACCCCTGATCTCCGGTCAGACTAAATACTAATAACCTCTGATCTCCGGTCAGACTAAATACTAATAACCCCTGATCTCCGGTCAGACTAAATACTAATAACCCCTGATCTCCGGTCAGACTAAATACTAATAACCTCTGATCTCCGGTCAGACTAAATACTAATAACCCCTGATCTCCGGTCAGACTAAATACTAATAACCTCTGATCTCCAGTCACATTAAATACTAATAACCTCTGATCTCCGGTCAGACTAAATACTAATAACCCCTGATCTCCGGTCAGACTAAATACTAATAACCTCTGATCTCCGGTCAGACTAAATACTAATAACCCCTGATCTCCGGTCAGACTAAATACTAATAACCCCTGATCTCCGGTCAGACTAAATACTAATAACCCCTGATCTCCGGTCAGACTAAATACTAATAACCCCTGATCTCCGGTCAGACTTAATACTAATAACCCCTGATCTCCGGTCAGACTAAATACTAATAACCCCTGATCTCCGGTCAGACTAAATACTAATAACCCCTGATCTCCGGTCAGACTAAATACTAATAACCTCTGATCTCCGGTCACATTAAATATTTATAACCCCTGATCTCCGGTCACATTAAATAGTAATAACCTCTGATCTCCGGTCACATTAAATACTAATAACCCCTGATCTCCGGTCAGACTAAATACTAATAACCCCTGATCTCCGGTCAGACTAAATACTAATAACCTCTGATCTCCGGTCAGACTAAATACTAATAACCCCTGATCTCCGGTCTCATTAAATACTAATAACCTCTGATCTCCGGTCAGACTAAATACTAATAACCCCTGATCTCCGGTCAGACTAAATACTAATAACCTCTGATCTCCGGTCACATTAAATACTAATAACCCCTGATCTCCGGTCACATTAAATATTTATAACCTGTGATCTCCGGTCACATTAAATATTTATAACCTCTGATCTGCGGTCACATTAAATACTTATAACCTCTGATCTCCCGTCACATTAAATACTTATAACCTCTGATCTCCGGTCACATTAAATACTTATAACCTCTGATCTCCGGTCACATTAAATATTTATACCCTCTGATCTCCGGTCAGACTAAATACTAATAACCTCTGATCTCCGGTCAGACTAAATACTAATAACCTCTGATCTCCGGTCACATTAAATACTTATAACCTCTGATCTCCCGTCACATTAAATACTTATAACCTCTGATCTCCGGTCACATTAAATACTTATAACCTCTGATCTCCGGTCACATTAAATATTTATACCCTCTGATCTCCGGTCAGACTAAATACTAATAACCTCTGATCTCCGGTCAGACTAAATACTAATAACCTCTGATCTCCGGTCACATTAAATACTTATAACCTCTGATCTCCCGTCACATTAAATACTTATAACCTCTGATCTCCGGTCACATTAAATACTTATAACCTCTGATCTCCGGTCACATTAAATATTTATACCCTCTGATCTCCGGTCAGACTAAATACTAATAACCTCTGATCTCCGGTCACATTAAATACTAATAACCTCTGATCTGGGGTCAGACTAAATACTAATAACCCCTGATCTCCGGTCAGACTAAATACTAATAACCTCTGATCTCCGGTCAGACTAAATACTAATAACCTCTGATCTCCGGTCACATTAAATACTTATAACCTCTGATCTCCAGTCACATTAAATATTTATACCCTCTGATCTCCGGTCAGACTAAATACTAATAACCCCTGATCTCCGGTCAGACTAAATACTAATAACCTCTGATCTCCGGTCAGACTAAATACTAATAACCTCTGATCTCCGGTCACATTAAATACTTATAACCTCTGATCTCCAGTCACATTAAATATTTATACCCTCTGATCTCCGGTCAGACTAAATACTAATAACCCCTGATCTCCGGTCAGACTAAATACTTATAACCTCTGATCTCCGGTCACATTAAATACTAATAACCTCTGATCTCCCGTCACATTAAATACTTATAACCTCTGATCTCCGGTCACATTAAATACTAATAACCCCTGATCTCCGGTCACATTAAATACTAATAACCCCTGATCTCCGGTCACATTAAATATTTATACCCTCTGATCTCCGGTCACATTAAATACTTATAACCTCTGATCTCCGGTCACATTAAATACTTATAACCTCTGATCTCCAGTCACATTAAATATTTATACCCTCTGATCTCCGGTCAGACTAAATACTAATAACCTCTGATCTCCGGTCACATTAAATACTAATAACCTCTGATCTCCGGTCAGACTAAATACTAATAACCTCTGATCTCCGGTCAGACTAAATACTAATAACCTCTGATCTCCGGTCACATTAAATACTTATAACCTCTTATCTCCCGTCACATTAAATACTAATAACCTCTGATCTCCGGTCACATTAAATACTTATAACCTCTGATCTCCAGTCACATTAAATACTAATAACCTCTGATCTCCCGTCACATTAAATACTAATAACCCCTGATCTCCGGTCACATTAAATACTTATAACCTCTGATCTCCTGTCACATTAAATACTTATAACCTCTGATCTCCGGTCAGACTAAATACTTATAACCTCTGATCTCCGGTCACATTAAATACTAATAACCCCTGATCTCCGGTCACATTAAATACTAATAACCCCTGATCTCCGGTCACATTAAATACTAATAACCCCTGATCTCCGGTCACATTAAATACTTATAACCTCTGATCTCCCGTCACATTAAATATTAATAACCTCTGATCTCCGGTCACATTAAATACTTATAACCTCTGATCTCCGGTCACATTAAATACTAATAACCCCTGATCTCCGGTCACATTAAATACTAATAACCCCTGATCTCCGGTCACATTAAATACTAATAACCCCTGATCTCCGGTCAGACTAAATACTAATAACCCCTGATCTCCGGTCAGACTAAATACTAATAACCCCTGATCTCCGGTCAGACTAAATACTTATAACCTCTGATCTCCGGTTACATTAAATACTTATAACCTCTGATCTCCCGTCACATTAAATACTTATAACCTCTGATCTCCGGTCACATTAAATACTAATAACCTCTGATCTCCGGTCACATTAAATATTTATAACCTCTGATCTCCGGTCACATTAAATACTTATAACCTCTGATCTCCAGTCACATTAAATACTAATAACCTCTGATCTCCGGTCACATTAAATACTGATAATCTAGCCCGTTCTATGTAAAACTGACCGTCAGGTAATGGGCAGAATCTATATGGAAATACATTTATATTCTCAATATAAAGCCCGTATTATGAGTCTGTCACACTGTTTCAGTGGAACTGGAAGTCACAATACCAGCTTAAGCTACTCGATCTAGTGGTAAAGGTCCAATGGTCCCGGCGAACATGTCTCCTGTTTCGTAAATACACTTCAAGATCTAATTCAACAATCTAACACCCGATGAAATAGACAAAACCAAGATTTTGAATTCTAAATTCATATCTGAAATATAAACACGTGTTATAAACTGGTCACGCAGATAATTTTCTTATTTTTATGAATATACTTAATTACTCGCTATAGAAATGATACAATGGGACAGCAAACAAAATCGTTCATCACTATGGGTTACAGCATATACTTACCCCGCCCCTGACTTGTCAAGAACCTCCGCCCATTTGTTGGCGTCAAAGTTTGATGCAGTGAACTCGGGTCCGAAGTCTGGGTAGGTGAAGCCGGGAGGGTAGTTTGCCTCCATAAACTCGATACAGTCGTTATACTTAGCGCCCTGCCAGTCCCACCAGAACCATTCTGACCGGAAGGCCGGCACAGAGAATACTCCCCAGTGGATAAATACCCCAATCTTGATACCATCGTACCACGGCGGGAGGGGGCGTTTGTCAAGGGAGTCCCAATCCGGGGTGTAGCGCGTCCCGCCAACCCATCCACCCAACAGGACGGCCAGCACAACCAAACCAACCTGTTTACAAACAGGTGCCATTTTGATCTGGCGTCACATGACTTGTGTGCTCTATAAATAAAACTAAACAACGGTGAACATGTGTATACATTGTATGTGTGTATTCGATGTATATGTTCGATATAGAATTAAAAATAAGTGTCAACCCGGCTATGACCTCTCCCCGGATCGGAGACCTACAAAAATGAAGTAAAGAGTAGTGTTTATGAAATGCCACTACTTAATAGATATTCTAAAAGAGTTCTTTACTTAGCTTGTCTAACAGTATACGTCAATATCCAGCGGGTTGTCTCCCTTTCGCCATTTATTTACATAAAGTAATACAAACAACAGTATCTTATCAAAAATGTTTCATTAAATGCAAACAAATATTTAAAGGGAGTGCTTGACATAAAATAATGCACAAATTGTATACTTAGAAGCTGTAACTGGCGTTAGAAGTTAGAAATATTCTATTTTCTACTGGCTATGGTAATGTTTGCATGGTTGAGCCATAACGTAAATATAATTAGAAATCATCTCTGCAATTATTTCAGCAGCGTTTAACGCACATGTTTAATGCTCATCGAAGTATTTTTTGTACAAATTTTAAATCGAATCTTTTACTCTTCAACATTATTTAAGAAAATCTATTCCAGATCTTTATCTCCGGTGTATTTCTAAATTTCGATTACCGTCTTATCAATTACGTATTGAAGAAGACAAATTCCCAAACATTCAAAGAGAACACAGATTTTGCATTCACTGTAATCAAAATTTGTTAGAAGATAAATTTCACTTCATGTTTATTTGTCCTCTTTAAAAATTATATTAAGAGATATTACTAGAATCGGCCATCATCTTATAAACTGTTTCAATTATCAACTGTTCAGAATTAAAAGAAACTATATGTAACTTAGGCAAATATCTAAAACTAAGTTTCACAAGTTACAATGTACGTTCCACGCTCAAGTTCAAGTTCAAGTTCTTTATTACTTTAAGCCCTTTGGCTCATCCGTAGACATGTGAATATTCATATTACAACAAAATTATTGACCACTTTCGCACTACATTCAAACGGACAAATGAACGTGACATCTAACGTTTAGTGTAGAGAATGAGCATAATATTATTATGGTAAATTAAAATACTTATACATCGACACTTTATCACTAGCCCTCCACCTCTGGGTTGCAAGTTCGAAACCTACGTGGGGCAGTTGCCAGGCACTGACCGTATGCCGGTGGTTTTTCTCCAGGTACTTCGGCTTTCCTCCGCCTCAAAAACCAGGCACGTCCTTAAATGACACTGGCTGTTAATAGGACGTTAAACAAAATAAACTAAACTAAATTATACATTGAGAATTGCTGGCATATTATAAAATTCTCAGATCGTAAATACCAAGTAGACATCATGTAGACATACCTATATCTGGAGCTCAATAACACAAAATCACCCCCTGAAAACTGAAAATTGTCGATTTCTAATGTTAAAAGACTTTTCAGAAACTGTTTCTGGCATGGATAGCTGAAAAATAACAACTAGAGTTGTTGAACAAAAAAAAATGACTTTAATCATTTCAGCCGTTGAGTAGGAAAACGAAAATAACTAAAGTCATAATAAGGAACTTAATATTGTAACTTTCCCGGTTCGGTTTTGTGCTATGTATCATCCATATTGTCTTGACAACAACAATTTTTTGCCGCCTGAAGTTGAAACGGAAACAGTAATCAAATATTTAAAGCCACATACTCCCAAACAACCTAAAATTCTAGTTGCACACGTGTATTAATGGCAATCCAAGATGCTCATTCATGCTCTCCTAACCACTGGCCTGGACACTTGACCGGGGGAGTCCTTGAGACATCAGCGTATAAAAAGAACTCGCCGCATTTATATTTATCGCGAGATTTGTCACGGAGCCGAGAATGAGGCTATAACAACGTGCATTGCACATAAACTACACACATGGCCGTTGTTTACATATCGTGCATACGTGAACTTTGCCTAATAATGCGTTCATTTAAACATATAAACAATATATTCGCATAATAACTGAACAAAAGAAACATAGTTTACATTTAAATACTTAATTTCAAAATGAAGCAATATGCATACAAAAAAAACATCGATAAAATTTTAGATCGGTGAAGTTGACAAAGCTATAACCAGCAATCCAATAGACGTTCGGCAAAATCGGAATTCGAGTCTATTCCCTTTTCTTTTCTTGAACGAATCCAACGAATCATTTCCTTTCCTAAGGAAATACTCGGGTTTTGCTGATTCCACTCAGTTTGCGTCTATTTTTGGCAGAATCTGTCTGCGTTTTCCTAAATGTAGGTCCACGCTTTTGGCGTTCCGCCATTTTGTATGGACTGTAAAACCCGCCGTTGCATTAATATTCTGGGACTAATTTTCAGAGAAACATGGTCCGGCAGCCACAGTTATTATTATTGGGAATTCCCCGTATACTTTCATAAATTTTCATTTTCTTTCAGTTTCTGATTCACTATAGTCTGTTAGGTATGTATCAAGTCCAAAAACTGTAAAAAGCTCAAAATGTAAACATTGCTATATGTTTTTTCGTGAGTATGTGGCTTTAACATTGTGTTAAACGCTAATTATACAGAAAAAAACAACAATCAAATGGTATTTTGAAAGCGTCATGTCGTAAGCAAGTATGGACTAGGGCAAACTGAAATACAAAGTAGATACATACAATGAAGCAGTACCGCTAACAGATATCACGTTAGAATAACTGTAAATTAGAATGAAAATAAGCATTAGGAATTGGGAATAGCAAGTAAAAATAAGTAAGAATTTGACAATGGAAATTGTTATCGCTCTTTCTTGAGAATTACCGAATGGATCGTAAATGGTACCTAGTTGTGGCCTTCTGATTTTGAGACTGACCAGAATAACAAAATGAGTGACAGGCCGGCATCTTTGCTTTTGGCGATGAAACTTTGTTATCGCCATTTCTTGAGAAGTACTTTAAACAGAATTTTACAAACTTTGTCATGCATACTCTCACCAACATGAAAGGTTCATTTATTTGATTGGATATATCTAAACGTAATTATTTGTAAATTGAAACGTATTCAACCGATACCAGTTGGAAGTCTATTAACTATGACGTATCCAATTCATATTATGTAATTATCTGTCATTCATATACTGTATATATTTGTACTGATAAATCGTAAGGTTTAATACATGAATTGAATATTCAATTTTCGTCACCAATTAGTATGTGAAATGACTAAAAATATTTAATGGAGTGTAAATATATATTAAACATAATTTCACATCATAACTGATCTCTTACTTCTTCTGTGAAGGCACATTGTAAAACGACATGAATATAAACATAATTATATATTTTACCACACTTGTGATGTACTTCCTTCATGATTGTCTTTAAGTTATAATTAGTGTGGCGTTATTTTGTGAGTAGCTTCTCTGCTGTTAGGAAATTTATTCATTAACTTCAAAACCTGCGAGGTGTTAAATCATTACGAAATGATATAAATATGTGAAAATCAGGATCACTACTCAATCTTTCTATCCATACTTTTTTTTCGTATAAATGTACATTATATTTTACTTTCGCTTTCCATTTACTTTTCACTTGAAATACTCCATCTGATAAGCAATCTTGTAAGAATTTGTGTGATTCTTATTTCTTAAGAACTATTATTATATCATTTGTAAGCCCGTTACTTTACATATTGGTATCCATATATGTCATTAAAAGTTCATTTTTCGAAAGACACTACAATTCACACCAATGGAGAGCCGAATCATACGATTTTAATTCAATCATTTTACAAATAATTAATTGATTTAACGCACATGGATGAGCTCCACAGACTTACAGGATTCTGTTAAAAAGGTAACATCGTCTCACTGAGGTATAATACTATATCATATCTCTCTCACTGTGGATATACTACCATTCATCAAGTTATAACAACTAGTACGTTTACTATATCATATCTCTCTCACTGTGGATATACTACCATTCATCAAGTTATAACAACTAGTACGTTTACTATATCATATCTCTCTCACTGTGGATATACTACCATTCATCAAGTTCTAACAGCTTTTACTATATCATACCTGTCTTACTATGAAGATATTACCATTAATCCTACATATGTTCAGCTTTCTGTTGTTATTTCGTTATGCTCTACTCAGAATACTTGTGTTTATTTCGAGAAAAAAATGAAACCCTGAATACTGGTGGTTTTATTTACATCCTGTACACATTGTTATTAACTACAAACAATGTACTAAATACTGAAATACTGGTATAGTGTTACAGAAATCAGACAAGTAAAGACACGATGTGGTGTTTCTTAATATTGTTTTTGTATGTTATGCATCCCAATTATACATGTAGGTACGGAAGTTGAAAAGGAACGCAGAAAAATAAGCTCGGTGGTGCTAGAAAATGAATATAATTTTCTTTCTCGGATCAACGATTTTCTTCTCATAATAACTTTACTTTTCAGCCGAAAGTAATAGTTCTTATGATTCACTTGACTTGCAAATTTATAGATAAATTAACGAAAAGTCGTTCAATTTTAAGGTAAATGGAAAACAAACTTTACGGAAGAGCATGTATCGCTTTAAATTATGTTACTTCCCTAACAAAAAATAAATAAATGAATAGGCCGAAAATAACTTAAATCACAATGCTACCTCATAATACTCGATAAAACGAGGACAAAATATGGATAAATAACGAACATTTATACGGAGACCATTCAGAATGCGCAAAGACTAGTTATTCTGGGGAAATGGAGGACATCCGCAATACATAGGTTGATAACGTAACGTTTAAAACTTCATATTGATCTAGGAAAAAATGGTTTATTGTCCCTCCAATAAAGAATTTCGAAGTATTTGTAAGAAATTTGCGTGAGGGATTTCATAATTTAACATTCCGAAATTCTTTTTGGCAAACTAAAAATTCACGAGTTATCCCCCTTTACATCGAATATTTTTAATGGTGTAGCCTAACTTTCACTGGCAAAATCACTGAATAAATGGTTGACATCGAAATAAGTCGTGGCTAACTTCTGTTGATGTATGGTGGTGTTATGTCAAAGCAATTTTACACTCGTGATGTCAGTAGTTGTTCTAAATTTATAGAAATTCAAGAAATTACGGAAATTTCGGAATTTATAATTCAAAAAGATGTTTATCTTCAGCGTAAACAGCGATTAAAAATGTTGCTGAGAGTTTGTGAAATCAAGCAAAGAGTACAATGGAGTCTTGCCGTTCGGCGACTGAACGAAAGCTTTCAACATTTCGCGACCCACTTTCGTCCCAGGAGCCAGTGTATATTGTCAGCAGTTTGAAGCACAGGCGCTTGCATAGAAAATTAGAAAAAATGAAAAAAAAAATGATACCAGTGGTATGTGTACTGTGTAATACAGAAGGCCGGAAACTCCGCCACGAGCGAAACGGCAGACCACTACACTTCAATCGACTAAAAAACACTTTTATTCAAACTGACACGGCGCACACTATATGCGACCGTCATCAGAAAACCTACCGTGCCACTCAATACGAATTGTTACATCCAAAACACAATAATCCGTGAAAACATCGCCGAATTCCTCGCTCAGAACGCCATTTCTCAAACTGCTCCCTGAGCCTGTCCAGATTCTTCATTTACATACGGGGTTCAAAGGTCATGCGATTATATAATCGACTGTCACCAGGTGCACTTTTTAGGGTCATCTCCGCATACTTTATTTTACAGGTGCATGCACAGGACGTCGTTTGCGAGATCACGGACTAATAAGATAGCATGTTTTAATGTCAGTGATGAGATCATCCTTTCCTTTTCTTCAACTGCATCATTTCGGTAGTTGTTGTAACTTCGTTTTCAATAAAAAAAGATTGCATATAACGGTGCTCAATAACTGGTTCAAGACAGGACCGGGACATTATACGTATACCATGAACTACTCCTATAACATAAGAGGCCGCTGGTCGGCTCTTTTTCTATCGGATATTATTTTGCCGACTGCGACCTCTTATTTCCGAAGCACTAATTCTTTGATGCAGTTTCCGCCCGAAATCCGGGCGGAACTAAATATGCTTGAAAAAAACACTTAAAAGGTTGACAGGTCATTACAACGATGTCTACGTATCATGTATGCAATATGTATCCCATATAAATGTCACAGACACAAATATATAGTATAATACGGTGTATAACACACAAAATACATGCCCATGTCGTTGTAGCACTTTTCTAGTCGTTTTTAAAAATGGCTGCCTAAAGGTTGATACAAAATAGTTGTTGTTATTTCAAACGGAACGAAATGATACGGACTTTGTTGTATTCCGCTTGTAGGACATAGGTTGTAATCCATTTTTGTATTAACCGGCAAATCACGTGGTATTTTTACTATCACTAACGGCAGTATTGTCTGCTTGCGCTCTGCTCCGCTTCGGAAGAAGAAAACTTCATAATATGTGTTTGTTACGAAATTATTCTCATTTAATCATTGGATTATGGAAAGAAATATATATTGGACACCGTTGATCATTTAAATGTAAGTTGACACGCTATATTTTTGCAATAAACGAACTTTAAAAATTTCATCGTCAGCATCGGGAAAATCAGCTATGGGCAGTTAGAGGTTACACGGCGTTAGTCAAAAGTATCTCGCCGTGTAAAACCTCTAACATTGTTGGAGTAACCATGAACAAGCAGTATCAGTTGGAATTTTTCGAAGTTAAAATTTTGATGGGGTAATAGCTGATAGTTGTTTGATATTTTGATTTTTTATTGTACTTGCCATCTATTTAGGGCTATGCCAATCTTCATTCTTCTCCCCTACATGACTAGTTAAAAAGGTATATACCACACACAATACCGATAAGAATAAGAGGTTGTTCTGGGTATTCTGGCGTTAGCCCTAAAATACTATAAAAGTCTGGCGTTGACACAAAATAACCACTACTTCCCCCTCAAGTATTCTCTTTTCTTTCTCATTTTAATTCAGTTTCATAATTCTGTAAGGACTTCAGCCATCTTGATTATTATTAGAGTAGCGTGATGCTTACACACTCAATTAATAAGGTACTTCATCAATAACTTAAATTTTATATATGCGAGCGATGTAAAGTGGAATAAATGGATAATGAGTATTACAAAGAATACATTTTACAATGCGTTAAACTCTTTGACATTGTCAGGTCTGAAGTATGATTTTCGTATTTGACGACGACATGATATTTGTAAAATGTGCAGAAATAAATGAACTGGTCTGAAGTAAGTAATGTTGGTACACATGTATACGTTTCAGTAACCTGATGACAGTCTTATTCGTGATTCACTTTTCTTTTTGTTCGTCCAGATTTCAGTAAACTGACAAAAGTTAATCAATAAATAAGCATTTTGTTCTACCTTTGTGACAATTATTTCATTATTTAGAAAACGATACGATAGTGACGTTCTGTGTGAATCAATTTATGCCCCTCCCCCCTTTCCACTTATCGAAAATCTTATTCTCGAGATTGCAAAATTTGCTATAATCATTTAATCATTTCATTTTTCCGAAATTTTGTTCCGAAATTTTGGCCCCCAGACCCCTCGCCAAAAAAACATTCGGCTCCCGCCTATGGCGCACGCATTACCACATTACCACTAAATTACTGGAACCCCCCCTTCCAATTCCTGGATCCGCGCCCCAGCTGTGTACTGTCATATACGGTGCATGGTAATCTAACGTTCAAAATAATGAATAATTTATGATTATAAATCATCATTCATCGACGAAACTCTTAAAATAATCGTAAATTAGATGAAACTCTTCAGCGAGCCGAAGCATTTTCCGGACAAAATGCATGCGGAGATGACCCCCAAAAGTACACCTGACGACTGACGATCATATAATCGCATGACCTTTGAATCCCGTATGTAAATGAAGAATCTGGACAGGCTCAGGGAGCAGTTTGAGAAATGGCGTTCTGAGCGAGGAATTCGGCGATGTTTTCACGGATTATTGTGTTTTGGATGTAACAATTCGTATTGAGTGGCACAGTAGGTTAAAGATGAATGTTTTCTGATGACGGTCGCATATAGTGTGCGCCGTGTCAGTTTGAATAAAAGTGTTTTTTAGTCGATTGAAGTGTAGTGGTCTGCCGTTTCGCTCGTGGCGGAGTTTCCGGCCTTGTACTTAACAGATTACACATACCACTGTCAAATAAAAAAAAAAATGAAAATCACATATTCTATGCAAGCGCCTGTGGTTTGAAGGACGGTTGGTGCTAAAGAATCCATTCCATCCATTATTTGATGGTTGGCAATCCTATGAAATAGAATAAGTTTAAATCCATTCATTGGAACTGACCATGAACCAAAATTTCTTTC
Source organism: Pecten maximus (assembly GCF_902652985.1). Classification (NCBI taxonomy): domain Eukaryota; kingdom Metazoa; phylum Mollusca; class Bivalvia; order Pectinida; family Pectinidae; genus Pecten; species Pecten maximus. The sequence continues at coordinate 11,103,690 of NC_047021.1, forward strand.
CCATGCAACTATTTTTGTAGGTGAAATGGCAATTGTCCAACGCAGTTTTTAATTATTGAACGTCAGTTTGTTCTATACGTTTAAAGTCCTTTATGTGGCCACTGACACTAACTACATGTATTCTCTTTTCATAACGACTCTCTATCAGATTTCACTGACTGCCTGGTAAGTATATCCTGTTGCAAATCGTATTGTAACTATGTTGTAAATCGCGTGTAATGTGACATTTGTATAGCTGTCAATGTCGACACTACTACTGGTAATATAATGACGTAAATCAGAGACCTTTATCACTGCGAGTCTGTGACAGAATTCTGGATCTATACCGGTTAAACACTGCACATGACAGATATACCAGACACCTACACACTCGTACTCAAGTTCAAGTTCTTTATTAACTTTGAGTCTTCCGACTCATCAGTCAAATACACACTTGTGGGGTGCTAGTCATGCCTTCAGAATCTCTTCGTCGCCTGTAGAAGATGAAAGGTACTTTTTTTTTTACCACAATGCCTTATTAAACCTCTGTGCAACTGACATCAAAATTGATTTTGAAATTCCGATTGACTTGTGGTTTGCACCCCACATGTTTTCGGACGAGTGACTACATCCACCCGTTTGTCTGGTCGGGTGCCATATGTATTTATTAAGAGAACTTGTATACCTGGAGATATGTTGGTGTTGTGGTCACGTCTAAATAAAAATAATTCCCTAATACGGTCATTGTACATGGTCAATACAGGATCACAGGCTTAGAGGGATTTCGTGGTTACATGTTGCCGAACACTTGTGTGTTTGATAGTGTTTATACGTCTCTAACGTACCCTGACGTACACCAACAATGGTAAACAGATTAAGATTATTATGTAAACGTGTCATTTAATAATATTTCCAGTTTAAAACGAGAGAATATCTTTGAAAATACGTTCACAGCTGAATTCTATAAACAAAATAGCTAATGTATTTATTAAAGGGAGCGATGAAGGAAAGATGATTGGATGGATGGATCTGAGAATGATAGATGGATGGATGGATCGATGGATGGATGGATGAATGGATGGATGGATCTGAGAATGATAGATGGATGGATGGATCGATGGATGGATGGATGAATGGATGGATGGATCTGAGAATGATAGATGGATGGATGGTATTTTCTTCCCTATGTATACAGTGTATGTTAAAACAGAGACCTCCTTTTGTGCCATTTCGTTAAAGGCGGCCATTTCAAATGTTAACTACACTGTATGATGTCTATCAAATATAAATTTACATAAAAAGCAGTATTTCAAACAAATGGTGTAAATAGCATTATGATAGAATGTATGGTTTGCCGTTCATATAGGTGTGGGAGAGGAGACCACGGAACGAAGGTCTTCCGCGTTCAGAACTGGTGTCAGAAATCAATTAAAATATCCTAAACTTTATGCCAATATAACCAATATCAGCGTTTCATAGAGATGATGATGCAACCAGATACATGTTTTTAAATGTAGTTTTATGAAACATTGAACGGGATATGGTCCGGCTAAAGTATGGTGTGGTAATACAGTTTACATTTCCATGGTTAGTTATTTTCCAGACATGGAACAGTCGCGGATTATCTCTCAGTAAGCTATCGTAGCCAAGTCACAGCAATGTTTGTAAATATCGACTTTTCGGCGCAACAAATACATAAGACACTCGAGTGATGTTAGCGACGTCAAACGGCTGTTTCGTCATTCTACAATGTAGGAATCGTCAGTGATGTTAGGGACGTCACATAGATGTTTCGTCCTTCAAAGACTCGTCGGTGATTTCAAGGATATCCTACAGCTGTTTCGTCCTTCTACAACTCGTCGATGATGTTAGGGATCTCATAAAACGGTTTCGTCTTTCTAAGACTCGTCATTGATGTAAGGGATCTCATGAAACGGTTTCGTCTTTCTAAGACTCGTCATTGATGTAAGGGATCTCATATAACGGTTTCGTCTTTCTAAGACTCGTCATTGATGTAAGGGACCTCATACAACGGTTTCGTCTTTCTAAGACTCGTCAATGATGCTAGGGTCTTTGAATCCTGTCGATTTATTTTTCTGGGGCGCAAAAAAACGTAGCATCTGTATACTTTTTTATACCGATAAATCATCCGACCTCTACAATATGTATTGTTGAATTGTGTAATAAAGCTGAACTGAAGTGTATTATTTGCGAACTAACATTTATCTATCATGTTTTTCCTGTTAAATAATGTAGACGTTTTTTTATACATATATGTAATTGTTGCAAAACTCGGACATGAATTAAGTCCAGTAATACATAAATTAATCAGCCTCATTACAGTAATAACGACGAGGACATGGCGTCTGAGAGAATGACCAGCCATTTATACAATACAAACCTGACTAACCATGAACAATCCCACAAAAACCTACATGTACCTTACCCTGAACAATCAAACATTAACATATATGTACCTTACCTTGAACAATCAAACATAAACCTTCATGTACCTTACCCTGAACAATCAAACATAAACCTACATGTACCTTACCCTGAACAATCAAACATTAACCTACATGTACCTTACCCTGAACAATCAAACATAAACCTACACGTACCTTACCCTGAACAATCAAACATAAACCTACATGTACCTTACCCTGAACAATCAAACATAAACCTACACGTACCTTACCCTGAACAATCAAACATAAACCTACATGTACCTTACCCTGAACAATCAAACATAACCTACATGTACCTTACCCTGAACAATCAAACATAACCTACATGTACCTTACCCTGAACAATCAAACATAAACCTACATGTACCTTACCCTGAACAATCAAACATAACCTACATGTACCTTACCCTGAACAATCAAACATAACCTACATGTACCTTACCCTGAACAATCAAACATAAACCTACATGTACCTTACCCTGAACAATCAAACATAAACCTACATGTACCTTACCCTGAACAATCAAACATAAACCTACATGTACCTTACCCTGAACAATCAAACATAAACCTACATGTACCTTACCCTGAACAATCAAACATAAACCTACATGTACCTTACCCTGAACAATCAAACATAAACCTACATGTACCTTACCCTGAACAATCAAACATAACCTACATGTACCTTACCCTGAACAATCAAACATAAACCTACATGTACCTTACCCTGAACAATCAAACATTAACCTACATGTACCTTACCCTGAACAATCAAACATAAACCTACATGTACCTTACCCTGAACAATCAAACATAAACCTACATGTACCTTACCCTGAACAATCAAACATTAACCTACATGTACCTTACCTGAACAATCAAACATTAACCTACATGTACCTTACCCTGAACAATCAAACATAAACCTACATGTACCTTACCCTGAACAATCAAACATAAACCTACATGTACCTTACCCTGAACAATCAAACATAAACCTACATGTACCTTACCCTGAACAAGGTTTAAATTTTACCCGTGCTTGTTCACGATCGTACCAAATTATATATCATAGAGAAATATAACTGTGTATAACTGGTGCTCTTGTGGCAGATTTGTTAATATAATATTTAGAATAAGCACAGCCAACTCGAGGGGGTCAGTCGGCTTAACCTGTTAATACCCTAGGTACACATAACGGGCCCGGAATCATACACAGACATGTACAAAATGTACCAAAATCGATCGACTAGATCAATACATTTTACCAATTAATAACACAATATTGATCTTCAGACAGGTAACATATAATAATGTCAATTTAGTCTCAAATGTCTCAACAACGAAGCCATTGAGATGATGTATTATCTGGAGTGGGACACCATAGTGTCAGTTCGGCGTTTATCGATCACTGCTTTGGGAGTAAATATCAGTGACGTCACAAGTCAATCACTCTCATATGAATTAGTACCACCAATTTATACCTCGAGCAATCTTAACCTCATAACACGATTCGAATTCAATTTATTGAATTAGTATTTCGAATAAAAGTTCCACGCAATTATGTATAGAAAGTAACAGCATTATGGTTCCCATAACACTTGCAGGTTTAAGGCATACGGTGAATAAACAGTTAAAACAAAACTCATTCTTACAATTCCATTGTCTTTACGTGAACGTCTTTGCTTTACATGTATTCTATCATTTCCGCCTCAGTCGGTACAAATGAACTTTCAAAATCGAGCCATTGATCGTTACAGTAAAATATTGGGTTCTCAGCCAAAGGGCGTTCACAACATTAAGGAAATGGTAGAAACGCTAGGTAAACTTATTGATGGGGCAAACAAACCAAATATACCATAACGATGTGTTCATTGGTTTACATGTACCATGATCCGTAAACATACAGTGTACATACAGTTATATGCATGTTTTATGGTATATAATACATACCTACACAGGGTCAGGGAATACAATACCAGGACGTATCCTAGTACAAAGCATTACGCTGCTCCATCCGCCAATCAAAAACGTCGTTATACAACAGCAGCGTCATTTATTACGTTATGGAATGATAACATACATTTCTAAGCAAATGAAAATGCATTTTACAAACAAGGCTAAATTATTGAAATGTAGTTCCTGACCTTTCTATTCTTGTAAACATTGCCACAGTTGGGAAATAAACTCCATCACATCAATAGAATAAAAAATAATCTATTTTCATTAAATACAAATATCTATCACAGTCATTAATTTCTAAGAGACAAACACATGTTTGACCGGTTAGGAATAAATTCGACGATTAAAGTCACATACTCACGAAGAAACATTTATCAATGTTTACATTTTGAGCTTTTTACAGTTTTCGGACTTGATACATACCTAACAAACTATCGTGAATCAGAAACTGAAAGAAAATGTGAATTTATGAAAGTATACGGGGAATTCCCCAAAAATAATAACTGTGGCTGCCGGACCAAATTTCTCTGAAAATTAGTCCCACAATGCAACGGCGGGTTTTACAGTCGATACAAAATGGCGGAACGCCAAAAGAGTGGACCTAGGAAAACGCCAAAAATAGACGCAAACGTGAATGGAATCGGCGAAACCCGAGTATTTCCTTAGGAAAGGAATGATTCGTTGAAACTTAGCGAAAAAAGAAAGAGAATAGACTCGAATTCCGATTTTGCCGGACGTCAATTGGATTGCTGGTTAGCTTTTGAACATTGTCAACTTCACCGATCTAAAATTGTATCGATGTGTTGATGTATGCATTTTGCTTCATTTTGAAATTAAGTATTTAAATGTAAACTATGTTTGTTTTGTAAGTTATCATGCGAATATTCTGTTTATATGTTTAAATGAAAGCATTATTAGGCATGTTCACGTATGCTCGATATATATGCAGCGCACGTTGTTATAGCCTCATTCTCGGCTCCGTGACAAATCTCGCAATAAATATAAATGCGGCGAGTTATTTTTATACACTGATGTCTCAAGGACTCCCCCGGTCAAGTGTCCAGGCCAGTGGTCATTTTAATGTTAGGAGAGCCTGAATGAGCATCTTGGATTGTCATTAATACACGTGTGCAACTAGAATTTTAGGTTGTTTGGGAGTATGTGGCTTTAAGCCCGAATGACCTGGTGACACGTACTTACAGCAGGCCCAGTTTCATCAAAGTTCATAAACCTCAAGAAATCCTTTATTTTATTTTTTTCATGTGTTTTTTTTCCATAGCAATTTTCGTATTAAACGAAAAACTCTCTATCAAGGAACTTGCTTTGTAAGTCAGCCTACATGTATGCCTAACTGCACCACTCAGAACAATGGAACTGTTTAGTGGGTGTTAAAACAATATGGAAACGGTGATAACGGATTAAACGAAATGTCGCGCCATGTAAATACGGTTACATAAAGGGTGTGACATAACGAAATGATGAATAATTGATAAATTACGATCGTTAATTAGTACAAACTTGGTATAGTATGTCCCACTAACTTAGGTTTTACAAGAGTGCCCGAGTCACTCAAGTGTGGAAAACCAACTCCATGCTCATCAATAATTTGTCGGGGCAGCAATCTCGGCGACAGGAACTAACGGATCCAGTCACGATAAGGGAACATTTTAGTCATTAACTATCATTAGAAACAGGTATATGTACTCCAATAGAATTTAACAGATCTATTAAAATCCGGTATCGCCCTGCACTCGTATTTTTGTCTTTATATATTGCCGTTAGCTTTAAAACCTGACTTATTGCGTGGGGGTTTCATGGCGGGTAAGACGTTAAACTATTTCAACATTTCATTATATATTCGGTGAAATTGTAATCCGATATCGTATGATTTATATTCGAATATTCCAAGAAATGAAACATTAATCTATCTTTTCTAGTATTCGGTAGGCTAGTTCAACAGCCAGGATCATGTGACATAATACAATATCACTCTAAGTAAGAACAGACGGGAACGAAAAGAAAAGAAAGAAAATAATTCAGCGAATAACAATCCCCACAGAATGGTTATCCTTTTACCATGAAATGGGATCTGGTGACAACATCCATTACTTGATTGCATTTGGTGGTATGAATGAAAGTTATATTAATATCACTAATTTTACGTCAGGATTCAACGGACACAACGCAAAACAAACTATAATATTCCCCCTAACACCCCGTTCATGCTCGGGTTGTCCTAAAGACCAAAGATTCAGAAAATCCAGTGGTCAAATAACGTAAAAGTTATCATTTTACTTTCTTTTTTTTTTTAATTGTTACTTTAATTTCAGACTTATTGTTCCGAAGCCCGACTGTCCTAGTTGTATACAGGAGTGATGTCTACATTATAGAAGTATATTGTACGGAATACTGGGTAGTGTTAGGATAGACGACATGGAAGTCTAGACGGGACCTTCATAACTCTATAGGTTCCATTCAATGCTATAGAAAAGATGCTGACAATTCCATTACAACATGACTAATGCCGTTCTCAAATGACTAAGCGAATTCTTCTGTTATATAACCACCGCCAGTGTATTTCTTTATACCTGTCAAAGTTTTTGACAAAGCATATTTATAAAATTCAATAATTGAGACATAATCCTATGTCCCTGACTATTCGATCTAATCGTTCAACAGGGACCCTATTTAATGACCGTAGGGTTACCGTGGAGTATTTTTCTGTAAAACAGAACTGCATTGTTGCTGTCCTCGTTAGTCGAGAGTATTTTTTAACAGAATTTCATTGTTCATGTAAAATTCGTGTCGAGTAATTACTGGGACGGTGGTTCAGATGTCTGCTCTCTCAGAGATATTCATTCTGGGAATATGGACCGGGGTTTGAAAGGATAAGAGAACACTGTTTGGATATCCCTACGTCTTACCTCCTGGGGAAGCTTAACAATAGGCTTATGTCCTTTTCCCTTCGTTTGTCGCTTAGTTTGTGATAACAGTACTGGTATAATACATGTACATCAGTTACTTAACGCTGTATATAAAACTGTAAGTCACAATCATTCCTCCTATACTGTAGAGTCCCTAGGGATATATTTAAAGTGAATACACCCGGATACATGTACAACGTAACCTCCAGACAGTATTTCTGTGCTAAAAAAGGTTTTAACACAACACTTATTTGTTTACTTAGGTTTACTACTAGGGGGTGAGATGCTGATTTAACGTACATTTAGAGCAACAAATATCTAAAAACGACAGTTGTCAGGTAAAAATGACGTCAGTAGAATATAAACAATGTACCAAAGTATAGACAATACGGTATAAGGAGGTACAATACCCAGGATGTGTAGCCATTACGGTAATAATAAGCCTGCTTTGTGAGTAAATGTTTGTGATGATTTATCTATAAACTGCTGAAACAACTCTCTAATTTCAATCGAAGTCATGTATCCATTTACTTAATGACCATGGTAGATTCAGGAATCTGATCCACTAATCGAAGATATACTTTGGTTGTTTGGTTGTAGTAATAACAGTATTGGGATCCATTACCGGTGTGTCCTATAGAGACTAAATCTCCATAATACATAACGCCACTGCGATGCTCCTTTATGCTTTCTCTTACTCAAACCACATACGCACAGACTAACAAATATTCATATCAGAATGCGGAATGTTCCTGTCTATACCATCCGTAACAGTAATATTCCTTTCCAGAACTTTTCCAGACCATCCGTAACCGGTAATATTCCTTTCCAGAACCTTTCCAGACCATCCGTAACGGGTATATTCCATCCTACACCATCCAAAACTGGACACAACATGCTAACGCCAACACGGAATTACTTACTTAAACCCTATTTTTCCCTTTCTACACAATCCGGAACAGGAAACAATCATGCAAAAACAATCCAGAACTACCCATGTACAAATGCCATTCTAGAAGTATGGTAAGCTGAGCAGTTTCGTGAGTATGTTTAAACAAATTCAAAGATTGCAAAGCAAGTTTTCAGAAGTATTTTATGGATAAAACAAATTCATATAAAATACAAATCTTGTAGAACAAATAGACGCTCCATGGACTAGGATGTAATACCGACAGGGATGACCACGTGACAACCGATAGGATGAGTCAAACTCTAGATACCCTGTCGAGCCGGAAGTAACGATGTTCGGTGATATATTGTTATTTCGCTGAAGATGCAGTTTACAAGATTAACAAACTAATTTCAAGTCACACTCAGAACTAATGATAGAGTTCACACACATATTTCAGAATGGATACCGCTATACAGTATAATTGGTATTGTAGAGAAACATGTAACTAAAGCATTGGCTCTGTAAGATAACAATAACTTGTGAAATCATTGGTTCTAGAAAGTTCTGATTGGTAACGCCTATATCAAAACAATAATACTAAAGCTTTATATAAATGACAGTTACACGAGCCGGTTTATATCATTGGTACAGACAATATTTAAACGTCACGGTTAATACCATTATATTGTAGAGATTGTCATTACGGTTCCAAATATTGGCGGAAGTCTATCAGTCTCGGATAGGTAACTTCATTCGACAAACATGTAACATCTTCACTCAGGTATTGTATCAATGTTAATATAACAACATATAGATATAGACACAAGGTATACACAGTATATATCACAGACGAGCATTGTAAAATCTCACACAGCCTGACAGACGATTTCTCAGCGACACACTGAATTGGAGAACGCCGTCTTCAGAATTGGTCGGGTTCACCATGACGAGGTACAGGAGTTATCGGCGGTAGATCCCCCTTCGTTCAAACCTAGAAATATCGTGTCCTCATGTCGGCTCGAACTGCGTGACGAACACTGTCGGTAACCCGGATGTGTCTGCAATTGTCGTGTTTGACCGTTTGTTAGTGGACTGGAGGTTCCTTACATTTACCACTTTGTCCGCCGTGGACTCACGACTCAGCGTCAATGTAATGGGCGGTAGGATCAACTTAGGTGTTCTCCTTCCCGATCCGTTAGGTGGCGCCACGGACTTCCTTCGAACTGGACTACTTGATTTAGTTCTTTTATTCCTAACAAGTCCAAGGAGATCAGGAGTTCTCATATTTCTATCGAACACTTCGGGTTTTTTCCTCTGTGATAATAACAGTTCAGCCTGTCGTTTCCGTTTTACATCTGGCGCCATTTCTACCAGCTGTTCGTTGATCTGCGGGTCCAAGTCCGTACGGTTGACTCCTTGACCGTACTTGCCATATCTTCCATCCCATGATGAATCATTATCCCTTTCCTTGGAAATCCCTTCTAGCACGTGTTTGTAGGCTAAGTGGTCCTTCAGGCACTCACGATAAAATGTTGTTTCGCGCTCTGTTTTCATTTCGAACAAATGTTTTGCCGTGTCAACAGTCTTCAGGGCAACATTAAGTCGTGAACCTTCCGAACGGTTGATGACTTCCGCCATCTTGCCCCGATAGTTACATTTACGTTTAAGGTTCTCCATCCGGGACTCTGTATAGAACCCACCTGTGTAGTCATCATAGAACACCTTCCGTCTCTTGCTCATCCCATTATCGCTGCCGCAATTCATGCTGAAGACTGCCCTCCCCTACTACAATTATTCAGACAGGAGGTGCGTCAAATTCACATGGTTGTCAGGGCTTTGTTTTGAGTATTGAACTGGAATCCTCTGTCACACTAAAAACCAGGTTTTCATATATCAAAAATCATTTTACACCAAACAGATTCCGGAACTAGTCCGCCTTGCTAGGACACACAGATCTCTGTAGGGAATGTGACTGGTTACCATACACTCCTCCACACATGGGTATACACCGTACACAAATGCCTTTACTTTCCGTTACTTAGACTCACAAAGTCCGTCTAATACCCGACATTGTTCAGCGACTATAGACTCACTGATCCTTAGCCAGAATAGTGGGCTAATGCGCCTCTCAATGACTGCGCATGCATATCCGATATACCTGTCTCTCTCTCTCTCTAACGGGTACCTGAATCACCGGTAAACATTAGCGACCCTTTCCCTAACACTGTCTGGGATCATTGTATACTTTGTATATTAGTATATTGATTAATGATATGGGGGAAAATGATCTTTTGTGAGGTTTGTCGTTGTGATTGTGAGTGACGATGCCGGGGAACAGGACTCTATGTTAGTGCCAGCTCGGGCGTGATGTTATTTATAAGAGGTTTAATTCACTTATAGAATCAACTAAACTGTACATTTCTTGCTGTATATATACACACGTCCTTTAATATGTAATTTTTAGGTAGATAATATCCGTAGGGACCATCCGCCGTGAGAGTCGACACATATGTACAAACACGTACGCGTGACAACTTGTTGTTATTAAACTTGTCAGAAACCAATTATGCGTTTCTTCACTATTGTGTCTAGTTTTCTATTGATTTAAATCGAATATACGGGGTTCCGAATGTGGCCCGACTAACACTCATTCTATACAGGTGTTACCGGGTCTCTATGTCCTATATACAGGTGTTACCGGGCCTTTATGTCCTATATACAGGACGATCCGGGTTATGTAATAAGGTAGATGTTCGGTAATGACCCGTGAGTCGGCATATCACTCGCCTAACGCCTCTATCTCATGTTACTGATGTTTTATACCAAAGCACGTCATGTCGAACAACACATTGACGTCATTACACACGGATGAATGGTATTCAGGTTTAATTCGATTGTATTGCTTTTAAATAACCTGCTTTGATCTTTCTTGTATTCCTACCTTAAGACTACGAGCTATCACAGCTCAGGACTAGCCACTGCAGTAACGACAGACGTAAGTTTTCTGGTTCTGAAATAAAAATTGGACCAAGGAATTTGTGACTGATGATTTATGAAAAATGATATACATACACATTACATGTAACAGACAGAAAATCAATCATAACTCGTGAATTTTACAAGTCAAAAAGTAAACTGAAGGGAAATAACCCGTACAAATCATAAATGTTCGCTCCTGACGGTCTACACCAAAGGGAAATGTCAAAAATGAAGGCTCGCCCACCACCATCCTGTGGATAAAACAAAAAGACTAGTTTGACCCTTTTCCGTTCAAACTAGGCAAATTATTCCTTCCTCCAGCTTTTTCAAACATTGGTGCCATTTGACTATTGCAGAGGCTGCCTGGTATGTAAGTAACAGTCTTCACATTCCATTACACGGACAACCATCAGCCTCTGTCCTTTGTTGAAGGGAACTACTGTATCTACCTCAGCAGTACTTTGTCTGTATGAGCGCTCCGTACACTAAGTGTTTATCCACGTTTCATCTAAAAAAGTGTTTCTTTTCTTTTTCTCCCTCATCCCGATAACTCTTTGTTTACCGAGGTAATTGGCAGCAATAATCACAGCATAGGACCGCTCTTATTCAAAGTTACTGTTGTTGTTGTTGTTGTTTTCTATTTCCATGATATTTTTTGTTTGTGTTGTCAATGTTTCCAAGAAAATATTTTTTCTTCAGTAGCTTGATATGTAGACGTTTAAAAGTTAGCTGGAGCTGTTTCAATATTTGTGTATTTTTCAGCAAATGACACCAGCATCTAAATATCTAAGTCAACATACTTACTAGCCGTTTATTTTTTTTGCATCGGGAGTTTTACGAGAGAAAAAACACTCGATGATTCTTACTTAAGATAGTTCGTAACACTCGATACTATTTGTTTTTTTCTCGGCAGATAATAGTTTGAATACTTCTTCGTACGCCGCTAGAAGAAACTGATCTCCTTTTTCACGTTTGATAGCAAATCCTGCATGTCGAATTGCTCGTTAATTGGCAAATACGACACTGTTCAAAGAGATACCATATTAGCCGAAAACATTCCATTTATTATTTTAATAATAAGATGTCAGCAACAGTTTCTGTGCATATGAAAGTATTTAGTAGTATGTCGGCTTATATTGAGACGAACCTAATAATTTAGAGTTTGTGATCAACATATAATCAACATATGCTTGTTACAATTTATGCTCAGAAATTATGTTCACATCATTCCTTGTTGAATTGAAAGATTTTGCATAGTACTTCGCACAGTTGACACCATCATAGGCTGTCAGGCTTGTAGAGATGTATCGATAGTTCTTTCCTTTATTCTTACTGACGCATACTTGTTTGGACTTCCGGTTGCTTAATTGTACTGTTCAACTGTCTGGAGTAAACCTAGCAACAAAATGTATATAGATATGGTCTTAAAATTACAGAAAAGAGCAGCTAGGATATTATTAAATGTTAGAGATATTCTTACTCCCTCCAAATCCCTCTTTGAAAAATTAAAATGGATGCCAATTGCAGACTTTTACGATTTTAGAAAAATGGTTTTGTGTTACAAAATTTTACATTGTGAATCACCAGGTATTTAACAAACATGTTTTCTTATGTAAAAAATGTGAATGGCAGAACAACTAGATCTTCTATATCAAACAAATTGTATGTTCCAACAGCCAGAACAAACTATTTCAAACGTTCATTTGTATATACATGTTCAATTTTATGGAACGAAGCTAATGATACTATTAGAGACTCAGTTAGTATTGGGATTTTTAAAACTAGATACCTGCAGCTTTACTTCTCAAAATCTTAGTTATATATATATATATATACTGCAATATTTTACAAATTACTTCAACTAGTCTAGTTTTAATTTCTAAATATTTCTTTTGTGATTATTAATAGAATATATAGTTATATCTGTGATTCATCCCTTACACTGATATTTTAGTATAGTAATATTCAATCTTCTAAATTTAATTTTAGATCACCTACTTCATTGTACCATTTTAATTCACACTATATTAGTGTATATTCTGTCAATTTTTACCTTTTGCTATATTAGCATTGTATGTATATTCGACTCCTTGTGCTTTAATCGTGTCCTTCAGCAACACTTGTGTGATATACAAGCGTTCATTTATAAATCATATTTAAGCTGTGATGATAATTATATATTTATTACATTGTTATATTATATCGTTATTTTAAATTATGCCATGCTTGTGTAAATATATTTGATGCAGGGCCATGTTGTAAACTAGACATTGTCTAAATATGTTACCCTGGTTAAATAAAAGATATTATTATTATTATTATTATTATAATTATTTTACAGACATTTCTTTAATCGTATGTAACCAGGAAGTTTCAGGTGTGCACATAAACAGTTTCATATATATAAGAAAAAAATAGGGGAGGGGGTCTCATCCTGCGTTTAGTCTATGAGACACTCAAACCCATTTTAAAAAGATGTCTTCCTTCATCAGGATGGATGACAAAACTGTCTTGTCTAGTTGTCTACAGCATACAGGAGTTCTACAGGGGTTTCAGTTCGTTCATGTAGGGACATATTTCTAACACGGTTATTGCTCATTTAGTAAAAGGTTGGCTGGAATTTTGCTTGGTGGTTGGTCCAGTGTTAATTGAGTATTGATTTTAAAAGTATTTGTGCTTGGAGCGCTTACAACGTCTTCAGGAAGAGAGTTCCAAGTGCTCACAACTCGTTTGCTGAAAAAGTTCCCAGATTTGCTTTACCTAAAAGGGTTGTTTTTGTGTTTGTCTTCTGGGGTGTTTCCTGGTTGTTGATTGGTCTGTTTCCTGGAATGGCGGGTACACATCAAGAATGTCCAGTTTGTTTGTTTATATGATATCGGTCCGTTCCCCTTCGGTATTCCAATGTTGGTAATCTAAGCTTTAGTAGCCTTTGTATGATAAGATTTTCAGACTCGGTATTCTTTTTGTGGCTCTTCTTTGTACGTTTTTAATGATGACCTTGTCTTTATCAGGGTTGGCGATGAAATATGTATGTTTCGGGAAAATTTCTGTGAGACAAATAATGTCTGGACTAACATTTTCTATGATATCCAGTAGTTGGATCCTTTGGTCATAAGAAAGAATATAAAATCGTCATGTACTTTGTTTTGTCGTTGAGTGAATCTGTCTTGATTAGGTTGGAATTAAAAGAGTTAAAACCTAGATCCTATGGTCCTTTGTCTACTTCAGGGGAAATTGGAAGTGAAGTTGGCATGTTTCAAGCTAGGTGTGAATCTGAATAGATGATCGTAGAATCCTCGTTTTTGATGTTGTCCATCAAGGTATTGTTATGGTTCACACTCTGGTCGTGAGTTCCTGATGTCCACCATGTGCTATTGGATTTGGGGGTAGATACACGTTTTTGTTATTGTCTCTTCTCGCAGTTTAGTGCCAGATCGTACCTCTTTAGTGTCTGGTCTAACATATCTCTATTAGATGCCACATGTGTTTTCTGTTTCACAATAGTAGGTATAAGAGATCCCGAGTCGGAGCATTCCCCAAACATCGGATTACCCTTCATGCTATGTTGGAATGAGCTCACGGGCAGGGAAGCTGTTACTTGGGTTTGTGTTGTAATATTTACATTTCCACTGTGTGTTCTCTATATGAAAATACTAGCAAAATTAGCGTTCATTCCTAGGTGAACAATTAACCTGCCGCGTATGAATACATACAGTACATTGTTGACGGTGCCATACGTCAACATTGAGAATGTAGAAGTGTGAATATAAAATCGCGTTTGATTACACATGAAATAATGTTTATCAACTTTAAAACTTGTTAATAATTGTTAAATTGAAGACAACATTTCAATATTTTTCTTTCATGGTGATTAAAATAATGCATTTGTGTGGAACTATATTTTGTGTACTTGTGTACTTGATTACCTTTCCCGTCAAATTGGAACTATCTGTTACGCTGTTACATCGATCATTCAGCTGTTTCGTCACTACGTATAACGAACATAGAATACTGTTTCTTATGATTTTTTTTCAAAGATTACGTTGAAAAATAGTTTTGAAATGTAAATATAAGAAATAATTGTTATTTTTTGTTGTTCACTGGTGTAGAACGGCATTTTTTGACAGATATTTCAACATGACGCGCTGATGCTCGTCATTTAAAATATCTGTCAAAAAATGCCGTTCATACACCAGTGAACAACAAAAAATAACAATTATTTCTTAAGTGAACCATTTCTTTCTACATGTATTCTAATGTCTTGTCTTTTTCCTCGTTGGTCTTGGGGATAGAACCATAAGTGTGAGAGGTCCGGAGTCGGGGCATTCCCCATACGTCTGGTAACCACTCATCCTATGTCTAACTGATCTTGAGGACTGGGAAGCGGCGACTTATTTTATAGTAGTGCTATTTCGTTCCGCTTGCATCATGTTCTCCTTTCTTTCTTTCCTTTGTTCTAAGGTTAGATCGTTAATCAGGATTACCTGTTTTAGATATTAAGGACCTAGACTGAAATAAATCACAACACCAATGGTCAGTGTCATCTCCGCCCAGTTCTGGTATGGTCATAGGAATACGAATTGAAGAATCTAAAAAGATAGTTATATATTTAGTACCGGCGGCCTAAACTCTAAGAAGATAGTTATCTATTTAGTCCCGGCGGTCTACATTCTAAGCTCTTCATTCTGCCAGCATAGAACTATCTCTAACAAAACTTTTCTATAAATACCTAGAGCAAAACCTCATCTCATAATCGGATAAAATTGTCATACGAAACTACGAACAGCTACCGCCCCATCAGGCTGATACATGCTGCCCACTAGATTATTTCAAAGAATAATGACAGACGGACTTGTATTACCTACAAGAATGTATGGAAGAAAATAATTTTCGATCCAAATGCCACCAAGAATTCAAGAAAGTATAGCTCCTATACCACTTTACCATTAGAAGCGTTGGAGGACTGGGCCTAGGCCTGCAACAGAAATTAAACAACCAACAGATGCTATAACACTTTACCATTATAAGCGTTAGAAGACTGGGCCGATATGGAAATTAACCAACAGATGTCATCCTGGTAAAGCGGTGTCCGCCCAGTATTCCGAAGGCCCGTTACTCCGAAGGCCCGATAGTGCGAATGGCTATGATTGTAGTAGTCTGAGAGAAACGTTTAACATAATTTACCCGGATACTTTTTCTGGTATTTTTGGATTATTATAATCATTTCAAGTTAGCATACGTTTTTTTTTATTGGGGTAAGTAGGACGTTTTGAAGTGAAAGAAAATTCATTTAACATGTCAAATAATATTAAAAGGAAAATTGCGATAGATAAGGATTCAAGGTATCTCGTTTCCCGAAAGGGTTCTAACTACATCTGATTCGCTTAATATTGTTTTTTGAGCCACATCATAATATTAAGCGAATCAGATGATGAGTTAAATGATATGTTAGGTGATGATGAGTTAGATGATGGATTAAATGATATGTTAGACGATAATGTTATAATGGAATATTGTTGCATGGTGTTAAATAAAATTGAAATAAAGTTAAAAAAATGTTGTACTCTGTGTTATGAATCATAGGACAAAGTCTCACACCAAACAATCTCCTCCAAACTCAGGAATTATGATCTTAAAGGTCAAGTCTGAAATTGGATTCAAGCTTTTTACAGGATCTCAAACATCCAGCCAAACAGCCGCGTGTTCTGGATTCCCTAAGGGAGTTTTACGGAATCAGTGGTATTAATCATCTATATCAGTGATTTCCCAGACCAATACTCACTACAACATGTACATGAATATATGCTTCCGTACAGCGAGAATCAACCTTCTCACTCAGTCTGTACCTGGACTACTCGGTGGCTGATGATAAAAATACCTAACAGTGCCATAACCCAAGAAATGGAAGCAAGGAAAACCATCGACAATACTTCATTAAACAGGAACTCTAAAGGAAGAATATCCAGGAGTCAACCGCAGTCTCGATAACAAGTAGAAACATGGGACTTAATACTCATAACATGGACCACAATATGTTCATGTATGTGTGCAAGGCATTACTCAGACCTGACCCTGAATATGTCTCTCATCTGGTCACCACGCCTAATAAAGACTAAATAGCTATTGAACATGTACAATATAGAGCAATTAGACTGATGCATAGCCTAAAACACTTAGCACATCCCGACGGACTCTCAACTCTAGATTCAAAATTTTGGGAGAGATAGATATATTGAACCAAGACGAAATGTTTATAAGGCACTAGTATTTGGCTCTGGAGGACGCATATTATTAACTCGTCTATGGTATGTATGGAACGGCCTGCCTAATGGAGTCGTTGGATCCACGACGACAAAATAAGCTAAACCTGTTATGGACACGCTATCATCTGATGACGTTTTAAGCCTTAAGCTGTGATCAGACATTATTTATTCTAATCCAACCTCACATACCACAAGTGTATATAGTGTAGTACAGTGTTTAAAAAACAACCAAGCCGATTGCGTTTTATTAAGTAACAGATATGGCTTGCTATCGGCGTCTAAAACTATACTTTAATGTGAATTGTGCGTAGTGTTACCTGTAAAAATGGTTTCTTTCGCTCGGCTGTCACTGACTGTCTGCATTAAAAAGGGAAACAACTGTTCAGCCTGCGAACACATATGTTACCGAATTTATCAAACAGTCGCGGTATCTTATTGGACATAAACGTTTATAGGTAGGTTTAGTGTGTTTTAAGAATAAATTTTGAAAAAAACACTTACATGTACTACAGTAAACTACAGCTAACAATATTGCTTTTTTTAAATAGCAAGAATTATTATCACACGCGAAAACTATTCCAAAAAGTTTACACTGTAAGCGTCCAGAGGTTATCGCCCTTTGAATCAAATATTGCAAGTATATAGGAAGAATACATGTGTCAGAAGATCTTGCAGCAATACAACCTACAGAATCTCGTGTAGAGTAAGTTTCATTTTAGTCATACGACATTGAAAGTAGGTCTGACATTTGGTGGTTTTTATTTTTGATATTTCTATAACCTTTGTAATACAGAATAAGTTTCTTTTTACTTATTCGATCCAGAAAGTTATAGAGCACATATCATTTGTACTTAATTCACATCTCTACTCTATACTCTATTCAATTAGCACAATCAAGATTTATTTAATTTTGAAAGTGTATCAATTCCAACTGAATTTATCTTGAAAAGCCTTTACTAAAACATATTTTCAATCTGATCCCTGTCACTCATAATGTAGTAATGATGTGAATACCAGGTATTTCGTCTACAAAGAAGGCGGCTCAGCTTTAAACTGGAGACGTGGAGATAGTGAACGAGTGATTGAACGGTATTTAATGTAAATATACATGTAACATGAAATAAATGTTTTTTATCAGATCGAAGACTTCATTTTTATTTATGTGCATGTACTTCATCATATGTACATGTGATTTAAAGTTTGCCTAGAAAATTATTTTAAACTTTGGTATAAGATATGTAACAGCCGGGAGCATAAATATATAATGAGAAAATAGTGAATTGTTCAGCTGTGTCCAAATGTTTATCATAGCTACTAAACGTTTCTGATACCATATTCAACGCTTTCGAATTAAATCACGTACCTGAGGACAACATAATTTGCACTATCTGTTTATTTTTCTTCATCAATTTGAAGACATGCATAATCATGAAAGCTTTGATTTGGTTTAAGACCACCAAGAAATAAGATAATCAGTCAAGCTCACCAACCACACCCTCTTCCATGCACACCCTCCCCCTCCTATGTATATATGTATAAACAGTAGAAGAATCAAACTTAAGGAGTTTATAATTCAATCGAATCTTTTTTCACATTTTGATTTATTTCTGATCTTGTCCATCTCGATATTGAAAATTTCAATTGAAGGAAAGTAGTTTAACATAAGCTTTACAGATTGTTTCCATATTCTGTTCAGTCTTGAAGCGATATTTATTGTATTTTGTCCTTCTGTACGAAATAAAGTTGATACTGATATATGATTACGGGTTTTACTGTCTTTCGGATTTGACAGAGTGCGTGGGTGGAGCGCACGGAGTACGAATCTCCAGGCGTCGGAATGTCAGTCGATAAGGGCGTGATGCCCTCAATACAAAACACAATTCTCTGTTTTATAATGTTATTTTATATAACCTTCTGAATACAAAACGCAATATTATTTTATAAAACCTTCAGAATGCAAAACACTTCGGAATACAAAACACAATATTATTTTATAATGTTGTTTTATATCACCTTCGGAATATAAAATAAAATTATCTGTTTGATAATGTTATTTTATATGACCTTCGGAATACAAAACAACATTCTGTGTTTATAATGCTATTTTATCTAACCTTCGGAATACAAAACACAATGTTATCTTATATGACCTTCGGAGTATAAAACACAATTCTCTGTTTTATAATGTTGTTTTATATGACCTTCGGAATACAAAACACAATTCTCTGTTTTATAATGTATTTTATATGACCTTCGGAATGCAAACCAATATTATTTCATATAACCTTTGGAATACCTAACCAAAATATTTTATACAACCTTCGGAATACAAAACACATTATTAATTATATAGCATTCGAAATACAAAACACAATTCTCTGTTTTATAATGTTATTTTAGATACTTTTCGGAACCCCACATGATTTTAAAACAACACATTAGTCCATAGCTAAACAAATCAATATTGAATGTATATACGATTGTATACGACTGGTATCCGGCGATGTATCAGTGCTGATAATGTTATGAGGCAGTTCAGGATTGATAATTACCCAATGTTTTATAGCATAAACGATGAAGACACAAATAAATTATAACATAGAATTCGTTGACCATGAACACGCTGCATATGAAGCAGATACCTTTTATGACATTTGACATTTCCGTTTCATACCAAATCCACTCCTTTGTAAGCGAAACATACGAAAAGAAGGTGTGAATCAATCGTGCAATCAGACTCGATGATTCATTCTCTGAGACAAGGAGAACAAAAATAGTGTACTTAAACCCAGTCGGTGTCTCCAGGAGGCTACATAGACGTCGACAACTACCCTACCATACGTAAATTCGACCACACAAACCACTTAATAAGAACCTCCCTAGCTCATTAATGCACAGCTATCTCTGGGGGCAATGTTTTATGAAGTTGGACGGGAGGAAGGTCGTAATCTCTTTTAGTTGGGGAGGGGTTAGCATCCATAACGTCCATAGATTTCTGGGCATTTTCCAAAAGAAAGGAACGTGAGACAGTATGCTTTTTCAACGGAAGGACTGGCTTAAAAGGCAGACGACGACGACCGAATATACTTCCGGCACCACTGGGTCCGGCCGTAGACGGGGCTCTCGATTCCTCCTCATCGTCTTTCTTCTTGTTGAGTAAATCCTCATCGAACAAAAATCTAGACGTACGCTTTGGCGGACAAATGAGATCTAATGAGTTCTTGTTTCTTTGGATTATGGTATTGTAGCGTTGACGAGTTTCGTTGATAAGGGCCTTAGCCTTTCTTTCGCGCACTTTTTCTGGTTCCATGTACTGTATCATGTGCTTAATGTCATGTCGAAGCGCTGTGCTGGAGTAATTGTCATTGAGCGCCTTTTGGTAGTCAGGCGCATTCGTCACGTTATGTTTCTCCACCACTAGTTTGTAGGCCAGCGTGCGCTTCAGACTGTCCATTACCGCCTGTCGCTCGCGTTCCCTGCGCCTGATGTCAATCTCCGCGTGACGATCGAAGAACTTTAGTTTGATTCGCGTGAGTTTGTTTTCAACATAATTGAAAGCGCGAATTCTTTTCTTGCTTCCATCAGTCATACGCATGGTCGACATAAATCTGGAATTCTTGTTGAAGGCACTACTATCGGCCATCATCGTCAATTTCTTGTTGTGCACTTGTGGCATTCTAAAAAAATAAGAACAAATATCAGCGAAAATAGTTGAAATACAATGAACTTGTGCCATACACTACATGCATTCATTTGTGATTCATGAACATTGTATTTACTTACCACAATCATTTACTACGTAGCTGAAGAGAATTGGCACATATAGTTTATTTATCGTTTTTATTGTACAATACGTGTACCTGTTCATTTATTATATACGCGCGCGAAAGAGAACGTTAATGGTACCGCTGTCTGTTTTCTGAAGAAGCTACTATATAAAGACAAGGATCGACTGAATTCCTGTGACAAGAGTGGCATAGTCACATAGACCGAGAGTGACGTCACACACACCCAGAACTTATAAACAAGAAACTCACACTGCACCTAAAATCAATTAATGTCTCCGAAAATACAGATGATCGATTTAAAGAATTTAATCAAATATCTAAAGCTAATCGATGTTGAAATTCGGTAAAATATTGCAAATATTCATGTAATGACTAATGTCAAAACATGTTAACGAAAACGTCATTAAAGTCCCATCACTAACCGGATACAAAACTTAAAAGTCATCGTGTAGGTGTTGTAAGAAATAGCCATTTATCAGATAACATCCCGAGTCAGTACGTGCGAGCGGATGTGCGAGGGTGTCATTAAATAAAGCTACAATAAACTTTATACATATTACAAGCTACAATTAAAGTATAAATCTTCTTATACTAATCTTGTTTTCAAACATTTCTTACGTACATCATGCAAAATAACATAGACTAAAATAAAAATTCATCTTCGTCAATCGATATCATTTGGATTACATAGAGTACAATTTTTCAAGTGTCGATGAAAATTTAGGAAGTGCGCTACATGTACCACCCAGTCAATACCTGTTGCGGCTGCTTAGCACAGTAAGGGGAAGGAGATCACCAGCAAATACCAGTAAAAATAACAAAACCTGAGGGAATGTTTTCAAAAAAAAGTAGTGTTTTGATTTAATCTAGCTATCGCAGAGGGTTCTACATGTCGCTATATAAAGTAAACCGACAGAACCAACTGATATACAGTGAACTTTAGTAATTGCAGGACATATGTATACATGTAGTAAGGTTTCCTAGAGCAAAATTTATATTTCGTGGGCGAGAATTCTACTTCTGAGGGCAGCATTCTGATCTCGAGGGGAACATTCGAATTTTGAGGCGAACATACAAGTCGTAGGGCAAACATTATAATACTGGGCGAGCAATTCGTTGGGTGATCATTCCAATTCGGGGCGAGCATTCAACTTCTGAGGGCAGCATTTTGATTTCGATGCGGACTCCTGCTGTTCTGATGGTTATGTATCCTTAACGTGAACTGAATCTACAGTGCACTAATCCCAGAGCGAGTTACTATAACGATGAATTGCTATACATATTTTGTTTAAACGACGTTGTGTGTCTAAGAGGAGAATTGCTCTTTGAGCACATGGTTCCTAGGCTAACCTGTGTGAAGGTCAGTTATATATGTATATACGCTAGCCTAATAACTTATAGTAATCGACAGTTTGGGTTGTCGAAGAATTAGCCCTTACATGCCAAACGATTATCACGTTCACCTAAATTAACAATAATCCATCGTAATCAGGTTAAATCTGACAGTCCTCTTCATTCTCACGCGACGCTGTTAGCCGGGAATTCTGGGTAATAGGGATTACAGATATTGTAATTATAATAACATATTACCTCCGAAACCCCCGATATAGCTATAATAGGGATCATATGATTTCATCAGCGCCACTACGCTATTGTAATAAGCATTACTGATTTAGAGAATAGTGCTTAAAAGTACACGTAAGAGTATTAGACATGTTACGCATTTGGAAGGCTAATGAAGTCTAGAATTATTCAGGAGTTCGTACAATGAAGTCGAACATAACAAATAAAAACTGAATAGGGGGGGAAATAAATTAAAAATAAAAATAAACAAAACATACAAAAAATACAACACTTCTTGGATTTATTAAATGTGGTGAAATATTGATAGCCATAACCAGTTTATATATTATTGGATCAATGAAAATAGACTATTCATATAGCAAGAATGGTTCTTTAGGATATTTATCAAGATTATATTTAAGATGGGTAAAAAAAAAAAAAAAAACCAAAGAAAAAAAATATACATGTATAAGCATCGAAAAAGATCTACATAAGTATCAATGTTAACGTGGATATTGTATTTTTCCATCGGCCTCATGGTCTACTCAAGATAGGAAATACAGAAGCATATTTTTGTACATCCACGTACAATTACCCTAGGACATTGCTCCCTACTGGGTATCTTGGTAAAGAGTAGGTGTATATATATCTAGTAGTATAACGATATTTTCCAGTTTGAAGTGTGATATAAAGTGTACATTGCATATGGTTTTAAAATCTATATCTTGATTGTTTCTGGACAGTTGCTCTGGATTTTTGTCCAATGGACCAATCTTTGAAGTATGGGTGTAGGTATCCATTGATACACAGTTGTTGGCTGAGTTTTAGACTTGAAACATCTCTTATAAAACATAACTGGAAAATAAACATATATAAAGTCCTATAAAGTCATTTCTGTAAAGTCATGTTCATAATCGAACAAGTTACAATCTTCCACTAGATCTGATAAAAAATACACTCGCTTGAATACATGACAATTGGTATCCAAAGCCAGATCTCCAAACAGTTACAAAGAGTTACACACGTTCAAATGATCACCAAGACCATTTGTTAAAGACTGACATTCAAAGAAGAAGTCATAGGCATTTTTACATTGATAGCCACAATATATATAATATGTGTCCTGGACTAAATTGGCACGGTAAAGATCGTTTGTGAGATGACTGCATTCTTTGTTCGGCTCTTAAACAGGAATAACAATATCATCATCACCTATGTCAGTAATGCTGCAAAGATTCAACTATTCAATAAATCTTGTTTGTCTGTTAAATTACTAATTAAGATGTTTTAGTGTCATATTTATAATAACGAATAATGATATTTAGTTACGTGATATGGTTAATGTTTTTAAGTATAACAGGTACGTGTTATATTGACGAATCAATCTTTTAGTCATCGTAACTTGTGTGACGACGAATTAATAGTTTTAGTCATCGTAACCTGTGTGACGACGAATTAAGACTTTTAGTCATCGTAACCTGTTTGACGACGAATTAATTTGTACATTTAGTTGGATTAGTATGTACACTATTTTACAACAGTTTGTGATCAAATGTGTAAACAAACTTGTTGACATTTCATAACTGGTAATTATATATACTAACTTGATACGGGGTTGTTGTCACTATTATTCCATATAAATGCTTCTGCTTCACTCCCTGACCGCTATCCGCTTCTAATTCGATAATTTGGTACGATATATCATCTGGACACTACAAGCCATAAGGAAGGTTTGGTTCCAAGGAAGCCTCATCCCCGACCTGTTAGGGTAATGTACAGATACGTCAGTCTCCGTAACTTGTGACCTGCTTCGGTTTACTGTAAACACACAACTGCCAATACATATACTTCCAATACACACAGACCAAATACTGGTATTTGTTTCTTTAAGTACATTAAACGGTGATTGAATGTTGGCCTCCGGAGCCTTTGGTTGGCTATTGTTAATAAGGTGTAGGACTTAATCTCAATTAAAAATACGATCTGGTAATCCGTACAGCCGATTATACAACTGAACTGTTTATCAAACAGTGCTTTATAATAAAAAAGATTTTGAAATGGGAAGTAGCCCTCATTGAAAATGTTCCAGTGTTTTGTATCCCACGAAGAATGTTGAGTGTATGGAACATTATGGATATTCTCCAAGTACACCAGATTAAACTCATTGAGGCCAGCCGTATGTCAACCGTCATATCACTGGAGCATGATCAGGTTCACAAACACTTCAATTTTGATTAGGAAGAAAAACTCTCATATTTCGTTGTCCATACGATATCAATGTAGCATTGTTACGAAGAAAAAAATAGAAGCTATACATAAAACCTATTAAAATACGGTAAGACAGGGGGGTAATGTATATAGTAAATGAGTGGTGATCTATATAGTAAGTAAGACTGGGTGGTAATTTATATAGTAAGTAAGATTTGGTGGTAATGTATATAGTAAGTAAGAGTCGTGCCCTGACCGGGCCACGAACTCACGATCTACGACACCCTATCGCCCAGCCACAAACACCCACAGCTTATACCACTGCGCCACATCCAAGTTCTTAAAACAGACGTTTCATTGGCGCAGCTATAATCGGCCCTATGCTCTGACATGATGACAGTGACAAATCGTCTATTAGTTGATAGGAACTCATGTATATAGATAATGGATGCGAATTGTACAAATATTACACATTGTCACCACAGTACAACTACGACTGGAAATTCAAATCTTTAAAGTCGCATATTCCCAAATAACCTAAATCCTAGTTGTACACATGTATTGATGGCAACCAACCTGATCATTCACTCTCACTTTACATTAAAATGATAATTGAACTGGACGCTTGACGAGGAGAATCCATGCGATATCATTGTACACTACACATAAACTACACACATCATTTGAACATATTAGCAAAATGTTTTCGTTATAACTGATCAATATAAACAAGCATACACCTAAGTACTTGATTTCGATACACCTAGCAATATGCACACAATTCAACATCGATAAAATTCAGATCGGTGAAGTTGACAATGGTCGGGGAATACGGAAAAATCTGACCAGATGATCTAATCTAATAGACGTCCGGCAAAATAAGAATTTAAGGCTATTCCTTTTTCTTCTCTTACTAAGTTCAAACGAAATAATTCTTTTCCTAAGGAGATCCTGGGGTTTTACAGATTCCAGTCCCTTTAACGTTTCTTTTTGGCAGAATCTGTCTTAAATTTTTGATGTCCACGCTTTCGGCGTTCAGCCATTTTGGGTTGACTGATAGCTCGCCTATTGCATTGTGGGGCTAATTTGCATAGAAACTTGGTCCGTCGAACCCAGTTATTATTTTTTGGAATATCCTGTGTCAAAAATGTCATAAATACACATTTTCCTCCAGTTTTTGATTTGCGATAATTTAAAGTCTGGAAACTATAAAGAGTTCAGAATGTCGAGGCAATCCGTCCCTTTATCAAGACTTAAAGAATACAACTACAATCACACGATATATGAACAGTTCTAGAAATACAAAAGATTTATATATATAACTTTGTTTTAAAGATAAATTCTGTATTGATAATTTTTCTCTTGATAGCTAGAACTTTGAATTTGAGGAATGATACAGATTTGTTTTTATAAATGCCGTCTTGTAAATGAAGTTAATCCCCACGAGAAAGCAACATGACCCAGATAAAACAGTTCATCTTAGCTTTCCTACCTAGATCTGTAACTACTGCTCAGATTTCAACTGGTCATTTTTATAGGAGCCGAGCATTCTGCATTTGATAATTACATACTAGTTAAATTATAGACTCGACAGCATGCCAAGTGAAAACAGAAGGGGACGAGAGTTGTTTTTCTCGGGGTAACGATCTCGCGGCCACTATGTCACGCCCCCTCAACTTCCTGTTTTCACCTGAAATTTCTTTAACAGCAGCAACATATTTACCGTTAAGTCGCGTCAAGTATGGAGACTGTCAATGAACAACCCTAAATATAGCCGTGTAGGTAGGTAAATCAGACACGGACATCTATCAATGTTTAAATGTTAACTGTTTAGGTGACAAAGACATTCTGGAGAGTGAATGATCTGTTGGTATAGTTCTCTAGTGACTCTCCTTGGGGGTACGTTGCCACACCATTCCACTTTATATACATTGTAGAGTGATCAATATCGTGTAGGATTTCCGATACTAATATTATTTTATTGAAATGTCATGCTATTATATTAAGCTTACGGGTAGAATTACAGGTGTGCCAATAAATACCTTTAAATCGTTAGTACCTGATCAGGGTCAACCGTAAACTAATATCCCCAGTCATTTCTCTACTTGTCTAAATACAACAGCATCTATTTACAACGTGCTTTCTGTCTCCTCGTTTCTAGATAACCATAAGAAAGCATTCCATGTATATGTATGTGATGTTTCATATGTTTATTCATACACGGACCCCCTGAGAGGGTAAAAAACGGGAAAACATAATAAGTTGTCTCACTCGTGATGAGATTCATGTACAATATATGTACATGTGCATCAAATGACTAATAATGGGTTTCACTGAATTGAAACATACTTGTTCCAATTGTCACCGAATAAGAAATATGGGACTTTATTTAACAATGAACCATCTAATGCATCTATTGACACTGTAGCTATGAAGATTGACCTATAGCTGACAGCTTGAAACTTATGCTGACACATAAAGTGCTATATATAAAACACGGGGCCAGGATCTACTTAATAAGCTTATCTTTACTACCTATATGTATTCTGTATGCTAAATTGACATATATGTATACTTAACATAACAATATAGCATCAGGAACTCAAGACACTGGCATATATACATACATACATATATAAAGCAAAAACGTTATAAATATGTACACCGTAGCCCTACCGTGTGCGACACTGTGTGCTTTAACGTATAACGCAAAGCACATAAATATCAGTCTCATAATTATCATACAATGATACAAAATCTTATATGTAACTTATACAATGAGGAAACATGTGATAATTTAAATGAATTGATATACCTAAAGATGGTGGCAGTTGGGAAATTAGAAATAAAATGATGGAGGCCGGTAGCTCCCAAAATATTTACACTTTGACCAAAGCACAGTACGTAGGTAGTTGTGATGTTCAAAGTCTCTGACCAATACATAAAACAGCTACGGGGATAATTATTTAATATACTAAAATACTGTCGGAAATTGAGATTTATTTATTGGCTAATCAAATGTGTTATATCTAGGATGAATTGGAGTGGATGCTATAAATAGCGAATTCTTGTTTTTTTTTTTTTTTTGTATCATCATGTAAATCTCACCGTTTTCGCAATACAGCTCAATTTTGGAAAACTATGTTCCGTTTTCTAAAAATGCAATATGTAAGTTGGATATTCCTGTTGGTATGAAAAAATCAATTTAAATCGCCTTGCAAGGCGATACATTCGTGGGGTAAGTCGACAGACTATTGACAGTGAAACGAATATTCTTGCCACGTGTTGACACATAAAACCCAGCTTCCGTTATAATAATGAAGTCTAAAACTGTATTACATATTCTAGTGTTTTGTTTGTCCGACTTGTTACTCAAATTACGCTCTACCCAAATTTCTAGATTTCATTTATAATACTATTTGTCAGAGGGACAGCCGTATTGTGATACAATATAAACTTCTCCAGGAGTATATTAACGGAATGTTAACTTCAAAAAAGTACCCAAAGAATTTTTCATCAAGATTGAACCTCCTCTCATGAAAAACAAAATAGTCTTCGCAATTTAAACAGTGGTTTCATTTGCTACTCCGTACACTACCATACAATGTACCATATTCATAGTGTATGGAACCTCTGTTCTCTTAGTGTTAAAGCCTTTCCCCAAAAGAAAGGCATGTTTGTGTTAGCTATGCTGGGACGTATTTTGTAAAACGAATGACTGAGGTCGAGATGAATTTCTGGTAGACAATATCTTAGTTGAGTTTTCTTCCAAGTCCTTCCAGCATGTTATTGGCATACACATCGGGGAAATAAGTTGGAAGGAAATTGCGTGTTACTGTAGTTTTATTCTCCGATGTTTTCCTACTAGGCTGATCATACTAAAGAGCTTATCCGGTACAGTAACCTACTTGGCAATTTCCTTCGTTGTTCTTTTAAGATATACTGATGATGTGTTGTCTTTTTTATAATGATGTCCTTGTCCATTGGATATACCACACTAGATACTTTCAAATCAAGGACACTGCAGGCTGATAATATACAAGTATTGTATTTCGATAAGGTCGACACATAGTTTTATTAACCTGACAAAAATAATGACCGATGACGAAGCTATCTTACCTACAGGTTGATGAAAACAACAGAAACATCTTATCATATAAACTCCACATCCTGATAGTATATTTGGTTGTGTGATATCACGTCAAATATGTTCAATGTTTGTTGGTATGCCTAGTGGTTCCGTTGTCACCATCCAGGTTCCATAGTGAGAGCGTGTACATGTATGCTCGACCTAGATTTTCTTGGAGGGTGTCGTTATGTATCAGATAACGCCTAATCGTCTAGGACACGTCGTCGTGTCCTTCCTGTATTTTGATAAATGGTATCAATGTATAATATTTTGTAGTTATTTGTTTCATAGATTTTGACTTAGAATTGCTATTTGTTTCTCATGTGTGTAGTTTCTTTTTGATTTGGTATTGGTTTTTAAACCTATAAAAACAGTACTATTGAGGTACACAGTTGTAACCACAAATTCTGATAATGAGTTCAATATCAACGTAAAGAATTTGAACCCACTGATTCGAAAGGAAAAATGCATAGGCATATCTATCTTCTATCGAGTTCGTTTGATTACGTCTGTTTCCATGGTGGTCGGATGGCACAAGTGAAACAAATTAACTTGCCTTTCACCTACAACTGTAGGCGGCCGGAGATCGATTTGCCAATAGAACGTAAAAAAAGCACGTGGTCACTTGCCCGGCCACGTAGGTTTTCTCTGGGTACTCCGGTTTCCTCCCACAGTACGTCTCTTCGCCAACAATTGCTTATGATTTGATATAACTTGTTTCGAAAGTGATGTAAAATGTAAATTACAATAGTGTACCTCGCACAAGGACAGAACCAAACCAGCAGCACAGAACCGTATTTGATATCAGCTTAGAAACCCAACGCGCCCAAAGTAGGTATCGAACCACACACCTTGGATCTTCTCTCAGGATTACATTGTCTGACGCTCTACCGACTAAGCTATGGTCGCCCCTACTTTTAAAGAGCACCTAGGAATTTGACAATACACTTCTGTGAGCCTTGTATGATCTAAAACTAAACCACAGGCCAGACATGCCTGATGTACAGTACAGGTACCAAGGGTTTTATTGTATTGACATTTCGGAGTTCATAGTTGGGTGTGATTGTAAGAACATAATCTTGTGTTCTAAGTTGTTACTACATATAGACCGGCCGCTAGGCGAATAAATATAGTTTACATATTTTAGTAACATACCAACAAACTACCCGTCATTGTTAAGAACGCCCCCGCCACCAGTATAATGTCTAGGTGGCCAAGTATTATTGAGGTTATGGCGGGGCTGGGGTTTGGGGTGAATCGATAAAAGCATACAAAAAAACCTTAAAGCACAATAAAGACACATAACTATTATTGTTGATAAACAACAATAACCAACTTTTGAATCAATAACGACATATCATTAATATCGTTAATAAACAACAATAAACAACATTAAAACGCCATAACGACATATCACTAGTGTTGCTTATAAACAACAATAAACATATATAATTAAACGCAATTGCAGCATATCAGTGTTATCGCTTGTGAATAAAAATAAACAGTATTAAAACGCAAACAAACAACAATGTATTACTAGTGTCATTAATTGACAACAATAGAAACTATCAAAATATTAAAAAGCAATAACAAAAACAATCCTGACTGAGATGGTTTATAGTACACCTGATGACCGATTCAAAGGATAACTTGTTTTTACTTTGACTAGACCTATGTCAGACGGTTCCCATGCCTAACGTCTGCTTGATAAGAACGCTTTTTATTGTTATGTAATTGTCAAGCTCACTATTTCACCTTAGCTTTTTTTTCATATTCTGCCTTTCCGCATTCTACAGTATTGTTTCACATTTTTATGTTCTGATTCCTTTGGTGATTTCTTTCTCCCTTTTTGTGTTCTACTTTTCTACAATTTTCCTTTGAAGCAACAAGGTAAGTTGTGTCCTGTATTTCGCATTGAGCATGCTTCGAATTGGAACAAGCTTATATTCTATTGAGAGGGATGGTTGTTGCGATTTGTAAGGGAATGATCTGACAACTGTTGAACGATATTATTCGTAACAGAGAGTCTGTAGTCTGATTAGAAGACGTTTTCTGACACTGTATATATGTTATGCGGATTCCTGAATATCTATATCCGCAACAGACTAACATGGAATGTTTTAATGCGTGGTGCTAAGAGATCGGTCCTTGAGTCGCAGATACCGATACCTAGCCCTCACAGGTGTTTGATAACCCCTGACAACATCCACGCGCCCTGTCATGTGACGTCATTCTCACGACTGACACGTTATAAAGCGACACACACACACGGCGTGTGATCAGAAGAGTGCCTGTCCGATATATCTAGTCCAGGCACAATAGCCAACTTTAAATCCGTCATTATCTAACATTTAATTTCTGAATCACGGTAAAAGTAAATTGTATCTGATCATATTAGTTTTGTGGAATCAACGGAATCGATGAAGACCTTCATTTGCGCATGCGCGGTGGCAGTGTTGGTGGTAGTGGTGGAGGTATGGGGTGATGAACCAGTACTGCCTTGCTCACCTTGTTACAATGTCACATGCGGCGATCCTCCGGAGAACTGCGAGCTTGACAAGATCCCATGTGGGTGTTGTCCCACGTGCGTTAGACTAGAGGGACAACTATGCGAGCCTTTCGCCCCCAGGTATTGTGTAAAATAACATTTCAAATTTTATATTTAAATATTCATTCAGCATACGAACGTACCCTTTACTTTGTTACAGATTATATAAGTGTTAAGGTAACATTCAACACGTATCCAATCATTTGTACATTTGTACAGCCAGATTCACGCGTAGTTTGCCAATGTGGAACGAAATGGTCGACCACCAGGGTCATGTCATTCACAGATGAGGAATTATATCAATTGATATTATTAGTGTGTGTACATCGTTTTTATCATATCATCATATTTTTCATTGTTCTGATTGGCTGAAATAGTGTCACGTGATTTCCGATGAAAAGTAAATATTTACTGGCCGTGAAGAAAAGAAAAATCTGGTCGAAATATTGGTTAACTGTGTGTTTCTAAAAATAAATAAATTATAAATTACTTCTCCTTCGTTTTATTCAACAGTGTAAAATATCGTCCAAGCTTTCAAACATCACAAACATTAATAATGATCGTTAGAATATCAGATATCGTAAGAATTAATGTATTGATTGCATTTTAATGTATCTGTGTTACTTGTACTGTTTTCATTGTGTGATTTTTTTAAAATGATACAGTCATTTATAATAAAACTACATGTATTATAGCCCTTTGCTTTCGGTTGATATGACATTTCAGTAATTTTCAATGTAAAATTGCCCAGGATTTTGCTCATCGTGTTTTTTATTTATCTAAATGTGTAAATACTGTTTAAAACAACCAGTTAATTTAATTTCCCTTTAGACATCTGCTGTTGACATTTTATAAGAAGATCAATAATGTCTTCTTAGCAGTCTCTTAGTCTCCCCATCCTCTTGTTGACATTTATGGTTTGTGTTGATAACCTTATATGATGTTGAAGATGTGGTTACGGCCTGAAATGCCTTACCCCCGGGGGATTTTATGACGGACGGCCCCCATGGTACATGCAACATATGAGAGGTGTTTGTGTCAAAGGCCCCCAGACACACACTGGCCCAATCCTCAAGGCAGGAAAACCATCGACAGCTCCGATCGTGTCTGCCGCAGGTAGGGTTAATATCTAAATTTCGACATATGTTTTGCGCTTGCTTGTGCTTGGTATTATTATCACTGTATTTCATAATATTGTTGTTTGTCTATAACGGAACTTTTTGTATATTCTATGAATGTTTTGTGACTTTTGTAATATTCTGTGTCTTAACAAAGGTGCGGATCGCCTTTTTGTTGACTGTGCAGTCATACTTCATCGATGCAGCATATATTTGTAACAGAGCCGAGAAATATAAAAATATAAGACAGTATTTGGATACCTACCTCAAACACGAAATTCGGTTTGGACATGTTTAAATCATTGATCCGACGGCTTTTATAATAAGGAACAGAATGCGAATGTTATAAATATCACCCATTGTGCTAGAGGCTGGCAGCAGGACTCCCAAACCCTTGCAACCCAGTAAATCTTTGCTTGGGGGGGGGGGGGGGGGGGGGGGGGGATAGAATATGCGTGTTTACATAAAAATATATATTACCTCCCATTAAATACGGACCTGTGTCGTAATTTCTGATCTATCCAAACTGAAATTCATTCTTAATACTGCTGTCAGCTTCATAGAGCAACATCAAGACATACTACTGGCTATAGTCACTATTTCTAGCATTGTGGCTAGGTTTGTATAGATAGCCACTGACATCATCATGGCGTTTAAGCATGTTTGAACTAAACAAGACATTGCTGAAACAGGCAACAACGTTTAATGAATATTTCCATCATAACTTGCCTTAGTTCGGAGGTATGACCGACAATATCTTATTGTTTAAGAAATGAACAGGTGATTAGAAGAAATTAGCCCTTCAAGCGATCTGATGTTATGCCAATGTCAAGTTTTCATTTTAGATCCAGCGTCAATAATTACATGTATGTTTTTACCGCAACTATCAAACCCTAGAAACCGTTTCATTGTAGTTGTAACTAAGATTTTTTAGGTGAGCAAAAAACAAAAACACCTGGCTATCATTTACATGATCTGGAATCATCGGGTATTGAGTGGAAGGGTTGTGGTAGGGGGAACAGAAGTCTTCATCCACTGTACGTCTATATTTACCATAAAACTTAAGGACAAAATATATTAATATGGATGATTATTCAAAATAATTCAAGAATTAGTAACTGAATTGGTCAATAAATCCGTACGCACGTGTTCGTGATCTGACGAGCTTCGCAATTTCAAAATAATACATTAAATCTCGTTCCTCAAGCCACTCAACATTCAAATTCTGAATTGATGAACCATCCATCTTTTTTTATAATAATCATAATAAATTATCATTATTTTAATTTCAGACACGGGCGACAATGTGTAACTGCGGAGTGTCTGCCATGTTTCGTGGTTACTCGCCTTACATTTCGCATGTGTGAAATCTGTTGTCTCTCAAGGCATGTGACATTATTCTTATTTAATGATCAAAACTTTACTAAACATGTAATCACATCAACATCAACCTTTGTGCATCGTACAAATAAATCATTTTCATCGAGTACTGTGTCCGACTTTCTTTTATTTATGCCGCGTCTGTGTGAAATAGTCAACTTACGTCCCCCATGAAAAGAGGGGCTATAAAAACAATAGGTTTCAATTCTGCATGAAGTCGTACATTTTGTATTCACACGGTAAACCATTTGATAAATAATATAACATGAAAATCTAATTCTTGGGGAAAAATAAATGAAACAAAATCTTAAAATGAATACCAGCGATGGATAGTGGTATGGATAGAAGTAGGGTTACTGCGGTAAAGCGACATTGTTTAAAGATAAAAAAAAATTAAAAGCTGAAAATTAAAAATTAAAAATACATTACAATCACAATTATTCCACTTTCTGGTGGACCCTTTAAAGTTCCTTGTTCCATATTCTTCTCAAAATTGACACTTTAACACAAGATTTATTTCTAAATATAGGTAAAAGCAAAGACTCAGGTTATGGTGTTGTCCAGTGACGTAGATTGATGTTCCTACTATAACGTGATGATGACTTGGCTTTAAAAGAAACTGATGTTTATGGCGTGGTTTCCATTTAGACCTCCACTATCTATTATAATGGTGAAAAGCCGCGTATGTAATATGACATCTATGATGGATGGCTTTGATATACTGATAACACGGTAACACACGACACATAATGTTGCAACAAAAATACATGTAGTTACCACTTTTCAAGGAAACGTGGGTGTTCGTAATAACAATGTTCAACAAAGCCAAGATGACATGTTAACAGATGTACTGTTTGATAATTTCGTTCAGTTCTGTGGTCTGACTTAAAACGCTTGTATCCAAAGTGTCTAGCATCACCATTATCTGACACTTCAGTGATGCATTTGATTCCATTGTCGTTGAACATCTCTATACAGTTCCTCAGAGGTACGAAATAACAGTAAACACTGTAAGGAGGATCCACCAAACTCCGGAACCGAACGCTGCTCCCTTGTTTACGCAGGGAGCTACAGGCGTTGGCGTTGTGGGAGGAGTGGGTGGAGGAGTGGGCGGGGCTGGTAGCTGTTTAAAACATTTAAATACGTTTTTATATTTACTCTCGTTATTATAAAATACCAATGGCTTCCCGAGGGGTGCCGACATATTAATGTATTTATCATAACCGGCATATTCGCCTTCGTCCCATATGTTTATCCACGTTCCTTGTGGGAGGTAGATATCCCTGGAAGTTGCTCCCTGAGTTACGATCGGGGCTACCACCAGGTCAGGACCATACATATACTGGTACATTGCTGCATAGCTTTTTTCAGTCTGGTCTACGAAGAACATGGGACGCTGCACTGGAGTCCCGTTCTGTATGTACTCTGCCACGGCGGCCCTTGTGTAGTTTGCAAGAAGACTGTGCGCCTTGGAAAGACGCGCAAAGTGTTGAAGTATGTATTTGTTGGAGTATACTTGTATGTTAGCCTCAGGCTGGTTACCTGTAGAAGAAAAATATTTGCTTATTTAGTTAACAGCTAGTTTTTGCAATTCATATTTAGTGAACAGCAGGCGATGTACCAAACAAAAGACATCAACTAATCCCAAACTAACCTTCGTGTGTGCGCATGTACGGCGTGAAGACAGCCATTTCGCCAGATCTGATGAGAAGTTCAGGTGTACGCTTGAGTCCCATGCTGGCAAAGGTGGTGTACCCTCCTATGTCAAAGTGAGTCATCCCTATTCCTGAAACCCCGGCAGAGAGTGCTGCCACAACAGTGGAGGCTAGGCCATCCGCAACGTCAAAATTGACATTCTGGTCTCCCGCCCACATCAACGTCGTGAAATTGGAAATACCTTTATAGAACATAAGATGTCATCAACGGTATCAAAGAATGTTACATGTACATTAAATATGCTTCTGCATATGTAAATATTGGTTGTTATGTCCCCTTATCTATCGAATACATTTCCATGTCATCAATAATGATCACGATCCGTTATCAGTATAAACTCTCCTGGTTCATTTCTGTAAGAGTTATCTACCATTGTCCTGCTATTTTAATATCTTTTGCATCGTACATAATCTCAACAGAATGTCTTATTCCGTCTGATCTTTTCTGTGTCTTTTAAACAAACGCATGAAGGTTGTTCCCTCATCCTATTAATCAGTGTTATGTCCTTGGGACCCGAAACTTACCTGAATATCCTGATCTCATGAAGAACACCACCTCGCCTTCCTTTCCGGATTCCTGTATCGCAATTCTGTTCATCTGCGCCCAATAGAGCGGCCATCTGTTATGAAGCGTTTCTCCAGACCCAGTGAAAAATTTGGCTGTTGTTGGAAGATACTCTCCGAAATCTGCCATCCATCCGCCTAGACCGATATCTATCATGTTCTTCCTCAAAATAGTGTCTGTAAACAGTGGTTTATACAACACTGGAATTGACCGGCTATATACACTTTATGTGATGTGAAACGAGCGGGAAAAACAAAATGTATTGGACCGCAGATGTATATATTCATATCATTGGGAAACTTTTCAACGGAATGCCTTCATATGTATATGCATATTATATTTAATACTAACGAATATCTATTAATTTATTTATATAACTAAAGAAGATGCACCATGCTGCTCTGTTCTGTCCCTGTAGGCCTGGTCAGTAATTTAAATGATGAAAAGAGTGAACATTTATATTAAGAAGTAAGTTATCAAATGTATCAATATAAATGGGAATTTATATTACTACCATTAATCAACTGTCAAAATCAAGCAAATGGGAAAACACCACACAAGCTAGCCTGCGTATGAAGGCCTTTCAACAAATGTTGAAAATAACACCCAAATCAAATGGGAACATGAGGCTACTAGCAATGCTTAACTTGATAGTCTCCTTTAGTTCTTCAGTTCTCAGGATACAGCAACTGCTAGCATTGTATAAAAAAGCCTTTTGGATTTAGTTTAACCTTTGAATTCCAAAGCAGTTACGTAACAATATCTTACAGATAAGACACAATACGTCTGATAATAACGACACGTACCTTTATACCAAGAGAAGGCGTTTGGGTTGGTAAAGTCAATAGAGCCACAAAAGAACTCCCCGAAGTTCGTAAGGAGGGTCTTGTCCGTCTTGGGGTCCTTAATGAAGTAACCCTTACTGTCTGCATCCTTAAATAAGTCGCCGTCTTTGTTGAGATTTGGGTTGACATAGGCAAGAACCCGGATGCCCTGTTTCTGCAGGTCGGCAATGGTCTCGTTCCATTCTGGTAAATAAATAGTACATCATTTGTATACGTTTAAACATCTAATACATGTACATTGTACATCGATCTAGTTAATCAACAGTGTATTGATTATCGCCATACATTATTATGTATGTAGAGTACATACTGGTATAGAGAGTAGTGTTGAGTTTCCAGTTCCAAAAGACTCTTTTTCCGAATGAGGTGTGGATGTCGCCGGACCAATCCTGAATCCAAAGTCCATTCACCTTTATACCGGCATCCTGAACCGTCTTCAGTCTTGCCAACATCTATACATAAATTATCATTTTCCGTCAATACGAAGTAGCATTAAAAGTGAGTTAGAATTAACATAATTACATTTGAATTGTCCATACTACGCCCCAGCATATTTAAACATATTATATATTGTTGAAAATAAAGCATCTACGACTACAAAGCAACCGTCAGACCTTGGACAACAGTTAACACAAAGTAAAAAGTTATGACTATTGAAGCAAGTCCTTTTCTGGTCCCTTATTGTGTTACGTACCGTGTCAGTTCCTCCTTGAACCCCTATTGTAATGCCTGAAGTTACCCAGTCCGGGAGTGCAGGCATGCGGCCCTGGAACTGAGACAGTGACTGTACCAGCGCGAGCATGGTATCGGCCGTTTTGAAGTAGAACTTTCCAACTATACCCTTGACGAAGATCTCGTGGTAGGTAGGGGAGCTAAAGTCGAGTACCATGTAGTTAGTGTCCTTGTAGTGAAGGTAGTACTTTCGTGTGCTCACATAAGAAGGTTGGGGGTAATATGTCGTGTGGAAGGCACCACCGCCTCCTGTCTTCAGGTCCGCGTAATACGTCACGAGGTTACTCTTGTCCCTGCCAACACCTATAATGGCCAAGTGACATATATTTTCACAGAGATTTAACACTAAGACATTCCCGCTCATTTGATTGTTGTTTCTTTGAAAAATGCGTGAAGGTTATTCATGATAACAATAAAAGTACAGGCCAAACCTTCTACTTACCTTGTTCCCTTGTCCAGATGGGGTACTTGAGATCGTCCGCGCGCAGAACTGTAACGATCTCTGGTGGCATGTACGTCCTGTCTCGGAGGTTAAAGTGAGAGAACTGCTCCCCACCCCCGAACACCTTCTCGGTCTGTTCTGCAACTACCCTCAGCCACAGGTACTGATAGGGAGTGCTTCCCACATCTACTGTCGACACCACAAGGTCACTGTCGGAAGTCGACTCGAACGTTACGTTACACTGAAACAGAGTTGAGTATCTGGTGCAATGGTGTATGATGCGAAGAAATGACAATTTCATCTCTTACTTCAGACGTGTGTTTTTCACAACGAATGTGAGAAATGTAGTTTCAGTGAATATCAAATATAAAGAGTTTGTTCAGTAATTATGTATGTAGTAACCAGTTTCATTGTGTTTCGTGTTTTAAAAGTTTCGACATTGGCTGTTAACAGCTGCCATTCCAGGTCGATGATAATTTAATTGATATAGATATATTGACTGCTGTATAGTTTGAATTTCGAACAAATTACTGCACTTTGTTACACTGACGTTGATAATTTACATACACCTATTTGTTCTGCTACTATAACACATGCGGCATAACATCTTAGAATTGTTATATATGCATGAGCTATTACCACATCAATACTCTCAATGCGTACAGCATATAATGTGAATAAAATAGAAGTAGCCAAAACCCAACAACGATAAAACTGTCCATAGGGTTGTTGTTGTTTTTCTCTCTTATTAACATAGTGTGATCAGGATTCAATCGTGACATCACATAAAATCAAAGTTATGACGGAAGTTCTCAGATAAAATCTTATTGACAGTCGTCGGTTGTCGAAAATGTTCACATTTTAATGGTTGAAAACTCGGCCATAGCGATAGAGATTAATTTATCAAAGAATGCCATAAAAGCAACCAATACCTTTGTGCTATAAATAGTAATATAGTGCTACACAGGCAATATTCCTTCAC
The DNA here is from genome assembly GCF_902652985.1 of Pecten maximus. Taxonomy (NCBI): domain Eukaryota; kingdom Metazoa; phylum Mollusca; class Bivalvia; order Pectinida; family Pectinidae; genus Pecten; species Pecten maximus. The sequence goes on from NC_047021.1 coordinate 11,143,175, forward strand.
GTGAAATTCACATGAATTTCACGTGAAAAAATGTCATGTGAAATTCACGTGAAGGAATATTGCCTGTGTATAAAGTACAGATTTGAATACAAATATAAGGAATAAAAATGCATCGTTGGGTAAGTTGAGGAGGACATTCTGATATTTGCTTAGCAGTCTCTTAGAGCCGATTTTTTTGGCAACCCCACTTAGGCTTGCAGACATAATTTGGAGGATATTTTACTTAGATAACAGTTGAGTCTATTGTTTAAAGAACGCAATTAAGGTAGGTTTGGTTGTTGTGGTTTTGATTATAATTTTGAGTCAGGGAAATGACCGAAAAACCACTTTAAAGTTTAATTTTTGGTGGCCGTTTGATTCAAAACCTGTTGGGTTTTTGTTATGAGTGTAGAGCATAAATGTAACCAAATTCTCATCAACTTATCCTACCTGTGCTACTGACATTATTATTGTGGAACATGTCTGATCGGATGCCATCTTAAATATTATAGATAATATTATTATATATGTATGTCATATAGCAACATCGGTCCCCTTGTATATCTATAGGAAATGTAAAACCCACCAGGAACTCATCCCCGCTGTACTTGAACAACACGTAATTTTTATCCGCAGTAGTAATATGCTCAAATGTCCGGAGAGGAATTCGGTCCTGAATTACATTGTTGATATGGAAATTTCCAAGTCCACCAAGGAAATTTGTGTGTCCTTCCCCTACGTATATCATAGGGTTCTGTCTCGAATGCTGAAATATCTGGAACAGAACATAAAACATATTTTATATATACCATTTACCATGTACGTACATTACGACATATTCTCTATCCTTTCTCCGATTTCAGACATGTGTATCTGTTTGAACTACCAGACTAAATGCCAAGTGCTGTAAAACAATGCAGAAAGGACAACATATTAAAGAATATGTATTCCTAGCAAAATAGATGATATCATTTGCGAAATGACTAATTGGTTCATTCTCATTATTTGTAAATACAGTGAAGTTCTTAAATAGACTGATGTATTCTTAATTAAGTGCAATGCTTTTAGTACAAAAAACCAACCACTTTTAAAATGTTACCGGTAGAAAATGGATGTGTACAGTATGATTGGGTTTGTGGCGTTTTTTTTTTCTACAGAAGTTTGTCTTTATGATGTCGCTAGTCAAACACAACAAGTGATAACGTCCATGTTTGCCTGGTAGTTTCAATACTACACGTATGTCAAAATGAATGGAATAGTTTGCCGATGAGGTACCTGTTTAGGTATATAGTGTACCCGTTTAGATCTATCTCTTGGTGTACTTACCGTAATGTTATTAATTGAGATGTTGAACCCATCAGGATATGTCAGAGTAAATGCATATTTCTTCTCACCGGAAACGGCGACAAAAAGGTGTACAGCTATCAAGGTGATGTATAACACGGCTCGTGTCGTCATCTACACATACAAACAGTGAGGATTGTCTATTTCAAATATAAAAATATACTTTAAAAGTTTAAGAATATGATTGATTTTATATTTACATGCACATAGACTGTACAAACTACACAGAAACGTGAATGGCTACTTGTTGATATCCTTTTCCCCCAGCAAATAGAATTTCACCATATTCTACACCTTAAAAGGGCACCTTGTATCCATTGACATCATTTAGTTGGTCAATTATATATATTGATATAAGGCATCCAATGGACATTTTCTTATTAAAAGATGTTCATTTTAAGCACACCAATGAGTAAAATTGACTTTGTACATATAACTAAACGTTTACAGTAAATTACCCACTGGATCAACACCCGAAATACGTTGACAATCAATATCCCGTTCGATTAACACATTAATGACTAAATTTCGCAATCATTGCTTCATACATGTATCTCTGTTGTTTAACGGCGCCATACATGTCTACATTTTATTATGTACCAACACCCATCTCGGTATTACCAACATAAAGTTCCGGTCCAGCTCTTTTCTGCACATGTGTTGTTCTGGTCGCTTCAATGTAACAGGCCACCCGAATATATAACCACAAGGTGCTCTTAGTAAACTATCTAAATTATTATATTTATTAATTAAACTTTCCTTTGTATGACAAGCGTTGTTTTTAATCTATGGTTTGTTTAAAATTTAATTAAAAATCATCTGTATGTGGGAATTAATGGTAAAGACTATGATGCCCTGTATCTAGTTTGAATCTCCATTGCTGAGCACGAAAAGTTTGTTGAATGTACTTGTTTCTGTAGCAATACCAACGTTGGCCCAGTTATCAAAATATCAAATGAATGAGCTTTTGGAAACTTTCAGGAATGGGATGGTCAATGATATTTCCCTTTTCAGTTTTCATATAACAAAAACAAGCATCAATGCCATTATTATCAGGTACAGAGCTACCAATACCCCGTCCATTATTCTAGGCATGCTAAAAGTTTCAACGGGACACCTCGTTTTCAAGCCCATAGTTAGACAGAAGCTTATATGTTAGACAGAAGCTTACCTCGTTAGACAGCGGTATTCTATGTTAGACAGAAGCTTACCTCGTTAGGCAGCGGAATTATGTGTTAGACAGAAGCTTACCTCGTTAGACAGCGGTTGTCTGTGTTAGACAGAAGCTTACCTCGTTAGACAGCGGAATTCTATGTTAGACAGAAGCTTACCTCGTTAGACAGCGGAATTCTATGTTAGACAGAAGCTCACCTCGTTAGACAGCGGTATTCTATGTTAGACAGAAGCTTACCTCGTTAGGCCAGCGGAATTATGTGTTAGACAGAAGACTTACATCGTAGGAAGCGGTAGTCTGTGTTAGACAGAAGCTTACCTCGTTAGACAGCGGAATTCTATGTTAGACAGAAGCTTACCTCGTTAGACAGCGGAATTCTGTGTTAGACAGAAGCTTACCTCGTTAGACAGCGGTAGTCTGTGTTAGACAGAAGCTTACCTTGTTAGACAGCAGTAGTCTGTGTTAGACAGAAGCTTACCTCGTTAGACAGCGGAATTCTATGTTAGACAGAAGCTTACCTCGTTAGACAGCAGTAGTCTGTGTTAGACAGAAGCTTACCTCGTTAGACAGCGGTAGTCTGTGTTAGACAGAAGCTTACCTCGTTAGCCATCGGGATTTTGTATTAGACAGAAGCTTACCTCGTTAGACAGCAGTAGTCTGTGTTAAACAGAAGCTTACCTCGTTAGACAGCGGTATTCTATGTTAGACAGAAGCTTACCTCGTTAGCCATCGGAATTTTGTATTAGATTGAAGCTTACCTCGTTAGACAGCAGTAGTCTGTGTTAGACAGAAGATTACCTCGTTAGCCATCGGGATTTTGTATTAGACAGAAGCTTACCTCGTTAGACAGCAGTAGTCTGTGTTAGACAGAAGCTTACCTCGTTAGACAGCTGTAGTCTGTGTTAGACAGAAGCTTACCTCGTGGTCGTTAGACAGCCTGGATTTAGAGTAAGGTTGAAATTAACCTTGCCACACCGGCTCGTTGCTTGCTGATAACCCAAGGGTCTGGTGATTACCGTGTCCACTTAGGGTCTGTCGTGTTATCGCACTAGCTTCTGACGTCCTAATCGTTCTCACTATTGAATATCATTTGTATTTGAAAAGTGTACATGAATGTGAATGAAAAAATGTATGCACAGTAACCTGTAAATAGAGCATGCCTAGACACATGTGTGTCCTAAAGTCGCTACTGATATGGCCTCATTGGTGATGATCAGCCACATCATGATGTCACACCAACACAAAGTCTGATATATCCTACCATGATGCTTTGTTTTATCTTTATATTCCAGATAAATATAACATAACTATTCTTTTTTATATACAGGATTAAATAATCAAATAATCCTTGATCAATAAATGCATTTTGAAATAACACCTACATTTATACGTTAGGTAATTAATCCACACATCTTTTTACTTCCATTTAAATATCATTTTGATTGTCATGTAATCTTCCACCTTTCCTGAAAACATCATTAATAGTAAAAATACATAGCACAACATTATATAAAATCAGTGTATATAGGACAAAGAACATTATGCTCTTTCTATGAACTCAAACGTATAGTAAAAAGTACTAGTACATTGGCCAAGCTGTATTTCTTTCCTTTTTTCCCCCTTGTTTTTTCTTGCTTTTTTGTTTTTTTTTTTGTTGTTTTTTTTCAGTTTGGGGGGGGGGGGGGGGGGGGCTGTTTTACAAGACCTTCTTAGGTCTAAGTGAGCACGGGTCTTCAAAATATCAACGTAAACTAGCAGCCCTTTAGTATTTACAAAGAGGAAGCCGGCTATATCAATGTATGAGTTAAACCTTAAGCCTTATCTACTTTGATCAAATATTGACTTGTGATAGACTACGTATGTCATGCTGATAGTGAACAGATGTGTGTGTATGTGTGTGTGTGTATGTGTGTATGTGTGTGTACGACGCCTGAATGCTACACTATAAATTTAACACCATAATTATCTGGCTTTATTGATATTTGGGTATTCAACTGAATAAAATGCAGTTAGTACTGACCACCGAACAAAGAGGAAAACACGTCGTATTCTTACAGAATGACGTAAATACCTGCGTAGTCTGGATGCTTCTCTTAAATTCCACACTATACAAATGTAGCGGTCAATATTTATAGAAAAGTTACAAAGGGGGTATATTCTCACTTTTACTGAGAATATAACACAGTTTGAAACAAATGAGTTAGCAGATAGACTATTGGTATGATATAGGGACAACACTGACGAATTTCGGCACAGTACTCATTCATATAAGAACATCAGACAAAGAAATCACAGATACCTAAATACACTAAAACCTCAATTATATCTAGAACCCCTTTGAAAGTAGATTTTATGTTTATTCCAGATAATATCGAAATGTCAAAAAGGAAGCTAAGATTGTACTGCCCGTTCTCAAGCCTGATTCAGAGCCCGGGATTCATAAAAGAATAGCCACCCTTTTATAAGGTTCAACACCGAAGCGGCCTTGCATCCACTCTGCCTACAAAGGTAGCACACCACAGTAAGACAGCCTGGCCATGGGCAATTTTTTTGTTAAGCAAATAACTCCTGTATTATGATATGCATAAAAAATGAAAAAAATAAATGTACACTATAATTGGTATATTCAGTATGAAGTAGTACATACAGGCTTCACATTTATTAAAACAAAAATCAATAAATTGGTTCCGGATTTTAAATATCCGGATTTTCCGAACGTGTGTTTACACAGGAAATTTAGTTTTGCCTAGGGCGCAAAATGGAAGCCCACAGAAAAGGTAAGATAGCGGAAAAACTTAATTTACAACATATGTCCAAACAAGATTAATTCTGTCTTTGGGATAGAGATATTTAATTTTAAATAGGTTTCAGAAAAAAAATTGTGTAGAGAATTGTGCCATTTTGGGTGAAATATCATAATATTTTGCAATTTTTGAGAATTTTTTAAGCTGTTACCATGGTATTCCCAGCTCTAAAAATCACAGAAAATATCAGTTTACTTATCCTTCAGAGCTCTATTAAAATTGCAAATGTTGTACAGATTTCGAATATATATACTTTATTAGAGGTTATATGTAAGGTTAACTGGCAATGTTTGCATATCTAAAACATGTGCCATATTTTTCAGAATTTGGCATTTTTACTGTACACTGCTACCAAAATCACCAACGTCTCATTCAGATATATCACCTCTAATTCATGTCGTCGAAGACGAATATTACAATCTTGTATGCCGAGTTATTTCGAAATTGAAAAGATAGAACATTGGCACAGCAGAATTTAAATCATTCTTAAAAGTAGTCGACACCTACAGATGTCTGTTTGTAGAAACTGTACAGTTTTTGAGCAAAATGGGAGCTTCTAATATGAAGTATTCAGATGTTACCTAAATGTTTTGGAAGGTTGTATATAGAATCTTCCTTGGGTAATTTCTATACATCTCATAGGTGGGGTAAAAGGTCTGACTTCCGATATCAACTTCGCCGTTCCAAGTATACGTACCCTGGCGGAGTTCAACGTGTCTAGTACCGAGAAAGTAACTGAATCTGAAATTGCAGTCTCTTGAAAAAAAAAACACCAACGAATACATACGTGTACGTATATGGGAAATTGAATGTCTTCGCAAAGTGTATCCGTCATTAGATATATTGAAACAAATGTTACACATGTTCTTGTCTTCTCTGTTTTCTCAAACACGGATAAAAATCATCAAACGTACTGGCCAATCATTTAACAACAACGAATGCAACAACCCCCATCCCCATTCGAATGAAACGGATATTATATTATTCTTATTTTAAAGCTTAAGTAGTATGAATAAATAAATCAGAAAAATACCATTATTCGAAAGAGTACATTAAAATAAAGGATAAGCAAACACGATAATGGAATGTGAAACCAGCTCTATTTTCGACATCTAAGATAATCCCAGATCCTTTAGGGGACCCACTTTTAGTTGCCTTCTACGATCAAACATGTACTGGGATGCAGAGGGCCATACTGGCCAGCACAGTCACAAAAGTCTTAAGCATCGCATTTAGTGTAATAGGTTAATAGTGATATTCAAGTTTGAAATCGAGATGTCCACATAAAGCTAACGATAAAACAAAGGGAGCTTAAGGAATTCCTTTAAACGTTACGTGTATCTGTGTCTTACACTGTGGATAAAGCGAATCAAACAAAAAGTACTGTAAAAATGTCCGAGTTATCTCCCTTTGAACAACCGCACTGTGAACGTACGTTACGTATATGTTATTACATTGTATAGATATCGACAACACAACAGTAGAAAAAGGGCACCACAACTGATGAAATGTTTAATCACGACAACAGATAGAATCGACATAAATTCCTCTAGAGATTTAACTACCAAATAGATCAACATAATAGTAAACTAACAACAGAACCTTGTCTGAGAATGACTTACTGGTCAGGTCTGTATCTGTTGTAAATATACACGTCTCCACGAAGATGTTTAACCATGCCGTCACAATCAGTACATGTGACACGATCCTAGTCTTCCATTGTTTAACATAGAATTACAAAGAGAGCATCACTTGTCACACAACAAGGTTTTGTTTGTACATGTAATCTTCATTGTTGAAAAAAAATAATTGGAGGTTACTGCTAAAAATACTTGAATTTGGTCAAAGATGTTTTAACCATGATGGAATCTCCAATCTACGTGAACTCCATGCCTGTAGTAATAAAACAATACAATGTCGACAAATGCATTGTGAGTAAAAAGGGGGAGGGGTGACAAGGAAAACGTTACTCACAAGCAGCACACGTATACATATTGAGTTTAAATCATTGTAATCTTGCTACTGAAATACCGGTAAATACGTTAGATACCGGTAAATACGTTAAATACCGGTATAAACGTTAAATACCGGTATAAACGTTAAATACCGGTATAAACGTTAAATACCGGTGAGATAGTTAAATGCCGGTTCATACGTTAAATTACATTCTACCATGTTTGCTATGTAACGCCGGTTTTGATTGGTTTAAAACCATGTATTATTTTCCAATAACCCACGCTCGTGCCAATAATACACGGTCGTGAGTCACGGCTATCACAATTTTAAATATCTAATATTCACCCGTTTCTTAAAAGGTTACTATAGCCAAGTGGGCTAATGGGTTAGTCTTTACCCCTGAGGCCCTATGTATGGGATATTAAAATTTTATTTTTAAGATAAAAAAAATGGGTTAGTATTTCAATAAATTTTTATCACGACGCGAGTTCGAATCCTACGGAGGCCCCCCTTTTTTTTCTTTTTTTTTTTTTTTTTTTTTTATTCTTTTTTTTTAATTTTCAAAATCAATGCCATATGATAGATGCTCTTGATCGTAGTACTGTATTGCCTGTATATTTCATCAACAAATAATGCAATACTCAAGAAATACGGTTTTCCCGGGTTTTCTTTGCTGTTTTTAATTAGAAAGAGGTCGATCTCAGTACAAAACAGTACATGGTAGAATAGAAATAATCAACTTTGACTCGTGTATTGTTGCAGGATATACAACTCGGACTCGGATATTTTGCAATTTTAATTAATAACTCAGGCCTGCGGCCTTCGTTATTAATTTAATTGCAAAATGTCCTCGTCCTCGTTGTATATCCTGCAATAATACACGAATCATCGTTAATTATTTCTTAAGTATATACGATTAACACCGTTATACACGTTTTATACCGTTAAATACGTTAGACACCGTTAAATAGTTAAATACCGTTAAATACCGGTAATAATCAATAATGTAATTGGTCTTTACTAATTTGTTCCGGATCATTTGTACCTGTTTTGGAACATGAAGTAGTTTAAAGTCGACATTGATACAGAAATAACACAGAGATAAATTGTTGTAGACAAATTTATTGATATGTTATCGTATGACTTAGTATGAGGGAACCACGACCCGATCATCAAGGCCCTCAAGGTGCTGGTGTTGAGTGAGCCTCGTTCGTGGGGATACATTTAGGATTGGTGTGGTGCCCGTTAGGGAGAATGGTGGTACCCTCACAGACAAGTCCTTCATCACAAGGGCAATAATCGTTGTAGATACCATTAAACTGCTGTAGGAACACGTGACACGTGAGTCCCTGGTAACGCTTTGGACGACAAAACCCGGAAGTATGGGAGAAAATGAAACGTTTATGGTTGGCTGTCCGTCTGTCTGCGTCAGCTACACAACACTCCCATTCTCCACAGTCCGACTGATCATGACATACCTGTTCTGTCTGGGCGTCCGCTAGCTGAGGAAATATAATGATTAACACACACAAACCTGATTATCAAGTGTCTGTACAAGTAAACAGTCCAACAACAAACTGTGGAATAGGGTTAGTTACAGTCGTCTTACGAAATGCCCGTAATTCAAATCTAATACAAAAGATTTTAAAGCCATTTTTATTTCCTTCAAATATCCTATTATGAAACGTTAATGTAAATTGGGAAAGCTAATTTCAGATGATGTTTTACACGGAGTTTTCCTAGCCACCGACTGGGGTGTGACTTACCAGGACGACAGCTAGCAGTGTCACCAAAGCTAGGACCTTCATGGCAGAGTTTGTTGTGGACACTATAGTGTTTCACTGTAAAATGCGGTCTGGGACAGTTCGCACCTGTTCCTGTCACGAGACTGGTACCACACTATCTGTACTGAATTACCACACTACTGTTACATAGACGGACTGACACCAGACATGGCCGAAATTTAATCTTGTGTTTAGTTACAATTAAAAATTTACGTTTATTTTATAAACGTTTACATTATAAATAACCACTCTTAGTCACTGCAAGCGCTATCAAAATCGCATGGCATTCATGATTATTGATCATTGTCATAGCTCACTTTTTGATGTCACCAGTAATATGACGTTATAATTGTAACCTTGTCCATTACATTTACACATGTACAGAAGTTTCTTCGCGTAATGTTGCATTTGACAAAGTATTTCCATGAAAAAATACACAAAATCTTAAACATGTGAACACTTTTTCTGCATTCCAACAAGGATACAAGTTATTGTACAAATCGGGGAAAAAAATAAGGATATAACGTCCAAATGGAAAGAATTTATCATTTTAACACAAACCGCAACTGAACACCGTGTTTGCGGGCTTTCAAAGCTTGTCAAGACTCCCTTATTTGCACTCTTTGCTTGAAAAAGCAAGTAGACAAGTGAAATGTGGTACATATAGAATTATAATATAAATAATAACGCTGAACAATCTCCTGACGATGTAATTTTAGATATGCAATTGTTTTTTCCTGCATCCATTTTAATTTAACTTTAACTTCAATACACAAGTCAAGGTCCTGGTGTAATCAGTGGTTGACATCCTGTTATATACTGGGGGTATAGTATACTAACAGAGACACAATGTCAATAACTTAACAGCACAGTACATTGTCCGAGCAATGTGATCTGCCTTTTACAGTAACTTTACACAAACTTCGTCACTAGAATTATTATAATAGTATATGTTATTTATTGCATATCAATTATACTTCAATTTGTATGTGTGACACGTTGTACATGTCCTCTAAATCCAACTCTTCCTTTTACAAAAATACTGTGTAGCTCTGATATCCAATCTAACGTAAGGTGGCACTATATAAATAGTGCCCTTGTCTGAGGGGAATATGGAGGATTGTTTCCCCGAGGGAACATTATCTTCCCGAGCCGATAGGCGAGGGAAGATAATGTTCTCGAGGGGAAACAATCCTCCATATTCCCCTCAGACAAGGGCACTATTTATTTTATTGTACCGAATAGATATCAATTTATCGATATCCTCCTCAAATATTGAGGCAAACCTCTTGGACGTCTGCTCCATGTTTACAAGTTGTCTGTGTCACTGTTGCGTTTGTAAGAATTGTCTCCCTTCTCAATGTTCGGGATTTTCCGTAAGAAACAATCGTGCGTTTTCGGGCGGAGCGGGGAACATTGCAATATCCCACGGCAATGTTGACTGCTGTTTCTGACACTGCATATTGTTTCAGGTCATGTGATTAAGAATTGACCAATACTAAGGCGAGAATCTTACATAAGGTATAATAATTAAGGATATCGTTACGGATGATCATTACAATATCATACCATCCTGGTGAACGCAGAATCCCCTCAAGCATTTACCTCTTGGTAAAAAGTGGCACATATTTCTTCTCGCGCCAATAAGTATGAATTGAGACACCATGGAAGACAACATCAGAAAAGATAATATCACCATCATCATAATGTTTGTAATGTGCAATCTAATCAGATCTGGGTTTTGTCCTATATTAACCGTAGAATAGACTATTGTCATAAATATATCTTAGAACGTTTTGTTACCAGTAAAGGTTTAAAACGCACATTATTGTCACAGGGACCTGAGAATGTGTTACAGTCAAGGTGTATTTGGAGTTTAACACACTTTCAGGCGTGTTGGGAGCTAAATTAAAATTCTGAAAAACGCACCGTCGGAAAACACCGGGTACGGAAGCCGTACGGCGACCTTTTGACGTTTGACTTTCGACTGGTCACCTCACGGCTTCCGTACTGGGGTGTCATATTTACCTAATTTTAATCTGGCCTCTAAAACGTCTGAAAGTGTACACTAGAGACGGTCCAAATACATGTAGACTGTGACAACCTCACGGGTCCCTGTGGTAATTATATGAAGGCATTCTAATAAAACAATACGCTGCAGTTCATTCTCTCAACTTTCAGCAATGCCAACAAAGCATTCTTATAATGAAACTTAAAATGCAGGATATACTTCGATAAATCACGGAAACCATGTGTCCGTAGTACATGTAGATCAGGTGATTACGAGTGTACTGTAAATAAAAGGGTTAACTATTAGCTACACATTCGCTGCTTTAGGGTGAATACATTTGTACACCCACGCGATATACATGTAAGCTCTTTTTTAAAACTGTCAACACCATATCGTGCAAAACATTAGTGTAGTAACTGTTTTTAATTGTTGATTAAATGCTGTTTTAAACTACTTTTAAAGGCAATAAAGGTTTAAATGAGAAATGTATTTTTCTTCTCTATTGTTCTTTTAACTCGTCACAAGTGTCATTATCTATAATAGTGTACGTGTGTAATTATGGTCCTCATTCGATATATGTCCATATTTACTCAAAATAAAACGGGGAGTCAGTGTAAGCAGATTTCCATGTGTGTCGAAGTGTGAACAGGCCTACAGACATGGCCACACACCTGTCATTGTCTGTTTGTCCTTGCCTTAAAGCTGATCTACCTAGAGGTTAAATCTTTGTAATTTCCCCGTCACACCTGAGTGGATATAACCTCAGTTGGCTCCGTTTTAAAATACCTACCCGTACCGGAAGTAATACAAGGTAGGATCATTGAATGGACGAACATGGAGTAAAATAGTGTAAGACCAGGTCAGTTTGTACCACTAGGCAGAGCACGAGTGGTCAAGTCTACACACAATGTCCGATGAGGATGATCAGGTACGTATATATTTAACGTGCTGTATTATATGTTTAGCCTCTGTCACGCATAGCACGATATTTGACTATAGTTATGGAAGTCTATGTCCAATGGACATGATGACATCATACCTGTTTCCTAAGTTTGACTTGTGGCGTGTGGAATGATAACACCACAGATGTATAACTGAAATCGACAACAAAACCATATAGAGTGAAATATATAAAATATCCGCGGGCACTAGATAACTATTTATGTTAGGTTCATAGACTATGTTTAAAGGGGCCCTCAATAGTTAACAACAATATGAACTCTCTCTATACCAGTGTTGATTTAGGACGTTTAATACCGTACCTGTAATATAACACAAACCATTCCACAACAAATGATCAACAAAAGCGTTCTCATGAAGTGGTTCTGGCATTAGAGACGTGATTTCTTGTTGAATCAATGGATGACACCTTCCATTACATTGGCTTTATATTGTACATTCTTTACGTCACTGACATCAATAGTTGTGATTTTAAACGTTTGGTAGAATATCAATTTACGCTGTAATAAATTTTGAATTATGCCCGTTCTTTAGCTTAGAGTGTCCTTTAGAAAAGCATTACAGAATTGAAGGAAAGTCCCTCGACTCCGATACCTGGTATATATTCCATACAATGTAACGTTACTTCACCAATGGTCAATGTTACGTACATCTCCAATTATCGGCTGTTATGTAACGTGCATCGGGGGAACAACGGAGCGGTCACCCATCCAAGAGCTGACCACGTTCAACGTTAATTAACTTCGGTACACAGACACGACACTCAACCGCACAGCTACAAAAGCTAGCTATTGGACTATGCAGCTGAAATGCCCATATCTACATTCGTATGAACCATCACATTACCCCCTTCGCCGATGAGATTCGTCCCGAAGCTTCCATGGGTTCAACCTGGTATCCTCAGCATACACAACTGTCCCTCTTGTTGTTGAAGCGGTACCGCCTCATGACCGGACCCCCTAGTAACCATGCAGGAACCATGCTGTTCGAGGACACACTACAGGATACATGGCTCGTTCGCTGTCAACAAATGTAACGCACTCATATGCAGGTGAAATGCCTATATCCATGATCCGGCACAGTTAAATGTATTACTAAAATATTTATAATTTATATGAACGCATTCGTAACGAAGCTTAACATAACAGTTTTACTACGGGTGTTTTATTCTTTTTTTTTCTTGTTATTTTCAGGATGATCGTTGGACGGATGACGATGACGTCAGACCAGCTGTGCACGTGGGTGATCCACAAATCCCCACTGATAAGCCCCAACTCCCGGACCTGGTCGGTATCGACAACCCCCTGTCACTCCTGGGGCGTCACAAGAGTGCATCTAACGTAAGTAAGCGGTGTATCAAGCTAGTCGCCTTCAGTAAGTTGTAATTAAGCCGACGAAACACGACGCCACTTTCAATAAACTGATACCGTGACGTACAGTTACTATAGCTACAGGTCGCCATAACACCACTCTTTGTTAACTGATACATGTAACTATAGTTACAGGTCGCCATAACACCACTCTTTGTTAACTGATACATGTAACTATAGTTACAGGTCGCAATGATACCACTCCATGTAAACTGATACACGTAACTATAGTTACAGGTCGCAATGATACCACTCTATGTAAACTGATACACGTAACTATAGTTACAGGTCGTAGTGACACCACTCTTTGTTAACTGATACACGTAACTATAGTTACAGGTCGCCATAACACCACTCTTTGTTAACTGATACATGTAACTATAGTTACAGGTCGCAATGATACCACTCTATGTAAACTGATACACGTAACTTTAGTTACAGGTCGCCATAAAACCACTCTTTGTTAACTGATACACGTAACTATAGTTACAGGTCGCAATGATACCACTCTATGTAAACTGATACACGTAACTATAGTTAAAGGTCGCAATGATACCACTCTATGTAAATTGATACATGTAACTATAGCTACAGGTCGCCATAACACCACTCTTTGTTACCTGATACACGTAACTATAGTTACAGGTCGCAATGATACCACTCTATGTAAACTGATACACGTAACTATAGTTACATATCGTAATGACACCACTCTTTGTTAACTGATACATGTAACTATAGTTACAGGTCGCCTTAGCACCACTCTTTGTTAACTGATACACGTAACTATAGTTACAGGTCGCAATGATACCACTCTATGTAAACTGATTCAAGTAACTATAGTTACAGGTCGCAATGATACCACTCTATGTAAACTGATACACGTAACTATAGTTACAGGTCGTAATGACACCACTCTTTGTTAACTGATACACGTAACTATAGCTACAGGTCGCCATAACACCACTCTTTGTTAACTGATACATGTAACTATAGTTACAGGTCGCCATAACACCACTCTTTGTTAACTGATACATGTAACTATAGTTACAGGTCGCAATGATACCACTCCATGTAAACTGATACACGTAACTATAGTTACAGGTCGCAATGATACCACTCTATGTAAACTGATACACGTAACTATAGTTACAGGTCGTAGTGACACCACTCTTTGTTAACTGATACACGTAACTATAGTTACAGGTCGCCATAACACCACTCTTTGTTAACTGATACATGTAACTATAGTTACAGGTCGCAATGATACCACTCTATGTAAACTGATACACGTAACTTTAGTTACAGGTCGCCATAAAACCACTCTTTGTTAACTGATACACGTAACTATAGTTACAGGTCGCAATGATACCACTCTATGTAAACTGATACACGTAACTATAGTTAAAGGTCGCAATGATACCACTCTATGTAAATTGATACATGTAACTATAGCTACAGGTCGCCATAACACCACTCTTTGTTACCTGATACACGTAACTATAGTTACAGGTCGCAATGATACCACTCTATGTAAACTGATACACGTAACTATAGTTACATATCGTAATGACACCACTCTTTGTTAACTGATACATGTAACTATAGTTACAGGTCGCCTTAGCACCACTCTTTGTTAACTGATACACGTAACTATAGTTACAGGTCGCAATGATACCACTCTATGTAAACTGATTCAAGTAACTATAGTTACAGGTCGCAATGATACCACTCTATGTAAACTGATACACGTAACTATAGTTACAGGTCGTAATGACACCACTCTTTGTTAACTGATACACGTAACTATAGCTACAGGTCGCCATAACACCACTCTTTGTTAACTGATACACGTAACTATAGTTACAGGTCGCAATGATACCACTCTATGTAAACTGATACACGTAACTATAGTTACAGGTCGCAATGATACCACTCTATGTAAACTGATGCACGTATTTATAGTTACAGGTCGTAATGACACCACTCTTTGTTAACTGATACACGTAACTAAAGTTACAGGTCGCAATGATACCACTCTGTAAACTGATACACGTCACTATAGTTACAGGTAGCAATGATACCACTCTATGTAAACTGATACACGTCACTATAGTTACAGGTAGCAATGATACCGCTATATGTAAACTGATACACGTAACAATAGTTACATATCGTAATGACACCACTCTTTGTTAACTGATACATGTAACTATAGTTAGGTTGTAGTTACAGGTTGTTACGACATCACTCTCACAGCTGACATACTTACTACAGTTGAGGATAGGAACATACAATGTTTACCGACCATTTGTTTGTTGGAATACTGGTGTTTTATTTAATTAATAAATATCACTGTTATAGAATATATATTCTATTCCACTTTGCTTTTTGTGAGTGTGTATGTGTGTGTGTGAGGGCGAGGGTATATGTTTGTGTGAAGATAAGTGTGAGAATGTATGTATGTGTTGATACAATGTACTAAATATTGAACCTTTGTTTCTTCTCGACATCATTTCCATTTCCTTGTTGAACCCTAGCTATATTCAAATCCAAGTTTTCTCCTAACAGGACACCGTGAACGAAGCAGACTCCGAGTCGACCTCAGTACACTCAAGACGCAACTCAAAAGACATCAAAACCTCAATGGATCCAGGGGTGTACAGACCAAAACGAGGTTACTCTCGGACGCCATCAAGGGTAGGTCATATAGTCAGGGTATACAATGAGGGTAGGAATACCTCGTGGTTCAAATTTTGTCTGTCAACATGAACAGTATTAGCCACACTTTTTCGAAAAATTAATTGTGTAGTAATGATAACGAACACTATGCAGTATATATGTCACTAAATATCTGTCCATGTTTGCAATTAATGAATCACGCTGTAATTTAACAACACTTCAATATATCCCAAACTATCATTACTGTCAGGGTACAATGATGACCGAGGAGACGACGGACAGCCGGAAGCAGATTTTTGGTGTTGACGAGAACGAGGAGCGCGGGAACTGGTCGGGTCGGTTCGACTTCCTGTTATCCCTGCTGGGGTACGCCGTGGGGCTGGGGAACGTTTGGCGCTTCCCCTACCTGTGTTACCGGAATGGGGGCGGGGCTTTTCTTATACCATTCGTTATCATGATGATAATCATTGGTGTACCTCTCTTCTTCATGGAGGCATGCCTCGGCCAGTTTTGCAGCAGCGGACCCATGACATGTTGGCATTTCGCTCCGCTTTTCAAAGGTTTTTTTTATATATATTTCTATAAACTATACTCAAAATATTCGGCTCAAGTTTATAATTTATTAAACGCTAGCCAACTCTATGTTGATTCAACATAAATCAAAAAATATATTTCAAAAGACTGAAGCTACATATGTATGTCAACAATTTATCTGTAAGCAACTACATGTATCATTTCCGTCGATGAAGTAAAGTAAAGATGGTCACATTACAACTGCGACCTCAAGCTGAATTATGTCATTGTACATGCCGCATAGAGAGCCAATGTGTAATGAAATATCAGAATAAGACGTTACCTATCGGTGTATCAAACCAACATAACGATAATTAGGGACCTTCACATTTCAGGTGTGGGTATTGCTATGGTGATCGTTTCCGCCGGAACCTCTATGTACTACAATATGATTCTCGCCTGGGCCTATTTTTACATGTTCGCCTCATTCACTAGTACTCTTCCTTGGCAGGGCTGTGACAACGGATGGAACAGTAAAGGTAAGTATCAGCAACTACTGCAATAAGATAGTAGGTTGATGTCTTTGTTAGCCCTACAACAATTGTGTTAAATGTGTAACAATTACTAGTGAACCAAAGGTAATAATGTGACGGAATGTGACAATGTCTAGAACAATTATAGCTCAGGTTGGACGGCGTGAGAAATGTCTCCATTCTACACTTGTCTGCCATTGAAATGATGACGTGTTGTTAAATATACCATTAGACTGCAGTCTCAAGCTTCCCCTGGTGAAGTGTGAGGTTGGAGAGAAGTTACTCAATGGCTCCTGTTACGTGAATGGTGTCTTCAAAGGACTGTGGGACGACTCTCTGTTTACCAACGCAACAGGCCGGAAGCGGATATCACCGGCGGAAGAATACTTCAAGTAAGTAGCGTCCATTACCCCAGTTGAACACGCTATGGTAGTTTACATTACGTTCTGATTTACAGATATATGAACTACTGTGTTTTATTGACATGTAACATGATTTCATTTAAACTAAACGTTTTTACTATTGACAGTATATAATCAACATTTACTTTACAATTCACGGTTACAGTAACAGGGCGCTGGGACTGAGTAGCGGTCTGGAAGAGTTTGGACAGCCACGCTGGGAGTTAGTGCTCTGTCTACTGCTGGCCTGGTTTGTGTGTTTCCTCTGTCTTATCAAGGGCATCAAGACCACAGGAAAAGTAAGTACCCGAGACAAACAGCAACACGAGCGGTTCCTCCAGATCACTTTTATCATGTTGAGTACCTGTCCTAGTTCAAAGACAAAGAAATGCATGTGCATGCCATCATGGTTTTGATGACTTTTGTAATAGCCTATAAAAACTTATTTTCTATAATTACAGTTTAATTAGTGTAAAGGCGCATCGTAATTTGCCAGAACGATTGTATCAGGTCAGTTGTATTTGGTAGAACATGTTTGGAGTGACATGGGTTCCTATGAAGCCCCATATGTTTTGTGTATTGTATAATGAGTTCTTTTATTTGACGGACGTCACTGAAATGTGTGTTACATGTTTTAAAATAACCTGTAATTTGTTGGTACATTTCTCTATTTGTAGGTCATTAATTTATTTCTACTATAGGTACATACGTCACAAATTGTGATAGCTACACACCCCTGTTAAAGGAGACGATGTACATAACGTTGTCCGTATCTGTACAAAAATCTTTGTCACCGATTCATGCGTTTTTCCTACAGGTGGTTTACTTCACTGCAGTTTTCCCATATGTTGTTTTAATCATCCTCTTCTTCCGTGGAATCACACTGGAGGGAGCGGGCAAAGGAGTATACTACTATATAGTACCGGAGTGGGGAAGACTTCTAGACGCTAGGGTAAGACCAAAACAGCAGATAGAATTAAACACTCTTCAGTCTGGTCATATCTGGTTAAGTATTGCTCTTAACACATACATTTGTATACTTTTAGAAAGAATAACTCCGAAATGTCATCAGACAAGTGACTGATCATTGTACCCGTGCTGGAGAAACTTCTAGGCAATATGGTTATGCGTTTTTAACTAAGATCTAACGGTATGACGAGCAAGGACCAAGATGAAGTCACCATTTCAGGATAGATGAAAGATGAATATTTGAACTCGAGATTAACCACAGAGCTAATCAATGGATGGTATTCTGTTGACTTACGTTATTTAAGGTACAATATTAACTGGTAAGCAAAGCAAGTAGCGTTGTATATTACTGTAAAGATGACACAGTCATTAAAGTTAATTCTGTAATCAAAAACAGGTATGGAAGGACGCTGCTGTCCAGATCTTCTTCTCAATGTCTATCGCTGGTGGAGGATTGGTGACACTCTCTAGTTACAACAGGTTCCATAACAACATCCTCAAGTAAGTATAGACAACTACAACAGGTTCTATAACAACATCCTCAAGTATAGACAACTACAACAGGTTCTATAACAACATCCTCTAGTATAGACTACTACAACAGGTTCTATAACAACATCCTCAAGTAAGTATAGACTACTACAACAGGTTCTATAACAACATCCTCAAGTAAGTATAGACAACTACAACAGGTTCTATAACAACATCCTCAAGTATAGACTACTACAACAGGTTCTATAACAACATCCTCAAGTAAGTATAGACTACTACAACAGGTTCTATAACAACATCCTCAAGTAAGTTTAAACTACTACAACAGGTTCTATAACAACATCCTCAAGTAAGTATAGACTACTACAACAGGTTCTATAACAACATCCTCAAGTAAGTATAGACTACTACAACAGGTTCTATAACAACATCCTCAAGTAAGTATAGACTACTACAACAGGTTATATAACAACACCCTCAAGTATAGACTACTACAACAGGTTCTATAACAACATTCTCAAGTATAGACAACTACAACAGGTTCCATAACAACATCCTCAAGTAAGTATAGACTACTACAACAGGTTCTATAACAACATCCTCAAGTAAGTATAGACTACTACAGCATGTTCTATAACAACATCCTCAAGTAAAGACTACTACAACAGGTTCTATAACAACATCCTCAAGTTTATACTACTACAACAGGTTCTATAACAACATCCTCAAGTATAGACTACTACAACAGGTTATATAACAACATCCTCAAGTATAGACTACTACAACAGGTTCTATAACAACATCCTCAAGTATAGACAACTACAACAGGTTCTATAACAACATCCTCAAGTAAGTATAGACAACTACAACAGGTTCTATAACAACATCCTCAAGTAAGTTTATACTACTACAACAGGTTCCATAACAACATCCTCAAGTAAGTATAGACAACTACAACAGGTTCTATAACAACATCCTCAAGTAAGTATAGACTACTACAACAGGTTCTATAACAACATCCTCAAGTATAGACTACTACAACAGGTTCTATAACAACATCCTCAAGTATAGACAACTACAACAGGTTCTATAACAACATCCTCAAGTATAGACTACTACAACATGTTCTATAACAACATCCTCAAGTAAGTATAGACTACTACAATAGGTTCTATAACAACATCCTCAAGTATAGACAACTACAACAGGTTCTATAACAACATCCTCAAGTATAGACAACTACAACAGGTTCTATAACAACATCCTCAAGTATAGACTACTACAACATGTTCTATAACAACATCCTCAAGTATAGACAACTACAACAGGTTCTATAACAACATCCTCAAGTAAGTATAGACTACTACAACAGGTTCCATAACAACATCCTCAAGTAAGTATAGACTACTACAACAGGTTCTATAACAACATCCTCAAGTAAGTATAGACTACTACAGCATGTTCTATAACAACATCCTCAAGTAAAGACTCCTACAACAGGTTCTATAACAACATCCTCAAGTTTATACTACTACAACAGGTTCTATAACAACATCCTCAAGTATAGACTACTACAACATGTTATATAACAACATCCTCAAGTATAGACTACTACAACAGGTTCTATAACAACATCCTCAAGTATAGACAACTACAACAGGTTCCATAACAACATCCTCAAGTATAGACAACTACAACAGGTTCTATAACAACATCCTCAAGTATAGACAACTACAACATGTTCTATAACAACATCCTCAAGTAAGTACAGACTACTACAACAGGTTCTATAACAACATCCTCAAGTAAGTACAGACTACTACAACAGGTTCTATAACAACATCCTCAAGTATAGACAACTACAACAGGTTCTATAACAACATCCTCAAGTATAGACTACTACAACAGGTTCTATAACAACATCCTCAAGTAAGTATAGACTACTACAACAGGTTCTATAACAACATCCTCAAGTAAGTATAGACTACTACAACAGCTTCTATAACAACATCCTCAAGTATAGACTACTACAACAGGTTCTATAACAACATCCTCAAGTAAGTATACTACTACAACAGGTTCTATAACAACATCCTCAAGTATAGACTACTACAACAGGTTCTATAACAACATCCTCAAGTAAGTATACTACTACAACAGGTTCTATAACAACATCCTCAAGTATAGACTACTACAACAGGTTCTATAACAACATCCTCAAGTAAGTATACTACTACAACAGGTTCTATAACAACATCCTCAAGTATAGACTACTACAACAGCTTCTATAACAACATCCTCAAGTATAGACTACTACAACAGGTTCTATAACAACATCCTCAAGTAAGTATACTACTACAACAGGTTCTATAACAACATCCTCAAGTATAGACTACTACAACAGGTTCTATAACAACATCCTCAAGTAAGTATAGACTACTACAACAGCTTCTATAACAACATCCTCAAGTATAGACTACTACAACAGGTTCTATAACAACATCCTCAAGTAAGTATAGACTACTACAACAGCTTCTATAACAACATCCTCAAGTATAGACTACTACAACAGGTTCTATAACAACATCCTCAAGTATAGACTACTACAACAGGTTCTATAACAACATCCTCAAGTATAGACTACTACAACAGGTTCTATAACAACATCCTCAAGTATAGACTACTACAACAGGTTCTATAACAACATCCTCAAGTAAGTATAGACAACTACAACAGGTTCCATAACAACATCCTCAAGTATAGACTACTACAACAGGTTCTATAACAACATCCTCAAGTAAGTATAGACAACTACAACAGGTTCTATAACAACATCCTCAAGTAAGTATTGACTACTATATGTTCTATAACAACATTCTTCAGTACGTATCGACCACTTCAAAATATCTACACCATAGGGTTTTTCAGTTGAGGCCAGTCTATTGTGATAAACGAAGGATTATATTATTTACATTATGCATGGGAAAGAAGGATAGTTTAAAGAGCTATGAACGATTCCACAACAACAATATTAAAATAGTAATGATAGATCTACTGAAATGTATGTACTACACTGGTATTATCTGTCGTGATCTCCACAATCATCAGTAACAGACATATTTCCGTGTTCTTTGTCAGCCAGTCGTTTTAACTAATACACACTGGTTTCCTACCTTTCTTTACAGAGACTCTGTGATCGTCAGTATAGGAGACACACTCACCTGTATTTTTGCCGGGTTTGTCATATTTTCCTACCTTGGCTTCATGGCAAACAAGCTCAACGTGGAAGTGAAAGACGTTGCTAAGGACGGTAAGTGGTTGTCCCTAAATGTTAATGCCGTTGACTCCTTTCAGAATGACTTAATTGAATTCCTTTTGTGATGCTATGTTTTATTTATTATATGTTTTACCTGTGGTATAAACCATTGACTATCTACCTTCAGGGGCAGGCCTTGCATTCGTGGTGTATCCTGAGGCTGTCACTAGTCTGCCACCACCTCCTCTTTGGTCCATCCTCTTCTTCTTCATGCTCATCACACTGGGACTCGACAGTCAGGTGAGTGTTGCTTAAAAATAGTTCTCAACACTGCAATTCTGTCATTCAATCCGACTTCAACATGTTTTTGTAATTTGTTGCAAGCTTATCGTATTGTGTAACGTCTCTGATTCCTTCCAGTTCGCTATGTTGGAGACAGTATTGACTGGAGTCCTTGACCAATTTCCACATCTGAGGCCAAAGAAAACTATTGTCATCCTCTGTATCTGTATATTCTTCTTCTTCCTAGGATTACCCCTGACCGCACCAGTAAGTTCATTCTTCCGAGGATTACATATAACCGCCCAAATGAATTAATTATGCCTAGGATTAGCTCTGACTGCCCCAGTAAGTTCATTCTTCCTAGATTACAACTGACCGCCCCAGTAGGTTCATTCTTCCTAGATTACAACTGACCGCCCCAGTAAGTTCATTCTACCTAGAGTTTCTCGGTCTATCTATTACGAGTACATTTAGACTTCTACTATCATGCAAATGCCCTACAATATCTTTCCGTAAGACCATCTGTTAAGGAGGAATAAATGACAATGAATGCATTATTTTCCACAACCTTTGTCTACATCATACGAATTCTCTTCGACACACGGCTTAGCCATTTCCTGTTACTGACTCGGGTATTATGTAGTTTGGTTTTGATATGATGTAACGTTCCGTTACAATACTTATAAGACGATATTACGTGCAAACAACAACTAATAAGTATCCCGATTTCCTCACTTTCCAGGGCGGTATGTACCTGCTGCAGTTGATGGATAATTACGTGGGGGGTTGGACTCTCCTAATCATCGGTTTGTTCGAAAATATATGTGTGGCCTATGTTTACGGTAAGTGATTTATTGTCTGCAATCTATGACTGGTTCTCAAGCATTCGCTTGTAAAAGATATCGATCGTGATTATACAATTATCTGTATAATATCATAGTTCAACTGTAATTATTTTTAGTTTAGCAACAAGCTAAAATCGACATAAACTTAATGATACCAGCTAAAATTGACATATAATAAATGATACAAGCTAAAATCGACATATAACTGATGATAATTGAAATCAAAGAATAAGCTATAACGTATAAAAACCTCTAATACCCCCTGTTTTATTGACGACATTCGCACAAACAGCGAGTATCCACTTCTATAATCCACAATCAAGATACAACACATTAATCTATGAAAAATTCTATTTCCGATATTGACATCCATTGTCTGTGTTCCAGGAGTCAATCGGTTTCTGAAGGATATAGAAGTCATGTTGGGCTTTAAGATGATAATGTGGTGGAAGATCTGCTGGTGGGTCATCAGTCCTCTGACTTTGGTAGTAAGTATAGACGTGAGTGGGTCATCAGTCCTCTGACTCTGGTAGTACGTATAGACGTTAGTGGGTCCTCAGTCCTCTGACTCTGGTAGTAAGTATATACGTTAGTGGGTCCTCAGTCCTCTGACTCTGGTAGTAAGTATAGACGTTAGTGGGTCCTCAGTCCTCTGACTCTGGTAGTAAGTATAGACGTTAGTGGGTCCTCAGTCCTTTGACTCTGGTAGTAAGTATAGACGTGAGTGGGTCATCAGTCCTCTGACACTGGTAGTAAGTATATAGACGATAGTGGGTCATTAGTCCTCTGACTCTGGTAGTAAGTATAGACGTTAATGGGTCATCAGTCCTCTGACTCTGGTAGTAAGTATAGACGTTAGTGGGTCATCAGTCCTCTGACTCTGGTAGTAAGTATAGACGTTAGTGGGTCCTCCGACTCTGGTAGTAAGTATAGACGTTAGTGGGTCATCAGTCCTCTGACTTTGGTTGTAAGTATAGACGTTAGTGGGTCATCAGTCCTCTGACTCTGGTAGTAAGTATAGACGTTAGTGGGTCATCAGTCCTCTGACTCTGGTAGTAAGTATAGACGTTAGTGGGTCATCAGTCCTCTGACTCTGGTAGTAAGTATAGACGTTAGTGGGTCATCAGTCCTCTGACTCTGGTAGTAAGTATAGACGTGAGTGGGTCATCAGTCCTCTGACTCTGGTAGTAAGTATAGACGTTAGTGAGTCATCAGTCCTCTGACTCTGGTAGTAGGTATAGACGTTAGTGGGTCATCAGTCCTCTGACTCTGGTAGTAAGTATAGATAGACGTTAGTGGGTCATCATTCCTCTGACTCTGGTAGTAAGTATAGACGTTAGTGGGTTATCAGTCCTCAGAGCTAAATTAAATTGTATACTTCTCCTATTCAACCTGATAATTCAACAATTTTTGAAAATTATCGTAAAATAAAATGCATCAGTATGTCAATATGAAAACCGTTTTTTTCAGGCTCTGTTTATCTTCACTTTTGTTGACTATTCGCCATCTGAGTATGGGGATTATAAGTACCCCGCCTGGGCCGATGCACTTGGTTGGGTCATGGCATTCCTTTCCGTCCTCGCTATTCCAATTACCATGCTTTACAAGATCGGCAAAGAGGATGACGAAGACAGTATCATTGAGGTGGGTATGGTAACTCATCCATCTAAAACATTTCAACCTATAACATATGTTATAGAAACAATTTAATTCAAATAAGATAGTCTGTATATTTTGTATCAACTGTCTGTGTCATTTATTATGTTCACTTACAACTCCACAGAAAATCAAGCTTCTTGTCACCCCGACACGGGAGTGGGGTCCAGCCCTGGTAAAGCACCGCCGTCTCGTGACGTATGTTGAGGGCTGGGTAATCGACCCCTGGGAGGAACTCGCTACCTACGTCAACAAAGCCTTCGCCTCAGACAAATCGAAATCACGAAGTACGCTGTGGGTAAGTTCTTAGGCGTGTGAAGAGTAAGTTTTGCCAGAGAAAAGTGACGGAGTGCTATATAGGTCGCTAACAACGACTGTGTTATAATCTTACTGGTGTTTACCTGTTTATCTGTCCTACAGACCAATGCCTGATAATTTACTGGTTTTATTTGCAGACATCAGAACCTGTTATATCACCTTACTTCGATCCCCGTAGGGAAAAAGACTTCAGTGATAGCGGAAGTTACACTGCCACGGAGGCATCTGAGAAGACGGGTGTATCGTTCGAATCTTATGTATGAATGGCTACATGTGGATGTAACCGGTTTCTGTCCCAAGCTTTAAATCGACAGATTTTTCCTATGCCAAGAAACTAATGCAGACTTTAAGAATAAAGCAGGAAAACAGTCTCGATATTATAAGCCGTTGATCACGTGTTGTGAAATAATTTATCATGAAGGCTCGGCATGACTGCAGAGTTGTATTTCCTAGCATGGCAGATATACAGTCAAATAGTTATAGTATATTTAAGCAAGATCCAATATACAGGAAACAGTATTTTGTTCGTCTTTTTTATGAAATCTATATTTACATCCACAGAATACATATACAAATTAATAGGTTTTTGTCTATCCTCGGTCCTTTACATATGCATTTTTTATATATTCATATCATCGTCGTTTTCATCTGAAGTTTAAACATATAATCATACACGACGTCGTGTCAAACGGCCACATACTCCCATCACTTTGACAACCTATGAACAATATACAATATGGCTTTATCTATTGTTTATTGTATATCTGTGATGTACTGTTAAATCACTATTATTGCAATATTTGTTAAATAGATATATACATATCTGGATGAAATGAATAATTGAAGGGAGAAAATAG
This sequence comes from Pecten maximus, assembly GCF_902652985.1. Classification (NCBI taxonomy): domain Eukaryota; kingdom Metazoa; phylum Mollusca; class Bivalvia; order Pectinida; family Pectinidae; genus Pecten; species Pecten maximus. The sequence goes on from NC_047021.1 coordinate 11,169,361, forward strand.
TAAGAATGAGTGCAGTAAGAGAGAGAGAGAGGAGAGATTTTCCGTGATGTAATAAAGAACTACTGATACGTAAACCACACGTCTTGTTGTATTTTCATAATTGGTGACTGGTGGTTAGGATATTTACATACAGTGTGCCTCCAACAAAAAGTGCTGTATTTTAGTATACACAATAGTACTCTATAACCAACAACAAGGGTTGTATTTTAGTATACACAATAGTACTCTATAACCAACAACAAGGGTTGTATTTTAGTATACACAATAGTACTCTATAACCAACAACAAGGGTTGTATTTTAGTATACACAATAGTACTCTATAACCAACAACAAGGGTTGTATTTTAGTATACACAATAGTACTCTATAACCGACAACAAGAGTTGTATTTTAGTATACACAATAGTACTCTATAACCGACAACAAGAGTTGTATTTTAGTATACACAATAGTACTCTATAACCGACAAAAAGTGCTGTATTTTAGTATACACAATAGTACTCTATAACCGACAACAAGAGTTGTATTTTAGTATACACAATAGTACTCTATAACCGACAACAAGGGTTGTATTTTAGTATACACAATAGAACTCTATAACCGACAACAAGGGTTGTATTTTAGTATACACAATAGTACTCTATAACCGACAACAAGGGTTGTATTTTAGTATACACAATAGTACTCTATAACCGACAACAAGGGTTGTATTTTAGTATACACAATAGTACTCTATAACCGACAACAAGTGCTGTATTTTAGTATACACAATAGTACTCTATAACCGACAACAAGTGCTGTATTTTAGTATACACAATAGTACTCTATAACTAACAACAAGTGCTGTATTTTAGTATACACAATAGTACTCTATAACTAACAACAAGGGTTGTATTTTAGTATACACAATAGTACTCTATAACTGACAACAAGTGTTGTATTTTAGTATACACAATAGTACTCTATAACCGACAACAAGTGCTGTATTTTAGTATACACAATAGTACTCTATAAACGACAACAATGGTTGTATTTTAGTATACACAATAGTACTCTATAAACGACAACAATGGTTGTATTTTAGTATACACAATAGTACTCTATAACTGACAAGTGTTGTATTTTAGTATACACAATAGTACTCTATAACTAACAACAAGGGTTGTATTTTAGTATACACAATAGTACTCTGTAAACGACAACAATGGTTGTATTTCAGTATACACAATAGTACTCTATAACCGACAACAAGAGTTGTATTTTAGTATACACAATAGTACTCTATAACCAACAACAAGGGTTGTATTTTAGTATACACAATAGTACTCTATAACCGACAACAAGAGTTGTATTTTAGTATACACAATAGTACTCTATAACCGACAACAAGGGTTGTATTTTAGTATACACAATAGTACTCTATAACCGACAACAATGGTTGTATTTTAGTATACACAATAGTATTCTATAACCGACAACAATGGTTGTATTTTAGTATACAGAATGGTACTCTATAACCGACAACAAGAGTTGTATTTTAGTATACACAATAGTACTCTATAACCGACAACAAGAGTTGTATTTTAGTATACACAATAGTACTATTTAACCGACAACAAGTGTTGTATTTTAGTATACACAATAGTACTCTATAACCGACAACAATGGTTGTATTTTAGTATACACAATAGTACTCTATAACCGACAACAAGAGTTGTATTTTAGTATACACAATAGTACTCTATAACCGACAACAATGGTTGTATTTTAGTATACACAATAGTACTCTATAACCGACAACAATGGTTGTATCTTAGTATACACAATAGTACTCTATAACCGACAACAAGGATTGTATTTTAGTATACACAATAGTACTCTATAACCGACAACAATGGTTGTATTTTAGTATACACAATAGTACTCTATAACCGACAACAAGAGTTGTATTTTAGTATACACAATAGTACTCTATAACCAACAACAAGGGTTGTATTTTAGTATACACAATAGTACTCTATAACCGACAACAAGAGTTGTATTTTAGTATACACAATAGTACTCTATAACCGACAACAAGAGTTGTATTTTAGTATACACAATAGTACTCTATAACCGACAACAAGTGTTGTATTTTAGTATACACAATAGTACTCTATAACCGACAACAATGGTTGTATTTTAGTAAACACAATAGTACTCTATAACCGACAACAATGGTTGTATCTTAGTATACACAATAGTACTCTATAACCGACAACAAGAGTTGTATTTTAGTATACAGAATAGTACTCTATAACCGACAACAATGGTTGTATTTTAGTATACAGAATGGTACTCTATAACCGACAACAAGGGTTGTATTTTAGTATACAGAATAGTATTCTATAACCGACAACAATGGTTGTATTTTAGTATACACAATAGTACTCTATAACCGACAACAATGGTTGTATCTTAGTATACACAATAGTACTCTATAACCGACAACAAGAGTTGTATTTTAGTATACAGAATAGTACTCTATAACCGACAACAATGGTTGTATTTTAGTATACAGAATGGTACTCTATAACCGACAACAAGGGTTGTATTTTAGTATACACAATAGTACTCTATAACCGACAACAAGAGTTGTATTTTAGTATACACAATAGTACTCTATAACGACAACAAGTGCTGTATTTTAGTATACACAATAGTACTCTATAACCGACAACAATGGTTGTATTTTAGTATACACAATAGTACTCTATAACCGACAACAAGGGTTGTATTTTAGTATACACAATAGTACTCTATAACCGACAACAAGGGTTGTATTTTAGTATACACAATAGTACCCTATAACCGACAACAAGTGCTGTATTTTAGTATACACAATAGTACTCTATAAACGACAACAATGGTTGTATTTTAGTATACACAATAGTACTCTATAACCGACAACAAGGGTTGTATTTTAGTATACACAATAGTACTCTATAAACGACAACAATGGTTGTATTTTAGTATACACAATAGTACTCTATAAACGACAACAAGAGTTGTATTTCAGTATACACAATAGTACTCTATAACCGACACCAAGAGTTGTATTTCAGTATACAGAATGATACCCTATAAACGACAATAGCCATATTTCAGTATACATGATGGTACTCTATTATCAACAACAAGGACTCTACTTAAGTATACAGAATAGTATTCTACAACCGACAAGGGTTGTATGTTTGGAAGACTGTTCAATAGTGTCAATAGTTCTGAAGCCAAACGAGTTTTTAAGAATATCCAATCTACATTGTACAAAATTGCTTTTTCAGTCTCTGTGCGTAATATTTTCGTTCTGGATTCTCTATTCTGTATAATTCGGCAGCTTGTTTATATAGAGATTACAAATGAAATTAAACCAAGCACGCCGTCTTGAGGCACACATGATCCGGGCTAGTCTTTGGATGAGTTTCATTTACTATTGCTCTTCGTTTTCTTTTATGAAGAAACCTTTCTACCCTGTCAATATCATCATTTCATAGCTTCTTAGTTGTACCACGAGTCTGCGTGGTAGGACCTTATTAAAGGTCTTCATCAAATCCATGTATATAACGTCTATTTCTCCTCCATGATCTAGTATATCCGTTCATCATCAAGAACCATGAGAAGTTGGAGTACTGTTGACCTTTTGGCGATAAATCCGAACTGTTTATCGCTAAAAAGGTTATTAATTTGTAAATGATTAACGATGGTGTTCCTCACGATCTTTCCATGGTTTTCCCTATTATGCTGGTAGCACTGACAGGCCGATAGTTCCCTGGGTCTGATTTTGATCCTTCTTGAAAATGGCTGTGATTCTAGCCTGTTTCCATGTAAACAGAGCTAGACTGTCCTTCAGAGATCTGTTAAAATTATACTGAATGTTTGATTCATAGCCACGTTTATCTCCTTCCTAACCTTCGGCTGTTTTTTTGTCAGGTCCTTGGGATTCACTTCCATTCAGCTGTGAAAGGAGTTTCCCGACACTTTCCTCTGTACACCCTCAAATGCGTGTTATATATCTTTATTTTGTATGTTTGGTGTATCAATCACATGGAGGCTTCTCTGTAAATACGTTGCTGAAAAAGACAGCCTGGACATCAGCTACATCTTGTTATTACTTTTCGTTTAGAGTTTATGTATTTCCAAAATTGTTTTGGATTTCCTCAGCGTTACCCACAATTTCTTTCTCCAATTCACTCTCTGTACCTCGCTTCTGTTCTTGTCTCCGTCTTGGCATGCTCTGTGTTTTTTTTAATTTACTTCTTATAGAATGGAAAATAGCTTTTCGTCCAATTTGATATCCTCTTATTCTTCTCTCACGCTATCATAGTTCCTTGTTGATACACACGACGTGTTATGAAACCTCCTCCATTATTGTTGTAGTATACATACTCAAACTTAAGCGTAAATTGATCGGTACGTCTAAGAGAGCTTTTCTAGTTGATATCTTTTACCATACCATCTTGGTTTATTATAATCAGGTCTAGTATGCTTGGTTCGCATCCCGTCCTCATTTGTGTACAGTTTCTGACATTGTCTCGGCGATCGAATTCAAGTCTTCGATTTTTGGCAAATTAAATTCACCCATTGTCATTACATGGACTTTTTATTGTTTAACTTTGATATTGAGTTCAAAGGATTATATTGTTCTTCAACATTTTCTTTCTGTGTGTTAAGGTTTTTACACATGTATATACCTTCAATAAACAATCTTTATCGTTTAGCTTGACTTTTGTCTATATACTTTCCTTGAATGATGCGTTCATATTAACGTTTACAGATTTGAGCTCCTCGCAGACACATAGTTTTGGACAGAAGCAGAAATGTTATTTGTACAATTATATACATGTATAGTCCTTGTGTAAGAAGTTCACTTTCTCGGTAGAAATCTATTGTTTTCAGTTATACATATGTATATAAGTTACACCTACCACCTGTACATCTTTCCTTGGGTAACTAACTCGAGGTTTTAGTTCATTCAAATTGTATGGTAGACTACATGTATCTGCATTGGTACAGGGATGATAGTTTCTGATTGTGTGGTTTGATTTTAGTTCTGTTTGACTAGTATGTAATGATCTTTCTATTCGATCCACGGGGGATTTTGAACTCGGTGGACAAATTATCCAGATTCTTCAATGATTTTCTTTTTGCTTCTTCTTTCAGTAATATTTTCATTTTCCCGTTCGGCTCTCGTCAGATCATAGCTTATCCTAACATATTTATGCTCCTCCTTCATTCGTTCTTTGATATTCCTTAAAAGATACTTGTGAGCTTTGGTCCAAATAAAAGTAGAACTGACCTTCCAGATTTTGCTGCGACATTCGTTATGTCCCATATGTTTTGGAACTTTCCCAGCCGAATTACCTTACTGATTGTGCTCTCGCTTGTTTGGACTTTGCATGAAGTTTGTGTATGAAACTTTCATCAGCCGCTTTCCTCGACAATGTTTTTTAAATCATATCTGGTTATATTCCATATTTTCTGTCTTAGAGTTGGCATTGAATTAAACTGCACAAACAGACTTTGTCGTACCTGAATAAGGAAAGTCTTATCTACATCGCCGACCGAGTAACATCAACATCTGTACATGTACCTGTATACAGGATCATAACAGTGAAAACCTTAAATAATATCAGTGTCTCTATCAATCAGTCCGGTAACAAGATTTACACGGAAATCTAAACATGCTGTTTAACATGTTTTTTAAACGTTTTAAAATACAAAACAAATGATAAATAGTTAGGTGTTATGACCACACATCATTATTTGAACAGACTGAGATACAGAGATACTGAAAGCTTCTCCCAAAAACTGCATATTTTTGAACGAGTTGTCTTTCTTCGTTAGGTCTAACGTTCGAGCTGTTGTTGGCAGCTGTTTACATTCATGGTGCGTTAACTGGTTATGATGTAGAATGTTTTGACAGCGTGATAGGGTTTAGGTGATCCTCCTCAGTTTATTTCTTTTTTTAAAGGGAACCATTGTAATAGCGTCTCCAATAGTTCCTGAACAGGGTCGTTATTTAATGTATCACTGGTAGCCATTAATGGTGCTTTTAAAACAGTTACACGTACAGGACATGTACTGCCATTATACACTGAAAATTAAATGTGAACTCCAAAGACTTTTTTTACCAATGTTGAACATCCGCTACTTAAGAACGTGTATCCTATTAGATCACTTGATGCTTCCTGTTCTGTACCCAACCTGGTGCAATACCTCTTTTTAAACTTGGAACGCTTGTGTTTTCTTGATATATGATTTTCTTTTCTAAGAGGTCAATCGGTGATCCTGATATATATATTTTACGTGGTCTTCTAAATAACTATTAACATTATAGAGGAAATTTAATGATTGGGGGAAAAGTACGGTAACCAATTTGTTATTTTGACAATTACGAGTCATAGAATGACGAAACAGCTGTTGGATGTAATTTTATATTCATTATGCAGTCTTTAAGATGTTTTTATACATCCTGTATGAAGGTTTTTGGGCTGTAGTGACTTTATATTTTTTATACACTATCGTGCCGTATCATTCTTTGTTGTCCTCTGTGGCTTTAGAGTAAACTGTAGTATGATCTAGATTCAAAGTAATTCACTCATGGCTTGCCGCAACAATGTAACGACCAGGGCTTTGCCGTAACAACAAAACTGGCCAATTATAGTTAATAAAAGAGCTACAATATGTGTAAGACTACGAATAACAAATATATAGTTTTACTAACACTAAAACATCTAACTGGATCCAAAAACAAAAAACAAAACCCTGTAATACTGTTATAAGTATGCTATGTTCTGTCGGAGCATTAACGTCAGTTATCACACCAGTAAGTGTCGGTGACATTACAAGGTATAACACTGGCCTGGAAATTTTGACGAAATTCACAAAGTCGAAATCTAAACAATTTATTTTTTTGTCTGCACTGTTTTGATGAGGTTTTCGGGAACATCTGTATTACAAATACTGAAGGAAATGAGGTTATATTCTGTATAAATTAATGTTGACGCTGACTTCAAAACCATACACAATCACATAAGCTTAGTGCTCTGTAACACTTGTCAGCTGAAAAGCAGTGATAATGGCCGTAAACCAGTTAGATAAATAAAAGAAGATTGACACTTATTGTCGAAAATGAGAAATTCAAGCAATGAATAAATAACAGCCTGATTTTCGTATGAAAACTATTAGAATGTCCGCTGATGTTTCCAAGTTCTGATCGCTGTTTTTAGTTTAGTTGTTTTAGTCACTACGAGGCCATTCTCGTTTTGAAATTGGTACTTTTACTTCACCTTTTGTACATGGAACAGGTAATGCTATTATACGCATTAATAATTACCGTTTTAGAGAGGACAATTTACATAGTAATAATTACCGTTTTAGAGAGGACAGATTACAATTTAGATAGTAATAATGACAGTTTATACATACAGAGATACCACGTGTATGAGAGGCCAATAATAATATATATACGTTGTAATTTTATTCCTTAAATACTTCATCCGATTTCATTAAAAGTTAATTGGAATCTGAAATGAATTAGATTTATTTTATTATCATCATGATTCACAATAGCATCATGTCGATGACAAAAACTAACTATAAATTGTCATGAATCAATATATATGCATATATCAACAAAAATATATAAATGTACCAATAGAAACACCACACCGTCAGCAAAATCATGTTACCTATCAGGAATATATAGCCCAGCAGCGGATACATCCTATCTGCAATTTACTGCAATTTTTAGCGATTTTTTATCAGTCTGAGCATACAAATTTAGAAACATTAGCATGGAAACCAATGCCCGTGAAAACGGTTTTGATCAGAGGAAGATAATAGGGTAAACCAAGTTATTTTTCCGGAAACCACAAGTGTTCCACTCACAGCGGACTCTTTTTTTCACCAGCAGGGTCGAGTTGATCTCTGCTAAGGGCACCTGTCTGATTTGCATGCTAGCTGTTCGGAAACACGTGGAATCCCAAGCACCTTATGGCCCTGTATGACTTCGATATATCGCCTCCATGGATCTCTCTGACTTGTTATATGGTACTGACAAGGGTAGCGTGCATCACCTCTCTGTTCTCGCCTTTAATGTGCGGAAAATGGACATTCCAAACAAGGTGTGCTATCTTGTCATCGGAAATCAGCAGCAGTTGCCTAAAGCATTGGTGGGGAATCACAGCTGTCTAAGGCATTGCTTGGGGTCTGTGAGTTAGGGGGTTGTTCTTGGTACAAGGTATACCATACATAACTCTACACCGAGAACAGAATTTGAAAAACGATGAGAGATTAAAGGATAACAGGACCAGAGGCCTGTTTTATGTAGGTGTGGACTACAACCGCTATTGTTTGGTTTTTAAGAGGGTAGTATTATCCTTTATGCGATTAAACTGTTATATGGTACTTGAAGATGAGAGCGTTTTCTGTGACACTGTACAGTGTGGTGGGGTTTTTTATAATACAAATGTAGTTAGAGAGGACAAGCGCTGAATAATGTTGTGCCTATGCTATTTTAGTGTCATAATAATAAGATGTCACATGTTTACATGTACATGCAATAGTACAGTTAAATATTTATAAACATATCCAGTCATATTGGCGTATGAGACACGGATCCGTGAAAATAATCGATATGAATCTGATCAAATTAGATATCGATTACGTGAAATCACTTGGCTGTTTAGCTCCAGCTTTATGTCATATACAATTTGTATGTCAATCGATCCGATCAAGCTAAACATCAATTATTGAACATAAAGTCACTGCATGTGCAACCTGACAGCTGAAGGTATACAGTAGGACCGATCTAATGATTGGTTTAGTGTCGGCCTTGAAGTAAGGACCGGTCTAATGCTTTGGCTATGCTATGGTTATGTGTCGGACTTGAAGTAAGGACCGGTCTAATGCTTTGGCTATGCTATGGTTATTTGTCGGCCTTGAAGTAAGGACCGGTCTAATGCTTTGGCTATGCTATGGTTATGTGTCGGCCTTGAAGTAAGGACCGGTCTAATCCTGTGGCTGTGCTATGGTTTAGTGTCGGCCTTGAAGTAAGGACTAGTACAATGTTGTCCCGAACTGATGGTGTCGGCTATGACGAAATGGGGTCAATGAGTATCAGTTTTATCTCTCTGCTTCATTAGACTGAGCTCGATATAAACTGTAGTGGATGATTTCAGTGATAACAGATCGGTTCTGTTTTCATGGGTAGTGGTACCAACATTACTCACTATACATCTATATATATACACCACCTTTTGAATTCTTTTGTTGATTTCTCTTGGTTTGTCATTAGCAAAACTAAAATAAAACAAAATTTGATGTTGCATGATTGACAGTTATCCCTAAACGTCATATCACCAAATATAGGCATTAACCATTTACATATGCTTACTTAAATGAGACCAACTACGGGTCATTTTTAAAAGGAGAAACCATATCACAAAGGCAGTGATAACCATATCTCCTGGTTTATGTTATCACCAGAATTATCCAGCTACAATTACACCGTGTATATTTCGGGATGCATCCCTTTTACTGTGTATTTTTATTGCAGGTACGTCCTGGAGGATGAGGAAATTGAAGGTTCGGTCACTTTATGGATGAACCGGAAAACTTGTTCGCTCTTTCACTGTACATCAAACGAACCTCATGGTCGCCATACCGTTAAATTGGATGGCTTTGAACTTGGTTGTCGCTTCTCTGTAATCGTTAAAAGAAAACTTTAATAAGCGATTGATAATATTGTTTATCTTGGCACCAATCAAACAGCTTTCGATTTTGTCATGGCATATTCTAAATGTGCAAAGAGCGAAATGAAAGTGAAGATAACTCTCAGAGTATCGAGGTACCTATTGTCCGATAATCATGATTCGTTAGACTCCTTTCAAATTCTTCAATGGTGACAGCAAGTATAAATCTGACGCCTTACATTTCTGAGCAAAATATGACGTAATACCTGCATAGGATTTCCTTGATTTGTTGATTAGTGCGAAAGAATGACTGCTATAAGATAAATACTTCAAAATCTCGATACTATTCGAAGAAATTGTCGTTTGTTAAATGTGTTTAATGACCAACATACAAGTAGTTGTTTGGCCATACACCGACACTAACAACAACACCAATATTCAGGTCACCTTCATCAACTTAAAATCTCGTATCCCTGTGTGTGAACACAAAAAGTAAACGGGGAAGCACTCTATATACATGTATATCCATAGTTGTGTACGTTAATTTATGCCATGTTATAAGGGTTTCATTATAGTCATTGTACGTGTAATATATAAATATAACATAAAGTCACTTGAGAATACCCCCACACTGTCTAGTAAAAGTGTCCCTTGTTTGACCGTGGGATGACTAAGACTTACCCCCTCCCCTTAACCTCTGTACACCTTTGTAGTATTGCTGCCATCAATTATAAGTCCTAAGTACTGGTACATCAGTGTGCCACCCTCCCCGTCACTATGACCGTCCCTAGATGACGAAAGCTAACATTCCAAATGCATTAGTTGCTCTTTTCAGCAGTAAAATCATACTATATTTGTTATTGCGCGGAAGTTGATAATATGGGCCGAAATGACACATTTATAATTAATAGACTACGTGTAGGAAGCTCGATAATGAACAGCATACGGCTATATATACCAGGACGTGTCTTGTCGAGAGTGGGCGTTCACTTGTGGTTTCCATCCCCAAAAAGGTTGTTTGATATTATATGTCACATTAAGGTCCAAATCGTCATAATTCCCCTCCCTCGGGATCCTCTCCTACAAATCTTCTTTTTCAAGGTTATATCACACAAAATCATCGCTTACAATGTCATCTCTCAAGGTCACTTCTTACATGGCGGCCCTTTTCATGTTCATCACTTACAAGAGTATCTCTTATGGTTACATTTCAAAAGATCACCTCTAACAACCATGAAATGGTCATGAATCACCAGGACAAATATCACACAGGATCACATGCAGGTATCTCACAAGGTCATATCTCTCATATATACGTATCTTACGGGGTCATATCTCTTCAAGACACATATCTCACGGGATCATATCTCTCCAGGCACATACCTCACAAGGTCAAATCTTTCCAGGACAAATACCTCACAAGGTCATTTATCTCCATGACCCGTATCTCACAAGGTCATATCTCTCCATGACCCGTATCTCACAAGGTCATATCTCTCCAGGACACCTATCTCACAAGGTCATATGTCTCCCTGACACATACCTGACAAGGTCATATACACTGTAACTCGATGACAAATACCTCACAAGGTCATATCACTCCAGGAAAAATACCTCTCAAGGTCATATTTCTCCAGGACCAATACCTCTCAAGGTCATATTTCTCCAGGACCAATACCTCTCAAGGTCATATCTCTCCAGGACAAATACCTCTCAAGGTCATATCTCTCCAGGACACATATATCACAGGGGCATATCTCTCCATGATATGTGTCTTACTGGATAATATCTCTACAGGACACAAACACTTGTACCTTACATTGGCTTATCTCTTCAGAACATATATCTCACTTGATAACTCGTCTCAAGGTCATGAATCTCACCGTCGCGTCTCCCATGGCCATATCCTCAAGGTCAAATATCATAATATTACTGCCGCACTGTCTAGTTAAACATTGCACTGGTGTTCTGTTTTTATACATCACTTTTTCATTTAAAGAAAAAACACCATATTACAATACAAATAACAAATGAGATAAAATAGACTTTTAAATGCTATAAATTCCTCTCATACCTATCAAACTCGGGCTAAAATACTGATCAATCTCGGAATAAAGATATGTTAATCTATCCCTGAAAAAGGTAAAGTGTGCCTGCTGATTTCAGCAGGTACCATTTCCATCTATTAGCTCTTCGCTATAGCCTATATTAGAAGCACGGCCTTTTGTCAACCTATCTGGAATGTCTCCACTTATCGGCTTTTAATTGCAATGTATGCTACTTTTAGTGCAAATATGTTTTACTGTTTGATGTAATGCACAAAAAGAGATACATTGTACCACATCCAGTACAGATTCATTAAAGACTCCTTTTGAAGAAGATGTTTGTGGTTCCTGTGACGTTTGCTTTACAGGACAGTACAGCTCTGACAACACCATGTATTACATTGGTCCCAGGCGAAATGTCGTCCACCTCCACAGAATTATATAATCTATATGACATGCCCGCTGATCAATCGTTCATGTCTACTTTTTTCATATCTATTAATTAGTGATCGGGGGAATAAAACATTGCTGCGAGCCAGTGGCATTTACATCAGGAACGGAATAGTTTGCTTGCGCGTGCCGCATCTCAAGTGAGACGCGTCACGTGATTGGTTGGGAAAGTTGGAGTAGGCAAAATAAGTCTGTTGGGTTTAACATACATCGGGAAAGCGTGTTAATACCTGGTATTCTCAAAACAACCTATAGTGAATGTGTATAGTGGGTGTCTACCTCGGATTAAAGAGTCTACACTGGAATAACGTCAGTACCTCGGATTAAAGAGTCTACACTGGAATAACGTCAGTACCTCGGATTAAAGAGTCTACACTGGAATAGTGCGTTTACCTGGGATTAAAGTGTGACAATAAGGTGTCTATATACATGGATTAAGACATTTACACGGGGATAACGGGTTTTATGGAGCTGTGCTTATGTTAGGTGTCTACACGATTTACATATTCCACCAAAGTGTCTAATCGGAACTAAATGATCAAAAACATTTAGGTGGCTGATGTAACTATCGTCGGAGTTACACGTGCCTATACGTATAGGTATCTACAGAGGTGTGTAAATTGTCTACTCGGGATTACCTATCATTAACAGGTAGGTTTAGGTAACTTAATCTGTTTATTTTTGTGTGTTTATAATCCAGATGGACGCACGTGTAATGGTTTGCTTACCGTGTGTATGTGTTGTATTTATCAATAATCATATATGTATGTAACAAGTTAGCTGTGCGTCACATGCTATACACGTATATATAAAACAGAAAGTTGTACCACGGTTTCTATGTAAAGGCAGTAATTGGGTTTTGTCACGGTCAATGTAGGTACATGGGTACTGTGTTGTACCTCATTACAACACAATGAGGGGATAAAACAGCCCTAACGTTTGATACCAACACCACATGCCACAATTAAAATTTCCCCCACAGGACGATATAAGTATACGCCCTGCTGTGACTTTGAAAACAGAATCAGTACAAATCTTTTATGGATATCTTCCTCCGCTTTTTGTTGAATTGTCTGGTAGCTGTAGGCATTTCGTGGACATTCGATAAATGTGTTGTGTTTTTTTTTTATGTAAAAGTGTGTCTTTTTTATGTTTCCACGTTTGGAGCCTGTGAAGGTATCTTTATCATGTCTCCACGTTTGGAGCCTGTGAAGGTATCTTTATCATGTCTCCACGTTTGGAGCCTGTGAAGGTATTTTTATCATAACTTCTGTGTAATTATCTACAGCGGTATCAATGTTACATATCCCCGGGAGCTGCAGGAGGAAAAGTGCTGAACTAGTGTATATCTCCTTATTTTACAAAAAAAAACAACTGATATACCTTAAATTTTCTTGACGAATAAAATTTGTATCAAAGGTTGAATGTTCCCATAACTCATGATAGCATTGAAACATGGTTTCTATAACAACAACTAATCGTAAACGGGCGTTACGTTCGTTTCGTGCGATAAGGAATGATATGTAAAGAAGTTGTTTGACTCCTGCTAGTCAGGTACTTTATGGGAGCAGTGTAACCCCGGGGCTAGTGGTGCAGGTATTTAAACAGTGTTACCCCGGGGCTAGTGGTGCAGGTATCTAAACAGTGTAACCCCTGGGCAAGCGGTGCAGGTATCTAAACAGTGTAACCCCTGGGCTAGTGATGCAGGTATCTAAACAGTGTAATCCCGGGGCTAGTGGTGCAGGTATCTAAACAGTGTAATCCCGGGGCTAGTGGTGCAGGTATTTAAACAGTGTAACCCCGGGGCTAGTGGTGCAGGTATTTAAACAGTGTAATCCCGGGGCTAGTGGTGCAGGTATCGAAACAGTGTAACCCAGGGGCTGGTGGTGCAGGTATCTAAACAGTGTAATCCCGGGGCTATTGGTGCAGGTATTTAAACAGCGTGAGTCTAGAACTAGTTGTGCATGCATTTTAACAGTGTGACCCGGGGCTAGTGGTGCAGGTTTTTAATCAGTGAATCCCCGGGGCAAGTGGTGAATGTATTTTAACAGTGTAACCCTAGGGCTAGATGTACAGATATTTAAACAGTGTGAGCCTGGAACTGGTGGTGCAGGTATTTTAATACGTGAAGTGTGACCCCGGGCTAGTTGTACAGGTATTTAAACATTGTGACCCCGGGCTAGCTGTGCACATATTTAAACAGTGTGCCCCGGGGCCAGTGGTACACATATCGAAATAGTGTGACCCCGGGCTAGCTGTGCTGGTATTTAAACAGCGTGACCCGGGGCTGTGGGTGCAGGTATATAAACAGTTTGACCCCGGGGCTAGTGGTGCAGGTATTTAAACAGTGTGACCCGGGGCTGTAGGTGCAGGTATTTAAACAGTTTGACCCCGGGCAAGCAGTGCAGGTATTTAAACAGTGTGATCCGGGGCTAGTGATGCAGGTATTTAAACAGTTTGACCCCGGGGCTAATGGTGCAAATATGTAAATAGTGTAACCCCGGGACTAGAGGTGAGGTAATTGGAGCAGTTGAACCCCGGGGCTGGAAGTGCTTTTATTGAAGCAACGTTTAACGGGAGTTAGCGTACAGGTATTTTATCAGTGTGACCCTTGGGATAGAGGTGCGGCTATATTAGATGGATTTAACCCCGGGTTAGAGGTGTAGCTAAATCCATGTTACATGGATAGGGAGTTCAGGGAAGTGAAACTGTATAAAGTACACAGGGGGAATGTTATAGTATAGTTGTCGGTGTTAGCTAAATACACTAAATACAACTATGTTTCCAAACAATGATATAACAACGGCTAGACAAATGTTTGTAAACCAAAGTGAATGAGCTGGTTATAGATATAATCATGAGTAAGTTTGGTATAACTATGCTGCATGTGTTATTGCATGTGACTGTACATAGCGAGTGACGGTTTGGTATGATGTACCCTGATGGACCGCCATGAGATATGTAGATATGTATAATTACTACACACTAATTAGCGCCGCGTGCAGAGTGTGCCCTGCCAACCCCGGGCCGCCACTTAACTTCTTTTCCATTGATTGTCAATCACATAATGCATTGGCGAGGCTAACTACCACTTGGATCCCATAGCTTTACTGCAATATAGGGGTCTCGTGTAACGAAGTAATAATAGGCTCCCTGATTAGTTGTAAGTAAGCAGTCCACGACCCGAAAGTGAAATTACTCACATTGCGCACGCGCCTGTTAACAAGATGTGCGCTATTTTCCGGCTCGTGCACCGCTGACGATGCTTCCTCCCCCGTTTCCTCGATCTATTTCCGTATCAACAACAAAAGATATATTTATTAATAATTAACCATCCCCATCACGTCTGTTCGGTATCAAACTCACAATTATAAAACAGGTAAATGATATAAACAATGGGTACAGTGAAGGAGTGTTGATTGGTTTCACCGTCAGACGGAGAAGCCGGAGACAGGTGTCGTAAATGGCGCGTATCCCCCATGGGCGAGGATCAAGCCATCACTAAAACTGCAGAATGTTTTGGAACAAAGACTCCATGATGAGAATAACTGCTATACCAAACAACAAATCATGTCCATTGTGAATATCGAGTAGGCGTATAGATCCGTGCCTTACTGAAGTGTATGGCATTCTGTAGGTACATTCGATACTTCGTGATCGGTTGTTCAGCCTTAACATCGCAGTCCGGGTCAAAGTTGGTTCAATGTCTTGTTCAGCCTTTACTTCGCAGTCGGTCAAAGTTGGTTCAATGTCTTGTTCAGGCCTCAGTTGTCTTCATTTGTCACACCAAGATATCCTTGAGTTTTGTACTGTCGCGTCAAAGTTGGCATGACATGTGATAACTTGGAATGGAATTTTACAGAAAGAAATGTTTTATTAATGTAATAAAGATATCATCATTCCCAACATTTTCTGTATATTGAATTGTATATTTATGGTATTTCTCACGTCTCCAACCCATACACTACCGTGCCCTGCGCACCAGGTGCCCAGTGCCCGCATGCCCTTCTATCGACACTTGGCGCTGTTTCTAGTCCGACCTTGTCGATGACCTCTAGATACTGAGGTGATATGCATCTCATAGAATTAGTGTCAAATGTGATCAGTGTTTTATCTGTACCATCAGGCCAGCTAGGGCCGGGATATTCGTTGTAGCAACACATCTGACAACATTTTTGGCGTAAAAGGCCTTGTTATAACTATGAAAATTCGATTACTTGGTATTTGGCCATACTCGTTCTAATATTGATGGTGTGCTTGCACCCTGTTGATGTTCTTAGCGTCTTGGATTTACACTCCATGGTAACGACTAACATTTGACGCAGTTATACGAAAGCTTTCTTTTGTTGTTCATTTTACATGTTCACATCAAACTACACATGTTTACATCAAACTACACATGTTTACATCAAACTACACATGTTCACATCAAACTACACATGTTTACATCAAACTACACATGTTTACATCAAACTACACATGTTTACAACACATTGCCACACCATTACCCGTTAATACAACGCACTTTCCTATGTGGAATTTAACGGTAAATAGCGAAGGTCTCAGACATGGTCCTGCCATCCATTCATCCTTTCCTCTGAACTCCTGTTCACAATGTCACACGGACCAGTGCTGTAGCTAATAGGGTGTCTGAACTTGGTTTCATAAACGTTCCTTAACGAAATGAAATTCCTTAAATAAAAGTTTTCAACAAAAAGATAAAATAAAATATTTTTGACCTGTCCAAAATATAGCAACTTGCATACTAAATTGTTTAGAAAAACTTAAGAAAAATTTAAAGAAAAAGTTAAAGAATTCGCCCCAAACGTCAATTCCGATTCCATTGAAAAATATTATGCCTGATCTCTTAGCAAAAATCTATAACATGGCTCCGACAACAATACCGATTCCTGAAACAAAAAGATTTTTGACTTTGTATTTGAATATTATTGACTCACTTTCTTTGCTCTATCCTCTTTCCTCTTCTTTCTCTCCATTTTATTATATTGTTGAGTGTATGTGTGAGTGAGAGAGCGTGTGATGTAATTACGTCTTATACATACTGCATTGCTTGTGTTAAGGAGAGCATCTTGTAACCCTAGGAGGCTGTTTGTGATCCTCATAAGATAAAAAAAAGAATTAAAACAAATGTTCAATAGGATTAATTAAGGAGCCTTCCTGTAAAGATTTCCTGTGGAATTTAAGGTACAGGTTAGGAATGACCCAGGAATTGCGTTCATGATACATGCCAAAGTAATCGTTCCGATTTATGGCTTGACCGGAAGTTAATTGCGCGAACGAAATATATTTTTGTATATGGCATTGTGCAGCGTAATAACATATTTCGCGTTCACTGTTCCATTCGCGGGACTTGTAATCCTTTCCAGTTTACAGCATTGTCAGCTCTGCCCCATCCCCTATACACGTCCCTCGTATGGCTACATTTCTATACCCCGGTTACCCTCAGTAGTACAACAAACGGTAGGTCTAAGGTACTGATATACAGCTATGTACACTAAACGTTTCTCCTTTCGCTCATTAACGAGGCGATGGATGCTTTTTGAGATTTTCCTCAATGATTACGAAATCCTTTGTAACCTGGGCTCACAGTGGTGAACAGTGCTTTATCGCTACTGAAACCTGGTTATGTGACGTCACATGATCATGCTGAAACATTCATAATAATCATCTATGAACTTGAGAAACACCTCTTTATTATCTCTTCACGAGTCAGGAATTTCGGCAATAACGTCTGTGCCTCAGATTTTCACCATTTAATTCTAACGCCATTCGTAATACAATTCACAGTGCCTACTGCACGCCAGCGGCACGTCAGTTGAAGCTGTATGGTTTCCGGGCCGAGGGACGAGTATTATAGGTAAGATAAATGGGGAATTAATCACACAGACACCGAACCAGCTCATAACCAGAAAATTTAATAAACTTATTCAAAAAGTAGACCACCCTTGGATATAACAAAGACCGAAATCAAACGGACATAGTACGCTAACTATAGGCTCAAACTTAGTGATAAATTATAGGCCAAGTTAGACAAGCTATGATTATAGGCCCTGATTGTAGACAGAATAAAAGCTCGGACTCTGAATTAATCCTTTAACTTAGTTTTGAATGGGAAGTTTAAGTAAAAGAAATCCCTTAACTTTAGTTTGAAGGGGAAGATTAACTGAAAGAAATCTCTTAACTTTGGTTTGAAGGGAAATATAGTCTTAAAGAAATCTCTTAACTTTAGTTTGAAGTATCCAAAGAAATCTCTTAACTTTAGTTTGAAGGGGAATATAGTCTTAAAGAAATCTCTTAACTTTAGTTTGAAGTATCCAAAGAAATCCCTTAACTTTAGTTTGAAGTATCCAAAGAAATCTCTTAACTTTAGTTTGAAGTATCCAAAGAAATCTCTTAACTTTAGTTTGAAGTATCCAACGATATCTCTTAACTTTAGTTTGAAGGGAAATATAGTCTTAAAGAAATCTCTTAACTTTAGTTTGAAGTATCCAAAGAAATCTCTTAACTTTAGTTTGAAGGGGAAGATTAACTGAAAGAAATCTCTTAACTTAAAATTGAAGGGGGTGATTATAATCACAATGGAGAAAACTGTTCATAAATTCTGTAAGTTTTCCATAGATGATTGAAATTTAATTCCCTAATGTCGATGAAACCGAAGCCCGTTACTGCACAAGCTATAACATCAACATGATTTTGTGGAGAGAAATTAATGCCGCGGCGGTTTGTGTAGAAAAAACGCACACCATTATAAACCAGATTCTGTGAATGTGCACATCATGCATCAAATGTTCAAGTTGCTGTTCGTCAAGATTTTTTTCTGACAGATGTAAATTAAACAGACGGCGGTAGTGGAGATCTTAGAGTAAGTGCTTGTCTATATAACCATTACTGTGTGAATTGCCTCTGACACAGCGATCAGTCACAGAGAAAAACGACGGAAGTCAGGCTTGAAACATTTCACCACCATCTTTAGCAACGCTCTGTTCAATCACTGCTGTACTGGAGTGGCGAGGCAGCAGGTGAAGGGTCTCTCCAGTAGTCGGAAGAGAACAGGATGTTCACATTGAAGTGTGTACTTCAACATAAATATCTTATGATATGTACATAAATGTATGTACACACTGTTGTCAACTTATCAACCAAGACTTCATACTATATCACAATCAATTCATCAGCCACGTGACACTGGCTACCAGGCGATGGCATATTATAAGGTTAGATTTGATTTATGTACAGACGGATACAAGCATCTGCAGTCAGTGTGGTGAAAACTTTTCACACTGTTGAATTATGCACGTAACAATTGATGTTTTATGGAATATACACATCACAATTGTCAAATCTCAACTGATACGGTTGTAATCAGAGGGCTGCCAAGTGATCTATACTAATTTCGCTATTCTAGGCAATCCGAAGTTGATTACTGGGAGGTCAAGGTCAATATCTTATAATGCAAAGGTTTGAAAGGAAAGCAGCACTTGGTCAGTCGGTGGCTAAATACAAACAACTGAATTACAAACAACTGTATCGTCATTCTGATGTGGCTAGGTTTCTGTATGAAGATGTAGATTTGACAGGACATTTTTTATTCTTTTTGAATGTCATTCTAAAACATGTATTGTAAGTAGTAAGTCCGGACAATTGATGATAATTTGTGGCAGAATGTTGTAACGATTCTGTGTGAGGGAGGATTAGGTAAATATTCTTTGTTTTTGGAAGCTAAAGTAATCACACTGCGAGAGGCAGGGTCTTTGTAGCAGGATGACGTCACGATTCTGTATGAGGGAAGACTAAAAATGATTGATATTCTGTGTGAGAGAAAATGGGGTAATTATTCTGTAATAGGGTGACGTAATGACTTTTTGTAAGACAGAATGACATTTTCAGTGTGTACCCTATATTTGCCTTACCAGCGAATTGACGTGTATCCTTCAGTAAACTTTAGACTGGCGCGTAATATAAGAGTGCGGTCGGATTGGGCCGGCCCGGGCCCGACTCGACACAGAAACGTTTGATGTTGTTGTTGGGTTTGTTTTTCTTCTTATTTTTACATATTATGAATCTGTGAATGTTACATGCATTGTGGAACGATATTCTGTTTTGTACCTGTAGTTGAAGTCTTTCCCGACAAATTGGAATCAGCTGTCTTGCCTTTCCATAAAATGTCGAGCTATGCAAATGAAATGTTGATTCTGTGTGAGATATGATGGTAAATTAAATGTTGATTCTGTGTGAGGTATTGAAGAAAATTAAATGTTGATTTTATGTTAGGTATGAAGGTACATTAAATAATGATTCTGTGTGAGGTATGAAGGTGAATTAAATGTTGATTCTGTGTGAGGTATGGGGTCAAATGAGAGTTGATTCTAATAAAGGAGGATGGGAGGATGATATGTTAATTCTTTGTGTGTTATGAGGGAGGATTTTCCCTTGATTATACATGTACAGTAGAAATCTACGTTTGAATCAATGCCAGGCGTACCATCAATACATATACTGATGAATGCGGACAAAGATTATATGGCGGCCAATTACTGGAGGGAAACATCTATTTTGTCCAATGTTTCCGTCGCACAAAGCCTCAGACTTGTACCGTAGAGCTTTAAAGAGCTAAACAGACCGTCTGTGTATGCTCACCATGTGTTTGTGTACTCTGAGCAATACCAGAGGATGAAAAGCTGGACTGATTTGTGTATCGGTATTTGGGACACAATAAAAACAGCCATCCAGTGTGTTAGTGGAACTCTCTAATGTAGCATAAAAGTTCCCGCAAAATGTCTTTGATCCCGAGGATCGTCACATCCATCAACGGAGTATAGAGTTGGGTGAAGCGACGGAATTAATGAGAACTTGTTGTTAATTTCCTTACGAGGTACTAGATCACTTGGTCCTTTACCGTTATAAAATGTAGGTGGCTCCACCTGTAACACGGCTTACTGAAGAGAGAAGTCCCCGTCAGCTCCGAGTTCTAATTGTCTGTACCTAATTGTTCCTGTAAACGATTGACAACATGATGGTTGACATTTTGTTTCTATGTTATGGACGAGTGCATTACACAGCAAAGTATGTGACAGAATGTCAACAGTAATTATAGAATATTACACCATTATGTGGTTATAGGGCGGCATCACAAGTGTGATGATTGCGTACAATAAACTATGTGAAGACGATGATGCAATGCGACAAAGAGTGATAAGTCCTAGAGATTTTCTTTATCAAGACCAGTTCAAAATTCAAACTATCAAACATATTCTGGTCTGGCCTGATTTGGTCTGATCTCGTTTGTCTAGTATGGTCTGTTCTCGTTGGTCTGGTGTGGTCTGATCTCATTGGTCTGGTGTAGTCTGATCTCATTGGTCTGGTGTAGTCTGATCTCACTGGTCTGGCGTAGTCTGACCTCATTGTTCTGGTGTGGTCTGACCTCGTCATTTTTGTGTGGTCTGATCTCATTGTCTAGTATGGTCTTGTCTCATTGGTCTGGTCTGGCCTGGTGAGGTCTCATTGGTTTGGTATGGCCTGGTCTGGCCTGTTGTGGTATCATTGGTTTGATATGGCCTGGTCTGGCCTGTTGTGGTATCATTGGTTTGATATCGCCTGGTCTGGCCTGTTGTGGTCTCATTGGTTTGGTATGGCCTGGTCTGGCCTGTTGTGGTCTCATTGGTTTGGTATCGCCTGGTCTGGCCTGTTGTGGTCTCATTGGTTTGCTATGGCCTGGTCTGGTCTGGCCTGTTGTGGTCTCATTGGTTTGGTATGGCCTGATCTGGTCTGTTGTGGTCTCATTGGTTTGCTATGGCCTGGTCTGGCCTGTTGTGGTCTCATTGGATTGGTATGGCCTGGTTTCATTGGTCTAGTGTGGTCTGATCTCATTGGTCTGTTGTGATCTGATCTCGTCAGTTTTGTGTGGTCTTGTCTCATTGGTCT
The DNA here is from genome assembly GCF_902652985.1 of Pecten maximus. Lineage (NCBI taxonomy): Eukaryota > Metazoa > Mollusca > Bivalvia > Pectinida > Pectinidae > Pecten > Pecten maximus. Next base: position 11,191,532 of record NC_047021.1, read on the forward strand.
GGCCTGTTGTGGTCTGATTGGTTTGGTATGGCCTGGCCTGGCCTGGTGTTGCCTCTTTCGTTTGGTATGGCCTGGTCTGGTCTGGTGAGGTCTCATTGGTTTGGTATCGCCTGGTCTGGCCTGTTGTGGTCTCATTTGTTGGATATGGCCTGGTCTGGTCTGTTGTGGTATCATTGGTTTGGTATGGCCTGGCCTGGTCTGTCGTGGTCTCATTGGTCTGTTATGGCCTTGTCTGTCGTGGTCTCATTGGTTTTGTATGGCCTGGCCTGTTGTGGTCTCATTGGTTTGTTATGGTCTGGCCTGTCGTGGTCTCATTGGTTTGGTATGGCCTGGTCTGGCCTGTTGTGGTCTCATTGGTTAGGTATGGTCTGGTCTGGCCTGTTGTGGTCTCATTGGTTTGCTATGGCCTGGTCTGGCCTGTTGTGGTCTCATTGGTTTGCTATGGCCTGGTCTGGCCTGTTGTGGTATCATTGGTTTTTTATGGTCTGGCCTGTTGTGGTCTCATTGGTTTGCTATGGCCTGTTGTGGTCTCATTTGTTTGGTTTGACCTGGTCTGGCCTGTTGTGGTCTCATTGGTTTGGTATGGCCTGATCTGGTGTGTCTCATTGGTTTGGTATAGCCTGGTCTGGCCTGTTGTGGTCTCATTGGTTTGCTATGACCTGGTCTGGTGGAAGTCTCATTGGTTTGGTTTGGCCTGGTCTGGCTGTTGTGGTGTGGTCGCATTGGTCTGTTGTGGTCTCATTGGTCTGTTTTAATGTGTAGTACAATTAGTGTATGATAGGATTCATTAGTTTTGTGGTTTGTATAGCCCTCCCTATCACAAAGGTACTATCATTTATTAGCACCATGATCTAAAAGCTGGATTTGCCGAGTTGATACTTTTATGGATAGATATCGTGTCCAATGACTTATGGATATAGCTAAAACAAAATAGTGATGCCTTGCTATTAACTGGTCAATTTGATATCCAATGAAATAAACCAATTATTACAACAGCCATGCGCTCATCTCTGCTACCGATACGGCAAAATACACAAAAATATGGCAAATTACACAACAACAAGGCAAAATACAAAACATTGCGGCAAAATACAAAACAATACGGCAAAAAACAAAACATTGCGGCAAAATACAAAATAATACGGCGAACAATATGGCAAAATACACAAAAATATGGCAAAATACAAAACATTGCGGCAAAAAACAAAACAGTGCGGCAAAATACAAAACAATACGGCAAAATACACAAAAATATGGCAAAATACATAAAAATATGGCAAAAGTCACAACAAGGCAAAATACAAAACATTGCGGCAAAATACAAAACAATACGGCAAAATACAAAACTTTGCGGCAAAATACAAAATAATACGGCGAACAATATGGCAAAATACACAATAATATGGCAAAATACAAAACAATACTGTGAATACAAAAGACGTCAAAATACAAAACAATGCGTCAAAATACAAAGCAATGCGGCAAAATACAAAACAGTGCGGCAAATACAAAAAAAAAATGCGGCAAAATACAAACGAAAACGGCAAAATGCAAAACAATACGGCAAAATACAAAACATTATGGCAAAATACAAAACAAAACGGCAAAATACACAACGATACGGCAAAATACAGAACAATATGGCAAAATACAAAACAAAACGGCAAAATACACAACGATACGGCAAAATACAGAACAATACGGCAAAATACAAAACAATACTGTGAAATACAAAACACGGCAAAATACACAAAAATATGGCAAATTACACAACAACAAGGCAAAATACAAAACATTGCGGCAAAATACAAAACAATACGGCAAAAAACAAAACATTGCGGCAAAATACAAAATAATACGGCGAACAATATGGCAAAATACACAAAAATATGGCAAAATACAAAACATTGCGGCAAAAAACAAAACAGTGCGGCAAAATACAAAACAATACGGCAAAATACACAAAAATATGGCAAAATACATAAAAATATGGCAAAAGTCACAACAAGGCAAAATACAAAACATTGCGGCAAAATACAAAACAATACGGCAAAATACAAAACTTTGCGGCAAAATACAAAATAATACGGCGAACAATATGGCAAAATACACAATAATATGGCAAAATACAAAACAATACTGTGAATACAAAAGACGTCAAAATACAAAACAATGCGTCAAAATACAAAGCAATGCGGCAAAATACAAAACAGTGCGGCAAATACAAAAAAAAATGCGGCAAAATACAAACGAAAACGGCAAAATGCAAAACAATACGGCAAAATACAAAACATTATGGCAAAATACAAAACAAAACGGCAAAATACACAACGATACGGCAAAATACAGAACAATATGGCAAAATACAAAACAAAACGGCAAAATACACAACGATACGGCAAAATACAGAACAATACGGCAAAATACAAAACAATACTGTGAAATACAAAACACGGCAAAATACACAAAAATATGGCAAATTACACAACAACAAGGCAAAATACAAAACATTGCGGCAAAATACAAAACAATACGGCAAAAAAACAAAACATTGCGGCAAAATACAAAATAATACGGCGAACAATATGGCAAAATACACAAAAATATGGCAAAATACAAAACATTGCGGCAAAAAACAAAACAGTGCGGCAAAATACAAAACAATACGGCAAAATACACAAAAATATGGCAAAATACATAAAAATATGGCAAAAGTCACAACAAGGCAAAATACAAAACATTGCGGCAAAATACAAAACAATACGGCAAAATACAAAACTTTGCGGCAAAATACAAAATAATACGGCGAACAATATGGCAAAATACACAATAATATGGCAAAATACAAAACAATACTGTGAATACAAAAGACGTCAAAATACAAAACAATGCGTCAAAATACAAAGCAATGCGGCAAAATACAAAACAGTGCGGCAAATACAAAAAAAAAATGCGGCAAAATACAAACGAAAACGGCAAAATGCAAAACAATACGGCAAAATACAAAACATTATGGCAAAATACAAAACAAAACGGCAAAATACACAACGATACGGCAAAATACAGAACAATATGGCAAAATACAAAACAAAACGGCAAAATACACAACGATACGGCAAAATACAGAACAATACGGCAAAATACAAAACAATACTGTGAAATACAAAACACGGCAAAATACACAAAAATATGGCAAATTACACAACAACAAGGCAAAATACAAAACATTGCGGCAAAATACAAAACAATACGGCAAAAAAACAAAACATTGCGGCAAAATACAAAATAATACGGCGAACAATATGGCAAAATACACAAAAATATGGCAAAATACAAAACATTGCGGCAAAATACAAAACAGTGCGGCAAAATACAAAACAATACGGCAAAATACACAAAAATATGGCAAAATACATAAAAATATGGCAAAAGTCACAACAAGGCAAAATACAAAACATTGCGGCAAAATACAAAACAATACGGCAAAATACAAAACTTTGCGGCAAAATACAAAATAATACGGCGAACAATATGGCAAAATACACAATAATATGGCAAAATACAAAACAATACTGTGAATACAAAAGACGTCAAAATACAAAACAATGCGTCAAAATACAAAGCAATGCGGCAAAATACAAAACAGTGCGGCAAATACAAAAAAAAAATGCGGCAAAATACAAACGAAAACGGCAAAATGCAAAACAATACGGCAAAATACAAAACATTATGGCAAAATACAAAACAAAACGGCAAAATACACAACGATACGGCAAAATACAGAACAATATGGCAAAATACAAAACAAAACGGCAAAATACACAACGATACGGCAAAATACAGAACAATACGGCAAAATACAAAACAATACTGTGAAATACAAAACACGGCAAAATACACAAAAATATGGCAAAATACACAAAAATAAGGCAAAAGTCAAAACAAGGCAAAATACAAAACAATGCGGCAAAACATAAAATAATACGGCAAAATACGAAACAGTAGGGCAATAAAGAAATGTTAATATATTAACTACATAAGCGTAATACAGCTTAGAACAGCAAGTCGGGTAATTCAGTGTAACGTAATAAAGACAGTTGAAATATCTGACAAATGCACAGAAACGTGGATAACTCCTCCGGACGTAATAACGACAACAGAAACATGTTGTCAGACGTAAAACAGACTGTAGGAGTATTGGCTATCTATGCCAGACGCCTTGAACTGTAATTATAATTTGTACGTCAGGGTGCCGACCTTCTGCTATCTTATCCAATCTATTTCATAGTCTTTCAAGTCCCGATAACGTCGCCTTAGCTTTTTATAGGCTCTATAACTCATTTGGCATAAAAGGGGTAAAAGTCGGCTTACTCACTTCACCAGTCGTAATACAGACAATATAAACGTCGGCAAATACCACAAAATGTAAAACGGACAATAGAAACGGTGGATAATTACATCAGACGTAATACAGACAATAGAAACGTGGCATAATTACATCAGACGTAATACAGACAATAGAAACGTGGGACAATCACATCAGACGTAATACAGACAATAGAAACGGTGGATAATTACATCAGACGTAATACAGACAATAGAAACGTGGCATAATTACATCAGACGTAATACGGACAATAGAAACGTGGGATAATTACATCAGACGTAATACAGACAATAGAAACGGTGGATAATTACATCAGACGTAATACAGACAATAGAAACGGTGGATAATTACATCAGACGTAATACAGACAATAGAAACGGTGGATAATTACATCAAACGTAATACAGACAATAGAAACGTGGCATAATTACATCAGACGTAATACAGACAATAGAAACGTGGCATAATTACATCAGACGTAATACAGACAATAGAAACGTGGGACAATCACATCAGACGTAATACAGACAATAGAAAAGGTGGATAATTACATCAGACGTAATACAGACAATAGAAACGTGGGACAATCACATCAGACGTAATACAGACAATAGAAAAGGTGGATAATGACACCAGACGTGATATAGACAATAGAAACGTGGGACAATCACATCAGACGTAATACAGACAATAGAAACGTGGGATAATTACATCAGACGTGATACAGACAATAGAAACGTGGGATAATTACATCAGACGTCATACAGACAATAGAAACGTGAGGTAATTACATCAGACGTGATACAGACAATAGAAACGTGGCATAATTACATCAGACGTAATACAGACAATAGAAAAGTGGGATAATCATATCAGACGTGATACAGACAATAGAAACGTGGGATAATGCCATCAGACGTAATACAGACAATAAAAACGGTGGATAATCATATCAGACGTGATACAGACAACAGAAACGTGGGGGTAATTACATCAGACGTCGTACAGACAATAGAAACGTGGGATAATTACATCAGACGTGATACAGACAATATAAACGTGGGATAATCACATCAGACGTTATACAGACAATAGAAACGTGGCATAATCACATCAGACGTGATACAGACAATAGAAACGTGGGACAATCACATCAGACGTAATACAGACAATAGAAACGTGGGACAATCACATCAGACGTAATACAGACAATAGAAACGTGGGACAATCACATCAGACGTAATACAGACAATAGAAACGTGGGATAATTACATCAGACGTGATACAGACAATAGAAACGTGGGGTAATGACATCAGACGTAATACAGACAATAGAAACGTGGGACAATCACATCAGACGTAATACAGACAATAGAAACGTGGGATAATTACATCAGACGTGATACAGACAATAGAAACGTGGGGTAATGACATCAGACGTAATACAGACAATAGAAAAGTGGGATAATCATATCAGACGTGATACAGACAATAGAAACGTGGGATAATGCCATCAGACGTAATACAGACAATAAAAACGGTGGATAATCATATCAGACGTGATACAGACAACAGAAACGTGGGGGTAATTACATTAGACGTCGTACAGACAATAGAAACGTGGGATAATTACATCAGACGTGATACAGACAATATAAACGTGGGATAATCACATCAGACATAATACGGACAATAGAAACTTTGGATAATCACATCAGACGTGATACAGACAATATAAACGTGGGATAACCACATCAGACATAATACGGACAATAGAAACGTGGGATAATGACATCAGACGTAATACAGACAATAGAAACGTGGGATAATTACATCAGACGTGATACAGACAATACAAACGTGGGATAATGCCATCAGACGTGATACAGACAATAGAACGTGGGATAATGCCATCAGACGTGATACAGACAATAGAAACGTGGGATAATTACATCAGACGTGATACAGACAATAGAAACAAAAGTCTACCCCCAATATATACACCATTGATACAAAGGTTTACCCACCAATATATACACTATTGATACAAAGGTTTACCCCACCAATATATACACTATTGATACAAAGGTTTACCCCACCAATATATACACTATTGATACAAAGGTTTACCCCCAATATATACACTATTGATACAAAGGTTTACCCCCAATATATACACTATTGATACAAAGGTGTACCCACCAATATATACACTATTGATACAAAGGTTTACCCCACCAATATATACACTATTGATACAAAGGTTTACCCCACCAATATATACACTATTGATACAAAGGTTTACCCCACCAATATATACACTATTGATACAAAGGTTTACCCCACCAATATATACACCATTGATACAAAGGTGTACCTCACCAATATATACACTATTGATACAAAGGTGTACCTCACCAATATATACACTATTGATACAAAGGTTTACCCCACCAATATATACACCATTGATACAAAGGTTTACCCCCACCAATATATACACTATTGATACAAAAGTTTACCCCCAATATATACACTATTGATACAAAGGTTTACCCCACCAATATATACACTATTGATACAAAGGTTTACCCCACCAATATATACACTGTTGATACAAAGGTTTACCCCACCAATATATACACTATTGATACAAAGGTGTACCCACCAATATATACACTATTGATACAAAGGTTTACCCCACCAATATATACACTATTAATACAAAGGTTTTCCCCACCAATATATACACTATTGATACAAAGGTTTACCCCACCAATATATACACTATTGATACAACTCCGCCAGACGTAACACAGAGAGTATATAAATCGGCTAACTCTCAGACGCCTTGTGCGCTGAAATGGTATTTTTTTCACCACAGGGTGCCGACATTTGGCTGTAGTTTTATTTGATAGAAACCAATATATTTAATAGTCTTTCTAGTCCTAATAACGTTGCTTAACTTTTTATTGCCTCTATAACTCGTGTTCTCTAGTAATCAATCATAATAGATAAGGTGAGCCCTGTATTGTCTGACAACACGGAACTGTCCCTTCCTGTAACAGCTAGTCCGCATCATCCTTCCCTACATTGTAAGTACAGGTGGCCGGGAGATCCACCACACCTGTCACCATGACTACCCCAGCCCGTCAATCTTTACAAAACGCCTGTTTGATTCTGACATGTTTCTGGCTATTAGTGCCGTCAACAACTCAGCAACATTAACGATGTTAATATCAATCTCACCATCTTTTGACAAATTTCTTCTGGCACCGAAGGCAACTTACGTGTTATCCTCTCACCAAGTTTGGTCTCCTCCCAATTCCCTGTCCGCCTGACTACTGTGTGGAGAACGGCTCTGTACGGTTAACTTATATCAACTCAAAATACTGTATATCATTATATCTTGTTGTTAAACAAAGGACACACATTTGTCTGTATATGTCTTTGGTAAAGCAAATTGTACTTATGATTCGGTCAGTGTAGGAATACAGCTCCAGGTGTTTTAGGCAAAAACATTTAAAAATTACTACCAGTTACTTTCCAGATTAACAGGCCAAGACAGCTTTCTACACTTTAAATTATAATGCTAAAATTTATTATAACAAAAATAGTTGTCACAAAATTATTGTAAGTGCTATTCTAGATACGACTCTACCATTTATCAACTTCGTCATACTCACGGGGGCTCATTTTCGAATTCCGTTAGTGTGTGGTGAGGTTCCGGTATTAAACAATATATCTTCAGTGTGTGGTGAGGTTCCGGTATTAAACAATATATCGACGGTGTGGGGTGAGGTTCCGGTACTAAACAATATATCTTCAGTGTGTTGTGAGGTTCGGTACTAAACAATATATCGTCAGTGTGTGATGAGGTTCGGTACTAAACAATATATCGTCAGTGTGTGGTGAGGTTCGGTACTAAACAATATATCGTCAGTGTGTGATGAGGTTCCGGTACTAAACAATATATCGTCAGTGTGTGGTGAGGTTCCGGTACTAACGGTACTAAACAATATATCGTCAGTGTGTGGTGAGGTTCGGTACTAAACAACATATCGTCAGTGTGTGGTGAGGTTCCGGTACTAACCACTATATCGTCAGTGTGTGGTGAGGTTCCGGTACTAAACAACATATCGTCAGTGTGTGGTGAGGTTCCGGTACTAAACACTATATCGTCAGTGTGTGGTGAGGTTCCGGTACTAAACAATATATCGTCAGTGTGTGGTGAGGTTCGGTACTAAACAACATATCGTCAGTGTGTGGTGAGGTTTCGGTACTAAACAATATATCGTCAGTGTGTGGTGAGGTTCGGTACTAAACACTATATCGTCAGTGTGTGGTGAGGTTCGGTACTAAACAATATATCGTCAGTGTGTGGTGAGGTTCCGGTACTAACGGTACTAAACAATATATCGTCAGTGTGTGTTGAGTTTCCGGTACTAAACAACGTATCGCTAGTGTTTGAGGAGGTTCCGGTACTAAACAAAATATCGTCAGTGTGTGGTGAGGTTCCGGTCCTTAACAATATATCGTCAGTGTGGGGTGAGGTTCCGGTACTTAACAATATGTCGCTAGTGTTTGATGAGGTTCCGGTACTAAAAAATTAATCGTCAGTGTGTGGTGAGGTTCCGGTACTAAACAATATATCGTCAGTGTGTGGTGAGGTTCGGTACTAAACACTATATCGTCAGTGTGTAGTGAGGTTCCGGTACTAAACAATATGTCGTCAGTGTGTGATGAGTTTCCGGTACTAAACAATATGTCGTCAGTGTGTGGTGAGGTTCCGGTACTTAACAATATATCGTCAGTGTGGGGTGAGGTTCCGGTACTAAACAATATGTCGCCAGTGTTTGATGAGGTTCCGGTACTAAAAAATATATCGCCAGTATTTGTTGAGGTTCCGGTACTAAATAATATATCGTCGGTGTGGGGTGAGGTTCCGGTACTAAACAATATATCGTCAGTGTGTGGTGAGGTTCGGTACTAAACAATATATCGTCAGTGTGTGATGAGTTTCCGGTACTAAACAATATGTCGTCAGTGTGTGGTGAGGTTCCGGTACTTAACACTATATCGCCAGTATTTGTTGAGGTTCCGGTACTAAACAATATATTGTCAGTGTGTGGTGAGGTTCCGGTACTAAACAATATATCATCAGTGTGTTGTGAGGTTCGGTACTAAACAATATATCGTCAGTGTGTGGTGAGGTTCCGGTACTAAACAATATATCGTCAGTGTGTGTTGAGGTTCCGGTACTAAACAATATATCTTCACTGAGTGGTGAGGTTCGGTACTAAACAATATATCGTCAGTGTGTGATGACATTCCGGTACTAAACAATATATCGTCAGTGTGTGATGATGTTCGGTACTAAACAATATATCGTCAGTGTGTGGTGAGGTTCCGGTACTAACGGTACTAAACAATATATCGTCAGTGTGTTGTGAATTTCCGGTACTAAACAATATATCGCTAGTGTTTGATGAGGTTCCGGTACTAAACAATATATCGTCGGTGTGGGGTGAGGTTACGATACTAAACAATATATCGTCAGTGTGTGGTGAGGTTCCGGTACTAAACAATATATCGTCGGTGTGGGGTGAGGTTACGGTACTAAACAATATACCGTCAGTGTGTGGTGAGGTTCGGTACTAAACAATATGTCGTCAGTGTGTGGTGAGGTTCCGGTACTTAACACTATATCGCCAATATTTGTTGAGGTTGCGGTACTAAACAATATATTGTCAGTGTGTGGTGCGGTTCCGGTACTAAACAATATATCGTCAGTGTGTGGTGAGGTTCCGGTACTAAAAAATATATCGACGGTGTGTGGTGAGGTATATCTGAGATCAATACGAAATTGTCAACGTCATCATACTCATAAGGGTTCGTTTCCGATTTTTGAGAATTGTAAGACACAGAAACAGTCCAGTATTTGTAAAAACGTTGTGAAAAATCGGGAACATTGATATGATTTTTGGGCGTGTATACCTTTGCTGATGCCAAACGGCTTCCTTACTCTCAAAATCGAAGTCGATCCTCCGTGTACATCGTCTGCTACCTAGAGTCACTGATCGGACCTATCTGTTTCAAACGCCCTGGAATCGTTGTCACCTACTGTCGGGACGGCTTTTACTTAGAATTTTAGAGCTGCATTTTTCTGAAAATAACGTAAATCCAGTCGATAGAAGCATAGGCATTTTTGAGGAAAAAATCGAGTCTATCCAGCACAATACCCGTTCAATGTTGTATCAATCCGAAACAATAATGGTACATATATATAAATGAGCAAAACATGCCTTAATTTCAAACAATCAGAAATTATGCAATTGTTAACAATTTTGCGATAGCTACACACGTATTTAAAATATAGAACAAAACTAAGTATGTGAAAAAGAAAAAAATAAATAAATAAATAAATCGAAGAGCGTATACGTATCGTTAACGATAACCAGGAAATATAAAAAAAACAAAGAGCGTATCGTTTACGATAACACTAGGACATCTATTATTTCTTATTCGGCTGTTCTTGGGTTTGACCTCTGACGTCACCTACACGATAAATGGGAAATTCAAACGCACTTTTGCTTCAGTCTAAACTATATGAATGGACATATTCACATATGCTAGTCTATATACAGGTTGAGTGACAGATAAATAGGATGTCGTCCAATACATATCGACTGTATATTAGCATCTGGTAATGATTCAATGTACTCACAACAGAGTATAGTGGTCATTGTGTGGTATATTACAGATACATGTATATAGTACACCAGGTTGAATATTAAAGGTGTGAACTACCACGTTTTACGACAGGTATATAGTACCACGTGGTATACGACAGGTATATAGTACCACGTGGTATACTACAGGTTTATAGTACCACGTGGTATACTACAGGTTTATAGTACCACGTGGTATACTACAGGTGTATTGTAGCACCTGGTATACCACAGGTGTACTGTAGCACCTGGTATACCACAGGTGTATATTACCTCGTGCTATACTACAGGTGTCTATTACCATGTGGTATACTACAGGTGGTATGATATAGGTGTATATTACCACGTGGTATACTACAGGAGTATTGTACCACGTGGTATATTACATGTGTATACTATAATGTGGTATGCTAAAGGTGTATTGTACCACGTGGTATGATACAGGTGTATTGAACTGCGTGGTATATCGTTGAAGTTGACTCTCACTTTTATTATATCACATGTGTAACTTGTCAACAGGTGAGAGTGTTTTTTATCATTAAGTATGAGGTTCAATTAAAAGTATTGTACTAGCTACTGTATGTTAAGAACGTACGCAACACAGGAACAGTATGTCCCGGAAAGGAAAACGTTTAAAATGTGTGCCCAGTGGTATTGTAAATGCCATTTTATTCCGATCTAACATACCAGAGTGTGAATAAATCGAATTAAGCCTAATCTAACCATCAGCGTTTGCCGTTGTGGTGAATATACAAATGGCTGGACGGGATGACCGCTCACCGGTAATGCATGTGCATTCCTGTTTCATTGAACGAACATTTATGCGCCGTGTAGCGCGTAATTATTATATTGGTAAATACTTAATTCATTCTCGGAAATGTATAAAGCATGGGTGTGAAAAGGTCAGTCGACCACGTGCCGAAAAGGTCAAGGGGTCATGTCCTTGGGTATCACTTTATATCTTTGTAAACGAATGAAGTGTTTCTGTCATGCTCCATTCCCATGAAATGCTTTAAATATGTGAAGGGCTGTAACTACGTTCTCCTATAATAACTGGCTTCGACCTACCGTGGCTCAGTCAAAGACTACCAATTACATACAGCGTACCCGGATAGGGTCAGTCTAGTGTGAGCCCGGGTCAGGACACTTGAAACATTCCCTTCAGTGTGAAGTGTAAGTGTTTAGGTCCGATACAAGACAACAGATCGCGAGTGTCTTGATTTTGTGAAGTTGTGGTTCAGAACAAAATAATCGTGGGTATTAGAAACTTCATGTATATCGTCATTATATATCGTCAATAGTGGAGAGGTTCCGATACTAAACATTATATATCGTCAATAGTGGAGAGGTTCCGATACTAAACATTATATATCGTCAATAGTGGAGAGGTTCCGATACTAAACATTATATATCGTCAATAGTGGAGAGGTTCCGATACTAAACATTATATATCGTCAATAGTGGAGAGGTTCCGATTAAAAACAATATATTACCAACGTCTGGTCTGGGAAATGTATATTCTTATCAATATACCGTCAGTATATAGTGAGGTTCTGGCACTGAACAATATATCGTCAGTGTGTGGTGAGGTTCCGGTACTAAACAATATATTGTCAGTGTGTGGTGAGGTTCCGGTACTAAACAATATATCGTCAGTATTTGATGAGGTTCCGATACTAAACAATATATCGTCAATGTTTGATGAGGTTCCGGTACTTAACAATATATTGTCAGTGTGCGGTGAGGTTCCGGTACTAAACAATATATCGTCAGTGTGTGATGAGGTTCCGGTACTAAACAATATATCGTCAGTGTATGGTGAGGTTCGGTACTAAACAATATATCGTCAGTGTGTGGTGAGGTTCCGGTACTAAACAATATATCGTCAGTGTGTGATGAGGTTCGGTATTAAACAATATATCGTCAGTGTGTGATGAGGTTCCGGTATAAACAATATATCGTCGGTGTGTGATGAGGTTCCGGTACTAAACAATATATCGTCAGTGTGTGGTGAGGTTCCGGTACTAAACAATATATCGTCAGTGTGTGATGAGGTTCGGTATTAAACAATATATCGTCAGTGTGTGATGAGGTTCCGGTATAAACAATATATCGTCGGTGTGTGATGAGGTTCCGGTACTAAACAATATATCGTCAGTGTGTGGTGAGGTTTCGGAATAAACAATATATCGTCAGTGTGTGATGAGGTTCCGGTATAAACAATATATCGTCGGTGTGTGATGAGGTTCCGGTACTAAACAATATATCGTCAGTGTGTGGTGAGGTTCCGGTATTAAACAATATATCGTCAGTGTTTGGTGAGCTTCCGGTACTAAACAATATATCGTCAGTGTGTGGTGAGCTTCCGGTATAAACAATATATCGTCAGTGTGTGATGAGGTTCGGTACTAAACAATATATCGTCAGTGTGTGGTGAGGTTCCGATACTAAACAATATATCGTCAGTATTTGATGAGGTTCCGATACTAAACAATATATCGTCAGTATTTGGTGAGGTTCCGGTACTAAACAATATATCGTTGATGTTTGATGAGGTTCCGGTACTTAACAATATATCGTCAGTATGTGGTGAGGTTCCGATACTAAACAATATATCGTCAGTGTGTGATGAGGTTCCGGTACTAAACAATATATCGTCAGTGTGTGGTGAGGTTCCGGTACTAAACATTATATATCGTCAGTGTGTGATGAGGTTCGGTATTAAACAAGATATCGTCAGTGTGTGATGAGGTTCCGGTATAAACAATATATCGTCGGTGTGTGATGAGGTTCCGGTACCAAACAATATATCGTCAGTGTGTGGTGAGGTTCCGGTACTAAACAATATATCGCCAATGTGTGGTGAGGTTCCGGTATAAACAATATATCGTCAATTTGTGGTGAGGTTCCGGTACTAAACAATAGATAAGGTGTTTTTCCCCGTGGGATACAGTCGGACGACCTGTGTTTTGCCCCGTGGGATACAGTCGGACGACCTGTGTTTTGCCCCGTGGGATACAGTCGGACGACTTGTGTTATGTCCCGTGGGATACAGTCGGACGACCTGTGCTTTGTCCCGTGGGATACATTCGCACGACCTGTGTTTTGTCCCTTGGGATACAGTCGGACGACTTGTGTTATGTCTCGTGGGATACAGTCGGACGACCTGTGCTTTGTCCCGTGGGATACATTCGGACGACCTGTGTTTTGCCCCGTGGGATACAGTCGGACGACTTGTGTTATGTCCCGTGGGATACAGTCGGACGACCTGTGCTTTGTCCCGTGGGATACATTCGGACGACCTGTGTTTTTCCCCGTGGGATACAGTCGGACGACTTGTGTTATGTCTCGTGGGATACAGTCGGACGACCTGTGCTTTGTCCCGTGGGATACATTCGGACGACCTGTGTTTTGCCCCGTGGGATACAGTCGGACGACTTGTGTTATGTCTCGTGGGATACAGTCGGACGACCTGTGCTTTGTCCCGTGGGATACATTCGGACGACTTGTGTTATGTCCCGTGGGATACAGTCGGACGACCTGTGTTTTGCCCCGTGGGATACAGTCGGACGACTTGTGTTTTGTCCCGTGGGATACAGTCGGACGACCTGTGGTTTTTTCCCGGGGGATACAGTCGGACGACCTGTGCTTTGTCCCGTGGGATACAGTCGGACGACCTGTGTTTTTCCCCGTGGGATACAGTCGGACGACCTGTGTTTTTCCCCGTGGGATACAGTCGGACGACCTGTGTTTTTCCCCGTGGGTTACAGTCGGACGACCTGTGTTTTGTCCCGTGGGATATAGTCGGACTACCTGTGTTTTGCCCCGTGGGATACAGTCGGACGACTTGTGTTTTGCCCCGTGGGATACAGTCGGACGACTAGTGTTTTGTCCCGTGGGATACAGTCGGACGACCTGTGTTTTGTCCCGTCGGACACAGTCGGACGACCTGTGTTTTTCCCCGTGGGATACAGTCGGACGACCTGTGTTTTTCCCCGTGGGTTACAGTCGGACGACCTGTGTTTTGTCCCGTGGGATATAGTCGGACTACCTGTGTTTTGCCCCGTGGGATACAGTCGGACGACTTGTGTTTTGCCCCGTGGGATACAGTCGGACGACTAGTTTTTTGCCCCGTGGGATACAGTCGGACGACCTGTGCTTTGTCCCGTGGGATACAGTCGGACGACCTGTGTTTTGTCCCGTCGGATACAGTCGGACGACTAGTGTTTTGTCCCGTGGGATACAGTCGGACGACCTGTGTTTTGCCCCGTGGGATACAGTCGGACGACCTGTGTTTTCCCCTTGGGATACAGTCGGACGACCTGTTTTTTTCCCCGTGGGATATAGTCGGACGACCTGTTTTTTCCCCGCGGGATACAGTCGGACGACCTGTGTTTTTCCCCGTGGGATACAGTCGGACGACTTGTGTTTTTCCCCGTTTGTTACAGTCGGATGACTTATGTTTTGTTATCGTGTGGTACACACATAACTATACAGTTGCTGTCCGTATGGCATCACGGGAAACATCTTAGTAATGCATCACAAACACGGACTGGTCAATCAATTCTCTCCACTCAACACGAGCACCTCACAGAACTTCAAAGGAGAGTTAGTAATTATTATAACATCATATCAGCCCATAATATCAAGGTTACAGCTTTGGTCACGAACGGTCACGCGCAGGGCGCTGTGTCATGCCACAAAATGCTCTTGGTCAGGCGTCGGTTTATATCCTTTAACCATGTCTTATCTTGATTAATAACACCGGTAATGGATTCGGGTGAGCCATTACAGTTGGGATATTGTTTGAAATAAAGATTAAATGATCGGTGGACCGTGACTACTCTAAATCGATGTCTTACATGACAAGAGCACGCGAGTGCGGTAGTGCGTACACGTACATGTACGTAGTGCCCGGATTAGAACTGCACAGTATTTTCAAGATATTATTCTACGCAAATCGTGTTTTAATTTGCAGGTCACTAGTGGCAGGGACTGACCGCGCGTGACGATGAAGCTGGACAGTTTGACGTTAGAGATAGTGATCGTCACATGTTACACTTTTCTATCAGGTAAGGCATGTGAACTTCACAGCTCGTGACCTTGAGCACATTTTGTATATCATTTATTACCGGTGATTTTCTAAGTGTTAATGTAAAACATGTTTTATGTAGTTTGTAACGCAGTAGATATCTTGTAATAATATATGTATAATTATATGTTTTATAGGTCATTAAGGCCAATATATGATAAGTTTACAAACATTTTATTGACTTGGATTACAATCATTTTATTGACTTGGATTGCACGGTTTCCGAACATCTGTGTTGTGTTGGTTTTCCCTATTACGTTACTTTGTATCGGGCGTGTACACATTAACACATCAAATGGTGGCAATAATTCGCGATCATCACTTAGAAGGAGATAGACATATTGAAGAGTAAATCGGAGAGGGGGATAAAGGATCTGTAGTTATTACAACCCTTTACTGTACGGGATTAGTCTCCATGACTACGAAATGTGGACCTAACATGTCTAACACTGGAGTATATCGTTCCCCCACCTATGACTCTATGAGACCTATAATGTAACATGTCTAACACTGGAGTACATCGTTCCCCCACCTATGACTCTATGAGACCTATAATGTAACATGTCTAACACTGGAGTATATCGTTCCCCCACCTATGACTCTATGAGACCTATAATGTAACATGTCTAACACTGGAGTATCTGGTTCTCCCACCTATTTGTTTTCCCACGTGCACTGACAGCGATATTCGGTACGGGTGGGTATTTAGTGCGATTACCAAACATACTGACATATAAATATCTGCCACACGTGAAAGGGACTGCAGTCATAAATAAAAACACCAAACTGCCTGGTACAACCTGTCTGTAATCTCCTCGCCCCCTCCACCCCTCCATAACCCCACAAGTTCCAGAGGAATTACGTTTCCAAACTAGCACCCACATCCCTGATATTGCCATGAAGGTGGCCACCTCTTTGAATGTTTACCGACCACATCTCCCCGGCATCTGCCTACTATCTCACCTTACCGGTGATAAATAATGATGTTTTCTTGTTGTAGGTTACAGAAGTCAAAGTACTGCCGTAAGTATTCACATACAATAGACATACATGTAGAGTGAACTAAGTGACCCGGCGTTAAGTATTGTCTTTGGCCATGTTGTTTGATTATTCACTTCCGGTTCAATTTCTTCCACAGTGTTTATGATAAGGATATAACAGTTTATTTAGTAACTGGGTTTGATGAAATGGGCCGGAAATATAGATGAGTATGTAACTGGTGATAGACCGATGAGAATGAGTTGAAATAGTTTATTACGTCAATACGCTTCATGTGTGAGAAGGGAATGTAACAGTGAAAAGGGAGGTCATTTCTGTAAACGCCTTTTATTTTCTGAGTTCATTCGACAACAATATTTCCCTTCAATTCCAATCTTAATTGGACCAGGAAATATTCTTGCAGTAAGACCAGTACTCAGTTCCTTGTTGATCTACTTAAAGGTCCATGTCCTGGTAACTACATCTCTGTTATAGGACTATGTCGCGCTATCTCACAATTATACGGCCTATCTGATCACAGTCAGTACCTTATGATAAACTTGTTCCTACAGCGACTTACTCGCCTCCATCACTTACTATCTGGAATATATCCAAAAATATGACTTCATTTTTATTTCTCGAAAACATAAAGATAATAACCTGATGTTTGTATGAATCAGAAGCGTTACAGTTGGTTTGTGTTGATACGCTCAGCACACACTAGGATTTAGCTCACTGTATATAGTAAAACGTTTCTTTGGAGATTAACATCAAATGTTAAAGATATAAAGTGTGTTTTATTCTGTCTAATCTCATTTCAAAGTAATCAGAAATGTAAAACAGAAAATATTCGACAAGTGCTGATAAGTCTTGTGCTGGACATTGTTAGTGGCTCTGTACATCGGTGTCGTCGCTGTCGTCGTAAACTACATGTATGTTGGAACGAGAAAAGGCAAATGTCTGTAACTTAGCAACGGGAAATTATTTAATTCTCGGGTTTTAGGATTCAGTAATATCTTGTAATATCCAGTTTTCCTTTTACGGCTACATTTGTTCACCTCGGTTTTGAATTATAACTCCTCTGTGTTCACCTTTTTAATTATATATATATGTTTCATTAAACGATAAACGTTAAATAAGTAGATATCGATAGGGCGGTAATATCGCACATGTTCTATTACAGAGGAGGTCACCACAATGTTCTAACCAGGGCGAATTGGTAAAAGGTCTGTGTGCCTGCTTTCCAGGATACAGCGGTTACGACTGCAGTAAACTCGACCCATCACTTGAGTTATCCTGTATCAATCCCCATACGTAAGTATCGGGCGGAGTAAGGTATGGGCCTTACAAACGTCAAACAAATCAATAACAATGTACGTAATAATACTATACAACAGTTATATTCCTAAATCACTGGCCCTAATGTCTGCCTTGACACTTCCTCACTTTTGACCTGTGGTTGGCCCCTGTGGTACCCTAATGTCTACCTTGATAATACCTCACTTTTGACCTGTGGTTGGCCCCGGTGGTACCCTAATGTCTACCTTGACAATACCTCACTTTTGACCTGTGGTTGGCCGCCCCTGTGGTACCCCAATGTCTACCTTGACACTTCCTCACTTTTGACCTGTAGTTGGCCCCTGTGATACCCGGATGTCTGCCTTTAAACTTCCTGACGTTTGACCTGTAGTTGGCCCCTGTGGTACCCTAATGTCTACCTTGACACTTCCTCACTTTTGACCCGTAGTTGGCCCCTGTGATACCCGGATGTCTGCCTTGACACTTCCTCACTTTTGACCTGTAGTTGGCCCCTGTAATACCCTGATGACCTGTAGTTGGCCCCTGTAATACCCTGATGTCTGCCTTGGCACTTCCTCACTTTTGACCTGTAGTTGCCCCCTGTAATAGCCTGATGTCTGCATTGACACTTCCTCACTTTTGACCTGTAGTTGGCCCCTGTGATACCCTGATGGCCTGTAGTTGGCCGCCCCTGTGATACCCTGATATCTGCCTTGACACTTCCTCACTTTTGACCTGTAGTTGGCCCCTGTAATACCCTGATGTCTGCATTGACACTTCCTCACTTTTGACCTGTAGTTGGCCCCTGTGATACCCTGATGGCCTGTAGTTGGCCGCCCCTGTGATACCCTGATATCTGCCTTGACACTTCCTCACTTTTGACCTGTAGTTGGCCCCTGTGATACCCTGATGTCTGCATTGACACTTCCTCACTTTTGACCTGTAGTTGGCCCCTGTGATACCCTGATGACCTGTAGTTGGCCGCCCCTGTGATACCCTGATATCTGCCTTGACACTTCCTAACTTTTGACCTGTGGTTGGCCCCTGTGATACCCTGATGACCTGTGGTTGGCCCCTGTGATACCCTGATGACCTGTGGTTGGCCCCTGTGATACCCTGATGACCTGTGGTTGGCCCCTGTGATACCCTGATGACCTGTGGTTGCCCCCTGTGATACCCTGATGACCTGTAGTTGGCCCCTGGGGTACCCTGATGACCTGTAGTTGGCCGCCCCTGTGATACCCTGATATCTGCCTTGACACTTCCTCACTTTTGACCTGTGGTTGGCCCCTGTGATACCCTGATGACCTGTGGTTGGCCCCTGTGATACCCTGATGACCTGTGGTTGACCCCTGTGATGAAGGCTTTGGACGCAGTCGCTGAGACATATCAGGGTCTAAATGTGGCATAATTGATTTACAACTACTTTACGCGCAGCTTTTTTATGAACGACTGGTTCGTCGGTTGTCAATATAACTTGACTGGGTGGGGTATCCTGCTGGGTGACTTTGGTATTGTACTTCAGTGAGGTAACACTATAAAGTCGGCATAAGTACCGCACTTTTATTAGGAGACAAACATTAACATACTTCAGCCTCTCAAAGTATATGACGTTAAACAATACAAAACCAAATGTAGTATTCTGTCAAAAACATCATACAACTGTTTCGTCTTTATTAGGCATATATGGGCATAAGTACATAAATACGCCATACAGATTCCACAGCTTGGTTAATAGAGCTATTTTTGTAGTTTCAAGTAACGTGAAACAAAGGCCGTACTGCAACAGACTTGACAAACCAATTCATAAACTGACAAACTTACGTTAGGCCACCCTAGTAACAACCGGAACAATAGATAACTAACTACCGTACTGAAGACATACAGTAAACATGGTGGTCCGCGGCCGTCGTGTGTAAAACCAGGATCTCACCAACGGGAAATCGTATAATGACATCCACATATAATTGGAAATCACAAAACTATAGGTCTGAACGGCTCATATTTCTGGAGGACTGTTCAGCGTTGCTCTGTCCCGTATCTGACAAATCATGCGTACTTCCAGCGGCTGTGCCACGTGTTCCCTGAATCTGTGAAGATTGTTTTTGTAGTGAAATGTTTGTGTTAAATGTTACTAAGCAGGGCTTGACATTTCGGTATCGTTTACTTTTTTGTTTTAAAATTTATTCACTTCCTGTCAGAAAATGCAGCTTTTGCAGCAGATAAAATGTGTTATTCACAAAAAGAATCGTTCTCGGGTCGACCCCGACATTCCACTCCACACGCGGCCAGCTGCCTGTCTGAATCATATCTGATGTCTAAGTCCAGGTTGGGATCTTAAAAACAAAACATTTTAATCTTAACATGTCTTGAAATCCACTTTTCAGCACATGTGGTCAGGTCGGGATATATATGCGTTAACGATATCATCTGACACCACGTGGCTACCATTGCTGTGGGTTGTCATCAACAGATAAGGCGTATCCTGTGAAATACATGTCATTAAAATGTATTAGCTATATGGTCTTCACGAATTATTTGAATTGGTGAATGACCTTGGACATTCTGTCCGCATGTCGAGTGGCCATACATACTTAATTACATTGTACCAACTTGATTGATTTAAGGTCAAGATTGCAATTTAAGGTCAATGGGCAGAAATGATGTTTTGATTTGAAATTTTTGCATTACAGGTCGGTAGAGATGGTATGTTCCGGACGCGGTCAGTGTGTGGGTGGGCGGTGTGAATGCGCCCGACGACGATCTGTAAGTATTTTACATGGTCAGTTGACATGCTACTACTGATAACCAAAGAAAGCCTACCTACACATATAATTATCAATTTTCAAAAGACAAAATATTAGTTAATCATGCTCCAGTATTATTAACCTCATATAACTGACTAATGGTTAAGATGTGGACCTACCTTATTTATGTAACTGGCAATGTGTTGTCTTAAATAACAACAAATGTATTGACCATGTCGTTCGACTGAACCCTAAAGAACTTGAAATCAAAGTGTCCTCTTTACCAGCCGCTTACCTCGATCGGACAGCATATATGTTGTGTGATACACGTTGCTTCACTTTCATACTGTGTACCTATGCTGTTTACATGTCACCATATACTATAGCACGGTTTCTATGAGAGGTATCGACTACTAGCAGGAAAAAAGTACCACACGTGGTTTCAGGAAATGTAGCTGTTTTATGAAGGCCATGGGAGTGTTGTTTAGATGTCACTGCGATATCACAGGCAACTACTGCCTGATGGCTCAGTTGTTACTGTGGTCGTGATGACATATATTTGCATAGCTGATGTCATCGATGAAGCTGGAGACGCTCACTCTTACGGAACACATGACCCTTATTTCCTCGTACTTTTATAGTGCTCCTGTGTACATATTTACTTTGGGTATATGTGATCCTCGTTTTATCGGTTTATAGTTAATAATACGGTTCTACTTACATTTTGGAACTCTCTTACTGGTGTCTGACACAGTGCCTTACGAAAGTACTCTCAAGTATGTAGCTGAATAAAGAATTCGTCTTTAGTTTATCATTACAGGGTATATCGTTGAACAATGATACATACTAAAGGTGATTCTGAATGTGTCGATTTAAAGTTAAAACATCCGGATGATATGATAGCGGAGTGAACTTTAATACGTTTTAATTTACACAATAACTGTAAACATTGACAATCATGTTACAAGTTTTGTGTTGGATACTTTCCAGTTTTATCAAATATTTCACGTGTATGTTGTTAATACGGAGAATATAAACGTTAGATATACAATTTTACTCAGAAGAAAACGGAAGTGATCTTTTCCATTACGGCTGTTTTCGCCGTTCAAACACGCCATACAATCCCATTTCTGTCAAAAATACACGATCCATAATTTACTGATGTTGCCTTGGCACTTAACTCCGGAAAACTGAAACACGACCATTTTCAATTAAATTGGTAAAATATAACTATCCAGAGGCACGAGTCTGTCTGGTGAAGTCACGTGACATCAAACAGTCCAAATGTCGGCAGCTGTTGCCTCATTTTATGTACCCAGGCTACGGGCAATCCGAGGTAGCAGGTATTTCCTTTTATATCGTAGAATGATTCTGTATTTCTTTGTGATGAGTATATGTCATGGTTCCGATATGATTGCTATGGACATGATGACTTTCACAATTCCATGGCAGACACAATCTCAGTAGGCAACACATTACGATAAGGGCTGTAAAGGTCACAGACATAGTGTAGGACAAGTACGTGTAATGTATGTCATAACAAACTATGTAGCTATTGCTGAAAGGAAAATGGCATTCTTCCCACTTTCACAATATACATGTACGACTTATGGTTATCTAGTAATTATTAACTGATTGGTTTTGGCCGTATCCTGCCATGTAAATGGTAAGGTTTATATAGTGATGCACGTGCATTGTATGATGTCATGCACATCGACTGGACTATCACTATTAGACAATCCCTACATTATTAATGGTAATGGGTGTTTTTGAAGCCTCATTTTTCCTGAAATGTCTCCTTTTATGACCCATTGTTGTACCAGTATGTTAGGGGTGTACGTAGCTGATTATCTGCTAAGCCGAGGGCGACACCAGGCCGTGACGACTCTTAAAGCTGTACCTCACCCAGACATCATTCCCATCACTACGTCCTGTGGTCCTCTAATGTCGGAACAATGTTTCCCAGATGTCTATATAATAGCGGAATGTCTTGGTCCATTCTCGCCCAGGTCGTGACATCTCGTGACGTTCCGTTACATTCCGTCACATTCCGTCACACCAAGATCCGTGTCTGGTTATGTTTCCGGGGAAGTTAAGTTGTCACTTAGAGATGTTTATTCCTAAAAGATATGTAAGATGTCAGGCTCTGCTTTAAAGTTACACATTTTGTGTGACCTAGCACATACAGGAAAAGTCATCGCATTGTGTGATTTTCGGTTTTGTGCAATTTTGACGAGTAATGACTCACCATGTTCAAGATTTGGTTAACTTGCATTGTCTCATAGGGTTACATATGCATGTACACGTGCATATATATTATAGTATAGTATAAATCATATATCTGACATCGGGTACCCAGTAGTCAAAGAAAATACCAATGACGTTTTACTCTTTTTATCCACGCGCCCTATATCTGTAACGCACATATTATTATTAATCACCATCATTGTCAGCAGTGCATTTTGTTTCTCAAGACAGGTGCTTCGGGAAAGTTTAGACATTCTTGTCTCCCCATCCATCTGTCCATTTGACCGCGTAGGAATATCTCGTTTGCACGATTTAGTTATGCACGAGTGAAATGTACTTTTTGTGTTTATACCAAAGAGTCACCGTTTTGTTCCTGATAGTTGTAATGTAAAGTGATTTACAATATTATGTTATTACACACAGATCGATACCTGATAGTTATAATGTAAAGTGATTTACAATATTATGTTATTACACACAGATCGATACCTGATAGTTGTAACGTAAAGTGATTTGCAATATTATATTATGACACACAGATCGATACCTGATAGTTGTAACGTAAAGTGATTTGCAATATTATATTATTACACACAGATCGATACCTGATAGTTATAATGTAAAGTGATTTACAATATTATGCTATTACACACAGATCGATACCTGATACATGTAGTTATAATGTAAAGTGATTTACAATATTATGTTATTACACACAGATCGATACCTGATAGTTATAATGTAAAGTGTGTAATGTAAAGTGATTTACAATATTATGTTATTACACACAGATCGATACCTGATAGTTATAATGTAAAGTGATTTACAATATTATGTTATTACACACAGATCGATACCTGATAGTTATAATGTAAAGTGTGTAATGTAAAGTGATTTACAATATTATGTTATTACACACAGATCGATACCTGATAGTTGTAATGTAAAGTGATTTACAATATTATATTATTACACACAGATCGATACCCCGTCAGGTTAGTACATTGTATATATACAGAAACACCTTCACAGGTTTCGTTTCCAGTTTGTAACGTGTAGCCTGTCTCAACAAAAACCGAAACAGACAAAATCTCTCGCCGTCAAACTGCCCGATGTAAGAAAAGACTTCCAAGCTTATACCTCTGCACAGCCCATATAGACAAAGACGTTTGGTAAACAATAGTCCAGTGAATGTTAGGGATCATCAGGATTGCTGTAGCCGCCTTCCTTAAAACATAATAAGAAGGATGTTTCCTTACTTCTCACAATTCTATTTTTTCCAGGTTTTATAAGGTATTGGAATATATCTTAAGGTATACTTATTTTCCGGATTATTAAGCATTATTAATTACCAACATGGATTTCTACCTTAATGCATTACAGACAGATATAGCACGTGGCGTTTTCTTGCGTTACATATTTTGATCCAACTTTCACATAATTTGGATTTCTCTAGATTTTTCCACTCTCGGTCTCAGCCATGTGTATTATTTAGGGTTTCCAATGAGCCCCACACGCCACAACAATACAGAGATACCTCTTCTTCTAAATCAGGAGAGTACATTACAAACCGATCTAGGTCCAAATATAAATACTAAGAAAGTATATAACACCAAACCATCTTTTTGAAATGTCGCCAAAAGCAGTTGGAACCGTTATTAACAATTTGATATTGATGTACCCCGTGCAAAACGTCTAAAATAACCTACCTGGATTTCAATTTGATATATGGAGAACGCGGCCAACAACCAGATTTGTACTCTTCACTTCATCAATTTGATAAAGTTTATGTTTTAAACGTTTTCACTAATTGTCATCTCTTTTTGGTTATCAATTCCAACCTAATTGTGTTTGCCTATACTTATATTACCCTGCTAAACACTAGAAACTGACCACTAAATGCTTGATTACAGAGACGCCCGGACAAATTCAGCGGGGAGTACTGCGAGTGTGACGACTACACCTGTCCCTTCTACATGGGTCAGATGTGTGGAGGTAAGTACTGTCTGTGTGACCACTACACCTGTCAGATGTGTGGAGGTAAGTACTGTCTGTGTGACCACTACACCTGTCAGATGTGTGGAGGTAAGTACTGTCTGTGTGACCACTACACCTGTCAGATGTGTGGAGGTAAGTACTGTCTGTGTGACCACTACACCTGTCAGATGTGTGGAGGTAAGTACTGTCTGTGTGACGACTACACCTGTCAGATGTGTGGAGGTAAGTACTGTCTGTGTGACCACTACACCTGTCAGATGTGTGGAGGTAAGTACTGTCTGTGTGACCACTACACCTGTCAGATGTGTGGAGGTAAGTACTGTCTGTGTGACCACTACACCTGTCAGATGTGTGGAGGTAAGTACTGTCTGTGTGACGACTACACCTGTCAGATGTGTGGAGGTAAGTACTGTCTGTGTGACCACTACACCTGTCAGATGTGTAGAGGTAAGTACTGTCTGTGTGACCACTACACCTGTCAGGTGTGTGGAGGTAAGTACTGTCTGTGTGACCACTACACCTGTCAGGTGTGTGGAGGTAAGTACTGTCTATGTGACCACTACACCTGTCAGATGTGTGGAGGTAAGTACTGTCTGTGTGACCACTACACCTGTCAGATGTGTGGAGGTAAGTACTGTCTGTGTGACCACTACACCTGTCAGATGTGTGGAGGTAAGTACTGTCTGTGTGACCACTACACCTGTCAGATGTGTGGAGGTAAGTACTGTCTGTGTGACCACTACACCTGTCAGATGTGTGGAGGTAAGTACTGTCTGTGTGACCACTACACCTGTCAGATGTGTGGAGGTAAGTACTGTCTGTGTGACCACTACACCTGTCAGATGTGTGGAGGTAAGTACTGTCTGTGTGACCACTACACCTGTCAGATGTGTGGAGGTAAGTACTGTCTGTGTGACCACTACACCTGTCAGATGTGTGGAGGTAAGTACTGTCTGTGTGACGACTACACCTGTCAGATGTGTGGAGGTAAGTACTGTCTGTGTGACGACTACACCTGTCAGATGTGTGGAGGTAAGTACTGTCTGTGTGACGACTACACCTGTCAGATGTGTGGAGGTAAGTACTGTCTGTGTGACGACTACACCTGTCAGATGTGTGGAGGTAAGTACTGTCTGTGTGACCACTACACCTGTCAGATGTGTGGAGGTAAGTACTGTCTGTGTGACCACTACACCTGTCAGATGTGTGGAGGTAAGTACTGTCTGTGTGACCACTACACCTGTCAGATGTGTGGAGGTAAGTACTGTCTGTGTGACCACTACACCTGTCAGATGTGTGGAGGTAAGTACTGTCTGTGTGACCACTACACCTGTCAGATGTGTGGAGGTAAGTACTGTGTGACCACTACACCTGTCAGATGTGTGGAGGTAAGTACTGTCTGTGTGACCACTACACCTGTCAGATGTGTGGAGGTAAGTACTGTCTGTGTGACCACTACACCTGTCAGATGTGTGGAGGTAAGTACTGTCTGTGTGACCACTACACCTGTCAGATGTGTGGAGGTAAGTACTGTCTGTGTGACGACTACACCTGTCAGATGTGTGGAGGTAAGTACTGTCTGTGTGACGACTACACCTGTCAGATGTGTGGAGGTAAGTACTGTCTGTGTGACGACTACACCTGTCAGATGTGTGGAGGTAAGTACTGTCTGTGTGACGACTACACCTGTCAGATGTGTGGAGGTAAGTACTGTCTGTGTGACGACTACACCTGTCAGATGTGTGGAGGTAAGTACTGTCTGTGTGACGACTACACCTGTCAGATGTGTGGAGGTAAGTACTGTCTGTGTGACGACTACACCTGTCAGATGTGTGGAGGTAAGTACTGTCTGTGTGACCACTACACCTGTCAGATGTGTGGAGGTAAGTACTGTCTGTGTGACCACTACACCTGTCAGATGTGTGGAGGTAAGTACTGTCTGTGTGACGACTACACCTGTCAGATGTGTGGAGGTAAGTACTGTCTGTGTGACGACTACACCTGTCAGATGTGTGGAGGTAAGTACTGTCTGTGTGACCACTACACCTGTCAGATGTGTGGAGGTAAGTACTGTCTGTGTGACCACTACACCTGTCAGATGTGTGGAGGTAAGTACTGTCTATGTGACGACTACACCTGTCAGATGTGTGGAGGTAAGTACACGGAAGATAACATGTACCTTCGCTATGCTTCCAAGTCTATTTAACACCAATTGCTGCTAAACGTGAATTATATGCAATGGCAGCATTATTAGTAAAAGGACCGGCTGATGACGTAGATTGGCACTGCTGAATATGGAATAACGGAAAGTCAGGAATAACTTCTGATTGTGGAAATCTATAAAATTGTGAGTGGATAGACTTATTTAAGAAATAATGGGAAGGTAAAGTGTTTAAGGTCTGATCTTTTTGTTGTAGGCAATGCTCGAGGGAGATGCAGGTGTGGGGAGTGTCAGTGTGGTCCTGACTACACGGGCAAGGCCTGTGGCTGTAGCAGCATCACGGAGGGATGTATAGCCTCTGATGGAGTAAGTCAGCCATAACAGCCCCCCCCCCCTCCCCCTCCCCCCACCCGCCCTCTCATAATATTATGAGGGTTGTCTCCCTTATCAATATAACTGTGAATGGTAGTCTCCTCTATCATATAATATTGTAAGGGGGTTGTCTCCCCTATCATATGATATTGTAAGGGGGTTGTCTCCCCTATCATATACTATTGTAAGGGGGTTGTCTCCCCTATCATATGATATTGTAAGGGGGTTGTCTCCCCTATCATATAATATTGTAAGGGGGTTGTCTCCCCTATCATATGATATTGTAAGGGGGTTGTCTCCCCTATCATATACTATTGTAAGGAGGTTGTCTCCCCTATCATATGATAATGTAAGGGGGTTGTCTCCCCTATTATATGACATTGTTAGGGGGTTGTTTTCCCTTTCATATAACAATGTGAGGGGGCTGTTATTTATATCAGTGTAGCATGTGGTTGTCTCTCTGTATCAGTGAGCTATGTGGTGGGACTATCTCCCCTATCAGTTTACCATGTGACCAGGATGACCAGGACTGTCTCCCTATCAGTATAAGATGTACCCAGGATATTCTCCCTATCAGTAATGTGTACGACAGGACTGTCTCCCTATCAGTATTTTGTGTGACAGGACTGTCTCCCTATCAGTATTTTGTGTGACATGACTGTCTCCCTATCAGTATTTTGTGTGACAGGACTGTCTCCCTATCAGTATTTTGTGTGACAGGACTGTCTCCCTGTCAGTAATTTGTACGACAGGACTGTCTCCCTGTCAGTATTTTGTGTGACAGGACTGTCTCCCTGTCAGTATTTTGTGTTACAGGACTGTCTCCCTATCAGTATTTTGTGTGACAGGACTGTCTCCCTGTCAGTATTTTGTGTGACAGGACTGTCTCCCTGTCAGTAATTTGTGTGACAGGACTGTCTCCCTATCAGTAATTTGTGTGACAGGACTGTCTCCCTATCAGTATTTTGTGTGACAGGACTGTCTCCCTATCAGTATTTTGTGTGACAGGACTGTCTCCCTATCAGTAATTTGTACGACAGGACTGTCTCCCTGTCAGTAATTTGTACGACAGGACTGTCTCCCTGTCAGTATTTTGTGTGACAGGACTGTCTCCCTGTCAGTATTTTGTACGACAGGACTGTCTCCCTGTCAGTATTTTGTGTGACAGGAATGTCTCCCTGTCAGTATTTTGTACGACAGGAATGTCTCCCTGTCAGTATTTTGTGTGACAGGACTGTCTCCCTATCAGTATTTTGTACGACAGGACTGTCTCCCTGTCAGTGTTTTGTGTGACAGGACTATCTCCCTATCAGTATAACATGTGGTGTGAGTTGTCCTCAATCAGTATAACATGTGGTGTGAGTTGAATCCTCAATCAGTATAACATGTGATGTGGGTTGTATCCTCAATCAGTATAACATGTGGCGGAGTTGTCTCCCCATCCGTATACTATATGTGGTGGGTTTGTTTTGTGTACCGTAATTCAATGTTTAGTAAGAGGCTGTAGGCGATAACTCTTTTTATCTTAATTACACATTCCAAGTACATACTGATCTTTATGTTTTCTAACCAATCACATGTGTTGATGGGGATGTGACGTCACAATGAAAAACTTCACAGACTGAATCATTCAGCAGACACGTACACATGCGCAACACGCCCTTTGTACTTGTGTTTTATTGGATTAATGTCGATGTTGATAGCCTTTCTATAAAATGTAATTAGAAAATAGTTTGCCCACTTGCTTTCTATCATATACATTATCGGGGTTTTGTTATACTTCTGTATCCGTATTGAGGTTAATATTTTTTTTGTTTGTGTCGCGTCCATCATTGAACAAATTGTCAAAATATTATAAGTAGTTTGCTGTAAGGAAGTCACACATTGATTGTGGGTACATCATACAGCGGACGATGGGGAGGGAGCACATATACTACCTATCTAACATCAATCATATGTTAGGGAGACCTTGTAGATGACATGGTTGGAGATTTTGTAAACAAATACTACTTAACTGAATTAATAATATCATTACTTACTTATATAGTTTGTGATTATTTTCTGTGCCCACAGAGCCTGTGTAACAACCAGGGATCATGTGTGTGTGGTTATTGCCAGTGTGACAAAGACAGTGTTTACAGGGGCGTGACCTGTGAGGAGAACCCGTCTGTAAGTAAAACTAAACTGTAGAGAATAAAGAGATTCCTTGTTGGATACTCCACATATGTAATATATGATATACATGTGCGACAATGATATAATATCAATTTTCCTGTCCATTATTTTGTCTTTGTGGCCCCTCTACACACTGTTCATGTAGCCCATGTTGCACCATGTAGGCCTCAATTCGTCATTGAATTGAATTATACGTCTCATTGTATACGTCATATCAGGGACCCAGAGCCAGGGATGTATTCATTATTGTACAAATACAATATTATTTCCTGCCAAGACCAAACTAAGTTTTAATAATTAACTTTCAATATACATTCTTTAATCGTCCTATAGAATGCCTGTCAGGACCTGAAGCAGTGTATCCAATGCCGTG
Organism: Pecten maximus; assembly: GCF_902652985.1. NCBI lineage: Eukaryota > Metazoa > Mollusca > Bivalvia > Pectinida > Pectinidae > Pecten > Pecten maximus. The sequence goes on from NC_047021.1 coordinate 11,222,092, forward strand.
TGTTCGGGAGCGGTCCACTGTCCAAGGCCGACTGCGCTAACGATCGTGTGTGCTCCAACCTTCGGATACACTCAGTGGAAAAATTCATAGGTTAGTGGAATACATCAACTTACCCACAAAATAAGGCGTAAAACAAACAAAATGGTGGTCAATTGAATTATCAGAAACTATATCAGGCAACAGTGTATATTTTTATTACATAATGCGTTTGATTTTCCTTACCTATACGCATAAGATATATTTTGAATATTTACCTGACTCATGTAAATGTAAATCAGTGTATTTCCGACTGTTGACCGGTCAATATTTTGACTGTTGACTGGCGCGGAACACCCGCGGAACACCTGCACGCGCCCAAACACCTTAATAGTTACGATGAAGCGTCTTTTCTGATCGTGATTTGTAAGTAGTATCTCTAGCAACGCTAAGATTCGAAGTCAGGAAGGTTCAAAGAAATCTCAAATCAGGGTTTGTTGTATTGCACCGCTGAAATGACTATTGCACGGTCTACGAACTATTGAACACCTATGACGTTTCAGAATTTAGTTCTACCCATTCAAGCGTCTAAGTCACTCAGATGTCAACACTGACAGACGACAGTCATGGTAACTTCTAGCTAGGCTTACATGAAAGTCGAGATTTCAGTGACTCTAAGTGTGTTTGAGTGATTATGTAATATAACAAGTATATCATAGGTGTCTGATATAGGTTAACTTTTCTGATATACGTAAGATTTGTTTTAAAAGTTATTATTTTAAATAGTCAAGCATGTTTAAATTTAGAGCATGTTTAACGGACAAAATACAAAAGAATTAGTAAATAGGTCAAATATGTTAAAGCGGCTAATGCCAACAGAATTTCATAAACCTAATTAGTTATGTTCTAGAGTTTCTTTCATGTATTTATACTTGCTACTGATCAGTCGGAAGACTCAAAGTTGATTAGGATATTGAACTTGAACTTGAGTCAGATTAATTAACTAAAAAAATATTTGAAACATTTTTCAGCACAAAATAAAATTCGGAATGATATAAAATCTGAAAAAATAGCACCAATTTAACAAATTTTAACATTTTTTTCAAAATTACATATATATTTAAACAAAATTATTATATTTATTGTTATTCCTGCATTTGTTTTCAGAATCTCGATCAGAGTATATATGTGAATTCAAAGACGAGGATGACTGTTTATTTCGCTTTGGCTATTCCTATGAACAAACTGGAACCAAGTTAGTTCAGGCGTGGACCATCAAACGTAAGTTATACTGTATGGGTAGTACCACACCTTACATCATACAGGCGTGGACCATCAAACGTACGTTATACTGTACGGGTAGTACCGCACCATACATCATACAGGCAGGGACCATCAAACGTAAGTTATACCGTACGGACAGTACCGCACCATACATCATACAGGCGTGGACCATCAAACGTAAATTATACAGTACGGGTAGTACCGCACCTTACATCATACAGGCGTGGACCATCAAACGTAAGTTATACTGCATGGACAGTACCGCACCTTACATCATACAGCCGTGGACCATCAAACTTATGTTATACTGTATGGACAGTACCGCACCTTACATCATACAGGCGTGGACCATCAAACTTATGTTATACTGTATGGACAGTACCGCACCTTACATCATACAGGCGTGGACCATCAAACGTAAGTTATACTGTACGGACAGTACCGCACCATACATCATACAGGCGTGGACCATCAAACGTAATTTATACTGTATGGGTAGTACCGCACCTTACATCATACAGGCGTGGACCATCAAACGTACGTTATACTGTACGGACAGTACCGCACCATACATCACACAGGCATGGACCATCAAACGTAAGTTATACTCTACGGGTAGTACCGCACTATACATCATTCTTGTGTTGACCATCAAACGTAAGTTATACTGTACGGGTAGTACCGCACCATACATCATACAGGCGGGGACCATCAAACGTAAGTTATACTGTACGGGCAGTACCGCACCATACATCATACAGGCGTGGACCATCAAACGTAATTTATACTGTACGGACAGTACCGCACCATACATCATACAGGCGGGGACCATCAAACGTTAGTTATACTGTACGGACAGTACCGCACCATACATCATACAGGCGGGGACCATCAAACGTTAGTTATACTGTATGGACAGTACCGCACCATACATCATACAGGCGGGGACCATCAAACGTACGTTATACTGTACGGACAGTACCGCACCATACATCATACAGGCGGGGACCATCAAACGTAAGTTATACTGTACGGGCAGTACCGCACCTTACATCATACAGGCGGGGACCATCAAACTTATGTTATACTGTACGGGTAGTACCGCACCATACATCATACAGGCGTGGACCATCAAACGTTAGTTATACTGTATGGACAGTACCGCACCTTACATCATACAGGCGGGGACCATCAAACTTATGTTATACTGTACGGACAGTGCTACACCACACATCATACAGGCGTGGACCATCAAACGTAAATTATACAGTACGGGTAGTACCGCACCTTACATCATACAGGCGTGGACCATCAAACGTAAATTATACTGTACGGACAGTACCGCACCATACATCACACAGGCGTGGACCATCAAACGTAAGTTATACTGTACGGACAGTACCGCACCATACATCATACAGACGTGGACCATCAAACGTTAGTTATACTGTACGGACAGTACCGCACCATACATCACACAGGCGTGGACCATCAAACGTAAGTTATACTGTACGGACAGTACCGCACCATACATCATACAGGCGTGGACCACCAAACGTAATTTATACTGTATGAAAAGTACCGGACTTTACATCATACAGGCTGGACCATCAAACGTAAGTTATACTGTACTGACAGTACCGCACCTTACATCATACAGGCGTGGACCACCAAACGTAATTTATACTGTATGAAAAGTACCGGACTTTACATCATACAGGCGTGGACCATCAAACGTAAGTTATACTGTATGGACATTACCGCACCTTACATCACACAGGCGTGGACCATCAAACGTACGTTATACTGTACGGACTGATCGCATTATACATCATACAGGCGTGGACCATCAAACGTAAGTTATACTGTACGGACAGTACCGCACCATACATCATACAGGCGTGGACCATCAAACGTAAGTTATACTGTACGGACAGTACCGCACCATACATCATACAGGCGTGGACCATCAAACGTAAGTTATACTGTACGGACAGTACCGCACCTTACATCATACAGACGTGGACCATCAAACGTAAGTTATACTGTACGGACAGTACCGCACCTTACATCATACAGGCGTGGACCATCAAACGTAAGTTATACTGTACGGACAGTACCGCACCTTACATCATACAGGCGTGGACCATCAAACGTAAGTTATACTGTACGGGTAGTACCGCACCATACATCATACAGGCGTGGACCATCAAACGTTAGTTATACTGTACGGACAGTACCGCACCTTACATCATACAGGCGTGGACCATCAAACTTATGTTATACTGTACGGACAGTGCTACACCACACATCATACAGGCGTGGACCATCAAACGTAAGTTATACTGTACGGACAGTACCGCTCAATACATCATACAAACGTGGACCATCAAACGTAAGTTAATGTAGGTTATGTATAGGAATTGCATATCGTAGAGGTTCACTAATGCAGTAAGAATCAATAGGCTAACGGGATCTGTATTGATGAGAAATGGCCCTAAGATTTATTCTGGACAAGCATCCCTTCTAGAATTGACGTCAGAGTTTGATACAGCCAATCTTTCTTTGCATGAATTTCTATATATCATTATCGATATAAGTATTACGAGGGCGTATGTTACACTACTACCTGATAGCTACACCATGAAACCATTAATTGAAACGTTTTCTATATCAACCAAGCATGTATACGTGAAGAATTGGCTATAAACCTTCCTCAGATAACATACCGTATTTATCGTAAAGGACCCCGCGTTTCAAAATCTATCGTATATACAGTACAGTGCGCATGTCCTACGCTGGCATACCGTACAAACCGTACAATCTCGTACACGGATCTGTTATCTGAGCATACCGTAAAGTCCCCAATCACGTTAAACGTGCACACAATGTGACCGTAAATACCGCAAAATTTTCCCACACTGCCGTATCAGTGTATACAATCTGATACCGTATATACCGTAAAGATTCCCCACACTGCCCTATCAGTGTATACAATCTGATACCGTATATACCGTAAAGTTTCCCCACACTGCCCTATATACCGTAAAGTTTCCCCACATTGCCCTATCAGTGTATACAATCTGATACCGTATATACCGTAAAGTTTCCCCACACTGCCCTATATACCGTAAAGTTTCCCCACACTACCCTATCAGTGTATACAATCTGATACCGTATATACCGTAAAGTTTCCCCTACACTACCCTATCAGTGTATACAATCTGATACCGTATATACCGTAAAGTTTCCCTACATTGCCCTATATACCGTTAAGTTTCCCCACACTACCCTATCAGTGTATACAATCTGATACCGTATATACCGTAAAGTTTCCCTACACTACCCTATCAGTGTATACAATCTGATACCGTATATACCGTTAAGTTTCCCTACACTACCCTATCAGTGTATACAATCTGATACCGTATATACCGTAAAGTTTCCCCACACTGCCCTATCTACCGTAAAGTTTCCCCACACTACCCTATCAGTGTATACAATCTGATACCGTATATACCGTTAAGTTTCCCCACACTGCCCTATCAGTGTATACAATCTGATACCGTACATACCGTAAAGTTTCCCTACATTGCCCTATATACCGTTAAGTTTCCCCACATTGCCCTATCAGTGTATACAATCTGATACCGTATATACCGTAAAGTTTCCCTACATTGCCCTATATACCGTAAAGTTTCCCCACATTGCCCTATCAGTGTATACAATCTGATACCGTATATACCGTAAAGTTTCCCTACATTGCCCTATATACCGTAAAGTTTCCCCACACTACCCTATCAGTGTATACAATCTGATACCGTATATACCGTAACGTTTCCCCACATTACCCTATCAGTGTCTACAATCTGATACCGTATATACCGTAAAGTTTCCCCACACTGCCCTATCAGCGTATACAATCTGATACCGTATATACCGTAAAGTTTCCCCACACTGCCCTATCAGCGTATACAATCTGATACCATATATACCGTAAAGTTTCCCCACATTGCCCAATATACCGTAAAGATTCCCCACACTACCCTATCAGTGTATACAATCTGATACCGTATATACCGTACAGTTTCCCCACACTACCCTATCAGTGTATACAATCTGATACCGTATATACCGTTAAGTTTCCCCACATTGCCCTATCAGTGTATACAATCTGATACCATATATACCGTAAAGTTTCCCCACATTGCCCAATATACCGTAAAGATTCCCCACACTACCCTATCAGTGTATACAATCTGATACCGTATATACCGTACAGTTTCCCCACACTACCCTATCAGTGTATATAATTTGATACCGTATATACTGTAAAGTTTCCCAACACTTCCCTATCAGTGTATACAATCTGATACCGTATATACCGTAAAGTTTCCCCACATTGCCCTATCCATGTATACAATCTGATACCGTATATACCGTAAAGTTTCCCAACACTGCCCTATATACCGTAAAGTTTCCCCACACTGCCCTATCAGTGTATACAATCTGATACCGTATATACCGTAAAGTTTCCCCACACTACCCTATCAGTGTATACAATCTGATACCGTATATACCGTAAAGTTTCTCAACACTGCCCTATATACCGTAAAGTTTCCCCACATTGCCCTATCAGTGTATACAATCTGATACCGTACATAAACCGTAAAGCACCCGACGCGTTTCTAATGGGTATGTCATCTGATACCGGAAATACCGCAAAGGATCTCACGTTTCTCTAAAAAAATGTTTTCTTTAAAATCGTACCAGTTGACGACTAATTATTTGTGACCTATGTTTATGACAATAGTATTTCATTTCAACATATTTTATTTAAAATCAAATGGATTGAACATCAGGCTTAAGCCTATACTATATTTAAGTTCTCTCCATAACATATTACATTTTCAAATAATTAGTATCCGGTTATTAGTCAAGAATGGAAAGTATAGTATATATAGAAAGAGTATGAATAATATATAATGATAATCGTATGGGTTTTCTTTTTCTTTTTGATATTTTACAAATCATTATTAAATATATTATAAGTAGTACTCGTTTACTACGCAGGAGAGAGACAAGTTTCCGACTATGACAATATATGCAGTATGTATGCAACTATGCTTATGCTTGTATGTAATAGTTTTATCTGATATCAATGGTGAATAAGTTGTTACAATGGACAAACCCTCTACATTTTGTACATGTATCTTATCGGCATATCTGTTTTCATTATTTCGGACTATGAAAATAATTTAGGTTGACTGGTTTCGCTCTTCCTGTTTCAGAGTGTGGGCGGCCTGAGTATACCGAAGTAGAGGAGGAATCGAGTCCGAAAGTTAACCCTGTACAGAGCGATGCACCCACTGGTTTTCAGGAAGAAGGAGACACGGCCGATACTAATGGCGGCATTGTACATTCGTTCAGCCTCTTTACGACTGTCGGAACCGTTCTTCTTGTACTACTCCAACTCTCGTGATATTGATTAGATATGTAATTGTTCTGCTTGAATGAGCAGACTTCGGACATGCTCCTTTCAAATCAATGGTGAGGCGGCTGTCGAGGGAAACATCTACGGGTGATTTTAGGACCAGGGACCGAGTTGAATGTAGTCTGATTTATACATAACATAACTTGGTACTTATTAAGTGCGATTTGAAGACACACAAAAATTCTAAAAGAAGACAAATTAGGCGAGTTTACTTTATCACAGTCCTGAGTTATATCTAGGATCTGTGTCCCAGAAGTCGCGATGTCTGTTTTATATTCGGATGTGTAATTTAATTATAACGGTTTTCGCCACCATACATTCAATAACTTGAAGGCGGCCACCACGTGTTTTATTATTCAGCGATGACGCAAAGTGTGATTACCATGGTTATCTATTTGTTGTGTGACACACTACACATATTGCTGGAACGTGTGTGACGCATTACACATGACGCCCAACAAAATATTGTGACGTACAACACTGTTTTTCATAATCATGAATGTACCTAGTTGGCCAACAGACCATTGGCTTGTGACGTACGGTTTTAGTTGGCGTAAACCATATTCTTTTTATCGACGTAACATCATTGAATTGTTATGTTAAGAATTAGATGTCTTTGATCCATGACGTCTTCCACATCTCATGGGAGCGTTTATAAGCCTTGTGTATTTGAAAAACTCTCTTGAATGTGACTTTTGCTCACATAGATTCCGAGTGTCATCGATTTACCCATCGTCGGAAACCCTCGAGACTTTCCACACGGTATCATTGATCATGCATTATATTGTTATTATATTGTGGTTTGGTACTATGTTTCATACATCTCATCTGTGGTAAAATTCTAAAGGTAGTATGTGTGTCGATAGACGCGCTACACATTACATTATAATATAGATATCTTCAGGACTAGTTTTCTAGTAATTTTGAGGCCAGTTGTGTACAATGACGCCGACGTATGTTATTATCAATGTTTGGTGGGTTTTACATCACATATGAGTGTTGTGGTACCAAACTGTGACAGCATACTGTTATTACATATTCCTTTAAGCACATGTCTTAATATTTTCGACCTTTATAAAAAACAAAAACAAAAAACAAAAAAACAACAACATGAAAATCAAATTTGACAATGCTCCTGACAGGAAACTTTAACATCCAGAGCACTAAAAAGGTTTTAATATATATGTATTCTTTCTTCAGACGATAACAGCTATTAAGATAGTTTAAATGTAACCCTCATGACCTTGACAGTTTTCCTTTCAAGGTCGTGTTGACACAACGCCTTAGCGCAATCTGACGTAATGTCTTGTAGCGCTTCTATAAATTATATTCCCCCTACATTCCTCTGTCTTTCGACATTTAATAAATCAATGCAGTGTACGTGACTTCTGTCAGTGACCATTAAAGTCAAACTTACTCCCGGCTATAGATTTTGTGAAATATCTATTGTGTTACAGTAGTAGATGTGACTTCCGTCTACAGTGTTACTGGAGTAGACGTGACTTCCGTCTACAGTGTTACTGGAGTAGACGTGACTTCCGTCTACAGTGTTACTGGAGTAGACGTGACTTCCGTCTACAGTGTTACAGTAGTAGATGTGACTTCCGTCTACAGTGTTACTGGAGTAGATGTGACTTCCGTCTACAGTGTTACTGGAGTAGATGTTACTTCCGTCTACAGTATCACTGAGGTAGACGTGACTTCCGTCTACAGCGTTACAGTAGTAGATGTGACTTCCGTCTACAGTGTTACAGTATAGTAGACGTGACTTCCGTCTACAGTGTTACTGGAGTAGATGTGACTTCCGTCTACAGTGTTACAGTAATAGATGTGACTTCCGTCTACAGTGTTACTGGAGTAGATGTGACTTCCGTCTACAGTGTTACAGTAGTAGATGTGACTTCCGTCTACAGTGTTACATTAGTAGACGTGACTTCCGTCTACAGCGTTACAGTAGTAGATGTGACTTCCGTCTACAGTGTTACAGTATAGTAGACGTGACTTCCGTCTACAGCGTTACAGTAGTAGATGTGACTTCCGTCTACAGTATCACTGAAGTAGATGTTACTTCCGTCTACAGTATCACTGAGGTAGATGTGACTTCCGTCTACAGTATCACTGAAGTAGATGTGACTTCCGTCTACAGTGTCACTGAATTAAATGCGTGTTCTTTACATAGTGCCTTTTTTAATTATATATTCATATTTATACCAATAAAATCTATTATTAACATTATTTTCACATCAGCTACGAAATGAAGAACATTTTGGGATCTACTTCGTGGTATGTGCTGGCAGTGCGCTACCTGTACCAAGTATGTGTTTAATACGTGTATAGGAGAGGTACACCCAGACGATCTGTCTAATGGACTAATTCAAAACTTACGTAAACACTCCGTATCGCAAAGCAGTTGAGAAAGGCATGGTGTTCTGTTGAAATCGACTTAGTACGTAACATCAGGGTAAAATCTGAATTCGAAAAACCTATCCCAAATGTATTCCAAATGTCCGTCTCTGTTATTCTATGCCCCATTAAAAGTGTGCTACATTGACAGAATCAGCTAATTTCTTATGGTTCTCCGTCTATTTCAAGGTCGAAAAGTAAAATCTCCATATAGGATAGATTCCCCATGTATATGATGCTCCCCTATGATATTCCCCGTACAATGTTTACCGTAGGATATTTCCCATAACATATCGATTTCCCTTTTAGGGCTCACACAACTAAATAATTTACGTTACGTTATTACTAAATATTTCAGCTTATAACTTAAAATAAGAGATGCATACCTTGCAAAGGCTACACATTTTTTGACGGGTTTAATGGAATATTTCAAGTGTCACTGCCTCCTGAAGTTGACAACCGGAAGTTTAAATAAAAAAATCGGTGACCCAAAACAACTGACCCCCGAGTTTTTGCCCCTTCTAAATTTCCACACAGGCATGCAATTATTTCAAAGGCATAACTTTTTCAGAATCTAAGTACCTGTACATTCCATTCTCATTAAAATTCCTCTTTGGCTCAGTAACTAAGAAGAACTCATTTTAGATGGGAATTACAATCAGACGAAACACTTGGTGATGGCTGATTTAGTTGTGCGAGTCCTATAAACACTCCCGAACACGTCACTAATTAGTTGGATACCAATCTCACGGTTTCCTCTATGTGGTTTAAAATGTTGTAAATCTATTGTTTATATTTAATTATTGTATTGTTTAAATGTTTAATTCTCGTGTTTTCAGAGTTGTGATAGTAGTTATACCGTCAGGATATTGATGACGTCACAAAACGTTGTATTATTAATAATCGTTTACTCGTCAGGTAACTGTATATTGTGCTGTTTTGCTATTGTATAAAGTCTTTTAATACATTTTTATTAAGTTTTGTATAATGATGTATATTTAAATGGGAAACCATTGTAACCTCGCCATAATAAGTAATCACATCACCTTGTACATATCCAACACACATGTATTTTAATCGCCAGTATAAACATTAGCCATTTCGTATTTGTGCAGTTGTTGAGCACATCTGTTTTCAATTATTTACTTAAATCTTCTATCCTTTTTGCAATGCACTACAAATTAAATGTTGTGCGTGTGTGTTTGTGCTGCCTGGAGAACGTGCTTCACCTTCCAGCCTGGATAACTTAACTACAGGTACCAGTATTGTTTCATTCACAATCCGTGGATTTTATAAATCATGAAACACTTTTCCCCTCTGTTAATATTCAATCGACTCTAGAATGGGAATCATATTTAAAAGCGCCACTGATGGCATCTCTGTATGGGAGAAGTATTATTGTTTTGATGTTGATGAGGTTAGTTAATTGGTTAGAGAGTACGTTTCCTGTTCCGTTGCCAGTCAACTAGCCTGTCTGACGGTAACGCCCCCTAATCCCCAGAGATGAGGGGATCACTTGTAAGTATGTGTAAGTGTCTAAAGTATTAAATGGTTTACATTTGTATATAATTGTAAATAGTATGTGTATGTAATTAAAGAGCCTCGTTCTGCTTCCCTGTGTAAAGCACCTTCGGCTCTGTCTGCTCCTAGCTGGCCCTGTAGTGGTTATACGATATGGAAATTGTATGCAATAAATGTGCGAAAACTGTCTACTTGTACGTTTTACTTTGGTGATAATTGAAACCCGAAGTGTTTACAAGTAATGTGGCGACGACCTGCCATAGCTGCAACCGAAGCTCATGTTTCAATCAAAATATGTCGAAACAGTAAACAGTGAAACGATAAGAATATTTATATTGTAATAAAGATATGTAAATTACTGCGCGGATAATTTCTGATATCGAAATATGTCCTCCTTTTAAACAATCCCGAATACACAAATATTGAAAATGAATCAACAATACTAATTCTGACGACGATAAAACTATAGGCATTTAAGATGATGGATAAGTGTACTTCAAACTGTTTTTCATGTAAAACTGTAAGTACATGAATTATCCCTTTGAGAACAGTTACTTTGTATCTCGTACATATGCACGTTTATTGGACACCAAAGTCAACACGACACGCGTTAATACAACGTCATCAATTACACGGTATAAAACTCATGATGGCCTTATACACAAAAATGGCTTGCTCTGTTGAGTCAATAACGTTTATTCATCCATAATAAAATTTGTATGCAAATTTAATAGCAATATATGTACATTAACAACACTGATCTTGGCGATAAGTATCGCTATCAGTAATGAGTTTATAAGTAACGAGTTCCTGTCGTAATCATTTAACAGTGGATGGAAATATTTTGTTATGAATACTAACAGGGCGTATAAATTCTCTCATTTATTCCATCTCATTATCGTCATTTGTTACTGACCACCAAACATGGGGTCTATAATATGTGGAACGTCAGCAGCTCACATCCAGAAGTTATTGTAAATATCTTTACCATGATTAATAGTCGATAGTTTAACCAGAGACGTTATTGTTAATATCTTTACCAGGTTTTATAGTCGATAGTTAAAACAGACGCTTTTGTTAATGACCTACTTCGAGAGTCTACTATGGTGAATATACTCACTTTTGTTACATGTACACAATGTAATGCGCATCGGGAAGAGAAACAAGAAGTTACAATGCGCATGTCTAGTCTACCTTGCTTATCCACTTAGTCCGACTATGGCAACTAGACTTCGTTTCAGCATGCATCACAATTTAAAAAGCACGGCAGTGATTGGTTGTTATTTATATGCATATGTAATCACATTAGACGAAATAGCTTACTTAGTAAATATTTGACGCCTGAAGTAGGCCAATCTTTACCAGGATTAATAGTCGATAGTTTGAGCAGACGTTGTTGTTAAATATCTTTACCAGGTTTTATAGTCGTTTGTTTTAACCGTCGTTATTATTGTTAATATATTTACCAGGTTTTAAAGTCAAAAGTTTAAACAGTCGTTGTTGTTAATATCTTTACAAGGTTATAGTCGATAGTTTAAGGAGACGTTATTGTTAATACATGTATCTGTAACAGGAGTGGAGAAAATGTAGCGGCCAGACCGGGGTTCGAACCCGGGACCTCCGAACACTAGCCGGATGCTCTACCAGTTGAGCTACCTGGTCACCGATGATCGACTCAGTCCAGTCCCGCTACATATCTTTACCAAATTTTATAGTTCGATACTGTGAACTGTCGTTGTTGACATGTTTACCAAATTTTAGAGTCGATAGTTTGAACAGTCGTTGTTAACATGTTTACCAAATTTCATAGCCGATACTTTAAACAGACATTATTAATATCTTTTCGAGGCTTCAGCCTACCATCTGTAGTGATGATGGTGGGCTGTTCAAATCGTCCTACGTCCGTGATCGTGGTCAGCCCGCGGTCCCTCCTTAAAAAATCCTTGTTGCCGCTTTCCCTGTAGGTTTCACTTGGTTCCTAATTACATTCTGAGTCTTGATTGAGAACAATTTAATGGGCGACAGGCAGTCATCTTTGATTTTGCATATTGATGTTTTTGTCATCACTATTTCTTGAGAAATGCTTTAATGATGCATATCAAAGTTTAAATGCAAGCTTGCCTTGGTCCATTCTCGAGCCTGGTGGAAAATTGGCGACAGGCGGCCATTTTGAATTTCGAATGCTGAAGTTGATTTTTTTCTCAGAGAATTCTTCATGAATCTTTTTTCAAATTTCATAAATAGATTCCCGTGTGTCTCCAGTACATGATCAATTTTTAAACCGGCTGGAATGCACTTGGGCATTTTGAATTTTGACAGCTGAAGTTTAGTATCGCTACTATCTTTTTATTTATGTCGGTGCCCCCTGTTTCCTAGTTATGCATATCAAATTTGGAGAGTGGTCAAAAGAAAAAATGGCAGACACACTGCCATTTTGAATTTTGACAGTTAGGAAAAGGGCAATGCAGAAAAAAGTTAAAAAAAAAAAAAATCAGTCTTACATAGACCCAATAAAGCTCATTGAATGGTGGGCACCAAGATCCCTCTGTGATCTCTTGTATAGTCCACAATAGATATTATAGTTAATATCTTGTATAGTCCATATATTTAATAGATATTATAGTTAATATCTTGTATAGTCCATATATTTAATAGATATTGTAGTTAATATCTTGTGTAGTATAGATTGAATAGATATATATGTTGTTAATAACTTAATCAATTACGTGTTTTTTTCATCAACGTTTAATACAATCGCCTTCCGAGCGAGGAGAAGGTCATGTGAAGGTCAATGAGAGAACTAGGAGTCTGTGTGTATTAACACTAGGACATGGCTGTACAGTTAAACTGAACATGTTTGTGTGTTGTTTAGATTTTATTTCATGATGTAACACGATACATATTATAACAAAGTAACTGGCGCCATTATAACGACAATCACGAAAAAATATGTCTCTGAATTTTATACAAGTGAAAATGAGTAATATAGGTGAATTCTACACTGTTGGAATCAAGAGGATTACTTTTATTAGTTCAAAATGCTGATTTCACATAAAGAAATCGGAGGTACATCATGCCAGGATGACCGGGACTAGTCCCTATGTGGAAGTGAGTAACCGCCGATACTAAACCTACGCCGGCTTCTTCAGGGCGGGATTGACCGATGTTTATTCATTGGTTGCATACTTGGCCTTTAGTCCATCTGAGAAGTACTTCTTTGCAAACTTCTCGTCGCCGTATACAAAATGTTGAGACATATCGGGTGAATATTTGGATGCAGGAGGAGTCCGGCCATAAACCTCGGCTAGGATACGGGTATAGTAGGACGCGTTCCCACAACACAATCCGATATAGCGGACGCCTACCTCCTTGGCCTCGCGAGCGAACGACGTAATTTGTGTCCGACTGCAGAGCCAGGCCGGAAGGTCCTCGGGGAAAGCCATCTTACCTGGTAAATACAAAAAAACATACATTTATCATATGTGTATGTCAAAAATACATCTAAAGAAAAATTGGAGTATAGTTAACGTTTTGTCGGTCACAAATTGTATACAAATGTATGTATAAATAGAACTTCTAGTTCAGAAATTGTGAACAGAAAACGTGAATAATCATATTGTAAACATCAACGTAAAATAAACGTGTTTAAAGGGAGTTATCAACAACAGTTGCGCACTATTTAACATTGTAGCTTAATTTTTTTTATTGGACCATAAAGTTGTGCTAAAACAATACAGTTGAGCGGACTCGCCTGTGTCCGTGTCTTTCAGAGAATGCATGGTGGGCTGTTCATCAGTCGTACGGTAAGGAATCGGCAGACATGCCACTGGTCCCTGAAACAAACGCTTATTATCTTTAAAAAAAACTCGCATTTACCTGACCAAAAACAACGGAATATAGCAGTGTCTGATATGGACAACTGCTATCTCTAATCGACAACGCACACTTCTAGGTCCCATGAGTTCAGTGTAATAAGTTACAGGGAGTGGTTGTTTACCCGTTTAAAAATGTGTAGGTACCGTGGTGTAGAGTAGAACTTGAGTGCTTCTCGTTAATACCATTACGTAATCATCAAAGAATCCTGTATAATCAGGCCAAACTAACCGATAATTAAGTTGCAAAATATTAAACTGGGTATTTTTTTTATATATATTTTTTCATACGCGGTATTAAGACAACTACATGCAACATTGCTGTTTTAAGTTTGTATTGTTTAAATTGTTGGGTATAGTGTACAAAGATAAGGTAACAAAACAGATTGTATATGTTGGCTATATGTAATATACTTTTGGACTATCTTCCGACATACCAATCAAATCATGTGATACTAATACAGCCGAACCGCGTTATTACGAAGTCCGTGGAGTCATATGAAAAACTTCGAGAAATCCCGAGTATTCGAGGTACACAAGTATTTTTCATGCATACTTTTTTTTCCGTCGGAGCTGAATGTTTTATATATAGATTAAGCAGAAATTCCGATAATCAATGTTCTACATAATGAGCTTAGACTGTAGACATGATTCGGCAGGAAACTCAGTTCAGAGGTCGACACACAGTTCGGCAGGATTTCAGTACATAGTTCGACACACAGTTCGGCAGGATTTCAGTACAAAGATCTACACACAGTTCGGCAGGATTTCAGTACAAAGATCTACACACAGTTCGGCAGGATTTCAGTACAAAGATCTACACACAGTTCGGCAGGATTTCAGTACAGAGATCTACACACAGTTCGGCAGGATTTCAGTACAACGATCTACACACACTTCGGCAGGATTTCAGTACAGAGATCTACACACAGTTCGGCAGGATTTCAGTACAGAGATCTACACACAGTTCGGCAGGATTTAAGAACAGAAATCGACACTCAGTTCGGCAGGATTTAAGAACAGAGATCGACACTCAGTTCGGCAGGATTTAAGAACAGAGATCGACACTCAGTTCGGCAGGATTTCAGTTCAGAGATCGACACACAGTTTTCAGCATGGAGTTCAGTACAGAGACCGACAGACAATTCGACACATAGTTCGGCATGGACTTCAGTTCAGAGATCGACACACAGTTCTGCGGGATTTCAGTACAGAGACTGGCATACAGTTCGGCATGTCCGGAGTTCAGGACAGGGATCGACAAATAGTTCGACACAGAGTTCAGTACAGAGATTGACACGCAGTTTGACATGGAGTTCAGTACAGAGACCGACATGGAGTTCAGTACAGAGACCGACATGGAGTTCAGTACAGAGATCGACATGGAGTTCAGTACAGAGACCGACACGGAGTTCAGTACAGAGACCGACATGGAGTTCAGTACAGAGACCGACATACAGTTCAGTACAGAGACCGACATGGAGTTCAGTACAGAGACCGACATGGAGTTCAGTACAGAGACCGACATGGAGTTCAGTACAGAGACCGACATGGAGTTCAGTACAGAGACCGACATGGAGTTCAGTACAGAGACCGACACGGAGTTCAGTACAGAGACCGACACGGAGTTCAGTACAGAGACCGACACGGAGTTCAGTACAGAGACCGACACGGAGTTCAGTACAGAGACCGACACGGAGTTCAGTACAGAGACCGACATGGAGTTCAGTACAGAGATAGACACACAGTTTTGGTAGGGATCACCGTACAGAGTAGACACATATTTTAGAAAGACCGACATACGGTTCATCAATGAGCCCAGTACAGAGATCAACACCCAGATTTTGTAGGGAACTCAGTAGAAAGATCGACGCACGGTTCGACCGGGAGTTCAGTATAGCGATCGACACACAGTTTTAGCAAAAATGTTAATCAGTAAAAAGATACAACATTTGACTATGACCTTTCGCACAATGACTCATTTGTTTAATTCTGAACAACTTTAATTCATAATGTAACATACTATTTTCATAACTAAAAGTATACAATATGTTACCTTGATATTTGACCCTGTGACCTTGACCTTTGGTCAGCTAACACCTTGTTAAAATCTGACCATTTTTGCAACATAATATCAGAACAAAAACGTCCACTAGTAATTTTTTTTTTAAATTGACCTTACCCTTTTGCACAATGACCTTGACCTTTGGTTAGATGACATCTGGTTTAATTCGGAACAACTTCGCTTCATAATGTCATCAAAATATTCGCCAGTAAAAAGATACAAAATATGATTTTGACTTTTGATTAATGACAATTGTTTCGGTTGACTCCATGTTAAATTCTGACAAATTTTGCTTTATCATTTCATATCACAATGTTCACCAGTAAAAAGGGGAAATGACCTCGACCTTTGGACATAATGACCTTGACCTCATGACCTTGATTTTAATATCTGTGTGAACTCAAACTGTTATGGACACATATTGGGATCAAGGGAAACCCATCTCTCCAGTATTTTTCAAGAATTAGTAAGAACAAGCTTCAATTGTCAAAATCCAAAATTGCTGCCGGCAATTTCGTTTCTCAATTAGACTCATAATCAATTGGACACAACAAGGGACCAATGGGAACCTACCTGTAAAAGGTTTGAGAACAATCATCCAGTATTTTGTAATAAATAGCGATAACAAACTTTGACTATCAAAATCAAAGATGGCAGTCTAAAATTTTAATTGCGGCCATTTTGTTTCTGAGTTAGACTCAAAATCAAATGTGCACAATAAGGGACTAAGGAGAACCTACCTGTAAAGTTTGAGAAAAATCCTCCAAGTACTTCCTAAGGAATAGCTATAACAGGGATTAATTGTTAACGGACGGACTGGAGACGGACAACGGACGCAGGGCGATTTGAGCCAGATATGTTGTCAGAGTATCAAATTACGTACAAAATGTGCGCTTGAGGCAAGCTTATTGAAAGCTTGAAAAGCCAAATGTAATAGGAGTGGGAAAATGCACGGCCAGACCGGGATTCGAACCCGGGAACTCCGAACACTAGCCGGATGCTCTACCTATTGAGCTTCCTGGTCGCCGATGATCGACCCGGTCCAGTTCCGCTACACTCTTCCCTCCTATTTTTTCACAACTCACAACCCAGGTTCGGGTATCCCCTTGTCAAGTATTCACCTCACTTGAAACAAGGTTTGGTCACAGGCACCAAATGTAATAGGAGAGGAAAAATGCACGGCCAGACCGGGGTTCGAACACGGGACCTCCGAACACTAGCCGGATTCATTTTTGTAAGGGCAAACAGTTGAGTTGGGAGTTTGGTGGAGATTTCGGTACAGATTGACACACATTTCAGTAGGGAGTTCGGTAGAGAAATCGACACACAGTTCGACAATTTCCATCAGACATCACACCCTCACGTAATAAACGTTATCAATCTGTGTTCATTAACGCGTGATTTACTCGCCGTTAGCAATATGTGTAACAAATTCAAGTGAGACAGAATGAATTATTCGCACCACGCGCAGACTCCCAGACGAAACGAGAAACAGGGCCTCGTGTCTTTGATGCTGTTAGAATAATTAATGACGAATGCGTAATTATAACTCACAAAGTCTATTACTGTAATACCAGTGTATCAGACGCGATACAGCTTAGCAACGGCCGAATATATTTCCGTCGACAAAAGCAGTAAGGCTCTTAAAACTGAGGGAAAGTATTCAAAGTTTACACAAATGTTTTATCACTTTAAGTCGGAGACATGTGCTTCCCATTTACTGAAATATGACTAGCCATTTATCACGGAAAGACAACTCCATCCCAACCAGGAAGATACAGATGAGAACGCCCTTCCTCGTATGTATATATATATATGTAATTCCGAGTTGCAAGCAAGATTTTTTCAATAAACGTCCAGGAGAGCATGACCATCGAGAAGAGCGCCCCCTATACGGGGCGTATCCCCTGTGTCGGGGAGGTGTCACACCAGCTGGCCCCTCACCATCTTTACCCCTCCTGTTCGTAACTTGACAATCTCGGAGATATAAATCGGCATGGCAAAACACAAACAGCGACCGTTACATTGTAAGATCATAAAATAGTGTTTAAATGGAGAAGTGTCGTTATCTACAAGTGGGGAGGTGCTATAACTACAAACTGGCGATTAGGTTACTTTACAACTTTTAATACCTTTATATCGAGACAATTTTAATCATCCAAATGATGTTGATGGTATTACAAATAGCACGACATAAAATGTATGTTCTAAAATCTACTGTAGATGGTAGTTATATCTACAGTAGATGGTAGTTATAACTACAGTAGGTGGTAGTTATAACTACAGTAGATGGTAGTTATAACTACAGTAGATGGTAGTTATAACTACAGTAGGTGGTAGTTATATCTACTGTAGATGGTAGTTATAACTACAGTAGATAGTAGTTATAATCTACAGTAGGTGGTAGTTATAACTACAGTAGACTGGTAGTTATATCTACAGTAGATGGTAGTTATAACTACAGTAGATGGTAGTTATAACTACAGTAGATGGTAGTTATAACTACAGTAGGTGGTAGTTATAACTACAGTAGGTGGTAGTTATAACTACAGTAGGTGGTAGTTATAACTACAGTAGATGGTAGTTATAACTACAGTAGGTGGTAGTTATAACTACAGTAGATAGTAGTTATAACTACAGTAGATGTTAGTTATAACTACAGTAGATGGTAGTTATAACTACAGTAGATGGTAGTTATAACTACAGTAGATGGTAGTTATAACTACAGTAGATGGTAGTTATAACTACAGTAGATGGTAGTTATAACTACAGTAGATGTTAGTTATAACTACAGTAGATGGTAGTTATAACTACAGTACATGGTAGTTATATCTACAGTAGATGGTAGTTATAACTACAGTAGATGGTAGTTAAAACTACAATAGAAGGTAGTTATAACTACAGTAGATGAAAGTTATAACTACAGTAGATGGAAGTTATAACTACAGTAGATTTTAGTTATAAGTTTATAACTACAGTAGATGGTAGTTATCACTACAGTAGATGTTAGTTATAACTACAGTAGATGGTAGTTATAACTACAGTAGATGGTAGTTAAAACTACAATAGATGGTAGTTATAACTACAGTAGATGGTAGTTATAACTACAGTAGATGATAGTTATAACTACAGTAGATGGTAGTTATAACTACAGTAGATGTTAGTTATAACTACAGTACATGGTAGTTATAACTACAGTAGATGGTAGTTATAACTACAGTAGATGTTAGTTATAACTACAGTAGATGGTAGTTATAACTACAGTAGATGGTAGTTATAACTACAGTAGATGGTAGTTATAACTACAGTAGGTGGTATTATATCTACAGTAGATGGTAGTTATAACTACAGTAGGTGGTAGTTATAACTACAGTAGATGTTAGTTATAACTACTGTAGATGGTAGTTATAACTACAGTAGATGGTAGTTATAACTAGAGTAGGTGGTAGTTATAACTACAGTAGTTGGTAGTTATAACTACAGTAGATGGTAGTTATAACTACAGTAGTTGGTAGTTATAACTACAGTAGATGGTAGTTATAGCTACAGTAGATAGTAGTTATAACTACAGTAGATGGTAGTTATAGCTACAGTAGATGGTAGTTATAGCTACAGTAGATGTTAGTTATAACTACAGTAGATGGTAGTTATAACTACAGTAGTTGGTAGTTATAACTACAGTAGTTGGTAGTTATAGCTACAGTAGATTGTAGTTATAACTACAGTAGATGTTAGTTATAACTACAGTAAATGGTAGTTATAACTACAGTAGATGGTAGTTATAACTACAGTAGATGGTAGTTATAACTACAGTAGATGGTAGTTATATCTACAGTAGATGGTAGTTATAACTACAGTAGATGGTAGTTATAACTACAGTAGATGGTAGTTATAACTACAGTAGATGATAGTTATAACTACAGTAGATGGTAGTTATAACTACAGTAGATGGTAGTTATAACTACAGTAGATGGTAGTTATAACTACA
Organism: Pecten maximus; assembly: GCF_902652985.1. Taxonomy (NCBI): domain Eukaryota; kingdom Metazoa; phylum Mollusca; class Bivalvia; order Pectinida; family Pectinidae; genus Pecten; species Pecten maximus. Next base: position 11,242,695 of record NC_047021.1, read on the forward strand.
GTAGATGGTAGTTATAACTACAGTAGATGGTAGTTATAACTACAGTAGATGTTAGTTATAACTACAGTAGATGGTAGTTATAACTACAGTAGATGTTAGTTATAACTACAGTAGATGGTAGTTATAACTACAGTAGATGGTAGTTATAACTACAGTAGATGGTAGTTATAACTACAGTAGATGGTAGTTATAACTACAGTAGATGGTAGTTATAACTACAGTAGATGGTAGTTATAACTACAGTAGATGGTAGTTATAACTACAGTAGATGGTAGTTATAACTACAGTAGATGGTAGTTATAACTACAGTAGATGGTAGTTATAACTACAGTAGATGGTAGTTATAACTACAGTAGATGGTAGTTATAACTACAGTAGATGGTAGTTATAACTACAGTAGATGGTAGTTATAACTACAGTAGATGGTAGTTATAACTACAGTAGATGGTAGTTATAACTACAGTAGATGGTAGTTATAACTACAGTAGATGGTAGTTATAACTACAGTAGATGGTAGTTATAACTACAGTAGATGGTAGTTATAACTACAGTAGATGGTAGTTATAACTACAGTAGATGGTAGTTATAACTACAGTAGATGGTAGTTATAACTACAGTAGATGGTAGTTATAACTACAGTAGATGGTAGTTATAACTACAGTAGATGGTAGTTATAACTACAGTAGATGGTAGTTATAACTACAGTAGATGGTAGTTATAACTACAGTAGATGGTAGTTATAACTACAGTAGATGGTAGTTATAACTACAGTAGATGGTAGTTATAACTACAGTAGATGGTAGTTATAACTACAGTAGATGGTAGTTATAACTACAGTAGATGGTAGTTATAACTACAGTAGATGGTAGTTATAACTACAGTAGATGGTAGTTATAACTACAGTAGATGGTAGTTATAACTACAGTAGATGGTAGTTATAACTACAGTAGATGGTAGTTATAACTACAGTAGGTGGTAGTTATAACTACAGTAGTTGGTAGTTATAACTACAGTAGATGGTAGTTATAACTACAGTAGATGGTAGTTATAACTACAGTAGATGGTAGTTATAACTACAGTAGATGGTAGTTATAACTACAGTAGATGGTAGTTATAACTACAGTAGATGGTAGTTATAACTACAGTAGATGGTAGTTATAACTACAGTAGATGGTAGTTATAACTACAGTAGATGGTAGTTATAACTACTGTAGATGGTAGTTATAACTACAGTAGATGGTAGTTATAACTACAGTAGATGGTAGTTATAACTACAGTAGATGGTAGTTATAACTACAGTAGATGGTAGTTATAACTACAGTAGATGGTAGTTATAACTACAGTAGATGGTAGTTATAACTACAGTAGATGGTAGTTATAACTACAGTAGATGGTAGTTATAACTACAGTAGATGGTAGTTATAACTACAGTAGATGGTAGTTATAACTACAGTAGATGGTAGTTATAACTACAGTAGATGGTAGTTATAACTACAGTAGATGGTAGTTATAACTACAGTAGATGGTAGTTATAACTACAGTAGATGGTAGTTATAACTACAGTAGATGGTAGTTATAACTACAGTAGATGGTAGTTATAACTACAGTAGATGGTAGTTATAACTACAGTAGATGGTAGTTATAACTACAGTAGATGGTAGTTATAACTACAGTAGATGGTAGTTATAACTACAGTAGATGGTAGTTATAACTACAGTAGATGGTAGTTATAACTACAGTAGATGGTAGTTATAACTACAGTAGATGGTAGTTATAACTACAGTAGATGTTAGTATAACTACAGTAGATGTAGTTATAACTACAGTAGATGGTAGTTATAACTACAGTAGATGTTAGTTATAACTACAGTAGATGGTAGTTATAACTACAGTAGATGGTAGTTATAACTACAGTAGATGGTAGTTATAACTACAGTAGATGGTAGTTATAACTACAGTAGATGGTAGTTATAACTACAGTAGATGGTAGTTATAACTACAGTAGATGGTAGTTATAACTACAGTAGATGGTAGTTATAACTACAGTAGATGGTAGTTATAACTACAGTAGATGGTAGTTATAACTACAGTAGATGGTAGTTATAACTACAGTAGATGGTAGTTATAACTACAGTAGATGGTAGTTATAACTACAGTAGATGGTAGTTATAACTACAGTAGATGTTAGTTATAACTACAGTAGATGGTAGTTATAACTACAGTAGATGGTAGTTATAACTACAGTAGATGGTAGTTATAACTACAGTAGATGGTAGTTATAACTACAGTAGATGGTAGTTATAACTACAGTAGATGGTAGTTATAACTACAGTAGGTGGTAGTTATAACTACAGTAGATGTTAGTTATAACTACAGTAGATAGTAGTTATAACTACAGTAGATGGTAGTTATAACTAGAGTAGATGGTAGTTATAACTACAGTAGATGGTAGTTATAACTACAGTAGATGTTAGTTATAACTACAGTAGATGGTAGTTATAACTACAGTAGATGTTAGTTATAACTACAGTAGATGGTAGTATAACTACAGTAGGTGGGTAGTTATAACTACAGTAGATTTGGTATTATAACCTACAGTAGAGATGGTTAGTTATAATCTACAGTAGATGGTAGTTATAACTACAGGATAGATGATAGTTATACTACAGTTAGGTAGGTAGTTATAACTACAGTAGATGAGTGGTATAGCTACAGTAGATGGTACAGTTATAGCTACCGTAGATGTTAGTTATAACTACAGTAGATGGTAGTTATAACTACAGTATGGTTGGGAGTTATAACTACAGTAGTGGTAGTTATAGCTACAGTTAGATTGCTAGTTATAACTACAGTAGATGGTAGTTATAACTACAGTAAGATGGTAGTTATAACTACAGTAGATGGTAGTTATAACTACAGTAGATGGTAGTTATAACTACAGTAGATGTTTATAACTACAGTAGATGGTAGTTATAACTACAGTAGATGGTAGTTATAACTACAGTAGATGGTAGTTATAACTACAGTAGATGGTAGTTATAACTACAGTAGATGGTAGTTATAACTACAGTAGATGGTAGTTATAACTACAGTAGATGGTAGTTATAACTACAGTAGGTGGTAGTTATAACTACAGTAGATGGTAGTTATAACTACAGTAGATGGTAGTTATAACTACAGTAGATGGTAGTTATAACTACAGTAGATGGTAGTTATAACTACAGTAGATGGTAGTTATAACTACAGTAGATGTTAGTTATAACTACAGTAGATGGTAGTTATAACTACAGTAGATGTAGTTATAACTACAGTAGATGGTAGTTATAACTACAGTAGATGGTAGTTATAACTACAGTAGATGGTAGTTATAACTACAGTAGATGGTAGTTATAACTACAGTAGATGGTAGTTATAACTACAGTAGATGGTAGTTATAACTACAGTAGATGGTAGTTATAACTACAGTAGATGGTAGTTATAACTACAGTAGATGGTAGTTATAACTACAGTAGATGGTAGTTATAACTACAGTAGATGGTAGTTATAACTACAGTAGATGGTAGTTATAACTACAGTAGATGGTAGTTATAACTACAGTAGATGGTAGTTATAACTACAGTAGATGGTAGTTATAACTACAGTAGTGGTAGTTATAACTACAGTAGATGGTAGTTATAACTACAGTAGATGGTAGTTATAACTACAGTAGATGGTAGTTATAACTACAGTAGATGGTAGTTATAACTACAGTAGATGTAGTTATAACTACAGTAGATGGTAGTTATAACTACAGTAGATGGTAGTTATAACTACAGTAGATGGTAGTTATAACTACAGTAGATGGTAGTTATAACTACAGTAGATGGTAGTTATAACTACAGTAGATGGTAGTTATAACTACAGTAGATGGTAGTTATAACTACAGTAGATGGTAGTTATAACTACAGTAGATGGTAGTTATAACTACAGTAGATGGTAGTTATAACTACAGTAGATGGTAGTTATAACTACAGTAGATGGTAGTTATAACTACAGTAGATGGTAGTTATAACTACAGTAGATGGTAGTTATAACTACAGTAGATGGTAGTTATAACTACAGTAGATGGTAGTTATAACTACAGTAGATGGTAGTTATAACTACAGTAGATGGTAGTTATAACTACAGTAGATGGTAGTTATAACTACAGTAGATTGTAGTTATAACTACAGTAGATGGTAGTTATAACTACAGTAGATGGTAGTTATAACTACAGTAGATGGTAGTTATAATAGATGGTAGTTATAACTACAGTAGATGGTAGTTATAACTACAGTAGATGGTAGTTATAACTACAGTAGATGGTAGTTATAACTACAGTAGATGGTAGTTATAACTACAGTAGATGGTAGTTATAACTACAGTAGATGGTAGTTATAACTACAGTAGATGGTAGTTATAACTACAGTAGATGGTAGTTATAACTACAGTAGATGGTAGTTATAACTACAGTAGGTGGTAGTTATAACTACAGTAGATGGTAGTTATAACTACAGTAGGTGGTAGTTATAACTACAGTAGATGGTAGTTATAACTACTGTACATGGTAGTTATAACTACAGTAGATGGTAGTTATAACTACAGTAGATGGTAGTTATAACTACAGTAGATGGTAGTTATAACTACAGTAGATGGTAGTTATAACTACTGTACATGGTAGTTATAACTACAGTAGATGGTAGTTATAACTACAGTAGGTGGTAGTTATAACTACAGTAGATAGTAGTTATAACTACAGTACATGGTAGTTATAACGACAGTAGGTGGTAGTTATAACTACAGTAGGTGGTAGTTATAACTACAGTAGGTGGTAGTTATAACTACAGTAGGTGGTAGTTATAACTACAGTAGGTGGTAGTTATAACTACAGTAGATGGTAGTTATAACTACAGTAGATGGTAGTTATAACTACAGTAGATGGTAGTTATAACTACAGTAGGTGGTAGTTATAACTACAGTAGATGATAGTTATAACTACAGTAGATGATAGTTATAACTACAATAGATGGTAGTTATAACTACAGTAGGTGGTAGTTATAACTACAGTAGATAGTAGTTATATCTACAGTAGGTGGTAGTTATAACTACAGTAGATGGTAGTTATAACTACAGTAGGTGGTAGTTATAACTACAGTAGATGGTAGTTATAACTACAGTAGGTGGTAGTTATAACTACTGTAGATGGTAGTTATAACTACAGTAGATGGTAGTTATAACTACAGTAGGTGGTAGTTATAACTACAGTAGATAGTAGTTATAACTACAGTAAATGGTAGTTATAGCTACAGTAGATGGTACTTATAACTAGAGTAGGTGGTAGTTATAACTACAGTAGATGGTAGTTATAACTACAGTAGATGGTAGTTATAACTACAGTAGGTGGTAGTTATAACTACAGTAGGTGGTAGTTATAACTACAGTAGATGTTAGTTATAACTACTGTACATGGTAGTTATAACTACAGTAGATGGTAGTTATAACTACAGTAGATGGTAGTTATAACTACTGTAGATGGTAGTTATAACTACAGTAGATGTTAGTTATAACTACAGTAGATGGTAGTTATAACTACTGTAGATGGTAGTTATAACTACAGTAGATGGTAGTTATAACTACAGTAGATGGTAGTTATAACTACAGTAGTTGGTAGTTATAACTAGAGTAGGTGGTAGTTATAACTACAGTAGATGGTAGTTATAACTACAGTAGATGGTAGTTATAACTACAGTAGATGGTAGTTATAACTACAGTAGGTGGTAGTTATAACTACAGTAGATGTTAGTTATAACTACTGTACATGGTAGTTATAACTACAGTAGATGGTAGTTATAACTACAGTAGATGTTAGTTATAACTACAGTAGATGGTAGTTATAACTACTGTAGATGGTAGTTATAACTACAGTAGATGTTAGTTATAACTACAGTAGATGGTAGTTATAACTACAGTAGATGGTAGTTATAACTACAGTAGGTGGTAGTTATAACTACTGTAGATGGTAGTTATAACTACAGTAGATGGTAGTTATAACTACAGTAGTTGGTAGTTATAACTACAGTAGGTGGTAGTTATAACTACAGTAGATAGTAGTTATAACTACAGTAGGTGGTAGTTATAACTACAGTAGATGGTAGTTATAACTACAGTAGATGGTAGTTATAACTACAGTAGATGGTAGTTATAACTACAGTAGATGGTAGTTATAACTACAGTAGGTGGTAGTTATAACTACAGTAGATGGTAGTTATAACTACAGTAGGTGGTAGTTATAACTACAGTAGATGGTAGTTATAACTACTGTACATGGTAGTTATAACTACAGTAGATGGTAGTTATAACTACAGTAGATGGTAGTTATAACTACAGTAGATGGTAGTTATAACTACAGTAGATGGTAGTTATAACTACAGTAGATGGTAGTTATAACTACTGTACATGGTAGTTATAACTACAGTAGGTGGTAGTTATAACTACAGTAAGTGGTAGTTATAACTACAGTAGATAGTAGTTATAACTACTGTACATGGTAGTTATAACGACAGTAGGTGGTAGTTATAACTACAGTAGGTGGTAGTTATAACTACAGTAGGTGGTAGTTATAACTACAGTAGGTGGTAGTTATAACTACAGTAGATGGTAGTTATAACTACAGTAGATGGTAGTTATAACTACAGTAGATGGTAGTTATAACTACAGTAGGTGGTAGTTATAACTACAGTAGATGATAGTTATAACTACAGTAGATGATAGTTATAACTACAATAGATGGTAGTTATAACTACAGTAGGTGGTAGTTATAACTACAGTAGATAGTAGTTATATCTACAGTAGGTGGTAGTTATAACTACAGTAGATGGTAGTTATAACTACAGTAGATGGTAGTTATAACTACAGTAGGTGCTAGTTATAACTACTGTAGATGGTAGTTATAACTACAGTAGATGGTAGTTATAACTACAGTAGGTGGTAGTTATAACTACAGTAGATAGTAGTTATAACTACAGTAAATGGTAGTGATAGCTACAGTAGATGGTAGTTATAACTACAGTAGGCGGTAGTTATAGCTACAGTAGATAGTAGTTATAACTACAGTAGATGGTAGTTATAACTACAGTAGATGGTAGTTATATCTACAGTAGATGGTAGTTATAACTACAGTATTGTGTTAACAGGGCGATGTTGTCTGTAGAATATCATGCCTAACAATTAAAGATGTATTAAGTTGTTGCCTTTGTATAGTATTTGATATTTTAGCTGACCTATTTGTAGAATTATTTAACTGTGCACATGTTTTTAGATTTACCCGTCCTCTGCCGTTTTACACAACCACTTGTACATTGCAATTGCACGCTACTTTATTGCGCCCGGACATTTAATTGTGCATTCTTCTTGATGTACTCACTTTGCAGCATTTGACAATGTCCCGTACAATAGGAAGCATGCTCTTCGGGCCCCTGTTACAGTTGACACCAACTACAGCTGCGCCAGCCTCTTCCAGCTTCCGACAAGCGTCTCCATAAAGGTAATCGTCAAACGTACGATAGGCTCCGGACGGAGCGAGCGTTATGACGGCGGGAACACCTGTTGGGTACAATAAGTTAACGCATGTTATTTTATATAAAAGTAATGCAGAACATTTATCTAAACACTAGGCTTTCGTTCTGGAGACGACATTGCTTAAAATGGACAGAAAAGAGTGATTTTATTTTCAGTTTTTCACAGGTTTTAATTATAATCAGCACGCAAATGACAGATCATAATGTTATCATAATAGGGGAAATAACTTAAAAAACAACCTTTGCCGTATTTCTTGATGGCCTCCAGAGCGAGAAGAGCTTCCCCAAAGTCATTGAAAGTTTCCCCAATGATATAGTCTACGTTGTACTCCAAAGCCCACTCCACTTGTTCCTGGAAGTAAGAATATTTCGTTAGTATCCATGGCCACTTACAAATGTAAAGCACGGACGTCCCTATCGATATGAAGTATTTAATCGCCTCTGTAAATAATTCTGTACAAGATTACGACAATAAAATAAAGGGCATTGGTGCATGGTAATATTATCAAGAGATGTTGTTTCCATGCTGTGTCGTACAGCATGTACAAGTTTAAGTTTCATATTGAAATGATGTGTGTTGTCCGTGTTATATTTCAATCAAACTGTGTAATGCACAAATACATTATAACGTTAATAACATCTTACATGATTTATCTGATCGGAAAATGGAAACCTGATGACAAAATTATTTCATCGAAATCGGAAACAAAATACATTATGACGAAAGATCATTACCAGCTATTTCACGTAAGCTTTCTCTTTTTACAACCTGATGTAACAGAATAAAACCTTGTTTCGGTCTGTTTGAATACCTGATTTAAAGAAATAATGAAGTTGTTGGAAATATCTTTTTCCGGAAGTGACGTACTTTGAACATATCCATGACCTCTCGGTGTGTCTCGGGGTCGTCCTTGTTATACACTGTTGTGTTACAGATGTCTCCCGCCATCAGAGCGCCCGTCTTGTCCGCCACCTCCCGAGCTATCTGAAGGGCCGTCCTCTGTAGTTTCTCAAGGTCATCCTCTCGGCCTATCGCACGTAGTTTCTCTCGGTGACCGTAGTACTGTGTGAAAAAGTGTACATATCTACAAATCCACTTTATGTTTACTATATTATATTTCATGATGATTGATTGATTGATTGATTGATTGATTGATTGATTGATTGATTGGTGTGACCTGTTTCTAACGCAATAGAAAAGCTATATTGGGATGAAAACTTGCTTTATGTCAACGTGTCTTCCTTTCAAAATATCGGGGCGTAAGGATATGACCTAAAGTGAAATGCCGCTAATTACTATGCAAAACCGACAATTCCGGAAATGTGTAACATACTGTTACATATATACTGTAAATCATAACAAACGATTAGCAAGTTTATTATTTTCAAAGCAAAAAACTGATAGAAATCTATATATAATAATAGTTCCGGCCAAAAGTCACCGGGTAAACCAATCAAAACGCATGTATGTAGAGTTTATTCCACGTGTGGAGTTGAATAACACCCAAATACTGTGGTAGAAATTACCTCACATAATGATTGTATTTGATTAATTAATATTGCTTGATTGATAGCAATCCATTTCTAAGTATCTATGTGCACAAGGCAAATGATCATTACTATTGGTAGGGTATACCGTGTATGCCACTACAGTGTCACTGCCCGCATGGACGAACTCTTCCGAGAGAAGGCGTAGTTGTTCGGGATGCTCTAGGACTACTTCCGGTACAAATGCCCCGGCCTTCAGAAAACCTCGTCGTTCAAACTCGTACAAGTAGCCTTCCGCCACCACTAACGTCCCACCGTCAGCCAGCCGTTCTGTCAATCCTTTCGACAAAATAGTTACGGTATAAGGGGAAGAACTCCAGCAAAATATAAGGAAAATCATGACAAAGACACCACACAGTCGTTACTAACCATATCAGACACTACACAGTCGTTACTAACCATATCAGGCGCTACACAGTCGTTACTAACCATATCAGACGCTACACAGTCGTTACTAACCATATCAGACGCTACACAGTCGTTACTAACCATATCAGACGCTACACAGTCGTTACTAACCATATCAGACGCTACACAGTCGTTACTAACCATATCAGACACTTTACAGTCGTTACTAACCATATCAGACGCTTTACAGTCGTTACTAACCATATCAGACGCTACACAGTCGTTACTAACCATATCAGACGCTTTACAGTCGTTACTAACCATACCAGACACTACACAGTCGTTACTAACCATATCAGACGCTACACAGTCGTTACTAACCATATCAGACACTACACAGTCGTTACTAACCATATCAGACACTTTACAGTCGTTACTAACCATATCAGACACTACACAGTTGTTACTAACCATATCAGACACTACACAGTTGTTACTAACCATATCAGACACTACACAGTCGTTACTAACCATATCAGACACTACACAGTCGTTACTAACCATATCAGACACTACACAGTCGTTACTAACCATATCAGACGCTACACAGCCGTTACTAACCATATCAGACACTACACAGTCGTTACTAACCATATCAGACGCTACACAGCCGTTACTAACCATATCAGACGCTACACAGCCGTTACTAACCATATCAGACACTACACAGCCGTTACTAACCATATCAGACACTTTACAGTCGTTACTAACCATACCAGACACTACACAGTCGTTACTAACCATATCAGACACTTTACAGTCGTTACTAACCATACCAGACACTACACAGTCGTTACTAACCATATGCAACAAGGCAAACGTGATTGACATGGCAAAGAGTCGGCATCTGATGGAGGCAAACTAAGGGGAAATCGGCAGCTCAGATCGACGAGCTTCTATACCTTCCCGCATGTGGTCAGCTGGTTATGAGAGCTAAACCCCGACGAGCTTACATTTTCCCCGGAGAATAGTTTTTTTGTTATTCCTTATTTAGTTTTATTACATAATGCGTTTGATTTTTCTTAACTGTACACATAAGCTATATTTTGAACTATTACACGGGTAAATTGACTATTGCAAGGTCACGTGCGCACTATTGAACACCTGTGACGTTTCGGAAATTCCTCCTACCCTTTGTTTTATTCGTTAGAATTTGTTTATTTGTAATCTTCTCTTTTTCGATTTTTGTTAAAGGTGAAAATGTTAGAAGTAATAGTAATGATATGTACACACGTTTAAATGGTTTAATTTAGACATAGGACCATACATGTTATACTTGCTTACGTTAAAACGGCTTCATTCGTTTCTTATATATGTTTTTAACAAGGCACATTGTGTGTGACACGAGGCTATTACATTGTATTATAAAACAATAATTGTCACGATCTTTTAGACCTGTCTATTGTTTCCCTAAATCGCCTGTATTTTGTTAATTGTTGGTGCATTTTGTATGTAATATACTAAATGTCACATTGAACAGACTGTTTTTGTTTACGTCTCACTACGAGTGTGTGCTATGTTACCTTTGCACCGACACATCAATGATAGTATCAATGATAACACAAAAGTTACTATACAGGCCCTTCTCGTCTGACTAAAAGGCAGCAGAAATGTCGATGTTTCGTAGTAGACGTGGGGGTTTAAACTTTTTTATTACGATATTAACTAAAATAATTCCATTTTATTGATTGAAGTAATTGTTCCGTTTTACGGCAATGAAGCTGCGATTATGAGAGCTGGCACACGTGGACGCCACGTGACAGTTGTTAACATAAACCTCACACTCTTTGCATAGGATTAAAACGAGGTTCTGAAAATCACGTGATTACTTCTATAGTTTCCATAGAGAGTGATATAATTTTGTGAGTTTTCTAATTTCAAGTATTCCAACACTTTTCCGAAAGCTACATGTATTAGTGAGAAAAAGGAACGAAATCTAAGTTAAACATCCCTTTAACGATTTTAGCTATTTAAGTATTAGTAACGAATACCATATATACATGTATATATATATATATATATATATATATAATATACCCTCAATTGGAGGATATAATGTAGGTTAGTTTGCGTATTGTACGGAACTTTTACTCCAACCTGCTAATTAATTGAACAGCTAGACATTTCCATTAACTGTCGTATATGGTAGTGAGCTTTGAATGCGAGCCATGTTTGGGTGTCATCTCAAAATTGTCCTGGTGTCGTACGGATTACAATAACCATACATGTATACTATATAAATGAGCCATGGATTCCCCGCAGAGAAAAAACTACATCTTGAAATGCAGACGGTCTTAAAGATAAGCCATTACGTTTATATGACAAGTTGGTACGATAAAAATTACCAGGTTATCATCACATGTCAGTCGTGTGCATTAAGGTAACATACTATTTGAAGTATTGTAAACAAGAATAATTATTCTTTTGCATTACTGATGATCTGTTAAAGGATGGTGGTCCTCAACTTGAATCGTCGAATATATTGTCAATAGAAATTAGTCTCCAAAGAATGAAAAACATATATCATATTCCCTCCAGAAAGCATGACACAAGAGATGAAACATCATCGCTAAATTTACTGAACTAATGGCATAATTACAAAAATATATGTAAATACTGCAATTGTGCTACATGTCCATCAAAAGTTTCCAGTGCACTTCGTCTTAAAGCCACATACTCCCGAAGAAACTTATATCAATGTTTACATTTTGAGCTTTTTACAGTTTTCGGACTTGATTAAACAGATTATCGTGAAGCAGAAACTGAAAGAAAATGTGTATTTATGAAAGTATACAGGGAATTCCCAAAAATAACAACTGTGGCTGCCGGACCAAGTTTCTCTGAAAATTAGTCCCATAATGCAACGGCGGGTTTTACTTTCCATACAAAATGGCGGAACGCCGAAAGCGTGGACATGGGAAAACGCAGACAGATTCTGCCAAAAAAACCCGCAAAAGTGAGTGGAATCGCCAAAACCCGAGTATGTCCTCAGGAAAGGAAATGATTCGTTGGAACTCAGGCGAGAAAAGAAAAGGGAATAGACTCGAATTCCGATTTTGCCGGACGTCTATTGGATTGCTAGTTAGCTTTTGAACATTGTCAACTTCACCGATCTAAAATTTTATCGATTTTTTGTTGTATGCACATTGCTACATTTTAAAATCAAGTATTTATGTAAACTATGTTTGCTTATTTTGTTCAGTTATTACGCGAATATTCTGTTAACATGTTTAAATGAAAGCATTATTAGGCAAAGTTCACGTATGCTCGATATGTAAACAACGGCCACGTGTGTAGTTACATAATGTATGTGTAGCGCACGTTGTTATAGCCTCGTTCTCGGCTCCGTGACAAATCTCGCTATAAATATAATTATTATTTTTATACAATGATGTCTCAAGGACTCTCCCGGTCAAGAGTCCAGGCCAATGGTCATTTTAATGTTAGGAGAGCGTGAATGAGCATCTTGGATTGCCATTAATACATGTGTGCAACTAGAATTTAAGGTTGTTTGGGAGTATGTGGCGACATAATAAAAATAACATGCATGTGCCAGACGTTCAGTCAGATTCAGTCGATAACGACACAATCAATAGGGTTTTTGTTTAATTTAATTTTTAAATTTTGAATATTGTCAACAGAAATCTTAAGAATAATCCATGAAATCCTTACTTAAAGGGATACAAACCGCGGCTTTAAGGGAATTATTATAATTCTATGATGACCCCTGTAAGAAGCTTTCATTCACATTTTGCTCACACTGTCGATGGAACTACCTAATAGACATTAGACAAGCACCCATAACAATACCATACTCATGGCTATTTATATACTTGACATAGCCTCTGGTCGTGTTTCCATGTACCTGTGAATCACAAAGAAAATTTTGAGATGACCCACAAATATAGTCACAGCCCACTCTGAAATCCGTCAGTTGATGGAAATGTCTTAGTTCGCTCATTAGTCAAAGGTCAATTATGACGTCTACATCATTAATGGGTGTGCTAAATATAAATAACTGTACATGTGCACGGGTACATTGAAAATCAGTTTATGGTCACCTATTTATAAAAAAGCGGTCATTCTTGCGCCGCGTATACCAGCTACTGACCTCTAAGAACACCAGTGCGCCCTAGTCAGTGGGCTAAGAAACAATGTCAACACGGCGGCCGAGACTTTCATATAATACGGGTATTCGTATGTTCATACGAACACATGGACATATTAAGCAATTTTTACAACGCAAATGATAAGATTTACGGCGATGTTTGGAGTTGTCAGCTTACCTTTGGTGGGCATCGCTCGGTCAGTTACGTAGTCAGTGTCTGTATAACCAAGGACTAGGTACAACTAATCCTACCTGTCCGAACTATCTACAAATAGTCTAGCCTGTCGGAGTTATGTCCCCTGATGTACTTCGCTTCGCCACGTTCTCTCAAGGACGCCGGGATCTTTTGCTATCGTGAAGACTATGGAGGGTTAAAAGGGACATAATTATATGTTTAACTTTTCTTGTTTGTTTAACCATTTAACTTATTGTTTTGATTGTTGTTCCTTTATCTTTTATTTTTTCATTTCTTTATTTTTACATCGTGATAAGTGTTGATATTAAATTTCTTTTATTCAGCGGTAGATAGTTTGTGTTTCTTTGTTTCATATTCCTATTGCTGAAGACTGATGCTATAAACTAAGTAAAATTGTGTTTAACAATTTTAGATATTAGTCGGCTATTTCTATTTTGTGACCAAAAACTTTGATTTAATATGTCATTTTTTCAGTTTCTGCTTGATAGTTTTATGGTTTTCAAATTTAGTGGTTTAATATCGCATTTTCTTCTTTTCCTATTTGGTTATTTAAGTATATTTTGTTTCACAACAACAATGTAAGTGTTTCAGAATTATGTCCTAAAAAACCCTTGATGCATTTTTTCCAACTATTCTAACACCAGGGGGCAGTAAAATCTAAACATAAATATATAATCACGGGGCGCTCCCCAACAACCACCGACTGGTAACTTCATATTATGATTATATCAAAACGGTTAAATCCTAGGTATTGTGCTTATTAGATATGTAATTATTAGTATTGAGACACCGTTTGTGTACCCATAAAATGTTTCTTTTTGACGATTTTTCCGTGTCGTTTTACGACATCGCTCAACTTTTGTGACGGAAGTGGGTCAATCAGCTAGACCAACGTTCATCTTTTCGATAACAAATCTAATCTCTTATGGAGTCGTAGGTTTCCAGTAGGTTTCCTAGGTCTAGTGTAAATGTTACGTGTTCATTCACGTTTTAGAGACAGGCGACGTTTAAATATGTAATATTTTAAAAATGTCTTTATTATTTGTTTGTTTAATGAAATTGCTGTGTCGTTAGTTTATGCTTTGATCTCTTGATCAGCTGATATTTGTTTATGTTGTGGAGCAACGACATTTCGAGAATCATATCTCGTACACATTAGCTAAGTACGATGACACGAACTTTCAAGGAACTACGTATACTGTACATGTACTTCAGTACACACTAGCAGTATATTAAATAATTCTTTTTCAGTAATAGAAGTTTTTTTCTCAAATTCTTAATGAAATATAGATATGTTCTAATTAATGCTTTAAATTTTGACAGTGTCAAATTATATCATCTGTTGCATTGATTAATAAATGAAATAAGTTTTCAAATATATTTAAACCCTTCACTTTTATGCACCAAAGAAAGCAATATGCAAGAAAGCTGTTCTGACAAATTTTAAGCTAAAATATTGTCAATTATTATGTTGCATTAGGAAAAATTCTGTTGCTTTAATTGGGTGTATAGAAAGATGTCATGCATTTTTTTTTATCTTTTAAAATAAAATCAATTTCAATTTATTACAAAAAATTATCAGATAGAAAATTATTTGACAAAATCAAAGAGTTACCAGGTTTTAGCTATCACAATTTTACAAAATAGTTTACTTTGAAATTTCATGAATTAGTAAATTTTCAAATATCTATAAGTTGCTTTATTATCAATTCCATATCAACATATTTCAACCCTTTGCTTACATGTGCCAAAGAAAACCATGTGCGAGAAACCTGTTCTGAGAACATTTTACTAAAATTATGTTGATTGTTATATCACATAAGTTAATTAACTAATTTAGGGTGTGGAACCATGTTGTAGTTTTGTCTTTTGAATTTGTAATCAGTTTCAACTTATCACAAAAGGTATAATAGAAAACTACTTGTCAAAATTAAAGAATTGCTAATATTTTGTTATCACTATTTTACAAAATAGTTTTTCTCCAAAATTTCATCTGCACATAGGTAGCAAGTGGTAAATTTTGAAATATCTTTGCTTTAAATATCATTCTGACATATTTCAACCTTTCGCTTACATATACCAAAGAAAACAATGTGCAAGACACCAATTCTGACAAATTTATACTTAAGTTTTTGGAACTATTATGTATTTACTGTGTTGCACTATGTTAAATTCAATGTTGGGGAACAAAGTGTTTTTTTTTTATCTTTTGAATTTAAACTTTACTTATATAAAGGTATTATAGAAAAATTATTTGACAAATTCAAACAATGACCAGGATTTAATGATAACCATTCTACAAGATAGTCTTCTTCATAATGTCATCTCCACACAGGTGAAATACAGTAACACTACAGTAGGACTAGTGTACATGTAAATGGTTTATATGTTTCTTTTTTTTTAGGCCAACACCACCATATGCAAACATTTACATTAGGAAGGATGTTACAAATTGTTGGCCAAAGACTGCAGTTAATTTCCCTCTATATTCTACTGAAGAAACAAATTCAGGATTTTGAAACTTTACATAAAATCTGGTTTTAATTTCATATTGTAGAACTATTTTCTCAATATCAAACTATTTTGATATTGGGATAACACCATTTTCTTTTATTTTCACATCTTTTACAATTGCAACTGTAACAAATAAAAATAAAAAGTTTTAAACAGGTACTGAAATTGCAGGCCTTAGACCGCAAGTAATTATCCTCTATGTTCTACTTAAAAAAAATTTCATTAAAATGTTTTTGAGACTGCATAAAATATGGTTTTCATTTCATTTTGTAGAAGTACTCTCTCAATTTCAAGCCATTTAGATATTAAGAAACAAATTTTCCACAATTTTCACTTCTTTGGTACTATTGCCACTGTAAGATAGTTAATTATTTATTATTGAGGGGCCGCGGTGGCCGAGTGGTTAAGGTGTCATGACACTTAATATCACTAGCTATCCACCTCTGGGTTGCTAGTTCGAAACCTACGTTGGAAGTTAACTGGCCATGGTACTGACCGTAGGCCGGTAGTGTTTCTCCTGGTACTCCGGCTTTCCTCCACCTCTAAACCTGAACTTAGCAGTTAATAGGACGTTAAACCAAATACACCAAGTATATTAGTATTATATATATAGAAGAAATATAGTTTGAACAGTTATCCTGCAGAAGAAAATGGAAGCTGACAATCAGTCCGGTATGTGCTGTCATGGTTATGTCTTTGGACAAGACCACTTTACCCTTTTTGTTCTGGATGGCATGCAATGGGCCTCTTGTATGTTGTTCAGTCAGGTAGTCACCAACTACTACAAGGAGACCAAGCCTCAGACTTAAAGATGCTACTTATTTTTTAGAATCTTGGCAAACTGGTCTACACTGCTACCTTACAAGAAGTTTAAATCATTTATTTGAAAAGAAAATATTATTTATTTTGCTTGGTAAGCTCCATTTCCTGGATGGCTTGTGGACAGACAGGTCTCCTGCATGTTGTTCAGAGGTAGTCACTAACTACAACAAGGAGACCCTGCCTCAAACTGACTCAGCTGGCTATTGAAAGGGTGATAAACAAAGCTAACAAATAACAAAGCAAATATATATAAGAGTAAGAGATAATTTACCACTTAATTTTCAGAAACTCCAGGGCAAACTGGTGTACACTGCTACCTGATAAAAGGTTGAAAAAGTTATTTAAAAATAAAAATATGATTTATTATGCATTATTAAGCTTCCTTTACATGAATTATTGGTCAAATTCACATAAATAATTTAAAACTTGCTAATCACTTAATTTTCATCTGTGATAGAAAAAGGGAGATAACTCGCTCACCTGTTCTTGATATTAAATTACATGGGTAATAAGATATTTCCCTAAAATTATATTCATGATCGATCAATTATCGATATGATGATGATTGATAATGAACATATTAGTGATTCCCAACACTACTGAAGAAGTTTTCGAATAAAAAAAAATAGACAATCTCCCAATTTACTTGACACGGACCACTGACAAAGACGCTTGATACTGACTTTGAACTATGGGGAAAGTCCCGAAATGAAATTTACAATTTAATATATTGTATCAATATTCGGCAAAATCATCGGTTGATGGAAGTCTAACCGTTATATCAGAGACATATATATGTCTCTGGTTATATCGAAGTCTTGGAACTGGCAGTACGGGCGCTGTATGATCAATCTAATTAAAATCTAGATGGCCATTATCACTACACGTTTCTCATGTAACGTAGTGAGAATGACCGTCTAGATTTTAATTAGATTGCTGTATGATATGCGGAACTACGAAAACCAGTCTAGTACTTCGAGCCTTTGGCCTACTGCCTGTGCCATTCAACCGGAGCAGACACGAAAAAACGGGCTCGGTGTCGTAAACACTTTTTTTAAACTAGGATTTTATCATCTGAGGATATAATATTGATATTATTTCGAATATTAAGGATAAAAAGCAGTGAGTGTATAATTTAGGGCCAAAGCTTAATCCAAACAATGATGAAGTGTTTCAGTCGGACATTGGTAGGAATTTGAGAGTCACTGTTGCCATGGCTGCTGTAGGGAGTAATCCTTACTTCCGAAGCGATTGATTTGAGCACCCTCTGGCGATAGAATGAAGATGAAAAATTGCATAAGGGTTTTTTGGGACATAATTCTAACTTTCTATTTCTTACTTTTTCCCCTTTCTTTCTCTCTTCATTTCTAGTTTTCATCTTTCATGTAACATGTTTTAGCAAAAATAGTTATTTTACAAGTTGTAAAATTGGAGAACTTTAAAGTTTAAATATAAAATCTTAACAACAGTAAAAAAAACAAAAACAAAAAACCAAAATGCACAATTGAAGATAAAATGTTAAAATAAAGAGTTTTGAATTCAAAAAAGTAATAACGTAAAATGAAGCATTAAATTGTGAGAAATAAATCAGTAATGACAAATAATGAGAAGTTGCAATTAGAAAAGTAAAAAAAAGTAAGAAAAAAGATTGAAAATAGTATGTTTGACTTATGTCCCTTTTAACCCTCCATAGAAGACCGCGTTGTCGCACTGTCTGATATTTATCATGACGACCTTGGTGAGGTGATATCGCCCTTGCTTCGTGATCACACATATACATTAGTGTGAAGTACGTCTATGGATTAATATTCTCATTGTTCTTGTTTTGTCTTACAAGTTACATGTGTGATACGGCCTGATGGGATGTGTATTATGAAATGCTTGCTCTTCTGGAATAAAGTTTGATGTCATTAGTACCGCGGTACACACACGTGTACTGTGTATGTATTTATTATACGTAATTCTAAAATTCCTGCAAGTTGATACCAGCCCGAGTGATAACACAAGCCCGATAGCTGTCTTAATCTCGGGTGAAGATTCGAGGTGAGTGGTTCGTCACTCCCTTCCCCTGCCGGTCTGTGTTTGGTTCTCGATAAGCTGAGAAACATGCCGATCTGTGCTGTCGTGGTTTTGTCCCTAGACAAGACACTTTATCTTAATTGCTCTGTATGGAATGCGACGGTACTCCCCTGTGTTGTTCAGTGAAGTAGTCACCAACTACTACAAGGGATCCTTACACTGGTTGTGCTCATGGGGCGAAAAACCCAGAAAAAAACAGTGTCGAGATCTCGCCAGGTCACATGAATGCGGTTAATTAAGGATTGATTGTCAATTTTGTTGCTTGCATGGACTGATGAAGGGAAGTGAACCTCGTGCAAATGGTAAATGAACTGCGTTGCAAATGAAGTGAACTGCGAAGCAGTTCATGTACCATTTGCACGAGGTTCACTTCCCTTCATCAGTCCATGCAAGCAACAAAATTGACAATCAATCCTTATATTTTAGTTAACCAAATTTAAAACTTCGCCACCAGATTGCAAAATTCGGTCGCAACAGTGTGACGTAAGTGCGTCACTTTGTAACATTGTTATACTTATCGTACATGTGTGCACAGTAGTGGAACAGCAGACAGTCAACTATTCTAGTCGCCAAGGCAACGCAAAATATAGTGCCATACACGTTTTGATTATTACGATGTTGATACACATAGATACGATATTTTCAAGGTGAAATATTCATTTATAATAAATATTTATGATATTGTATAATAAAAAACTTAGTAATACCTATATAAATACGAATTTAAAGTGCAGTGTTGACAGTATAGTATGTGTGTGATTTGGTCACTCGAGACACAGGGACTCGGTTAAAAAAATGATGTGATGCAGTCTAATAGCCGGGATATTCAGAGCTCGAGAAAAAGTGTAACAATGTGGATTTTAGTCGCAGGTTAGCTGGTGATGTACAAGGTGTTCTTGAAATATTGGATTTCATTGTCGCACTGGAGTTTTGGGATGTAAATTCTGATAATAGTAAGTAAAGAAACATTGATTTGAAAATTGGCGGTATTCGACGGCCGGGAACTTGTGTCCTCCATATGTTTAGATTGAGTAAAATTACGACAATAATGTGTCCCTGTTTTCGATATAGCATACTTCTGCTGCCAGTCTGTTTTGTGCTGTTAAATAGTGTCTAAATTGAGGTTTATTTTCTGTGACCACTGAAATGGTATTAGGCATGACATTCGAGATACAGCTAACGTTAGACCTACTGCGCTACGTAACAGTTAGGTCATGAGCTCGGTGCTATCGAGAGTGTCAGTGTTCTGTCAGATCCTGTTTTCTAAACTGTCTGCATTATACTGGCATTTTTATTAGCACATAAAACGGCTATTCCACTTGTGTTCATATATGTTGATAACAATGTTACACAATTCACAAAGTGAAAGTGTATTCAAGTCTGAGGGGGTACAGAACTCGATCGCCATTGTAAACTCAGTGAATGTATTCACACGCCGGCAAGAAAGTGATTCGTCTCTCAGAACAGAAGCACGCGACCCAAAATCTTCAACGGGAAAAGAAGTGATCTGAGTTTACTATGTTCATTGAGGCGGAGCGAAGTGAAAATGTAAATATTACCAATATGGCGGCGTAATTGTTGAACTGTTTACACACACATACAATGTATACATGTATGCGTGTTGACAAATTGACATGTATGCCTGTATGGTCAGGTATGTCAAAAATTATCGATATTTCGATTCTTTTTTATGGTGGCTCGTTAGAGTCAAATATCAAATCTCGCATTCTCACTCTCTCGACCTTAAGTCGAAAACGCGAGAATGCGAAAACGCGACGGCGAGGGAACAAAAACGCGAATATGCGAAAGAGAGAAAACACAAGAATGCAAAAGTGCGAAAACGCGGAATTGCGAAAACTCGGCGGCGATAATGTGAAAACGCCACGACGAAAACGCGAGATGAATCTTTTACTTCCAATGTACTGTATTATGTGGTACAGGAGTTATCTTTCCTATGTACTGTATTATGTGGTACAGGAGTTATCTTTCCTATGTACTGTATTATGTGGTACAGGAGTTATCTTTCCTATGTACTGTATTATGTGGTACAGGAGTTATCTTTCCTATATATATACTGTATTATGTGGTACAGGAGTTATCTTTCCTATGTACTGTATTATGTGGTACAGGAGTTATCTTTCCTATGTACTGTATTATGTGGTACAGGAGTTATCTTTTCTATATACTGTATTATGTGGTACAGGAGTTATCTTTCCTATATGCTGTATTATGTGGTACAGGAGTTATCTTTCCTATGTACTGTATTATGTGGTACAGGAGTTATCTTTTCTATATACTGTATTATGTGGTACAGGAGTTATCTTTCCTATATACTGTATTATGTGGTACAGGAGTTATCTTTCCTATATACTGTATTATGTGGTACAGGAGTTATCTTTTCTATATACTGTATTATGTGGTACAGGAGTTATCTTTTCTATATACTGTATTATAAAAAATGTGGTACAGGAGTTATCTATATGTGGTACAGGAGTTATCTTTCCTATATATTGTATTATGTGGTACAGGAGTTATCCTTCCTGTACCTATAGAAACATTCTTTCGTGTTGCATTATATATTGGATCTTAAGTTTACAGGAACGTTAACTATTAAAGTACCTTAAAGCATTCTTCAAGCCTAGTTATTCTAAAACAAGACAATTATCAGTTTTAATATTGATTGATCAGTAAATTAGAATTGGTATGTGTGCCTTTTAATACATTGCCTGAACTTTCGACTTACTCCAAACCGAAAGAAATCCTTCTAGGAGGCGGGGTGTACATGACAGGAAGTGACCGCTGTGAATTATACGGACGATACAATAGTTGATATAACGATATGGTATATCTATGTAAGATATTTATAATTTGTAAAAAAGTATGGCATTAACAAAAACAAAATTAACTCAATTCTTTGAAGTTATGACCTCAAAGTGCATTTTATGTTTTTTAAGTCGAATATAGTCTCATTTGGGTACCCCAACAAAATTATATGACATTTAACAGACATTTCAGTTTAACTACATATATACACTGGAAAAGCTACACGCTATATAACGCGAACTTATAGTTACATTTATATATCATTGTCATTATTGTTGGGCTTTCGTTAATTTTTTCACGTTACATGTACAACAGTTATTATAAATAAACCATATCCTTAAGTCCTAGCACGCTCTAGAAACAAACGCAACGTGAACGCAACTCTTTTAGCAAAGGAAAATGATGAATGGTTTGGAGCGATATGTCCTGTAGCACGTGCTGTGATTCCAGGTATCCCAGTAACAGTATAAGACCTTTACCACCAACAGTTGTCAGAATAATAAAATCAGAAATATATACATATATCATTTAATAATTAAAATGTAGTTGTTTTATATGATATTTCTATCTATTACAATTTAAAGATCTGTGACCAATAACACAAGATATCATACCATTATAAATCTGCTTCAAATCTTCATCATTCTCTGGACAACACTATTGTTATTATAATATTGTATTAATATGCATGTAACTTAAAATACAGTACTAACCATACCTGTACTATGCTTAAAATGATACGGCACTTAGCGGTACTATACCTAAAGTAATACTGTACCCAACGTTTTACTGTTCCAAACGTAATATTGTACCCGATGTAATACTCTATATATATTGTACCCAAATTATTAATGTACCTAAAGTAATTCTGTACTTAAAATAATGCTGCACCTAATTACTGTACTAAACGTAATACTGTACCCAAAGTTATACTGTACCCAAAGTAATACTGTACCCAAAGTAATACTGTACCCAACGTTATACTGTACCCAAAGTAATACTGTACCCAACGTTATACTGTACCCAAAGTAATACTGTACCCAAAGTTATACTGTACCCAAAGTAATACTGTACCCAACGTTATACTGTACCCAAGTAATACTGTACTAAACGTAATACTGTACCCAAAGTTATACTGTACCCAAAGTAATACTGTACCCAACGTTATACTGTACCCAAGTAATACTGTACTAAACGTAATACTGTACCCAAAGTTATACTGTACCAAACGTAATATTGTACCCAAAGTTATACTGTACCAAACCTAATATTGTACCCAAAGTTATACTGTACCCAAAGTAATACTGTACCCAATGTAATACTGTACCCAAAGTTATATTGTTACCAAAGTAATACTGTACCCAACGTTATACTGTATCCAAAGTAATAATGTTCACAGAGCAATGCTGTACCCAAACAAATACTGTGCCCAAATTAACACTGTACCTAAACCAACGCTGTACCCAAAGTAATACTGTACTCGATGTAAGATTTGACATGAACTTCATCCATTGTATATGTAACAAGATATAAAGTAGCAACCTAAACAAAAATGCATTTTATGTGATATGAGGTGTTACATCATCTATATATGTCTCATGTAACATAATTCAAATCAGTAAATTTCTTGACTCAAGTTTAAACTAACATAGGTATCATAACGCTGTAATAAGGTAAATGTGTTATTTACGTTTTGGTGACGTATAAGATCACCAAAATGTTTTCTTCATTCGACAATGTCACACTGCAGTATCTGACCTGACAATAGAGAATGCAAATTCGTCCGTATGGCAGACAAAAATATGACAAAATATGACATGGTTAATATGACAATATAAAATATGACATCAATTTATCAAAAATATGACAAAACACTATGACAAAAATAGGCAATAAATGTTTTTAGTAACTGGTATTATACACTATAGTCAGAAAGTCATTAGAAAAAAAACACCTACAGGGCTTTATTAGGTTTGTCATCTTGTTACTTTTGTATATGACCATTGCACCAGTTCTGAAAATTTCCAATATCTACATAAACATCTTACTTTGATACAGCATGCTTTCCTTTATTTTCACTTCCTATATGATCAGTTTGTGAAATTGTTGGAACAGGAAAAATGTATCAAAAAAGAAGGGCGTGGACCAAGTATAGATATTAACTATACGAGTGACAGAAATCATGCATACTCTCCTGATTTTCTTGCGGGTAAATAAAGTTGGTTTAATAATAGGGCGGGTCTAATATTGTCTAATACACCTGGTATCCAGGTTATTAGATATATTGTGTAGTATAATACATCTTGTATCCAGGTAATTAGGTATATATTGTGTAGTATAATACACCTTGTATCCGGATACTCACCTGGTATCCAGGTAATTAGATATATTGTGTAGTATAATACACCTTGTATCCAGGTAATTAGGTATATATTGTGTAGTATAATACACCTTGTATCCGGATACTCACCTGGTATCCAGGTAATTAAATATATTGTGTAGTATAATACACCTGGTATCCAGGTTATTAGATATATTGTGTAGTATAATACACCTTGTATCCGGATACTCACCTGGTATCCAGGTAATTAGGTATATATTGTGTAGTATAATACACCTTGTATCCGGATACTCACCTGGTATCCAGGTAATTAGGTATATATTGTGTAGTATAATACACCTTGTATCCAGGTAATTAGGTATATATTGTGTAGTATAATACACCTTGTATCCGGATACTCACCTGGTATCCAGGTAATTAGGTACATTTTGTATATATTGTGTAGTATAATACATCTTGTATCCGGATACTCACCTGGTATCCAGGTAATTAGATATATTGTGTAGTATAAAACACCTTGTATCCGGATACTCACCTGGTATCCAGGTAATTAGGTATATATTGTGGAGTATATTACACCTGGTATTCAAGTAATTAGGTATATATTGTGGAGTATATTACACCTGGTATTCAGGTACTTAGATAAATATTGTGTTGTATAATACACCCTGTATCTGATATTTCATAAAAAAAATCTGGTATCCAGATTACTTATATAATATAGATATCGTATAATACATCTGGTATCCAGATACTTATATAATATAGACATTGTTATAATACACCTTGTATCCAGGTACTGATATCAGATAGTCAATTGTACACAATCATAATCATAAAACTCATTGTACAGTACGTCTCCATGTACATGTATGGTACTTTAACTATGGTATCCTAGTGGATATTATTAATACGTGCATCCATATATTGATAGTTATAATTCAAATACAGCATATTACCTACTCTTTGTTATAAGAATATTACACGTCCATGTATTATGCATTTTATTAATTTCGGTATTTTATATATAAAGGTTATGACGATTATATGTAGATTTGTATCACAGGGGCTTGGCACGATTTTCCAAATGATAGTCTATATATATACATGTATGTATATAGTATCAAGGGTAGTAACTACAAAGAGGGGGAAGACCAACGTATTTAAAAAAAATAATAATTTGTCGTATTCTGCGGGTCATAAATCTTAGTGACACATACATGACCTTAAAGAGAAATGTTTTATCTTTCCAATGAGTGTTCGATGAACAAAATTGGCCAAGTATTATCCAAGTTATGACCTGACGAATTCGGAAATAGATGCTTAAATGGATAGGTCGGAATCTCCCTGTCCGGTTGAATAGTCGCCTCGCCTCTAATGGGTACCTCAATAACCATTCAGAAATCGAAAAATCGACGCTTGCAGCTGTATACAGTAACCATAACTATGTCAATATAGGATGTCGGTTGGTTATGTTATCCGTCATGTACCGTAGCCAATTCCATATTACATCACCGAGCTTACCGTCTTCAAAAAGAACGGCCATCTTTCCCTAACCTTTCGTGACTTTGTTTATGTCGTTACAGTGGTCGTACAGCCAAGAAGCGTTCCGAATGAAGGGAAAGATGGCCGTGCTTTTTGAAGACGGTAAGCTCGGTATGTAATATGGAATTGGCTACGGTACATGACGGATAACATAACCAACCGACATCCTATATTGACATAGTTATGGTTACTGTATACAGCTGCAAGCGTCGATTTTTCGATTTCTGAATGGTTATTGAGGTACCCATTAGAGGCGAGGCGACTATTCAACCGGACAGGGAGATTCCGACCTAGCCATTTAAGCATCTATTTCCGAATTCGTCAGGTCATAACTTGGATAATACTTGGCCAATTTTGTTCATCGAACACTCATTGGAAAGATAAAACATTTCTCTTTAAGGTCATGTATGTGTCACTAAGATTTTTGACCCGCAGAATACGACAAATTATTTTTTTTTTAAATACGTTGGTCTTCCCCCTCTTTGTAGTTACTACCCTTGATACTATATACATATATATATAGACTATCATTTGGAAAATCGTGCCAAGCCCCTGTGATTTGTATTGGTATTTTGGATATATTTTTCTATTTCGTGAGATAAAAACTAAGTCAAACTAAAAGTGAAGCAAACGTAGTCAACAGAGTTACGCCAGATGATTACTCTAGCTTACAGAAAATTACAAAACTAAAAGACAACATGTAAATAAACCCTATAAAAACATAGGTAGAGGTAGAGACTTATATACTAAATTAGTATATAGATCTCTGGTAGAGGTAGAGATAAAAGTTAAAAAAAGGAATGAGTATCTTAGGTACTGTATTCTGTCACTAGGTATTATAGACTGCCATGGTTACTGAGGTATACGGGTATGTATATTGCCTTGAAATGATAATTGACGTCATCCGAGTCACGCAGAGTCATTTTGCCCTTTGTCGTCGGGGTCGTTAAGGTGCTTGCCGAGGCTGTGAAATGAATCGTTGTCACTCAATTGTCCACAATCTTCATCATCGATGAATTTGAGATCCTCCAACAAGCTTTTGTTCTGTCGGGAGACCTTCTCCACGTTGGACAGAGTGGCACGTGACGCAATAGCGCCCTCTAGGAGTTCTACAGACATGAGGACAGGGTGAAGAGAAAGTTGCTCTTGTAACTCCCTTAGGAACGACTCCGCGCACAATCCTGAAACAATACAGAAAACCTCAATGGACTGAACGCAGTAATTGAGTAAAGGAAAGTGTTGATATCTTATATTAGAAGGTAAGACACACATACAATGTGTGTGATGGGAATTCGGATGTACCTACCTGGAGACACGTCGTCCTCTAGGGCAACAGCTGCAGCTATAGCTCCCATCATGATGTCGCCTAGCAACTGGCGATGTACGTGCTGGCAACGAAACAGAAACATAGTGTTTAAAGAATAATTGCTCAAGCATATATAAAATGAATATAGTGATATACACAATAAGTACATTTGTGTACATTAGGATCTTCTGTAATGATTGAGACCAAAAATCATACAAAATCTGGTCTGTCGTAACCAGCTTGTCATGTTTTAGTTCATTAGAATAGTGACACGGTTCAGAATATTGACATGTACACATGCTCTTTTGAAGTATGGATCTTACGCACTTCCCTGTCAGGAGTTTGTCATTTCTTTTTATCTATTTCGAGTTGTTTTTTATGGTCATCGCCGATCATCAATTCTTAGCACTACTGAGAGCCCTGGAAGGACGAAACAGCTGTATGGTGCAGTATAATTCATATTTTATAATTTATCTATTTCGCATGTTTTTTTGAAAGGTGCTAATATACAGTGTCTTTAGTAAAATCCTTCTAAAGTAAATACTTGTAGAAAATGCTGTTTTTCGTTTGTTCTCAACGAAAACGAATTTAAAATAGAACAGTGACCTCGCTCTTCCTTTTATTGCAATTTCATCAGTCCCATGGAAAGAAAAATGTAATTAGCTTTAGTCGGCAAACATCACAAACCATATGTTTCCCTTCCCCAGCATACTCTACAGTCAGCCTCTCGCTCCCCACCCTTTCTTGTACCTGTTCCCTCGCCCTCTTTAACAGGGTGATGACAGAAATCAGTTGATCTTCCATCGACAAAAGTCGCCCACACTCTATCTCGACAGCCTCTAATTGGAACTGTGACGTCATCATGTGCTTTCGGCATGTCACCAGATCGGACCGCAACCTCTCGATCTCCTGCGGGCGACATAAAGAGACATGTGCATATCAAATGCATTCGCTTGATGGAGTCGGCATAACTCTTGCTATATTGTTCAGATGTGTCATATTATCGGTCACGCATTGCTTTTTGGACATTGTTTTCGTATTGTAGTTTCATAACATGAAATATATTCAAATTAATCCTTGTAATTTAATCTACCCATATATACTCCACACAATCCCTGAGGACATTCCCATTTATTGATGGACTCATTTATCATAGAAATTATTACGCCGCTGAATTAGCCAATCAAAAGCGACGTTATAAACGGCGATGTCAATGTTTACGCTGATCACATGAATTATTAGGCCAATAAAAATAAGCAGGATTCAATTGTAGAGATTTTGTCATTATTGGTAGAAGTTCGATACTCACAATGTTCAGATAAAAGTTTAAAGATGACTCACGGAACACAATAAACTTAATTACGTTATACAATGTTTAGTGATACTTCGTCAAGGTGGATTGAACGATGCATTCCAAATAATAATTTGCATAGTTAATTCTTTTAATCATCATTTTGAAGTGTTAGGTGACAAATGAAAGGCAGAGCATTTTTTTTATCTATTTATTTAAAATCTTAAGTTTGTAACATGTGTATCTATAATGTGTTGTAAACGTCACTGTATTCTGCTGAGCTTATTATGTCCTAAAGTTAGGCTACCAATTAAATAATTACAAAGTAGATCAATAGTCTTGTCTATTAACTAATTTTACACGTGATTTATTTTACATGTGATTAATTATGTCCAGTTATCTAACAGGGATTAAATAGAGGTTACACAACGAGTGGTTGTTTGATATGAAATTTATTTCACACGAGTAAGTTATTTTTTTAAAGTTACAAAAGACACGAGCTTTAGCGAGTGGTTTTTGCAACTTTTAAAAAATAACTTACGAGTGTGAAATAAATTCCATATCCAACAATTTCGAGTCGTGTGACCTGTTTCTACCACAATAATATCGGCTTGAATCAAAGGGAAACGTGGCCAAGTATAATTTCGCGTATGCAAATAAAGTGTACCGGTGACGTCCGGGACCCGGTGATGTGACGTCATTAGATTATTGATGACGTCAATAACAATTGCAGTTGGGTCAAAGTTCATCGTGTTAGCCAATCAAAATGCGTACAGAGTTTATACCACGTGTGGTATAAACAGATTGTTAATCAACAGCTGTAATGATTAACTGATGGTCTGAGAGTTGAATAACACAGGGTATTGTGGTAGAAAAATAGTTATCCATATTGGATTGCCCATTACCTACCTTACTTTATCAAGAGTTACCCACCTTGTATTGACGAGTTATCTACCTTTTGTTAGCAAGGGTTATCTACCTTGGATTGTTCACAGTTAATCTCTGAAAGGGAGTTAACGTCAGCTTGGAGTCTGCCTATAAACTGTTTGTCCGCGGACTGCGACTGGTCAGTACTGGGTGTAACGGAACGGGGTGTGCCCGGGGGTACGGGAGGGCGATCCGTCTGTATTCCTGATGTAGCTGCCATTGGTAACCCGGGGAGAGGCGATGCCCCGTTGATTGCATCATCTAGCTGACGACTTATATCCGCACAGATCGACCCCTCTCCGTCACCTAGGAGTATTTAATCATAATATAGTGCTAGTTAACTGCAAACAGAAAGACATGGTGACGTGTGTCAATATGCCCTTAAGACTACGGAATTGTCAGAAAGACACGAAACACATGTTGTTAACAGGAAGTGGCTTCATTCTACAGATAAGTATCGCACAAAGTCAAGAAAAGATATACATATATTCGACTCTCGTGATAAAAAGGAAATAAATTCCACAGACTTCAACGATACGTTATTGGAAAATAAACAAAAATAGCTCTCCCTCAGCAACTTCCAAGCGTATCTTACAAACCGTCTCAGATACCAAGCTGAAACGGTATAAGTCTCATCCCGAGGGCCGGGGATACGATATAAAGTATTAAGAGTGTACATGGGCGGGTGCTGGGACACACCAACCGGCGGGTACAGTCGGGTACACCATAGAGTTCCGACCGGCGAGACTGTGATTTTGTACGTGTGTTTTGTCTTCCCGATAAGCCCATGCAGTCACATATTGTGCCTGTATTAACCAGGGTGTATCACGGGTGTTCATGGTACTATAATCAGGGGTAAACCGTGCCGTACTTTTGGCGCGAGAACAGCAGTTCACGGTGACACTATGGTAACCACTACGTATCAGTACGGAGGGCCACGATAAATCCCGATGGTAGTACGGTTTTCCCTGGTATACTACGGTTATCGGTTCTAGTACGGCAATGCTACCGTGGTTGTGTACGATCGCGCGACGGTACCGCCGTGTTTCATCGTGGCCCCAGAATACTACGGTCATTACCGGCTGGCCGCGGATCCGTGTACGATGGTCCTACGGTGATCATATGGTGGTCCTATGGTGATCATATGGTGGTCCTATGGTGCCACTACTGCGTCAGTGCGGCTTTAAGCACGTGTACCTTGTCATCCCAACCGGCAGGGTTACGATATAATTACAATGTATAGGACGTGTAATTTGTCATCCCTACCGGGCGGGGTTACGATATAATTACAATGTATAGGACAAGTACAGTACTTTGTCACCCCCACCGGGCGGGGTTACGATATAATTACAGTGTATAGGACGTGTAATTTGTCACCCCCATCGGGCGGGGTTACGATATAATTACAATGTATAGGACGTGTAATTTGTCATCCCTACCGGCGGGGGTTACGATATAATTACAGTGTATAGGACGAGTACAGGACTTTGTCATCCCTACCGGCGGGGGTTACGATATAATTACAATGTATAGGACGAGTACAGTACTTTGTCACCCCCATCGGGCGGGGTTACGATATAATTACAGTGTATAGGACGTGTAATTTGTCATCCCTACCGGCGGGGGTTACGATATAATTACAATGTATAGGACGTGTACTTCATCCCCACCGGGCGGGGTTACGATATAATTACAATGTATAGGACGAGTACAGTACTTTGTCATCCCCACCGGGCGGGGTTACGATATAATTACAATGTATAGGACGAGTACAGTACTTTGTCACCTCCACCGGGCGGGGTTACGATATAATTACAATGTATAGGACGTGTACTTCATCCCTACCGGGCGGGGTTACGATATAATTACAATGTATAGGACGAGTACAGTACTTTGTCATCCCCACCGGGCGGGGTTACGATATAATTACAATGTATAGGACGAGTACAGTACTTTGTCACCCCCACCGGGCGGGGTTACGATATAATAACAGTGTATAGGACGTGTACTTCATCCCTACCGGGCGGGGTTACGATATAATTACAATGTATAGGACGAGTACAGTACTTTGTCATCCCCACCGGGCGGGGTTACGATATAATTACAATGTATAGGACGAGTACAGTACTTTGTCATCCCTACCGGCGGGGTTACGATATAATTACAGTGTATAGGACGTGTACAGTACTTTGTCACCCCCACCGGGCGGGGTTACGATATACTGTATACCTGGTATTTTTCGCCCCAGGTTATTTTCGCCCTTGAGCAACACAAAAGATATTCGCCCCGTTTTAATTTCGCTCTAAACTACTTGTAAGAAATGTATTTTCCTCGTTCACAATCGGAAAATTTCGTTCGGAATTATCGATACAATTGCACTCGGAACACTCGGGATTTATCCAGTTCCCCATTTTCTTTTCTTCGCATATCCCGCTGAGGTGTGAAATGTAATCAGGTGTGAAATATACAACGCTTACCTGTGTTCAGATTTACTTTAGCCTATATTGATTCAAATAGTATTAGGTATGCATGGTCGATTTTAAGCAAACGCGATGAGTGGTAAGTTCACCGTGCTGTGACTAATTAGAAGTCTACTGACCAGTGTTTTCTTTTGTTCATTTGTCATCGATTGAAGCCACAAGCGACGGTGAAGTCATCAAATCAGCCTTCACAATGGCAGAGACCTATGTGTGTGCATAATTTTAAAACATGTTTGGATTTTAAAAGTTACTTAGTATTTAAAGCTTTTGTTTAAAATCAAATATACTAAACCTAGTACGCTGTCTTAGCCGATATTTTCGATTTAACTCCACGTGATATCGCAAATTTACAAGGCCAATATTTAGATCTAGATTTTATTTCACATGCACAGATTGGAATAAAACAATTACCTATTTTATAAACTTAGTGTAAATATATAGCACGTGTTGCCTGTAACTGTATAGGATATAACACACTTGGAAAGTACGAGGGTATGTTTTGGATCCGACTACAAGTAGCCTATGTACGATAACTTGTAAATCCTGCAATTGAGCTTGAAATTTTCGTCGTCATCTTAAATTCGCCCAGAGACCTATATACTAGGGATTCGCAGCAACCGCTTTTCTCGCAGAGTCACGACCTCACCTATTGTTCTCATAACCGGAGGTATATTTAGCACGAGATCTAGCGAGACCAAGCGCTGCGGCTGCGCAATAAGTGGATATCGGAGTTGTTTATATTAGTGACATGTGCCGTGCCAAGAGATGGCGACGACTGTCTGTGCACATGTGTCACCGCGTTTGGCCGAGATAACTTCACACTGGCGATAGTTATACCTATGCACTGTAATGTATATCGGCAGATGTGAACAACGATATTTAAGTAGTGTCTAACCGAAAAAAGCACCATTTTTCCGTTAAAGATTCATATAGAAACATATGGAAAATGTCGTCCGATTTTCTGCCATTAGACGATGATCTAAATTTAGATGTATAGAGAAATTTACTGACGACGATTCTTATATTTTCGATAGTGATACTGACTTCAGTCAGTGCTTCCCTAATTATACCGGACTCTTACAAGGGGAAATATAATCACCTGTGTTATTTTCTTTGTATCTAAATACACTTTATTAATGACAACTGTCCAAGTATTGAATTACAGATGCTTGATCTTTTCTTGCTAATGTATACCGACGACATGGCTTTATTTGTTAACTGCCCAGAAGATTTACAAATTATGTTGGATTCTTTATATGCATATACCATAAAATGGAATCTGGAGGTCAATGTTGATATAACTAAATTCATGGTGTTTAGAAATTGTGGACAAATAAGAAATAATGAGCCATGGAAATATAATAATGAATAATAATGACAATATAGAAATTGTTGACAGTTTTAAATACTTGGTTATGCTGTTCAACTACAATGGGAAGTTTTACAAAACACAAAAACTCTCTTAGAAATCATTGCTTGAATGTAGAAACTTATTGTTCTATTTTTGATTCGTATGTAAATAGTATTTTACGTTATGCATCGGAAATATGGGGATTTCATAAAGCACCGGATGTCGAAAGCGTACATTAGAAATTCTGTAAAAAAAAAGTACTTAACTTAATAAGGTGCCTAAATCAACTTGCAATGACTTCGTTTACTGTGAATTGGGTAGATTACCATTAACTATTATGAGAAAATTAAGAGTGTTCAAATATT
The DNA here is from genome assembly GCF_902652985.1 of Pecten maximus. Lineage (NCBI taxonomy): Eukaryota > Metazoa > Mollusca > Bivalvia > Pectinida > Pectinidae > Pecten > Pecten maximus. The sequence continues at coordinate 11,276,393 of NC_047021.1, forward strand.
GGTGAAACAGTCGGATAATCTGGTATTGAAAACATGTCTTGATGAAATGGTAAATGAGAATGACGTGTGGATATGTGACATTAAGAATGAATTAGCCACTTTAGGTATTGAGTACATGTTTTATTCTAATTCACCAGTAGACTATGCTTTTAAAAGCATTGAGCAGAGATTGACTGATGTTACAAAACAAAACATGTTAACAGATATCTAGTTCGTCGAAAGGTAGATTATATATCGATATCTGATAGATAGCCACTGTGTACAGTTTTAAACCTATAGAAACTAAATATAAATGTATGTGGAGCATCCTCACACAAATTAAATATAGAAATAGGTAGACATAATAATATTACCCAAAGAAATAGAACCTGTAACAATTGTGATTTGTGTGACATCGAGGATGAGTTTCATTTTATTTTGATATGTCCATTATATACAGGTCTGAGGGTAAAATGTATAAAACAATATTACTACAAAAGACATTCTGTTTTTAAATTAATCCAACTATTATCTATTAATAATGTTAGAGAGTTGTCAAATTTAGGTTAATATCTATACTTGGCTTGCAAAAGACAAAATTTATTAGTGTAGATAATTTTATATTGAACAGTTTTCATGTACATGTATGTAACACTCTCCTGTACACATCTGTAGTTGTTTAATGTTATATATCTTATATACCTATAGGCCTTAGAGCTCATCTGCACCCACCACTAGACCAGTGATTCGTTGATTTATTTCACCAGCAGTTTTACAGTATAAAAACCAGCATTAAAACTATGCCTTTATGTTTTTTTGGAGATATTTCTTGTTTATTAGACAAATGCTATAGCAAAAGTCTTAAGTAAAATGAACAAAAAAAAAACAAAAAAAACACTGTCATGTTTGATGATTGATAATATTTATTATTTAGTATTGAAAACTTTGATAGTGCTTAGGTCATGTACCAATGGTAGATCTTTTCTTCTTTGGCTTTCTGAAAAAAAAATCAAGTTTAATAAGTATTGATACATTATGGTATAGAATAGGCAGAGAAGCTTCTATAAGATTTAAATTTGAAACATTCAAATTTCAAATACCCTGCAGTAAATTCATATACCCCAAATGTTGATTAAACAGATTCGTAAATTCAAAATGAACCTAAAAACATATATATCTAAATATGAATGGATCCATTTAAGTTTAATTAGGGAATGAGCACACACCTGAGGGATTTTTGTCTTCCAGAGTACAGGTAAATATTTAGATTGTATACTGCACAGCATGCCTTTAGTGAACTCTAGTATTTTGGGGAGATGGACATGGCCAGCCTCAGGACAGGTGTTGACAATGAGACACACCTGTTGATTCATGTATATCTCAAAGGTAATAAAGGTGTGGTCAATGTCCCTATGGTTTGGATGGAGTGGGGGAGCCCAGGTGATCACCATGACAATTTTTTTTTCTGTAGACCCAGAAGTACAGGTACATACAGGTATATACTCTACATATATTCTGAATGGACCCCCCTTTGAGTTTATTAGGAGATGCCCCATGACCAGGTGTTAATATTTTTATCAAAGGTGAGGTGTGACCAATGCCCCAAAGGGGGGGGGGGGGGGGGGGGGGGGGGGGGGGGGGGGGGGGGGGGGGGGATAGGGGGGGGGAGGGGTGTGTATATATATCGGTCATAAAGAAAAAATATATATACAACCTTTTGATTTTATTAATTTCCCACACAATACAATAAAATATATACCGCAGTATTTAATGTTTTGCTATGTGCAAAAGATATCATAGCTATTATATTCCAACACACTCATTCCTCGATCAATCCCTGCAATTCTGTATCAAATATCTGTTTTGAAACACTAAATAATTTACAAAAAGTATAATATTTAATTTAATTTACATTAGACTGATTAATGCTTTTTTCAATTAGTTTCAATTAATGCATTTCTTTCAATAATGGCTTTATTATTCATGAGATCAATGTTAACAGAAGTCATGCTTATACTATATAAAATTCTACAGATTATAGCTACCAAATCACTAATCTAATTATAAATATGATATTAAAGACAATGAATTACACAACAAATTTGACTAAACGCGATACGGTAACTATCGAGCAACAACTATTTGAAAACCATTTTGAAATTGGTCAATAAATAAAAAAGGAGTTAATAATATAAACTGAAACCATGTAGCACTGTCCTTAACACCAGCCATTCACAGTATAACCATAATTTGTTTTGTTTACTTATTTTCACTGGGCAATAACTAAATATTCACAATGAATTACACAACAAATTTGACTAAACGCGATAGAGTAACTACCGAGCAACAATTATTTGAAAACCATTTTGAAATTGGTCAATAAATAAAAAAGGAGTTAATTATATAAACTGAAACCATGTAGCACTGTCCTTAACACCAGCCATTCACAGTATAACCATAATTTGTTTTGTTTACTTATTTTCACTGGGCAATAACTAAATATTCACAATGAATTACACAACAAATTTGACTAAACGCGATAGAGTAACTACCGAGCAGCAATTATTTGAAAACCATTTTGAAATTGGTCAATAAATAAAAAAGGAGTTAATAATATAAACTGAAACCATGTAGCACTGTCCTTAACACCAGCCATTCACAGTATAACCATAATTTGTTTTGTTTACTTATTTTCACTTGGCAATAACTAAATATTCACAATGAATTACACAACAAATTTGACTAAACGCGATAGAGTAACTACCGAGCAACAATTATTTGAAAACCATTTTGAAATTGGTCAATAAATAAAAAAGGAGTTAATAATATAAACTGAAACCATGTAGCACTGCCCTTAACACCAGACATAAGCTAACCAGCGTGGTAATCGCCGTGAAAAGAACGGTCACATGTGCAGTCTTCCGAACATAAAGTACGACGGAATACGTTTGAAACACCAGTTTATATAAAAATAATTGCACTTACGTTTGATTCCCGTGATTTGTTATCGGACAATAGTCTTCTATGAGCTGTCATAAAGCTGACCGTGTTTCAGGCGTACCTTCAATATGGCGTCTAATCAGTAGGAGCAGCGATGCACTGTGGGATAAATTACCCGAACTTCCGCTCGACGGTGACGTTTGGTAAGCCAAAGAGCTTGTTGCGAATCCCTAGTATATAGGTCTCTGATTCGCCCTATCATCAAAGGGCGAAAATGGCGAAAATTAAACGGGGGCGAAAATTACCAGGTATACAGTAATTACAATGTATAGGACAAGTACAGTAATTTGTCATCCCCACCGGGCGGGGTTACGATATAATAACAATGTATAGGACGAGTACAGTACTTTGTCATCCCTACCGGCGGGGTTACGATACAATTACAATGTATAGGACGAGTACAGTACTTTGTCATCCCCACCGGGCGGGGTTACGATATAATTACAATGTATAGGACGAGTACGGTACTTTGTCACCCCCACCGGCGGGGTTACGATATAATTACAATGTATAGGACGAGTACGGTACTTTGTCACCCCCATCGGGCGGGGTTACGATATAATAACAATGTATAGGACGAGTACAGTACTTTGTCATCCCTACCGGCGGGGTTACGATACAATTACAATGTATAGGACGAGTACAGTACTTTGTCATCCCCACCGGGCGGGGTTACGATATAATTACAATGTATAGGACGAGTACAATACTTTGTCACCCCCACCGGGCGGGGTTACGATATAATTACAGTGGATAGGACGTGTACTTTGTCATCCCCACCGGGCGGGGTTACGATATAATTACAATGTATAGGACGAGTACAGTACTTTCTCACCCCCACCGGGCGGGGTTACGATATAATTACAATGTATAGGACGTGTAATTTGTCATCCCTACCGGCGGGGGTTACGATATAATTACAATGTATAGGACGAGTACAGTACTTTGTCATCCCAACCGGCGGGGTTAAGATATAATAACAATGTATAGGACGAGTACAGTACTTTGTCACCCCCACCGGGCGGGGTTACGATATAATTACAATGTATAGGACGTGTAATTTGTCATCCCTACCGGCGGGGGTTACGATATAATTACAGTGTATAGGACGAGTACAGTACTTTGTCATCCCAACCGGCGGGGTTAAGATATAATAACAATGTATAGGACGAGTACAGTACTTTGTCACCCCCACCGGGCGGGGTTACGATATAATTACAGTGTATAGGACGTGTAATTTGTCATCCCTACCGGGCGGGGTTACGATATAATAACAATGTATAGGACGAGTACAGTACTTTGTCATCCCCACCGGGGTTACGATATAATTACAATGTATAGGACGTGTAATTTGTCATCCCTACCGGTGGGGTTACGATATAATTACAATGTATAGGACAAGTACAGTACTTTGTCATCCCCACCGGGCGGGGTTACGATATAATTACAATGTATAGGACGAGTACGATACTTTCTCACCCCCACCGGGCGGGGTTACGATACAATTACAATGTATAGGACGAGTACAGTACTTTGTCATCCCCACTGACGGGGTTATGATATAATTACAATGTATAGGACGTTTACTTTGTCATTTTATCCAAGCTCAAGTTCTTTGTTACCTTAAACCAATTGGTTCATCAGTAAACAAATTATATATTAAACAAATCGCCCCACTCACCACACATACACATCGACACTGGCCCACACACAGAAAATCGGCAGGTTGTAGATAGAATAGTGTAGAGAAACATCTATCACTCTTTGATACTTAAATATATCCAGTTACTGGTTTACCGTATGTGGTGTTAACTGTTTCAAAACTTCGGAACTCACATCCAAATAATCGGGGCGCTCTCTCACAAATTCAGAGCAAATAGAGATATAAACAAAAAGAACCACAGCATCAATTCAACATTTAAAAAAAAAAAAGTTTGTGCAAGAAAAAAAATAAGCGCTTTCAAATCTGCTTCAATGTTACGCTTAGTATTGTGACAGCGCTCAGAAAATCATTCATTTTCGGAATGCCCTCTGATTTTTTTTTATATAATGTAGTACTTGGAAGCGCGTTCCGAATACTTGGAAGAGTGCTCTGAAAGTTTTGAAATTGTCCGTACGTCATATTATCGTTTATATGACTCCTTCTATTTTTAGGTTTCATTTTCACCAGGGTGTTGCTACATGTATTTAGTACCTACCTTCGTATCCCGGACCCAAGGAGACGTTCTCGGATTCAGAGAGGGTGTTAAATCCAGACGATACGCTAGACACCTCTGATTTGTCTCCCTTGCCGTTTCTAGATAGAGAATATCAGAATATTGAGTTCAGAGTTATACATGTAGTTTTAGATCGATAGTAAGGGTTGATACTCTATTCTATAATGAAAATATTTCAACTTTGTCAGGCTTTACATGTGCTAAGGAAACATTTTGACAATTTCTAACATTTTGTTTATGTTTCTATGATTTCATCTGTTGATTTGGAAGTGTCGTTGTTTACATTGTCAAATACATGTATATTGAGTTACTGTTTTCTCGTTTCTTTACAATGAAAAGTACGCGTATAAATGTTATAATTAGAATACTAACGCCTGGTTTTTATTGAACTCAAATATTTATAATTTAAATTCATCATTATGTGTTTTAGATAGAATTCGCTGATCTGTATTTTAGATCAAATAAAATGTTCGAGTCAATTAACTCATAATATAGCTCAAAGCGAGCCATAATTGCAACACAATTTATCTCCTTGTTTCTAAAATGTCAGTGGAATGTCAGTGGAATGTCAGTGGAAAGTCAGTGGAATGTCCGTGGAATGTCAGTGGAGAGTCAGTGGAATGTCCGTGGAATGTCAGTGGAATGTCAGTGGAATGTCCGTGGAATGTCAGTGGAATGTCCGTGGAATGTCAGTGGAATGTCAGTGGAGAGTTTACCAAAATCGAACTGTTTGAAATGTGTCTTAGGCCTCCTAGGAAATCACGAAAATAAGCGAAAATGACCTTTTAACCTTCTTAAAGTGTTATATCTACCTATTGTATAAAATGGATATAAAATAAGTGTAGTAAGACCTACTAAAATATAACACAGATTTACCGAAAGTTTTCAACTTGGGTATTAGACTGAAAAAATATCGAACTACATGTACATTAAATAATTTCATAAGGAAAATGAGTGTATATATAACCTTTAAACATACAGTGACATTTTATTTAATGTTCATTGATGACCGACGGTACATGAACACGCAAAAAATATTGAGCATCAAATTTGGCCGCCTTTGCTGATTTGGTGTTATGTTTTGTCTGTATTGAATTATATAGAGGATATCTAACAGTGTCTTCAGTAATACCAAATATATTTCACTCGTGTGGCTAATATTTTGATATTTTTCACTCGTGCTGCGCACTCGTGAAAAATATCAAAATATTAGCCCCACTCGTTAGATATTCTGTTTATTACATTTTTTATCAACGAAACACCTACCCCGTATGTTAACTAGGCCTAATGTAAACAAAAAAGTAGTTTCCCCTGTCCAGGTGCTGACATATATGTCGGGCTTTCTGATTGGTCAATTATTTTGGTATTTTCTAATCATTAATTTGATTGGTCAAATCAGCAAAAGTGATATTTTTCACTAGTGAAAAATATCACTTTTATAGAATGAATAATTTTTTATATTTCACTCGTAAAAATGTAATGAATATCTATATTCTGCCACTTGTAGTTTCAAAGGATTTTGGTTTAGTTTGTTTAACGTCCTATTAACAGCTAGGGTCATTTAAGTTTCAAAGGAGACAAGGAAATTGCTCAAAAGCAGGTGTATGCATCGCTTATTTGAAATACAGACTAGTTTTGGTAATATCAGGTTACATAATATGTGCTGAAGGTCTAACAGTGACACCATCATTACGTGTAATTTTGCCAGAACAATAAACAATGACAATGATTCTTAACACAAAACTCCTTGTTTCTGGATCAGGTTTTACCTGATCACTTGCTGACTTTGTCAGAAAAGCCACCATAAAATGGATGTTTTCATGAAATAAATAATATTCCAATCAATGTGTATGCTCTGTACTATTGGCCAACATGGCGACAACAAAATATTTGTTTGCTAAAACCAAGAGATATTATTTTAAAATTAATTCAAATTAATCATAGGAGCATATTATTGTGGAACAGATAAAAGATAATATATATATATATATATATATATATAATCATTATATGAACATAAAATTATTTAGCTTTTCAGAAAGATGAACTTCCAATAGACATTTAACGGTTCGGTCAGATTTACACACTGATCAACCTGACTTCCGTCATTTCCATGTCATTTTCTGCATAGGACAGCATTCACAGAAAACGGTTTCACTAGCTTTTCAGCTGTAGCCTTTCATATCATAAAAATAGAAATTGCATAGATAGGGAACTCATTCAGTATGTACATCTATACACTATTTTCTCAACCCAATTAAACACAGGTGCTAATTAATTTGTAGAACTGAATTATGAGGGAACCGTTGAAAACCCTATGTAGACCTATACAGATACCTTAGTGAATACAGCGCGTGTTCTATAGTAAACGTTATGATTTTGGTGTTCAGTATAGTTGTTATGTGTTATAACTAGGTGACAATAATCGGAATGGATGTTGGAGTTATTACTATCAAATTTCATCAATCGTGAAGTCATTTCTGAAGTTTGTGATGCGTAAAAACCAGTACTAATTTTTGTCACCACCAACGCGATACTACTTCATTTCATTAAAGAATGTCCCTAGTATAAAAACTTGTCCTCTATGACGTCATTTTATCTTATATATTGACGTACCTACCTCAGTATTATCTCATCATCGCTGTAATTGCCAGAGAGCTTGCCGAGTTTCTCGAGGTCCTTGACCTTTGCGAGACAACGCTTGAGGTTGGCTTTGATTCTTTCGTACACCTGTAGCATATCGTCCAGACGACCCTCCAGTCCGGCGTTAGTCTCCTGTAGGGCGCATACCTCCTGGTCGGATTCGAACAGGTCGTCCTGGAGCTTGGTGTTCAGAGCCAGCAGGTCGCGAACCTCCTTTTCGCGCACATCTTGTACATGGCGAAGTTCTTTGGCCATCATCTGCAGGGAGCGACTCTCGTCCCGGTCTTTATCGTAATACATATCCCAGGGACATGAAATCCTTTTGAGAGTCGAACCCTTGGCCAGTTCCCCGCGTTCCTCGTTATAAACATCCTGAAGTGCTGCCCGTCGTGCAATGTGCATGGACTCGCGTGTAAGATGATCCCGATCTTGTCGCTCGCGGTAAAAGGACGACACGACATCACTACGACGAGACGACGATCGCCGACTGTCGTCAGACGTAGCACTCCGTCGGACGCCAATGTACGCAGCTCGTCTCAGAATTCCGTCGTTGATTCCCGTGGTTGGCTCGGTGGATTTCTCGAATGAAATCCCCTGGATGATACTTTTGATGTCATTGGCAAGATAGCGAAGGTCGTGTTGTTTCTCGTTCTTGGACACCCAAGAAGCGGCCTTTCTTTGACGGGAAACTTTTACTTGTTTTTTGCCAGATGGAGGCGTGAGCGCCAGAGTTCGCGGCCGAGGGGGTTTTCTATCCATATTGTAACTGTGTAAATCGCCCTGGTAATTAATCCACAGATAATCACAAACAGGTGCCCGCTGTTATCGGAATAGTCCAGTCTATAAACACTACATTACATCGAAATCGAAATAAAGATATCCATAAAGGAATACGTCCCTGTCTCTATGACGACACACACACGTCCCCTAAATGTGAGTGGACATTGTAAACATACGGAGCTCCACTGTCAAATATCAGTCCGGACAACTCGACCATTGCCGCACAAGTACTGAAGCTCGACTGTAAACAGGGACGGCATCATTTCCGTTCACACTTTTTAGAGATAAGGCCGGAGTGTGTAGAGGATGGTATTACACAAGTATCCCAGCCTCAGTAGCCGTGTTTACGTCGGCGTACCATCACTGTTTACTCAACGTATCACGGGGGTAATACTCGACTCTACAGGAACCTGACTTAAACCGCTCATATTTATACTTAGGATTTAATCAAAGACAAACTATCAAATCTTTAAAATGTTCAGACTGGAGTGTGTGCCCCCCGGGGAGGGGGAGATAAGGGAGGGGGCTCTTGGCGGCGAAGAAGATACATGTATATCATGAGTCATTGACAAACGTGTATAGGTGTTGTATACATATATATAGTGCCGTCTCTCACGAACAAACATCGCACTGCTATATTTATCGTTTTTAATAAACCGGGAATTACTAACGGATGCATCCTGATTCGGTCGGCATTAAAATAAAGCAATTTCGTTTATTCCAGAGATTTATGTTTCTTGATAAAATTGAATAGAATGGTGATTCAGTGTAACACCTTTCCGTCTTGAATGTCACAAATGGGTTGTCTTACCACAACTAGCAACTTAAAATGGGGTAAATTACACAGACATCTATCTAAAATATGTAGTTCCATGATCTATACGCTCTGACAGACATGCGCACACCATTATAATAACAGATACAATATACATGTATACGAAATCTGAACTTACGTACTGGTCATATTCATTTACCAAAATTATATTCTATCGATTTTTACAATCGATTTTTGAACTAGTGAATATATCAGCTGATGTCTGTATTAGTTCCGTATATGTACAGTATCAGTCCGTGTATGTACAGTATCAGTCCGTGTATGTACGGTATCAGTCCGTGTATGTACAGTATCAGTACGTGTATGCACATTATCTGTCCGTATATGTACAGTATCAGTACGTTTACAGTATCTGTCTGTGTATGTACAGTATCAGTCCGTGTATATACGGTATCAGTACGTGTATGTACAGTATCAGTCCGTGTATGTACGGTATCAGTACGTGTATGTACGGTATCAGTACGTGTACAGTATCAGTCCGTGTATGTACAGTATCAGTCCGTGTATGTACAGTATCAGTCCGTGTATATACAGTATCAGTCCGTGTATGTACAGTATCAGTCCGTGTATATACAGTATCAGTACGTGTATGTACAGTATCAGTCCGTGTATGTACAGTATCAGTCCGTGTATGTACGGTATCAGTACGTGTACAGTATCAGTCCGTGTATGTACAGTATCAGTCCGTGTATGTACAGTATCAGTCCGTGTATGTACAGTATCAGTCCGTGTATATACAGTATCAGTCCGTGTATGTACAGTATCAGTCCGTGTATGTACGGTATCAGTCCGTGTATGTACAGTATCAGTACGTGTACAGTATCAGTCCGTATATGTACAGTATCAGTCCGTGTATGTACAGTATCAGTCCGTGTATGTACAGTATCAGTCCGTGTATGTACGGTATCAGTCCGTGTATCTACAGTATCAGTCCGTGTATGTACAGTATCATTCCGTGTATGTACAGTATCAGTACGTGTATGTACAGTATCAGTCCGTGTATGTACAGTATCAGTCCGTGTATGTACGGTATCAGTACGTGTACAGTATCAGTCCGTATATGTACAGTATCAGTCCGTGTATGTACAGTATCAGTCCGTGTATGTACGGTATCAGTCCGTGTATGTACAGTATCACTCCGTGTATGTACAGTATCAGTCCGTGTATGTACGGTATCAGTCCGTGTATGTACAGTATCTGTCCGTGTATGTACAGTCCGTGTATGTACAGTATCTGTCTGTGTATGTACAGTATCAGTCCGTGTATGTACGGTATCAGTACGTGTACAGTATCAGTCCGTGTATGTACAGTATCTGTCCGTGTACATTATCTGTCTGTGTATGTACAGTATCAGTCCGTGTATGTACAGTATCTGTCCGTATATGTACAGTATCACTCCGTGTATGTACAGTATCAGTCCGTGTATGTACAGTATCAGTTCGTGTATGTACAGTATCAGTCCGTGTATGTACAGTATCAGTCCGTGTATGTACAGTATCAGTTCGTGTATGTACAGTATCAGTTCGTGTATGTACAGTATCAGTTCGTGTATGTACGGTATCAGTACGTGTATGTACGGTATCAGTACGTGTATGTACGGTATCAGTACGTGTACAGTATCAGTCCGTGTATGTACAGTATCTGTCCGTGTATGTACAGTATCAGTCCGTGTATGTACGGTATCAGTACGTGTATGTACGGTATCAGTACGTGTATGTACGGTATCAGTACGTGTACAGTATCAGTCCGTGTATGTACAGTATCTGTCTGTGTATGTACGGTATCAGTCCGTGTACAGTATCAGTCCGTGTATTTACAGTATCAGTCCGTGTATGTATGGTATCAGTCCGTGTACAGTATCAGTCCGTGTATTTACAGTATCAGTCCGTGTATGTACAGTATCTGTCTGTGTATGTACGGTATCAGTACGTGTATGTACAGTATCAGTCCGTGTATGTACGGTATCAGTACGTGTACAGTATCAGTCCGTGTATTTACAGTATCAGTCCGTGTATGTACAGTATCAGTACGTGTACAGTATCAGTCCGTGTATTTACAGTATCAGTCCGTGTATGTACGGTATCAGTCCGTGTACAGTATCAGTCCGTGTATTTACAGTATCAGTACGTGTACAGTATCAGTCCGTGTATTTACAGTATCAGTCCGTGTATTTACAGTATCAGTCCGTGTATGTACGGTATCAGTCCGTGTATGTACAGTATCAGTACGTGTACAGTATCAGTCCGTGTATGTACAGTATCAGTTCGTGTATGTACAGTATCAGTTCGTGTATGTACAGTATCAGTTCGTGTATGTACGGTATCAGTCCGTGTATATACGGTATCAGTCCGTGTATGTACAGTATCAGTCCGTGTATGTACAGTATCTGTCTGTGTATGTACAGTATCAGTCCGTGTATGTACAGTATCAGTTCGTGTATGTACAGTATCAGTTCGTGTATGTACAGTATCAGTTCGTGTATGTACGGTATCAGTCCGTGTATGTACAGTATCAGTCCGTGTATGTACAGTATCAGTCCGTGTATGTACGGTATCAGTACGTGTATGTACGGTATCAGTACGTGTATGTACGGTATCAGTACGTGTACAGTATCAGTCCGTGTATGTACAGTATCTGTCCGTGTATGTACAGTATCAGTCCGTGTATGTACGGTATCAGTACGTGTATGTACGGTATCAGTACGTGTATGTACGGTATCAGTACGTGTACAGTATCAGTCCGTGTATGTACAGTATCTGTCTGTGTATGTACGGTATCAGTCCGTGTACAGTATCAGTCCGTGTATTTACAGTATCAGTCCGTGTATGTACGGTATCAGTCCGTGTACAGTATCAGTCCGTGTATTTACAGTATCAGTCCGTGTATGTACAGTATCTGTCTGTGTATGTACGGTATCAGTACGTGTATGTACAGTATCAGTACGTGTACAGTATCAGTCCGTGTATTTACAGTATCAGTCCGTGTATGTACGGTATCAGTACGTGTACAGTATCAGTCCGTGTATGTACAGTATCAGTTCGTGTATGTACAGTATCAGTTCGTGTATGTACAGTATCAGTTCGTGTATGTACGGTATCAGTCCGTGTATATACGGTATCAGTCCGTGTATGTACAGTATCAGTCCGTGTATGTACAGTATCTGTCTGTGTATGTACAGTATCAGTCCGTGTATGTACGGTATCAGTCCGTGTATGTACGGTATCAGTACGTGTACAGTATCAGTCCGTGTATGTACAGTATCAGTCCGTGTATGTACAGTATCAGTCCGTGTATGTACGGTATCAGTCCGTGTATGTACGGTATCAGTACGTGTACAGTATCAGTCCGTGTATGTACAGTATCAGTTCGTGTATGTACAGTATCAGTTCGTGTATGTACAGTATCAGTTCGTGTATGTACGGTATCAGTCCGTGTATATACGGTATCAGTCCGTGTATGTACAGTATCAGTCCGTGTATGTACGGTATCAGTCCGTGTATGTACGGTATCAGTCCGTGTATATACGGTATCAGTCCGTGTATTTACAGTATCAGTCCGTGTATGTACAGTATCAGTACGTGTACAGTATCAGTCCGTGTATTTACAGTATCAGTCCGTGTATGTACGGTATCAGTCCGTGTACAGTATCAGTCCGTGTATTTACAGTATCAGTACGTGTACAGTATCAGTCCGTGTATTTACAGTATCAGTCCGTGTATTTACAGTATCAGTCCGTGTATGTACGGTATCAGTCCGTGTATGTACAGTATCAGTACGTGTACAGTATCAGTCCGTGTATGTACAGTATCAGTTCGTGTATGTACAGTATCAGTTCGTGTATGTACAGTATCAGTTCGTGTATGTACGGTATCAGTCCGTGTATATACGGTATCAGTCCGTGTATGTACAGTATCAGTCCGTGTATGTACAGTATCTGTCTGTGTATGTACAGTATCAGTCCGTGTATGTACAGTATCAGTCCGTGTATGTACAGTATCAGTTCGTGTATGTACAGTATCAGTCCGTGTATGTACGGTATCAGTCCGTGTATGTACAGTATCAGTCCGTGTATGTACAGTATCAGTCCGTGTATGTACGGTATCAGTACGTGTATGTACGGTATCAGTACGTGTATGTACGGTATCAGTACGTGTACAGTATCAGTCCGTGTATGTACAGTATCTGTCCGTGTATGTACAGTATCAGTCCGTGTATGTACGGTATCAGTACGTGTATGTACGGTATCAGTACGTGTATGTACGGTATCAGTACGTGTACAGTATCAGTCCGTGTATGTACAGTATCTGTCTGTGTATGTACGGTATCAGTCCGTGTACAGTATCAGTCCGTGTATTTACAGTATCAGTCCGTGTATGTACGGTATCAGTCCGTGTACAGTATCAGTCCGTGTATTTACAGTATCAGTCCGTGTATGTACAGTATCTGTCTGTGTATGTACGGTATCAGTACGTGTATGTACAGTATCAGTACGTGTACAGTATCAGTCCGTGTATTTACAGTATCAGTCCGTGTATGTACGGTATCAGTACGTGTACAGTATCAGTCCGTGTATGTACAGTATCAGTTCGTGTATGTACAGTATCAGTTCGTGTATGTACAGTATCAGTTCGTGTATGTACGGTATCAGTCCGTGTATATACGGTATCAGTCCGTGTATGTACAGTATCAGTCCGTGTATGTACAGTATCTGTCTGTGTATGTACAGTATCAGTCCGTGTATGTACGGTATCAGTCCGTGTATGTACGGTATCAGTACGTGTACAGTATCAGTCCGTGTATGTACAGTATCAGTCCGTGTATGTACAGTATCAGTCCGTGTATGTACGGTATCAGTCCGTGTATGTACGGTATCAGTACGTGTACAGTATCAGTCCGTGTATGTACAGTATCAGTTCGTGTATGTACAGTATCAGTTCGTGTATGTACAGTATCAGTTCGTGTATGTACGGTATCAGTCCGTGTATATACGGTATCAGTCCGTGTATGTACAGTATCAGTCCGTGTATGTACGGTATCAGTCCGTGTATGTACGGTATCAGTCCGTGTATATACGGTATCAGTCCGTGTATATACGGTATCAGTCCGTGTATGTACAGTATCAGTCCGTGTATGTACAGTATCTGTCCGTGTATGTACAGTATCAGTCCGTGTATATACGGTATCAGTCCGTGTATGTACAGTATCAGTCCGTGTATGTACAGTATCAGTCCGTGTATATACGGTATCAGTCCGTGTATGTACAGTATCAGTCCGTGTATATACGGTATCAGTCCGTGTATATACGGTATCAGTCCGTGTATGTACAGTATCAGTCCGTGTATGTACAGTACATTTGTATCTGTCCGTGTATGTACAGTACATTTATATCTGTCCGTGTATGTTCATGTGTCCTGTAACAATCATTACTGTACACGTGTCCTTTATCATACATTGCTGTATTCGTATCATTCACCATACACTACAGTACACGTTTCTTGTATCATACATAACTGTGCATATGTCCTGTACCATGCATTACTGTACACGTGTCCTGTACCATACATGTACATTATTATACACGTGTCCTGTTCCATGCATGTACATTATTTTACACGTGTCCTGTTCCATCTTGTACATTATTGTACACCTAAGAAGCATACCGTACACCTGCCCGTACGGAAATGACAGCTCATCTAATTTTGAAGTGGTGGGATTTGTGAGTTATAACGGGATGTTTATGATGTTCGGGTTCTAGATCTGGGCCTATACAGATGAATGTGTGATAAGGCGATCCCCCATCCCACTGGGAACCAATGTACGGCTGCCAATTCCGACATATCGTCTTTTTTGAAGATTTGAAATGATCACAGTATGATAAAAATGTTTTGAATGCACGCTACATTTGAGCTATAAATAGAGTTATCTGTGAGAACGTTTTTGCGTGTAACACAGGTGCATGTGATATGTCAATATTACTAGGTTATCATATTTAATGTAACATTAAGCACATCTTTGTGTGTCAACTGGCAAGACATGCGCCACTCCCGTATAGATCTAAAAACGTGTATCAGGGTATTTTTGTTGTGGTAGCTACCTATCTTCCGAGTTGTATTGCAACGACCCGCGTCTCGCATCGATAAGAGCTGTCACAAATAAGACCGTTTTTTAGCTCACCTGCCCGAAGGGCAAGTGAGCTTATGCCGTGGTGCGGCGTCCGTCGTCCGTCCGTCCGTCCGTCCGTCCGTCCGTCTGGCCGTCCGGCCGTCCGGCGTCAACTTTTTCATTCAAACAACTTCTTCTCAATAACCAAGAGGCCCAGGGACTTGATATTGGGCCTGTAGCATGCTGGGGTGAAGGGCTACAAAGTTTGTTCAAATAAATGGCCTTGACCTTCATTCAAGGTCACATGGGTCAAATAGGCTATAATCTTCAAACGACTTCTTCTCAATAACCAAGAGGCCCATGGACTTGATATTGGGCTTGTAGCATGCTGGGGTGAAGGGCTACAAAGTTTGTTCAAATAAATGACCTTGACCTTCATTCAAGGTCATATGAGTCAAATAGGCTATAATCTTCAAACGACTTCTTCTCAATAACCAAGAGGCCCAGGGACTTGATATTGGGCCTGTAGCATGCTGGGGTGAAGGGCTACAAAGTTTGTTCAAATAAATGACCTTGACCTTCATTCAAGGTCAAATGGGTCAAATAGGCTATAATCTTCAAACGACTTCTTCTCAATAACCAAGAGGCCCATGGACTTGATATTTGGCCTGTAGCATGCTGGGGTGAAGGGCTACAAACTTTGTTCAAATAAATGACCTTGACCTTCATTCAAGGTCATATGAGTCAAATAGGCTATAATCTTCAAACGACTTCTTCTCAATAACCAAGAGGCCCAGGGACTTGATATTGGGCCTGTAGCATGCTGGGGTGAAGGGCTACAAAGTTTGTTCAAATAAATGACCTTGACCTTCATTCAAGGTCACATGGGTCAAATAGGCTATAATCTTCAAACGACTTCTTCTCAATAACCAAGAGGCCCATGGACTTGATATTTGGCCTGTAGCATGCTGGGGTAAAGAGCTACAAAGTTTGTTCAAATAAATGACCTTGACCTTCATTCAAGGTCACATGGGTCAAATAGGCTATAATCTTCAAACGACTTCTTCTCAATAACCAAGAGGCCCAGGGACTTGATATTGGGCCTGTAGCATGCTGGGGTGAAGGGCTACAAAGTTTGTTCAAATAATTGACCTTGACCTTCATTCAAGGTCACATGGGTCAAATAGGCTATAATCTTCAAACGACTTCTTCTCAATAACCAAGAGGCCCATGGACTTGATATTGGGCTTGTAGCATGCTGGGGTGAAGGGCTACAAAGTTTGTTCAAATAAATGACCTTGACCTTCATTCAAGGTCATATGAGTCAAATAGGCTATAATCTTCAAACGACTTCTTCTCAATAACCAAGAGGCCCAGGGACTTGATATTGGGCCTGTAGCATGCTGGGGTGAAGGGCTACAAAGTTTGTTCAAATAAATGACCTTGACCTTCATTCAAGGTCAAATGGGTCAAATAGGCTATAATCTTCAAACGACTTCTTCTCAATAACCAAGAGGCCCATGGACTTGATATTTGGCCTGTAGCATGCTGGGGTGAAGGGCTACAAACTTTGTTCAAATAAATGACCTTGACCTTCATTCAAGGTCATATGAGTCAAATAGGCTATAATCTTCAAACGACTTCTTCTCAATAACCAAGAGGCCCAGGGACTTGATATTGGGCCTGTAGCATGCTGGGGTGAAGGGCTACAAAGTTTGTTCAAATAAATGACCTTGACCTTCATTCAAGGTCACATGGGTCAAATAGGCTATAATCTTCAAACGACTTCTTCTCAATAACCAAGAGGCCCATGGACTTGATATTTGGCCTGTAGCATGCTGGGGTAAAGAGCTACAAAGTTTGTTCAAATAAATGACCTTGACCTTCATTCAAGGTCACATGGGTCAAATAGGCTATAATCTTCAAACGACTTCTTCTCAATAACCAAGAGGCCCAGGGACTTGATATTGGGCCTGTAGCATGCTGGGGTGAAGGGCTACAAAGTTTGTTCAAATAATTGACCTTGACCTTCATTCAAGGTCACATGGGTCAAATAGGCTATAATCTTCAAACGACTTCTTCTCAATAACCAAGAGGCCCAGCGACTTGATATTGGGCCTGTAGCATGCTGGGGTGAAGGGCTACAAAGTTTGTTCAAATAAATGACCTTGACCTTCATTCAAGGTCACATGGGTCAAATAGGCTGTAATCTTCAAACGACTTCTTCTCAATAACCAAGAGGGCCAGGGACTTGATATTGGGCCTGTAGCATGCTGGGGTGAAGGGCTACAAAGTTTGTTCAAATAAATGACCTTGACCTTCATTCAAGGTCACATGGGTCAAATAGGCTATAATCTTCATACGACTTCTTCTCAATAACCAAGAGGCCCAGGGACTTGATATTAGGCCTGTAGCATGCTGGGGTGAAGCACTACCAATTTTGTTCAAATAAATGACCTTGACCTACATTCAAGGTCACAGGGGTGAAATCGGCTCAAATCTGTAAACAATAATTTTGCGATAGCCAAGAGCCTCGAAGACCTGATATTAGGCCAATAGAATGCTGGAATGAAGGACTAGAAAATTTTTAATATGAATAAAACTAGCTTACAATGATATTTGAATAAAGAGGTAATCAACATAGTATCTTTAGAAATGACTTCAATCAACTTCAAAGTTGCTGTAGAGCCAGGTGAGCGATACAGGCCCATTGGGCCTCTTGTTTTATTTTATTTTACTGGCAGAAGATTTGGCGATTTACATAAAACATACTCATGTATAAATAATTCCATTTAACGACAGAATGTTACCTTATTTTCTTCACGGTACGTAACAAGGACAAGGGATCGATCCAGGGACCCGAGGTAGCCATTCCGGTGTCGTACTCTCCCGAGTACCAGTAGTTATAATTTATAACAAAAGAAAGTGCATGAAAATCATCGGTACAAAATATCCCTATGTATAGCAGTACATCCTACA
Organism: Pecten maximus; assembly: GCF_902652985.1. Classification (NCBI taxonomy): domain Eukaryota; kingdom Metazoa; phylum Mollusca; class Bivalvia; order Pectinida; family Pectinidae; genus Pecten; species Pecten maximus. Next base: position 11,294,927 of record NC_047021.1, read on the forward strand.
ACACGGTGTATCCTTCAATACAGCAAATCCTACAATACGATATCACCTACAGTCTGTTTATCCTACAATATGGTAAATCCTACTATACAGTACAATTGTATATCATACAATACCGTGTATCATACAATACGTGTATCATACAATACCGTGTATCATACAATACCGTGTATCATACAATACCGAGTATCATACAATACCGTGTATCATACAATACCGTGTATCATACAATACCGTGTATCAGACAATACCGTGTATCTTACAATACCGTATATCATACAATACAGTGTATCATACAATACCGTATATCATACAATACCGTGTATCATACAATACCGTGTATCATACAATACCGAGTATCATACAATACGTGTATCATACAATACCGTGTATCATACAATACAGTGTATCATACAATACAGTGTATCAGACAATACCGTGTATCTTACAATACCGTATATCATACAATACAGTGTATCATACAATACCGTGTATCATACAATACCGGGTATAATACAATACCGTGTATCATACAATACCGAGTATAATACAATACCGTGTATCATACAATACCGTGTATCATACAATATCGTGTATCATACGATACCGTGTATCATACAATACAGTGTATCCTACAATACCGTGTATCATACAATACCGTGTATCCTACAATACCGTGTATCATACAATACCGTATATCATACAATACCGTGTATCATACAATACCGTATATCATACAATACCGTGTATCATACAATACCGTCTATCATACAATACCGTGTATCATACAATACAGTGTATCATGCAATACCGTGTATCATACAATACCGAGGATAATACAAAAACCGTGTATCATACAATACCGTGTATCATACAATACCGAGAATCATACAATACCGTGTATCATACAATACCGTCTATCATACAATACCGTGTATCATACAATACAGTGTATCATGCAATACCGTGTATCATACAATACCGAGGATAATACAAAAACCGTGTATCATACAATACCGTCTATCATACAATACCGTGTATCATACAATACAGTGTATCATACAATTTAGTGTATCATACATTACAGTGTATCATACAATACCGTGTATCCTACATTACAGTGTATCATACAATACCGTGTATCCTACATTACAGTGTATCATACAATACCGAGTATCATACAATACAGTGTATCATACAATACCGTATATCATACAATACCGTGTATCATACAATACCGTATATCATACAATACCGTGTATCATACAATACCGTGTATCATACAATACCGTGTATCATACAATCCGAGAATCATACAATACCGTCTATCATACAATACCGTGTATCATACAATACAGTGTATCATGCAATACCGTGTATCATACAATACCGAGGATAATACAAAAACCGTGTATCATACAATACCGTGTATCATACAATACCGAGAATCATACAATACCGTGTATCATACAATACCGTCTATCATACAATACCGTGTATCATACAATACAGTGTATCATGCAATACCGTGTATCATACAATACCGAGGATAATACAAAAACCGTGTATCATACAATACCGTCTATCATACAATACCGTGTATCATACAATACAGTGTATCATACAATTTAGTGTATCATACATTACAGTGTATCATACAATACCGTGTATCCTACATTACAGTGTATCATACAATACCGAGTATCATACAATACAGTGTATCATACAATACCGTGTATCCTACAATACCGTGTATCATACAATATCGTGTATCATACCATACAGTGTATCATACAATACCGAGTATAATACAATACCGTGTATCATACATTACAGTGTATCATACAATACCGTGTATCCTACATTACAGTGTATCCTACAATACCGAGTATCATACAATACAGTGTATCATACAATACCGTGTATCCTACAATACCGTGTATCATACAATATCGTGTATCATACAATACAATGTATCATACAATACTGTGTATCAAACAATATCGTGTATCATACAATATCGTGTTTCATATAATACAGTGTATCATACAATACAGTGTGGCATACAATACAGTGTATCATATCATACCGTGTATCATACAATACAGTGTATCATACAGTACAGTGTATCATACAGTACAGTGTATCATACAATACAGTGTATCATACGATACCGTGTATCATACCATACCGTGTATCATACCATACCGTGTATCATATCATACCGTGTATCATACCATACCGTGTATCATATCATACCGTGTATCATATCATACCGTGTATCATACCATACCGTGTATCATATCATACCGTGTATCATACCATACCGTGTATCATATCATACCGTGTATCATATCATACCGTGTATCATACAGTACAGTGTATCATACAGTACAGTGTATCATACAATACAGTGTATCATACAATACCGTGTATCATATCATACCGTGTTTCATACAATACCGTGTATCATATCATACCGTGTTTCATATCATACCGTGTATCATATCATACCGTGTATCATACAATACAGTGTATCATACAATATCGTGTATCATACGATACCGTGTATCATACAATACCGTGTATCATATCATACCGTGTTTCATATCATACTGTGTATCATACAATACAGTGTATCATACAATACCGTGTATCATATCATACCGTGTTTCATATCATACTGTGTATCATACCATACCGTGTTTCATATCATACTGTGTATCATACAATACCGTGTATCATATCATACCGTGTATCATACAATACAGTGTATCATATCATACCGTGTTTCATATCATACCGTGTATCATACCATACCGTGTATCATATCATACCGTGTATCATACAGTACAGTGTATCATATCATACCGTGTATCATACAATACAGTGTATCATACAGTACAGTGTATCATACAGTACAGTGTATCATACAGTACAGTGTATCATACAGTACAGTGTATCATACAGTACAGTGTATCATACAATACCGTGTATCATATCATACCGTGTATCATATCATACCGTGTATCATACAATACAGTGTATCATACAGTACAGTGTATCATACAGTACAGTGTATCATACAATACAGTGTATCATACGATACCGTGTATCATACAATACCGTGTATCATACAATACCGTGTATCATATCATACCGTGTATCATACCATACCGTGTATCATACCATACCGTGTATCATATCATACCGTGTATCATACCATACCGTGTTTCATACAATATCGTGTATCATACAATACAGTGTATCATACAATACCGTGTATCCTACAATACCGTGTATCGTACAATACGATGTATCCTACAATACCGTGTATCATATAATACAGTGTGTCATACAATACCGTGTATCATACAATATCGTGTATCATACAATACCGTGTATCATACAATACCGAGTATCATACAATACAGTGTATCATACAATACAGTGTATCCTACATTACAGTGTATCATACAATACAGTGTATCCTACAATACCGAGTATCATACAATACCGTGTATCATACAATACCGTGTATCCTACATTACAGTGTATCATACAATACTTTGTATCATACAATATCGATGTATCATACAATAACAGTGTATCCGTCACATAATACAGTGTATCTGAAATATAGGTGATCATACAATATAATAGTCTTTTTTCTGATCGTATACAGAATGCTGCGTTCCTATTCGTCAACCTGATCCGCCCTATCTATAGATAAATATTCCAGGAGTCAATGTCAATGCGCCACCTAGAGGAACTACTGCCGTTTTTCGTGAATGGAATTCCTCATTATTACTAGTATTATTGTTTACGCTCACTGTCATTTACTGTTGTAAACAAAAGCGAACTACAACAACGTTAGCTATTTTAATACAAGAGGAAAAATAAAACAATTACCCGGGATGGGCTTGTCATGGTACATACTGAATTGCGGACGAAAATGCCAGGCACTATTTCACTATGGTGTTCCGTTCGGACCAAATTTCCAATATCGCGAAAACGCGATGACGAAGGAGCGAAGAAGCGAAGGAGTGAAGAAGCGAAAACACGATGGCGAAGGAGTGAAGTTCCATCGCTCCTTCGCCATCGTGTTTTCGCTCCTTTGTCATCGTATTTTCGCTGCTTGGCTTCTTCGCTCCTTTGCGTTCGAAAATACGATGGTAAAGGAGCGAAAAAACGATGGCGAATGAGCGAAGTTCAATCGCTCCTTCGCCATCGTGTTTTCGCTCTTTGGCGTTTAGGGCGAAGGAGCGATATTAGAAATTAGGCCCTAACGGAACACCATAATATCACTACTGGGCATGACGCACAATGTAAACAAAAGATTTGTCACGTAGATATGCTGCTCTACGTGTGGGACTCCGGTTATTTCATCACTGGCTTTTCTTAGCTTACAACCTCTAGATTGCTGTGTCCTTCTTTGTTTCACAACTGCACATTTTTCTTTCGAAAGTGACGAGACCTGCTCACGAATACATTTTCCCATATGCTGAATGTTGCGCGAAACAGCTGTCTGTGACGTCACGTACGTTTTGAACGCAGTGATTTTAAAAAATAATCCGTAATTGATTCGTTTGTTTATACAATGTACATTGGTTTTTGTTTTTCTGTTGTAATAAGAAATTAATTAAAAGCAATGATAGGAATAGTTTTTAGTTTCATGCTGGTAACATTGTAAACGTATTTACGCGTACTTATTCAGTTTGCGATTCGGTCCAACATGAAGCTGAAAGATATTCCTTTCAAGGTGTATCCTTAAATACGATACAGTGTATCCTTACAATAATATGTATCAAACAATAGAGTATCTCTTAAAACATGATGTATCCTACAATACAGTGTGATGTCTGCAGTGGTATTTTGTTTATCTCCTTTGCTTACTGTATAAAAGAAGTGTCTGTCTTCCGATTAAATTACGGCAGTGTTTGCTAAAATGCCACAATTATTGATAAAACACTCGTGATTAAAAAATCACAAAATTCTTTATTAATAAAATAACTGGAATATTTCACTTCCCAAAATACAACATTGATTTGTATATTACAAACTACATTGTACCTGTACTCTTATATGTAATGGTACTGTAATCATGACATTGATAAGGCACATAGATGTTGAATGATACAAGTACATCCAGACAGGTAAATATTGTAGACACGAGACATACATCCTTGTTAATGTTGTAGACACGTGACATTCATACCGGTAAATGTAGTAGACACGTGACATTCATCCCGGTAAATATTGTAAACACGTAACAAACAAAGACACCCCAGTGAATGTTTTAGACATGTGACATACATCCCGGTGAATGTTTTAGACACGTGACATACAAAGACATCCCAGGGAATGTTTTAGACACGTGACATACATCCCGGTGAATGTTTTAGACACATGACATACAAAACATTCCGATGAATGCTGTAGGCACGTGACACACATTCTGGTGATTGTTTTTTACCTGTGTCGCATATGTAAAATGTTATTTGTGATACATTATGTGTATAGTTAGGCGATTTTAGATGAATATGTTGGCCAAAATGATACTTACAAAATGTATGTCGTTTATGTTTACGACACCAACTCTTGGTTTCATAAAAGATACAGTAATAAGTGTTTGTTTTCTTCCCATGGTGCATCACTTTTTCGAGACATAATTTCATTATCATGGAAGCCAAGTAAGAGGTAAAGTCTTTATGGAAACTCTAGTGCCATACCTGTTCAATTGTACAAACATTGTACAAACACACAAGTAATAGATGGTCAAGTACATGAATGAAAATCGAATGGAAAATTTACAAAAAGGTGTGAAACTCGCAATAGAACTAATATACAACACATATAATACATGGATTATATAAACGAAATTGGAATTTTCTAATAAATACTATAAATAAATAGGGTTTCACTAATAAAACTCATATTTCTAATCGGTTTTTAGAAACAAATATATGACCATGAACAGGCTTTCACATCGCATGTCTGTAAACTTGCCAGAAATCTACATACATGGCCTTACAGTTGTACATACAAATCAGTAGAATGAAAACCTCTCGTGTTCACAAAATGGTTGTCATTATTCGAGCAATTTCAGAACTTGTACACACATAAACACAACAAAATATTGTTATACATTTTGACAGTGCGGGTAATGTACACCTATACATAGATTATAGGTCACTTCATTCTGAGATGTACACATGTGGATTCCAGCAGGTGAGATGATGATCTGTTCCTTACTACATTATGCACCACATATCCGGCGGTACCACATCCACGGCACTATCTTACTCGCACAGTGTCAGGATTCAACAGAGTTCACAAAGGGAGATAACTCGCCATCATCATATAAAATACTGTTTTGATTGGTATTGTGGGAGGTTTGGTCTCGGAGGAAGAGGAGGAGGGAGAGGCGAAGGGCCTGTCATTTGAGGTAAATCCACATCCGCATCATACGAGTGAACATCCGGTCTGAGTGGGCGTGGCATGTCCTCGTGGAATACTACTTCCTTTGTAGGAGAGAGACGGTGAGGGTGGGGCGGCACATATGTATAGCCTTTCATTTCTGTCGGCTTCGGATTCAGTTCTGGTAACTTTGTGTATCTAAAATAATGAAAAAATAATCTTATGAAAAATTCAATGTATGACCATTGCAATACAATATAGACAAAATCTTACAAGCCAAAGTTACCAATTACTACGCAAACGCTACGATTAAATTGTAGTAGAAAACGTGTATCGGCCGGCACATCTCTTACGATTTTACTCCCGGTATACTGTATGTCCTTTAGGTGTAATAATTTACCTTGTGTCCAGCCACTGGTCATGGGAGGGCGTGTAACCCTGACTATGTAGCTCTGACGACGGTAGGGTCATTGGGTGCATTGTATACCAGGGCTGGGTCTGACCCTCTCGGGAATGATTATCACCGTGGTGCCGGTCCATTGGAATCCTCGTATTAGCAATAACCCCTGATTGGAAAAACGTAACACATTATTAGAGTGATTCTCCTTGCACTTCCCCGAAAAATTCATGCAATAACATCAAATCTAAAGATTTATTTTATCTAGAAAGGTGATAACTTGTGCGTCACTGATTACATGTACGTAGAGCGAAAATTCAAACGGCAGGTGTATCACAGGTCAGGTGGGGGTAACTAACGAACGTTTGGTAACTAATGAGAGTCTGGTAACTAACGAGAATCTAACCAAGGTTTGGTAACTAACGAGAGTTTGGTAACTAACGAGAATTTAACGAGGGTTTGTAACTAACGGAAGATTGGTAATAACGAAAGTTTCAATAAATACATCTTTAACTCACTAACATCTTTATCAAAATGACAATAGTACGGTAAGTAAAACGTTCGCCAAGAGAGTTTGACTCTCTGCCAATACATATAATAGGTTGTATATATATACATTTGTACGACATAGCTGTTATATTATAAAACATGATATAATTAGAAAAGGTATGTTCGGGTAAGAAAAAAAATAAAGGTCGGCCCTTTTTAAGTTGCCAAAAAGTAGGATTGCGTCAGCATGAGGCTTTTCTTAGATGTTGCCCCGTCCCTTTCTGAAGTGCCCGTGGGTGAGGGTGCCTTAGCTACATTGGTGGTGAAGTCTTACCCGGGGGTTTGTTATGATTTGACCGGGTAGAGCTTGAACCCCTACTAGAGGTACCCGGGGGTTGGGAGGAAGTGTTTGGTCGTGGGTTTCTCCGTTTCCAGCAGGAGTATGTGAGGTAGCACAGTACAAACATGATTGACACGGTAGAAATGAGAGAACCAGCGATGATGACAGTGTCTCTCCTTCGCTTTTCTTCCTCTCGGACCTTCTCCTCATACGTCTTCCCTGGCGGAGAGGGTGTCGGCCTCGCATTTCCTACAGATAAAAAGATTAAGTGTATATTCTATGGCTCTTAATAATTACCAGGCTTTTACAGGTACTGTAGGCCAGACTAGAGGAGATCGTTGGATGGTTTTAACGGCGACAAGGCGGATATTCGTAAGCGTTGTAGTCTTTAATTCAATTATGCAAATTCAATAACAGTGTAGCCCTAAAGCAAGCGATCTACAAACGATAACATTCTTTCAGATATTTCGGTTCTTCAAGTAAAAGATTGAATCCTACTTTGTAAGTGACCTTGAAAATACGTCAAAATTTTCGTTATTCCAAGCAGCTGCTAGTTAAGTGTCATAACTATCAACCAAATCGTCCTTATCTTAGCCGGACGGACTATCATACAGTTGTATGTATTCTATGTAGGGCAGGGTGGCCGTTCCCAGGGTTCGACTCACCTTTAGTGTTGTTTTTGGAGCAGTAGGGTTTCACCTGCAGATCAATTGTGTATTTATCTCCCTTGTATTTCTTCAGTTCCTTGAAAACGAGTTTCAGGTCGTTGTTACTAGAACACCATAACAATGGCGGGAATGTGTGACAGTCGAACGTCTACAATAAAATATTCAATGTACAATGTATATCAATATGCATATCCCGGGATAAAGAAACATATAAAATCAGACATTTATATAACTGTTTATAACAGAATAACGCCTAACACTAACCCTGACCCGAAACCACGCAAACGGCTAAGGGTCAGCCAAGCAAAATGTCAAATATCCTTATGGAAAATAAAGTCGTCCAAAATAAACCTAATAAGAATGGATGTAGCAACTTCAACAAGACAAGAAATTTGATGTCGCCTAGTAATTATAATAATTATCATCTTTGTTTGACGTCGCCTTGTAAATATCTCACCTGTATTTGACGTCGCCTGGTAAATATCTCACCTGTATTTGACGTCCCCTGGTAAATATCTCGCCTGTATTTGACGTAACCTGGTAAATATCTCACCTTTATTTGACGTAAACTGGTAAATATCTCACCTGTATTTGACGTCGCCTGGTAAATATCTCGCCTGTATTTGACGTAACCTGGTAAATATCTCACCTTTATTTGACGTCGCCTGGTAAATATCTCACCTTTATTTGGCGTAACCTGGTAAATATCTCACCTGTATTTGACGTAACCTGGTAAATATCTCACCTGTATTTGACGTCGCCTGGTAAATATCTCACCTTTATTTGACGTAACCTGGTAAATATCTCACCTGTATTTGACGTAACCTGGTAAATATCTCACCTGTATTTGACGTAAGCTGGTACATGTAAATATCTCACCTGTATTTGACGTCGCCTGGTAAATATCACACCTGTATTTGACGTCCCCTGGTAAATATCTCACCTGTATTTGACGTAACCTGGTAAATATCTCACCTGTATTTGATGTAACCCGGTAAATATCTCACCTGTATTTGACGTAAGCTGGTACATGTAAATATCTCACCTGTATTTGACGTAACCTGGTAAATATCTCACCTGCTAAACGTCGAACATATGGCCTTTACAACACTCATCCAGTAAAATCCCTAATCTTAAATTGACGTTAGCCACGTGATCAGCAAAGCCCTTACCTTGGGTGTTTTCGTCGGCTATATCACCAGTAAAGTTCCAATCTTTGGTTCGACATTGGCCACGTGACCAGTTAAGTCCTCACCTTTGGGTTGACGTTGGTAACGTGACCAGTTAAGTCCTCACCTTTGGATTGATGTCGGCCACGTGACCAGTAAAGTCCTCACCTTTGGATTGATGTCTGCCACGTGACCAGTATATCCCTTACCTTTGGTTTGACGTCGGCGAGACCGTCGTGGTAGATCATTTTGAAGTGACAGCTGTGGATGGTGAAGGTATTGATCTTTACACAAAGACTACAACGCTGTTCCCACATGGTGTCACTCCAGGTGGACTTGGTGAAGGTCACCTCGCACTTACTTCCTGTCACAGCCGTGTTAGAGCTGACATCGTAAATACTATCAAACTCGTAATAATGTGGCTGATTACAGGAACGGGACGAGTTGGTATTCACTGCAACATACGATACAATATATTTATATAGCTTAGTTTTACAATAACTATTTTCATGACCAGTAGCACATCTGGTAATTTGGAGGAACATAACTCGTTTACTTATGATATGTAAATCTTGAAAATGTAGATTTACGAAAAATTTTAATAATTCTCTTGAAAGTGGCATGCAGACCATACAAATATTTAAATGAATTTGTGGTATCAGTGTGGTTGAATGTCTTTAATGATAGAGACTCAAGTTACTGTACAATATGTGTTGTTAGTGTGGTGTTTTAATGTTGTATCTCAGAGAACGAAGAATTTCTGGATTTTTCCTTTTCATCTCACCCACAGCCAAAATATATGTATATTAAACCAACTGCACGGATATTGTTAGATGTTATGGGTGATACAGATTGAAAACTCGGAACTCATCTTTAAGATTTACGATCATCGCAGTCCGCATTTGATCAGCATATAATTATGCTTGTCAATAATACGATTTAGTATATTAACAAGCATCTAGAATATAGGAACATAGTTTGCTTATAATACTGGGACGGGTGATCGTGTTTATTCTATCATACAAGAAAAGGAAACTTTAATACTGTTCCTATGAAATGGGTCAATAACAGTGTAGGCCTGAAAGCAAGCGATCTACTGACGATAAAATTCTTTCAAATCTTTCGGTTCTTCAAGACAATGATTGAATGTTTCACATCGATGTCAATATTTTTTTGTTATTTAAAACAGCTGCTAGTAAAGTGACTCCAAACTACGATATAATCGTCTCTCTGACTCCAAACTACGATATAATCATCTCTCCGACTCCAAACTACGATATAAACGTCTCTCCGACTCCAAACTACGATATAATCGTCTCTCAGACTCCAAACTACGATATAATCATCTCTCCGACTCCAAACTACGATATAAACGTCTCTCCGACTCCAAACTACGATATAATCGTCTCTCAGACTCCGAACTACAATATCATCGTCTCTCCGATTTTAAACTACGATATCATCGTCTCTCCGACTCCAAACTACGATATAATCGTCTCTCCGACTCTAAACTATGATATAATCGTCTCTCCGACTCCAAACTACGATATACTCGTCTCTCCGACTCCAAACTACGATATACTCGTCTCTCCGACTCCAAACTACGATATAATCGTCTCTCCGACTCAAACCTACGATATAATCGTCTCTCCGACTCTCAACTACGATATAATCGTCTCTCAGACTCCAAACTACGATATAATCGTCTTTCCGACTCCAAACTACGATATAATCGTCTCTCCGACTCCAAACTACGATATAATCGTCTCTCCGACTCCAAACTACGATATAAACGTCTCTCCGACTCCAAACTACGATATAAACGTCTCTCCGACTCCAAACTACGATATAATCGTCTCTCCGACTCCAAACTACGATATAATTGTCTCTCAGACTCTAAACTTCGATATGATCGTCTCTCCGACTCCAAACTACGATATCATTTTCTCTCAGACTCCAAACTACGATATGATCGTCTCTCTGACTCCAAACTACGATATAACCGTCTCTCCGACTCCAAACTACGATATAATCGTCTCTCCGACTCCAAACTACGATACAATCGTCTCTCAGACTCCAAACTACGATATAAACGTCTCTCCGACTCCAAACTACGATATAAACGTCTCTCCGACCCCAAACTACGATATAATCGTCTCTCCGACTCCAAACTACGATATAATTTTCTCTCAGACTCCAAACTACGATATAATCGTCTCTCAGACTCCAAACTACGATATAATCGTCTCTCAGACTCCGAACTACAATAGCATCGTCTCTCCGACTTTAAACTACGATATAATCGTCTCTCCGACTCTAAACTATGATATAATCGTCTCTCAGACTCCAAACTACGATATACTCGTCTCTCCGACTCAAAACTACGATATAATCGTCTCTCCGACTCAAAACTACGATATAATCGTCTCTCCGAATCTCAACTACGATATAATCGTCTCTCCGACTCCAAACTACGATATAATCGTCTCTCCGACTCCAAACAACGATATAATCGTCTCTCAGACTCCAAACTACGATATAATCGTTTCTCCGACTCCAAACTACGATATAATCGTCTCTCCGACTCCAAACTACGATATAATCGTCTCTCCGACTCCATACTACGATATAATCGTCTCTCCGACTCCAAACTACGATATAATCGTCTCTCCGACTCCAAACTACGATATAATCGTCTCTCCTACTCTAAACTACGATATAATCGTCTCTCCGACTCCAAACTACGATATAAACGTCTCTCCGGCTCCAAACTACGATATAAACGTCTCTCCGACTCCAAACTACGATATAATTGTCTCTCAGACTCTAAACTACGATATGATCGTCTTTCCGACTCCAAACTACGATATAATCGTCTCTCCGACTCCAAACTACGATATAATCGTCTCTCCGACTCCAAACTACGATACAATCGTCTCTCAGACTCCAAACTACGATATAAACGTCTCTCAGACTCCAAACTACGATATAATCGTCTCTCCGACCCCAAACTACGATATAATCGTCTCTCCGACTCCAAACTACGATATAATCGTCTCTCAGACTCCAAACTACCACATAATCGTTTCTCAGACTCCTAGCTACGATATATACCAAACATGTTCGTCTCTCCGACTTCTACCCATATCCTGTTTGTCGTTTGTCCGAATCCTAACGACATCATGGACTTCTCTACAACTCGCCGAATCTCAATGTGGCGTCTCCTATCAAATACTATATTAATATGATCACTGTCCGTTATCGAATCCCGGGTTTGTAATGGTATCAGCTATTTCCCGCTATAACGCATTAAAAAGCTTTTGAACATATTCGTAGTATGTAATATCAGTGTGTCGTGATGAAGTGTACCGTCTATGTGTATGTAGCAAGTGTCATACTAGTTGGTTATACCTTGTTTATAACCATTAAAATATATTTCTTAATAAATTACGGAACACCACCATTGAAGTTACATATACATACAGTACAATAGCCTGGCGGATGCAACAGTGTATCTTAACGTATTATGGGCCGAATAACACTGTTTCGGTGCGTTTTTAGAAGGTAAAATTTTCTGTCATTGTATCTTAACGTATTATGGGCCGAACAACACTGTTTCAGTGCGTTTTTAGAAGGTAAAATTTTACATAATACTGTAGATACATGTAGTTTAAAATTCCTTTGTAATTGAAAAATGGCTATTTATATATATAACTATATCTGAAATTTATTAGAAATCAATGTGGATGTGTCTTGCGATGCTGGTAGATATATAAAATGAAAAGTTTTACAGAGTGTTTCACGTGTGGACAATCAGGAGTGTATAGGCACACAGTCAGACCTCGGTCACGACTCCTGATGGAATGCGAACCTAATCAATACTTCATTACGAGCGGTATTACACATGATGCACGTGTAATGATGCCTGCGCGTGCGGTAATGTATACTAAACATATCAGGTATCATGATACTAACAACGTTAAATGTCTGATAGGTGATGTACACGTCATTACATACACATTTGTTGTAGACCGTCTGTTAATGGGAGGGCGCTCCAACACACAAGGGAGACAACTATCACTGGCCAGTGTAGCAGCAATCCCTGGACCGGTGTTGTCATATTCACGCATAGATCTACAAAGACAACAAGGTGATACATATTCTGATATCGTCATACTCTTAAGAGAAGCGGTAAAGATAGTTAGCCAATTTTTAAAACAAAACAAGTTTAATGGCAGGAAATAATTGGTACACTTCACTGTCACCTGTTATCAATCGCAACATCTCGGGGGAAATTCCCGGCAACACTCCGGAGTAGATTTCCGAGTGTTGCCGGAATTTTCCCGAGATGTTGCGATTGACCTGTTATGTATCATTTCCAGATTAATAAGGTATCCCTTTGAGTTGAAATCATATATTGAAGCTGTCAACGATGATCAGAGTGTTTATTTTCTCCCATTCTATCAATACTTACACAAATGTAGTGTTAAAGCAATAGAGATCAATATTGGTGATATTTTACCTGATTTATACTTTAAATTCCATTACAAGTCTAAACTGTTTTAATAACTAAAAGACATTTCCTTAAATATATAAAGATATGTACCAATGCAGTCAGTGTCGGTTTGACACATCGCTTCATTGCAAATATTTAGATGACGTTAGACTTTTGCTGGAATGACGTGATCTTAGTTGAAGAAATAGCCAATCTATATGTTGTTTTATGACTTGGCAACATGTGTAGGTCTATATTTATTCTATCATATCATATAATTCCAAAGGAACACACTCGATATGTAATGGAAAACGTTTGATTTAAAACTATATACAGGACCAACGCCATAGCAAGCGTCAACATGTTCAAGAGTATTTCTAAAACGACGTGGGTCATAGTTTGACTATTCGGCTAAACGTAATTTACAGTAGAGTGATTTATAATCACTATTTGTCATTTTCGTCATGAAGATATCACAACTGGAAATGAGGTATTGATATGAATGTTCTAAGCCTGTTCAGACTGCTGTCTGTGAACCTCCACCTTGTCTGTTCCCGCCATTAGATACGCTACATTACGTCATCAATGCTCGTCTACAAGAACATGATACTTTACAAAAACATTGAGTGTTTGGTCAAATTTCACCGCGATGTTTACTTACCTCGTTACATCATAACTGGTAACAAGATGTGCAGTACTGTTAATGTGTCAAATCTCGTTTAGTCTCGGTTATTCTCGCCTTTATGACGCGACTCTGTCTTGGAGATCATCACAACAGCACCTGTTCTGAAAAAAAAGAACTATTTTAGACATTCTTTTTTAAAGCACAATGTATAACGTTTAAGGCAAGAGGCGAAAATCCACAATTAGCTACATGAACAAGTATATTTTCATATACATGTAATTAGGATACTTGTTAGGCCTATTCATAAATAAAAGACTAAAATGGTTTCCTTTTTCTTTGTTGATATATATTTCCATTTTTCAGTTCGGAACGTTAATTTTGGAAAGATAAAAGTGAAAAAGATACCGTACACTTTAACATTTAGTACATAATGTTTGTTTGCTGGGTTTATCGCCCCGTCAACAAACCAGGGACATTTTAAGGCGGTGTCTCCTTGTAATAGCTGGTGACTGCATACGAAGGGCCGACACATGTCGTTTAGAAGAATTAGGGTAAAGTATCTTGTCCAAGGACACAATCACGACAGCACAGGGCAAGGATATGCACCGACACATGTAAAACAAAATGCACCCTCCCCCCCAAAAACAAACAACCTCTTATAATGGGGAGACATACCATACAGGATTCGAACCCGTTACACTGTCACCAGTACAGCTGTCACCAGTACATCAGTCACCAGTAAATCAGTTACTACCGCTTAGTCCACACAACTGATTCGTCAATGTGGACGGTCTTGTACATCATTTAAGATTGTTGCATATATATACATAGGTAATGCACGACTTTCCCCATATGTGCTGATCAAAGTTGAACACGACAGGTCATTCAGATCGGACTATACAGGAAGTCTCGTTGTCGATGTTTATCTGACCTTAAGGAGACATAGTACCGTCTTACACTATATTCTCTAATTCTACGAGTATATTAAAACAACATGACAATTAATGATAATTGCTTGGGCAGACTTTACTTTGATGTAGAGATCCTTTACTTTTCATTTGAATTAGGCCACATTTCAACAGAGTATTCAAACACTTATCTTATTTGCAGACTATATGCTATCTAGTCTAGGACTGAGCCAACCGTAATGCGCAAACGATGTTTACCTACCCCACAAACTCGCCCCCTCCACATGGAGGGCGTGTCTGTAGAATTAAACATGATTTGTCCCAGGTGCTGATGCAAATGCTAAATTAAGACTTCGTGCATGCGTTTAATACACATGTGTACGCCGTCACGCGTTCGTTGGTGTGTCGGTAGATAATAAACCCACGTGTACGCTGTCACGTGTTCGTTGGTGTGTCGGTAGATTATAAACACAAATGAGTACGCCGTCACGCGTTCGTTGGTGTGTCGGTAGATTATAAACACACGTGTACGCCGTCACGTGTTCGTTGGTGTGTCGGTAGATTATAAACACGCGTGTACGCCGTCACGTGTTCGTTGGTGTGTCGGTAGATTATAAACACACGTGTACGCCGTCACGCGTTCGTTGGTGTGTCGGTAGATTATAAACACACGTGTACGCCGTCACGTGTTCGTTGGTGTGTCGGTAGATTATAAACCCACGTGTACACCGTCACGTGTCCGTTGGTGTGTCGGTAGATTATAAACACACGTGGACGCAGTCACGTGTTCGTTGATGTGTCGATAGATTATAAACACACATGACCACGCCGTCACGCGTTCGTTGGTGTGTCGGTAGATTATAAACACACGTGTACGCCGTCACGCGGTCGTTGGTATGTCGGTAGATTATAAACACACATGGGTACGCCGTCACGTGTTCGTTGGTGTGTCGGTAGATTGTAAACACACGTGTACGCCGTCACGTGTTCGTTGGTGTGTCGGTAGATTATAAACACACGTGTACGCCGTCACGCGTTCGTTGGTGTGTCGGTAGATTATAAACACACGTGTACGCCGTCACGTGTTCGTTGGTGTGTCGGTAGATTATAAACACACGTGTACGCCGTCACGTGTTCGTTGGTGTGTCGGTAGATTATAAACCCACGTGTACACCGTCACGTGTCCGTTGGTGTGTCGGTAGATTATAAACACACGTGGACGCAGTCACGTGTTCGTTGATGTGTCGATAGATTATAAACACACATGACCACGCCGTCACGCGTTCGTTGGTGTGTCGGTAGATTATAAACACACGTGTACGCCGTCACGCGGTCGTTGGTATGTCGGTAGATTATAAACACACATGGGTACGCCGTCACGTGTTCGTTGGTGTGTCGGTAGATTGTAAACACACGTGTACGCCGTCACGTGTTCGTTGGTGTGTCGGTAGATTATAAACCCACGTGTACACCGTCACGTGTCCGTTGGTGTGTCGGTAGATTATAAACACACGTGGACGCAGTCACGTGTTCGTTGATGTGTCGATAGATTATAAACACACATGACCACGCCGTCACGCGTTCGTTGATGTGTCGGTAGATTGTAAACACACGTTTACGCCGTTCAGCGTTCGTTGGTGTGTCGGTAGATTATAATCACAAATGAGTACGCCGTCACGTGTTCGTTGGGTGTCGAAGGGTTAGAAACACACGTGTACGCCTTCTAGCGTTCGTTGGGTGTCGAAGGGTTATAAACACATGTGTACGACGTCACGTGTTCGTTGCTGAGTCGGTAGATTATTAACACACATGTGTACGACGTCACGCGTTCGTTGGGTGTCGATGGGTTATAAACACATGTGTACGACGTCAGTGATGATAGAGACTAATGACTTGACATGCCACACACACGAGAACGTAGGTAATTGATACCCGCGCAATTAAATCCACAACACTTCACCTCACTTAATACGGCGCGCGTGCGACGAGTTAACTGACGCCTTCTGTATCAATTAGGAGGGCGGTCATTAGCATAATCACATGCAATTTACCCTGGGTCAAACAGGGGCAAGGCTTGAGACATAACGTACTGACACACTCTCGCGAGAAAAAAATTATTATATTACGTTACTTTACGCATGGGATTATAGTTCTTATTTACCTAACGTCTTATCTGTTGGTTGTATTTGTTAGATTCCTCAGAGTAAAATGTGACATCAAAACGAATCCTCAGAGTAAAATGTGATATCAAAACGAATATCTACAACTTAATCAAACTTATTTATCAAGTTAAACAACCCGATGTAATTATAACGGCTGTATGTAATGCACGCACGGATGATGTACATGTATATAATGTACACACGGATGATGTACATGTATATAATGTACACACGGATGATGTATATAATGTACACACGGATGATGTATATGATGTACACACGGATGATGTATATAATGTACACACGGATGATGTATATAATGTACACACGGATGATGTATATAATATACACACGGATGATGTATATGATGTACACACGGATGATGTATATAATGTACACACGGATGATGTACATGTATATAATGTACACACGGATGATGTATATAATGTACACACGGATGATGTATATAATGTACACACGGATGATGTATATGATGTACACACGGATGATGTACATGTATATAATGTACACACGGATGATGTATATGATGTACACACGGATGATGTACATGTATATAATGTACACACGGATGATGTACATGTATATAATGTACACACGGATGATGTATATAATATACACACGGATGATGTATATAATGTACACACGGATGATGTATATAATGTACACACGGATGATGTACATGTATATAATGTACACACGGATGATGTACATGTATATAATGTACACACGGATGATGTACATGTATATAATGTACACACGGATGATGTATATAATGTACACACGGATGATGTATATAATGTACACACGGATGATGTATATAATGTACACACGGATGATGTATATGATGTACACACGTATGATGTATATAATGTACACACGGATGATGTATATAATATACACACGGATGATGTATATATTGTACACACGGATGATGTATATAATGTACACATGGATGATGTATATGATGTACACACGGATGATATACATGTATATAATGTACACACGGATGATGTATATAATGTACATACGGATGATGTATATAATGTACACACGGATGATGTATATAATGTACACATGGATGATGTATATAAGATACACACGGATGATGTATATAATGTACACACGGATGATGTATATAATGTACACACGGATGATGTATATAATGTACACACGGATGATGTATATAATGTACACACGGATGATGTATATAAGATACACACGGATGATGTATATAATGTACACACGGATGATGTATATAATGTACATACGGATGATGTACATGTATATAATGTACACACGGATGATGTATATAATGTACACACGGATGATGTATATGATGTACACACGGATGATGTACATGTATATAATGTACACACGGATGATGTATATAATGTACACACGGATGATGTATATAATATACACACGGATGATGTATATAAGATACACACGGATGATGTATATAATGTACACACGGATGATGTATATAATGTACACACGGATGATGTATATAATGTACACACGGATGATGTATATAATGTACACACGGATGATGTATATAATGTACACACGTATGATGTATATAATGTACACACGGATGATGTACATGTATATAATGTACACACGGATGGTGTATATAATGTACACACGGATGATGTATATAATGTACACATGGATGATGTATATAAGATACACACGGATGATGTATATGATGTACACACGGATGATGTATATTATGTACACACGGATGATGTATATAATGTACACACGGATGATGTATATAATGTACACACGGATGATGTATATAAGATACACACGGATGATGTATATAATGTACACACGGATGATGTATATAATATACACACGTATGATGTATATAATGTACACACGGATGATATATAAGATGTACACATCGATGATGTATAAGATATAAGGTATTAATACATGTACGTTTCAATTGCTCTATATAAATGATAGAAATTACCCGTGTAATAATTCACTGTTCCTAGCGATGAACGGGCCTACTTTACATCACACAATCGACTGCATTCAAGCGAGCAAACTATTGGACTAATCTCCATAATAAAAGCAACCGAGGTTTCACCTCATAATCACTTTGTCCAGTTTATCCAACAGGGTATTTTTGGTAAGAAGACTTAGAATTAATTAGGTTAATACGGATAATATCGAAAGAAATGACGTCAGAACCAATCATTAAGCTCTACTTTCAGTTAAAATCTGAAATATAGCCGCAATCGGTGGCTTCACTTTCTGATTTCCGATTGTAAAACAGATTCCACAAACGGTATTCGACGAAAGAGGGTCATTTTCATTAACCCGGGAGGTCGCTCAAAATAGAGACTTTTCAATGTCAAAATGAAAACGCATTAAGGAAAGTGAGAAGGAAAATTAAGTTAGAAGTTATTTGATAAATACAATATTACATTCGTGTAGGAAACGTAAAGCGAAATTGATTAAAAGTCGATGATACATTTCACAGTCCTGGTTTTCGGTATCAAAACGTAAGCATGGTATGTGTCGTCGATTAAGTTTCCGGTACATTTTACATGTATCTTATTGTACGTTTTTTTATGATCCTCGGGTACATATGTACGTCTTCTGTTCTGTTTTACCCGCATTTTATCGATTTAGAATGACGGCTTGTTATATATACCAATAACCTGAAAGGTCGGCACTTTTCAACTTGTTGTGACTGTTTCATCATCCATAAAAACATTGCTTGGAATGAAGGATGAAATAAAATATAACTTATATAGCATGAAATAAAACTTATATTATAGACGCATGACTTAGGTAATTACTTAGGTACTTTACAAAATGTTATTATTAAGTTCATAACTCAGGTACTACACAATATGAAATAATGAAGTTCATGACTTAGATTCTACACAATATAAAATTATGGAGTTCGTGACTTAGATTCTACACAATATAAAATCATGGAGTTCGTGACTTAGATTCTACACAATATAAAATCATGGAGTTCGTGACTTAGATTCTACACAATATAAAATCATGGAGTTCGTGACTTAGATTCTACACAATATAAAATCATGGAGTTCGTGACTTAGATTCTACACAACATAAAATCATGGAGTTCGTGACTTAGATTCTACACAATATAAAATCATGGAGTTCGTGACTTAGATTCTACACAATATAAAATCATGGAGTTCGTGACTTAGATTCTACACAACATGAAATAATGGAGTTCGTGACTTAGATTCTACACAATATAAAATCATGGAGTTCGTGACTTAGATTCTACACAACATGAAATAATGGAGTTCGTGACTTAGATTCTACACAATATAAAATCATGGAGTTCGTGACTTAGATTCTACACAACATGAAATAATGGAGTTCGTGACTTAGATTCTACACAATATAAAATCATGGAGTTCGTGACTTAGATTCTACACAATATAAAATTATGGAGTTTAAAGAAGCGCACTGATCATTACAATATGTTGTGGTGGGAGGGAATCACATACAGCCAGTTAGTGCTGACAGCCGAGTGTGTATCTCTATACCACGTGGTCGCCATTAAAACATTATGTAAACAACATTGTTTGCTAAATAATTGAGAAATAAAACAGATGCTGACATTCCTCCTTAATGGCCAAGGATCTAAACATCCACTGGAAACTGATCCAAAATGTCTCACTTCCCAGATTTGGGTTCAAACAGTGGAGGAGATTGGAGCCCATTTTGTGTAACCTGGTTAGCCCGGGAGTAATTAGTATGCATAACGCCGTAACTAAGTCATTACTGTACCTCTTTATCGTAACGTACATAAAAACCAACAGACCTCCCTCGTACCGGTTCTCAAATCATACAGCACATTATCCTAACCACTGTCATCGAGTGGCCTCGTTGAAAATACAAGTTCCTCTTTTAGAAAACACTTACACACTGTGTTGAAATTTACTGTTTCAATAAAGCTGGATGAATTTTGACATCTAAAATCAACAGCTACGTATTAAGTCGATCAAATGATTATCTGTAAAAAAGAGAAGAAAACAATTTTGAATTCTTCAAAGTAACATATCCCGTGTTCAACTTGATAATATTGTATCAGCTAAAATAACACTAACTACCTAGCTTGTGTGTTTGTCATGTTGAATCACGAACCGTTGGCCTGTGTGTCGAAAGGATATCCGAAAACCAACTATACCGAGGAGAATCCGACAACTGGTTATACCGAGGAGAATTCGACAACTGGTTATACCGAGGAGAATCCGACAACTGGTTATACCGAGGAGAATCCGACAACTGGTTATACCGAGAATACGACAACTGCTTATACCGAGGATAATACGACAACTGGTTATACCGAGGAGAATCTGACAACTGGTTATTCCGAGGAGAATACGACAACTGGTTATACCGAAGAGAATACGACAACTGGTTATACCGAGGAGAATCCGACAACTGGTTATACCGAGGAGAACACGACAACCGGTTATACCGAGGATAATACGACAACTGGTTAAACCGAGGATAATACGACAACTGGTTATACCGAGGATAATACGACAACTGGTTATACCGAGGATAATACGACAACTGGTTATACCGAGGAGAATACGACATTATACTGAGGAGAACACGACAACTGGTTATACCGAGGAGAATACGACAACTGCTTATACCGAGGAGAATCCGACAACTGGTTATACCGTAGAGAATTCGACAACTGGTTATACCGAGGAGAATACGACAACTGGTTATACCGAGGAGAATACGACAACTGGTTATACCCAGGAGAATACGACAACTGGTTATACCGAGGATAATACGACATTATACTGAGGAGAACACGACAACTGGTTATACCGAGGAGAATCCGACAACTGGTTATATCGAGGAGAATCCGACAACTGGTTATACCGAGGAGAATACGACAACCGGTTATACCGAGGAGAATCCGACAACTGATTATACCGAGGAGAATCCGACAACTGATTATACCGAGGAGAACACGACAACTGGTTATACCGAGGAGAATCCGACAACTGGTTATATCGAGGAGAATCCGACAACTGGTTATACCGAGGAGAATCCGACAACTGGTTATACCGAGGAGAATCCGACAACTGATTATACCGAGGATAACACGACAACTGGTTATATCGAAGATAATCCGACAACTTGTTATACCGATGAGAATATGACAACTGGTTATACCGAGGAGAAACCGACATCTGGTTATACCGAGGATAATACGACAACTGGTTATACCCAGGAGAATATGACAACTGATTATACCGTGGAGAATACGACAACCGCTTATACCGTGGAGAATACGACAACTGGTTTTACCGAGGGGAATCTGACAACTGGTTATACCGAAGAGAATCCGACAACTGGTTATACCGAGGAGAACACGACAAATGGTTGTACCGAGGAGAATCCGACAACTGGTTATACCGAGAAGAATCCGACAACTGGTTATACCGTTGAGAATACGACAACTGGTTATACCGAGGAGAATCCGACAACTGGTTATACCGAAGAGAATCCGACAACTGGTTATACCGAAGAGAATCCGACAACTGGTTATACCGAGAAGAATCCGACAACTGCTTATAACGTGGAGAATACGACAACTGGTTATACCATGGAGAATACGACAACTGGTTATACCGAGGAGAATACGACAACTGGTTATACCCAGAATACGACAACTGGTTATACCGAGGAAAATACGACAACTGGTTATACCGAAGAGAATCCGACAACTGGTTATACCGAGGAGAATCCGACAACTGGTTATACCCAGGAGAATCAGGCAACTGGTTATACCGAAGAGAATCCGACAACTGGTTATACCGAGGAGAATACGACAACTGGTTATACCCAGGAGAATCCGACAACTGGTTATACCGAAGAGAATCCGACAACTGGTTATACCGAGGAGAATACGACAACCGGTTATACCGAGGAGAATACGACAACTGGTTATACCCAGGAGAATACGACAACTGGTTATATCGAAGTGAATCCGACAACTGGTTATACCGAAGAGAATCCGACAACTGGTTATACCGAAGAGAATCCGACAACCGGTTATACCGAAGTGAATACGACAACTGGTTATACCGAGGAGAATACGACAACCGGTTATACCGAGGAGAATACGACAACTGGTTATACCCAGGAGAATCCGACAACTGGTTATACCGAAGAGAATCCGACAACTGGTTATACCGAGGAGAATCCGACAACTGGTTATACCCAGGAGAATCCGACAACTGGTTATACCGAAGAGAATCCGACAACCGGTTATACCCAGGAGAATACGACAACTGGTTATACCGAGGAGAATACGACAACCGGTTATACCGAGGAGAATACGACAACCGGTTATACAGAGGAGAATACGACAACTGGTTATACCCAGGAGAATACGACAACTGGTTATACCCAGGAGAATCCGACAACTGGTTATACCGAGGAGAACACGACAACTGGTTATACCGAGGAGAATAAGACAACCGGTTATACCGAGGAGAATCCGGCAACTGGTTATACCGAGGAGAATCCGACAACTGGTTATACCCAGGAGAATCCGACAACTGGTTATACCGAAGAGAATCCGACAACTGGTTATACCGAGGAGAATACGACAACTGGTTATACCCAGGAGAATCAGACAACTGGTTATACCGAAGAGAATCCGACAACTGGTTATACCGAGGAGAATACGACAACCGGTTATACAGAGGAGAATACGACAACTGGTTATACCCAGGAGAATACGACAACTGGTTATATCGAAGTGAATCCGACAACTGGTTATACCGAAGAGAATCCGACAACTGGTTATACCGAAGAGAATCCGACAACTGGTTATACCGAGGAGAATCCGACAACTGGTTATACCCAGGAGAATCCGACAACTGGTTATACCGAAGAGAATCCGACAACCGGTTATACCCAGGAGAATACGACAACTGGTTATACCGAGGAGAATACGACAACCGGTTATACCGAGGAGAATACGACAACCGGTTATACAGAGGAGAATACGACAACTGGTTATACCCAGGAGAATACGACAACTGGTTATACCCAGGAGAATCCGACAACTGGTTATACCGAGGAGAACACGACAACTGGTTATACCGAGGAGAATAAGACAACCGGTTATACCGAGGAGAATCCGGCAACTGGTTATACCGAGGAGAATCCGACAACTGGTTATACCCAGGAGAATCCGACAACTGGTTATACCGAAGAGAATCCGACAACTGGTTATACCGAGGAGAATACGACAACTGGTTATACCCAGGAGAATCAGACAACTGGTTATACCGAAGAGAATCAGACAACTGGTTATACCGAGGAGAATACGACAACCGGTTATACAGAGGAGAATACGACAACTGGTTATACCCAGGAGAATACGACAACTGGTTATATCGAAGTGAATCCGACAACTGGTTATACCGAAGAGAATCCGACAACTGGTTATACCGAAGAGAATCCGACAACCGGTTATACCGAAGTGAATACGACAACTGGTTATACCGAGGAGAATACGACAACCGGTTATACCGAGGAGAATACGACAACTGGTTATACCGAGGAGAATCCGACAACTGGTTATACCGAGGAGAATACGACAACCGGTTATACCGAGGAGAATCCGACAACTGGTTATACCGAAGAGAATCCGACAACCGGTTATACCGAGGAGAACACGACAACTGGTTATACCCAGGAGAATCTGACAACTGGTTATACCCAGGAGAATCCGACAACTGGTTATACCCAGGAGAATACGACAACTGGTTATACCGAGGAGAATCCGACAACTGGTTATACCGAGGAGAATCCGACAACTGGTTATACCGAGGAGAACACGACAACCGGTTATACCGAGGAGAATCCGACAACTGGTTATACCGAGGAGAATCCGACAACTGGTTATACCGAAGAGAATCCGACAACTGGTTATACCGAGGAGAATCCGACAACTGGTTATACCCAGGAGAATACGACAACCGGTTATACCGAGGAGAATCCGACAACTGGTTATACCGAGGAGAATCCGACAACTGGTTATACCCAGGAGAATACGACAACTGGTTATACACAGGAGAATACGACAACTGGTTATACCGAAGAGAATCCGACAACTGGTTATACCGAGGAGAATCCGACAACTGGTTATACCCAGGAGAATCCGACAACTGGTTATACCGAGGAGAATCCGACAACTGGTTATACCGAGGAGAATCCGACAACTGGTTATACCGAGGAGAACACGACAACTGGTGATACCCAGGAGAATCTGACAACTGGTTATACCCAGGAGAATACGACAACCGGTTATACCGAGGAGAATACGACAACCGGTTATACCGAAGTGAATACGACAACTGGTTATACCGAGGAGAATACGACAACCGGTTATACCGAAGTGAATACGACAACTGGTTATACCGAGGAGAATACGACAACCGGTTATACCGAGGAGAATACGACAACTGGTTATACCGAGGAGAATCCGACAACTGGTTATACCGAGGAGAATACGACAACTGGTTATACCGAGGATAATAAGACAACTGGTTATATCGAGGAGAATACGACAACTGGTTATACCCAGGAGAATCCGACAACTGGTTATACCGAGGAGAATCCGACAACTGGTTATACCGAGGAGAATCCGACAACTGGTTATACCGAGGAGAATCCGACAACTGGTTATACCGAGGAGAACACGACAACTGGTGATACCCAGGAGAACACGACAACTGGTTATACCCAGGAGAATCTGACAACTGGTTATACCGAGGAGAATCCGACAACTGGTTATACCGAGGAGAATCCGACAACTGGTTATACCGAGGAGAATCCGACAACTGGTTATACCGAGGAGAACACGACAACTGGTGATACCTAGGAGAATCTGACAACTGGTTATACCGAGGAGAATCCGACAACTGGTTATACCGAGGAGAATACGACAACTGATTATACCGAGGAGAACACGACAACTGGTTATACCGAGGAGAATCCGACAACTGGTTATACCGAGGAGAACACGACAACTGGTTATACCGAGGAGAATCCGACAACTGGTTATACCGAAGAGAATCCGACAACTGGTTATACCCAGGGAAATATGACAACTGGTGATACCCAGGAGAATGCGACAACAGGTTATACACAGGAGAATCCGACAACTGGTTATACCGAGGAGAATACGACAACCGGTTATACCGAGGAGAATCCGACAACTGGTTATACCGAGGAGAATACGACAAATGGTTATACCGAGGAGAATCCGACAACTGGTTATACCGAGGAGAATCCGACAACTGGTTATACCGAAGGGAATCCGACAACTGGTTATACCGAGGATAATACGACAACTGGTTATACCGAGGAGAATATGACAACTGGTTATACCGAGGAGAATCCGACAACTGGTTATACCCAGGAGAATATGACAACTGGTTATACCGAGGATAATACGACAATTGGTTATACCGAGGAGAATCCGACAACTGGTTATACCGTGGAGAATACGACAACTGGTTATACCGTGGAGAATACGACAATTAGTTATACCGAGGAGAATCCGACAACTGGTTATACCGAGGAGAATACGACAACTGGTTATACCGTGGAGAATACGACAACTGGTTATACCGAGGAGAATACGACAACTGGTTATACCGAGGAGAATACGACAACTGGTTATACCGAGGAGAATACGACAACTGGTTATACCGAGGAGAATATGACAACTGGTTATACCGAGGAGAATACGACAACTGGCTGTATAACTTATATATACAGTGTATCTATGCACTGTCTTCCGACAACTGATAATCTAAAACTCGTCTTCCGTTTGATATATTTAGATGCAGCAATTATTTAACAAGCTCGTTTCATATGAAATTAATAAAGTCATTATTTTTTTTAATGTTTCAATAAGTATACTCAC
Organism: Pecten maximus; assembly: GCF_902652985.1. NCBI lineage: Eukaryota > Metazoa > Mollusca > Bivalvia > Pectinida > Pectinidae > Pecten > Pecten maximus. The sequence goes on from NC_047021.1 coordinate 11,322,603, forward strand.
ACTGTCTGAAGTATTCGTTGTTTGTGGTGTATTCTATGGTTTGGGACATAGATTCCACACCATTGTAATCTGGTACTTGGTACTGCGCGGCACAAAACATGTACATCATGTACCATACTACTGTATATAGTATTCATATAACATGAATAACACCCATATTATTCTGAGTACGTTTTCAGTATCGAATAGTTCATTCGTCCGTACACTGTACATATGTAATCATATTGATCGAGTACTCTGATATTCATACTTACATGTATACGAGTATATTCCATTCACTACACACTTGGGTGTAGATAGACAGCACACTTCCTCATCCTTGTACACAGCTGAGCCGCAGACAGGTTAAGTTGATGTAGCACAATAAAATGGAGTACACATATAGACACAGGTGTAGGTAGGGGATCCCAGGCTACTGGACGCACCAACGAGCACGGAATTATAGCCGACATGCAAGATTTCTACAGTCGTTATATACATATGTTAAAAGAGAGAATATTTATAAATTACTTAAGGTGTCCTGCTGGTAGATAAACGTCTGATGATTCGAGTGCCAATCGAGGAATCACCGAAATCACACAGTAATTGGTTGGCCATTTTCTCTGTAAAATAAATCAGGTTTGGCAGTTTTCATTCTATCGTTAATAATCCCAGCTTCACTGTTTTCCGCTCTATCCCCCATCGATGTATCATCCCCAGACTCACTAACAACACATATGCTGCCCTCTAGCGGACGAAAACTTTTATCGCTTCGGGGGGAATTCCTTCCCCTATCACCATGGATACTGTGCTGCTACCCTAAGTGGTAGCCTACTGGCAATTAAAGGCACTCGACGCTTCATATTAAAAATGCTGGGTTATATGACCCCTGCCTCTTTACTAATTGGTGCGTAGGGGTCGGCAGTGCCATGAGGGTATGTGTATCCCACAGGAGTCAGTAGTTACGTCACTTGAAATCAGCGCCACCACGTCCGGAAGAGACAAGCTTGCACACCGTCAGGCAAGTGTTACGTCACGGAGATGGCGTCTGAGACTGACAAGGGTTAATTATCGTCTAGAATATGGACACCGACTAAGATAACACCTAATTTACTTCATTCTGTGTTGTCTGTTATCATATTTAGTACGGAAAATAAAACGTCCTATAATATGTACAATGTATTACTTTCTTTGTTACATTTTTAACGTGCAATTTATAATCCTTTCTAAATGATTTTAGATCATAATTGATGTACAGAGTGATGGATGCTAATCTATGTCATTAGAGAGTAATTAGCACATTTGATTACATCATTATGTTTTGACTTTACTGACATCACTGATGAAACTTGTGGCAGCTACTGAGCATTACTGCCAATCGCCTGACGTCATTGGTGTCATCATGGAAGGTGCGGATGGGGTTAAAGGGGTTGGTATTGGTGTTCTATCGCCACATCGCCACAATGAAGTGAGATCACTCTAGGGCGTGTGTAAATCAGTACATGTATTAACTGTCGTGTGTAAATCAGTACATGTATTAACTGTCGTGTGTAAATCAGTACATGTATTAACTGTCGTGTGGATGTAATATCTATTGATTTAATAATATTTATGAACAAACCACATTACCTGTACATGCACAAAAGTGTAACGCACGGATGAGAGAGGAACTAAAATAATTATAAGGTCGCCCCTCACCACATGGGGGTGGACGCCTGAAGGCGAGTACAATATCCGCTACTCGATCACTCCACACAGTAAGTAAAAGTTATGGGCTAAAATATATCTGATCGAAAAATTTGACACCTGCAAGATTATTGGCGACAAGGCTGCAAAGATGAAAGTAGCTCACCTCAGATATGCTCTATTAGAACCGTTCCGGGACCTCAGTTCTGTCTGGGATAAAATCTCCCACCCAGGCGTCATGTACAGTGTAGGTCCATATGTAATAACCAGAGTTAACGTTTAACACTACTTTAGTTAGTTAGTTAGTTAGTTAGTTAGTAAGTTAGTTTGTCAGTCAGTCAGTCAGTCAGATAGACAGACGTCATTCCTATGTATGATTTCAACAAGGACGAGTCCATTTTTTACAATATTTAAGAGGTGTGTAGAAATCATAACAAAAAACTGTCTTACAAACAATAATTGTATTTTATTAAATCAAGTTATATAACCTAGCTAACGTAAACGCTGGAATTCTGGCATCCGAATTATAATATGTGAACAATTCCCATATGGCACATCCTGGTTGCAGGTCTCTTAATATAAAATATGGCAGTCTGAATGTAGGTCTGTTAATTAATGTAACATATGGCTGTCTAAATGTAGGTCTGTTAATTAATATAAAATATGGCAGTCTGAATGTAGGTCTGTTAATTAATGTAAAATATGGCTGTCTGAATGTAGGTCTGTTAATTAATATAAAATATGGCAGTCTGAATGTAGGTCTGTTGATCAATATAAAATATGGCTGTCTGAATGTAGGTCTGTTAATTAATGTAAAATATGGCAGTCTGAATGTAGGTCTGTTAATTAATGTAAAATATGGGTGTCTGAATGTAGGTCTGTTAATTAATGTAAAATATGGCTGTCTGAATGTAGGTCTGTTAATTAATGTAAAATATGGGTGTCTGAATGTAGGTCTGTTAATTAATGTAAAATATGGCTGTCTGAATGTAGGTCTGTTAATTAATGTAAAATATGGCTGTCTGAATGTAGGTCTGTTAATTAATATAAAATATGGCTGTCTGAATGAAGGTCTGTTAATTAATATAAAATATGGCTGTCTGAATGAAGGTCTGTTAATTAATATAAAATATGGCTGTCTGAATGTAGGTCTGTTAATTAATGTAACATATGGCTGTCTGAATGTAGGTCTGTTAATACATGTAAAATATGGCTGTCTGAATGTAGGTCTGTTAATTAATATAAAATATGGCTGTCTGAATGTAGGTCTGTTAATGAATGTAAAATATGGCTGTCTGAATGTAGGTCTGTTAATTAATATAAAATATGGCTGTCTGAATGTAGGTCTGTTAATTAATATAAAATATGGGTGTCTGAATGTAGGTCTGTTAATTAATGTAAAATATGGCAGTCTGAATGTAGGTCTGTTAATTAGTGTAAAATATGGCAGTCTGAATGTAGGTCTGTTAATTAATATAACATATGGCTGTCTGAATGTAGGTCTGTTAATTAATGTAAAATATGGCTGTCTGAATGTAGGTCTGTTAATTAGTGTAAAATATGGCAGTCTGAATGTATGTCTGTTAATTAATATAACATATGGCTGTCTGAATGTAGGTCTGTTAATTAATGTAAAATATGGCTGTCTGAATGTAGGTCTGTTAATTAATATAAAATATGGCTGTCTGAATGTAGGTCTGTTAATTAATATAAAATATGGCTGTCTGAATGTAGGTCTGTTAATTAATGTAAAATATGGCTTTCTGAATGTAGGTCTGTTAATTAATATAAAATATGGCTGTCTGAATGTAGGTCTGTTAATTAATGTAAAATATGGCAGTCTGAATGTAGGTCTGTTAATTAGTGTAAAACATGGCAGTCTGAATGTAGGTCTGTTAATTAATGTAACATATGGCTGTCTGAATGTAGGTCTGTTAATTAATGTAAAATATGGCAGTCTGAATGTAGGTCTGTCAAAGTATGGTGTAAAATATCGCATAGTCTGGTTGTAGGTCTCTTGATGTAAAATATAGCACAGTCTTGCTGTAGGTCTGTTAAAGTGAATCATTACCATTACATAATGCGTTTGATTTTCCTTAACTGTACACCACGTGACGTTTCGGAATCTAGTCATACCCTTTCAAGCGTCTAAGTTACTCAGATGACAACACTGCCAGACAACAGTCGTGGCACAGGATAGTCGAGATTTCAGTGATTCTAAGTGTACATCTATGTAACAAAACAAGTATATCGTTGCTGTACGTCTGTTAATGTAAAATATAGCACAGTCTGGTTGTAGCTCTCCTGATGTAAAATATAGCACAGTCTGGTCGTAGCTCTCCTGATGTAAAATATAGCACAGTCTGGTTGAAGGTTTGTAAATACAAAATATAGTATGGCCTGGTTGTAGGCCTCTTAATGTAAAATATAGTATAGTCAGGTTGTACATCACTGGAAGATAAATACATCTTACACAGGTAAATCTCTTGATGAAAAATATGACACAGACAGAGGATATATACATTGTACATCTTACACACATGTAAATCCATTGATGTAAAATATGACACAGACTTGAAGATAAATACATCTTACTCATGTAAATCATTTGATGTAAAATATGACACAGACTGAAGATTAATAGAACCTTTATCTGCCTTGGGGTGTGGCAAAGAAATCTCAACCCCAGGGGGAATTCATGAACGTCCGACCCGAGGCTTGCCGATGGTTGGATATTCATGAATTTCCCGAGGGTTGAGATTCCCCTGTCACACTCCCTAGGTAGGGAATGCTTATTTTCTCCCACCACTTCAAATAATTGCATATCGAATCTGAGGTCAAGGTATGTTTGTAAACAAATTCACATGGTTGAATATCCTCTTTTGAAGAAGTACCCATAATAACCCCAAAAAATGCATCCCAATATCATTACACAAGAAATCTAAAATTAATTCACAGTATTTATTCAAAAAGCCACAGAAATAAGGAATCCGTGATACTATTGTGACGATACTAACAGTAGGCCTATATCTTGTTATTTCATGAATTCTGTGTCTCATACGCATATTTAACATTAAATAACAACGCGGGAACTATTAGTGACGTCACTCAAAATGTTCTTCCGTAAATTCTTCCGGTTTAGAAGGCTAGCGCGTGCAATCTGTCATACCCTAGAGGTTGACAAAGAATTCTCCCACCTTTCACTGATTTGTCTCCCGTTTTGAGTGTACACGATTTCTCTGTCTTTTTTAGCGCGTGCAATCTGTCATACCCTAGGGTGTGACAGATTGCACGCGCTCACTTTCTTCACCGGAAGTACTACCGGAACTACTTTTTTTGTTTACATTACGTCGTCTGCTACGTCAACAAACAAATTGTGTACACAATAATACAAAAATCCCCAGTCTCTAAACAACTAGAGACAACTGAACAGTATCCAAAAACAAAAAAATGTCTGCCATTCTTTCAAATACAAATGAATCCCCCAACTGTAGGCCTATAACTGAAACTGAGAGCACAAGTGCACCTACCTCCACCGATCGCGACAAAATTGTTCAATTGTCACAAGTAAAAAGATCGCACAACAGCATTTCCTTGTGCCCAACTCCGTCCGATGTCACAAGATCGGTGTTTTATGGATCCACAATCAGTGGGGGAACATTTAACATCCATTTCCACAGCCATAATGACAACACAGTGATGAGTGAGTGACGTCACCCCACGTGAAATGGATGAATGGAAATGTGTGCATATTTCCCGCGGTTTTTTTGACATGTGTACTTGTTTACAAACAGACGGAGATCGCCGATGGGAAAACACATAAAGAAAACAGGTGGGAGAAAAATAATCATTCCCTACCTTGAGGGTGTAACAAAGAAATCTCAACCTTCGGGGGAGATTCTTGAATGTCCAAACTCTCGGCAAGCCTCGGGTTGGACATTCAAGAATCTCCCCCTCAGGTTGAGATTTCTCTGTCACACCCTCAAGGTAGGGAAAGATTCTATTAATCTCTCACGTCTAAAACTGGAGATAAACCGGTGAACTGTGCGAGAAAAATACATCTTACACACATGTAGATCTCTTGATGTAAAATATAGCACAGATTAAATATAAATACATCTTACACACATGTACACTTTAGATCTCTTGATGTAAAATATAGCACAGATTAAATATAAATACATCTTGCACACATGTAGATCTCTTGATGTAAAACATACCACAGACTGAAGATACAATAAATACACCATCTACATGTAGGTCCTGATGAAACAAACAACCGTGTACGTCTCTACACTGATAAATGCGTAAATAATAAACATACACAAATTACACATGATCTTATCTTAACAAGTAAAATATGGCACAAACTGGTGATACGTACACCATATACATGTTCACATTGTGGCTCCAGTTAACATCTAAATAAAGCATTATTATCAATATATTCTGCAAAACGTTTATTCGAAATGATATTGCACTAGAAAAGTCGTCGTAAATGCTAATAATGAAGCTTTGTTAATGGTCAGAGATTCTGATAGTATTATCTTATTATACCAATCCTAACACATCAAAATGTTGTTCCATCAAACAGATGTATCCTCAAACGTGTCTCATCTAACACGTGTCTCGTCAAACACGTGTCTCATCTAGCACGTGTCTCGTCAAACACGTGTCTAAGCAAATTAGTATACGACTCAACACTATTTAATGTAATCTCTTGCTTAACACATGTACACTGTATTCATGTATTATATCATATGATATGTCCAATTTTGTATGTATGTACTTCTCTACACTTTATATGTTTATGAGAATAAAATCTTGTCATTGTCATTGCCATGTGTCTCGTTAAACACTTGTTCCATGTAACACGTATCAGATCAAACACGTGTCTCATTTAGCACACGTCTCGTTTAGCACACGTCTCATCTAGCAAGGGTCTTGTCAAACACGTGTCTTATATAACACGTATCTGGTCAAACACGTCTCACCAAACAACACTGTAGTGATACATGAATATGGCACTACTGCCTGGCTTATAGTACACTGTCATAATATCACCAGTGTATCAGTAGTTTGTACATAAAGCTATGACACCATCACATACATGTATTGCTGACTTCATGTCACAGGAGATGGCACTATATGGAAATGTAAAAGTTGATCACACTACAAACATGGGTACCGTGAGGCGATAGTTCCTGATCCTTCCGACACTGAAAATATTGTGAGGTCACTAACATGGCCGACACTGACAGGCTCGCTGGTGGTGAAATATTTAGCTGAATATTGAAATTAGCAAAGTAAACGTAGGTGTGGTTTACTAAAATATTACCTTCTTTGGAGGGCACCATGGTCTTAGAAGACAACAATGGATAATCATGTCTCATAAGACACGTGATCGCATTTCATATAGTCGTCTCATAAGACACATAATTGCACGTCATATAGTCGTCTCATAAGACACATAATTACACGTCATATAGTCGTCTCATAAGACACATAATTGCACGTCATATAGTCGTCTCATAAGACACATAATTACACGTCATATAGTCGTCTCATAAGACACATAATTACACGTCATATAGTCGTCTCATAGGACACATAATTACACGTCATATAGTCGTCTCATAAGACACATAATTACACGTCATATAGTCGTCTCATAAGACACATAATTACACGTCATATAGTCGTCTCATAGGACACATAATTACACGTCATATAGTCGTCTCATAAGACACATAATTACACGTCATATAGTCATCTCATAGGACACATAATTACACGTCATATAGTCGTCTCATAAGACACATAATTACACGTCATATAGTCGTCTCATAGGACACATAATTACACGTCATATAGTCGTCTCATAAGACACATAACTACACGTCATATAGTCGTCTCATAAGACACATAATTACACGTCATATAGTCGTCTCATAGGACACATAATTACACGTCATATAATGGTCTCATAGGACACATAATTACACGTCATATAGTCGTCTCATAGGACACATAATTACACGTCATATAGTCGTCTCATAGGACACATAATTACACGTCATATAGTCGTCTCATACGACACATAATTACACGTCATATAGTCGTCTCATAAGACACATAATTACACGTCATATAGTCGTCTCATAAGACACATAATTACACGTCATATAGTCGTCTCATAGGACACATAATTACACGTCATATAGTCGTCTCATAGGACACATAATTACACGCGTCATATAGTCGTCTCATAGGACACATAATTACACGTCATATAGTCGTCTCATAAGACACATAATTACACGTCATATAGTCGTCTCATAAGACACATAATTACACGTCATATAGTCGTCTCATAGGACACATAATTACACGTCATATAGTCGTCTCATAAGACACATAGGATGCATGAGACAAAGTTCGGGACAAATATGTCCGTCGTGTGTCCACTGATGGGTCGACCGACACCTCGCTGGGACTCGTGCTGCTGTCTGTCTGAAACAAGTACACATGATAGCGATAAATTACCTACATCATCCCGAAACATGCACATTTAAAATACTTGTCTCTCATTTATCTATTCATCTATACCTAAATTCTGGATACACCGATGCAATAGTAACAATAATATTCAGGATTATTTTATTCTGTGAAAAACCTCGTGGCAATACATATTTGTATATGTTTCATATTGTGTAATTGTAGAACAATATAGAAGGATTTTAAGAGAAATAATGTGAGTACAATATATATACATGTATATTCTTATACTATATGTATGTTTTCATAGAATGTTATGCTGTACGACTATCGGTGTGTAAATCACGTGTCTATAGGAAAGACAAATGCATGATTGCCTTTTGTTTTGATCTATGACCCTGCATGCCATTCTGAATTAAACAAACAAATATTTGTTATCATGTAAAATTCATTCGTTATTATTATTTATTTCTTATTTTCGACCATGTTATCAAGCTTTTATTCGGTATACATCCGATGACACTCGGGTATTATGTCTCCCAAGACACACGGACACGGATAAGTCGAATATTTTGCTTGATCCCATATACTTCGACTTATCCAAGTTTTACTGTACGTACCTTGTGCTTGGCAGCAAAAGTAGTCCTCGGATAAAGATTGACGTCACGATCTGTTTTTTAAGTACATACTGGTCAATATTACCAGAACATTCTTATAAACCTAGAATTACCTGCAAATTGGAGACAGAAGTGGCGTAACCGTAATTAACGAACGATAACTCCTGTTTCTCCCGCTCGGGATCCACGACGAATCCGTCGATGTAGTCCACTAACTTTCGATGTTTGACCAGGGCCGGGCCCCAGTCTCGTGACGGTGCTAACAGCAGCTTGGTTTTCTATGAAGACACAAGCAACTTGATTTATATCATACATTTTAAAATGTAGGAAGAGAATATATACTAAGCTCACTGAAGTGACAGCCACCAGAAGGAATTTCAATATTTTCGTTGATTTTCGAGTATAACCTTTTTCTTGGAATTACACTAATCTTTTCCAGCGATAAAACAGGAAAAAAATCATCGAAAATGATATAATTAACGGTTATACATTACATATATATTGTTATATAGAGAGCGGTACGTACATTGATGAGGCCTTTCTCGTCCTCCTCTTTGGAGATCTTGTAGATGAAGACAATCGGGATGAAGATTATTGAGCAGAGCGACAGGAGCCAGCCTAGCGCTTCAGCCCAGGCAGGGTAGACATAGGAGTCGTATTTGATGGGGGAGTAGTCCACAAACGAGAACACCAGAATGAACTGGGGATGTTAACAGAACAGCAGGATAGTTAACATGCAACGGCCAATGGTTTCATGTGTATATTTACAACGTAAGCCATTTTCTTATTAACAGACAACAAAGGAGGCCAGGTTAACAGACCATTGGGAGAATGAAGTAAACAACGTTAGGAAGGCCAGGTTAACAGACCATTAGGAGAATGAAGTAAACAACGTTAGGAAGGCCAGGTTAACAGACCATTAGGAGAATGAAGTAAACAACGTTAGGAAGGCCAGGTTAACAGGTCATTGGGAGAATGAAGTCAACAACGTTAGGGAGGCCAGGTTAACAGACCATTGGGAGAATGAAGTAAACAACGTTAGGGAGGCCAGGTTAACAGACCATTGGGATAATAAAGTAAACAATGTTAGGAAGGCGAGGTTAACAGACCATTGGGAGAATGAAGTAAACAAGGTTAGGGAGGCCAGGTTAACAGACAATTGGGAGAATGAAGTAAACAAGGTTAGGGAGGCCAGGTTAACAGACCATTGGGAGAATGAAGTAAACAAGGTTATGGAGGCCAGGTTAACAGACCATTGGGATAATGAAGTAAACAATGTTAGGAAGGCGAGGTTAACAGACCATTGGGAGAATGAAGTAAACAAGGTTAGGGAGGCCAGGTTAACAGGTCATTGGGAGAATGAAATAAACAACATTAGGAAGGCGAGGTTAACAGACCATTGGGATAATGAAGTAAACAATGTTAGGAAGGCGAGGTTAACAGACCATTGGGAGAATGAAGTAATTAAACCACGTTAGGGAGGCCAGGTTAACAGGTCATTGGGAGAATGAAATAAACAACATTAGGAAGGCGAGGTTAACAGGTCATTGGGAGAATGAAGTTAACAAGGTTAGGGAGGCCAGGTTAACAGATCATTGGGAGAATGAAGTAAACAACGTTAGGAAGGCCAGGTTAACAGACCATTGGGAGAATGACGTAAACAACATTAGGAAGGCCAGGTTAACAGATCATTGGGAGAATGAAGTAAACAACGTTAGGAAGGCGAGGTTAACAGATCATTGGGAGAATGAAGTAAACAAGGTTAGGAAGGCCAGGTTAACAGGTCATTGGGAGAATGAAGTTAACAACGTTAGGAAGGCGAGGTTAACAGGTCATTGGGAGAATGAAGTAAACAACGTTAGGGAGGCCAGGTTAACAGATCATTGGGAGAATGAAGTAAACAACGTTAGGGAGGCCAGGTTAACAGGTCATTGGGAGAATGAAGTAAACAAGGTAAGGAAGGCCAGGTTAACAGGTCATTGGGAGAATGAAGTTAACAACGTTAGGGAGGCCAGGTTAACAGGTCATTGGGAGAATGAAGTTAACAAGGTTAGGAGGGCCAGGTTAACAGATCATTGGGAGAATACAACGTTAGGAGGGCCAGGTTAACAGATCATTGGGAGAATGAAGTAAACAAGGTTAGGAAGGCCAGGTTAACAGGTCATTGGGAGAATGAAGTAAACAAGGTTAGGGAGGCCAGGTTAACAGATCATTGGGAGAATGAAGTAAACAAGGTTAGGAAGGCCAGGTTAACAGGTCATTGGGAGAATGAAGTCAACAACATTAAGAAGGCCAGGTTAACAGATCATTGGGAGAATGAAGTAAACAACATTAAGAAGGCCAGGTTAACAGACCATTGGGAGAATAAAGTAAACAACGTTAGGAAGGCGAGGTTAACAGGTCATTGGGAGAATGAAGTTAACAACGTTAGGGAGGCCAGGTTAACAGGTCATTGGGAGAATGAAGTAAACAACATTAGGAAGGCCAGGTTAACAGATCATTGGGAGAATGAAGTCAACAACATTAGGGAGGCCAGGTTAACAGACCATTGGGAGAATGAAGTTAACAACGTTAGGGAGGCCAGGTTAACAGGTCATTGGGAGAATGAAGTAAACAAGGTAAGGGAGGCGAGGTTAACAGACCATTGGGAGAATGAAGTTAACAACGTTAGGGAGGCCAGGTTAACGGATCATTGGGAGAATGAAGTAAACAAGGTAAGGAAGGCGAGGTTAACATGTCATTGGGAGAATGAAGTTAACAACGTTAGGAAGGCCAGGTTAACAGGTCATTGGGAGAATGAAGTAAACAATGTTAGGAAGGCCAGGTTAACAGACCATTGGGAGAATGAAGTAAACAACGTTAGGGAGGCCAGGTTAACAGGTCATTGGGAGAATGAAGTTAACAACGTTAGGGAGGCCAGGTTAACAGATCATTGGGAGAATGAAGTAAACAACATTAGGGAGGCCAGGTTAACAGGTCATTGGGAGAATGAAGTAAACAACGTTAGGAAGGCCAGGTTAACAGATCATTGGGAGAATGAAGTAAACAACGTTAGGGAGGCCAGGTTAACAGGTCATTGGGAGAATGAAGTAAACAACGTTAGGGAGGCCAGGTTAACAGGTCATTGGGAGAATGAAGTTAACAACGTTAGGAAGGCCAGGTTAACAGATCGTTGGGAGAATGAAGTAAACAACGTTAGGGAGGCCAGGTTAACAGGTCATTGGGAGAATGAGGCAAACAACGTTAGGGAGGCCAGGTTAACAGACCATTGGGAGAATGAAGTAAACAACGTTAAGGAAGGCGAGGTTAACAGGTCATTGGGAGAATGAAGTTAACAACGTTAGGGAGGCCAGGTTAACAGATCATTGGGAGAATGAAGTTAACAAGGTAAGGGAGGCGAGGTTAACAGACCATTGGGAGAATGAAGTTAACAACGTTAGGGAGGCCAGGTTAACAGATCATTGGGAGAATGAAGTAAACAAGGTAAGGAAGGCGAGGTTAACATGTCATTGGGAGAATGAAGTTAACAACGTTAGGAAGGCCAGGTTAACAGGTCATTGGGAGAATGAAGTAAACAATGTTAGGAAGGCCAGGTTAACAGACCATTGGGAGAATGAAGTAAACAACGTTAGGGAGGCCAGGTTAACAGGTCATTGGGAGAATGAAGTTAACAACGTTAGGGAGGCCAGGTTAACAGATCATTGGGAGAATGAAGTAAACAACATTAGGGAGGCCAGGTTAACAGGTCATTGGGAGAATGAAGTAAACAACGTTAGGAAGGCCAGGTTAACAGATCATTGGGAGAATGAAGTAAACAACGTTAGGGAGGCCAGGTTAACAGGTCATTGGGAGAATGAAGCAAACAACGTTAGGGAGGCCAGGTTAACAGGTCATTGGGAGAATGAAGTTAACAACGTTAGGAAGGCCAGGTTAACAGATCGTTGGGAGAATGAAGTAAACAACGTTAGGGAGGCCAGGTTAACAGGTCATTGGGAGAATGAGGCAAACAACGTTAGGGAGGCCAGGTTAACAGACCATTGGGAGAATGAAGTAAACAACGTTAAGGAAGGCGAGGTTAACAGGTCATTGGGAGAATGAAGTTAACAACGTTAGGGAGGCCAGGTTAACAGATCATTGGGAGAATGAAGTTAACAAGGTTAGGGAGGCCAGGTTAACAGGTCATTGGGAGAATGAAGTAAACAACGTTAAGGAAGGCGAGGTTAACAGACCATTGGGAGAATGAAGTCAACAACATTAAGAAGGCGAGGTTAACAGGTCATTGGGAGAATGAAGTTAACAAGGTAAGGGAGGCCAGGTTAACAGGTCATTGGGAGAATGAAGTTACAAGGTTAGGGAGGCCAGGTTAACAGGTCATTGGGATAATGAAGTAAACAACGTTAGGAAGGCCAGGTTAACAGACCATTGGGAGAATGAAGTAAACAACATTAGGGAGGCCAGGTTAACAGATCATTGGGAGAAAGAAGTAAACAAGGTAAGGGAGGCCAGGTTAACAGATCATTGGGAGAATGAAGTAAACAACGTTAGGAAGGCCAGATTAACAGACCATTGGGAGAATGAAGTAAACAAGGTTAGGGAGGCCAGGTTAACAGGTCATTGGGAGGATGAAGTAAACAACGTTAGGGAGGCCAGGTTAACAGGTCATTGGGAGAATGAAGTAAACAACATTAGGGAGGCCAGGTTAACAGGTCATTGGGAGAATGAAGTTAACAACGTTAGGGAGGCAAGGTTAACAGATCATTGGGAGAATGAAGTAAACAAGGTAAGGGAGGCCAGGTTAACAGACCATTGGGAGAATGAAGTTAACAATGTTAGGAAGGCCATGTTAACAGACCATTGGGAGAATGAAGTTAACAACGTTAGGGAGGCCAGGTTAACAGACCATTGGGAGGATGAAGTAAACAAGGTAAGGAAGGCGAGGTTAACAGGTCATTGGGAGAATGAAGTAAACAAGGTTAGGAAGGCCAGGTTAACAGGTCATTGGGAGAATGAAGTAAACAAGGTTAGGGCGGCCAGGTTAACAGATCATTGGGAGAATGAAGTAAACAATGTTAGGAAGGCCAGGTTAACAGGTCATTGGGAGAATGAAGTAAACAAGGTTAGGGCGGCCAGGTTAACAGATCATTGGGAGAATGAAGTAAACAATGTTAGGAAGGCCAGGTTAACAGGTCATTGGGAGAATGAAGTCAACAACATTAAGAAGGCCAGGTTAACAGATCATTGGGAGAATGAAGTAAACAACATTAAGAAGGCCAGGTTAACAGACCATTGGGAGAATGAAGTAAACAACGTTAGGAAGGCGAGGTTAACAGGTCATTGGGAGAATGAAGTTAACAACGTTAGGGAGGCCAGGTTAACAGGTCATTGGGAGAATGAAGTAAACAACATTAGGAAGGCCAGGTTCACAGACCATTGGGAGAATGAAGTTAACAACGTTAGGGAGGCCAGGTTAACAGGTCATTGGGAGAATGAAGTAAACAAGGTAAGGGAGGCGAGGTTAACAGACCATTGGGAGAATGAAGTTAACAACGTTAGGGAGGCCAGGTTAACAGATCATTGGGAGAATGAAGTAAACAAGGTAAGGAAGGCGAGGTTAACAGGTCATTGGGAGAATGAAGTAAACAACGTTAGGAAGGCCAGGTTAACAGGTCATGGGGAGAATGAAGTAAACAATGTTAGGAAGGCCAGGTTAACAGATCATTGGGAGAATGAAGTAAACAACGTTAGGGAGGCCAGGTTAACAGGTCATTGGGAGAATGAAGTAAACAACGTTAGGAAGGCCAGGTTAACAGACCATTGGGAGAATGAAGTAAACAACGTTAGGGAGGCCAGGTTAACAGGTCATTGGGAAAATGAAGTAAACAACGTTAGGAAGGCCAGGTTAACAGATCATTGGGAGAATGAAGTAAACAACATTAGGGAGGCCAGGTTAACAGGTCATTGGGAGAATGAAGTAAACAACGTTAGGAAGGCCAGGTTAACAGATCATTGGGAGAATGAAGTAAACAACGTTAGGGAGGCCAGGTTAACAGGTCATTTGGAGAATGAAGCAAACAACGTTAGGGAGGCCAGGTTAACAGGTCATTGGGAGAATGAAGTTAACAACGTTAGGAATGCCAGGTTAACAGATCATTGGGAGAATGAAGTAAACAACGTTAGGGAGGCCAGGTTAACAGGTCATTGGGAGAATGAAGCAAACAACGTTAGGGAGGCCAGGTTAACAGACCATTGGGAGAATGAAGTAAACAACGTTAAGGAAGGCGAGGTTAACAGGTCATTGGGAGAATGAAGTTAACAACGTTAGGGAGGCCAGGTTAACAGATCATTGGGAGAATGAAGTTAACAAGGTTAGGGAGGCCAGGTTAACAGGTCATTGGGAGAATGAAGTAAACAACGTTAAGGAAGGCGAGGTTAACAGACCATTGGGAGAATGAAGTCAACAACATTAAGAAGGCGAGGTTAACAGGTCATTGGGAGAATGAAGTTAACAAGGTAAGGGAGGCCAGGTTAACAGGTCATTGGGAGAATGAAGTTAACAAGGTTAGGGAGGCCAGGTTAACAGGTCATTGGGATAATGAAGTAAACAACGTTAGGAAGGCCAGGTTAACAGACCATTGGGAGAATGAAGTAAACAACATTAGGGAGGCCAGGTTAACAGATCATTGGGAGAAAGAAGTAAACAAGGTAAGGGAGGCCAGGTTAACAGATCATTGGGAGAATGAAGTAAACAACCTTAGGAAGGCCAGGTTAACAGGTCATTGGGAGAATGAAGTAAACAACGTTAGGGAGGCCAGGTTAACAGGTCATTGGGAGGATGAAGTAAACAACGTTAGGGAGGCCAGGTTAACAGGTCATTGGGAGAATGAAGTAAACAACATTAGGGAGGCCAGGTTAACAGGTCATTGGGAGAATGAAGTTAACAACGTTAGGGAGGCAAGGTTAACAGATCATTGGGAGAATGAAGTAAACAAGGTAAGGGAGGCCAGGTTAACAGACCATTGGGAGAATGAAGTTAACAACGTTAGGAAGGCCAGGTTAACAGACCATTGGGAGAATGAAGTAAACAACATTAGGGAGGCCAGGTTAACAGGTCATTGGGAGAATGAAGTTAACAATGTTAGGAAGGCCAGGTTAACAGACCATTGGGAGAATGAAGTTAACAACGTTAGGGAGGCCAGGTTAACAGACCATTGGGAGGATGAAGTAAACAAGGTAAGGAAGGCGAGGTTAACAGGTCATTGGGAGAATGAAGTTAACAACGTTTGGGAGGCCAGGTTAACAGGTCATTGGGAGGATGAAGTAAACAACGTTAGGGAGGCCAGGTTAACAGGTCATTGGGAGAATGAAGTTAACAACGTTAGGGAGGCCAGGTTAACAGGTCATCGGGAGAATGAAGTAAACCACGTTAGGGAGGCCAGGTTAACAGATCATTGGGAGAATGAAGTAAACAACGTTAGGGAGGCCAGGTTAACAGGTCATTTGGAGAATGAAGCAAACAACGTTAGGGAGGCCAGGTTAACAGGTCATTGGGAGAATGAAGTTAACAACGTTAGGAAGGCCAGGTTAACAGATCATTGGGAGAATGAAGTAAACAACGTTAGGGAGGCCAGGTTAACAGGTCATTGGGAGAATGAGGCAAACAACGTTAGGGAGGCCAGGTTAACAGACCATTGGGAGAATGAAGTAAACAACGTTAAGGAAGGCGAGGTTAACAGGTCATTGGGAGAATGAAGTTAACAACGTTAGGGAGGCCAGGTTAACAGATCATTGGGAGAATGAAGTTAACAAGGTTAGGGAGGCCAGGTTAACAGGTCATTGGGAGAATGAAGTAAACAACGTTAAGGAAGGCGAGGTTAACAGACCATTGGGAGAATGAAGTCAACAACATTAAGAAGGCGAGGTTAACAGGTCATTGGGAGAATGAAGTTAACAAGGTAAGGGAGGCCAGGTTAACAGGTCATTGGGAGAATGAAGTTTACAAGGTTAGGGAGGCCAGGTTAACAGGTCATTGGGATAATGAAGTAAACAACGTTAGGAAGGCCAGGTTAACAGACCATTGGGAGAATGAAGTAAACAACATTAGGGAGGCCAGGTTAACAGATCATTGGGAGAAAGAAGTAAACAAGGTAAGGGAGGCCAGGTTAACAGATCATTGGGAGAATGAAGTAAACAACGTTAGGAAGGCCAAATTAACAGACCATTGGGAGAATGAAGTAAACAAGGTTAGGGAGGCCAGGTTAACAGGTCATTGGGAGGATGAAGTAAACAACGTTAGGGAGGCCAGGTTAACAGGTCATTGGGAGAATGAAGTAAACAACATTAGGGAGGCCAGGTTAACAGGTCATTGGGAGAATGAAGTTAACAACGTTAGGGAGGCAAGGTTAACAGATCATTGGGAGAATGAAGTAAACAAGGTAAGGGAGGCCAGGTTAACAGACCATTGGGAGAATGAAGTTAACAATGTTAGGAAGGCCATGTTAACAGACCATTGGGAGAATGAAGTTAACAACGTTAGGGAGGCCAGGTTAACAGACCATTGGGAGGATGAAGTAAACAAGGTAAGGAAGGCGAGGTTAACAGGTCATTGGGAGAATGAAGTTAACAACGTTAGGGAGGCCAGGTTAACAGGTCATTGGGAGAATGAAGTTAACAAGGTTAGGAGGGCCAGGTTAACAGATCATTGGGAGAATACAACGTTAGGAGGGCCAGGTTAACAGATCATTGGGAGAATGAAGTAAACAAGGTTAGGAAGGCCAGGTTAACAGGTCATTGGGAGAATGAAGTAAACAAGGTTAGGGCGGCCAGGTTAACAGATCATTGGGAGAATGAAGTAAACAACGTTAGGAAGGCCAGGTTAACAGGTCATTGGGAGAATGAAGTCAACAACATTAAGAAGGCCAGGTTAACAGATCATTGGGAGAATGAAGTAAACAACATTAAGAAGGCCAGGTTAACAGACCATTGGGAGAATGAAGTAAACAACGTTAGGAAGGCGAGGTTAACAGGTCATTGGGAGAATGAAGTTAACAACGTTAGGGAGGCCAGGTTAACAGGTCATTGGGAGAATGAAGTAAACAACATTAGGAAGGCCAGGTTCACAGGTCATTGGGAGAATGAAGTTAACAACGTTTGGGAGGCCAGGTTAACAGGTCATTGGGAGGATGAAGTAAACAACGTTAGGGAGGCCAGGTTAACAGGTCATTGGGAGAATGAAGTTAACAACGTTAGGGAGGCCAGGTTAACAGGTCATCGGGAGAATGAAGTAAACCACGTTAGGGAGGCCAGGTTAACAGGTCATTGGGAGAATGAAGTTAACAACGTTTGGAAGGCCAGGTTAACAGGTCATTGGGAGAATGAAGTAAACAACGTTAGGGAGGCCAGGTTAACAGACCATTGGGAGAATCCAGTAAACAGATCATTAAGAAGACTAGGTTAACAGAATGATTGAAACGACGATTTAAATGAACACTTCGGGGCATTAAAGTGACCCTTGATTTTTTTTATCTCTTTCTGATTTAAAATCATTATTTTTTCGAAAACTTAATGGTCAAAATACAGTCTAGTAAGTAGCGATGTCTCTTAAAATCTGAAAATCTCATTTTGGGGAGTCATTTTGGATTTCCTGACACTAAGAGAGCAAGCATTAGGAGGCTTGGTGAACAAAACAATGTGAGACGAGGTTAAGAAACTTGTAGGCGAAATAAATCAAATTTGTGATGCAAGGCTAATAAAACATAATTTGAATTCTGCTATAGCCCACAGGGGCTTGGCACGATTTTCCAAATGATAGTCTATATATATATGTATATAGTATCAAGGGCAGTAACTACAAAGAGGAGGAAGACCAACGTATTTTAAAAAAAAAAAAAATTGTCGTATTCTGCGGGTCATAAATCTTAGTGACACATACATTACCTTAAAGAGAAATGTTTTATCTTTCCAATGAGTGTTCGATGAACAAAATTGGCCAAGTATTATCCAAGTTATGACCTGACGAATTCGGAAATAGATGCTGAAATGGCTAGGTCGGAATCTCCCTGTCCGGTTGAATAGTCGCCTCGCCTCTAATGGGTACCTCAATAACCATTGAGAAATCGAAAAATCGACGCTTGCAGCGGTATACAGTAACCATAACTATGTCAATATAGGATGTCGGTTGGTTTTGTTATCCGTCATGTGCCGTAGCCAATTCCATATTACATCACCGAGCTTACCGTCTTCAAAAAGAACGGCCATCTTTCCCTAACCTTTCGTGACTTTGTTTATGTCGTTACAGTGGTGGTACAGTCAAGAAGCGTTCCGAATGAAGGGAAAGATGGCCGTTCTTTTTGAAGACGGTAAGCTCGGTGATGTAATATGGAATTGGCAACGGCACATGACGGATAACATAACCAACCGACATCCTATATTGACATAGTTATGGTTACTGTATACCGCTGCAAGCGTCGATTTTTCGATTTCTGAATGATTATTGAGGTACCCATTAGAGGCGAGGCGACTATTCAACCGGACAGGGAGATTCCGACCTAGTCATTTCAGCATCTATTTCCGAATTCGTCAGGTCATAACTTGGATAATACTTGGCCAATTTTGTTCATCGAACACTCATTGGAAAGATAAAACATTTCTCTTTAAGGTAATGTATGTGTCACTAAGATTTTTGACCCGCAGAATACGACAAATTATTTTTTTTTTTAAATACGTTCGTCTTCCCCCTCTTTGTAGTTACTACCCTTGATACTATATACATATATATATGGACTATCATTTGGAAAATCGTGCCAAGCCCCTGTGCTATAGCCGACTTACCACCATGCCCGCCGGACTGATACCTAACCAACAGATCTTCCACCAGATCGACGGTCGGTAGCCCTGCATGACTGTGATGTCGCTAAAGAATCGGTTGATACCTGCAATAGTAAATTAACGATTTAAAATTATATATAAGTAATGTAGTTATTTGCAAAAAACAAAAACAAAAATAATTAAAAAATAAAAACAACTCCCAATCTAATTTTAATCGTAATTAACGATATTTCAAAAACACACATATCATTTACACATGTTGGTATTATTGTGACGTCATATTAAAATTGGGGCTCTGCAACATGATAATGCACTTGAAAAACATTAAAACTGACATATAAACAAGTTAACAAACAACGGGAACCTACAGCCAATCACAGCTCCGCTAGAATTTTGCAAACAACGGTAATCTAATAGCACATTTGAGCTCCTTTAGAAGCTAGCAAATAACGGTAATCTAATAGCACAGTTGAGCTCCTTTAGAAGCTAGCAAACAACGGTAATCTAATAGCACATTTGAGCTCCTTTAGAAGCTAGCAAACAACGGTAATCTAATAGCACATTTGAGCTCCTTTAGAAGCTAGCAAACAACGGTAATCTAATAGCACATTTGAGCTCCTTTAGAAGCTAGCAAACAACGGGAATATACATATTTTGTGTGTACCTATGTTGTGTATACATATGTGTTGTATGCAAGTTATGTGTACATATGTTATGTGTATACATGTGTTGTGTGTATACATGTGTTGTGTGTATACATGTGTTGTGTGTATACATATGTTATGTGTATACATATGTTATGTGTATACATGTGTTATGTGTA
The DNA here is from genome assembly GCF_902652985.1 of Pecten maximus. Taxonomy (NCBI): domain Eukaryota; kingdom Metazoa; phylum Mollusca; class Bivalvia; order Pectinida; family Pectinidae; genus Pecten; species Pecten maximus. The sequence goes on from NC_047021.1 coordinate 11,343,030, forward strand.
TACATGTGTTGTGTGTATACATGTGTTGTATGTATACATATGTTATGTGTATACATGTGTTATGTGTATACATGTGTTGTGTGTATACATATGTTATGTGTATACATATGTTATGTGTATACATGTGTTGTGTGTATACATATGTTATGTGTATACATGTGTTATGTGTATACATGTGTTGTGTGTATAAATGTGTTATGTGTGTATATATGTTATGTGTATACATGTGTTGTGTGTATACATGTGTTATGTGTATACATGTGTTGTGTGTATACATGTGTTGTGTGTATACATACATGTATGTTGTGTGTATACATATGTTGTGTGTATACATATGTTGTGTGTATACATGTGTTGTGTGTATACATGTGTTGTGTGTATACATATGTTATGTGTATACATATGTTGTGTGTATACATATGTTATGTGTATACATGTGTTGTGTGTATACATATGTTATGTGTATACATGTGTTGTGTGTATACATGTGTTGTGTGTATACATGTGTTATGTGTATACATGTGTGGTGTGTATACATGTGTTGTGTGTATACATGTGTTGTGTGTATACATGTGTTATGTGTGTACATGTGTTGTGTGTATACATGTGTTGTGTGTATACATATGTTATGTGTATACATGTGTTGTGTGTATACATGTGTTGTGTGTATACATATGTTATGTGTATACATATGTTGTGTGTTACATGTTATGTGTATACATGTGTTGTGTGTATACATGTGTTGTGTGTATACATATGTTATGTGTATACATATGTTGTGTGTATACATATGTTATGTGTATACATGTGTTATGTGTATACATGTGTTATGTGTATACATGTGTGGTGTGTATACATGTGTTGTGTGTATACATGTGTTGTGTGTATACATGTGTTGTGTGTATACATGTGTTATGTGTATACATGTGTGGTGTGTATACATGTGTTGTGTGTATACATGTGTTGTGTGTATACATGTGTTGTGTGTGTACATGTGTTGTGTGTATACATGTGTTGTGTGTATACATGTGTTATGTGTATACATGTGTTGTGTGTATACATGTGTTGTGTGTATACATGTGTTGTGTGTATACATGTGTTGTGTGTATACATGTGTTGTGTGTATACATGTGTGGTGTGTATACATGTGTTGTGTGTATACATGTGTTGTGTGTGTACATGTGTTGTGTGTATACATGTGTTGTGTGTATACATGTGTTGTGTGTATACATATGTTATGTGTATACATGTGTTGTGTGTATACATGTGTTGTGTGTATACATGTGTTGTGTGTATACATATGTTATGTGTATACATGTGTTGTGTGTATACATGTGTTGTGTGTATACATGTGTTGTGTGTATACATGTGTTATGTGTATACATGTGTTGTGTGTATACATATGTTATGTGTATACATGTGTTGTGTGTATACATGTGTTATGTGTATACATGTGTTGTGTGTATACATATGTTATGTGTATACATATGTTATGTGTATACATGTGTTGTGTGTATACATGTGTTATGTGTATACATGTGTTGTGTGTGTACATGTGTTGTGTGTATACATGTGTTGTGTGTATACATGTGTTGTGTGTGTACATATGTTATTATACATCTCTTGTGTGTACAGCCAATTATTATGGCGCAATCCTGTCTTGTTTTCTGACATAGAGTGAAAAACAGTATCAACTTACCGTAGATGAAGTTGATGACCATGACCTCAGTCAGACCGATGACCAACAGTGACCATGACCCCACGTAGTGGTCAAGTAGCTGCAACCAGTACATCCCTCCCTACAACATACAATGCGCGCCAGACATATTGTTTTTGTTACATTACATCACTTGTTTATTTTTGAAAGGAAAAAAAAGAGTCTCTAAAAAATACTGCCCCGGGTGAGGATCGAACTCACGACCTTCAGATCGCTCTGTGTTTTTGATTATGAGACTGACGCGCTACCTACTGCGCTACCGAGGCCATGTGTCTGCACGTGCAGCTAGAGGTGACGGCGCGTGCATCTTACATACATTCACTATGTCCCTAAGATAGTACAAGAAAGTGACATGTATGTTCATCATATAACTATATGTTGATTGAAGAGAGGTATATTTTAACTCTGGTATAGGTACAATGTACGGCTTCATTATAGTAGACATTTGGAATGCATCTTGCTAAAGGGAGATAACCGAGTACTTCCGGATAAGTTAGTGTATACATGTAGTCAAACCCCATTATTCACAAACTGTAATTACTGTATTTCCTAGGGGAGGTAACTCAGTACTTACAGATAATACATATGTAGGGGGAGGTAATCCTGTACTGACAGGTGAAACATTAGTAAAGGGAGGTAACTCAGTACTTACTTATAGATGGGGAAAGGGAGGTAACTCAGTACTTATAGATGTTGTAAAGGGAGGTAACTCAGTACTTACAGACGGGGGGTGGGTGGGGGGGGGGGGGGGGGGGGAGGTAACTCAGTACTTACTATGATACATAGGTAGGGGGAGGTAATCCTGTACTTACGGAGGTAGTGATGGGCAAGCCCAATAGGAAGAAGATGATGCACACGACTAGAATGACATACGACTTCTTTGGTCGAAGTGACGGGAAGTAATCTGTAAGTCCTGTCAACACTGTTTCCAACATAGCAAACTGTGAACACAAATGTACGTTTTAATTGGTCTGAGTGCACATTCATAGCGACAATGATTGGACAAATAAGGATCAACACATAGAGCGTTGCCTATCAATGGAAACATAAACATTAAAGTACAAAAGTCAGAGAGAGTAAGAGAGTATCAAATATACACAAGTAGAGAGTTAGAGAGCATCGAACATACAAAAGTTAGAGAGTATCGAACATACAAAGATTAGAGAGTTAGAGAGTATCGAACATACAAAAGTTAGAGAGTATCGAACATACAAAAGTAGAGAGTTAGAGAGCATCGAACATACAAAAGTTAGAGAGTATCGAACATACAAAGGTTAGAGAGTGAGAGAGTATCGAACATACAAAAGCCAGAGAGTTAGAGAGTACCGAACATACAAAATTAGAGAGTAAGAGAGTATCGAACACACAAAAGTAGAGAGTATCGAACATACAAAAGTAGATAGTTAGAGAGTATCGAACATACGTACACGTAGAAAAACTTAAAGAGTCAGTAATTTAATAGAAATAGAATAATAAGGTTGTCCTTACCTCGCTATCCAGTCCGAGTGTTATCAGCATGAAAAAGAAAAGGATCGACCACAGCGTAGCTGGCGGTAGGTTGTTCACAGCTGCCGGGTACACGACGAAGGCTAGTCCCGCCCCTACAAAGTGTGACGTCTGTATTATAGTCCCGATTGAGAAGTAAATAACATAAACGGTTGTTATAAAGAAAAGATAACCCACTCATGCTGCCAAGACAATGAAGGAAAGAATTAATGAGAGCAAACGCGGTAACATCACCACATCAGTGCATTAATTCATATATATCACAGCAATCACACCGTCTGGAATGTAGCCGTGTATCAAACTGAGCCGAGGTAAGTAAAATAATACATACCACTTCTGGCTACGTCCTTGACCCCGACACCCAACTGTCCGGCCATGTACCCAAGATAGGAAAAAACAACAAATCCGCCAAAAATGCTGGTCAACCCGTCTCCAAGCGACACGATGATGGCGTCCCTACAACACAAACATGGATACTTCATGGGCGAAGCTCTTTTGTGTGAATGTCGTTAATGTTTTCATAATAGAATGTTATCATGTCAGGAGAATATGTGTAGACTTACCCAAGACAAGTTGTTATCAAGTTAGGAGAATATGTGTAGACTTACCCCAGACATGTTATCGAGTTAGGAGAATATGTGTAGACTTACCCCAGACATGTTATCGAGTTGGGAGAATATGTGTAGACTTACTCCAGACAAGTTGTTATCGAGTTAGGAGAATATGTGTAGACTTACTCCAGACAAGTTTTATCGAGTTAGGAGAATATGTGTAGACTTACCCCAGACAAGATGTTATCCAGTTGGGAGAATATGTGTAGACTTACCCCAGACAAGTTGTAATCCAGTTGGGAGAATATGTGTAGACTTACCCCAGACAAGATGTTATCCTGTTGGGAGAATATGTGTAGACTTACCCCAGACAAGTTGTAATCCAGTTGGGAGAATATGCGTAGACTTACCCCAGACAAGATGTTATCCAGTTGGGAGAATATGTGTAGACTTACCCCAGACAAGTTGTAATCTAGTTGGGAGAATATGTGTAGACTTACCCCAGACAAGTTGTAATCTAGTTGGGAGAATATGTGTAGACTTACCTCAGACATGTTATCGTGTTGGGAGAATATGTGTAGACTTACCCCAGACAAGTTGTAATCCAGTTGGGAGAATATGTGTAGACTTACCCCAGACATGTTATCAAGTTAGGAGAATATGTGTAGACTTACTCCAGACAAGATGTTATCCAGTTGGGAGAATATGTGTAGACTTACTCCAGACAAGTTATTATCGAGTTAGGAGAATATGTGTAGACTTACCACAGACAAGTTGTAATCCAGTTGGGAGAATATGCGTAGACTTACCCCAGACATGTTATCCAGTTGGGAGAATATGTGTATACTTACCCCACACAAGATGTTATCCAGTTGGGAGAATATGTGTAGACTTACCCCAGACAAGTTGTTATCGAGTTAGGAGAATATGTGTAGACTTACTCCAGACAAGTTGTTATCGAGTTGGGAGAATATGTGTAGACTTACCCCAGACAAGTTGTAATCTAGTTGGGAGAATATGTGTAGACTTACCCCAGACAAGATGTTATCCAGTTGGGAGAAATGTGTAGACTTACCTCAGACATGTTATCGTGTTGGGAGAATATGTGTAGACTTACCCCAGACAAGTTGTAATCCAGTTGGGAGAATATGTGTAGACTTACCCCAGACATGTTATCAAGTTAGGAGAATATGTGTAGACTTACTCCAGACAAGATGTTATCCAGTTGGGAGAATATGTGTAGACTTACTCCAGACAAGTTATTATCGAGTTAGGAGAATATGTGTAGACTTACCCCAGACAAGTTGTTATCGAGTTAGGAGAATATGTGTAGACTTACCACAGACAAGTTGTAATCCAGTTGGGAGAATATGTGTAGACTTACCCCAGACAAGTTGTTATCGAGTTAGGAGAATATGTGTAGACTTACCCCAGACATGTTATCGAGTTGGGAGAATATGTGTAGACTTACCCCAGACAAGTTGTTATCGAGTTAGGAGAATATGTGTAGACTTACCCCAGACAAGTTGTTATCGAGTTAGGAGAATATGTGTAGACTTACCCCAGACAAGATGTTATCGAGTTAGGAGAATATGTGTAGACTTACCCCAGACAAGATGTTATCGAGTTGGGAGAATATGTGAAGAATTACCCCAGACAAGTTATTATCGAGTTAGGAGAATATGTGTAGACTTACCACAGACAAGTTGTAATCCAGTTGGGAGAATATGTGTAGACTTACCCCAGACAAGTTGTTATCGAGTTAGGAGAATATGTGTAGACTTACCCCAGACAAGTTGTTATCGAGTTAGGAGAATATGTGTAGACTTACCACAGACAAGTTGTTATCGAGTTAGGAGAATATGTGTAGACTTACTCCAGACAAGTTGTTATCGAGTTGGGAGAATATGTGTAGACTTACTCCAGACAAGTTGTTATCGAGTTAGGAGAATATGTGTAGACTTACCACAGACAAGTTGTTATCGAGTTAGGAGAATATGTGTAGACTTACCCCAGACATGTTATCGAGTTGGGAGAATATGTGTAGACTTACCCCAGACAAGTTGTTATCGAGTTAGGAGAATATGTGTAGACTTACCCCAGACAAGTTGTTATCGAGTTAGGAGAATATGTGTAGACTTACCCCAGACAAGATGTTATCGAGTTAGGAGAATATGTGTAGACTTACCCCAGACAAGATGTTATCGAGTTAGGAGAATATGTGTAGACTTACCCCAGACATGTTATCGAGTTGGGAGAATATGTGAAGAATTACCCCAGACAAGATGTTATCCAGTTGGGAGAATATGTGTAGACTTACTCCAGACAAGTTGTTATCGAGTTAGGAGAATATGTGTAGACTTACCCCAGAATGTTATTGTGAAATCGGTTATAGCTGGATAAAGCTATCAGTCCTCCCCATCCTGGTCCTAGAGAGTAAAACACCTGGACAGCCCCATCTCGCCATACCTGAGAATCATACATCGTTAAATATCGTAAAATCTGTGTCATTAGTTTGATTAAACTTTTTAAACATTCATAAATTCGTAGAGTTAAGCATTGCGTGTTCTCAGAAGATATACATAATAAATCTATATTTATTTGATAATTTAATAGTTACCTTGGCGTCGAGCAGTTTATCGAATTTTGGCACGATGTAAAAATAGATGCCCTCGGAGGCGTTAGGAAGGGTCACTCCCCGGATAAATAGGATGATAAGGACGACGTACGGGAAGAGAGCGGTGAAATAGACCACCTGTGGGAGAAAAGATGAATATATTTGATATAACAATCTACACAAATAATTACTATCATTTACAGCGATTTTGGGTTACTTAAAATGGCGCCTGGTAGAATTAAGTCTGTCAATTTCAAGTGAACCCGTCCAACATTAAAACACCGGACACGAGACGACAGAGTGATTTGTGTCAATACTCTGTACTGCACATACTGCTGGATACCCCGTAAACGGATACATAATGGGGGAATCTTATTTCAGCAGTTTTCGAGAAGAAATTCTTACGCTAAATCATTATGAGCTAATTGCAGTTTCTGTACATTATTTTCTATGGTAAGTACACGTGGACAATTCATCATTTATTTGTATATAAATTCAGTTATGCGCTAAAATTTGAATGCGTCAAAATGGATATTTATTTGGGTGTCCTGTCCAATCGTAGGATGGACAAACAACATGGATCATCAACCTTTCCCGTTGTTTTGATGCCTTTGATCAAACAAAGGAAGCACAGGAGCCAGGCCGCGAACAGGGACAATGCCAACTGCCACCTAGGAGGTCCCATGTCGTCAATACCGGAACTGATCCCAAGTACGTAATTACTGAAACAACAAAGGTAGTGTTTAACCTTTAACCTACCGGCAACTCATTTCCCTTCACTAGCTCAGGATAACGGGTAGTTTAGAGATTTAATTTGGTTTAGTTAATGTTAACGTCCTATCAACAGCTATGGTCGTTCAAGGACAGTCTCCCCTGTTTGCTAGATGCATGCATGTTGTGTGTGTGTTTTTGGATGCTGCAGTATATTGTGTTAGTCTCATTGGGATAGCGCGAAACTAATGCCGATTTATAGTGCTACCTCACTGAAGCGAACTGCCGAGGACACTGAGCAGAACACCTAACCTGGTAAAATACTGACAACGGGCGAACCAGTCGCCCTACTCCTAAAATGTCGAGCGTTAAACAGGAGATACATGTACTACACCATTTCAGAGACTCTGGTATGTTCTTGGCCATGGGACAGAACCCAAAGCCTTCTGGTTTCTTCACATATGCGTTTAACTAAACGTGAGACAGTGTCAAGAGAGAAAATTGTTTATAAAAGAGAAAAATCAAGATACCAAATTTTGTCGATTGTTTTTTTCGTGCAATGGAGCAGAACGTACGTACGTATTCTTGCGCTTGCAGGGTATTTTTCATAACTCCATCCTATAAATATATTATATAATGATTGCTTCGAGTGGTATAATGCGTTTATCTCAAATTTACGCACACAGTGATGTACGGTAATGATGACACCATGACGTCATGATGACGTCACGGATACTTACTTCCAGTACTCCTCTGACGGCGTGATTCTGAGGCGTCCTGTGACGTTGGTGAATTGTGTGGTGTTCCAGAGCCCTATAAACCTCTCACCTTTGTAGCACGTACCATTTCCGTACTTCATACCCTCCGTTACCGTACAGTTAACCTTCGGTAACTTAAGACTGCAGTCTGTCGAAAAAGGTTTAATATACCAATTGTACCTAATTATGATATAAAGATGAGTTGTGCATACATTGTATGTTGTAACAAACAGACTGAGGTTGTTTCCTCGATTTTTTACATTCTTTTTACATTTCTTTTCCCCTATTCCACTAACTTGAATCAATGGTCTATGTCATTTCTGTCAATGGCTATGCCTTCGACATTAAAAAGCAACAGCTTCAGATTACTAATAACACAAGTGTACCTCTGGTGTTCCATGGATTTTCGCATCCGCTCCAAGGGAGGGAACTCGTAAACGAGGCGAAAAAGTAAAGGATGGACCAGGAAACAATCATGTTGTAATATAGCGTCACTATCCCGGAAATGATCACCATGGCGACACCAAGCCCTTCAACAGGAAGTGATTTATTCTTGCAAAGTGTACATTTTTTAAATTGAAAAATGATGAAATTCGACTTTTTTAGATGAATTGATACACAACACAAATCTTTACACATCATTTACCTTGAAAGAGGGGTGCGAACCCCCAACAAGTAAGTGGTCCACAACTAGAAAACTGGCCGATACAGGTCTCTAGATAGAAAAGGGGAATCCCCACAACAATTAGCATGATGACGTAAGGGATGAGGAAAGCCCCGCCGCCGTTTTTGTAACAGAGGTAGGGGAAACGCCAGATGTTGCCGAGCCCGACAGAGTACCCTAGCATGGTCAGCAGAAAGTCAAAGCGCCCAGTCCAGTTCCCGCGCTCCTCATTCTCATCCTCTCCGTACACCTGGGTGTGGTCACTTCCGGCGATCGTCGCCCGACTTTTTGTCTTTTCGGATTTACCATCAGATCTCGTTGTGGCCTAAGGGCGATAAACATTCATGATCAAGTAATTTTCAAAGATAATGTATTGTACCCATAAATTCATGGTTTGTCGTCTTTTTGTTTCATCACATAAAAAAACTATTCATGTTGATTTTATCCAAAGGCCATTGACAATATAATTATAAATACACGATTCGGAGATTCAATATCAGTAAAAAGCTAGATAATTTGACACATTATTATGAAGACTAAACAGCGATGCAAATTTGACCTGATGGAGTGATAGAATAAAAATAATTAGCCTGCATTAAATCAATCTTTTCTTTCAAACACATTTAATTAATAATTTGTCATATACTTTCATTTATTCATTGTACTGGAGTGAATAGTATATTTGAATATAAAATTATCAAAATTGTATTAAACATATCGTCAAGAAACAAATATGCGAAATTATAAGTCGTGTTCCGAAACGTCCAATCGTTTTTTCTATGTCAAACAGATACATAGTCTAGGGGAGGTAACTCGTATGAACCAACTTCGGGCCTGATTCGCCTTGAAACAGTCTAAAGTTTAGAGAAACTTTACAATGACCTCCGGTTTTATCCGATGTGATATCAATGCACACAGCCCTTAACTTACAAAAAGTAGGAATGAAAGCAATAGAGTTGATGTTACAGACTTGTCTTCACAAAAGTGTTGATGTTACAGACTTGTCTTTACAAATGTGTTGATGTTACAGACTTGTCTTCACAAATGTGTTGATGTTACAGACTTGTCTTCACAAAAGTGTTGACAGAAAATGTTACGGATGTGTTCCTAAAGGTGAGACATTTTGGTTCCGGTTCATTCTAAAGCGAGACATTTTATTTACGGATCAGTCAGACACAATGCCTATTTACATAATGGGGATTTCTTCTTCGTTCAGAATTGAGAGGATTTTTTTTTGAAAATGTCAGAAATTCTATTGTGTCTTCAGTACATTCCTTTTGTCATTATATAACTTCATAAACAAGTCATCTCCCTCTTATCAAATTTAAACAGTCCGCACTCTGAATCTTTTCTTTTATTCTTTTTGGTCAGAAGCCCCTCCTGTCAAACATGTATCATTCTGTATTTTGTCATTGACTTCTCTCAGATTTGTAAACTGTTTGTACTAGCAATTGATACTTGACCTCTGTGTCCGGGTCCTGTAATTATTTGGGACCAATCCGTAAAAAAACCCAATGAAAACTGAAATTTTTTAGATATGATTTCTGCCACGGTCAGGGTGTCCCTGAGATGAGTTAGATTTGAAATATGAGTTAGATTTGGTATTTGCCTCGGTCAGGGTGTCCCTGAAATGAGTTAAAGGTATTTACCATGGCCAGGGTGTCTCGAAATGGGTCAGATTTGGTATTTTCCATGGTCAGGGTGTCTTGGAAATGATTTCGTATTTGCCTCGGTCAGTGTGTCCCGGAAATGATTTCGTATTTGCCTCGGTCAGGGTATCCCTGAAATGAGTTAGATTTGGTATCTGCCTCGGTCAGGGTATCCCTGAAATGAGTTAGATTTGGTATCTGCCTCGGTTATGGTGTCCCGGAAATGAGTTAGATTTGGTATTTGCCTCGGCCTAACAGGCAACAAATCATGTGATCTTTGAAAACCCATTAAAAATCAACAATAAAACGTCAGTTAACAAAACAGATTAGAGTATAAACCAATTTACCAAATATGGTCATGGCAGGTCCGTAAGAAGAAATGTTATTATGAAGAAACCAAATTGTCACTGTGTTTTCTATTTTTAGTAAAATATAATGTTGACATCGACCAGGAAGATAAAAAGCATGCGTACGGAACAACTGGACGGTTCTTCAGTACAGGATTTATAGCACGACAATAAAAGGGCAGTTAAAGTTTATGTAATGGGCCAAAAAGTAAATCGATTCACGTGTAGCCTGTAAAATATCATGTAACCTTTAGCCTCACAAAAGTAACGTGTTACCAAACGTGGGTACCGACAAAAAGAATGGAAATTTTTGTACGGAAATCAATGTGACGGACAGACGGACGAACGTGGAATAGATATATACAATGTAATTTCGCGCCACCATTCCCCACGTGTTATGGAACCGTCAACGTTTTTGTTAGACAAACCTTGGACACATTATCTGGGTCGGACATTTTATGGTCCTTTGGGGCATCATTCTGCTCGGGAGTTTTGATGACGTAGATCCCATTATCAACTGTGTTGAGGAATTCCTTAGGAGATTCCGGCGTCGTGACTTCAGGATAATCTCTGGCGATGACGTCAGGAACTGGCGATCGGCGGAACGATTCGATGTCGTCATACCGATCATACTCCTACACAACACAAATCATCACATGAGAAAGTGTCTTCTATTTCTGTGTTTACTAGTGAAACTAAACAGGAAACTTGGCTTCATGTAAAGGCGTTTGTCGAACGAGAGTAATGGAGTGTTTACTAATGTACCATGACATGCAGTAAACTTTGTATGATCAGCACTCCGTCACATAGTCCTATAGCATCTCATCTATCAATATTAAACTGCCAAATTTAAAACAAAAAAAAACGCAAAAAAAACAACAACAACAACAGGAGCATATAAATAAATCTACATAATTATTATTGGTCGTCTAAGGCGATATGCGGACAGAACCTACTGCCTTTCCCAACAATGGTTCAAACCACAGGTAGACTAAATCCTATCATTCTTGAAAGAGAAACAAATATATTAAAGTTTTTTGTTTTTGTTTTTGTTTTTGTTTGCTATATTTCCCCCTTATGGGCCCCCTTTCTCCAACCCAACGGGTGTCACGTTCTTCATTTAAACAACATATAACACTGTAAACTAATTCTCCAGACGAAATTTCATCAAAATATATTTGTAGTTGTTCAGAACTAGTAGCGTTTCAAAAAGATTTACCTTTCGGCTCAGGTGAATCAATAAAATTGTCAATAATAAGATCATTACCAAGGGTCATAACTCTGTAAATTACTGTCGAATAATACCCATTTTCGCCCTCGTCCGATCGCGAGATCTTCACAATATCTTACTGCATACGAAGTATCATCAAACCTGGTTGATATTTACTCATGTTATCGTGTTCACAAGGTAATTGTTGACGGACTGATGGACGGATAGACGGATGGATGGACGCCGGACGCCTGACGCCACGGTATGGCATAAGCTCACCTTGGTCCGCGATCAAACGGTTTACTGTACATGTGGTGACCTCTACTTATACATAGGTCTAAAACATTGACCTTCACGGTACGCCGAAGGTCAAACGACACCGGTAGCTATAAGGCGAGAACACCTCCAGGCAACACGGTAATAGTTGATAGCCTCACCATAGTTACATACAACGGCAACAAAAATGTTTTCACAATACGTACAACGACAAAACACATGCTCTCACATTAAATAACACGACACACGTGCTCTCACAGTACATACAACGGTAAACTACGTTATCCTACAGTACATACAACGGTAAACCACGTGATACCACAGTACATACAACGGTAAACCACGTGATCCCACAGTATACAACGGTAAACCACGTTATCCCACAGTACATACAACGGTAAACCACGTGATCCTACAGTGCATACAACGGTTAACCACGTAATCTTACAGTACATACAACGGTAAACCACATGATCCTACAGTACATACAACGGTAAACCACGTGATCCCACAGTACATACAACGGTAAACCACGTTATCCCACAGTACATACAACGGTAAACCACGTGATCCTACAGTGCATACAACGGTTAACCACGTGATCCTACAGTACATACAACGGTAAACCACGTGATCCCACAGTACATACAACGGTAAACCACGTGATCCCACAGTACATACAACGGTAAACCACGTGATCCCACAGTACATACAACGACAACACACATGCTCTCACAGTACAAACGACAACACACATGCTCTCACAGTACAAACGACAACGCACGTGCTCTCACAGTAAATACAACGGTAAACCACGTTATCCCACAGTACATACAACGGTAAACCACGTGATCCTACAGTACATACAACGGTTAACCACGTGATCCTACAGTACATACAACGGTAAACCACGTGATCCCACAGTACATACAACGGTAAACCACGTGATCCCACAGTATATACAACGACAACACACGTGCTCTCACAGTACAAACGACAACACACGTGCTCTCACAGTACAAACGACAACACACATGCTCTCACAGTAAATACAACGACAACACACGTGCTCCCACAGTACATAAAACGACAACACACGTGCTCTCACAGTACATAAAACGACAACACACGTGCTCTCACAGTACATAAAACGACAACACATGTGCTCTCACAGTACATAAAACGACAACACACGTGCTCTCACAGTACATACAACAATAACACACGTGCTCTCACAGTACATACAACGACAACACACGTGCTCTCACAGTACATAAAACGACAACACATGTGCTCTCACAGTACATACAACGACAACACACGTGCTCTCACAGTACAAACGACAACACAGGTGCTCTCACAGTACAAACGACAACACACATGCTCTCACAGTAAATACAACGACAACACACGTGCTCCCACAGTACATAAAACGACAACACACGTGCTCTCACATTAAATAAAACGACAACACACGTGCTCTAACTGTACATAAAACGACAACACACGTGCTCTCACAGTACATACAACAATAACACACGTGCTCTCACATTAAATAAAACGACAACACACGTGCTCTCACATTAAATAAAACGACAACACACGTGCTCTAACAGTACATAAAACGACAACACACGTGCTCTCACAGTACATACAACAACAACACGCGTGCTCTCACAATACATACAACGACATCACACGTGATCCCACAGTACATACAACGGTAAACCACGTGATCCCACAGTACATACAACGGTAAACCACGTGATCCCACAGTACATACAACGGTAACACACGTGATCCCACAGTACATACAACGGTAAACCACGTGATCACACAGTACATACAACGGTAAACCACGTGATCCCACAGTACATACAACGGTAAACCACGTGATCCCACAGTACATACAACGGTAACACACGTGATCCCACAGTACATACAACGGTAAACCACGTGATCCCACAGTACATACAACGGTAAACCACGTGATCCCACAGTACATACAACGGTAAACCACGTGATCCCACAGTACATACAACGGTAAACCACGTGATACCACAGTACATACAACGGTAAACCACTTGATCCCATAGTACATACACCGGTAACACACGTGATCCCACAGTACATACACCGGTAACACTAGTTAATGTAAACTTTACTTATTTTACAACAATTGCGAAGCAGCATATTATGTGTTGTCACCTTGCGTTTATAACTTATCCATATCAATGTGATTGATAATATACTATAACATTCACAATTCTATTTAAATAAAATGCTGAAATGTATGTGCTAATGTCTTGGTTTTCTTTAGTTATCAAATTATCTCTACGGTTAAAACACAGGACACAAATGTATAATCCATGCCTGCTTTTGATCAATAAAATTATTTTGAACCTGAAAAAAAAAAAAAAAAAACACAGGTAAAGTATCTCAGGTAAATACAGAACATGTATGAAACAGACTACAATTACCCTCCTTTTGATGTATACCTATTGTTCTAAATACGCAGGCGTTCGGGGAAACACCCACCCGACCACACATGCACACGTCAGCCTAAAAGTGTTGTGTACGTCTGCCTACATGTGTCGTGTACGTCTGCCTACATGTGTCGTGTACGTCTGCCTACATGTGTTGTGTACGTCTGCCTACATGTGTTGTGTACATCTGCCTCTATAATATATATTGTGCGCGACGTACTCGACACATTAACAAACCTAGACTAGACAACAGACCACCATTTGTTTTGTTAAGAATTGCTTTACTAATTTATAATAATAGATTATCTCCCCCTTAGAATCGGACATAATCTAGAGGCCAAACTCATAAAGCTTATTTCCATATTCTAGACACACGCGTGTGCCTTTCTCTCCGAACACCGACCTCTGTGGTGATTGACCACCTATAGTGACACTGATCAGCATACTGGCTTATTACTCTTTTGTTCTTATTTTCAGCTTCTAACTGCATGTGCATGAGCTTTATGCATGTGAAGTTTGGATATTGAAAGAGTACACTTGCACTTTGGTAAGAAGATTTTAATAGTTAAGAAGTCGACTTGTAACGCAATGGTGTACTTAGGTCGACATCCTGTAGAATATTTATATATGTTAAGTTACTGGTTAAAACTAATAGATTCGAAAAATTGTATTGTAAATACTGCGTATTCATTTTTAAGGAGTAGCAATATATCAAATTACTTTAACTGGGTAAATTATGTCAGACATTGTCATATCTCTCTCAGATCAGCAGATGTATGGACAAATTACTATACAACCATAAATATATTTTGTATTTGATAAAACAAAGAATATTTGATCTAAATCAACAATATCTGAGAGGTTCATTAGCGGCATCACCTAATTGTGTTTTATATAAGCATATACCCTTCAATACTATTTGACAAAGTTTACTCCTGTGAAATACCGAATCTGTTTATTGAAGCTTCGCCTTTCTGCACATAGCTTAGCTATTGTGACTGTGGTAGATATTAATACAACGAGGGAACAACGATTCTGTAGGAGCTGTAATCAGATATAGTACATTTGTATATCGACATAACTTATGTAAAATATTGGAAGTACAGTAGTAATTTAAAGGTGTCCATGACTAACGACATATAATGTATTGTCTTGGCTGGTTTCGATCCGCACACCAGCTGGTCGCGGTGCGTTTATATGATTGGGTAAGTCTCGCCTCGTGTTCTCGGTATCAGGGATTACATACCGGCCCCCGGCCCTGTACCATCCTTCTCTCTGAACACCGACCTCTGTGGTCAGTGACCTACAGTGCCGTACATACCGGCTTATTACTAACGACATCACGTGTTGTCTGCGCTAGATCCGTAAACCAGCTGGTCGCGCGGACGTTGATACCCTGCCGCAGGTACAACTGTATATATAATTTGGTAACATGTTAATTCTCGCCTCGTGTTCTCGAAATCAGGAATTCTATACCAGAAATGCTATGCTTTGTGAGACAACGGTCTTGTCGACTTAAATATTTATTCGTCAACCAGGGATTATATTTTACACATATGGATGTAAAAGCGATGAGACTTATTTGAAACTTTGTCCCCGTCATGCTCTAGTTCCCGCTTACAGCACTCCACGTAATTCACCAATCTGTCTGTGTACAAGTAAGGTCCACCTAAATACTTACATTTTGGTCCTCCATGTTTGAAGTGATTGGTCAGTGTCCCATGTTCCCTGCGTCCCGAACCACACCTGACAGGTACTCCGGAATAAATATCGGAACAGGAAGGAGATGTGTCGTGCTGCTAGCTGATCAAACGTCGTTACTCGACCGTACAGCCTTAAACACGCTGGGGTACGGGTAACAGTCAATGGATTCCAAATGCGCATGCACATTACTTAACTGCACAAGTAATAATAAAACCAGACTAGTGTATCGATAATGGGCGGTCACTGATGTGAAGGGAGAAAAACAATTATTACTGTAAAACCAATCCGATAAAATCGTTATAATGGCGACAAAGGTTTTAAGCAACAGGATTCTTTATTGTGAAACCTTTGTATGTTTAACAGGATTCAATGAATAATGGCTACGGTATTAAACGAGTTTAATGGATATTGCATTTTAATGGGTATGGCACATTTAATGAGTATTTTACTTTCACTGAAATATCCGACAGGGAGGATCGAGCAGTATTTTAGGGACTTGCATTTAACCTCAATAACCAATTGCAATAGCTTTCCTCACTGAGGCGAATTTTAACTAATAAGCCAGGCAGCGCCAAGGGAGGTGAACAGCGTAAATGGAGATGTTAGGAAGAAAATAAGTGTATAGAATAGAAAAGAGGAAATAAAGATATGCAATGTGGGAAGCAGGTGATATTAATCCTAGGACCAGCATTACGTCCCAGTCTCCAGAGAGTTATATAACCCTTATATATCGCTACACCGTACTCGTAATACAATCTAACCATATAACTAATTACGGTTGCATGAACTTTCAGATCGATAACATCATTAGTACAGAAACCTTTGTAGGATTACATATTGAAGTGTCTATAATGGGACAGAAACATGGATGGTCACGGTATTAGTGTTACAATGTATGTCCTACACGGTATTAGTGTTACAATGTATGTCCTACACGGTATTAGTGTTACAATGTATGTCCTACACGGTATTAGTGTTACAATGTATGTAATACACGGTATTAGTGTTACAATGTATGTCCTACACGGTATTAGTGTTACAATGTATGTCCTACACGGTATTAGTGTTACAATGTATGTCCTACACGGTATTAGTGTTACAATGTATGTCCTACACGGTATTAGTGTTACAATGTATGTAATACACGGTATTAGTGTTACAATGTATGTAATACACGGTATTAGTGTTACAATGTATGTCCTACACGGTATTAGTGTTACAATGTATGTAATACACGGTATTAGTGTTACAATGTATGTAATACACGGTATTAGTGTTACAATGTATGTCCTACACGGTATTAGTGTTACAATGTATGTCCTACACGGTATTAGTGTTACGATGTATGTAATACACGGTATTAGTGTTACAATGTATGTAATACATTAAACAAAAATGTGGATTTGTTTCATTTAATTGTGTTAACACTACTGTCTTTATGTAGATTCACTGGAGCTACATGTATATTATCTTAACACCCACGGCTGCCGTAGTTACCAACGTCGCAACACACCTTGCATTTTATTTCCTTCATACTGTATTTAAACGATTTGTTTGATATAAAAAGAAGGATTGTACCTCATTTTGACTGCGTATACGGTGGTATGCCCGCAGTTGGCAAGAACATTTCCTATGGTTAGCGCGTTAGCGCCAACCTTAATTATCATATACATGTACCTAGAATTGTATACTATATAGTTATACCTATTGTAACACTTATACTCTCTATTCTTTGACAATTATATATAATTATTATATCTATTATAACAATATAATACATTTTATATAACATATAATCATATTGCAACACTGTAATAATTGTATATAATATATAATCATATATATTACGCCTATTGAAACACTGTAATACATTGTATATACCAAATAATACTATACATTGTATATGAGTTATACAGATGTCATTACATCTTTTGTGACACTGTAAAACATAGTTTATACATGTAAATGATACACGCAATTAACACATGCGTAAATGTAAATACATGTACGTCAATTGTGACACTAAAATAAGTGTTATTTAGTTCGTTGCGTTATACCGTATATTGCAACGATATGGATGCAATGTTGTATTGATATAGAGATTGTATAAGATAAAATGTATAGAATCAAATATATTTATATACATCTTCGCAGGTATTGAGGGGTCGATAACATCGGACCACTACCTTTCAACAAACCAGACGACCTATAAATACACCAACTGAGGTATATGATACTACCTGTGCGTGAGATTAGTAAGCTCCGATGTGGTCTAGTGGTTAGGATTTCTGGTTTTCACCCAGACGGCCCGGGTTCAATTCCCGGCATCGGAACAATTATTTTTTTTTTATTTTTTTTTTATTATTATTTAGTTTAAGTTATTTAAAAAAATAATATCTATATCGAATTAAAAATGAATCAACAGTTATATCCCAAATAAAAAGTGGAACATTATAAACAAAATACATTGAAATGCTCTGTATTTTATTTATTTTTTGTATTTTATGTATTTAAAAAAACGAGATCCCTAAGGTATGGGTATAGCAGTTCACAAATTTTAATCTTTAAGAATTTTTTTATTTCGCAGAGCAACAAGGAAGACTAGTAAATTGGAGAATAATGAAGTGATTTACATAAAGGTGAATTATGGATAGCATCACTCAGAAGGGAAGAGGAGTAGACACTCTATCTTCATACTAGATTCTAAAACTTTTACATATACAAAAAATATTGATATTATCATAATCATTTGTACTTAGGTTGTGAGACGAGTGAGGGAGAAGTCAAAACATGGCATAGCTGCTGGAAGGTACCTTACACTACATAATCAATAATTCGTTATAGTTACAGGGGATATATATACTCATATAGGTGGTGTTATTCTGAAATGATTGTTTTCCAACTTTCTGGTGGCGTCACGTGACTAAGTCAGTGTTTTTAAATATAATATATGGTCGTTATTACTATACATGCAAGTAAGGATTAAATCATAGATAGAAAAGTAATATTTCTGAATGTTTGACAGCTATATGTATTTCATTGTGGTGAACGATTACATTTTGTTCCTGTTCTTAACAATATTATTCTCATTCAGAATCAAAGAGTCGAGCACAAAATTAATTTTGAACCTTAAAGTAGTGTACATTCAAATATGCATGTATGCACATGAATTGGTAGTCCTTGTAGGTCAATTTTGTGCAACTTAATTCATGAGTTAAGGGTTAAAATAATGACGTATATCAATATATAATGTACTAGAGACATTATTTTTTCTAATTTCTGAAACCTCTGAACATAAATCAGGGAATGGTGAAAAACGGACACTCTTCGAAACTACGTATACCTAAAAATAAGCATTCGTACCCCTTAAATTAAGTTGATTACTGTGATTCCAGTGATGAGAATATCTGTATTACCATGAAATAGGAAATTTAAATCATCAAAATTGGAACCATTTTATGTTGAAACGTTTACGGTTTCTTTGAAAACCTATGATTAATTTTACTAAATTACAGAAATACTGTCATGTCTGCACTGAGGATGCCAGCAGGGGTAGAACTCAGAACACTGCATAACAAGGAGGACGTATTAATATAAAGGGCCAAATTGTCTTATCCATGTGGATGGCTGCAATAAACTGAAACCATTTGGGATCGCTATACATGGAGGCATTTGTGGATGAGCTATTTGTCTTATTGTCCAGGTTAAATTGATTTAAGATTGATTGTGAATAAAGCAATAATAGTTTACAATTTTTTTTCTTTGTTTTACAAATCAAGAAACTACTTTAAAACTTTTATCTTGTACGCTTTATAATTCAATGAATAAGATTGCTGAAAACGACGATTTGTATTATTATCTCTATTTCTATGTTAGGTGCAGTTGATTACAAGTTTCCAGTCAATCCATTGGATGTCGACTCCTTGAAGGTGTTTTGTGAGTATCTGACGACATTTGGTTGTACTGAGGAAGCGAAGGAACAGTTTCTGTATATTAGAAACAAATAGGAACTTAGGAACAAATAGAAATAATCTATATGAGTTAACAAAATACCTGACAGAGTGGATCCAGGTAAAAGATAAAACAAACTTATATGGTATATTTTATGTGTGTATCGGCTATCCGTGCGTTTCATTTTAGTGAATTAACCTTACCTTCAAACACCGAATTCGTCGCCATTGTGTTCCCCCATTCGTTGGAAATTTCCGTTTGAACTTCCGAACGCGAAGGAGCGAAGGAGCGAAAATACGATGGCGAAGGAGCGAAATCGCTCCTTCGTCATCGTGTTTTCGCTCCTTCGCCATCGTATTTTCGCTCCTTCGCTCCTTCGCCATCGTGTTTTCGCTCCTTCGTCATCGTGTTTTCGCTCCTTCGTCATCGTGTTTTCGCTCCTTCGTCATCGTGTTTTCGCTCCTTCGCTCCTTCGCGTTTAGGTCGAGGAGCGAAGGAGCGATATTAGAAATTTGGCCCTAACGGAACACCATATTTATATCTAACACTCAGGTCGATAATACGATACATGAGCAAGGCCAGAATACGAATACCTAACAGTAACCGGACGGTTGTACTGACATAGATTAACATGGAGACTGAAATGTTTACATTAGAAAAGTATGGATCAATATAAAAGAAGTCATATAACAAAATTCCAAACTCAAAGTAACTTTCTGTCACCCGGAATATTTTCACCATCTCTCGTGATCGTCGTCAGACAACTGATGGTCAGTAATAGTTGTTTATATGATACAAGATGGCGCCGAAGGGAGACGTACGTTTGGTGGTGCTTGTTGTTTTCTCCAGATCTTATCCACTTTCTGCGATCGTACTAAAGCCTTTAGAAAAATTAAACATAACTGACTACATTTTAAGTGAAAACTGATCCCCTTCTTTAGACTCAATTTCCGGTCCTAATGTAAACATCCCCAGTACTAGTGTCGATGATGGTATGGAAGGCGGGAATTCATTCCAAGAACTTTCGGGCATACGAGGTAAGCTTCCTAAAAACGTGATACTTTCATACATGAACTTCAATAGTTTAAGGTATAATTTCAACGATCATTCTGAGGTTCTTCGCAAACCATTTGTTGACATTTTGAAAATTGGTGAAACAAAGCTGAATGATGCATGCAACAAATCTGTCTTTGACTTTCGAGGCTATTGTTCGTATAGGAAAGACGGGTCAGGGAGCGTAGGCAGCCTTATGTTCTATAGTAACTCCAACGTTCCATCTAGGAGAAGACCTCGAATCAAGCTCGGTAGTCGAAGTTATAGTCAATTATCGTAAGTTGGCAGTTGTGTGGGTATATAACCCACCGTCTAACGACGGGAAATACGACATGTCTATGATGACTTTTGAGAAAGGCCAGAATAAAAGTATTCACTATGATCATATCATGGTAGTGGGTTATCTGAATATAGACATGAAGGATGGAAATGAGAATGTTTCATCAAACTTTTGTGATGTTTTTTATTTAAAAACATATGGTAAAGACACCATTTTTTTATGACAAACTGTAACCCTTCCCTTGTGGATGTGATTTTAAGAAACAGTCATTTTTTTTTTTTTATTTAATGCATTTTTTCAACTGTGGCCTTAGTGACTGGCACAATATGATTTGTACTATTTTTAGAGGCAAAGTCACTCAGGTGCCAAGAGAGAAGACGTGGTTTAGGAGTTTTAAAAGTTCTGATGCAAACCCTTTTAGCAATGATGTTAACAGGATACCGTTCCAAAGTACTTATGTTTTTGATGATGTGCACGATACATATTGGGCTCATGAAAAACGTTTATCAGAGGTCATTGACGAACGTGCCCCGTATCAGGAAAAAGTAACTAGACACAAGAAATGTCCATTTTTAATGCAACTCTTCGCAAAGCTATTAACCAGAAGAGAATGTTTTTTAACAACTATAAAAAGTTCAGAACTGCTAGTAATTGGGAGCTGTATAGGAAACAGAGGGTTACTAACTGTACGGAACTACTTTTTTGAAAGGTGTGCTTGTGGCCCTAAAGCAAAAGACTTCTGGCCCACCATCCAGCATTTTCTATCTTACAAAGGTTCGGCTGGTCACGGCAGTATTATTGTTAAAGAAAATGAAGATATTGTCAGTGATCAGGCTGTTGTTTGTAACATTTTTGATAACTTGTATGTAAATGTAGCCTCTGACATTGGATAAACACTAAACCTTAACAATATCAGAGACCACACCTCACCTGACATACAGTTTGAGTTTAAGTTTCACCGACTGTTAGGGAGAAATCCATCAGCAAGATCAATCTGAAGAAAGCAAAAGGTATTGACGGGATACCATCTTATCTACTACTGCGTAGAGGGGAATTCCTTTTCCACTGGGCTCAAAGAAGCCCAGGTAGTTCCTAGTCCCTAGCAAAACTACAGGCCAGTAAATATATTATCATGTAAATCCAAAATATTTGAAAGAGTTTTAAGTGATCAACTGTCAAATTAATTTAACAACATTTTAAATTCTTTTTTAGCTGCCTTCCGACCAGGTTTTGGTTGCCAGTCAAACTTGCTAAGACTAGTTGAGGATTGGCGAAAGGCCTTAGCAACCATGAGTATGTCGTCGCAATACTCATAGACATAGATCAAAGGCTTTTGACTGCCTTCCTTATGATCTGTAAATCAAGAAGGCGGAGGCCTATGGTCTACTAGGCTCAGGTGTTGTGGAGCTGATATCCAGCTACTTGACCACCAGGAAGCAGCAGGTTAGACTGGGTTCCAAATGTGGCAACTGGTTAAAAGTGCCGAAAGGGTTGCCCGAGAGCTCCATATTGGGGCCACCTCTTTTTGATATATTTGTCAATGACATATTTATATATAAATATTGACTCTTTTTAATAAGGAAAGGAAGAGGTATCATTTACCACTCTTTCATTATGTCTAATTTTGATTATTGCCTTCTTGTATGGCACTTCACCAGTATGAAAAAAAACACAAAGGAAATGAAGAGCATTCAAGAACGAGCATTAAGATTTATTTTCCAGGACCATGTCTCTTCTTATAACCATGTTATTATCTGGTAGCGATCTTCTATATGTTAAAAGGCATGGGGTGTGAAGTTTTTAAGATTGTAAACAACATGGCTCTAGAATATAATAATGACATTTTCACTTTGAGACAGTCTACTTTTTATACTAACAGGCATGAAAGGAAAGCAGAGGTGATGAGGACACACAGTGTAAAATATGGTAAGAAATATCTAGTTTTGAGGCCTCCAAGATGCAATGTTGAACAATCTTCCAAATGAATATTCAGGAGACTGATCCACAACTGAGATGGTGCTATCTGTTCATGCTCTATCTGTTTGTCATGTCGTCCTTAATAGTGTTATACTTGTCCCCTGTCAGTTATGCTTACTTTTACATTATCATTTATAGTGCTGCAGCATCAATATCCTATATATGTTACGTGTATGGATTGGTTGTTGTTTTGTGCTCAATGTCTTTCATCCTGTAATTGCTTTTATGTCTTGTTTTATCATGTGTTATGCACTGCTAGCTTCAGATGCCTTTAATGCGCTTTGTCTCCTCCTTTAGTTTTGCTCTTTGGTGACGGCGTGTTACACACCAGGATCACGTGTTTGACCGAATTTGGATTGCTGATTAGTATTTCATAATAACAACACAGTCTATTGATTTTCGCCGCATTTATTCACATCGATAACAACAATACATATATATAGATATAGATATATTACAAAACAAATTTTAACAATTAATATTAGCATTCATTGTAGATAACCCTTTTTGTGTACGTATTTAATATCGTGAACTTGCTAAGGCACGTACTGCGTTTCTAAATAAATTATACTGAGCAATAGCTTACCATTTATATCCCTGTATGTATTCTTCAAAACGCGTGTCTCTCCTATTCTCCAATTATTGTCATGTAGTCGGAGTAATTTACCCAGCATGCATCTCTCTTATATGTTGTCAGAATAATGCACCCAGGGTGACCACACATACGTGCAGTTATAAAAATTTACTCATCATGCATTTCATGGGGGTTGGTGACCAGTAACAACGCCGTGTAGTCGTCAGATAAATGAATTATAGGAAACTGTACGTCAGTGATCATCTACTTACAGTTAAATGAATCATATTCCTACTCATGTCGCAATGATACCCAATACAGTCAATTTCCTTTGTATTCAATACAAATACATTTATCATATGTATATATGTATGAACTTAATGTCGTTGCTTTTTTTTTTTTTTTTTTTTTTTAAATTGATATACACATGGAAATATATAAACACTGCCGAGGAATATGGGACTGTTGGCTCAAAAATATCTCCGGAAAAAAATCCGATTGATGAATTAATGAAAATATCCATACCTATGGAAGATTTGTAACATCAAAATGTAGTCTTTTTAAATGATAGATAATAAAATGTCTATTTTTATGTCATAATGTAGTGCATGTACGTTTTTGAAGAATCTTAAATTATTATGACATGAGCCGTTTACAGGGGTGTCATGGATGCGACAACGACGCACTACGGGAGAGTCTGTCATAGAAAATTTATGGCCAGATAAAATCATCCTGAGTCTTTCATTTGAGTTGTATTGTTATCTACATACCTACTACTATGTATAGTTACTTTATCTCTGGTACATCTTGAATTTTTAACTTTCGATCACAATAAAACATCACGCTACCGGACATGGTACTGTTACATACATCACTGTACCGGACATGGCACTATTACATACATCACTGTACCGGACATGGCACTGTTATATACATCACTGTACCGGACATGGTACTGTTATATACATCACTGTACCGGACATGGCACTGTTATATACATCACTGTACCGGACAAGGCACTGTTATATACATCACTGTACCGGACATGGCACTGTTATATAACACATCATTGTACCGGACATGGTACTGTTACATACATCACTGTACCGGACATGGCACTGTTACATACATCACTGTACCGGACATAGCACTGTTACATACATCACTGTACCGGACATGGCACTGTTATATACATCACTGTACCGGACATAGCACTGTTACATAACACATCACTGTACCGGACATAGCACTGTTACATAACACATCATTGTACCGGACATGGCACTGTTACATACATCACTGTACCGGACATGGTACTGTTATATACATCACTGTACCGGACATGGTACTGTTATATACATCACTGTACCGGACATGGCACTGTTATATAACACATCACTGTACCGGACATGGCACTGTTATATACATCACTGTACCGGACATGGCACTGTTATATACATCACTGTACCGGACATAGCACTGTTATATACATCACTGTACCGGACAAGGCACTGTTACATTCATCATTGTACCGGACATGGTACTGTTACATAACACATCACTGTACCGGACATGGCACTGTTACGTACATCACTGTACCGGACATGGCACTGTTACATACATCATTGTACCGGACATGGCACTGTTACATAACACATCACTGTACCGGACATGGCACTGTTATATACATCACTGTACCGGACATGGCACTGTTATATACATCACTGTACCGGACATGGCACTATTATATACATCACTGTACCGGACATGACACTGTTACGTACATCACTGTACCGGACATGGCACTGTTACATAACACATCACTGTACCGGACATGGCACTGTTACGTACATCACTGTACCGGACATGGCACTGTTACATAACACATCACTGTACCGGACATGGCACTGTTACGTACATCACTGTACCGGACATGGCACTGTTACATAACACATCACTGTACCGGACATAGCACTGTTATATACATCACTGTACCGGACATGACACTGTTACATACATCACTGTACCGGACATAGCACTGTTATATACATCACTGTACCGGACATGGCACTGTTACATACATTACTGTACCCGACATGGCACTGTTACGTACATCACTGTACCGGACATGGTACTGTTACATAACACATCACTGTACCGGACATGGCACGGTTATATACATCACTGTACCGGACATGGCACTGTTATATACATCACTGTACCGGACATGGCACTGTTACATACATCACTGTACCGGACATGGCACTGTTACATACATCACTGTACCGGACATGGCACTGTTATATACATCACTGTACCGGACATGGCACTGTTATATACATCACTGTACCGGATATGGCACTGTTATATACATCACTGTACCGGACAAAGCACTGTTACATAACACATCACTGTACCGGACATGACACTCTTACATACATCACTGTACCGGACATGGCACTGTTATATACATCACTGTACCGGACATGGCACTGTTATATACATCACTGTACCGGACATGGCACTGTTATATACATCACTGTACCGGACATGGCACTGTTATATACATCACTGTACCGGACATGGCACTGTTATATAACACATCACTGTACCGGACATGGCACTGTTATATAACACATCACTGTACCGGACATGGCACTGTTATATAACACATCACTGTACCGGACATGGCACTGTTACATAACACATCACTGTACCGGACATGGCACTGTTACATACACATCACTGTACCGGACATGGCACTGTTATATAACATCACTGTACCGGACATGGCACTGTTACATACACATCACTGTACCGGACATGGCACTGTTATATACATCACTGTACCGGACATGGCACTGTTATATAACACATCACTGTACCGGACATGGCACTGTTATATACATCACTGTACCGGACATGGCACTGTTATATACATCACTGTACCGGACATGGCACTGTTATATACATCACTGTACCGGACATGGCACTGTTACATAACACATCACTGTACCAGACATGGCACTGTTACATACATCACTGTACCGGACATGGCACTGTTATATACATCACTGTACCGGACATGGCACTGTTACATAACACATCACTGTACCGGACATGGCACTGTTATATACATCACTGTACCGGACATGGCACTGTTATATACATCACTGTACCGGACATGGCACTGTTATATAACACATCACTGTACCGGACATGGCACTGTTACATAACACATCACTGTACCGGACATGGCACTGTTATATAACACATCACTGTACCGGACATGGCACTGTTATATACATCACTGTACCGGACATGGCACTGTTATATACATCACTGTACCGGACATGGCACTGTTATATAACACATCACTGTACCGGACATGGCACTGTTACATAACACATCACTGTACCGGACATGGCACTGTTATATACATCACTGTACCGGACATGGCACTGTTATATACATCACTGTACCGGACATGGCACTGTTATATAACACATCACTGTACCGGACATGGCACTGTTATATACATCACTGTACCGGACATGGCACTGTTATATACATCACTGTACCGGACATGGCACTGTTACATACATCACTGTACCGGACATGGCACTGTTATATACATCACTGTACCGGACATGGCACTGTTACATAACACATCACTGTACCGGACATGGCACTGTTACATACATCACTGTACCGGACATGGCACTGTTATATACATCACTGTACCGGACATGGCACTGTTATATACATCACTGTACCGGACATGGCACTGTTATATACATCACTGTACCGGACATGGCACTGTTATATAACACATCACTGTACCGGACATGGCACTGTTACATACATCACTGTACCAGACATGGCACTGTTATATAACACATCACTGTACCGGACATGGCACTGTTATATAACAATCACTGTACCGGACATGGCACTGTTATATACATCACTGTACCGGACATGGCACTGTTACATACATCACTGTACCGGACATGACACTGTTATATACATCACTGTACCGGACATGGTACTGTTACATAACACATCGCTGTACCGGACATGGCACTGTTATATACATCACTGTACCGGACATGGCACTGTTATATACATCACTGTACCGGACATGGCACTGTTACATACATCACTGTACCGGACATGGCACTGTTACATACATCACTGTACCGGACATGGCACTGTTACATAACACATCACTGTACCGGACATGGCACTGTTACATACATCACTGTACCGGACATGGCACTGTTACGTACATCACTGTACCGGACATGGTACTGTTACATACATCACTGTACCGGACATGGTACTGTTACATACATCACTGTACCGGACATGGCACTGTTATATACATCACTGTACCGGACATGGCACTGTTATATACATCACTGTACCGGACAAGGCACTGTTACATAACACATCACTGTACCGGACATGGCACTGTTATATAACACATCACTGTACCGGACAAAGCACTGTTATATACATCACTGTACCGGACATGGCACTGTTATATACATCACTGTACCGGACATGGCACTGTTACATAACATCACTGTACCGGACATGGCACTGTTATATAACATCACTGTACCGGACAAATGCACTGTTATATACATCACTGTACCGGACATGCACTGTTATATACATCACTGTACCGGACAAGGCACTGTTACATAACACATCACTGTACCGGACATGGCACTGTTATATAACACATCACTGTACCGGACAAAGCACTGTTATATACATCACTGTACCGGACATGGTACTGTTACATAACACATCACTGTACCGGACATGGCACTGTTATATACATCACTGTACCGGACATGACACGGTTATATAGATCACTGTACCGGACAAAGCACTGTTACATAACACATCACTGTACCGGACATAGCACTGTTATATACATCACTGTACCGGACATGGCACTGTTATATACATCACTGTACCGGACATGGCACTGTTACATACATCACTGTACCGGACATGGCACTGTTATATACATCACTGTACCGGACATGGCACTGTTATACACATCACTGTACCGGACATGGCACTGTTATATACATCACTGTACCGGACATGGCACTGTTATATAACACATCACTGTACCGGACATGGCACTGTTTATAACACATCACTGTACCGGACATGCACTGTATTAACATACATCACTGTACCGGACATGGCACTGTTATATACATCACTGTACCGGACATGGCACTGTTATATAACAATCACTGTAACCGGACATGGCACTGTTACATACATCACTGTACCGGACATGGCACTGTTATATACATCACTGTACCGACATGGCACTGTTATATACATCACTGTACCGGACATGGCACTGTTACATACATCACTGTACCGGACATGGCACTGTTATATACATCACTGTACCGGACATGGCACTGTTACA
Source organism: Pecten maximus (assembly GCF_902652985.1). NCBI lineage: Eukaryota > Metazoa > Mollusca > Bivalvia > Pectinida > Pectinidae > Pecten > Pecten maximus. Next base: position 11,372,531 of record NC_047021.1, read on the forward strand.
TAACACATCACTGTACCGGACATGGCACTGTTATATACATCACTGTACCGGACATGGCACTGTTAATACTCACTGTACCGGACATGGCAACGTTAATACACAATCACGTACCGACCCTTTTTCATACAATCACTGTACCGGACATGGCACTGTTAATACACATACCGTACGATGCACTGACAGACTACACATACAAAACTGCGACGGATCTTTACACACTACAGACATGGCATGTTATTATCATCACGTACCGGACATGGCACTGTTATATACACCTTTACCGGACATGGACTGTTACATAAACATCACTGACCGGCATGGCACGTTAACAAACACTGTACGACATGGCACTGTTAATACATCATGGTACCGGACTTATGCATTATACCATCACTGCCGGTGGCAATATATCACATCATGTACCGGTGGTACTTTACTAACACATCGGCTGTACACATCACGTACCACATACATTTACGACAGGCACTGTTATTACTCCACTGTACCGGACATGGCACTGTTACATAACACATCATTGTACCGGACATGGCACTGTTACATACATCACTGTACCGGACATGGTACTGTTACATACATCACTGTACCGGACATGGCACTGTTACATAACACATCACTGTACCGGACATGGCACTGTTATATACATCACTGTACCGGACATGGCACTGTTACATAACACATCACTGTACCGGACATGGCACTGTTACATACATCACTGTACCGGACATGGCACTGTTACATACATCACTGTACCGGACATGGCACTGTTACATAACACATCACTGTACCGGACATGACACTGTTACATACATCACTGTACCGGACATGGCACTGTTACATAACACATCACTGTACCGGACATGGCACTGTTACATACATCACTGTATCGGACATGACACTGTTATATACATCACTGTACCGGACATGGCACTGTTACATAACACATCACTGTACCGGACATGACACTGTTATATACATCACTGTACCGGACATGGCACTGTTATATACATCACTGTACCGGACATGGCACTGTTACATACATCACTGTACCGGACATGACACTGTTATATACATCACTGTACCGGACATGGTACTGTTACATACACATCGTTACTGAACCGGACATGGCACTGTTATATACATCATATGTACGACGACATGGCACTGTTATTTCACACTGTACCGGACATGCCTACAACATCACTGACGACATGGCACTGTACATCACATTGTACCGGACATGGCAGTTACATTAACACATCACTGTACGACATGCACTGTCATACATCACGTAACCGGACATGGAAAGTTACTACATCATGTACGGACATGGTATGTAATACATCATGTACGACACTGGTATTTACATACTCACTGTTAAACATGGCACGTTTAATATTCACTACCGGATGGCCATTTTTAACATATGTACCGCAAGCTATGTACATAACACTCACTGTACCGGACTGCCTGTTATATACAATCACTGTACGGACAAAGCAGTTTATACAACACGTACGGACATGGCCTGTTAATATCACTGTACGACAAGGCCCCTGTTTCAAAACACTACTGTACCGGACATGGCACGTTATATAAAACATCACTGTCGGACAAACACTGTTTATACATCATGTACCGGGCATGGTACGTTACAAACCATCACGACCCGGGAAAGGGACTGTTTATACATCACTTTCCGACATGACACGGTTTTAAACACGTCCCGGCAAGCACGTTAATAACCCTCCGTACCGGGCAGAAAAGTTTTTTAAAATCCTGACCAGAAAGACAGTTACATAACAATCACGTTAAACCCGGAATGACACTGTACATACATCACTGTACCGGACATAGCACGTTTATAAACTGACCGGGCAGGATGTTATATACTCACTGTTCCAGACATCAGTTTTCATCATGTACCGGACTGACACTTCATCAGTGAACACAGTAGGACAAGCACTGAATTTCACATCTTGTATACAACCGATGGGATGTAATACAATAGTGAATCACATGTACGGCAGACCTGTTACATACACACATGAATTCACATGTACCGGAAATGCACTGTACATTACACATCAGGATATCAAATTACCGGACATGGCACTGTTATATTACACATCAGTGATATCACATGTACCGGACATGGCACTGTTACATTACACATCAGTGATATCACATGTACCGGACATGGCACTGTTATATTACACATCAGTGATATCACATGTACCGGACATGACACTGTTACATTACACATCAGTGATATCACATGTACCGGACATGGCACTGTTATATTACACATCAGTGATATCACATGTACCGGACATGACACTGTTACATTACACATCAGTGATATCACATGTACCGGACATGACACTGTTACATTACACATCAGTGATATCACATGTACCGGACATGGCACTGTTACATTACACATCAGTGATATCACATGTACCGGACATGGCACTGTTACATTACACATCAGTGATATCACATGCACCGGACATGGCACTGTTACATTACACATCAGTGATATCACATGTACCGGACATGGCACTGTTACATTACACATCAGTGATATCACATGTACCGGACATGGCACTGTTACATACATCAGTGATATCACATGTACCGGACATGACACTGTTACATTACACATCAGTGATATCACATGTACCGGACATGGCACTGTTACATTACACATCACACCTAGACTTATTGTAATAAAGTTAAAACATTGTAATACGTGATGAGCAGGATATATGGCAATGATTACAACAGTTGATATCAATATTTTGATTTTTAAAAAACAATGGCACCTATAAAGTATTGTTCAACAACTCGTGTTTTGGCCCGCATTGTGACTAGTGTGGAGTTACATTTCATTCCTATAGGTACATTTACAATGATCTCTCATCAATTAGATATATCCAGGAGTTCTTAAGATATCATATATACCAGGGTTTTTGAAAGGCAGTAAAGTGTGACATTCGACCTTAAAACCTTGACCAATGATCAACGAATTCTAACCATTTACGAAGTTCGATTCTGTAATGTGATGGCGGGACTATGAACTAAATCTGTCCAGAGGTATACGACATATCCTTTACACAGATTTTATTTTTATTTCAAAAGTGGTCAGTGTAACCTTTGACATTTAACCTGGACTTATGACCACTAAATCGAATCAAGTGTTGACTCTGACGATGTGTTGCTATGGTATGAATATAACCTTATGCTGTCCTTGGATTCATGAGAAATCGTGTACACAAGGTTATCACCATGGGCGGACGCACACACGAATGACACACGGACGAATACACAGACAAATTGAATTATATTTACATACAAAATGTCTCAATCATCAGAACTAGTGCGGTACTAGAATGGACATCCATGGCAGTGTTCTATAAATGTTGTAAGTCCGTGGTAAGTCCGTGTTACTAGAATGGTCACCCATGGCAATGTTCTATAAATGTTGTATACAATGCAGAGATATAACGCCTGCATACCTTCGGAATACCGGGTAATTAAATGTACTGATCACTCAACTATCGGCCACCGAACACCGACTGTTTCCGATAGGTTTAAAGGTATAATTGAATCTTAAGAATCACTACATTTAAACGCTGCAAAAAGTAACAAAATTCTCTATACCTATCAAAAAGTGATTTGAAATACTAAAATGTTAAACATATTTCATTACAAATCCTTATTATATTCCGATCAGAATGAACTGTCATGTTGAACTTTGATTAGCATATTGATAAAAGACGAGTCTATGGTCATTTAGGGGAAATAGTTGTTTTGTATATATACATGTATATCTGTCAGTTGTTTATAATGTAACAAACCTTATCATCAGCTGCATCATTTGCATTTATACTGGTCTAGATTTAGCGACAGAACTGTTAACATGTGAGCAATTGATCGCATTGATGTAGTTACTTGAATATGTGTAAACCATGCATCAAAAACAAATGATACAATCCCTGTGTTGTCAATACAAAATTGTGACAAAACGAATGGTCCAAAACAGCACCCTGCTGGAGACAGTAGTATATTCCTAATCAATATGTTTTGTTAACACACCTGTGCACAAATGGAACTACCCACTTTGAATATTCCACGAAAAGGTCATCGCGACTGGTCATTCTGGTTTGACTATAACAACTGAACAGTTTACCAAGCACGTGTCGTTATATCTAAGGTAACAACGATAACACTCGGATGTGTTCTTACCGTCAACAGGTCAAAGGTCATTAGGCACCAAGTGAACCAGTCACTATATATATAGGCACCCACGACAATAATTTATGATAGAAACCCACGCCGTGAGTCACCAGACACCCACGACGTCAGTCACTATTGACAACCCCGACATCAGTCACCATAGACACCCATGACGTCAATTACTATGGACAACCACGACATCAGTCACTCTATATAAACACCCACGACTATAAGTTATTATAGAAACCCACGCCGTACGTCACTACGGATACCCTCGACACCAGTCACAATATACTGGTTCATGACGTCAGTCACTATGGACATCCCTAACATCAGTCCCCATAGACACCCACGACGTCAGTCAATATCGACAACCCGACATCAGTCATTATAGGAACTGACTCCCTATGTTTAATGCTGATACTGATGATTTCTTACTTGTCATACTAAACATGTTCGACAGAATAATAATACAAAACAAACAATAAAGGATTAAGAAAAAAAATCACACATTATTCTAGATCTGTTCAACGAGTTTTAAGACTATAACGAACATTTATGTACAGAAACTGTTTATACAATACATCGGTTAAATATGTACGGAATGTACAAATGTATACAGAACTATGTAAATGATTGTCCCATCAACATGTACATGTACCTTGTATAAGGAAAATACCAATACAATACAGTGTCACTTACAAATACTACAACGTCCAAATCTATGTAGGTATCACATATCAATTTGAATGCCCCATTTCTGGTGTAATTCTCTCAATAACAAGTAGATTATCCGACTATATATGCCCTTGTATGTTATACTGAAACATTAAGAGGAAACAACAGTGAAAACATAAGAGGTAAATAATATATACAAAGCAATCAGAATGCCCATTGATTTTTAATATCAAATAAAAGTGTAGAAGAATGCCTCATTAAGAATCTTATATAGAACGATAAGCATGAAATCATCAATTAATTATAGATTTGTTTGATTAATTAACTGAAATAATGTCATAATATATACTCAATCTAATTAAAATTAGACTTGTAATTTCCATTCCTCTACGATACTCTACGATACACTGCAATACAAGTATTGTTGTATTGCAGTGTATCGGAGAGGAACGGAAATAACAAGTCTAATTTTAATTAGATTGAATATATACTCGCATCACTATTATTGCACTACTACTTTCACAATAAAAAACAGATGTAAACAGAGTCTACCAATCCTAACGGGACGAGTTCTACCAAACCTACCGGGACGAGTTCTACCAATCCTACCGGGACGAGTTCTACGAATCCTACTGGGACGAGTTCTACCAATCCTAACGGGACGATTTCTACCAATCCTACCGGGACGAGTTCTACCAATCCTACCGGAACGAGTTCTACCAATCCTACCGGGACGAGTTCTACCAATACTACCGGGACGAGTTCTACCAATCCAAACGGGACGAGTTCTACCAATCCTACTAGGACGATTTCTACCAATCCTATCGGGACGAGTTCTACCAATACTACCGGGACGAGTTCTACCAATCCTACCGGGACGATTTCTACCAATACTACCGGGACGAGTTCTACCAATCCTACCGGGACGAGTTCTACCAATCCTAACGGGACGAGTTCTACCAAACCTACCGGGACGAGTTCTACCAATACTGTCGGGACGAGTTCTACCAATCCTACCGGGACGATTTCTACCAATACTACCGGGACGAGTTCTACCAATCCTACCGGGACGAGTTCTACCAATCCTAACGGGACGAGTTCTACTAATCCTACCGGGACGAGTTCTAGCAATCCTAACGGGACGAGTTCTACCAATCCTACCGGGACGAGTTCTACCAATCATAACGGGACGAGTTCTACCAATCCTACCGGGAGGAGTTTTTACCAATCCTTCCGGTACGAGTTCTACCAATCCTACCGGGACGAGTTATACCAATTCTTCCGGGACGAGTTCTACCAATCCTACCGGGACGAGTTCTACCAATCCTACCGGGACGAGTTTATTCGCTATTTTTATAGCTGAGTCTAAAAACAATATTTACGTGTGCATGGGAACATGTATCTTCAGCCAATATGTGGCTACGTTTGATGACGGATTTGTACCACCGGGCAATTGGTCAATGTAAATGCCTTAATAACACAGATTTTATTTCTATGTTAGTTCTAATACTCGAAAAAATCAAATAACTAATAGTGAGCCTTGTGACAATTATTAAGAACACGAATCAATGTGTGCAAATGACGAACAAAACCATCTCTGTCTGATACCAAGGTATAGACATGGTAATTTGACTTAAGTCATCTCTGTCTGATACCAAGGTATAGACATGGTAGTTTGACAGAAACCATATCTGTCTGATACCAAGGTATAGACATGGTAGTTTGACAGAAACCATATCTGTCTGATACCAAGGTATAGACATGCATGGTAACATGACTTAAGTCATCTCTGTCTGATACCAAGGTATAGACATGGTAGTTTGACTGCGTACTTCCAGACATGTATATAAGTAATTATTTTCATGTTTCAAAAAAATATATGATTACAAACAATTATTTCATACGTATTCAACACGAATCGCGTCTTGAGCAAATATGGAGAAAAGACGATGATAATGATTCAATGAGCAAAACTCATTTTCAATTGATTGTTAGTACATATACGTCATCGTTCTTTATTTGATGTATACAAATTTGATTTAACTCTTGTTTCTGTGTTAAATTTTAGTTATGGTGCAACTTTGCTGTGTATGCTTAATTATATCATTTGATAATAGGCGTTATTGAAATTTGTTGTCTTATATTCAATTCTATTGTAAACTTCTTTGATAACATACATTATTGAACTTGTTGTGTATGTTTAATTTTATCATTCATCATTTTGATAATTGATGCTATTGAACTTTGTTGTTTATGATTAATTATACCATTTTGATAACACATACTATTGGAATTCGCTTTGTATGCTTAATTTTATCATACATCATTTTGATAATAGATACTATTGCACTTTGTTGTTTATGATACATGATACCTTTTTGATAACAGACATTATTGAACTTTTTTCGAATGCATAATTTACTTGTAAACCATTTTCATAACACATGTTGTTGGACTTTATTGTTTATGGATTTGATCGATCTTTGTATTGTGTGTTAATCTCGTACTGTACTTGGCATTCCGTACTTTACTTTTTTGTGTGCATGGATTTGTTTCTTTGGTAAAATTTCGTTGAACGAATTATCGTTTAACCGGCTACTTTAAACCCGTACAATTCTATTTTAACCAGTTTAAACGTTGGTGTTAATATCGCTCCCTGTCCACTTGTTGTTCAACTATTTTAGGCACATTCTTTTGAGCTTTTGGAAGGCAGATGGTGATAGTGATTCGATGCTTGTAATATCGTTATAGGAAAATATTACTATTCCGATCTAGGTTTCAGTGTGTTCTCTGATCATGTTAATGCTGATCCTAACCTTTCGTACGACGAAAACGTAATGAAAGTGAACACCAAACATTCTATACATACATGCTATAGTGATACTCCTAACTGTTTAGTTCATTATAACAAGTAACTGTGTTACAACAGACTGTCGGTCACTGTGACATTTGTCATATCAGATTGACATTAAAAAGAAGAGACCCCAAGGCCTTCATAACTCTCCTGGAATTTGATTCCTAGTGTTTGAAATCTGTCGACTTTAGTTCATGTGTAAAAAATGATTACAATACAAGTAATCCGACACCACGTAATAAGGTGTGAGACGAAAATAACACCAGGCATGACAGCACAAGGATTAGTTCCATTATGTCCAGTTGCAGTTTATCGCTTTCAGGGTATGAATCACTGCTCCCATGTTATTACCAGGAAGAAAGGTGAGGTTAACATGTTTTACGCATGCATTCTTCTCTATATATAGATATGTGGTAGTCTCTATTACCCCACAATTCCCAGTGACGTCATCCGTCCTTTAAAATCTTAATCTAAAGACGGAAGAGCGACAGACTACGTCCAACGGCATAAATATCCTTTTCCTGTGGACAATATGGGCTATCAAAGTGTTATCTTACATACGTCAACACCTAGGTAATCATCTTTTCATGTAATATTTATAACGGTTCAGTTTGGTCACGTGACTTCACTTGATAGTTTCGTTACTTCGGCTTTGACCCTGGATGTAACAGTGTATCACAAACCTAACAAGGCTTGTTCCATTGTGTCGTGTGTCGCTGATTGAGTTCAATGATACGTTGAGACAGAGATATCCCATCGAACTCGTCGTCAGACTCCGGGGAAATAAAAAGTGACACTTCTTCATGACCTGTACTGTTTCGTGTATGTTCTTTCATACGTATGTCACTCTTAGACGCGACCTTAGGCCGAACTACAAACGGGGCATTCTCCGCCTCCCCAGTACCAATTGATGAAGTCATGGTATCGAATCCACTGTCTACCTGTCCCGGAAACGAGTCACAATGCGTACGCATCGGCTTATCTGAGTAGGAACTGGTCTGCACACAAGTTTGGCCAAAGTGCCTCGGGTCAATGGGTTGACCTGTCCAGCAGGTAGGCGGGACCGAACGCACGAAGCCTTTGTCGCAGGATGGTGTTCCCCGTCGGATTATATCTCGGTATAGATAGTTTTGTCTAGCGACACCAGGTGGCCGATACGCACACTGGAAAGTTGCCGAATCCATTGCGACTTCTTCGGTGGGTTTAGGTTTACACACACTGTATGGTGTCTGGGGTTGGTGAGGTCTCGCGTTTAAAAGTTCCTGTATGGCCGCCAGGAGCAGCTTTGTCTGGACACATCCGGTCAGAGTGCTGTATGACAAAGTGACAGGAGGATTGAGCTGACCTTTACTCATCGACACAAACAGCTGTTCAAGATCCGACGTTCGCAATTGGCATTTGTGTTGGTCAATGTCGTCAACAATGGAGTACAGCTGACCGAGGTTAGGCAACAACTCGAGGAAGCGCGCACAAAGTCCGGAGTAAACGCACACCAACATGACAGGAGGAAGCCGTGCGGGCGTCACCTGTTCAATCTCCACCAACAGATTCAATAGATGTAGGTCTAGTTTCAAATTTGGCGTATTCATTATATCGAAACCTCGCTTAGCCTTGTCCACACCTTCCAGTAGCTCCTCTGATAACATGATGAGTAATGTACTCGCGTGCTGTCCAGTACGCCACTTGCGTATACAAGATTCTGTGTTTAAGTCGGAGCACGAGTCCTCTATAGTCACAAGCTCAGTTTTTGATCTGATGAACTGAATGAATAATCTACAAACTTTTTCCACCTTGGTATTCCTCTGGGAACATAACAAAACTGTAGTATCCTGGTCACTCACCCCTGAAACATACATCAGTTTATTTCAACATAACAATAGATATTGACGAGTATTGGGAAGATGTCCCAAAATATGTAGCGGCAGTTCTCAAGTGTTATTTAGATAACCTTCGTCAAAAAAGGGAGGTCGGGCAGTTTTTCATCAATAACAGCATTCTAATGCTTTTTATCTCTTAAAACATTAACTTCTTTTTGGAACCTGTGGATCTCGGACACGTCTATATCATCATGCACTAGTAATATGCTCGACAAAATGTATATTATGATAAAAAATATTTTCAGAATTAATATCCTACAGTGGCTGGTCAGAGTTCAAATCCTGCCGTTGGTGGTCAGAATTCATATCCTAAAGTAGCCGGTCAGAATAAATATCCTCAAGTGTCTGGTCAGAATTCATAACCTGCATTAGCTGTTCAGAATTGATATCCTACAGAAGCTGGTCAAAGTTCAAATCCCATATTCGGTGAAAGTGTCTGAAGAATCAGTAAAGCTGATATTATACCAGGTTTGAGAAGGACAAAGCAAGTCAAAAAGTTGTCCTCCTTTGGCATTTGTGTTACTATGTTAGATATACTTATTAATGGGACTGGTCCGTCTAAATATTAAATGTATATATGAACATAAGTACTTATTGTTAGAATATTATTTCAACCAGTGGTTAGGACTGATGAAGCCCGTACTGACCTTGAGATGTTTGGTACACCAGTGGTTAGGACTGATGAAGCCCGTACTGACCTTGAGATGTTTGGTACACCAGTGGTTAGGACTGATGACGCCCCTACTGACCTTGAGATGTTTGGTAAACCAGTGGTTAGGACTGATGACGCCCGTACTGACCTTGAGATGTTTGGTACACTAGTGGTAAGGACTGATGACACTCCTACTGACCTTGAGATGTTTGGTACACCAGTGGTTAGGACTGATGAAGCCCGTACTGACCTTGAGATGTTTGGTAAACCAGTGGTTAGGACTGATGAAGCCCGTACTGACCTTGAGATGTTTGGTACACCAGTGGTTAGGACTGATGACGCCCCTACTGACCTTGAGATGTATGGTAAACCAGTGGTTAGGACTGATGACGCCCGTACTGACCTTGAGATGTTTGGTAAACCAGTGGTTAGGACTGATGACGCCCGTACTGACCTTGAGATGTTTGGTACACTAGTAGTTAGGACTGATGACGCCCGTACTGACCTTGAGATGTTTGGTACACTAGTGGTAAGGACTGATGACGCCCGTACTGACCTTGAGATGTTTGGTACACCAGTGGTTAGGACTGATGACGCCCGTACTGACCTTGAGATGTTTGGTAAACCAGTGGTTAGGACTGATGACGCCCCTACTGACCTTGAGATGTGATTTCCTGTTCGTTGTTCGGTGTCTCGTTGGCTAACCTCTCATTAGTTTGACTGTTTGGTATTGATTTAAACATATGGCATTTACCTGCAACATAGTTAAGTACATTTTATATTTAGTGTCAGGTTTAAAAGATTTTACATTTGTACATAATCTAATATGTGGATTTATATTTGTCAATAAAAACGCTCTACTAGCCTGAAATTTACGCCTGGAATGAAATTACAACTATCAAAATTTCACCAAATTGTTTCTTTTTATACTTCATACATAAAAGCATGCGGGGAACGTACAGATACAGTTACATTCTCTTCTGTACTGCTTCCGATATAATATCTACAGAATTAGCTTCTTTCAACCGGCTTCTATATCATCTCGTAATCATGCAGTTATTAGGATTTCTTTATTTCATCAGAAAAAAGAAAACTACTGAGAACTTTTAAGTATATAACGGTGTCTCATTGACATCCGTCCTCATTGACCCTGACTGTTGTCAGGGTGTAACGCCCCAGGGTAAGGCACACATCAATTCTTGTTGGTATATTACATTTTATGTAATGTTGTAATGTCGACTGCATTCACTTGTATACTTACCCCACATGCTCAAAACCTGTATGCTTACCCCTCCTACTCCTTCTCTCCTGTATACAATCCTCTCCTTCCCAGTTCCGCATATTTACCCCTCCTACCCAGCCTCTGTATAAATACCCCCTCCTACCCAGCCTCTGTATAAATACCCCCTCCTACCCAGCCTCTGTATACATACCCCTCCTACCCAGCCTCTGTATAAATACCCCTCCTACCCAGCCTCTGTATAAATACCCCTCCTACCCAGCCTCTGTATACATACCCCTCCTACCCAGCCTCTGTATACATACCCCTCCTACGCAGCCTCTGTATACAAAACCCCCTCCTACCAAGCCTCTGTATACATACCCCCTCCTACTCAGCCTCTGTATACATACCCCCTCCTACCCAACCTATGTATACATACCCCTCCTATCCAGCCTCTGTATACATACCCCTCCTACCAAGCCCGTGTATACATACCCCTCCTACCCAACCTCTGTATACATACCCCTCCTACCAAGCCCCTGGATACATACCCCTCCTACCAAGCCCCTGTATACAAACCCCTCCTACCAAGCCCCTGTATACATACCCCTCCTACCAAGCTCCTGTATACATACCCCTCCTACTAAGCTCCTGTATACATACCCCTCCTACCCAGCCTCTGTATACATACCCCCTCCTACCAAGCTCCTGTATACATACCCCTTCTACCGAACCTTGTATACTTACCCCCACATACCCAGCCCGTGTATACATACCCCTCCTACCAAGCCCGTGTATACATACCCCCCTACCCAGCCCGTGTATACATACCCCTCCTACCAAGCCCCTGTATACATACCCCTCCTACCCAGCCCGTGTATACATACCCCTCCTACCAAGCCCGTGCATACATACCCCCCCTACCCAGCCCGTGTATACATACCCCTCCTACCCAGCCCGTGTATACATACCCCTCCTACCCAGCCCGTGTATAGTTACCCCTCCTAACCATGCAGCCCCCTACTGCTTAACTCTGTTTACTCATAACCCTACTGTCAAGCCCTTTATATGTATCCTTCATACCTAGCCCTGTAAACTTACCCCTGCTGTCCAGCCTTCGTATACTTACCCCTACTACCCAGCGCCATATACGTACCCCTCTTCATTGTCTCACAATTCGTAATCCTTCTGTCAAACCCCTGTATACGTACTCTTCCTCTCCACACCCCGTATACGTACCCCTCCTGTCCCGCCCCCGTATACGTACCCCTCCTGTTCCGCTCCCGTATACGTACTCCTCGTGCCCCGCCACCTGTATACATACCCCTCCTGTCCCGCCCCTGTATATGTACCCCTCCTGTCCCGCCCCCGTATACGTACCCCTCCTGTCCCGCCCCCGTATACGTACCCCTCCTGTCCCGCCCCCGTATACGTACCCCTCCTGTCCCGCTCCCGTATACGTACTCCTCCTGCCCCGCCACCTGTATACGTACCCCTCCTGTCCCGCCCCTGTATATGTACCCCTCCTGTCCCGCCCCTGTATACGTACCCCTCCTGTCCCGCCCCTGTATATGTACCCCTCCTGTCCCGCCCCTGTATATGTACCCCTCCTGTCCCGCCCCTGTATATGTACCCCTCCTGTCCCGCCCCTGTATACGTACCACTCTTGTCAAACTACATTGTACTGTATACGTACCCTTCCTCTCCAGACTCCGTTTACGGACCCTACTGCCCCGCCCCCTGTATACGTACCCTTCCTGTCCCGCCCCTTGTATACGTACTCCTCCTGTCCCGCCCCTTGTATACGTACTCCTCCTGTCCCGCCCCTGTATACGAATTCCTACTGCCCCGCCCCCTGTATACGTACCCCTCCTGTCAAACCCCTGTATACGTAACCTTCCTATCCAGCCCCTGTATACGTATCCCTTCTTCCCCGCCCCTGTATACGTACTCCTCCTGTCCCGCCCCCTGTATACGTACCCCTCCTACCAAGCCCCTATATACGTAACCTTCCTGTCCAGTCCCTGTATACGTACCCCTCCTGCGATAGAAGAATATAACTGTGCATGTCACGGTAAACAGCATGACAATTGGCACCACTATCACAGTGGCAACCTGTAGTTTATCCATGCCAGCTGGTTCGCCAGTCGTCACCTCATACTGTTTCTGTGGTATCACTGAAAAAAATAATAATGATGCCACTGATGATGCGTGTATCTTATTTACGGACTGAGGATAGGTGTACGCCCGCAGGACCACCCACACGACCAGACCACATATCACTACAGCCGTGCACACTGTCACGACATCAGCATTAAATGTTTTCAACAAATCTGCTATCGGTCAAATAACAGATGGCGAATTTCCGCCTGAAAAATTTAATCTGGATAATCGTATTGTCACGATATATCAGCCCTGTTGGAGTTCCACGGATTTAGTCCCCAACAACGCGGATGAGTCCTAGAAGGAACAAGTTGTATCGTTTAGATAACTAATTAAGTAAAATAATTACATATTTGTGTATAATTGCTTCCTAATTACCGCATTTCCTTATTTTTGGCCCCCAGCTAGGTTCCCTAAATCCGAGAACATACAATGTATATTATTTCTTTTCATCTTTGACTATGTAATTATTGAATTCCTTTTTTACAGAGATATAAATGTGTGTGTCTTTGATACAGCCTGTAAATGGTTACCTATATATGTTACCAGTAACTATAAGTCCGTTTGTATGGTTTGTCGCCCCTTGAACAGCCTTACAGTCAACAACGTTGTTGGTGAGTACCTCACTGAACAACACATGGGAGGCCCGTCGCATGTCATCCAGAGCAATTAGGGTAAAGTGTCTTGCCTAAGGACAAAACTACGACAGAACAGACCGGATCTTTCCTCGACATGGGAAGGGGGCTTCGAACCACGCACTTTTGGTGTTTACTTCATGTTTTGCAGCCGGTGTAATGTTGAAAATAGACCCTCGTTGAAAAATGACCCGTGGTCAATTTTCAACATTGAATATTGACCCTGAATGCCTTTGAAAATTGAACCATCAGCGCTTTCTTCACTCCGACCCGTGGAATTTAATTTGGACCCCGTTGAAAACTGACTCTATTACAAATGGTTTTTACCTGTCGACTCGATTATTATGGCCGAATTGACCACACTAAATGTCAAGGGCACTAGGTCAAAGTTCAAGGTCAAGCGATAAGTTATTCTTCCATTGATAAGCAATGTATGTTGTGTAGCACGACATACGACATACGACATACGAAATTCAAATTTTGACTGTTGTGTAGCACGAGGTACCGTATATAAAACTGAAGGAATGGAACATAATGATCATGGTTAGGGGCATGGATACAAATAATCTGAATAATCCAATAATCTGTTTTGTGGCATTGAGAATTTTACAGAGAAAGCTGTTGTGAAATAGAAAATCGTTTAGTACTCGTACAATACTTGTACATGGGCAACAATCACAAAACATTCATTCAAATCGAAACACTAAGGTAGTCTTATTATCTGTGTAGTAGAGGAATTGCTGAGTTTAAATAAACTATTCGCGAAAAAAAGGTATACATGTATTTTTTTTTTGTTGAGACACAACATTAGAATCCGATATAGCATAATCCGCAGTAGTAACCAGCTGACCAGAGGGCATGAGTAATAAAAGTTTAATCAATTAAATATAAATGCATGTATCTATTAGGGATCGAACCCGAGATCTCTGGCTTGCCAGTCTAACACTCAACCGAACGACTCAAAGAGAAATATCTCAAATTGAGATAATATAACCCAATCGAATTAGTGATCATTTGAATTTGAGTGACCCGTGATGGTAAAGTAGATCACGGGCTTGTACGGTATATACATCGCCAAGTAGTTCACATCGACCTAGTCACCATGTAGGTCACATCGACCTAGTCACCATGTAGTTCACATCGACCTAGTCACCATGTAGGTCACATCGACCTAGTCGCCAAGTAGTTCACATCGACCTAGTCACCATGTAGGTCACATCGACCTAGTCACCATGTAGGTCACATCGACCTAGTCGTCAAGTAGATCACATCGACCTAGTCACCAAGTACGTCACATCGACCTAGTGGACAAGTAGATCACATCGACCTAGTCGGCAAGTAGGTCACATCGACCTAGTCACCATGTAGTTCACATCGACCTAGTCACCAAGTAGATCACATCGACCTAGTCACCGAGTAGGTCACATCGACCTAGTCACCAAGTAGATCACATCGACCTAGTCGGCAAGTAGATCACATCGACCTAGTGGACAAGTAGGTCACATCGACCTAGTCACCATGTAGTTCACATCGACCTAGTCGTCAAGTTAATCACATCGACGTAGTCAAGTAGGTCACATCGACCTAGTCACCAAGTAGTTCACGTCGACCTAGTCACCAAGTAGTTCACATCGACCTAGTCACCAAGTAGGTCACATCGACCTAGTCACCAAGTACATCACATCGACCTAGTCACAAAGTAGATCACATCGACCTAGTCGTCAAGTTAATCACATCGACGTAGTCAAGTAGGTCACATCGACCTAGTCACCATGTAGGTCACATCGACCTAGTCACCATGTAGGTCACATCGACCTAGTCGTCAAGTAGTTCACATCGACCTAGTCGTCAAGTAGTTCACATCGACCTAGTGGACAAGTAGATCACATCGACCTAGTGGACAAGTAGATCACATCGACCTAGTCACCAAGTAGTTCACATCGACCTAGTCGCTAAGTACGTAGTTCACATCGACCTAGTCGTCAAGTAGTTCACATCGACCTAGTCGTCAAGTAGTTCACATCGACCTAGTGGACAAGTAGATCACATCGACCTAGTGGACAAGTAGATCACATCGACCTAGTCACCAAGTAGTTCACATCGACCTAGTCGCTAAGTACGTAGTTCACATCGACCTAGTCGTCAAGTACAAGGTCACATCGACCTAGTCCCCAAGTAGATCATGGACATTGCTCTTTAGCTGGTAAATGCAGTTGGTCTTATAACCAGTGTCCGAAACAGATCCCTACATGTATGTGTAAATGGGTATAACTCTATATCTCGGTTCTATATTTTCAATGTTGTACTCGGTTTCAGGATAGACCAAAGTATATGCATTGCCGTTTTCTGATATCAAACATATTTTCTGATATTAGATACATATATTTTCTTATATCAAAACATAAGTTTTCATCTTGAAAAATCGATTTTCTGATATCAAGACCTCAAAATGAATGATTGATATCTGATATCACAAAAAGGGAAATTGTCGATATCGGAAAAAGTGAATAAACTAGTAATTAACGAATGGACTATTAGAGATTGCAGAAGTCGGTAAATCAAATGGCATGTCAGGACACGACCACGTGACATCATTCGAATAATGTTGACGGAAGTCTAGATCTGATGACCAATCATATGACGCCAAGGTTATAAATAAAGGGAGTTTACCGCAAACAATACGGGAGCTTTAAGATAGTGAAAATAACGTAATATTTACGTGGTTAGAGTACGATTTTCCCGAATTGTCCCACCTTCTTGTGATTGTGACGTCATATTTTGGTGGGAATACCGTATTCAAACCACGTTATTTTACGTCATTTTCACTATCTCGAAACTCCCGTATCAAATAATCAAGCCTGAATATCCTATGACCTGAGGGTGTGCTTCAACAATATCAAATTATCTGTCGGAACAAAAGATGTGGGCGAACGAACAAGACATTACTGAAGGACGATGAATTTGGAGCCTATACTGTACCTACTCAGAAGTGCCCTACTTACAGGGAAGGGAGAGGGGTGATTAAATTTGAACCCATGCATTTTATGTTAAATGGAGTAGATCGGTGAAACTTGCGTTGAACAGTCAATTTTCAACAGATCATCCGTTGAGAATTCACCTTTTAAACTGTCATTTTTCACCAACACGACCCATTTTCAACTGCATTTAGGGTCCATATTCAACGTTGAAAACTGACCGAGGGTCAATTTGCAACGGGGGCCCATTTTTAACGTTACACCGGCGCATTAACCGTGAGTTATCAGGGCCCCAACTATTTCCTTAGTCGTGTTAGCTAGAACTCAAAGACTAATTTAATAGCCTGCTACTACACAGCCTAATCCGTAAGGATAACGTACAATAAACATAACTTCCAGGAAAAATCGCCGAAATGAAAATCAAATCATAGTCCATAACTGCTTTAGAAGTTATCACCAATACCACTTTCAAAAAAGGCTTTAGAGGGATACACGTGCTTTTCCATCTGATAAACGTTGTGTATTTGTATAAGATTTGGGCACGAAAGGGGCATAAATGTGGCCCACAGGAAAATTGTCCAGACGAAAATTAAACGCACACGTACCAAGTCACATTACAATGTTGATAAAGTTATGAGTATTAATTCGGAAAATCCCCTTCCTACTGACAGACGAACAACCTAATTCTAATACAATCCCGTCTCCACAGACGGACGAACAACCTATTTCTAATTTTATCCCCTTACTACAGACGGACGAACAACCTGTTTCTAATGTTATCTCCTCACTACAGACGGACGAACAACCTAATTCTAATTTTATCCCCTTGATACAGACGGACGAACAACCTATTTCTAATGTTATCCCCTCACTACAGACGGACGAACAACCTATTTCTAATGTTATCCCCTCATTACAGACGGACGAACAACCTAATTCTAATTTTATCCCCTTAATACAGACGGACGAACAACCTATTTCTAATGTTATCCCCTCATTACAGACGGACGAACAACCTATTTTTAATGTTATCTCCTCACTACAGACGGACGAACAACCTAATTCTAATTTTATCCCCTTAATACAGACGGACGAACAACCTATTTCTAATGTTATCCCCTCATTACAGACGGACGAACAACCTATTTCTAATTCCATCCCCTTACTACAGACGGACGAACAACCTATTTCTAATGTTATCCCCTCACTACAGACGGACGAACAACCTATTTCTAATGTTATCCCCTCACTACAGACGGACGAACAACCCTATTCTAATACAATCCCCTCACTACAGACGGACGAACAACCTATTTCTAATGTTATCCCCTCATTACAGACGGACGAACAACCTATTTCTAATGTTATCCCCTTACTACAGACGGACGAACAACCTAATTTTATATCATCTTTAGATTTGACTGTATTGGGACTACAGTGTTATTTTGTCATTCCCATTTCGATTCTTATTTTACTACATGTACATGTCGTCTACACCCACGTAAAATGTTATGGAAACTTTGTTTGCGTCACCTGGTATATTAAACGGCTTCGACTCCAAGAAGTGGTCCCCAATGTACTGTTCCCGTCCATCAACAGGCCGTAACTGTAATAAACCAACGACATCTCACTTTACCGACAATCACGATGATTCTGAACTGTTAAAAACAAGTAAATAACCCATTAAGTACACATACATTGGTTTAGCTTCCATCAAATTTTACAGAGATGTCTATATATATTAAAGTTCATTAGCATTTTGTGTAGGTATGTCAGTGCAATAATGGCCATCTGATATTGTGACGTTATCATTATAGAATAACCCAGAATGTGTCGTTAATATGATGACTTTCCCAGAACGTGTCGTTAACATTAGGACTTTCCCAGAGTGTGTAGTTATCATTAGGACTTTTCCCGATTGTGTAGATATCATAAGAACTTTCCCAGATTGTGTAGTTATCATAAGAACTTTCCCAGAATGTGTAGTTATAATTAGGACTTTCCCAGATTGTGTTGTTATCATTAGGACTTTCCCAGATTGTGTAGTTATCATTAGGACTTTCCCAGAGTGTGTAGTTATCATTAGGACTTTCCCAGATTGTGTAGTTATCATTAGGACTTTCCCAGATTGTGTAGTTATCATTAGGACTTTCCCAGATTGTGTTGTTACCATTAGGACTTTCCCAGATTGTGTAGATATCATTAGGACTTTCCCAGATTGTGTTGTTATCATTAGGACTTTCCCAGAGTGTGTAGTTATTATTAGGACTTTCCCAGAGTGTGCAGATATTATTAGGACTTTCCTAGATTGTGTTGTTATCATTAGGACTTTCCCAGATTGTGTTGTTATCATAAGGACTTTCCCAGAGTGTATAGTTATCATTAGGACTTTCCCAGATTGTGTAGTTATCATAAGGACTTTCCCAGATTGTGTAGTTATCATTAGGACTTTCCCCGATTGTGTAGTTATCATAAGGACTTTCCCAGATTGTGTAGTTATCATTAGGACTTTCCCAGATTGTGTTGTTATCATTAGGACTTTCCTAGATTGTGTAGTTATCATTAGGACTTTCCCAGATTGTGTAGTTATCATAAGGACTTTCCCAGAGTGTGTAGATATCATAAGGACTTTCCCAGATTGTGTAGATATCATAAGGACTTTCCCAGAGTGTGTAGTTATCATTAGGACTTTCCCAGATTGTGTTGTTTTCATTAGGACTTTCCCAGAGTGTGTAGTTATCATTAGGACTTTCCCAGATTGTGTTGTTATCATTAGGACTTTCCTAGATTGTGTAGTTATCATTAGGACTTTCCCAGATTGTGTAGTTATCATTAAGACTTTCCTAGATTGTGTTGTTATCATTAGGACTTTCCCAGAGTGTGTAGTTATCATTATGACTTTCCCAGAGTGTGTAGTTATCATTAGGACTTTCCCAGAGTGTGTAGACATCATTAGTACTTTCCCAGATTGTGTTGTTATCATTAGGACTTTCCCAGATTGTGTAGTTATCATTAAGACTTTCCCAGATTGTGTAGTTATCATTAAGACTTTCCTAGATTGTGTAGTTATCATTAGGACTTTCCCAGAGTGTGTAGTTATCATTATGACTTTCCCAGAGTGTGTAGTTATCATTAGGACTTTCCCAGAGTGTGTAGTTATCATTAGGACTTTCCCAGATTGTGTAGTTATCATTAGGACTTTCCCAGATTGTGTAGTTATCATTAGGACTTTCCCAGAGTGTGTAGTTATCATTAGGACTTTCCCAGATTGTGTAGTTATCATTAGGACTTTCCCAGATTGTGTAGTTATCATTAGGACTTTCCCAGAGTGTGTAGTTATCATTAGGACTTTCCCAGATTGTGTTGTTATCATTAGGACTTTCCCAGATTGTGTAGTTATCATTAGGACTTTCGCAGATTGTGTTGTTATCATAAGGACTTTCCCAGAGTGTGTAGTTATCATTAGGACTTTCCCCAGAGTGTGTAGTTATCATTAGGACTTTCCCCAGAGTGTGTAGTTATCATTAGGACTTTCCCAGAGTGTGTAGTTATCATTAGGACTTTCCCAGAGTGTGTAGTTATCATTACGACTTTCCCAGATTGTGTTGTTATCGTAATGACTGTCACAGAATGTGCCGTCATCTTTTGGATTTTCCCAAAATGTAAGATTTTCATCAGAACTTACCCAGATGGTGTAGTTATCGTTACTAGGGACATGTGTGAAAATGACGATATTCTCTGGCTGTAAATAGATAAAACATATTGTTTAAATGATGTAATTTGTTTCTGACTTAATACATACATTATTGGTCGACACCAAACGCAAACCATTACGTAGAATCGAAAATTATTCATTCTATAAAAGTGAACTAGTGAAAAATATCACTTTATCTGATATTTTTCAAAATATCACTTTTTTGTCTGAACAACCAGAACACTGCTTACAAACGACAGTGGGGAAAATTAAGATTTGCATATAACTCTTCGTCATGTTATATGACGTCATAATGTAAGATAGAATACATAACGTCACGATTTGGCGTACATTTGTTAGCCATTGACAGGGGACCGCAATGAATTCTGGGAGAGATTGATTTTACTATGAAATGTAATAAACAGAACATCTAACAGTATCTTCAGTAATGCCAAATATATTTCACTCGTGTGGCTAATATTTTAATATATTTCACTCGTGCTACACACTCGTGAAATATATTTGGTATTAATGAAGACACATATATCTATATATCACCCGATTCAAAACTAAAACTGACATTTATTCCAGTTAAATAATAACATATTTCATAATTTACACATCTGTATCTTCTTTGAAATCATGTTTGATAATACCAGATTAAGTTCTGCTTTAAAAGTCACATCAGTATTAAATAAGGTTTCTGTCAAGGGGAAAAAATATCAAAATTGTATGCAAATATATTGACCTGAAGAAAATGTATGGTTACAATGTATAAAACGATTTGATTACAGTTACATAAGCTGTAGTTACAGTATTCGACATGCTATTAAAGTTGGGTTATGAACTGCAATAATGATTTCCAAAATTATGTCATCCGTTAACAAACCTTCCAACTGCAACCAACTCGAGTAAAAATGACCAATAATATCATACCTATTATACACGGCTATTCTCTATCACTGTCAAACACTATACCAATATCATACCTATTATACACGGCTATTCTCTATCACTGTCAAACACTATACCAATATCATACCTATTATACACGGCTATTCTCTATCACTGTCAAACACTATACCAATATCATACCTATTATACACGGCTATTCTCTATCACTGTCAAACACTATACCAATATCATACCTATTATACACGGCTATTCTCTATCACTGTCAAACACTATACCAATATCATACCTATTATACACGGCTATTCTCTATCACTGTCAAACACTATACCAATATCATACCTATTATACACGGCTATTCTCTATCACTGTCAAACACTATACCAATATCATACCTATTATACACGGCTATTCTCTATCACTGTCAAACACTATACCAATATCATACCTATTATACACGGCTATTCTCTATCACTGTCAAACACTATACCAATATCATACCTATTATACACGGCTATTCTCTATCACTGTCAAACACTATACCAATATCATACCTATTATACACGGCTATTCTCTATCACTGTCAAACACTATACCAATATCATACCTATTATACACGGCTATTCTCTATCACTGTCAAACACTATACCAATATCATACCTATTATACACGGCTATTCTCTATCACTGTCAAACATTATACCAATATCATACCTATTATACACGGCTATTCTCTATCACTGTCAAACACTATACCAATATCATACCTATTATACACGGCTATTCTCTATCACTGTCAAACACTATACCAATATCATACCTATTATACACGGCTATTCTCTATCACTGTCAAACACTATACCAATATCATACCTATTATACACGGCTATTCTCTATCACTGTCAAACACTATACCAATATCATACCTATTATACACGGCTATTCTCTATCACTGTCAAACACTATACCAATACCATACCTATTATACACGGCTATTCTCTATCACTGTCAAACACTATACCAATATCATACCTATTATACACGGCTATTCTCTATCACTGTCAAACACTATACCAATATCATACCTATTATACACGGCTATTCTCTATCACTGTCAAACACTATACCAATATCATACCTATTATACACGGCTATTCTCTATCACTGTCAAACACTATACCAATATCATACCTATTATACACGGCTATTCTCTATCACTGTCAAACACTATACCAATATCATACCTATTATACACGGCTATTCTCTATCACTGTCAAACACTATACCAATATCATACCTTATTATACACGGCTATTCTCTATCACTGTCAAACACTATACCAATATCATACCTTATTATACACGGCTATTCTCTATCACTGTCAAACAGTATACCAATATCATACCTATTATACACGGCTATTCTCTATCACTGTCAAACAGTATACCAATATCATACCTATTATACACGGCTATTCTCTATCACTGTCAAACACTATACCAATATCATACCTATTATACACGGCTATTCTCTATCACTGTCAAACACTATACCAATATCATACCTATTATACACGGCTATTCTCTATCACTGTCAAACACTATACCAATATCATACCTATTATACACGGCTATTCTCTATCACTGTCAAACACTATACCAATATCATACCTATTATACACGGCTATTCTCTATCACTGTCAAACACTATACCAATATCATACCTATTATACACGGCTATTCTCTATCACTGTCAAACACTATACCAATATCATACCTATTATACACGGCTATTCTCTATCACTGTCAAACACTATACCAATATCATACCTATTATACACGGCTATTCTCTATCACTGTCAAACAGTATACCAATATCATACCTATTATACACGGCTATTCTCTATCACTGTCAAACAGTATACCAATATCATACCTATTATACACGGCTATTCTCTATCACTGTCAAACACTATACCAATATCATACCTATTATACACGGCTATTCTCTATCACTGTCAAACAGTATACCAATATCATACCTATTATACACGGCTATTCTCTATCACTGTCAAACACTATACCAATATCATACCTATTATACACGGCTATTCTCTATCACTGTCAAACATTATACCAATATCATACCTATTATACACGGCTATTCTCTATCACTGTCAAACAGTATACCAATATCATACCTATTATACACGGCTATTCTCTATCACTGTCAAACACTATACCAATATCATACCTATTATACACGGCTATTCTCTATCACTGTCAAACACTATACCAATATCATACCTATTATACACGGCTATTCTCTATCACTGTCAAACACTATACCAATATCATACCTATTATACACGGCTATTCTCTATCACTGTCAAACACTATACCAATATCATACCTTATTATACAAGGCTATTCTCTATCACTGTCAAACACTATACCAATATCATACCTATTATACACGGCTATTCTCTATCACTGTCAAACACTATACCAATATCATACCTTATTATACACGGCTATTCTCTATCACTGTCAAACACTATACCAATATCATACCTATTATACACGGCTATTCTCTATCACTGTCAAACACTATACCAATATCATACCTATTATACACGGCTATTCTCTATCACTATCAAACACTATACCAATATCATACCTATTATACACGGCTATTCTCTATCACTGTCAAACACTATACCAATATCATACCTATTATACACGGCTATTCTCTATCACTGTCAAACACTCTACCAATATCATACCTATTATACACGGCTATTCTCTATCACTGTCAAACACTATACCAATATCATACCTATTATACACGGCTATTCTCTATCACTGTCAAACACTATACCAATATCATACCTATTATACACGGCTATTCTCTATCACTGTCAAACACTATACCAATATCATACCTATTATACACGGCTATTCTCTATCACTGTCAAACACTATACCAATATCATACCTTATTATACACGGCTATTCTCTATCACTGTCAAACACTATACCAATATCATACCTATTATACACGGCTATTCTCTATCACTGTCAAACACTATACCAATATCATACCTATTATACACGGCTATTCTCTATCACTGTCAAACACTATACCAATATCATACCTATTATACACGGCTATTCTCTATCACTGTCAAACATTATACCAATATCATACCTATTATACACGGCTATTCTCTATCACTGTCAAACACTATACCAATATCATACCTATTATACACGGCTATTCTCTATCACTGTCAAACACTATACCAATATCATACCTATTTTACACGGCTATTCTCTATCACTGTCAAACACTATACCAATATCATACCTTATTATACACGGCTATTCTCTATCACTGTCAAACACTATACCAATATCATACCTATTATACACGGCTATTCTCTATCACTGTCAAACACTATACCAATATCATACCTATTATACACGGCTATTCTCTATCACTGTCAAACACTATACCAATATCATACCTATTATACACGGCTATTCTCTATCACTGTCAAACACTATACCAATATCATACCTATTATACACGGCTATTCTCTATCACTGTCAAACACTATACCAATATCATACCTATTATACACGGCTATTCTCTATCACTGTCAAACATTATACCAATATCATACCTATTATACACGGCTATTCTCTATCACTGTCAAACACTATACCAATATCATACCTATTATACACGGCTATTCTCTATCACTGTCAAACACTATACCAATACCATACCTATTATACACGGCTATTCTCTATCACTGTCAAACACTATACCAATATCTATCCATTTTTTTTAAAAATTATTATCTATTTTCTTATACTGTTAGAATAGGTATAAAAGTAGAACTTTAATTAAGTCCTTACCGTCGAAGTTAATATTGTCATACATATAACCTACAATTAATGAGTAATTTGAATTATTGTGTACCTTACAGCTTCATTGTTAATTTGAATTATTGTGTACCTTACAGCTTCATTGTTAAACTCTGTGCGATGTTGATTGTGTTATAGTTTCTACATACTACCAGAAAACGACGGTTCGTTCTCGATGTGACATGGTGAAAACTCTATATATCTTAGTCGGATTTTTATGTCGCTACATTAGTATAATCCGTCCGGGGACTACCGATCGGGCTCGAATCGTGTCACGTACAGGTAAACCTCAAACATACAAACGAGGACGCTTTTTAAAGAATGTTATACACACATATTATATAAGGAAATGATACACGCACGCAATTGTCCAATAAACTATTAATGTTTATCAATGAGAAGTACCGTCACATCGCCAGTATGTTTGATAGATTTCACGAGTGTACAGCTCGACTAAATCACGATATCATCATAACAGTGAAATATGTGATATTGCTGCGAATACTTTAACGCATTAACAGACATTTCATCGACCAAAACCGAACATGTAACACGAATCGAAACAGAACGCTGACTTGACTTGAGCTTAAACTATAAGGTTTCTTACGACTTCAAAGTATTGTAAATGGAGATAGGGAAATGTAGTCACTGTGACAGAAAATTGTGCGACCTGGATTTGATGGAATCAGAGATCTTACATTATCCAACTGTATGTTTAACTGTGGTCTCTGTTTATGTAACTTCGCCATCACACCTACTGACTGTCTGATCCAGTTATGTGGAGCCCCAATAACTTCCCGTTACCGAATATCATAATCGTTATCCAACGACACAAAAGCTCTTTACATCAGAAATGGTGTCTCCGGATACACAGACCTTAACGACTGATATCACGATAGCTAATCATTTCTTAGGCAGTTCCCCAGCCATATTCTAATCTGCTCCCATAAGACAATGTCGTGTGGAGTTTCCCCTTCATAATCTGTTCACTGGTAATAGGGTTCAATCAGCACCACCCCAGTCTCCCCCGGCAAGGTTTTGCAGTGACAATGTTACGTAATAAATAACAACAGCATCAAACCGGTTATTACAACAACAACAAAACTTGGCATCGGCCTGGTGATCATTCTTACTGAAACAAGTCTTATCTGTAAAGATTGTTTAGAAACTTTACAACCTAGAACGAAGACAAACACTATCGTATACATCCTTATTATTTATAATTATCATAAATGTATGCATGCTGCAGACGTATACCGCATCGAGCAGCATGTAATCATTTGTTACAAGGGAGCGACTTACCGCATAGATAAGGGTGCGGTTGATGGCTTTGTGGTTTTTTGTCAGAATGACGTGGTGGGCTGCCGCTCCTGGGTACAGCGGCTGGAATCTCACTTTGAGGCTCGATGTGCTATCAGGCCTTACTTGGACCTCAGTGTCAATCAAAGGGTTCCATTTTGGACGGGAGCCTGTGGAGCATGTATTATATTGGTAGATCACAACATTACCTGAGGACTTGGGGGTGAAACACAAAAACCAAGCTCTTTTCTGTTTGGATGTTTGTTCGTATTAAAAAGCAAGAAGTTCTTTTACATTATCAAAAGCTTAAATAAAACACCGTCTTCACCCACCTGGCAATGTGATTGCCTTAGACACACTGCTACGTATGGTGTTTTTGGGGGGCCTTGGTAAGCTCGACAGGTTCAAAGTCACCTTTACATGTTTCGTCGACTGCACACATGTAAACTTGAACGTGATGTCCTGGGAATGACACATACATGTTTATACAAATGATAACTCGCATGTATCAAAGAAAACTCTAAATGAAATTCGCATTTATCTAGGATAGACAGCCGTTAGAATAATTTGCATTGCCCGAAGACAAAAAACGACATTTGTTCCATTGAAATCGATAGAAATGCACCACTATCAGGATAAACATATCAGAAGGAATTACCAAAGACTAAACGAAACATTAAATCCTACAACTTAAAATGATGAATCAGGGTTCATCTAAATAGCAAACCCAGTGATATCTAACAAGACTATAAATCACCATTCTGGTGCCATTGAACAAAATTAACTTTAATTGTTAGTTCATTTATGTATTATGGCCATTTATATAGGTTAATAGTCGAGCCTAAGAACCTGACGTAAAATACGCAGATTTACGAAGATATCACCGAACTCCACAGTTTGACTATTTGTCTTGAAAACATTCTTCTTGCTGTGTTCAAAGTCCTTATAAATTGGAATGTCTCTCTATATGCTACATTGTGCAATATAATTCATAGCCGCCATTTGCACTGCAAGGTAAAAGGACAATCAATGTTTATGCGTTGATGAAGTCATATTCGGTCGAACAAACGCTCCCTCTACCTGCTATAGACACTTGTGAGAATAAGGACATGATTATGTTTTGTAATATACGTGATCCACATTAGCTTACTTTCATTTTACGCATGTTTTTCCAAACTTAACAAGCAACTTAATAAATCAATGTCAACAGCAAGACCCGTGGTTAGCTATGATACATACTGACAATTTTTCTAGCTAATTCTGATAGATTGCACCAACATGGTAACTTATAGGCTGATAAAATATCACTGGATTTGCTATTTCCAAGAATCTTCAGCACTCAATATACACGTAAACAAAAATCCGTTTACGTTGAGATATTTGGCAAAAACAGAAAAAAAGGATCGAGTATTACCGAAGAGTAAGTGCCTTCTGGCTTATCGACAACGCCCGCCATTACGGTCTTTAAAAATCTAAGATTGGGTTACTACCAACGCACACACAATACATCTTCTTTCTTAGGTTGATCGTTGCCATCAGTTGTATGGTCATTGCGATAGCGGTGTGCGTAACATTAAAAGTAGTACACATTAGAAAAAAAAAAAAAGGAGGAACGTAGAATAATTAATGGGTTTTTTTCTTCATCCTGATAGGCATGTTGGATATATCATAATGTATAATGGAATCTTGGTCAGAACGAGGTTTACTTAGTTGTTTTAAATACATTTTGTATATGAAGAAAGCAACAAAACAAATATAACCCTGTACCTTGAACAAGGTGTTTTTCAACCCTCGTGTAAGAGATGGCTGGCTAGCACTAAGTAAACCTCGTTCTGACCAACATTCCATTATACATTATGATATATCCAACCTGCCTATCAGGATGAAGAAGAAAAAAAACCATTTGAAAATCAAACTTAATCACCCTCTCATTAGCGATCGACAAAGTTATTGTGAAAGGGCAATGGTAAATTGGTTGGTTTTCATTCATCAACATGTTTCTACGAGGATCGCTTGGGCACGCTTTCTCTGGAGAAGAATCGTGTAATTCATGGAACTAGCGCGTAATTATGCTTAATTTTCGCGAAAACACATATGAGGTTTTCAATATTTCTTGAAATTTTCGCGTAATAATGCTCTAGTTTTCGCTATGACTCTTTTTCCCCTATTTTCACAACATCCTTTTTCATTCTGAGGTAGATTTTTTACTCAGCACATTGCATCTGGGATCCACACCACGCAACTAAACAGGATGCCATTACACAATACCCTGGCTCAACAACCTATGACAACCGTGACTTTCTATGGGGAATCTCTACACGGCATGTTATAGCTAACAGCGTTTGCTGGTCCCACTCCAATGGAAAAGCCTCTAAATCTCCTTCGGCCTACCATAAAGGACAACCCCTATGACTGATTTGTGAATGAAGACCCAACTCAAATGGAAAAGTCTCTTATCCTCCTACGGCCTACCATGAAGGACAATCCTCTATGACTGATTTGCGAATTACGACCCCGCTCCAATAAAAAAAAAACTTTATTATCCTTCGGCCTAGCGTTAAGGATAACCCACTATGACTGATTTGCGAATGACGATCCCACTGCAATGGAAAAACCTCCAATTGAACTGATTCTCCTATGGTCTACCATAATGAACGCTGATGCCTGTAAAGTATGTACTGCACTACTTATATGAGATTTTATGTATTTGAGACCAGCTTAAACGTAACCTTATTGCACTCAGTCGTGTTTGAGTCTCCAGTCTGAGTTTAGTGAGCCCCCTTGGTACTCAGCAAAACTTCAGTGTTAATTTTTGTGCAGCACTTAGTAAACATCATGCTGCCCCTGAAAATATGTGGACTGAAATAGTAAACTATATGAAAAATTAAATCCCAAGACTAAACCGTGAAGCGAGTGGTGTCACTCAAGAAGTTCATAAAAGAACTACTGCCGGATAGAAAGTTCATCAGACATTGGCTGCTAGGCTGAATTGAATCTGATAGGATGTATTTAAAGAGGTAGCTGAGAACTGTTTGAAGTAGATGAGAAAAACACTATTCCGTAAACAGGGATATATCAACCATCGTGAAAGGGTTTGCCTGGCCAGCGACCGGTGATCCTCGTCCTTACCAGACAAACTCTGCATATGAACTGTTAGTCCACCAGCCTTAAAGTCACGACCATGGTCTGTGGACTGCCTAAAACTCATGAACAACCTCCGTAAAATGAGAGTCCACCAACCTGAGAAGTCAAACAACTCTAAAGATACGACCAACTTCTGGGACCTCATAATCATTTAGGCTATAACGTTAGGGTCAACCGTTGGGGACTGGTAGTCCAACGGCCTTAACGTTACTGCCCACCTCTGGGGATTGAGAGTCCGTCACCTTAAAGTTAAGACCCATCTCGGACAAGTCCCGACACACCTCTGGAGGTGAGAGTCCACAAGCCTGAAAGTCCCGACACACCTCTGGGAATTAATAATCCACCGGTCTTCAAGTTACGACCAATCTCCGAGAACTGATAGTCCAACAGTCTTGATAAAGTGCCAAGCAGTCTTAAAGTTTCGGATGAGCTCCGAGGACTCATAGCTTACCAGCGTTAAAGTTACATCCCACCTTTTCTTATATTCTGTTTTCCTGTATTCACCAGCGGGGACAAGAGCGCGACAAGAATCATCTAATTTGTAACAAAAAACAATGCGCATTGGGAACCTTTAAATACTAAAAGATATCTCAGAGAGATCAGGGCGTCCACCATGGTGTACGATGTCAATTATTTCTAGGTCAGTCTGATTTTTCTGATTTTTTTTTCTCCTTCTGTGCAAAAAATGTCGGCCTGCGAGGGGATAAATTAAAACAAAGGAGCAAAATATATCCCACTGGGGCACAAGACAGCTATTACGTGGAGCCAAGACCAATGCATAAGGTCAGTACAATTAAACAATAAACCTATCCGTCCATTCAAAACATATAACGATATATTCCATCAATAAAGTTGGAAGTGGAAAGATTTATATCAAATAAGATTGTAATAGGATAGGTTATCTGAAGGAAGGGTTTTAAAGGTAAATTGTTAGAACGCTTAGATACAGAGTAAATCACCTTCAAAGTCTAATATTTACATTTGGGGCCCTTAGTCACATCGCTCCTATTTTTTAGATCTGAATATGAGTCCAATGTAAGATATACCTAACTACTTAAATGTGTATTCACATCTGTTATAGTTCCTTGCATATTGAAGAACAGATATAGTAGCACTTAACATATCGTCAGTATTACATTTAGAAAAAAATTATTAATAAACTGCAAATTACAAGCACTTAACTATAAGGTTTCATTTCAAAATTTAAAAATCTCAATATTATTTAAAAATAAATAGCTGAAGCTTTAAGGTGAAGTAAATGGTTCTAATGGTTAAGTGTTGCGCAACTATCTTCAAGTACTTAATATAATAAACCAGTCACTATCTATTGTTTAGTTTGTACTGACCTATATTATTACATGTTTTGAATGGACAGATAAATATATTGTTTTGTTTGTACTGACCTAATTAATTATATGTTTTGAATGGACGGATTAATCTATTGTTTTGTTTGTACTGACCTGTATTGGTATATGTTTTGAATGGACAGATAAATCTATTGCTTAATTTGTACTGACCTACATTGTTATATGTTTTGAATGGACAGATAAATCTATTGTTTAATTTGTACTGACCTTATGCATTGATCTTGGCTCTACGTAACAGCTGTCTGTGTCCCAGTTGAAAATATTTTGCTCCTTTGTTTAAATTCCTCCCCTTGCAGGCTGACATTTTTTGCACAGGATGTGAAAGATATAAAAAGAAAAATCAGCCTGACCTAGAATGAATTAACATCGTACAAAGGTGGACGCCCTGATCTCTTTGGGATCTCTTTTAGTATTTAAAAGTTGTACCTGCGCATTGTTTTTTGTGAAAAATTAGATAATTCTTGTCGCGCTCTTGTCCCCTACTTTACCCATGTGACATTTAATGAAGGTCAAGGTCATTCAGTTGAACGAACATGGTAGCTCTTCGCCTCAGCATTCTTAATAACCAGTATCTAGTCCCTAAGCTTCATGGCTATTGAGATGCTTAAAGATTTTAGTCTATTTGACATATGTGACCTTGAATGAATTATCAATGTCATTCATTTGAACAAACTTAGTAGTAGCGCTTCCCCCAAGCATGCTAAAGTCCTGATATAAAGTGCATGTGCCTCTCGGTTATTGAGAAGAAGTTGTTTGAAGAGTTTAGACTATTTGACCCATGTGACCTTAAATGAAGGTAAAGGTCATCCATTTGAACAAATTTAGTTGCCCTTCATCACAGAAAGCTACAGGTCAAATAGCAAGGCCCTGGACCATTTGGTTATTAAGAAGTTGTTTACAAAATTCTAGCCTATTTGACCAATGTGACCTTGAATGAAGGTTAAGGCCATTCAATTGAACAAATTTGGTATGTTACAGATATATCACCCACCAAGTCCAACACTCACATCCGTAGTACACTCACATCCGTAGTAAACAAAGTCGTCAGGATATTGAAGACTTCTGTCATTATTTGATTATTAAAATTCTCCACCTAGTATATATAGCTTTAGAAGTGTGTATTTATGTTTCGTTGTTATTTCAATCTGATTTTACTATGTTACGTAAAACGTCCTCTAGAAACAAGAATAGTGACGCGTGTATACTGTCGTAAAGAGTATCTGATCAACGTCTTGAAAGCTACACAAGAAAACCAATAACATTCACTACATTATTACATACTAAAACTGCAGCACATCTGCTCACATATTAATTTGTACTATATATAGCGGGAGGAACTGATCTTACACCGTTGCATTTTGTTCGATAAAGGAGACTTTTACACAACATAAACTGAATGATACAATTTACATGGAGATGAATAATTAAAAGACGACCATCAACGAATTGTATCCTTACCGTACGGGCTACACACAATTCTATTACCGTACGGCAACACACAATTCTATAACCGTACGGGCAACACACAATTCTATCACCGTACGGGCAACACACAATTCTATAACCGTACGGGCAACACACAATTCTATCACCGTACGGGCAACACACAATTCTATAACCGTACGGGCAACACACAATTCTATAACCGTACGGGCAACACACAATTATATAACTCTAACCGTACGGGCAACACATAATTCTATAACTATAACCGTACGGGCAACACATAATTCTATGACTAAAGCCGTACAGGCAACACATAATTATAGAACTCTAACAGGATGGGCACCACATAATTCTATAACTCTAACCGTACTGGAAACCATTAACTTAATTCTCTAATTCTAACTGTACGGACAACACATAATTCTATAACTCTAACCGTACTGGAAACCATTAACTTAATTCTCTAATTCTAACTGTACGGACAACACTTAACTCTCTCATTCTAACTGTACGGACAACACTTAACAATCTAATTCTAACTGTACGGACAACACTTAATTCTCTAATTCTAACTGTACGGACAACACTTAATCCTCTAATTCTAACTATACAGACAACACTTAATTCTCTAATTCTAACTGTACGGACAACACTTAATTCTCTAATTCTAACTGTACGGACAACACTTAACTCTCTAATTCTAACTGTACGGACAACACTTAATTCTCTAATTCTAACTGTACAGACAACACTTAACTCTCTAATTCTAACTGTACGGACAACACTTAATTCTCTAATTCTAACTGTACCGACAACACTTAACTCTCTAATTCTAACTGTACGGACAACACTTAATTCTCTAATTCTAACTGTACAGACAACACTTAATTCTCTAATTCAAACTGTACAGACAACACTTAATTCTCTAAATTTAATTGTACGGACAACACTTAACTCTCTAATTCTAACTGTACAGACAACACTTAACTCTCTCATTCTAACTGTAAGAACAACACCTCATTTTCTAGTTCTAACTCCAATATGACAATCGACCCTCAAGTGTAATCTATGTCTGTGACAACAAGACAATTCCTTCATCCAGTCACCCCAAACACTCCCATGGAATCAACTCCTGTGAAGCTTTGGACATTTAAATTGGATCAGCTTCATTGATACCAGACGACTCCTGCAAATTGCAAAACGGTATCCGCATAATGACTTCCAAAGGTACGACACTCCCAAAGCCTTCTTCCATTTTCAATAACCTTCTTACACAGAACCAGCCAAATAAACAGTTAACCCAGCTTGTGTTATTATTCTTCCCCAGTAACGTGCACGGTACAGTTTACGTCGATGCTCATGATAATAGTCCTATGGTTTAACATATTATGTAATATACTGTTGAATAGCTTTGTTGAATATGATTTTCTCACTTTATATTTCATTTTCTGACATATTGCAAACATTAGTATGTTATCGACAAAAATGAAGTAGTACAAATCAACACTGAAACTTCGATATGCATCATACAAATATGTTACACATAACAAAAGTAGGCAGAAATGTAAATTTGATGAGAAGATATATCTCCCTTGAATCAATCTCGACTATATACGTCACCAGCCCAAGATAATGTCATTTTGTAAAACGTAATAACCTGATATAAACCATAAATATGCATATAGATTCGTTATTAGCAAGCACGTGGCATTTTGTAAACCAGGTAGAGATGTATCTAGTTAGTGCTGCAGCATCGTGACCTGCTGTGATATAAGGATTCAATTTAATGTATCGACGTTAAACTTGTCTCTTACATGTGCACGCCTTCTGTCCACCCACGTATTATCTGTCAGGTTGGCATAGAAACAACGAGCCAGCCCGATACTCTCATTGTCTTCACAGTGGACCATCATGAGAAATCCTTGTAAACTGTTGATGGACGCTGGCAAGACAAATAATAGTTATCTTTTACATATACGTCTACAAGTATCGGCTTAAGGCAAATGTAACATATATTATCACTAATCACCGGATCGATTACATGGAAAGAAACAATAAAAAAATACCGACATGACAACGAAGCCATAATTCAAACTTGATTACACGAGGGTAAAATATAAACAAAATCGAAATATGTATGGCGACATATGAAGAAGTATGAGGAAAATACGACGAAGGGCTCTGGAAGGGTAAACATTATCTGTGTTACCACCCATACTAATCTAGGTCTAATTCAGATTAAATCATATTCTAAAATGAGAGTCATTTTCTGTGAGGCCTAGTCGTAAATTCCCGTCATTTTCCGTGAGGTCTAGTCGTAAGTTCCAGTAATTTTATGTGAGGCCTAGTCGTAAGTTTTCTTCATTTTCCTTGAGGCCTAGTAGTAATTTCCAGCCATGTTATGTGAGGCCTCGTCGTAAGTTCCCGTCATTTTTCTTTGTGAGGCCTAGTCGTAAGCTCCTGTAATTTTCTGTTAGGCCTAGTCTTAAGTTCCCGTCATTTTCCGTGAGGCCTAGTCGTAAGTTCCTATCATTTTCTGTGAGGCCTAGTCGAAGGTTGCCGTCATGTTCTGTGAGGCCTAGTCGTAAGCTCTCGTCATTTTCCGTGACGCCTAGTCGTAAATTCCCTTCATTTTCTGTGAGGCCTAGTCGTAAGTTTCCGTCATGTTCTTTAGGGCGTAGTCGTAAGTTCCAGTCATTTTCTGTGAGGCCTAGTCGAAAGTTGCCGTCATTTTCTGTGAGGCCTAGTCGTAAGCTCCCGTCATTTTCCGTTAGGCCTAGTCGTATGCTACAGACATTTTCCGTAAGGCCTAGTCGTAAATTCACGTCATTTTATGTGATGTCTAGTCGTAAGTTCCCGTCATTTTCTTTAAAGCCTAGTCGTAAGTTCTGTCCTTTTCTGTGAGGCCTACTCGTAAGCTCCCGTCATTTTCTGTGAGGCCTAGTCGTTAGTTCCCGCCATTTTCTGTGAGGCCTAGTCGCTAGTTCCCGCCATTTTCTGTGAGGCCTAGTCGAAAGTTCCCGTCATTTTCTGTGAGGCCTAGTCATAAGTTCCCGTCATTTTCTGTGAGGCATAGTCGTAAGCTCCAGTCATTTTCTGTGAGACCTAGTCGTAAGTTCCCGTCATTTTCCGTGAGGCCTAGTCGAAAGTTCCCGTCATTTTCTGTGAGGCCTAGTCGTAAGTTCCCGTCATTTTCTGTGAGGCTTATTCGTAAGTTCCCGTCATTTTCTGTGAGGCCTAGTCGTAAGATCCAGTCATTTTCCGTGAGGCCTAGTCGTAATTTCCCGTCATTTTCCGTGAGGCCTAGTCGTAAGTTCCCGTCATTTTCCGTGAGGCCTAGTCGTAAGTTTCCGTCATTTTCCGTGAGCCTAGTCGTAAGATTCCGTCATTTTCTGTAAGACCTAGTCGTTAGCTCCCGAATAGGTCACAACTATGTACTATTATCGTAGTTCGTTTTTTCTGGTAGAGATAGCTCTCAATACATAGCAACTACTCGAGCCAGAATAAAACGTTGTTGATAAGGATTCTTCAGAAGTTTCGGAATCCACAATATCATGGATTTAATTTTCGATACTGTAGAATAATTGGACAATATTTTGGCTCCAGAAATTCGCACAATACCCTTGTTGTCAAGTATGCCTTTATTTTGCAAACAGGGGAATGAAATAGTATTTACTTACGAGGATCGAATAATCTAATAACTTATCTACAGACACAACCTCAACAAGAACAATGAGTACGGCTTCGTTGAGATACAGAAATAGCTGACGCATATCAAAACGAGCTTAATAAGGCACGTGCTTTGTTCGGATATAGAACCATTTTATTTGTTCATTAACAAAAAAGTAACATTGTGAAGTGTACTTACAGTCGTACGGAGCCTGCCAGGTGAATTCTGCGCGATATACCCCATGTCCTGTATCCTTAATATGAGCTCCCAGGCTACGGGGAGTCCCCGGCCAGGCTTCGACAGCGTCTGCAACACCATAGAGACCATATACGTCAGTCTAAACTGTATTCCGCACAGGAACCGTGAAATTACACAAAGTTAGAACAAGATTTCCTGAAGGCCTTTATCGCTCATACAAGTAGAAGATTTCCTCATTAGGACCCTTCTTCACCACCATTCAACACCTTGGGGAGCCGTGATGGAGGGGGCACACTCACTTGTTCCCCTTCATCCAAGAAAGCTTCAGACCAAATAATAGAACGAATCCTTTTATTAAAATAGAAGAATTTGCTATATTTCCCTACAGACACACGATTTATACAGAATTGGTTCCACATGGTCAACATCCATTATGTCCTTTAAGACAAGTAGCGATTTAATGAACTAACTTCTGTTTACTCTATTTTGCCCCGCTCCTCCTACCCTAGGAGGCCTTATGACCACTTATGACCAATACCGATTTAAAAGAAAAATTGACGGACGGACGGACGGACGCCGCGCAAAGACATAAACCGGTCCTGATCAGAACAGGGCGGGATAGAAATACATATGTTGAATGCAGAAATGAAATGAAGTGCTATTAACTGACGTCTGTATGTGTTCCTTGGTCGAGTGATAGGAAATAAAATGTACAGATTACGTACAGAAAATAACTATCGAAAAATCAAGAACCAGATATAGATCTTTCTACAAATTTTGTAAGTACAGTATATTCAGATTCATTGGTAATGAGCTTTGAATTAAAAATTATTTTCAAGAATGCTAGACTCATTGACAGCCAAACTGATGTGAACTTGTTTTGTATATATGAAACATATATAAGCTCAGAACTTTTATTCGAACTTGCTGGAATCATGCAATAAGACATTTAAAGGTTATGACTAGACATTGAAGTAAATAAATATATTTTCAGATGAAGCCTTTTAAAAATAATCAGTGTGAAAATGTGGTATTAATTTGTTTTTGACCTAAAGCATGAAAATGGCTTAAAGACAAAAATTGTGATTGGTCCTGGTTTGGTGAACTCGCATGTCAAATACCTTCACTCAGATTCTTATATAAAGTCCGTACAGACGATTTACCTGGGATTGGTGGGATACACAGGTAACCCAGCCTCTGTATCTTACACGGAACATCCTCCTGAAATAAGGAATCAAACAATAAACATCAATATTTAAGTATTAACTGTAGCTGTAACTATACATCACGTATAAAAACATACTTAGTGTGACAGAGGTTATAGGTCGTAATTGACGTGGCAACCGTAGTGACATAAATATGGCTACGTCATTCAGACTTTAACAACTGGGAAGGTTTATTATCATCTTCTGGCTGACTGTTAAAACACATTTAAAATTTAAACACTTCAAAATTGCAATTTATTGTTTATCATTTTAGAAAGAGAAATAAATGGTATTTGACAGGAAAATAACAAAAATGACAATTGCAACATTTTAAACGTATTGTTATCGTCTGGGAGTATTTTCAGTGTGACAATTAATTTAGAATTGTTGATGGGATAACTAATCGAGTATTGCTGCTATGACAATTTATCGAACATTGTTTGTGTGACAATTTATTGAGTATTGCTGGTGTGAAAATTTATTGAGCATTTTTGGTGTATTGTTGGTGTAACAATTCATTGAGTATTGTTGGTGTAAAAATTTATTGAGTATTGTTGGTGACACAATTTATTGAGTATTGTTGGTGTGACAATTTATTGGGTATTGTTGGTG
Source organism: Pecten maximus (assembly GCF_902652985.1). NCBI lineage: Eukaryota > Metazoa > Mollusca > Bivalvia > Pectinida > Pectinidae > Pecten > Pecten maximus. The sequence goes on from NC_047021.1 coordinate 11,411,328, forward strand.
TGACAATTCCTTGAGTATTGTTGGTGTGACAATTTATTGAGTATTGTTGGTGTGACAATTTATTGAGTATTGTTGGTGTGACAATTCATTGAGTATTGTTGGTGAAACAATTCATTGAGTATTGTTGGTGTGACAATTTATTGAGTATTGTTGGTGACACAATTTATTGAGTATTGTTGGTGTGACAATTTATTGAGTATTGTTGGTGTGACAATTTATTGAGTATTGTTGGTGTGGCAATTTATTGAGTATTGTTGGTGTGACAATTCATTGAGTATTGTTGGTGAAACAATTCATTGAGTATTGTTGGTGTGACAATTTATTGAGTATTGTTGGTGACACAATTTATTGAGTATTGTTGGTGTGACAATTTATTGAGTATTGTTGGTGTGACAATTTATTGAGTATTGTTGGTGTGACAATTTATTGAGAATTGTTGGTGAAACAATTCATTGAGTATTGTTGGTGAAACAATTCATTGAGAATTGTTGGTGTGACAATTTATTGAGTATTGTTGGTGTGACAATTTATTGAGTATTGTTGGTGACACAATTTATTGAGTATTGTTGGTGTGACAATTTATCGAGAATTGTTGGTGTGGCAATTCATTGAGTATTGTTGGTGACACAATTTATTGAGTATTGTTGGTGTGACAATTTATCGAGAATTGTTGGTGTGGCAATTCATTGAGTATTGTTGGTGTGACAATTCATTGAGTATTGTTGGTGTGACAATTTATTGAGTATTGTTGGTGTGACAATTTATTGAGTATTGTTGGTGACACAATTTATTGAGTATTGTTGGTGTGACAATTTATTGAGTATTGTTGGTGACACAATTTATTGAGTATTGTTGGTGTGACAATTTATTGAGTATTGTTGGTGTGACAATTTATTGAGTATTGTTGGTGTGACAATTTATTGAGTATTGTTGGTGACACAATTTATTGAGTATTGTTGGTGACACAATTTATTGAGTATTGTTGGTGTGACAATTTATCGAGAATTGTTGGTGTGGCAATTCATTGAGTATTGTTGGTGACACAATTTATTGAGTATTGTTGGTGTGACAATTTATCGAGAATTGTTGGTGTGGCAATTCATTGAGTATTGTTGGTGTGACAATTCATTGAGTATTGTTGGTGTGACAATTTATTGAGTATTGTTGGTGTGACAATTTATTGAGTATTGTTGGTGACACAATTTATTGAGTATTGTTGGTGTGACAATTTATTGAGTATTGTTGGTGACACAATTTATTGAGTATTGTTGGTGTGACAATTTATTGAGTATTGTTGGTGTGACAATTTATTGAGTATTGTTGGTGAAACAATTCATTGAGTATTGTTGGTGAAACAATTCATTGAGAATTGTTTGTGACACAATTTATTGAGTATTGTTGGTGTGGCAATTTATTGAGTATTGTTGGTGAAACAATTCATTGAGAATTGTTGGTGAAACAATTCATTGAGTATTGTTGGTGTGACAATTTATTGAGTATTGTTGGTGTGACAATTTATTGAGTATTGTTGGTGAAACAATTCATTGAGTATTGTTGGTGTGACAATTCATTAAGTATTGTTGGTGTGACAATTCATTGAGTATTGTTGGTGTGACAATTCATTAAGTATTGTTGGTGACACAATTTATTGAATATTGTTGGTGTGGCAATTTATCGAGAATTGTTGGTGTGACAATTTCTTGAAGTTTGTTAGTTCGGCGATTTATCGTTGCGTTAATCTGCTTGTATGCGCAAAACGTTAACATTAGCCGCTTTGATCATACATTTAATTCGTCAAAGTGATATATCTATAGCTCTTATATCTTATATGATAAACACGAATAACTATTATATTTTATAAAGTAAACTAGGATAGCTCTTATATCTTATAAAGTAAACTGAGATAGCTCTTATATCTTATAAAGTAAACTAGGAAAACTCTTATCTTACACATTAAACAAGGATAGCTCTTATATCTTATAAAGTAAACTGAGATAGCTCTTATATCTTATAAAGTAAACTAAGATAGCTCTTATATCTTCTAAAGGAAACTAGGAAAACTTTTATCTTATAACGTAAACTAGGAAAACTCTTTTATCTTATAAAGTAAACTAGGAAAACTTTTATCTTACACAGTAAACAAGGATAACTCTTATATCTTATAACGTAAACTAGGAAAACTCTTTTATCTTATAAAGTAAACAAGGAAAGCTCTCATATCTTATAAAGTAAACTAGGAAAGCTCTTATATCTTATAAAGTAAACTAGGAAAACTCTTATCTTACACAGTAAACAAGGATAACTCTTATATCTTATAAAGTAAACTAAAACTAGGATAGCTCTTATATCTTATAAAGTAAACTAGGAAAAATCTTTTATCTTATAAAGTAAACTAGGATAGCTCTTATATCTTATAAAGTAAACATGGGTAGCTCTTATATATTATAAAGTAAACAATGATAGCTCTTATATCTTATAAAGTAAACAATGATAGCTCTTATATCTTATAAAGTAAACAAGGAAAACTCTTTTATCTTATAAAGTAAACAAGGAAAGCTCTCATATCTTATAAAGTAAACAATGACAGCTCTTATATATTATAAAGTAAACAATGAGAGCTCTTATATCTTATAAAGTAAACTAGGATAGCTCTTATATCTTATAAAGTAAACAAGGGTAGCTCTTATATATTATAAAGTAAACAATGATAGCTCTTATATCTTATAAAGTAAACAATGATAGCTCTTATATCTTATAAAGTAAACAAGGAAAACTCTTTTATCTTACACAGTAAACAAGGATAGCTCTTATATCTTATAAAGTAAACTGAGATAGCTCTTATATATTATAAAGTAAACAATGATAGCTCTTATATCTTATAAAGTAAACAAGGATAGCTCTTATATATTATAAAGTAAACTAGGAAAACTCTTTTATCTTATAAAGTAAACAAGGAAAGCTCTCATATCTTATAAAGTAAACAATGACAGCTCTTATATCTTATAAAGTAAACAATGATAGCTCTTATATCTTATAAAGTAAACAAGGATAGCTCTTATATCTTATAAAGTAAACTGAGATAGCTCTTATATCTTTTAAAGTAAACAAGGATAGCTCTTATATATTATAAAGTAAACTAGGAAAACTCTTTTATCTTATAAAGTAAACAAGGAAAGCTCTCATATCTTATAAAGTAAACAATGACAGCTCTTATATCTTATAAAGTAAACAATGACAGCTCTTATATCTTATAAAGTAAACTAGGATAGCTCTTATATCTTATAAAGTAAACAAGGGTAGCTCTTATATATTATAAAGTAAACAATGATAGCTCTTATATCTTATAAAGTAAACAATGATAGCTCTTATATCTTATAAAGTAAACAAGGAAAACTCTTTTATCTTACACAGTAAACAAGGATAGCTCTTATATCTTATAAAGTAAACTGAGATAGCTCTTATATATTATAAAGTAAACAATGATAGCTCTTATATCTTATAAAGTAAACAAGGATAGCTCTTATATATTATAAAGTAAACTAGGAAAACTCTTTTATCTTATAAAGTAAACAAGGAAAGCTCTCATATCTTATAAAGTAAACAATGATAGCTCTTATATCTTATAAAGTAAACAAGGATAGCTCTTATATCTTATAAAGTAAACTGAGATAGCTCTTATATCTTTTAAAGTAAACAAGGATAGCTCTTATATATTATAAAGTAAACTAGGAAAACTCTTTTATCTTATAAAGTAAACTAGGAAAACTCTTTTATCTTACACAGTAAACAAGGATAGCTCTTATATCTTATAAAGTAAACAATGATAGCTCTTATATCTTATAAAGTAAACAATGATAGCTCTCATATATTATAAAGTAAACAAGGATAGCTCTTATATATTATAAAGTAAACTAGGAAAACTCTTTTATCTTATAAAGTAAACTAGGAAAACTCTTTTATCTTACACAGTAAACAAGGATAGCTCTTATATCTTATAAAGTAAACAATGATAGCTCTTATATCTTATAAAGTAAACAATGATAGCTCTTATATCTTATAAAGTAAACAAGGATAGCTCTTATACATTATAAAGTAAACTAGGATAGCTCTTATATCTTATAAAGTAAACAAGGATAGCTCTTATATCTTATAAAGTAAACAAGGATAGCTCTTATATCTTATAAAGTAAACAAGGATAGCTCTTATATCTTATAAAGTAAACAAGGAAAACTCTTATTTATATATTATAAAGTAAACTAGGATAGCTCTTATATCTTATAAAGTAAACAATGATAGCTCTTATATCTTATAAAGTAAACAAGGATAGCTCTTATATCTTATAAAGTAAACAAGGAAAAATCTTATTTATATATTATAAAGTAAATTAGGATAGCTCTTATATCTTATAAAGTAAACAAGGATAGCTCTTATATATTATAAAGTAAACTAGGATAGGTCTTATATCTTATAACGTAAACTAGGAAAAGTCTTTTATCTTACACAGTAAACAAGGATAGCTCTTATATCTTATAAAGTAAACTAGGAAAAATCTTTTATCTTACACAGTAAACAAGGATAGCTCTTATATCTTATAAAGTAAACTAGGATAGTTCTTATATCTTATAAAGTAAACTAGGAAAACTCTTTTATCTTACACAGTAAACTAGGATAGTTCTTATATCTTATAAAGTAAACTAGGATAGCTCTTATATCTTATAAAGTAAACTAGGATAGCTCTTATATCTTATAAAGTAAACAAGGATAGCTCTTATATCTTATAAAGTAAACTAGGATAGCTCTTATATCTTATAAAGTAAACTAGAATAGCTCTTATATCTTATAAAGTAAACTAGGAAAGCTCTTATATCTTATAAAGTAAAGTAGGAAAACTCTTTTATCATACACAGTAAACAAGGATAGCTCTTATATCTTATAAAGTAAACTAGGATAGCTCTTATATCTTATAAAGTAAACTAGGAAAACTCTTTTATCATACACAGTAAACAAGGATAGCTCTTATATCTTACACAGTAAACAAGGATAGCTCTTATATCTTATAAAGTAAACTAGAAAAACTCTTTTATCTTACACAGTAAACAAGGATAGCTCTTATATTTTATAAAGTAAACTAGGAAAACTCTTATCTTACACATTAAACAAGGATAGCTCTTATATCTTATAAAGTAAACAATGATAGCTCTTATATCTTATAAAGTAAGCTAGGATAGCTCTTATATCTTACACAGTAAACAAGGATAGCTCTTATATCTTATAAAGTAAACTAGGAAAAATCTTTTATCTTACACAGTAAACAAGGATAGCTCTTATATCTTATAAAGTAAACTAGGATAGTTCTTATATCTTATAAAGTAAACTAGGAAAACTCTTTTATCTTACACAGTAAACTAGGATAGTTCTTATATCTTATAAAGTAAACTAGGATAGCTCTTATATCTTATAAAGTAAACTAGGATAGCTCTTATATCTTATAAAGTAAACAAGGATAGCTCTTATATCTTATAAAGTAAACTAGGATAGCTCTTATATCTTATAAAGTAAACTAGAATAGCTCTTATATCTTATAAAGTAAACTAGGAAAGCTCTTATATCTTATAAAGTAAACTAGGAAAACTCTTTTATCATACACAGTAAACAAGGATAGCTCTTATATCTTATAAAGTAAACTAGGATAGCTCTTATATCTTATAAAGTAAACTAGGAAAACTCTTTTATCATACACAGTAAACAAGGATAGCTCTTATATCTTACACAGTAAACAAGGATAGCTCTTATATCTTATAAAGTAAACTAGAAAAACTCTTTTATCTTACACAGTAAACAAGGATAGCTCTTATATTTTATAAAGTAAACTAGGAAAACTCTTATCTTACACATTAAACAAGGATAGCTCTTATATCTTATAAAGTAAGCTAGGATAGCTCTTATATCTTATAAAGTAAGCTAGGATAGCTCTTATATCTTACACAGTAAACAAGGATAGCTCTTATATCTTATAAAGTAAACAATGACAGCTCTTATATCTTATAAAGTAAACTAGGAAAACTTTTATCTTACACATTAAACAAGGATAGCTCTTATATCTTATAAAGTAAACTAGGATAGCTCTTATATCTTATAAAGTAAACTAGGATAGCTCTTATATCTTATAAAGTAAACTAGGATAGCCGTTTTATCTACCGAAGTAAACTAGTACAGCCATTATATCTTATGAAGTAAAATTGAATATTTTTTATTGCTGTAAGACAATTAAATGTTGTTACCATTGATCTTAGACCTAGACAATCAGTAATTCACCTGCTTATCAATATCGATTAAGTTTAAGCTGAATATGTCAAATATTTCCCCGACGGCCTCTGAAATGGTGGCAGCTGACCCTCGAGGGAACCACAATAATTTGTAATTTTGTCTAGCTCTTCCGTTCATTATTAAGAGACATACATGTATTTTGACAATTCCCTGATGGTTCTGATCTCCCTTAGTTTTACATGTTAATTGGTACCCTTGCCTCGTCATTGTCCGAGAACATGTAAATAGAACAGGACAAAACCCACAGTGTGTAGATTCTCTGTATGTGCTCTCACTTGTCTATCGCAAACACATATCGGAATGAAATGAGATAAAACAGTCTAGGTGCAATACTTGTTTATTTCAATAATAGCTCACCACCATATAGATAATAACGTATCGCCTCCGGCAACCCATAATTTGCATAACAAAAATGAAAATAAATATCCCGTGAGAGGACCCTTAATGCCCGATACGAACGCACCGCGCATGACCCAAAACCTCACTTCCGCTTATGGCAGCCATCATCCCAGAAGGATTTTGACGACAGCTCGTTTTCCCAGGGTTTTTTTGTTGCATTTCATTAGTTTTTCTTTTGCTTTGCTTTCGTAATTTGTTATTCTTATCTTTGTTGACAAGTTTTTCATTTTCGTTTGAACTGTCAGTCCGTTTGTGTGTCGTATTTCGTCTTTTGTGTCGAGTGGTTACTTCACACGTGGACTGTCTCGCTACGGTACCGCGGTTTAGTAGACCACTTCGGTGTCTATTTTTCTCGCTTTATTTGCTACCGTTTGCTTTTGTCAACTCAGTTGTTTTATTTCTTTTTCATTTTGTACTTTTCTGTACTTATTTCCAGTTTACGGGACGTTTTTCCGTAATTTTATCGGTGGATTTTTCTTCCGTTTTTTGGCTGGATTTTCTCGTTTGCTGGAAGCTGCCCGCCTAGCAGAATGCGTGGTAAGAGACTTATTTCGGGTCCAAAAACTCGGTCAGGAGACTGCGGTCATGTCATCCTCGATGGGGATGACCATGACACCTGTTCTACCTGCCGAGGCTGCTCCCGGGACAACATGTGTTCCGTCTGTTTGACATGGTCAAACACTTTGTGGGACAGGGTGTTGTCAGTCTGTCGCCCGTAATAAGGGTGCTAAGTCTGGGGCAGACAGTAAATGTCAACCTAAAGTCCAGTGTGGTGCTGTCGTCAGCCTCCCACCTGGCAGTGAGGCATTTCTACCCCTGAAGGGGAAGTAATTTTGTCTCACAGTGGTAGGCACTCTTTGGCTACAGAGGAGCCTATTCACACACATATTTCTGAGGCGGTAGGGCCTTTGGGTTCTATCGGTCATCAGAAGGGCGCTCACCCGGGAATCTCCTTGGAGGTCGAAGGGAGCGAGTGTCCAGGTACCATCTCCGTTAGCGGAATGGTTACCGAACAGGCCAGTCATGCGACCCGGGCCCCATTGAGGGGTGCCGGCGTACCCACTGACAGTAGGCCGGCTGGTACTGCCAGTTTTTACGGTGGTTCTGGAGAGGCTGCACTAGGAGCTGGGGGTGTCTCTGTTTCACTCCCAGGCGTTGGTTTACCGTATTTTGAGTCTGGTTTGGGTTCCGGGGTAATGCACCCTTCGGTTCCTAGGTCTGCCTTGCCTCTATCTGGTCCTCCTCCAGTTAGAGCTCCTGGCTCAGTGGGGTTTATGGGAGCTCCTGGGCACCCCCCACCTTATCCCTACCCTCATTCTGCACCCGGGGAAGGTGGTAGTTTGCAGTCTCCTGGCAATTTTGGCCATTTTCAGCCATATTGGCCAGGCAGGTCTCCAGTAGGGGGCAATTCATTTCCTGGTCCTGCGGGTGTCGGAATGTTGCCTTCTCCCGAGTATTCTGGCTTCGGCCAACACTGGGGCCCCTCCCAGTCTATGGGATTTCCATACCCTGGGTATGGTCAAACCTTACCAGGTTACACTGGTCAACCTTGGGTTTCCTCAGCTGTCTATAATCAGTCAGGTGTTGAGTTGGGTCTCCCCCCTTGTCGCTCACGCCTTGTTAAGTCTAAAAGGGTTCACCGTCCCTCGAAGACATTGGCTGAGACTCCCAGGTCATCGCTTCCAAGCAGGGTTAAGCGTAAAGTCAACTTCTCTCATCTTAGTGCTGGCCTTTCTTTTGCTTCTAAGTGTAGGAGAATGGAGGATCCAGACCAGACTGTGTCTCGGTCAACCTCCAGTTTTGGCCAGTCTCCTCAAACTGATCTTCAGGAGACTGAGGATATGGATTTTGAGGAGTCCGAGACTGAGGATGTTGGTCAGCTGACTTTGCCTGATGATGGGGACACTCTGTCGTTGGATGCTGGGTCTGATGTGGATGCCGAGACTCGCTCATGGCTCCCATCAGTACCTACCGAGGGGTCAGATCATGAGTCTTTTCACTCTGAGGCTGATATCCCCGACTCAGATTTAGGTCTGGCTGCATCTCAGGCAGAGAGGAATCTTGATTCCTTTCGTAGCCTTCGTTTGGAGGTTGCTTCCCTTTTGGGAGTTGAATTTTGTCCCCCTCCCTCTGCTTCTAGCCTCCCAGAAAGGACTTCAACTTTAAGTGCCTTTCTTCCCTCGGAGCCAGAAGCTAAGGCATCAGGTAGGTCTTTGGCTGAAGGGACTATGGTCTCTTCAGCATTGGCCCAAATTGAAAAGGTTCTGTAGGCCAAAGGTTCTTCTAATAGGAAGCAGGATCTTTCTGGTTTGCTTCTGGGGGTTAGCGATATCAAGGGGTATAGTCCTTCTCGATATTCTGTGCACAATTCCTCAGTTGAACCTACTCCAGCCAAGGTGGATCTTATCTTAGACCATCGCTGGCCTGGGAGATCAAATGATATTGTTCATTTATCTCCTAAGGAGCATAGTCGCATCGAAAGACTGCTTCGTCTTGCCATTCATGTGCTGGCTTATGCAGATTCTTTTTCCTCTGCTTTGTTCGTAGCATCTTCTCATTCTGAGGAGAGCCTACCTAACAAGACTAAGCTTCTGGCTGAACTCAGCAAGGCCATGAACCGGGCCCACATGGATGGAACCGCGCTCATTTTGGCAGTTCTTGCTGATTTTGTTTTGGCCCGCCGTGCAGCAGTTCTGAAGCCCAGACTAGCTGTAGGTGAGCCATTCATTTCCGATCTCATGACTGCTCCCTTGTCTGGCTCAGAAATGTTTGGAGGTATTCTCACCTCTGTCATGGACCGAGTCAACAATGACAAGGCGGCTTCAGCTCGTCTTGAAAAGCTTAGGGCTAAGCCTAAACCTGGCCGGGTGCAGCGTCCAGGTAAGCCTAAGAGGGGTGCTCAGACAACTCAGTCTCAGACTCAGACTCAGCCTCCCGTAGCTTCGGCTGTTCGAGGGTGGTGGGCACTTTTCTCGGGGTCGGGGCAGTCAGAGTCAAAGAGGGGGAAGGGGTGGAAAGAAGAATCCCAGCAAGAAGGGACAGAGTTCCTGACTCTTTCAGTCCCTCGGTTCCTCATTGTCACTTGTCCTCCCCATTAGACGATCCATGGTCAGGTCTCCAGCTTCCAAAGCCAGATCTTCCCGTCGGGGGTCGTCTATCCTCCTTCCTACCAGAATGGAAGGAGCTCACCAAGGACAAGTGGGCAATTTCGGTGGTTTCCGAGGGTCTAGGTATTCCTCTCTTGAAGGATCCTCCTCTGTCTGTGGACCCTATCTTCTTTCCTCCACCAGGCGATGTAGAGAAGGCTCAGGCCCTCTTAGACGAGGTCAATTCCTTGATAGCCAAGGGTGCTGTGGAGGAGCTTCCAAGGTCACTCTGGACTCCAGGCTTTTACTCCCGGATGTTTCTTGTCAAGAAGAAATCCGGGGCATGGCGTCCGATTATAGACCTCAGTGCATTCAACAAGCATGTAGTCTCGCCACACTTCAAAATGGAGACACCTCGAAGTATCTTGACTTCGGTAGCTCCAGGTATGTGGGCGACCTCAATCGACCTCAAGGACGCTTATTTCCATATACCGATAAAGAAATCGGTCAGGAAATTCCTGAGATTCACTTCTCAGGGCAGAGTGTTCCAGTTCAAGGCCATGCCCTTCGGTCTGACCACCGCCCCTTTGGTGTTCACCAAGCTACTTCAGGTGGTTGTGGGCTATTTACACAGTCGCGGAGTAGATATCCATATTTATTTCGACGACTCCCTGATGCTGCATATAGATCCAGTCTCTCTGCGTTGCAGCACCAGGTCGGTCTTGACAACTCTTCTACGCCTAGGTTGTATCCCTTCACGGGAGAAATCCGAGGTTCTACCCTCCCAGGACTTCATTTTCCTGGGAAACCGTTTCCTTACGTATCGGGGCCTCGTTCTTCCTCCTCAGTCCAAGTTCCAGAAAGCCAAGGAGTTGGTTATTCTGCTCAACAGTCTGGACTATATTCAGGTCAGGTGGTTTCTGAGGCTTCTCGGATTCCTCAATTCCCTTTCGGATGTCGTACCCCTGGGTCGGCTCCATATTCGCCCTCTTCAGATGTTTCTTCTTTCCAAATGGAAACCTGCATCCCTCGAGTGGGATGCTCGGATTCCATTGGAAGCTTCCGTCAAGGCCTCGGCCATGTGGTGGGCTTTGGAAGCCAATGTTTTGAAGGGCGTCTCTCTTCAGAGAGCGTCCCCTACAGTAACTCTGCTGCAGGATCAGTCCATTTGTCTGGCTACAGACAATGCTACAGTAGTAGCTTATTTGGAGAATCAGGGGAGTACAAAGTCTCACAAGCTATGTGCCCTCACTATCAGGATTCTTCTTCTTTGTCAGGATATGGGTCTGTCCCTCTCAGTGAGGCATCTTCCAGGGCACCTGAATGTTTTAGCAGACACGCTATCCAGATCACGGAGTCCAGTTATCACATAATGGACCCTGAACAGGTCTATATTCAGGGCCATCTGCATGGTTTGGGAGACTCCTCTTGTAGATCTGTTTGCCGCAGCTCTGAATTTCCAGATTCAGACGTTCGTGTCTCCAGTTCCGGATCCTTTGGCTTGGGAAGTAGATGCTCTATCCCTGAGCTGGGAGGGTCTTTTGGCATATGCCTTCCCTCCATTCAACCTCCTGGACAGGGTACTTCACAAGGTAAGGAATCACGATTGCTCGGTTCTCCTGATAGCACCTCTGTGGCCCAGACAGCTTTGGTTTCCGGCTCTTCTGGATTTGCTGGTAGATCTCCCCTTGGCAATTCCGGCCAGGTGGAATCTCCTCAGCCAGCCCAAATCCAGACAGTTTCACCCCAATCCGGAACACCTACACCTTCACGCGTGGAGGCTATCTCGGTCTGTCTCTTGCAGGCAGGCTTTTCTGCAGAAGTTACCGATGGCATCACAAGATCTATTCGATCTTCCTCATCTGCCATCTATGAGTCCAGATGGTCAGTCTTCTGCAGTTGGTGTGTCAGCAGGAAAATTGATCCACTCGGTGCCTCTATTCAGTTAATAGCGGAGTTTTTCATCTACCTTTTTAAGGTTAGGGAACTAGCGCCTAGCACCATTCGAGGCTATCCTTCAGCCTTAGCCAATGTATTTTCTTTTCGGGGTCGTTCAGATGTTGGAACATGTTCCACTCTCTCTCATCTCCTCAGGTCCTTTTCGTTGGAGAAGCCTAAGGTAAGAATCTTGACACCCCAGTGGGACTTGGCTTTAGTTTTGGACTCTCTTACAAGGTCTCCTTATGAGCCTTTGGCTTCTGCTTCTGTTAAGTTCCTTTCTTGGAAGACTGTTTTCCTGATTGCACTTGCCTCAGGTAGGCGGAGAAGTGAAATACATGCTCTTTCTTCTTCTCCGTCATGTCTCAGGTGGTCACGGAACGGAACTATTCCCTAGTGACCCTTCTCACTGACCCCTCCTTCTTGGCGAAAAACCAGGTTCCCAATTTTTCACCAGATCCTATTAAGATTCCTGCCTTAAAGGCTGTCTCTGGTCCCAATGATCAGGATCTGCTATTTTGTCCTGGTAGGGCTTTGAAGTTTTATCTTGATAAAACTAAGGAGGGGGGGGGGGGGGGGGGGGGAGGGCGGCAGGGTCCTAGACCTCGTCTGTTCTTGTCCATCAAGGCAAAGCAGTCTGATATATCTTCTCAGACTATTTCCAGGTGGATCTGTGAAACTATTCAGAAAGTCTATGGGGGGTCTACTGCAGAGACTCGTGACAGTGTTCGGGTTAGGGCACATGAAGTTAGGGCTCTATCTGCCTCTTGGGCTTTTCTCAATGGAACCTCATATGATGAGGTCATGGCATCTGCCTTTTGGCGAGGCCGCAACACCTTTGCAGACTTCTATCTGCGGTCGCTGTCCTCCCATGCAGATGGGTTATATTCTCTGGGTCCTCTTGTCACTGCTCAGTCAGTCACTTGTCCCCCAGTCAATCCTTAGGGAGGTTCCATTGCGGTGTCTGTTTTTAAATAGTTTTATTGTAAATATCCCAGCCCCTTAAGGGGTTTTTAACTGATGTCTTTGTTGCTGTCTTTTCAAGAGGTCACTGTCCTCGGAGACTCCTCTACGGTAAGACAAATTCGCTATTATCTATATGGTGGTGAGCTATTATTGAAATAAACTTGAGGTTTTTGTAGTAAAACCAATGTTTATGATATAATACTCACCACCATATACTAGAGTTCCCTACCTCCTCCCCTCGTCTCCTCATCCAATTTATTTGGTTGCGGAAGTGAGGTTTTGGGTCATGCGCGGTGCGTTCGTATCGGGCATTAAGGGTCCTCTCACGGAATATTTGTTTTCATTTTTGTTATGCAAATTATGGGTTGCCGGAGGCGATACGCTATTATCTATATGGTGGTGAGTATTATATCATAAACATTGGTTTTACTACAAAAACCTCAAGTTTATGCTTGGCAACTGTCAGTCCTTTTAGTAATTATTCAGGAATAGCAACAGTTGACTGTATGACCTGACCTCAAGGCTGTAATTTTATTCTTACGATGAGCTCAAACATTTTATCACATCCAATTATCACAAAGGTCGGCCTTTAATAATATAATGTAAAACTTGCGACAAAGATTCCTCTTAGATCAAACGGTGCTGGAATCCAAAGCAAATACACCACTTGAGCCTGCTGACCTTCAATACCGGAACCAGCAGTGCTACCTCCGTAGAAAACTCGAGCTGGGAGTCTGATCGGCGATAATGGCCAGAGACTCTATTCGATAATCATTTATGCAGGATATTTAGCAGCCGAATGATTTTCACCTGATCTGTCTAAACCAACATAATGTCGATATGTAGAATGTAAATGTTTATGAAAATAAACATACGATATCCAGTAAATCCAAGATGGCCAAAAGAACATTTTGATCTTGAGACTCTCCTCATTTTTTAAGAGGACCAAAGAAATAGAGATATATAATGTCGTCCATGAAATGTAGACCACGAATTAATCAAAACAATATACAAAACTGACATAAAGCCTGACAACGGGTATGCATTTACTTTACATTGCCCTACATACATCCTAGCCCAACTGTTTTACATTGTCGACGATACATGATAGTCAGGCTCTCTGTATATCAATCACACTGTCACCCGTCCCTCCATCATATTGACTTCGATACAGGATATTTTCAGGGAAAATGATTCAAAATAAAAATGTTGCCTTGCTGACATATGCCCGGGTAACAACCTTAAGATGAAATGATTTTCTTATTCATAAGATGTTACAACATGTGAAAATCAGGAGCGATGTTACTTATATCATGACCTGAATCGCTTATGAAATCGAACGAAATCTTTTAGGTGACAGACTACATATCTAGAGTTATTAATGAAGTAAGGACCAATTAAAGATTTGTATACTTGAGAAAGTATCCCGTTGTTATATGATAAATAGCCTTGGTGTCATAGGTGGCACGTTCCCTCAAAGTGTTGATATCGCGTCCCTCGACCAGATGGGAAAGCTATCTGAACTCGTATATAAACTCCAATGTATTGATCTTCCAGCCTGCTGTACAGCTACGTAATATATAAGTAGTAACGTAACTGGGAACGCAGTTTGTCCCCAGCCATCACATTAGTGGGTAGAAGATTTTAGACAACGCCATGTTGGTAAAATATATTGCTATATATAATATTATAAGCCAGGGAATACGTAAGGGTATTAACCCTGTAAGGAAAACTATTATCCGAAACAGTCGGTCTCCAATCTTTAACGATCTTTAAACGTAAGCATGTAGACTGTCCTCCTGTAAACTTTAATCGTGCGATACGTCACGTCAGCCCCAGGAGAATGTTACCTGGTCGGGGAGGTGGCTACATAATTGGCGACTGCTGTTCTCAAAATAATTGGGCTAAATTGGACATATGACGAAGATGACAAGTTATTCAGCATTTTCTTATCAATATAAGCACGCTTATGAAGTGTTTGTATTTATCACGGTCTGATATCAGTCTCAAGTTTTCTTTCTGAAACCCCGGGAAAACCTTGTAATTTATTTCTTGAGTATTGCATTATTTGTTGATGAAATATACAGGCAATACAGTACTACGATCAAGAGCATCTATCATATGGCATTGATTTTGAAAATTAAAAAAAAAAGGATAAAAAAAAAGTGGGGGCCTCCGTAGGATTCAAACTCGCGTCGTGATAAAAATATATTGAAAGACTAACCCATTAGCCCACTCGGCTATAGTAACCTTTTATGAAACGGGTGAATATTAGATATTTAAAATTGTAACAGCCGTGACTCACGAGCGTGTATTATTGGCACGAGCGTGGGTTATTGGAAAATAATACATGGTTTTTAACCAATCAAAACTTGCGTTACATAGCAAACATGGTAGAATTAGAATTTTACGACAGTTAATGCAAAATCACACTGGATTGTAATTGCCATGTTTATTGTACCCGGTATATTGTATATGTGACATGCGTCCCCGGTATATTTCATATGTGATATACGTCCCCGGTATATTGTATATGTGACATACGTCCCCGGTATATTGTATATGTGATATACGTCCCCGGTATATTGCATATGTGATATGTGTCCCCGGTATATTGTATATGTGATATACGTCCCCGGTATATTGTATATGTGATATGCGTCCCCGATATATTTTATGTGTGACATACGTCCCCGGTATATTGTATATGTGATATACGTCCCCGGTATATTGTATATGTGATATGTGTCCCCGGTATATTGTATATGTGATATACGTCCCCGGTATATTGTATATGTGATATACGTCCCCAGTTTATTGTATATGTGATATGTGTCCCCGGTATATTGTATATGTGATATGTGTCCCCGGTATATTGTATATGTGATATACGTCCCCGGTATATTGTATATGTGATATACGTCCCCGGTATATTGTATATGTGATATGTGTCCCCGGTATATTGTATATGTCATATGTGTCCCCGGTATATTGTATATGTGATATACGTCCCCGGTATATTGTATATGTGATATGTGTCCCCGCTATATTGTATATGTGATATACGTCCCCGGTATATTGTATATGTGATATGTGTCCCCGGTATATTGTATATGTGATATGTGTCCCCGGTATATTGTATATGTGATATGTGTCCTCGCTATATTGTATATGTGATATACGTCCCCGGTATATTGTATATGTGATATACGTCCCCGGTATATTGTATGCGTGATATGTGTCCCCGCTATATTGTATATGTGACATACGTCCCCGGTATAATGTATATGTGATATACGTCCCCGGTATATTGTATATGTGATATACGTCCCCGGTATATTGTATGTGTGACATACGTCCCCGGTATATTGTATATGTGATATACGTCCCCGGTATATTGTATATGTGATATACGTCCCCGGTATATTGTATATGTGATTTGTGTCCCCGGTATATTGTATATGTGAGATACGTCCCCGGTATATTGTATATATGATATGTGTCCCCGGTATATTGTATATGCGCTATGTGTCCCCGGTATATTGTATATGCGCTATGTGTCCCCGGTATATTGTATATGTGATATGTGTCCCCGGTATATTGTATATGTGATATGTGTCCCCGGTATATTGTATATGTGATATACGTCCCTGGTATATTGTATATGTGATATGTGTCCCCGGTATATTATATATGTGATATGTGTCCCCGGTATATTGTATATGTGATATACGTCCCCGGTATATTGTATATGTGATATGTGTCCCCGGTATATTGTACATGTGATATGTGTCCCCGATATATTGTATATGTGATATACGTCCCCGGTATATTGTATATGTGATATGTGTCCCCGGTATATTGTATATGTGATATGTGTCCCCGGAATATTGTATATGTGATATTTGTCCCCGGTATATTGTATATGTGATATTTGTCCCCGGTATATTGTATATGTGATATGTGTCCCCGGTATATTGTATATGTGATATACGTCCCCGGTATATTGTATATGTGATATGTGTCCCCGGTATATTGTATATGTGATATGTGTCCCCGGTATATTGTATATGTGATATACGTCCCCAGTATATTGTATATGTGATATACGTCCCCGGTATATTGTATATGTGATATGTGTCCCCGGTATATTGTATATGTGATATACGTCCCCGGTATATTGTATATGTGATATACGTCCCCGGTATATTGTATATGTTATATACGTTCCCGGTATATTGTATATGTGATATACGTCCCCGGTATATTGTATATGTGATATACGTCCCCGGTATATTGTATATGTGATATGTGTCCCCGGTATATTGTATATGTGATATGTGTCCCCGGTATATTGTATATGTGATATGTGTCCCCGGTATATTGTATATGTGATATACGTCCCCGGTATATTGTATATGTGATATACGTCCCCGGTATATTGTATATGTGATATACGTCCCCGGTATATTGTATATGTGATATGTGTCCCCGGTATATTGTATATGTGATATACGTCCCCGGTATATTGTATCAGTGATATACGTCCCCGGTATATTGTATATGTGATATGTGTCCCCGGTATATTGTATATGTGATATACGTCCCCGGTATATTGTATATGTGATATACGTCCCCGGTATATTGTATATGTGATATACGTCCACGGTATATTGTATATGTGATATGTGTCCCCGGTATATTGTATATGTGATATACGTCCCCGGTATATTGTATATGTGATATACGTCCCCGGTATATTGTATATGTGATATACGTCCCCGGTATATTGTATATGTGATATACGTCCCCGGTATATTGTATATGTGATATACGTCCCCGGTATATTGTATATGTGATATGTGTCCCCGGTATATTGTACATGTGATATGTGTCCCCGGTATATTGTATATGTGATATACGTCCCCGGTATATTGTATATGTGATATACGTCCCCGGTATATTGTATATGTGATATGTGTCCCCGGTATATTGTATATGTTACATGCGTCCCAGGTATATTGTATATGTGATATGTGTCCCCGGTATATTGTATATGTGAAATACGTCCCCGGTATATTGTATATGTGATATGTGTCCCCGGTATATTGTATATGTGATATGTGTCCCCGGTATATTGTATATGTGATATACGTCCCCGGTATATTGTATATGTGATATACGTCCCCGGTATATTGTATATGTGATATGTGTCCCCGGTATATTGTATATGTGATATGTGTCCCCGCTATATTGTATATGTGATATACGTCCCCGGTATATTGTATATGTGATATACGTCCCCGGTATATTGTATATGTGATATGTGTCCCCGCTATATTGTATATGTGATATACGTCCCAGGTATATTGTATATGTGATATGTGTCCCCGGTATATTGTATATGTGATATGTGTCCCCGGTATATTGTATATGTGATATACGTCCCCGGTATATTGTATATGTGATATGTGTCCCCGGTATATTGTATATGTGATATACGTCCCCGGTATATTGTATATGTGATATACGTCCCCGGTATATTGTATGTGTGATATACGTCCCCGGTATATTGTATATGTGATATACGTCCCTGGTATATTGTATATGTGATATGTGTCCCCGGTATATTGTATGTGTGATATACGTCCCGGGTATATTGTATATGTGATATGTGTCCCCGGTATATTGTATATGTGATATACGTCCCCGGTATATTGTATATGTGATATACGTCCCCGGTATATTGTATATGTGATATACGTCCCCGGTATATTGTATATGTGATATGTGTCCCCGGTATATTGTATATGTGATATACGTCCCCGGTATATTGTATATGTGATATACGTCCCCGGTATATTGTATATGTGATATGTGTCCCCGGTATATTGTATATGTGATATACGTCCCCGGTATATTGTATATGTTACATGCGTCCCAGGTATATTGTATATGTGCTATGCGTCCCCGGTATATTGTATATGTGAGATTCCTTTCCTTTGTCGATATTTCTCCTGTTTCCATAGACTTTAGACTATGAACTCGGAATACGGATTGGTTTACCCGCCTCATTTTCACTGTTACACGAAAAACCATAAACAATTACATCATAACTGCGCACAATAAAGTATGCACTACCGCGCAATTCTAAAATTTAAAAAAACAAAACAAAAAACAAAAAAACTATTAAAGCATAACTTCGCACAAAACATGCTGTTCTATCGCGGATATCGATACAATACCACGGTAAATTACGTTTTTAAGTAATCTTCATTTGCACGTTTCGAGCTAAAATCTTTCCACTTGATTATCATTGCTTCTAGGAACGTATGATACATTTACCTTACAAGTTACTGTGAACCAAGTGATCCATTCTACATAACCACACATATAAAACAGGTAACAATGAACGATGATGAGCAGTGGTTAAAGAAAATAGCCAATAGGTGTAAACAAACTTACCCATATAATGAAGATAATGGCCAATAGCTGTAAACATTCACATCCAAATAATGAAGAAAATTGCCATGGCTTCATGACTCCCGAGTGATAAAAAACAATCAAATCACAGTGCTCGCAAGCAGTTGATTCAAAAGTTAAGCAATCAAAACATCCCCCCAAATCAATTAATGAAGATAACAGGACAACGGAATTCTCAAAGTGTTAACAATTACTGCCATGTTAACGACAGCCAGCACAAGAACATATCTAACGCAACGGTTACACAAAACGCGCTAACACTGTCATTTATAAACACGTGTAACGTTCATACAATCTAAAACACTGCCAAAAAAGTTCAATGTAAAATGTTCAGTGGAAACATTCTTGATGGAACATTTAAGATCACTATCAACTTCTTCGAGGATGAAAAACATCCGAAACAGTGAAAAGGCGCCACACTATAGTTGTGTACAACAACGACCGTGACGTCACGACAGCGTCACATCAAGAACAGTTGCTCAGGCACTGTCAAACTTTCTGCATTGATTCAAGTCAGTAGTGAAGCGTTATATATTAGAGAGTAAATGGGAAAGGCCTGAAAATATGTTGAAATGTCTGTTTTTTTTAAAAACATTAATTAATTTCAAGAGTCAATTGTGTCGGACTATTTATTCTCCCGCCGGTATAATTGCCCTACTTAAGGGATTGGGTGATTTGGTTGCATCATTGAAATCAGTTTGTGATGTTGTGACACCAAAGAGAAAATAAGTGTTTGGTGGGGAACGATGAAAAAAGTCATACGATAAAAAATAATCTTTCCTTTATTTCTCTTAATATTAGATCGATGATATTCGTATGGATCTAAACACGTATCTTCAATTTAATATGAATGGAAACTTATGACAGATCCCCCATATATGTCTAAATCACATTTTGTGTAAACTATAACCTGATTCATTAACATGTTGCTGACGTTGCATGTTGAATGTTCAGAAATTGTAATGTCAGTTAACAGTTAGAGGTAGATTTGCCATTCTGTAGCATGAAAGATCGATTTTAGATGACCTATTTTTCAATTCTGATTTAATCTACATTTGATTAACACGTCTGGTTTTAAATATAACACTGCCAACATGATGTTGCTGAAACAGTTCCACATATCAACGGAGAATCTGAACACCATGGATTTCATTTAAAATCATTTTTATGGCCAAGATGATGTTTTTAAATCAAGTTTCCCTTCCCAATCTTGAATTATTCAACCCCTATACGGTTTGTTTAGCTCAGGGTTATTAATCTTACTGAATTTTTTAATAGCTACAATTTTATTATTACCATAAACTAAATTATTCTTTACATTGAATGGATGATGAAAATGCAGGTAAGTGAATGGCAACCTAAAATTAATTGGTAAATAAACGAGCATGTAAATGTCGGTACAGAAAGAATAAGAGAGTATCGACATGTAGTTCCAACTCAAAATCTATGCAATGAGGGTAAAATATAAACAAGACAGCTTTGCATGCAGACCCTTGAAAAGTATAGAGGAGAAAACAGACCATATGTTCCGGAAGAGTTAGCGTCTTCTGCCATATAAACGACACCCACCATACAAATCAAGGCAAATTCCGGGTTAAGTAAGGGTGTCTGAACCACCAGACATACCAACAATCATCAAACGATGTCTGAACCACCAGACATACCAACAATCATCAAACGACATCAAATCGCACAATGAAATAAAATGTTTCTAAATGAGATCATAATGATGACAGTAAACGTTTCCGATGGCCTTCGTCATCCTGTATCTTTCGAAACCTTGTGTTGATAATATTTCCTTTGATATAAATCGTTATAATAGAACAAGCCCTTATATGTCGGAACTCGGACATGTAAGCACAACAGTTAGGTAGTGAAGAAGGAATAAGATAATTGAAATCATCATGCTTAGTGAAGTAAATATCGAGGTAAGTGGCTGATGTTAAAGAGTCAACAAGTTCAACATGGTTCATATATCTAACTAAGACAGTTTTAATTCTGTAAAAGATAACCAAATATCAATCTATGCATATGTAAATAGAAAGATTTCAAAATATCACTACTACCTTTTCTGACAATCGCTTCAATATAATCGGCCTTATATGAAAACAAAACAAGTCGGCGAAGAAACAGGCCAAGAGTGTTCCCATGGGTATTGGAATAGTCTGTTCGAGGATTTCGTCAACAAATCCACAAAGATGTTGTCAACCACAAACTTAATCATTTTCATGTTGTGTCCGCGATATGGTCCATCATTGCGTATATTTAACGCTCGAGCTGTACTTGTTTCAACGTCCTTTGCCTCTCTTGGAAAAGCAAGATTCTGTCAGAGTGAATAATCAAACATTTTGCTAGAAGAGTCGATTTTAAGGATCTAAAGATCAAAACCTCTTTAGGGATTTTCAAAATGCACATTAAGATAATTTCTGGAATACACAGAAACAATCTTATTAAGTCATAGTAAAAATGCTAGGAAGAAGTTAGGACAATGCCTTATTTTAGCAACTTTTGGAGTCAGCATACAATAGTTATTTATAAGGAGTCTTATGAAATTTAAGAATCAAATATCAACGAGGAATGTCGTATAAGCTGCAAGATTGCAATACTTATGAATGAATAGACAGTAATTGGTCTTTTAAAAAGATTGATAAAGTGTAAGGAAGGATTGCCCGGTTATCAAGTAAGAATAGCAAACATGCCAGAGACCTGGCATAAAGGTCTACTTTAGTAATAAACACAACAACCACAAATCTAGGTAAAGTAAGGGACTTCTATACTCAACAACTACAAATCTATGTAAAGTAAGGGACTTCTATACCCAACAACTACAAATCTATGTAAAGTAAGGGACGTCTATACTCAACAATTACAAATCTAGGTAAAGTAGGGGACTTCTATACCCAACAACTACAAATCTATGTAAAGTAAGGGACTTCTATACTCAACAATTACAAATCTATGTAAAGTAAGGGACATCTATACTCAACAACTACAAATCTATGTAAAGTAAGGGACTTCTATACCCAACAACTACAAATCTATGTAAAGTAAGGGACATCTATACTCAACAACTACAAATCTATGTAAAGTAAGGGACTTCTATACCCAACAACTACAAATCTATGTAAAGTAAGGGACGTCTATACTCAACAAACACAAATCTAGGTAAAGTAGGGGACTTCTATACCCAACAACTACAAATCTATGTAAAGTAAGGGACTTCTATACTCAACAATTACAAATCTATGTAAAGTAGGGGACGTCTATACTCAACAACTACAAATATATGTAAAGTAAGGGACTTCTATACTCAACAACTACAAATCTAGGTAAAGTAAGGACGTCTATACTCAACAAACACAAATCTAGGTAAAGTAAGGGACTTCTATACTCAACAACCACAAAACTATGTAAAGTAAGGGACTTCTATACTCAACAACTACAAATCTATGTAAAGTAAGGGACATCTATACTCAACAACTACAAATCTATGTAAAGTAAGGGACTTCTTTTCTCAACAACTACAAATCTATGTAAAGTAAGGGACTTCTATACTCAACAACCACAAATCTATGTAAAGTAGGGGACTTCTATACTCAACAACTACAAATCTATGTAAAGTAAGGGACGTCTATACTCAACAACTACAAATCTATGTAAAGTAGGGGACGTCTATACTCAACAACTACAAATCTAGGTAAAGTAAGGGACTTCTATACTCAACAACCACAAATCTATGTAAAGTAGGGGACTTCTATACTCAACAACTACAAATCTATGTAAAGTAAGGGACGTCTATACTCAACAACTACAAATCTATGTAAAGTAAGGGACATCTATACTCAACAACTACAAATATATGTAAAGTAAGGGACTTCTATACCCAACAACTACAAATCTATGTAAAGTAGGGGACTTCTATACCCAACAACCACAAATCTATGTAAAGTAGGGGACTTCTATACTCAACAACTACAAATCTATGTAAAGTAAGGGACGTCTATACCAACAACTACAAATCTATGTAAAGTAAGGGACTTCTATACTCAACAACTACAAATCTATGTAAAGTAAGGGACGTCTATACCCAACAACTACAAATCTATGTAAAGTAGGGGACATCTATACTCAACAACTTCAAATCTAGGTAAAGTAAGGGACGTCTATACCCAACAACTACAAATCTATGTAAAGTAAGGGACTTCTATACCCAACAAACACAAATCTAGGTAAAGTAGGGGACTTCTATACTCAACAACTACAAATCTATGTAAAGTAAGGGACTTCTATACTCAACAACCACAAATCTATGTAAAGTAAGGGACATCTATACTCAACAACTACAAATCTATGTAAAGTAAGGGACTTCTATACCCAACAACTACAAATCTATGTAAAGTAGGGGACATCTATACCAACAACTACAAATCTATGTAAAGTAATGGACTTCTATACTCAACAACTACAAATCTATGTAAAGTAAGGGACTTCTATACTCAACAACCACAAATCTATGTAAAGTAGGGGACATCTATACTCAACATTTACAAATCTATGTAAAGTAGGGGACTTCTATACCCAACAACTACAAATCTATGTAAAGTAAGGGACTTCTATACCCAACAACTACAAATCTATGTAAAGTAAGGGACTTCTATACTCAACAATTACAAATCTATGTAAAGTAGGGGACATCTATACTCAACATTTACAAAACTATGTAAAGTAAGGGACTTCTATACCCAACAACTACAAATCTATGTAAAGTAAGGGACGTCTATACCAACAACTACAAATCTATGTAAAGTAAGGGACTTCTATACTCAACAATTACAAATCTATGTAAAGTAAGGGACTTCTATACTCAACAACTACAAATATATGTAAAGTAAGGGACTTCTATACCCAACAACTGCAAATCTATGTAAAGTAAGGGACGTCTATACCAACAACTACAAATCTATGTAAAGTAAGGGACGTCTATACCCAACAACTACAAATCTATGTAAAGTAAGGGACGTCTATACCAACAACTACAAATCTATGTAAAGTAAGGGACTTCTATACCCAACAACTGCAAATCTACGGAAAATTAGGGACTACTTTACCCAAAACATACAAACAGTATCAATCTATTTATTACACCTAACTATTGCACATATTACTATACGTTAAACGCGGGATTACTAAGGACAGCAAAGGGGCCGCAGTGGCCGAGTAGTTAAGGTGTCCCGACACTTTAAAGCTAGCCCTTCACCTCTGGGTTGCGAGTTCGAAACCTACGTGGGGCAGTTGCCAGGTATTGACTGTAGGCCGGTGGTTTTTCTCCGGGTACTCCGGCTTTCCTCCACCTCCAAAACCTGGCACGTCCTTAAATGACCCTGGTTGTTAATAGGACGTTAAAAAAAAAAAAAAAAAACTAAGGACAACCACAGTGTAAATAAGGTAACAATAACAACATAGTCGAAGAGCTGTCCTTGGCGGAAACATACTACCTACATATATGTATATACAGGACATTGTGAATGTATTCAGGCGAAACCTTCACTGAGTGACACGCAAAAATAGCGTGCGTATGGGTGATTTCTGTGCTTATTCATGGACAGATCAGGATTCGTGTGACATTTCAATACATGATTAATTAGTCCATGGTCAGATTTGTGACATGAAATATCAATGAAAAAGATTCACAAAGAGAGCTTTTGTAAACGGCAACAGAATGTATGTGTATTTGTTTAAGTTAAATTGTCTATGCACATCACACACAATAACCCGCTTCATGTGCTTAAACAGATAAACCCGCTTATCTTATTGATTGTGTCGGTCAACACATGACCTTCCGGGCGGATATTTACTTCATCATCTATCTGTTTAAATCCTCACTATTCATTTGTATTGATACCGATATACAATAAGGTATAACGTGATGGAAATCAAGTTGATAAAAAACGACAAGCAACCAGGTATACAGGTAACTACATGAAAGAAAAGCAATAGAAATATGGCGATTCCTACACTACATCGCCTGATAAGCATGTGTTTAGGTAATATAACAAAGCAGACGTTATCTATACCACCAACTCATGTAAACATAGACTACCAGTCTGTAAACATATATAAATAGAGAAACAAGTATATCTACAACCCGTGACCTAAACATCTATTGATGTACAGAACCTACAGGATTATATATAACTTATCACCTAAACCACTAATGATGTACAGAACCGACAGGGTTATATATAACTTATCACCTAAACCACTAATGATGTACAGAACCTACAGGATTATATATAATTTATCACCTAAACATCTATTGATGTACAGAACCGACAGGGTTATATATAACTTATCACCTAAACATCTATTGATGTACAGAACCGACAGGGTTATATATAACTTATCACCTAAACCACTATTGATGTACAGAACCGACAGGGTTATACATAACTTATCACCTAAACCACTAATGATGTACAGAACCTACAGGGTTATATATGACTTATCACCTAAACCACTTATGATGTACAAACCCTACAGGGTTATATATAACTTATCACCTAAACCACTTATGATGTACAGAACCTACAGGATTATATATAACTTATCACCTAAACATCTATTGATGTACAGAACCTACAGGATTATATATAACTTATCACCTAAACATCTATTGATGTACAGAACCTCTAGGGTTATAAATAACTTATCACCTAAACCACTAATGATGTACAGAACCTACAGGATTATATATAACTTATCACCTAAACCACTAATAATGTACAAAACCTACAGGATTATATATAACTTATCACCTAAACATCTATTGATGTACAGAACCTACAGGGTTATATATAACTTATCACCTAAACCACTAATGATGTACAGAACCTACGGGATTATATATAACTTATCACCTAAACATCTATTGATGTACAGAACCTACAGGATTATATATAACTTATCACCTAAACCACTAATGATGTACAGAACCGACAGGGTTGTATATAACCCATGACTTATACCTCTAATGATGTACAGAACCTACAGGGTTATATATAACTTATCACCTAAACATCTAGTGATGTACAGAACCTACAGGATTATATATAACTTATCACCTAAACCACTTATGATGTACAGAACCTACAGGATTATATATAACTTATCACCTAAATATCTATTGATGTACAGAACCTCTAGGGTTATAAATAACTTATCACCTAAACCACTAATGATGTACAGAACCTACAGGATTATATATAACTTATCACCTAAACCACTAATGATGTACAGAACCTACAGGATTATATATAACTTATCACCTAAACATCTATTGATGTACAGAACCTACAGGGTTATATATAACTTATCACCTAAACCACTAATGATGTACAGAACCTACAGGATTATATATAACTTATCACCTAAACCACTAATGATGTACAAACCCTACAGGGTTATATATAACTTATCACCTAAACCACTAATGATGTACAGAACCTACAGGATTATATATAACTTATCACCTAAACATCTATTGATGTACAAACCCTACAGGGTTATATATGACTTATCACCTAAACCACTAATGATGTACAGAACCTACAGGATTATATATAACTTATTACCTAAACATCTATTGATGTACAAACCCTACAGGGTTATATATGACTTATCACCTAAACATCTATTGATGTACAGAACCTACAGGATTATATATAACTTATCACCTAAACCTCTTTTGATGTACAGAACCTACAGGGTTATATATAACTTATCACCTAAACCACTAATGATGTACAGAACCTACAGGATTAGATATAACTTATCACCTAAACATCTATTGATGTACAGAACCTACAGGGTTATATATAACTTATCACCTAAACATCTATTGATGTACAGAACCTACAGGATTATATATACATATAACTTATCATCTAAACCTCTATTGATGTACAGAACCTACAGGATTATATATAACTTATCACCTAAACCACTAATGATGTACAGAACCTACAGGATTATATATAACTTATCACCTAAAGATCTATTGATGTACAGAACCGACAGGGTTATATATAACTTATCACCTAAACCACTAATGATCCACAGAACCTACAGGATTATATATAACTTATCACCTAAACATCTATGGATGTACAGAACCTACAGGATTATATATAACGTATCACCTAAACATCTATTGATGTACAAAACCTACAGGGTTATATATAACTTATCACCTAAACATCTATTGATGTGCAAAACCTACAGGATTATATATAACTTATCACCTAAACCACTAATGATGTACAGAACCGACAGTGTTATATATAACTTATCACCTAAACCTCAATTGATGTACATAACCTCCAGGGTTATATATTACCCGTAACCTATACCTCTATGGATGTAAATATACTTAAGGATTATATACTTTGTTTAGTGAGTACCGCTACTATAGATTGTCATATTTACTTTGTTCAGTTAGTACCGCTACAATATATGGTCATATTTACATTGTTAAGTGAGTACCGCTACAATAGATTGTCATATTTACATTGTTAAGTGAGTACCGCTACTATAGATGGTCATATTCACTTTGTTCAGTGAGTACCGCTACAATAGATTGTCATATTTACTTTGTTCAGTTAGTACCGCTACTATAGATGGTCATATTTACATTGTTAAGTGAGTACCGCTACAATAGATTGTCATATTTACATTGTTAAGTGAGTACCGCTACTGTAGATGGTCATATTCACTTTGTTCAGTGAGTACCGCTACTATAGATGGTCATATTTACATTGTTAAGTGAGTACCGCTACAATAGATGGTCATATTTACATTTTTAAGTGAGTACCGCTATAACAGATGGTCATATTCACTTTGTTCAGTGAGTACCGCTACAATAGATGGTCATATTTACATTGTTAAGTGAGTACCGCTACTATAGATGGTCATATTTACATTGTTAAGTGAGTACCGCTACAATAGATGGTCATATTTACATTGTTAAGTGAGTACCGCTATAACAGATGGTCATATTCACTTTGTTCAGTGAGTACCGCTACAATAGATGGTCATATTTACATTGTTAAGTGAGTACCGCTACAATAGATGGTCATATTTACATTGTTAAGTGACTACCGCTACTATAGATGGTCATATTCACTTTGTTCAGTGAGTACCGCTACAATAGATTGTCATATTTACTTTGTTCAGTTAGTACCGCTACTATAGATGGTCATATTTACATTGTTAAGTGAGTACCGCTACAATAGATAGTCATATTTACATTGTTAAGTGAGTAACGCTACAATAGATGGTCATATTTACATTGTTAAGTGAGTACCGCTACAATAGATTGTCATATTTAGATTGTTAAGTGAGTACCGCTACAATAGATGGTCATATTTACATTGTTAAGTGAGTACCGCTATAATATATGGTCATATTTACTTTGTTCAGTGAGTACCGCTACTATAGATGGTCATATTCACTTTGTTCAGTGAGTACCGCTATAATATATGGACATATTTACATTGTTAAGTGAGTACCGCTACAATAGATGGTCATATTCACTTTGTTCAGTGAGTACCGCTATAACAGATGGTCATATTCACTTTGTTCAGTTAGTACCGCTACTATAGATGGTCATATTTACATTGTTAAGTGAGTACCGCTACTATAGATTGTCATATTTACTTTGTTCAGTGAGTACCGCTACTATAGATGGTCATATTCACTTTGTTCAGTGAGTACCGCTACAATAGATTGTCATATTTACTTTGTTCAGTTAGTACCGCTACTATAGATGGTCATATTTACATTGTTAAGTGAGTACCGCTACAATAGATTGTCATATTTAGATTGTTAAGTGAGTACCGCTACTGTAGATGGTCATATTCACTTTGTTCAGTGAGTACCGCTACAATAGATTGTCATATTTACATTGTTAAGTGAGCACGCTACAATAGATGGTCATATTTACATTGTTAAGTGAGTACCGCTACAATAGATGGTCATATTCACTTTGTTCAGTGAGTACCTCTATAACAGATGGTCATATTTACATTGTTAAGTGAGTACCGCTATAACAGATGGTCATATTCACTTTGTTCAGTGAGTACCGCTACAATAGATTGTCATATTTACATTGTGTAGTGAGTACCGCTACAATAGATGGTCATATTTACATTGTTAAGTGAGTACCGCTATAACAGATGGTCATATTCACTTTGTTCAGTTAGTACCGCTACAAGATATGGTCATATTTACATTGTTAATTGAGTACCGCTACAATAGATGGTCATATTTACATTGTTAAGTGAGTACCGCTACAATAGATGGTCATATTTAGATTGTTAAGTGAGTACCGCTATAATAGATGGTCATATTCACTTTGTTCAGTGAGTACCGCTACAATAGATGGTCATATTTACATTGTTCAGTGAGTACCGCTATAACAGATGGTCATATTCACTTTGTTCAGTGAGTACCGCTACAATAGATTGTCATATTTACATTGTTAAGTGAGTACCGCTACAATAGATGGTCATATTCACTTTGTTCAGTGAGTACCGGTACAATAGATGGTCATATTTACATTGTTAAGTGAGTACCGCTACAATAGATTGTCATATTTACATTGTTAAGTGAGTACCGCTACAATAGATGGTCATATTTACATTGTTCAGTTAGTACCGCTACAATAGATGGTCATATTTACTTTGTTCAGTTAGTACCGCTACAATAGATGGTCATATTTACATTGTTCAGTTAGTACCGCTACAATAGATGGTCATATTTACTTTGTTCAGTTAGTACCGCTACAATAGATGGTCATATTTACATTGTTAAGTGAGTACCGCTACAATAGATGGTCATATTTAGATTGTTAAGTGAGTACCGCTACAATAGATGGTCATATTTACATTGTTCAGTGAGTACCGCTATAACAGATGGTCATATTCACTTTGTTCAGTGAGTACCGCTACAATAGATGGTCATATTTACATTGTTAAGTGAGTACCGCTACTTTAGATGGTCATATTCACTTTGTTCAGTTAGTACCGCTACAATAGATGGTCATATTTACATTGTTAAGTGAGTACCTCTACAATAGATGGTCATATTCACTTTGTTCAGTGAGTACCTCTACAACAGATGGTCATATTTACTTTGTTCAGTTAGTACCGCTACAATAGATGGTCATATTTACATTGTTAAGTGAGTACCGCTACTTTAGATGGTCATATTCACTTTGTTCAGTTAGTACCGCTACAATAGATGGTCATATTTACTTTGTTTAGTGAGTACCTCTACAATAGATGGTCATATTTACATTGTTAAGTGAGTACCGCTACAATAGATGGTCATATTTACATTGTTAAGTGAGTACCGCTACTTTAGATGGTCATATTCACTTTGTTCAGTTAGTACCGCTACAATAGATGGTCATATTTACATTGTTAAGTGAGTACCGCTACAATAGATGGTCATATTTACATTGTTAAGTGAGTACCGCTACAATAGATGGTCATATTTACATTGTTAAGTGAGTACCGCTACAATAGATTGTCATATTTACATTGTTAAGTGAGTACCGCTACAATAGATTGTCATATTTACATTGTTAAGTGAGTACCGCTACAATAGATGGTCATATTTACTTTGTTTAGTGAGTACCTCTACAACAGATGGTCATATTTACATTGTTAAGTGAGTAAACGTATCAAAGTGTGTATCCATAAGACGTATACATCTACATCTACCTCTTATTGTACAACTAGGAAGGTTCTCTATAGTTCAAAACACCTTGAATATATATTGCATATATGAAATTGAACACTCGTATCAGTTCAAATGGAGACACTAGTGGAATATGTACTTCGTGTGGAAATGTTCACACTTACGCATTAAGATAGGGGCTCATGCAAACTAATCCCCTACTTTAAACTTTAATAACAGGAAGAATTTTAAATATACACATGAAATCATAAATTCGTATGTTTAGAAGCAGAAATAAAACAAGGCAAATGTAAATTTGGGTGAAAACATCTAACACCCTAAGGAAAAACCCCTCTATTTGGAATAACTAATCATTTACAACCTTAAATGATTGATATGATAGTTGATGCAATTACCAGTGCTGATAATTGTGATATTATCAGTAACCATGGCAATACAAATTGCACCGATTGACAGAATTTCATTTTGTTTATCTGTATTTGGTTTAAGTAATCTAGAGACCCCATCAGATATACAACGTTATATTGCCATGGAACAGCTGAACGCGTTTATCCTATCCAACAATGTATCCCGTTGACACTGAATTGTGATATTCGTTGGTACACATATATGGAAGGATATGTCTCGATCCATTCTCTTCAGGGGTGTATTGATTTATCAAATCAACATGTATACTAAATAAAATGATATCTATGTAACTGTCCATCATAAGAAGAGGTTGTATATCGAGAATTTTAAGGAATGACACATTAAAGGATGAATCTGATCTCAGATAAATGGAAATAACTAAATAGATTTTGACTGTGATTTGGATTGAACTAAAACATTGTAGAAAAGACACACAGGATATTTACACATTTCAAAAAAAAAATTACAGTAAAATACAGTGTGGCATTATGATTTCAACAGAATCATAAAGATGTCCTTCAATGACCCATCAGTGATGCATTGTTTTAAGGGTTTAAATTAAACAGCATCATAAAGATGTCCTTCAATGACCCATCAGTGATGCCTTGTTTTAAGGGTTTAAATTAAATAGCATCATATAGATGTCCTTCAAGGACCCATCAGTGATGTCTTGTTTTAAGGGTTTAAATTAAACAGCATCATATCAATGTCCTTCAAGGACCCATCAGTGATGCCTTGTTTTAAGGGTTTAACTTAAATAGCATCATAGAGATGTCCTTCAAAGACCCATCAGTGATGCCTTGTTTTAAGGGTTTAACTTAAACAGCATCATATAGATGTCCTTCAAAGACCCATCAGTGATGCCTTGTTTTAAGGGTTTAAATTAAACAGCATCATATAGATGTCCTTCAAAGACCCATCAGTGATGCCTTGTTTTAAGGGTTTAACTTAAACAGCATCATAAAGATGTCCTTCAATGACCCATCAGTGATGCCTTGTTTTAAGGGTTTAACTTAAACAGCATCATATAGATGTCCTTCAATGACCCAACAGTGATGCCTTGTTTTAAGGGTTTAACTTAAACAGCATCATATAGATGTCCTTCAATGACCAATCAGCGATGCCTTGTTTTAAGGGTTTAACTTAAACAGCATCATATAGATGTCCTTCAATGACCAATCAGTGATGCCATGTTTTAAGGGTTTAAATTAACCAGCATCATAGAGATGTCCTTCAATGACCAATCAGCGATGCCTTGTTTTAAGGGTTTAAATTAACCAGCATCATATAGATGTCCTTCAATGACCAATCAGCGATGCCTTGTTTTAAGGGTTTAAATTAACCAGCATCATAGAAATGTCCTTCAATGACCAATCAGCGATACCTTGTTTTAAGGGTTTAAATTAACCAGCATCATATAGATGTCCTTCAATGACCAATCAGCGATGCCTTGTTTTAAGGGTTTAAATTAACCAGCATCATATAGATGTCCTTCAATGACCAATCAGCGATGCCTTGTTTTAAGGGTTTAAATTAAACAGCATCATATAGATGTCCTTCAAAGACCCATCAGTGATGCCTTGTTTTAAGGGTTTAAATTAACCAGCATCATATAGATGTCCTTCAATGACCAATCAGCGATGCCTTGTTTTAAGGGTTTAAATTAAACAGCATCATATAGATGTCCTTCAATGACCCATCAGTGATGCCTTGTTTTAAGGGTTTAACTTAAACAGCATCATATAGATGTCCTTCAATGACCAATCAGTGATGCCTTGTTTTAAGGGTTTAAATTAACCAGCATCATATAGATGTCCTTCAATGACCAATCAGTGATGCCTTGTTTTAAGGGTTTAAATTAACCAGCATCATATAGATGTCCTTCAAAGACCCATCAGTGATGCCTTGTTTTAAGGGTTTAAATTAAACAGCATTATATAGATGTCCTTCAATGACCCATCAGTGATGCCTTGTTGGGTTTAACTTAAACAGCATCATATAGATGTCCTTCAATGACCCATCAGTGATGCCATGTTTTAAGGGTTTAACTTGAACGGCATCATATAGATGTCCTTCAATGACCCAACAGTGATGCCATGTTTTAAGGGTTTAACTTAAACAGCATCATATAGATGTCCTTCAAAGACCCATCAGTGATGCCATGTTTTAAGGGTTTAACTTAAACAGCATCATATAGATGTCCTTCAAAGACCCATCAGTGAGGCCTTGTTTTAAGGGTTTAAATTAAACAGCATCATATAGATGTCCTTCAATGACCAATCAGCGATGCCTTGTTTTAAGGGTTTAAATTAAACAGCATCATATAGATGTCCTTCAAAGACCCATCAGTGATGCCTTGTTTTAAGGGTTTAAATTAACCAGCATCATAGAGATGTCCTTCAATGACCAATCAGCGATGCCTTGTT
Source organism: Pecten maximus (assembly GCF_902652985.1). Lineage (NCBI taxonomy): Eukaryota > Metazoa > Mollusca > Bivalvia > Pectinida > Pectinidae > Pecten > Pecten maximus. The sequence continues at coordinate 11,445,121 of NC_047021.1, forward strand.
TTAAGGGTTTAAATTAACCAGCATCATATAGATGTCCTTCAATGACCAATCAGCGATGCCTTGTTTTAAGGGTTTAAATTAACCAGCATCATAGAAATGTCCTTCAATGACCAATCAGCGATACCTTGTTTTAAGGGTTTAAATTAACCAGCATCATATAGATGTCCTTCAATGACCAATCAGCGATGCCTTGTTTTAAGGGTTTAAATTAACCAGCATCATATAGATGTCCTTCAATGACCAATCAGCGATGCCTTGTTTTAAGGGTTTAAATTAAACAGCATCATATAGATGTCCTTCAAAGACCCATCAGTGATGCCTTGTTTTAAGGGTTTAAATTAACCAGCATCATATAGATGTCCTTCAATGACCAATCAGCGATGCCTTGTTTTAAGGGTTTAAATTAAACAGCATCATATAGATGTCCTTCAATGACCCATCAGTGATGCCTTGTTTTAAGGGTTTAACTTAAACAGCATCATATAGATGTCCTTCAATGACCAATCAGTGATGCCTTGTTTTAAGGGTTTAAATTAACCAGCATCATATAGATGTCCTTCAAAGACCCATCAGTGATGCCTTGTTTTAAGGGTTTAAATTAAACAGCATTATATAGATGTCCTTCAATGACCCATCAGTGATGCCTTGTTGGGTTTAACTTAAACAGCATCATATAGATGTCCTTCAATGACCCATCAGTGATGCCATGTTTTAAGGGTTTAACTTGAACGGCATCATATAGATGTCCTTCAATGACCCAACAGTGATGCCATGTTTTAAGGGTTTAACTGAAACAGCATCATATAGATGTCCTTCAAAGACCCATCAGTGATGCCATGTTTTAAGGGTTTAACTTAAACAGCATCATATAGATGTCCTTCAAAGACCCATCAGTGAGGCCTTGTTTTAAGGGTTTAAATTAAACAGCATCATATAGATGTCCTTCAATGACCAATCAGCGATGCCTTGTTTTAAGGGTTTAAATTAAACAGCATCATATAGATGTCCTTCAAAGACCCATCAGTGATGCCTTGTTTTAAGGGTTTAAATTAACCAGCATCATATAGATGTCCTTCAATGACCAATCAGTGATGCCTTGTTTTAAGGGTTTAAATTAAACAGCATTATATAGATGTCCTTCAATGACCCATCAGCGATGCCTTATTTTAAGGGTTTAACTTAAACAGCATCATATAGATGTCCTTCAATGACCCATCAGTGATGCCATGTTTTAAGGGTTTAACTTGAACAGCATCATATAGATGTCCTTCAATGACCAATCAGCGATGCCTTGTTTTAAGGGTTTAAATCAAACAGCATTATATAGATGTCCTTCAATGACCCATCAGTGATGCCTTGTTGGGTTTAACTTAAACAGCATCATACAGATGTCCTTCAAAGACCCATCAGTGATGCCTTGTTTTAGGGGTTTAAATTAAACAGCATCATATAGATGTCCTTCAAAGACCCATCAGTGATGCCTTGTTTTAAGGGTTTAACTTAAACAGCATCATATAGATGTCCTTCAAAGACCCATCAGTGATGCCTTGTTTTAAGGGTTTAAATTAAACAGCATCATATAGATGTCCTTCAAAGACCCATCAGTGATGCCTTGTTTTAAGGGTTTAACTTAAACAGCATCATAAAGATGTCCTTCAATGACCCATCAGTGATGCCTTGTTTTAAGGGTTTAACTTAAACAGCATCATATAGATGTCCTTCAATGACCCAACAGTGATGCCTTGTTTTAAGGGTTTAACTTAAACAGCATCATATAGATGTCCTTCAATGACCAATCAGCGATGCCTTGTTTTAAGGGTTTAACTTAAACAGCATCATATAGATGTCCTTCAATGACCAATCAGTGATGCCATGTTTTAAGGGTTTGAATTAACACGCATCATAGAGATGTCCTTCAATGACCAATCAGCGATGCCTTGTTTTAAGGGTTTAAATTAACCAGCATCATATAGATGTCCTTCAATGACCAATCAGCGATGCCTTGTTTTAAGGGTTTAAATTAACCAGCATCATAGAGATGTCCTTCAATGACCAATCAGCGATGCCTTGTTTTAAGGGTTTAAATTAACCAGCATCATATAGATGTCCTTCAATGACCAATCAGCGATGCCTTGTTTTAAGGGTTTAAATTAACCAGCATCATATAGATGTCCTTCAATGACCAATCAGCGATGCCTTGTTTTAAGGGTTTAAATTAAACAGCATCATATAGATGTCCTTCAAAGACCCATCAGTGATGCCTTGTTTTAAGGGTTTAAATTAACCAGCATCATATAGATGTCCTTCAATGACCAATCAGCGATGCCTTGTTTTAAGGGTTTAAATTAAACAGCATCATATAGATGTCCTTCAATGACCCATCAGTGATGCCTTGTTTTAAGGGTTTAACTTAAACAGCATCATATAGATGTCCTTCAATGACCAATCAGTGATGCCTTGTTTTAAGGGTTTAAATTAACCAGCATCATATAGATGTCCTTCAAAGACCCATCAGTGATGCCTTGTTTTAAGGGTTTAAATTAAACAGCATTATATAGATGTCCTTCAATGACCCATCAGTGATGCCTTGTTGGGTTTAACTTAAACAGCATCATATAGATGTCCTTCAATGACCCATCAGTGATGCCATGTTTTAAGGGTTTAACTTGAACAGCATCATATAGATGTCCTTCAATGACCCAACAGTGATGCCATGTTTTAAGGGTTTAACTTAAACAGCATCATATAGATGTCCTTCAAAGACCCATCAGTGATGCCATGTTTTAAGGGTGTAACTTGAACAGCATCATATAGATGTCCTTCAATGACCAATCAGTGATGCCTTGTTTTAAGGGTTTAACTTAAACAGCATCATATAGATGTCCTTCAATGACCAATCAGCGATGCCTTGTTTTAAGGGTTTAAATTAAACAGCATCATATAGATGTCCTTCAAAGACCCATCAGTGATGCCTTGTTTTAAGGGTTTAAATTAACCAGCATCATATAGATGTCCTTCAATGACCAATCAGTGATGCCTTGTTTTAAGGGTTTAAATAAAACAGCATTATATAGATGTCCTTCAATGACCCATCAGCGATGCCTTGTTTTAAGGGTTTAACTTAAACAGCATCATATAGATGTCCTTCAATGACCCATCAGTGATGCCATGTTTTAAGGGTTTAACTTGAACAGCATCATATAGATGTCCTTCAATGACCAATCAGCGATGCCTTGTTTTAAGGGTTTAAATCAAACAGCATTATATAGATGTCCTTCAATGACCCATCAGTGATGCCTTGTTGGGTTTAACTTAAACAGCATCATACAGATGTCCTTCAAAGACCCATCAGTGATGCCTTGTTTTAAGGGTTTAAATTAAACAGCATCATATAGATGTCCTTCAAAGACCCATCAGTGATGCCTTGTTTTAAGGGTTTAAATTAAACAGCATCATATAGATGTCCTTCAAAGACCCATCAGTGATGCCTTGTTTTAAGGTTTTAACTTAAACAGCATCATAAAGATGTCCTTCAAAGACCCATCAGTGATGCCTTGTTTTAAGGGTTTAAATTAAACAGCATCATATAGATGTCCTTCAATGACCCATCAGTGATGCCTTGTTTTAAGGGTTTAACTTAAACAGCATCATATAGATGTCCTTCAATGACGCATCAGTGATGCCTTGTTTTAAGGGGTTTAACTTAAACAGCATCATATAGATGTCCATCAATGACCCATCAGTGATGCCTTGTTTTAAAGGTTTAACTTAAACAGCATCATATAGATGTCCTTCAAAGACCCATCAGTGATGCCTTGTTTTAAGGGTTTAAATTAACCAGCATCATATAGATGTCCTTCAAAGACCCATCAGTGATGCCTTATTTTAAGGGTTTAAATTAAACAGCATCATATAGATGTCCTTCAATGACCAATCAGCGATGCCTTGTTTTAAGGGTTTAAATTAACCAGCATCATATAGATGTCCTTCAAAGACCCATCAGTGATGCCTTGTTTTAAGGGTTTAAATTAAACAGCATCATATAGATGTCCTTCAAAGACCCATCAGTGATGCCTTGTTTTAAGGGTTTAAATTAAACAGCATTATATAGATGTCCTTCAATGACCCATCAGTGATGCCTTGTTGGGTTTAACTTAAACAGCATCATATAGATGTCCTTCAATGACCCATCAGTGATGCCATGTTTTAAGGGTTTAACTTGAACAGCATCATATAGATGTCCTTCAATGACCCAACAGTGATGCCATGTTTTAAGGGTTTAACTTAAACAGCATCATATAGATGTCCTTCAAAGACCCATCAGTGATGCCATGTTTTAAGGGTGTAACTTGAACAGCATCATATAGATGTCCTTCAATGACCAATCAGTGATGCCTTGTTTTAAGGGTTTAACTTAAACAGCATCATATAGATGTCCTTCAATGACCAATCAGCGATGCCTTGTTTTAAGGGTTTAAATTAAACAGCATCATATAGATGTCCTTCAAAGACCCATCAGTGATGCCTTGTTTTAAGGGTTTAAATTAACCAGCATCATATAGATGTCCTTCAATGACCAATCAGTGATGCCTTGTTTTAAGGGTTTAAATTAAACAGCATTATATAGATGTCCTTCAATGACCCATCAGCGATGCCTTGTTTTAAGGGTTTAACTTAAACAGCATCATATAGATGTCCTTCAATGACCCATCAGTGATGCCATGTTTTAAGGGTTTAACTTGAACAGCATCATATAGATGTCCTTCAATGACCAATCAGCGATGCCTTGTTTTAAGGGTTTAAATCAAACAGCATTATATAGATGTCCTTCAATGACCCATCAGTGATGCCTTGTTGGGTTTAACTTAAACAGCATCATACAGATGTCCTTCAAAGACCCATCAGTGATGCCTTGTTTTAAGGGTTTAAATTAAACAGCATCATATAGATGTCCTTCAAAGACCCATCAGTGATGCCTTGTTTTAAGGGTTTAAATTAAACAGCATCATATAGATGTCCTTCAAAGACCCATCAGTGATGCCTTGTTTTAAGGGTTTAACTTAAACAGCATCATAAAGATGTCCTTCAAAGACCCATCAGTGATGCCTTGTTTTAAGGGTTTAAATTAAACAGCATCATATAGATGTCCTTCAATGACCCATCAGTGATGCCTTGTTTTAAGGGTTTAACTTAAACAGCATCATATAGATGTCCTTCAATGACCCATCAGTGATGCCTTGTTTTAAGGGGTTTAACTTAAACAGCATCATATAGATGTCCATCAATGACCCATCAGTGATGCCTTGTTTTAAAGGTTTAACTTAAACAGCATCATATAGATGTCCTTCAAAGACCCATCAGTGATGCCTTGTTTTAAGGGTTTAAATTAACCAGCATCATATAGATGTCCTTCAAAGACCCATCAGTGATGCCTTATTTTAAGGGTTTAAATTAAACAGCATCATATAGATGTCCTTCAATGACCAATCAGCGATGCCTTGTTTTAAGGGTTTAAATTAACCAGCATCATATAGATGTCCTTCAAAGACCCATCAGTGATGCCTTGTTTTAAGGGTTTAAATTAAACAGCATCATATAGATGTCCTTCAATGACCCATCAGTGATGCCTTGTTTTAAGGGTTTAAATTAAACAGCATCATATAGATGTCCTTCAAAGACCCATCAGTGATGCCTTGTTTTAAGGGTTTAAATTAAACAGCATCATATAGATGTCCTTCAATGACCCATCAGTGATGCCTTGTTTTAAGGGTTTAAATTAAACAGCATCATATAGATGTCCTTCAATGACCAATCAGCGATGCCTTGTTTTAAGGGTTTAAATTAAACAGCATTATATAGATGTCCTTCAATGACCCATCAGTGATGCCTTGTTGGGTTAAATTTAAACAGCATCATATAGATGTCCTTCAATGACCCATCAGTGATGCCTTGTTGGGTTTAACTTAAACAGCATCATATAGATGTCCTTCAAAGACCCATCAGTGATGCCATGTTTTAAGGGTTTAACTTGAACAGCATCATATAGATGTCCTTCAATGACCAACCAGTGATTCCTTGTTTTAAGGGTTTAAATTAACCAGCATCATATAGATGTCCTTCAAAGACCCATCAGTGATGCCTTGTTTTAAGGGTTTAAATTAACCAGCATCATATAGATGTCCTTCAATGACCAATCAGCGATGCCATGTTTTAAGGGTTTAAATTAAACAGCATCATATAGATGTCCTTCAAAGACCCATCAGTGATGTCATGTTTTAAGGGTTTAACTTGAACAGCATCATATAGATGTCCTTCAATGACCAACCAGTGATTCCTTGTTTTAAGGGTTTAAATTAACCAGCATCATATAGATGTCCTTCAAAGACCCATCAGTGATGCCTTGTTTTAAGGGTTTAAATTAAACAGCATCATATAGATGTCCTTCAAAGACCCATCAGTGATGCCTTGTTTTAAGGGTTTAAATTAAACAGCATCATATAGATGTCCTTCAAAGACCCATCAGTGATGCCTTGTTTTAAGGTTTTAACTTAAACAGCATCATAAAGATGTCCTTCAAAGACCCATCAGTGATGCCTTGTTTTAAGGGTTTAAATTAAACAGCATCATATAGATGTCCTTCAATGACCCATCAGTGATGCCTTGTTTTAAGGGTTTAACTTAAACAGCATCATATAGATGTCCTTCAATGACCCATCAGTGATGCCTTGTTTTAAGGGGTTTAACTTAAACAGCATCATATAGATGTCCATCAATGACCCATCAGTGATGCCTTGTTTTAAAGGTTTAACTTAAACAGCATCATATAGATGTCCTTCAAAGACCCATCAGTGATGCCTTGTTTTAAGGGTTTAAATTAACCAGCATCATATAGATGTCCTTCAAAGACCCATCAGTGATGCCTTGTTTTAAGGGTTTAAATTAAACAGCATCATATAGATGTCCTTCAATGACCAATCAGCGATGCCTTGTTTTAAGGGTTTAAATTAACCAGCATCATATAGATGTCCTTCAAAGACCCATCAGTGATGCCTTGTTTTAAGGGTTTAAATTAAACAGCATCATATAGATGTCCTTCAATGACCCATCAGTGATGCCTTGTTTTAAGGGTTTAAATTAAACAGCATCATATAGATGTCCTTCAAAGACCCATCAGTGATGCCTTGTTTTAAGGGTTTAAATTAAACAGCATCATATAGATGTCCTTCAATGACCCATCAGTGATGCCTTGTTTTAAGGGTTTAAATTAAACAGCATCATATAGATGTCCTTCAATGACCAATCAGCGATGCCTTGTTTTAAGGGTTTAAATTAAACAGCATTATATAGATGTCCTTCAATGACCCATCAGTGATGCCTTGTTGGGTTAAATTTAAACAGCATCATATAGATGTCCTTCAATGACCCATCAGTGATGCCTTGTTGGGTTTAACTTAAACAGCATCATATAGATGTCCTTCAAAGACCCATCAGTGATGCCATGTTTTAAGGGTTTAACTTGAACAGCATCATATAGATGTCCTTCAATGACCAACCAGTGATTCCTTGTTTTAAGGGTTTAAATTAACCAGCATCATATAGATGTCCTTCAAAGACCCATCAGTGATGCCTTGTTTTAAGGGTTTAAATTAACCAGCATCATATAGATGTCCTTCAATGACCAATCAGCGATGCCATGTTTTAAGGGTTTAAATTAAACAGCATCATATAGATGTCCTTCAAAGACCCATCAGTGATGTCATGTTTTAAGTGTTTAACTTGAACAGCATCATATAGATGTCCTTCAATGACCAACCAGTGATTCCTTGTTTTAAGGGTTTAAATTAACCAGCATCATATAGATGTCCTTCAAAGACCCATCAGTGATGCCTTGTTTTAAGGGTTTAAATTAAACAGCATCATAAAGATGTCCTTCAATGACCAATCAGTGATGCCTTGTTTTAAGGGTTTCAATTAACCAGCATCATATAGATGTCCTTCAATGACCCATCAGTGATGCCTTGTTTTAAGGGTTTAAATTAACCAGCATCATATAGATGTCCTTCAATGACCCATCAGTGATGCCTTGTTTTAAGGGTTTAAATTAAACAGCATCATATAGATGTCCTTCAATGACCCATCAGTGATGCTTTGTTTTAAGGGTTTAAATTAACCAGCATCATATAGATGTCCTTCAAAGACCCATCAGTAATGCCTTGTTTTAAGGGTTTAAATTAACCAGCATCATATAGATGTCCTTCAATGACCAATCAGCGATGCCTTGTTTTAAGGGTTTAAATTAAACAGCATCATATAGATGTCCTTCAAAGACCCATCAGTGATGCCTTGTTTTAAGGGTTTAAATTAAACAGCATCATATAGATGTCCTTCAATGACCCATCAGTGATGCCTTGTTTTAAGGGTTTAAATTAACCAGCATCATATAGATGTCCTTCAATGACCAATCAGCGATGCCATGTTTTAAAGGTTTAAATTAAACAGCATCATATAGATGTCCTTCAAAGACCCATCAGTGATGCCTTGTTTTAAGGGTTTAAATTAAACAGCATTATATAGATGGCCTTCAATGACCCATCAGTGATGCCTTGTTTTAAGGGTTTAAATTAACCAGCATCATATAGATGTCCTTCAAAGACCCATCAGTGATGCCTTGTTTTAAGGGTTTAAATTAAACAGCATCATAAAGATGTCCTTCAATGACCAATCAGTGATGCCTTGTTTTAAGGGTTTAAATTAACCAGCATCATATAGATGTCCTTCAATGACCCATCAGTGATGCCTTGTTTTAAGGGTTTAAATTAAACAGCATCATATATATGTCCTTCAAAGACCCATCAGTGATGCCTTGTTTTAAGGGTTTAAATTAACCAGCATCATATAGATGTCCTTCAAAGACCCATCAGTGATGCCTTGTTTTAAGGGTTTAAATTAAACAGCATCATATAGATGTCCTTCAAGGACCCATCAGTGATGCCTTGTTTTAAGGGTTTAACTTGAACAGCATCATATAGATGTCCTTCAATGATCAACCAGTGATGCCTTGTTTTAAGGGTTTAAATTAAACAGCATCATATAGATGTCCTTCAATGACCCATCAGCGATGCCTTGTTTTAAGAGTTTAAATTAACCAGCATCATATAGATGTCCTTCAATGACCCATCAGTGATGCCTTGTTTTAAGGGTTTAAATTAAACAGCATCATATAGATGTCCTTCAATGACCCATCAGTGATGCCTTGTTTTAAGGGTTTAAATTAACCAGCATCATATAGATGTCCTTCAATGACCCATCAGTGATGCCTTGTTTTAAGGGTTTAAATTAACCAGCATCATATAGATGTCCTTCAATGACCCATCAGTGATGCCTTGTTTTAAGGGTTTAAATTAAACAGCATCATATAGATGTCCTTCAAGGACCCATCAGTGATGCCTTGTTTTAAGGGTTTAAATTAAACAGCATCATATAGATGTCCTTCAATGACCCATCAGTGATGCCTTGTTTTAAGGGTTTAAATTAAACAGCATCATATAGATGTCCTTCAATGACCCATCAGTGATGCCTTGTTTTAAGGGTTTAACTTAAACAGCATCATATAGATGTCCTTCAAAGACCCATCAGTGAGGCCTTGTTTTAAGGGTTTAAATTAAACAGCATCATATAGATGTCCTTCAATGACCCATCAGTGATGCCTTGTTTTAAGGGTTTAACTTAAATAGCATCATATAGATGTCCTTCAAAGACCCATCAGTGATGCCTTGTTTTAAGGGTTTAAATTAAACAGCATCATATATGTCCTTCAAGGACCCATCAGTGATGCCTTGTTTTAAGGGTTTAACTTAAATAGCATCATATAGATGTCCTTCAAGGACCCATCAGTGATGCCTTGTTTTAAGGGTTTAACTTAAATAGCATCATATAGATGTCCTTCAAGGACCCATCAGTGATGCCTTGTTTTAAGGGTTTAACTTAACCAGCATCATATAGATGTCCTTCAATGACCAATCAGCGATGCCTTGTTTTAAGGGTTTAAATTAAACAGCATCATATAGATGTCCTTCAAAGACCCATCAGCGATGCCTTGTTTTAAGGGTTGAAATTAATAGAGGATATCTAACAGTGTCTTCAGTGATACCAAATATATTTCACGAGTGGGGCTAATATTTTGATATTTTTCACGAGTGCGCAGCACGAGTGAAAAATATCAAAATATTAGCCGCACGAGTGAAATATATTTGGTATTACTGAAGACACTGTTAGATATTCTGTTTATTACATTTTTTATCAACGAAAACCCTACCCCGTATGCTTACTAGGAATACAGCGATAATTTGTAAACAAAAACAGTAGTTTCCCCTGTCCAGGTGCTGACATATACGTCGGGCTTTCTGATTGGTCAATTATTTTGGTATTTTCTAATCTTGAATTTGATTGGTCAAATTGTAGCGGGACTGGACTGGGTCGATCATCGGTGACCAGGTAGCTCAAATGGTAGAGCATCCGGCTAGTGTTCGGAGGTCCTGGGTTCGAACCCCGGTCTGGCCGCTACATTTTCTCCTCTCCTGTTACAAAATTGGCGCCCAACTAAAATACCCACGGTGGTGGTATAAGGGTCTCGTGTGTCTTCGAGGGCGAAGACTTGGAAAAAAGGAGGGAGGTGTGTAGCGGGACTGGACTGGGTCGATCATCGGTGACCAGGTAGCTCAAATGGTAGAGCATCCGGCTAGTGTTCGGAGGTCCCGGGTTCGAACCCCGGTCTGGCCGCTACATTTTCTCCTCTCCTGTTACAAAATCAGCAAAAGTGATATTTTTCACTAGTGAAAAATATGATATTCTTCACTAGTGAAAAATATCACTTTTATAGAATGAATAATTTTTGATATTTCACTAGTAAAAATGTAATAAAATAGCATCATATAGATGGCCTTCAATGACCCACCAGTGATGCCATGTTTGGGTTTAACTTAAACAGAATCATATAGATGGCCTTCAATGACCCATCAGTGATGCCTTGTTGGGTTTAGCTTAAACAGCATCAAATAGATGTCCTTCAAAGACCCATAAGCGATGCAATGTTTTAAGGGTTTAACTTAAATAGCATCATAAAGATGTCCTTCAATGACCCAACTGTGATGCCTTGTTTTAAGGGTTTAAATTAAACAGCATCATATAGATGTCCTTCAAGGATCCATCAGTGATGCCATGTTTTAAGGGTTTAACTTAAACAGCATCATATAGATGTCCTTCAATGACCCATCAGTGATGCCATGTTTTAAGGGTTTAAATTAAACAGCATCATATAGGTGTCCTTCAAAGACCCATCAGTGATGACTTGTTTTAAGGGTTTAAATTAAACAGCATCATATAGATGTCCTTCAATGACCCATCAGTGATGCCTTGTTTTAAGGGTTTAAATTAAACAGCATCATATATATGTCCTTCAAAGACCCATCAGTGATGCCTTGTTTTAAGGGTTTAAATTAACCAGCATCATATAGATGTCCTTCAAAGACCCAACAGTGATGCCTTGTTTTAAGGGTTTAAATTAAACAGCATTATATAGATGGCCTTCAATGACCCATCAGTGATGCCTTGTTTTAAGGGTTTAACTTAAATAGCATCATATAGATGGCCTTCAATGACCAATCAGTGATGCCTTGTTTTAAGGGTTTAAATTAAACAGCATCATATAGATGTCCTTCAATGACCAATCAGTGATGCCTTGTTTTAAGGGTTTAACTTAACCAGCATCATATAGATGTCCTTCAATGACCAATCAGCGATGCCTTGTTTTAAGGGTTTAAATTAAACAGCATCATATAGGTGTCCTTCAAAGACCCATCAGTGATGCCTTGTTTTAAGGGTTTAAATTAAACAGCATCATAGAGATGTCCTTCAATGACCCAACTGTGATGCCTTGTTTTAAGGGTTTAAATTAAACAGCATCATATATATGTCCTTCAAAGACCAATCAGCGATGCCTTGTTTTAAAGGTTTAACTTCCTCGCAACAGCAAGGATGAAATGAGGGCGAATGACAAGGAGACACCAACAGCCAGGGTCAAACGAGGACTGGTGTCTAGGAGGTACCTACAACCAGGATCATATGAGGACGGATGACAAGGAGATACCTACAGCCAGGGTCATATGATGACGGTTGTTAAGGAGATACCTACAGCCAGGATCATATGAGGACGGTTGTCAAGGAGATGCCTACAGCCAGGATCATATGAGGACGGTTGTCAAGGAGATACCTACAGCCAGGATCATATGAGGACGGATGACAAGGAGATACCTACAGCCAGGGTCATATGATGACGGTTGTTAAGGAGATACCTACAGCCAGGATCATATGAGGACGGTTGTCAAGGAGATACCTACAGCCAGGATCATATGAGGACGGTTGTCAAGGAGATACCTACAGCCAGGATCATATGAGGACGGATGACAAGGAGATACCTACAGCCAGGATCATATGAGGACGGATGACAAGGAGATACCTACAGCCAGGGTCATATGAGGACGGATGACAAGGAGATACCTACAGCCAGGATCATATGAGGACGGTTGTCAAGGAGATACCTACAGCCAGGATCATATGAGGACGGATGACAAGGAGATACCTACAGCCAGGATCATGCGAGAAAGTCTTAGAGTTATATGTATAACCCATGACCTAAACCTCTATTGATGTACTGAAACTCCGGGCTTTAGATTTTGATATAGTCCGATTTGATCGAATTTGGTATGTATGAGCATAATTAGCTTATCTGAAACATAATCAAAATCTAGCAAAGTATTTTCACTGTAAAGCAGATCTTAAAAACGACAGAAAAAAAATCAAACGGGAAAATGGTGTCATGAAATGAAAAATTCACATATTAATTTCAGCTTTGCAATACAAAAGTAATGTTTACTCCGAGTGGAGTGAAATAAGGTTAGGTACGAAACATACTGTCTACAGTAAGGAAGGTACAGAGGGTAGAACGGCGCGGTATTGAACAAGAGAAATGAGGATAGACCATTCCACTGAACGATGTGGGCGTCAACGAAGCATATCTTCATACAAGTCATAAGGTATCAAGTTTCAAGTTTTTTATTTACCAAATGTCATATAACATATAGGTATATATCAATACATAATACAAGAATCATAATAATAGAATGTCCCAAGATGGCGGAGGATAATTCCTTATACATGTACAAAATTAATATTAATACTCATTACCATTAATATCATTAAAATAATGAAGTACAATATAGCACTATAGACGATACCGCATAGGTTCATAAATTCATTAGATTGTTTCTTTGATCTGTTGCATGCACCAAATATTTACCCAAATTACGTAATGTTTTAATATTTTTATATGAAAATAATTCTATTAGCTTGAATACACTAGGATGTTTGTAATAGTACTTCTTTAAAAATTTAATTCTTAATTCTACATACGCAGGACATAATAAAATAAAATGCATTTCGTCTTCAATATCATTGTTGTTACACACAGTGCAAATTCGTTCACCTCTCGGAACTGCATTATAGCGTCCGTCCGGAATTATCAAACACATAAAGTGGGTTTAAACAGTTTAATATTTAAAATGTGTCAATAGGCAGATCCTATCGAAACTGATAGGAGGAACGAACGAGAAAATCTTATTATTGATATGTAATTTTTAAAACAGCAATAAGAATATTGATGTGTTCAAATTCTAGCAGTTTCATCTCAAAACTGTTTCAATATTCGAATTGGCATCCTATCAATGATATCAATATCTCAATGAGAAATTTCAGGTAAAACCAGAAAAAAATACATACATCGGTTAAAGAATATAAATTCTTCCATATTTCTTTTTTATCATTTAGGGAAGTGATTCATATCATGTCTTTCTGAAGAGGTTTGTGTCTCGAACGAGGTAGATGAACTAGAAATCCGGTGTTTAACTGAATGTTAGATCTAGTTCTAAGAACTGAACATTAGTTGGTCAGGCATATGCTGATACAGTAGTTGAACTAATAAACAATAACTAGAGAAAAAAATTACGGCTGTTTGCCTATCACCTTTTTATATCATTGTAATAATAATACTTCTAAATATATACACTGTCTGTCTAGCACTGTTGATGTCCCTTAACAGCATTTAGTCGTTATCAATATATCATGGGAAATGCCAAGCACTAGTGGCAGAAACATTTCTAAATCACAACAGAAATGTATCGTCAGAGAGTAGGTAGAAATTACTAAACAGACTTTACAAGAATAAAACAAATATGAGAAATGCTAACAAACGAAATTAAAAACCCCATAGAGGCCTAAGGTGGTTATATTTTACCCAACTAGCTCCTTTGTGAAGATACCTACAATGTGATTAACACAAACACGTCATGACTAGAATGGGCTACAAAACATTGTCATACACTTAATCAGCGAGGTATGAAATACCTTTCAGTCAGTTATTGGATGATTACAGTGATATGTGAGATATAAGGGTAAGTGTATATGCCTCTTTTTGGGTAATCTAAATGCGCAGGTCTCGTGTATATTTTGTTAACATTGTTGCAACCATCTGTGGGTACAAAAGGCACATGTTCCATGTGTGTTAATATGAACAATTATCTTTTGTTACACACGCGTCCTCAATATTTCCGAAAGTATCAATACCTTGCTATCAAAATCATATAAGGACATTTTATATATATATATATATAAATATAAATATATATACATGTACATGTATGCCCAATTTCATGACCTAATCAAGATACGTATACAGTTGTGAGAGTGAGAAAATACTCATATGTATATACATGTGTGCTCGTGGTAGAATGACCTAAATTGTTGATGGTACTCGTTCGAAATGGACATATAATATGTAAATATATTATCGGGGTACGTGACCAGGACATAAAGAACAATACATGATTCTATTGTCACTAAGTTACCTGTATATTACCTATATAAGTCTTACCTGTGTAGAACACAGCTGACATTCCGATAGGTCGGTGTTGATACATCCCCAGCATCCGTTACACAGTATCAGTACAATGTACCAGAATCTAAAAGTCCTCCACTCCTCCCTTGAGGTCAGTGTGAGCTTTCTCATCTTTAATGTCCACAGTCATCATTTATATAAACCATTGGTAACGTTAAAAACCTTACGACTCCTGTCGTTTTGTGATTTCGTTTTAATGTCACACCAGAGAAGTTAGTTATTACATGGCGGGTATATTATTACACGCTTATATGATCCATGTTTGACAGGTGTAGCTGCAGGTGTTGCGCTTTTATCATTGACAGTAACTATGCACGTGAAATGGCCAGCACCATCACTATTACCGCTCGTTCGAGTGGCTGTTTGGTCAACTGACACTCAATGTACATCTGCACGAAGCGTAGCGGCTCCGATCGATGTAGACGCGAATGGCACACTGCCTCTCCACGTGTTGTCTTGGAAAATGGCTTCTATTACCCGGATTGAATGTCTATCAACATGGAAACAGCGTGGGTAAAATGATAGTTGTTATTAACATGTGTACACCTGTGTCACATCGATATGTGTAGCGCGTGGCCGTACAAGTGTAAATACCGGCCTCCGTTCTGTGGCGGCCTTGACATGGAGAGTTACGAGATAGGCTTGACCGAGTTGCAATCCTTTTAAAATCAGTCTTTGTGTATGATTTACGACGAACTTGTATCAAGTAAAGTTTTCATTTTATGATTTGTTACGCAGGTGGGAAATATTGATCATCTGTACAGAATGTTTTGATAAACTGACGTGATTGCCATTTCTAACAGGTTGACAGGAATAATGTATATATAATATTGTATAATAAACGCATCCTCTAAGCGGATCAATACATTCTTGGTAGGGTTACACGACACCGTACTTAGGCTACTGCTATAATGATAGGCATTGTTGGGAGGCAGTTAACATAAGGTTGTTTTCCAAAAACTGGTACATCATTACTACCTAATGGTGACTTCGTCCGTAAAGCGTCTTTAGAGATGTATCCAAAAACTGGTACATCATTACTACTTTACAGTGACTCCCTACGTAAAGTGTGTAATGAGATATGACACGTGTATATAGGGAATGACCCCCGTTTATTCAATGTTTGATCGAGACGTCTCGTCCAAATGATCGGCATGACTGACCTATCCATGATGTTTTCTATATGTAAGTCACTATTCAGTAATTGTATTATTGGACTTTGTGTTAGTCATTTACCTTTGAAGTTTTGTATATTTCTTGACAATGGATTGTACAAAAAACAGAGCAGAAAAGAAAATATCAGCACCTTTCAATAGAAATGAGACTTAATGCAGAAGCTCCAAAGGGAATTAAACTGCGTCATACAACTGTTCAATGTGTGATACTTTTCAATGTTGCTTTTCAAAAGTCAGGTACAGGTTTATAATCTGAACAGTCAATATTACAAGGTATTGCCATCATTTGTGATAAAGTATATTCATAAGATTGGTTTAATTCATGCATAAGATCATGTTTTCCATTTGTGCACCTGAAATTTTGTTTTGTTTTGTTTATTTGCACAAACATTTTTATATATTGTTACCTAAAATAATGTTTAACTCCAATGTTTATTGCATGCCATTACCAAATCTGTCTTAATAGGATATATCAATGTCTCTCTACCCAATTTGTAAGTCAGAAGAAATCGGAGCTGGACAAGAGATGGACTATTATCTCAGCTGTGGGTGTTCCGGCCAATGTGTCCTATTATACCCGTGTCTTTGTTGATAAAGTGAAACAAAATGCATTTATGTTTTAATCCAATGCTGCTTATGGTACAGTCTGTTTTGCCAAAATGAGATCGATGACGTCATAAAAACGGCCACGTGATCAAATGGTGTATAAGTTCCACAGTTCATAATGCATCCTCTACACAATTGTGTTTGTATGAAAAAAAGGAAAATAAGATAATTGTGAGTGGATTAGTATGATGTTTATTGTAAGATTATAGTAATGGTTTAGTTCGTTGATCTACATATATAGATATCTAGAAACAATTTTAGGTGGAAACCATTTTGATCGGATTTCGTTACGTCATAATCATAGTAAAATGAGGGTCAAACATTATCTTTTTCTGGACAACAGAACATACGCTTGTGTAAATTATTTATCTGTGATTAAGGTATAAAGATGAAGCAGTTGTCCAAGAGTTTGCTGCAGCAAGCACACGATAATTGGTAATGACCATACTGTGTATCCTATGTTTTTCTGAGTGTACTGTTTAAGAAGAAGTAACCAACGCAATGACAATAGTGTAACTTCCTGAACATTTGTCTGTAATGAATTCTACTTTTCTTTTATTATCTGAATCTCCCTGGATTATATGAGCAGCAGGGTAATTAGCTGCGGTTGGCCATTGCACGGTTAATGGTGGATCATTGTTCTGGCGTGTTTGCTATCTTCTCTTTGTGTTCTCCGAACTCCTGTGTAAAACAGGATGTAACCGATCCCAAAGTGATCGTCCTTCTCTACAAAACTGGGCATTTGTTGACCAGAGCGTCCATACGGGAGTTCAATGTATTAGAAAGGAGTAAGGGGGTTTACTCTCTTAATACTGATATATGCTGGACGAACCACAAATTAATTACTAGGTTGGTTTTCCTTTTAGTATCACCAACATACGATTCAGCAGTTGTTACTCATCAGATGAGTTATATTCTTTATAATGGTCATGATGACAAACATATACAATGTACTTGTATTGCAAATGCATTATCTTTCCTTTCCCGAAAACATGTGTTGATGAACTGACGGATCTCTAATTCATAAATGTTGTATTATAGAACACGACTGAATAGTCCTAGTTACTCTGCACTCACTCATCAATACGTATACAATGGAATACGTGACACGACTGAATAGTCCTAGTTACTCTGCACTCACTCATCAATACATATACAATGGAATACGTGACACGACTGAATAGTCCTAGTTACTCTGCACTCACTCATCAATACGTATACAATGGAATACGTGACACGACTGAATAGTCCTAGTTACTCTGCACTCACTCATCAATACGTATACAATGGAATACGTGACACGACTGAATAGTCCTAGTTACTCTGCACTCACTCATCAATACGTATACAATGGAATACGTGACACGACTGAATAGTCCTAGTTACTCTGCACTCACTCATCAATACATATACACTGGAATACGTGACACGACTGAATAGTCCTAGTTACTCTGCACTCACTCATCAATACGTATACAATGGAATACGTGTTACGACTGAATAGTCCTAGTTACTCTGCACTCACTCATCAATACATATACACTGGAATACGTGACACGACTGAATAGTCCTAGTTACTCTGCACTCACTCATCAATACATATACAATGGAATACGTGACACGACTGAATAGTCCTAGTTACTCTGCACTCACTCATCAATACGTATACAATGGAATACGTGTTGTGTGGTTATGACACGGTTTGATCACGTCACCATCATAGTGACTGTCGCCGATGTTGTAGTAATTATCGAACTTTGAGAACATGGGTAAGATATGTGAGTAAACTGAACACTGTATGCCCATAGGGTTACACATAGCTAGGTTATATATAACTAACGAATGCTGGAGAAAATGGAATTACAGTGCTATAAAACGCATGGTTGACAAATTTATTTTAATTCCACTGGGCATTGTTTTAGTTTTAAAACAATTTGTCTTACCATGTATTGCTGACGTAGTGTATACAGCGAAGGCCGGAAGGTCTAGCGAGAACAGGGACGGGTGAATTTTAGTATAAATACATGCTCAACACGGATCATAACAGCATGACAGCTGAAATTGTCCAAATATCTACGCCATAGACTGTCAGCGATGAAACTAATAAAATCTGAAGGATGAGAATCAATACATAGTGCTGATAACATTTTTATGCAAGATTCCAACACTTTTAACAAGCTGTGTGATTTATAATATATATTACAAGAAGTCAATCAGTTATATTTTCCGATTTTTTGGGGCTTTTGTTTTTTAGTGCATTGGTGGCCATAGTTCAATTGCGATTTTACTCAGTAAGCTGTAGAAATGGATAACACGTACTTAATGAAATATTTAAACTAAATGTTTAATTACAAATATCATATATAATTATATAAAATAGTAAAACAGTCCGTAAAGTGCGCAATTCCAATTGTTCCATATGAGGACGGTCTTCCGTACTTTGCCGTTAGAAAGATTGTTCATGTTTGACGTCTTGGATATTGCACAGGGCTCCCTCACATATTTATACAGGATCCCGTACATGGACGATAGGGACATTGTGAAGGATACCCTAGCTTTGACGTCAGAGATATTTTACGGGGCACCTGACAGTGATGTCAGGGACATTGTACAGGGCACCCCTACAGTGATGTCAGGGACATTGTACAGGGCTCCCCTACAGTGATGTCAGGGACATTGTACAGGGCTCCCCTACAGTGATGTCAGGGACATTGTACAGGGCTCTCCTACAGTGATGTCAGGGACATTGTACAGGGCACCCCTACAGTGATGTCAGGGACATTGTACAGGGCTCCCCTACAGTGATGTCAGGGACAGTGTACAGGGCACCCCTACAGTGATGTCAAGGACATTGTACAGGGCTCCCCTACAGTGATGTCAGGGACCTTGTACAGGGCACCCCTACAGTGATGTCAAGGACATTGTACAGGGCTCCCCTACAGTGATGTCAGGGACATTGTACAGGGCTCTCCTACAGTGATGTCAGGGACATTGTACAGGGCTCCCCTACAGTGATGTCAGGGACATTGTACAGGGCTCCCCTACAGTGATGTCAGGGACATTGTACAGGGCACCCCTACGGTGATGTCAGGGACATTGTACAGGGCTCCCCTACAGTGATGTCAGGGACATTGTACAGGGCACCCCTACACTGATGTCAGGGACATTGCACAGAGATCCCTTACATAGACGTCAGGGAGATTATACAGAGCTCCTATACATTGACGTCAGGGAAACAGCACAGGGCTTTCCAACATAGACTCCAGGGAGATTGTACAGGGCTCCCCTAGGAACCACTGAACCAAATGATTCCCAATAGATGATAATGTTAACGTTTACCGCTGTCCTGTCTAAATGGAGTTTTCAACACTGGTCAAGTAGCCATAATTTTGAAAAATGTCATCTCGCAAACCTGTAAATAGTATATTTAAAAATTCTACCAGCTATATAGGGACCACCATCTTGTATTGAATTCAGCACCAAAAATTCACCTAAATTTACAACAAAATGCACACTTAATTAAATCCCACTGACAAAAACAGGCTAGAAAAAAAATACTTTTTCTATATATTTTACATCTACATGTACTGCCCAGCCCAAACATAAAACACAAAACCCACAATCTATTTTCGATTTGGTTCTCTAGTCCCTTTATTGAGGTCAGGGTCATTGTACTGGGCTTTCCTGCATTGATGTCAGTGAGACTGTACAGGACACCACAACATTGACGTCATGGACACTGTACAGGACACCCCTACATTGACGTCATGGGCACTGTACAGGGCGCCCCTACATTGACGTCATTGGCACTGTACAGGACACCCCTACATTGACGTCATGGACACTGTACAGGGCGCCCCTATATTGACGTCATGGACACTGTACAGGGCGCCCCTATATTGACGTCATGGACACTGTACAGGGCGCCCTTATATTGACGTCATGAGCACTGTACAGGACACCCCTATATTGACGTCATTGGCACTGTACAGGACACCCCTACATTGACGTCATGGACACTGTACAGGACACCCCTACATTGACGTCATTGGCACTGTACAGGACACCCCTACATTGACGTCATGGACACTGTACAGGGCGCCCCTATATTGACGTCATGGACACTGTACAGGGCGCCCCTATATTGACGTCATGGACACTGTACAGGGCGCCCTTATATTGACGTCATGAGCACTGTACAGGACACCCCTATATTGACGTCATGGACACTGTACAGGACACCCCTACATTGACGTCATGGACACTGTACAGGACACCCCTACATTGACGTCATGGACACTGTACAGGACACCCCTACATTGACGTCATGGACACTGTACAGGGCGCCCCTATATTGACGTCATGGACACTCTACAGGGCGCCCCTATATTGACGTCATGGACACTGTACAGGGCGCCCCTACATTGACGTCATTGGCACTGTACAGGGCGCCCCTACATTGACGTCATGGACACTGTACAGGACACCCCTACATTGTCGTCAGGGACTATGTACAGTGCTTGCCTACGTAAACACTGGGAACATTGTGCAGGACTTGTCTACGTAAACATTGGAGACATTGTGCAGGACTTGTCTACGTAAACATTGGAGACATTGTGCAGGACTTGTCTACGTACACATCGGGGACACTGTGCAGGGCTTGTCTACGTAAACATTGGAGACATTGTGCAGGACTTGTCTACGTAAACATTGGAGACATTGTGCAGGACTTGTCTACGTAAATATTGGAGACATTGTGCAGGGCTTGTCTACGTAAACATCGGGGACACTGTGCAGGGCTTGTCTACGTAAACATTGGAGACATTGTGCAGGACTTGTCTACGTAAAAATTGGAGACATTGTGCAGGACTTGTCTACGTACACATTGGAGACATTGTGCAGTACTTGTCTACGTACAAATTGGAGACATTGTGCAGGGCTTGTCTACGTACACATTGGAGACATTGTGCAGGGCTTGTCTACGTAAACATCGGGGACACTGTGCAGGGCTTGTCTACGTAAACATTGGAGACATTGTGCAGGGCTTGTCTACGTACACATCGGGGACACTGTGCAGGGCTTGTCTACGTAAACATTGGAGACATTGTGCAGGACTTGTCTACGTAAACATTGGAGACATTGTGCAGGGCTTGTCTACGTACACATTGGAGACATTGTGCAGTACTTGCTTATGTTAACATATATTACATTGTACATGACTTGTCAAAGTTTACACCAAGGAAATTGTAAGGCCTTGTCTGCATAAACATCAGGAACTGTGTACAGAGCTTGTCTATGTAAAAAATCAGAAACATCAATGACACTGTACAAGGTCACCGACGTAAACATCAATGTAATTGTAAGGAGCTTGCCGATATTAACATCTAGGAGGTTGTACAGAGCTTGTCATCATAAACCTCAGTGACATTGTACAGCGGTCACTTTTAGATGTCCCCTAATTTTGATAGTATTTAATGTAGTTGTCCCCAGCAATGCTTTATCCTATCATCGAAAGACATGGTTTTATTTAACTAGATGAAAGAGTCAGTAATGATATTGCTTAAATATCATCATCTATTTGAAAACGACATAGTGTTTGTATTTTTTCAATGCCATCCTTATCTTTACACGTGTATCATCCATAAGCCGGTCGCTCTATATCACAGGTATGTAAAGTCAACTGGTCTCATGATTATAATCAGACATTGTTTTAATTTTGTTGAAGACTGCTAATGAAATGGAGTGCTTTTTACATTATGGAACATCATTAGGTTAGTCATATTTGTCAAGGAGATTTTTCAGATCACAGATTTCAGAAAACGGCTGGTACGGGTGTAATCGCTGTAAACAATCTACCCCAGGTAAAAAAAATCATATTTCCATTGAAAACTTGACTGGCTTCAGGTGAAACTAGACAATGAGATACATATTTTTGTCTCATTATGGGTATTTTGACGTGAGAAAAGAGTATTTAGTATCTTTCATGAGGTTATTCTGCAGAATGACTGGGGATTTTATCACAAGTACAATATTTTCTAGCAATAGACTACGGTTTAACCATCTCACCTGAGCTTCGCATTATAATAGAGCTTTATTCAAGACGTACTGTAATACATTGATAACTTATTTGGTCCAATTATGTTTTTCATTTTTATAATACTTCATGGCTGTCTTGACGCTAGTTAAATACTTCTTTGTAATTGTGTGTCAAAAAAGGCCGGGACAACCACATGATTTACTGAATATTGTTCAAAGAAGCATCTTTGAGAATCTGATTAAAATCAGCTGTTACATGGCTACGTTTACTATGCACTACGCCTGAAGATGTTCAGGGTAGTGTAAATTAAACGTAGCCATGTAACAGCTGATTTTAATCAGATTGTATCTTTGTGTAAAGCATAGTCCAGATCTTTGTCCTGATTATGGAGATATGTATATTGGATTCAGGCTAGGGACCCTCTGTTGGATTAGAAAGGAAAAAACAGACTTTAGTTTTAACTGTGTTTACATCACATTACACGTATCGTTAACCATTCCTCTTTGAGTTCAAAATGATTTGATTTTAATGAAAATTTAGCTTATTGCACCAAACAATTGGATCGACCACAATGAAAAGCAAAAACTTATGGCGTACTCCTTCGTTACTATGAAATGATATCTTGATAGCATACATTATCTTTACGGTTGACTTTAGAATTAATGATAATTTTTTTGGAATAATATTTTATAAATCATATTGAAGCCATTGAAAACATCCCATACCTAGTAAGGAAGCGCTGTCCTGTCAAGTAAAGATATACTTTAGCTACTATAACTCCCAACAGTACCTAGGTAACCTGTCTATACAGTCCAGGGAGACTAAATCTACTGCAAATCCCAACATACGCGAACAGCCGTGCAAGAGGGGGCATGATTGAACGATATATGTTTAAAATCTTGTCACATCAAACAAGATCAGTATTGGCACACAAGGTCATCAGCACAATCTCTTCAGAGAGAGAACACGCCTCAGGGAAGCACTACTTCGTCATAGAACGGCTGCTATCTGGAACACCCACAAGAAACCATATTAACAAAAACTTAAGTAACTCAGTCATCATTGGAGAAACCAACCATTAAGCTATCCATATGGGGAATAAATTTTAATACATGCTTAGTAAAATATATTCGTAAATTTTAATACCAATTATCAATATGCATGTATAAAAAGTTAGTATACTTCTGAACTGAATAACGTTTAAATGGCCATGTCGATAATGATGTCATAATTCTGTATAAAACATCAAAGGACTATCGGGTCCTAAAGTGAGAATAAAATCGGTGAAAATATGACAGAAAAGGGGAGCAGCAGGAATTGGAATTTCTATTTTATATATAACTCATTCACATCATTTCTATTGTGTAAACTCATTCACACCATTTCTATTTCATAATTCATTCACATCATTTCTATTTTATAGCTGATTCACACCATTTTTATTTTGTTACTCTTTCACACCATTGATATATTACGAAAGCTGGTTGGGACCATTTTCGTAGAAGAAAATAATATTTTTTACGCGTTATATCGCGAAACTTTCACCATCTCGCCCTCCAACTTTACAGTCAGTATCTGATACTCTGAAACCATTTCATCGTCTTAAATAACCTGCTTCGCATAAAAACGCAAAAGCTTCGTGATATTATACAATTACCGACCTGTTTTCATGTGAATATGATGATTTATAAACTCGAGAAAATGATATTTCACGAGGCCGACGGTCATCGTATTCACCTGAAAACAGGTCGATAACTGCTTTATTATATGACAAAACTGCAACATTTTCATATTACAGAATGATTATCATTACCTGTCATAGGATTGAATAAATAATAGTGATTGACTGGAGAAAAGTTCAAAATGACAAATAATAAGTCAGAGTCATCAATGAATTTAAACTTCATTATTTATTATTACTTAAAATTCAACAAAATATAAATGCTAAAACATTTAAGAATTCAGTCTATTAAACTCTGTCCGGGAGCACATACCTACATGTACATGCAAGCATACATTTTTGACGACACGAATAGTTGGAAATTCCCTTGTTACTATATTTGGGTGCGTAATCGAGTTGTTGGATGGTTAAAACACTTTGTAGCGCGGATTCGGTGTTGATAATAATATTAGAGCAAAGGAAAAAAATCAGAGTCATATAATAATACGCGTTAGTTTCGCGTAATAACGCGAAAAGATATTATTTTCTATGAAAATGGTCCCAATCGGCTTTCGTAATATAGAGTAACTTCATCCACACCATTTATATTGAGTAGCTTCATCCACACCATTTATATTGAGTAGCGTCTTCCACACCATTTACAAAATACTATTCTGTATTTCTTGATACTAATATGAACACCACCCTAATTGCTTGTAACATGACAGGTTTGTGATTTTGTCTCTAGATACGGCATCTTATAATTTGATCCTCGTCTATAAACACACGGATTCCTAATAAAAAGAACTAAGCTTGATAACCAGGATAACTCTACCTACACATTGTCTGGTTTTTCTAAAGACAAATACTGTCCAATCATTCTTCAATTTTGAAATTTTGTAAAATCCCTGAATGTGAGAAGGATGCGGATCTATCTTGTTTATATCGGATTCCTAAACTTCATACAAAGAATCCGTATAACGTTTTATTGCTGGCTCAAGTAGTTGTTCATCTAAGCCTTCCTATTGGAATACTGTTACTCCAGAAGTGGAATCAACGGAATGTGGTTTCGAAAAACTCCAACGATCTCTTTTTTTATTAATCTTGAACGAAAGTTTCTTCCACCAAAATGTGTTTCTGCTCTTTACACTATTACTCTCAATTCCAAATTGAAGGAAAGTAGTTGTTCTCTTTTAATGAAAGCTACACAACTGTGAATTATACGGGAGCATATTTTGTCAAGTTAGAGCTCCCTTAATGTAAAACGTCAGAATGATTAAATATTTGTTCGACAACATCTTTGTTGAGTTAGGCGACAAAATTTTCCATCAGACGATGGCTGACCCATGGGAACAAACTGTGCTTCCTCTGTTGGCTGACCTGTATTTGGTTTCTCATGAAGCCGATTATAGTGAAGAGCTTATCAGAACAGGAAACAAAAACCTTGCAAAGTTCTACAATCTCATTAGCAGGCATAATGGCGAGGTGAATTCATTGAATAACAAAAAAAGTATTGATCATGTCCATCCTGTATAATTTGAAATCAAAGTCAGCCGCTTATACTTTAATCTTGACCTGCACCGAAAGTTCTTAATATCATAAGTGTTATTGTTAAACTTGTATATTTAATTGATATTATTGGATTAGACATATAGTTTACACTCAGATCGCGCATACAGTAGTTATCCAGCATCCTGATCTTTTATGATAAGAACATGTATGTATGTATCAGACATTTGCGTAGGATTTAACTATTGCTAAACCTGTCGGAAGCATTAAAAACCCGAAAAATATCAAAAATAACGATAAAATCACGGTCTTGGTTTTGTTTATGTTTTTTTATATATATATAAATATCCTGTTACAGCATGCACATTCTTGCTTGTGTGTATATCAAGTATATCAAAATAATATTATACCTACACCAGTAATACGACTGTATATAAATCGTGTGTCTCAGTTTAACGTGAATACCCCTGTTGCGTTTGTCAGTCTCCGTATTAAGCCTGAGTATGTTGGTTTTTGTCGATGAGAGTGTAGACAGTGTCGTGGTGTTTACGACCTTTGCGCATGAATATCGTGGTGTAAGGTTGGTAAGGATATGTATATCCAGGATAAATAATGTACTAGTTGTGTGCGTGTCCTGGTTTAGGTGAGGGCGTGTGTACATGCATCCTTGATTTATGTACAAGTTGTGTGCGTGTCCTCGTTTTGGTGAAGACGTGTGTACATGCATCTTTGATTTATGTACTAGTCGTGTGTGTCCACGTTTCGGTGAGGGCGTGTGTACATGCATCCTTGATTTATGTGCTAGTTATGTGTGTCCACGTTTCGGTGAGGGCGTGTGTACATGCATCCTTGATTTATGTGCTAGTTATGTGTGTCCACGTTTCGGTGAGGGCGTGTGTACATGCATCCTTGATTTTTGTACTAGTTGTGTGTGTCCACGTTTTGGTGAGGGCGTGTGTACATGCGTCCTTGATTTTTGTACTAGTTGCGTGTGTCCACGTTTCGGTGAGGGCGTGTGTACATGCGTCCTTGATTTTTGTACTAGTTGCGTGTGTCCACGTTTAGGTGAGGGCGTGTGTACATGAATCCTTGATTTTTGTACTAGTTGTGTGTGTCCACGTTTCGGTGAGGGCGTGTGTACATGCGTCCTTGATTTTTGTACTAGTTGCGTGTGTCCACGTTTAGGTGAGGGCGTGTGTACATGAATCCTTGATTTATGTACAAGTTGCGTGCGTGTCCTCGTTTCGGTGAGGGCGCGTGTTTATGAATCCTGAATTTATGTACTAGTTGCGTGTGTGTCCTCGTTTCGGTGAGGGCGTGTGTACATGAATCCCGGTTGGTGTGCCCACGTTTCGATGAGGGTGCCTGTACATGCATCCTTGATTTATTTACTAGTTGTGTGTGTCCACGTTTCGGTGAGGGCGTGTGTACATGAATCCTTGATATATGTACTAGTTGTATGTGTCCACGTTTCGGTGAGGGCGCCTGTACATGAAACCCGGATTAATATACTAGTTGTGTGCGTGTCCTGGTTTTGGTGAAGACGTGTGTACATGAATCCTTGATTGATGTACTAGCTGTGTGTGTCCACGTTTCGGTGAGGGCGTGTGTACATGCATCCTTGATTTATGTACTAGTTGTGTGTGTCATCGTTTAGGTGAGGGCGTGTGTACATGCATCCTTGATTTATGTACTAGTTGTGTGTGTCCACGTTTAGGTGAGGGCGCGTGTACATGAATCCTTGATTTATGTACTAGTTGTGTGTGTCCACGTTTTGGTGAAGACGTGTGTACATGCATCTTTGATTGATGTACTAGTTGCGTGTGTCCACGTTTAGGTGAGGGCGCGTGTACATGAATCCTTGATTTATGTACTAGTTGTGTGCTTGTCATCGTTTCGGTGAGGGCTTAGTGTACCTGATTTTATGTATGTAATATGATGTCTTTGTTCCGGTTATTTTGTGTTGTAATCTTGCTGTCCATAACTTGTATAGCTGGGAATTCTTATCTGACATATGGTTCCTGCTGTGTTATTGATTTCAGCATCAATCTTGCTTAGTGGCTTATTTATTGTTTTAGATAGTGAAGACATATTGGAAAACGGAAAAAATCGTGAAAAGTTATATTTGACACGGGAGTTATACCTTACCTTCCGGAACTCATGTTTCACTTCCGGGTTATTATTTCTTTATGGTGTAAATTTCGATTTTCCACTACGTATATATATATGTCGATATTGATTTATAAAATCAAATGATTATAAATAGGTTCTTCATTTAATGTGTTTTCGTTTCATATGAGTCTAAGGTACTCGTTTTCACATAATTCAGTAAACTGATAGTTTCCAAGATTATTAAGCTGAATTGTAGAGGATGTAACCAAACGGAGACAGCCATTTTTGTGCGTCATTCATAGATCATGGCGTCACATTATTGTCCATTTCATTATGACGTCACAATCGATTTCTGACTGTCACTGCCAATGAAAAATGCTGAAGGGTATATTACACTAGTCACATATCAAACATATTTCACGGGCGCAATAACAGGAGGATTAGTGATAAATAACAAAATTAATTAAAACACACATTTCTCCATTTATTGACATTTTGTTTTGAAAGAAAGATAAATATATATATATGAAAGTTAAATTGTATACGTAATAATAAGGGTCAAAGAAAAGGAATGTAAAGATTATATAGAGAATATTGCGTGATAAAATACATATCACATACCATATCAGCCGGAAAATCAAATACCTCCGTGAAGTTGATCGCTTATTCCTTATTCCATTACTTATTCGATTCAATCATTACATATTCGTTACTTATTCCTTATTCCATTACTTATTCGTTTTCTATTTACTAATTAAGACTTTAAATGTTTTAAAACTTATCATTAAACATTTCCATCATCCAGTTCACCGTTCAATTCCTTACCCATACATTATTACCTGTTCACTTCCTTCATTACTTATTCAATTCTTTCATTACTTATTCGGTTTCTCTTTACTAATTAACACTTTAAATGGTTCAAAACTTATAATTAAACGTTCCAATTACCTATTCGAACATTTTATTCCTTATCCATACCTTATTACTTATTCAATTCTTTCATTACTTATTCGATTCCTTCATTACTTATTCGTTTTCTCTTCACTAATTAAGACTTTAAATGCTTTAAAACTAATTATTAA
Organism: Pecten maximus; assembly: GCF_902652985.1. Taxonomy (NCBI): domain Eukaryota; kingdom Metazoa; phylum Mollusca; class Bivalvia; order Pectinida; family Pectinidae; genus Pecten; species Pecten maximus. The sequence continues at coordinate 11,474,309 of NC_047021.1, forward strand.
ACATTCCCATCTAAATCAGGACGTGTACGTACAATCTATGTACCTGACTAAATCAGGACGTGTACGTACAATCTATGTACCTGACTAAATCAGGACGTGTACGTACAATCTATGTACCTGACTAAATCAGGACGTGTACGTACAATCTATGTACCTGACTAAATCAGATCGTGTAAGTACAATCTATGTACCTGACTAAATCAGGACGTGTACGTACAATCTATGTACCTGACTAAATCAGGACGTGTACGTACAATCTATGTACCTGACTAAATCAGATCGTGTACGTACAATCTATGTACCTGACTAAATCAGGACGTGTACGTACAATCTATGTACCTGACTAAATCAGATCGTGTACGTACTGACTAAATCAGGGCATGTACGTACAATCTATGTACCTGACTAAATCAGATCGTGTAAGTACAATCTATGTACCTGACTAAATCAGGACGTGTACGTACAATCTATGTACCTGACTAAATCAGATCGTGTACGTACAATCTATGTACCTGACTAAATCAGATCGTGTAAGTACAATCTATGTACCTGACTAAATCAGGACGTGTACGTACAATCTATGTACCTGACTAAATCAGATCGTGTAAGTACAATCTATGTACCTGACTAAATCAGGACGTGTACGTACAATCTATGTACCTGACTAAATCAGGACGTGTACGTACAATCTATATACCTGACTAAATCAGGACGTGTACGTACAATCTATGTACCTGACTAAATCAGGACGTGTACGTACAATCTATGTACCTGACTAAATCAGGACGTGTACGTACAATCTATGTACCTGACTAAATCAGGACGTGTACGTACAATCTATGTACCTGACTAAATCAGGACGTGTACGTACAATCTATGTACCTGACTAAACCAGGACGTGTACATGCAATCTATGTACCTGACTAAATCAGGACGTGTACGTACAATCTATGTACCTGACTAAATCAGGACGTGTACGTACAATCTATGTACCTGAATAAATCAGATCGTGTTAGTACAATCTATGTACCTGACTAAATCAGGACGTGTACGTACAATCTATGTACCTGACTAAACCAGGACGTGTATATACAATCTATGTACCTGACTAAATCAGGACGTGTACGTACAATCTATGTACCTGACTAAATCAGGACGTGTACGTACAATCTATATACCTGACTAAATCAGGACGTGTACGTACAATCTATGTACCTGACTAAATCAGGACGTGTACGTACAATCTATGTACCTGACTAAACCAGGACGTGTACATGCAATCTATGTACCTGACTAAATCAGGACGTGTACGTACAATCTATGTACCTGACTAAATCAGGACGTGTACGTACAATCTATGTACCTGAATAAATCAGATCGTGTTAGTACAATCTATGTACCTGACTAAATCAGGACGTGTACGTACAATCTATGTACCTGACTAAACCAGGACGTGTATATACAATCTATGTACCTGACTAAATCAGGACGTGTACGTACAATCTATGTACCTGACTAAATCAGGACGTGTACGTACAATCTATGTACCTGACTAAATCAGGACGTGTACGTACAATATATGTATCTGACTAAATCAGGACGTGCACGTACAATCTATGTACCTGACTAAATCAGGACGTGTACGTACAATATATGTATCTTACTAAATCAGGACGTGTACGTACAATATATGTATCTTACTAAATCAGGACGTGTACGTACAATCTATGTACCTGACTAAATCAGATCGTGTAAGTACAATCTATATACCTGACTTAATCAGGACGTGTACGTACAATCTATGTACCTGACTAAATCAGGACGTGTACGTACAATCTATGTACCTGACTAAATCAGGACGTGTACGTACAATCAATGTACCTGACTAAATCAGGACGTGTACATACAATCTATGTACCTGACTAAATCAGGACGTGTACGTACAATCTATGTACCTGACTAAACCAGGACGTGTACATACAATCTATGTACCTGACTAAATCAGGACGTGTACGTACAATCTACGTACCTGACTAAATCAGGACGTGTACGTACAATCTATGTACCTGACTAAATCAGATCGTGTAAGTACAATCTATGTACCTGACTAAATCAGATCGTGTACGTACTGACTAAATCAGGGCATGTACGTACAATCTATGTACCTGACTAAAACAGGACGTGTAAGTACAATCTATGTACCTGACTAAATCAGTTCGTGTACGTACAATCTATGTACCTGACTAAATCAGGACGTGTACGTACAATCTATGTACCTGACTAAATCAGATCGTGTAAGTACAATCTATGTACCTGACTAAATCAGGACGTGTACGTACAATCTATGTACCTGACTAAATCAGGACGTGTACGTACAATCTATATACCTGACTAAATCAGGACGTGTACGTACAATCTATGTACCTGACTAAATCAGATCGTGTACGTACTGACTAAATCAGGGCATGTACGTACAATCTATGTACCTGACTAAATCAGATCGTGTAAGTACAATCTATGTACCTGACTAAATCAGGACGTGTACGTACAATCTATGTACCTGACTAAATCAGATCGTGTACGTACAATCTATGTACCTGACTAAATCAGATCGTGTAAGTACAATCTATGTACCTGACTAAATCAGGACGTGTACGTACAATCTATGTACCTGACTAAATCAGATCGTGTAAGTACAATCTATGTACCTGACTAAATCAGGACGTGTACGTACAATCTATGTACCTGACTAAATCAGGACGTGTACGTACAATCTATATACCTGACTAAATCAGGACGTGTACGTACAATCTATGTACCTGACTAAATCAGGACGTGTACGTACAATCTATGTACCTGACTAAATCAGGACGTGTACGTACAATCTATATACCTGACTAAATCAGGACGTGTACGTACAATCTATGTACCTGACTAAATCAGGACGTGTACGTACAATCTATGTACCTGACTAAACCAGGACGTGTACATGCAATCTATGTACCTGACTAAATCAGGACGTGTACGTACAATCTATGTACCTGACTAAATCAGGACGTGTACGTACAATCTATGTACCTGAATAAATCAGATCGTGTTAGTACAATCTATGTACCTGACTAAATCAGGACGTGTACGTACAATCTATGTACCTGACTAAACCAGGACGTGTATATACAATCTATGTACCTGACTAAATCAGGACGTGTACGTACAATCTATGTACCTGACTAAATCAGGACGTGTACGTACAATCTATGTACCTGACTAAATCAGGACGTGTACGTACAATATATGTATCTGACTAAATCAGGACGTGCACGTACAATCTATGTACCTGACTAAATCAGGACGTGTACGTACAATATATGTATCTTACTAAATCAGGACGTGTACGTACAATATATGTATCTTACTAAATCAGGACGTGTACGTACAATCTATGTACCTGACTAAATCAGATCGTGTAAGTACAATCTATATACCTGACTTAATCAGGACGTGTACGTACAATCTATGTACCTGACTAAATCAGGACGTGTACGTACAATCTATGTACCTGACTAAATCAGGACGTGTACGTACAATCAATGTACCTGACTAAATCAGGACGTGTACATACAATCTATGTACCTGACTAAATCAGGACGTGTACGTACAATCTATGTACCTGACTAAACCAGGACGTGTACATACAATCTATGTACCTGACTAAATCAGGACGTGTACGTACAATCTACGTACCTGACTAAATCAGGACGTGTACGTACAATCTATGTACCTGACTAAATCAGATCGTGTAAGTACAATCTATGTACCTGACTAAATCAGATCGTGTACGTACTGACTAAATCAGGGCATGTACGTACAATCTATGTACCTGACTAAAACAGGACGTGTAAGTACAATCTATGTACCTGACTAAATCAGTTCGTGTACGTACAATCTATGTACCTGACTAAATCAGGACGTGTACGTACAATCTATGTACCTGACTAAATCAGATCGTGTAAGTACAATCTATGTACCTGACTAATCAGGACGTGTACGTACAATCATATGTATCTGACTAAATCAGGACGTGTACGTACAATCTATATACCTGACTAAATCAATCAGGACGTGTACGTACAATCTATGTACCTGCCTAAATCAGGACATGTACGTACAATCTATGTACCTGACTAAATCAGGACGTGTACGTACTATATATGTACCTGACTAAATCAGGACGTGTACGTACTATATATTTACCTGACTAAATCAGGACGTATGCGTACAATCTATGTACCTGATCAAATCAGGACGTGTACGTACAATGTTTGTACCTGACTAAATCCGGACGTGTTCGTACAATGCTTGTACCTGACTAAATCAGGACGTGTACGTACAATATATGTACCTGACTAAATCAGGACGTGTACGTACTATATATGTACCTTCCTAAATCAGAGATGTGTGCGTACAAGCTATGTACCTGACTAACTCAGGACGTGTATCTACAATCTATGTACTGACTAAATCCGACGTGTACGTACAATCTATGTACCTGACTAATCAGGACGTGTACGTACAATCTAGTACCTGACTAAATCAGGACGTGTACGTACAATCTATGTACTCTGACTAAATCAGGACGTGTACGTACAATCTATGTACTGACTAAATCAGGACGTGTACGTACAATCTATGTACCTGACTAAATCAGGACGTGTACGTAAATAATGATGCTATAAAGTACATATACACAATACCATAATCAGACGGTAAAATCAAATACCCTCGGACGTGTATCGCTTATGTCCTTAAAATTCCATACTTATTCCATTCAATCAGACAGTTTCGTACATCTATCCTGACTTAATCATGACTTAGTTCGTTTTTCTCGTTTACTAAATTAGACTCTAAATAATGTTTTAAACTATCATTATACATCTATGTCCTCACCACGTTACGTACAATTCCTTACCCTAATAGTACTGTTACTCATCTATCTATAACGACTTATATCATCTTGTCATTACTATCGGTTTCTCTTACTAATTAACACTACTAAATGGTTCACAACTTATAATTAAACGCGTTCTACAATCCTATTCCGAAATCATTTTAGTCCTTGTCCTTAACCTTATACTTATGTACTGCTATCAATCTGTATACATCTATGTACCTTATCACTTATTCTTTCCTTACTAATCAGACTTTAAATCTTGTACCTAACTAATTAAACATTCCCATCATCCATTTCACCATTAATTTCCTTATCCATACCTTATTACTTGTCCAATTCCCCCATTACTTATTCGATTCATTCCTTACTTATTCTTTTTCTCTTTACTAATTAACACTTTAAATGGTTCAAAACTTAATCTATGTACCTGATTAAATCAGGGCGTGTACGTACAATATATGTACCTGACTAAATCAGGACGTGTACGTACTGACTAAATCAGGGCATGTAGGTACAATCTATGTACCTGACTAAATCAGATCGTGTAAGTACAATCTATGTACCTGACTAAATCAGGACGTGTAAGTACAATCTATGTACCTGACTAAATCAGGACGTGTACGTACAATCTATGTACCTGACTAAATCAGGACGTGTACGTACAATCTATGTACCTGACTAAATCAGATCGTGTAAGTACAATCTATGTACCTGACTAAATCAGGACGTGTACGTACAATCTATGTACCTGACTAAATCAGGACGTGTACGTACAATCTATGTACCTGACTAAATCAGGACGTGTACGTACAATCTATGTACCTGACTAAATCAGGACGTGTACGTACAATCTATGTACCTGACTAAATCAGGACGTGTACGTACAATCTATGTACCTGACTAAATCAGGACGTGTACGTACAATCTATGTACCTGACTAAATCAGATCGTGTAAGTACAATCTATGTACCTGACTAAATCAGGACGTGTACGTACAATCTATGTACCTGACTAAATCAGGACGTGTACGTACAATCTATGTACCTGACTAAATCAGATCGTGTACGTACAATCTATGTACCTGACTAAATCAGGACGTGTACGTACAATCTATGTACCTGACTAAATCAGATCGTGTACGTACTGACTAAATCAGGGCATGTACGTACAATCTATGTACCTGACTAAATCAGATCGTGTAAGTACAATCTATGTACCTGACTAAATCAGGACGTGTACGTACAATCTATGTACCTGACTAAATCAGATCGTGTACGTACAATCTATGTACCTGACTAAATCAGATCGTGTAAGTACAATCTATGTACCTGACTAAATCAGGACGTGTACGTACAATCTATGTACCTGACTAAATCAGATCGTGTAAGTACAATCTATATACCTGACTAAATCAGGACGTGTACGTACAATCTATGTACCTGACTAAATCAGGACGTGTACGTACAATCTATATACCTGACTAAATCAGGACGTGTACGTACAATCTATGTACCTGACTAAATCAGGACGTGTACGTACAATCTATGTACCTGACTAAATCAGGACGTGTACGTACAATCTATATACCTGACTAAATCAGGACGTGTACGTACAATCTATGTACCTGACTAAATCAGGACGTGTACGTACAATCTATGTACCTGACTAAACCAGGACGTGTACATGCAATCTATGTACCTGACTAAATCAGGACGTGTACGTACAATCTATGTACCTGACTAAATCAGGACGTGTACGTACAATCTATGTACCTGAATAAATCAGATCGTGTACGTACAATCTATGTACCTGACTAAATCAGGACGTGTACGTACAATCTATGTACCTGACTAAATCAGGACGTGTACGTACAATCTATGTACCTGACTAAATCAGGACGTGTACGTACAATCTATGTACCTGACTAAATCAGGACGTGTACGTACAATCTATGTACCTGACTAAATCAGGATCGTGTACAGTACAATCTATGTACCTGACTAAATCAGGACGTGTACGTACAATCTATGTACCTGACTAAATCAGGACGTGTACATACAATCTATGTACCTGACTAAATCAGGACGTGTACGTACAATCTATGTACCTGACTAAATCAGGACGTGTACGTACAATCTATGTACCTGACTAAATCAGGACGTGTACGTACAATCTATGTACCTGACTAAATCAGGACGTGTACGTACAATCTATGTACCTGACTAAATCAGGACGTGTACGTACAATCTATGTACCTGACTAAATCAGGACGTGTACGTACAATCTATGTATCCTGACTAAATCAGGACGTGTACGTACAATCTATGTACCTGACTAAATCAGGATCGTGTACGTACAATCTATGTACCTGACTAAATCAGGACGTGTACGTACAATCTATGTACCTGACTAAATCAGGACGTGTACGTACAATCTATGTACCTGACTAAATCAGGACGTGTACGTACAATCTATGTACCTGACTAAATCAGGACGTGTACGTACAATCTATGTACCTGACTAAATCATGGACGTGTACGTACAATCTATGTACCTGACTAAATCAGGACGTGTACGTACAATCTATGTACCTGACTAAATCAGGACGTGTACGTACAATCTATGTACCTGACTAAATCAGGGCGTGTACGTACAATCTATGTACCTGACTAAATCAGGACGTGTACGTACAATCTATGTACCTGACTAAATCAGGACGTGTACGTACAATCTATGTACCTGACTAAATCAGGACGTGTACGTACAATCTATGTACCTGACTAAATCAGGACGTGTACGTACAATCTATGTACCTGACTAAATCAGGACGTGTACGTACAATCTATGTACCTGACTAAATCAGGACGTGTACGTACAATCTATGTACCTGACTAAATCAGATCGTGTACGTACTGACTAAATCAGGACGTGTACATACAATCTATGTACCTGACTAAATCAGGACGTGTACGTACAATCTATGTACCTGACTAAATCAGGACGTGTACGTACAATCTATGTACCTGACTAAATCAGGACGTGTACGTACAATCTATGTACCTGACTAAATCAGGACGTGTACGTACAATCTATATACCTGACTAAATCAGGACGTGTACCTACAATCTATGTACCTGACTAAATCAGATCGTGTAAGAACAATCTATGTACCTGACTAAATCAGGACGTGTACGTACAATCTATGTACCTGACTAAATCAGATCGTGTAAGAACAATCTATGTACCTGACTAAATCAGGACGTGTACGTACAATCTATGTACCTGACTAAATCAGGACGTGTACGTACAATCTATGTACCTGACTAAATCAGGACGTGTACATACAATCTATGTACCTGACTAAATCAGGACGTGTACGTACAATCTATGTACCTGACTAAATCAGGACGTGTACATACAATCTATGTACCTGACTAAATCAGATCGTGTAAGAACAATCTATGTACCTGACTAAATCAGGACGTGTACGTACAATCTATGTACCTGACTAAACCAGGACGTGTACATACAATCTATGTACCTGACTAAATCAGGACGTGTACGTACAATCTATGTACCTGACTAAATCAGGACGTGTACGTACAATCTATGTACCTGACTAAATCAGATCGTGTAAGTACAATCTATGTACCTGACTAAATCAGATCGTGTACGTACTGACTAAATCAGGGCATGTACGTACAATCTATGTACCTGACTAAAACAGGACGTGTAAGTACAATCTATGTACCTGACTAAATCAGATCGTGTACGTACAATCTATGTACCTGACTAAATCAGGACGTGTACGTACAATCTATGTACCTGACTAAATCAGGACGTGCACGTACAATCTATGTACCTGACTAAATCAGGACGTGTAAGAACAATCTATGTACCTGACTAAATCAGGACGTGTAAGTACAATCTATGTACCTGACTAAATCAGGACGTGTACGTACAATCTATGTACCTGACTAAATCAGGGCATGTACGTACAATCTATGTACCTGACTAAATCAGGACGTGTACGTACAATCTATGTACCTGACTAAATCAGATCGTGTAAGTACAATCTATGTACCTGACTAAACCAGGACGTGTACGTACAATCTATGTACCTGACTAAATCAGATCGTGTAAGTACAATCTATGTACCTGACTAAATCAGGACGTGTACATACAATCTATGTACCTGACTAAATCAGGACGTGTACATACAATCTATGTACCTGACTAAATCAGGACGTGTACATACAATCTATGTACCTGACTAAATCAGGACGTGTACGTACAATCTATGTACCTGACTAAACTAGGACGTGTACATACAATCTATGTACCTGACTAAATCAGATCGTGTACGTACAATCTGTATCCTGACTTAATCAGGACGTGTACGTACAATCTATGTACCTGACTAAATCAGGACGTGTACGTACAATCTATGTACCTGACTAAATCAGGACGTGTACGTACAATCTATGTACCTGACTAAACTAGGACGTGTACGTACAATCTATGTGCCTTACTAAATCATGGCGTGTACGTACAATCTATGTACCTGACTAAATCAGGACATGTACGTACAATCTATGTACCTGACTAAATCAGGACGTGTACGTACAATCTATGTACCTGACTAAATCAGGGCGTGTACGTACAATCTATGTACCTGACTAAATCAGGACGTGTACGTACAATCTATGTACCTGACTAAATCAGATCGTGTAAGTACAATCTATGTACCTGACTAAATCAGGACATGTACGTACAATCTATGTACCTGACTAAATCAGGACGTGTACGTACAATCTATGTACCTGACTAAATCAGGACGTGTACGTACAATCTATGTACCTGACTAAATCAGTTCGTGTAAGTACAATCTATGTACCTGACTAAATCAGGGCGTGTACGTACAATCTATGTACCTGACTAAATCAGATCGTGTACGTACTGACTAAATCAGGACGTGTACATACAATCTATGTACCTGACTAAATCAGGACGTGTACGTACAATCTATGTACCTGACTAAATCAGGACGTGTACGTACAATCTATGTACCTGACTAAATCAGGACGTGTACATACAATCTATGTACCTGACTAAATCAGGACGTGTACGTACAATCTATATACCTGACTAAATCAGGACGTGTACCTACAATCTATGTACCTGACTAAATCAGATCGTGTAAGAACAATCTATGTACCTGACTAAATCAGGACGTGTACGTACAATCTATGTACCTGACTAAATCAGATCGTGTAAGAACAATCTATGTACCTGACTAAATCAGGACGTGTACGTACAATCTATGTACCTGACTAAATCAGGACGTGTACGTACAATCTATGTACCTGACTAAATCAGGACGTGTACATACAATCTATGTACCTGACTAAATCAGGACGTGTACGTACAATCTATGTACCTGACTAAATCAGGACGTGTACATACAATCTATGTACCTGACTAAATCAGATCGTGTAAGTACAATCTATGTACCTGACTAAATCAGGACGTGTACGTACAATCTATGTACCTGACTAAATCAGGACGTGTACGTACAATCTATGTACCTGACTAAATCAGGACGTGTACGTACAATATATGTATCTTACTAAATCAGGACGTGTACGTACAGCGTTAGTGTTTTCACAGTATATAGATTGACAGGCACCAGGGTTCGCTCAACTTCAATGCATTTGAGTTTAATACGTAATGGAAAAGTGTAATCATTAATTAATACGTAATGGAAAAGTGTAATCATTAATCAATACGTAATGGAAAAGTGTAATCATTAGTTCAATACGTAATGGAAAAGTGTAATCGTTAGTTTTTGATCATTTAGTGTCAATAAGAAATGGGTAATCGAATAAAATATGAGCTCTTGATAAAATCATTAAATGGTTGATTAAGTGATGGAAATGGGGTTTTCCCCCTTTTTTGTTCATTAGTTAAATACCATTTATAGTGTTTATAAGCACATGGGAAAAGAACAGGTAATGAGTCGAATAAATAATGAAAGAATTGAATAAGAAATAGAATAAGTAATGAAGGACTCCAATAAGTAATGAGGTAATCGAAAAACAGATTAGCTCAGAACAAATTCACGGAATTGTCGAATAAGTTATGGCAATGTTTATTCATTAGTTTTTATATTATTTTTAGTTTTTTAGGCAGTGAATCGAATAAATAATAAGGAAATCTAAAACATAAAGAGTTCTGATTAAGGAATTGAAAGGTAGAATACGTAACGAAACTGTAAAATCATTTTTTAAGCATTCATAGTGTCAATAAGTAAAGGGAAATCGAACAAATACAAATGTAATCAGAAACTCGAGTAAATCATTAGTTCTAAATTGGGAACGGAAGCGACGAAAAGTACTGAAAATGTTGATTCAATAGTATTATATCATGTATAGTGTTTATAAGCAATGCAGAATTGAATATGTAAAGGGAGAATCAAATAAGTAATGAAAGAAAAGAATAAGAACTTCGTTTTAAATAAGGAATGGAAAGTTCGAATAAGTAATGGGCATGTTTATTTATTCGTTTTAACCGTTTTGAACTAGTAACAACCTACACATGTACGGTGTTTACATGCTTCAGTTGATCCGATATGCCAGGGATTATTCCAGTTATCACGATTTTCGTGACAGGTGTCGAATACTAACGACTAAATTAACTACACAGGGGTTCGAAAGACGCTGGTTGATGAAAACTGAGGGAAAAGTTTTGGTCGGCATCATGATCTTATTGGAAAATTTCATGTTTCCCTCTGCGATATGAAGTCGGACTTGTTTGGTGCTTTTTAATATGCCTCGTGGTTTCTTTTTCAACAACATATTTTCTTTTGAGAATGTTATCTTAACCGGATTTGATCTAGATTTGTTTGCCGGGTGTCGTCGTGACCTAGATTTGTATGACGGGTTTCGTCGTGACCTAGATTTGTATGGCGGGTGTCGCCGTGACCTAGATTTGTATGGCGGGTGTCGCCGTGACCTAGATTTGTATTGCGGGTGTCGTCGTGACCTAGATTTGTATGGCGGGTTTCGTCGTAACCTAGATTTGTATGGCGGGTGTCGCCGTGACCTAGATTTGTATGGCGGGTTTCGTCGTAACCTAGATTTGTATGGCGGGTGTCGCCGTGACCTATATTTGTATGGCGGGTGTCGTCGTGACCTATATTTGTATGGCGGGTGTCGCCGTGACCTAGATTTGTATGGCGGGTGTCGCCGTGACCTAGATTTGTATGGCGGGTGTCGTCGTGACCTAGATTTGTATGGCGGGTGTCGCCGTGACCTAGATTTGTATGGCGGGTGTCGCCGTGACCTAGATTTGTATTGCGGGTGTCGTCGTGACCTAGATTTGTATGGCGGGTTTCGTCGTAACCTAGATTTGTATGGCGGGTGTCGCCGTGACCTAGATTTGTATGGCGGGTGTCGTCGTGACCTATATTTGTATGGCGGGTGTCGCCGTGACTTAGATTTGTATGGCGGGTGTCGCCGTGACCTAGATTTGTATGGCGGGTGTCGTCGTGACCTAGATTTGTATGGCGGGTGTCGCCGTGACCTAGGTTTGTATGGCGGGTGTCGCCGTGACCTAGATTTGTATGGCGGGTGTCGCCGTGACCTAGATTTGTATTGCGGGTGTCGTCGTGACCTAGATTTGTATGGCGGGTTTCGTCGTAACCTAGATTTGTATGGCGGGTGTCGTCGTGACCTAGATTTGTATGGCGGGTTTCGTCGTAACCTAGATTTGTATGGCGGGTGTCGCCGTGACCTATATTTGTATGGCGGGTGTCGTCGTGACCTATATTTGTATGGCGGGTGTCGCCGTGACCTAGATTTGTATGGCGGGTGTCGCCGTGACCTAGATTTGTATGGCGGGTGTCGTCGTGACCTAGATTTGTATGGCGGGTGTCGCCGTGACCTAGGTTTGTATGGTGGGTGTCGCTGTGACCTAGATTTGTATGGCGGGTGTCATCGATGAAGAGATCGCTTACTCTTCCGGAACACCTGGTTCTATTTCCTTTTTTTTCTTTCAGGAGTCTTCATACAAATCTATATTTTTTTTTAAACATTTTGCCATTGCTTACTTGATTTTGAGTTTGAATTATGGTTTCCTTACACTGTAGGTATTCCTGTTTTTTTAAACAATGGCGAAACAATAAGACAAAGCTGAACTTGTATAAGAGATGAGGGAACCAACGAAGTATTCAGGGAATCAAATAAGTAATTAGATCTGATCAAAATCATTGAAGGGTCGACGAGGTAATGGATATAAATATTCATTTCTTGTATACCACTTACAGTATCTTTACACAATCGCGATACGAGCAGGTAATGGGAAAATCAAATAACTGATGAAATGAAAATAAAAGAAATGATCGAATCGTATAAGTAATAGGTTATGACTATGGAATGGGTAATAGAAATGTTTGATGATTATTTTTGAACCATTTAAAGTGTCAATTAGTAAAGAAGAAACAAATATGTAATGATCGAATCGAGTAAGTAATGAGAGAATCGAATAAGTAATGAAGGAATTGAATAAGTAATAAGGTATGGATAAGGAATGAAATGGTCGATTGGATGATGGGAATGTTTAGTAATAAGTTTTGAACCATTTAAAGTGTTAATTAGTAAAAAGAAAACGAATAAGTAATGAAGGAATCGAATAAGTAATGGGGAAATTGAACAAGTAATACTGTATGGGTAAGTAATGAAATGGTCGACTGGATGATGGGAATGTTTAATGATAAGTTTTGAACCATTTAAAGTGTTATTTAGTAAAGAGAAAATAAATAAGTAATGGAATAAGGAATAAGTAATCAACTTCACGGAGGTAAATCCAATAAGAGCGATAACTTATGCATGTTTGGGACCTTTCGGACGTTAACGTTATAGTTGTGTACCGATCTAGGTGTTTCCAAAACACGTGTGCGAACACTTTTGATTTAGACTAAGGAGGAAGTCTTCGTTGTACAATTTTTTTTTTTTTTTTTTTTATTTTTATTTTTTTTTTTTTAATATTTCGCCTGATGATATTTTGCAATTGTGATGTTAAAGTTAAAGTTCTATAAGAAACATAATCAAGGACAACTAGACAGGACATATATTGGTGTAGTCAACACGTTTCTGGTACATTTCTTGTTCTTTAGTCTCAAACCATTTTCCAAACGTCGAGGCTCCTGTTCTGAAGAATCCTCTGTCACACTGATACAGCCCGTAAATCTACAATGGTTTGGCATTTTAAATCCCGTGATAAACTGTTTGTCCGAGATAGTCCTACACAAGCTCAAATGTCTATCTTCTCTAGACCGGTCTGCAATTTGTCGAGGTCTACCAGACCTGGGACGCTCGTCAACATGAACCGAGGAATAGCAAAATGGCTAGTTGTCCGTATGTCATACATGTCCCACCACCTTGAACCATTCCAGAAGCTTGTCATATTTCAACAATTGTCAATTTTCGATCTGCCATTTTAGTGCAGTATTAACATATGTCATTTACCAGTTATAAACATACAGACGCTGTTTAGATGGCAGGGTATAATTGTGTTGTGTCAGAGTATGGGGTATCCAAGTTTAATCCGGGTTAAGTTTGGTTGTACATTAATGTATCTCTTGGTGATATACGGCACCAAACACAAAATCACACACTGCAAGGTACTACAGGGTTTATTTTTACAAAATTACTTTTGATTAAATTTTTCAAACTGATATTGTTAGTCCCTAATTATGGCCAAGGGTATATATTGGTAGGTCAATCCCATCTTAGCAAGTAAAACATTGATATCTTTATATACAGCTATGACCAATGTCCCCGTCACCGTCAATGTCAGAAATGCTAACCACTTGGGTACATTAACAGTCACTACTGAACGACCTCGTGAACTTCATTTGAAACAATAAATGCTTAAATGTTTACTGTTTATGAATAACAAAAACACGAACTTATTAGAATGAGAATTGTACACTATATACAGGTATGTATATGGTAAATTCAATAGACAGGTTTTTACTTATAATTTTGTACGGTCTAAATTTAAATATATTGATTTGTTTATAAAATCATGCAATTGGCATGTATATACAAATGTATGCATATATATTGTAAATTACCTTTGGAGCTAGATTGGTACTGAACACCTTTCTGTCATTTCTAGTGATGCCCTGTAACCCACGATCGGACCCCACAGACAGAAGCGAGGGAACTACAAATAGAGAGATGCTGTCCTACCTAAAACAACAAACAAGTGTCCAGTAAGAAGTGGCGGATCCCAAAATTATAAACGTAAGAAATGAAAAAACCCACCCATAATATCAAATAGAAGAGCTACGAGAGGAACTTCCAGTACAACTGACCATTTTTCGCAGATAATTGATGACGTAATAATGCCAATAAAATGTGTCTGTTTCCAAGTTTTTATTCTTGTCATATGCTTATATTGACTATAATGATTTAGTTTAGGAATTGAAAAGTTACATGACATTTATATGTCATCGTGCCTTATGAGGATCCTGTATGTAGAGGGTTTCAACTACAGTCATAAACATAGGCACAAAACGTAATTAAAACGTGATGTCACGCGTATGAATTTTGAAAATATAACAACATTTTAATCCGATTTTTTTCTTTCTGTCGTTGATAATCACGGCATCGCGTCATAAGAACAACAACAACAAAAACCGCGACGAAATGTTGAACGTGACGACATCAATTTAATATTACTATCCCGGGGGCACTCCTTCCTTTGAATAAAGTTTAGGTCGTCAAAATTAAGCTTACTGGAAAATATGTGGTAAAAGTTATAATATATGATCTATTTAAAGATCATCTAAATGATTCCCATTACTGCAGTTGTGGCGTTGGGTTAGAAACATCATACCATTTCTTCTTATGTCCACAGTATAACATACACAGGGACACTGTTAGGGAATCCCTACATAGTCAACAATACTTTAATCTTAATATTTTACTAAATGGATCAGAGGATCTTAATGATGAGGAAAATATTCACATCCTAGAAAATGTAATTAAATATGTAAATAACACAAGGAGACTCTGAATGCTGAAAATATACCTATACAAATATAGATTCACTATCTATGATCATATATAAGTACATGGAATACATTAATTGAATTAAGTATTTCTTATTTCGTAAAATAGCAAATATACACTTATTGAGAATATTGATAACAGCATACATGTATTCTGTTATTATGATCATATACATATAATCATCATTCACTAGTAAATAATATCATAACAAAGGGCCAGGTAACATAATATATATATACATATACATATCATTATGAGTCTGTGCAAAATATCTCTTACTTTATAATTTAATAATCATATAATATGTATATAGATATTCAATTTATGGACGCTGTCATTGTGTACGTGTGCTAATTATTTCCTGTTTTCTAAAGTAGTCACTGTACATCTATTAAATGATATTATCAACATACACACACATACAAATGTATATATATAATATATATATAAACCAAAGTGAATAGTGTCAATGTGATTGTAACCCTCTTAACTAAGCATCATTATATTTATTACATGCCTTACAGGTAAAGTTGGGTGAGATGTGGTGACTTGCTAGTTATGTATAATTGATTTATCTCCTTTCCTTACTAAGAACAATCTCTATTGATAATCTTATTTGGTTTGGGCTTAATCAGAATTAGACACTTGTATGTTTTATTTTAAATTCTTATATGGTACCAGTTTATATGCGGTAGGGAAGATGCGTGTCTGGTCAACACATGAGTAGAAGACTACTGGTATTTACCAAAATACATTATATATACAATATCATTATTTACTGCTGTAAAATGTGTTACCTACAATATCATTATTTACTGCTGTAAAATGTGTGTTAGCTACAATATCATTATTTACTGCTGTAAAATGTGTGTTACCTACAATATCATTATTTACTGCTGTAAAATGTGTGTTACCTACAATATCATTATTTACTGCTGTAAAATGTATGTTACCTACAATATCATTATTTACTGTTGTAAAATGTGTGTTACCTACAATATCATTATTTACTGCTGTAAAATGTGTGTTAGCTACAATATCATTATTTACTGCTGTAAAATGTGTGTTACCTACAATATCATTATTTACTGCTGTAAAATGTGTGTTACCTACAATATCATTATTTAGTGTTGTAAAATGTGTGTTAGCTACAATATCATTATTTACTGCTGTAAAATGTGTGTTACCTACAATATCATTATTTACTGCTGTAAAATGTGTTACCTACAATATCATTATTTACTGCTGTAAAATGTGTTACCTACAATATCATTATTTACTGCTGTAAAATGTATGTTACCTACAATATCATTATTTACTGCTGTAAAATGTGTGTTAGCTACAATATCATTATTTACTGCTGTAAAATGTGTGTTACCTACAATATCATTATTTAGTGTTGTAATATGTGTGTTACCTACAATATCATTATTTACTGCTGTAAATGTGTGTTACCTACAATATCATTATTTAGTGTTGTAATATGTGTGTTACCTACAATATCATTATTTAGTGTTGTAAATGTGTGTTAGCTACAATATCATTATTTACTGCTGTAAAATGTGTGTTACCTACAATATCATTATTTACTGCTGTAAAATGTGTGTTACCTACAATATCATTATTTACTGCTGTAAAATGTGTGTTACCTACAATATCATTATTTACTGCTGTAAATGTGTGTTAGCTACAATATCATTATTTACTGCTGTAAATGTGTGTTACCTACAATATCATTATTTACTGCTGTAAAATGTGTGTTACCTACAATATCATTATTTACTGCTGTAAAATGTGTGTTACCTACAATATCATTATTTACTGCTGTAAAATGTGTGTTACCTACAATATCATTATTTACTGCTGTAAAATGTGTGTTACCTACAATATCATTATTTACTGCTGTAAAATGTGTGTTAGCTACAATATCATTATTTACTGCTGTAAAATGTGTGTTAGCTACAATATCATTATTTACTGCTGTAAAATGTGTTACCTACAATATCATTGTTTACTGCTGTAAAATGTGTTACCTACAATATCATTATTTACTGCTGTAAAATGTGTGTTAGCTACAATATCATTATTTACTGCTGTAAAATGTGTGTTACCTACAATATCATTATTTAGTGTTGTAAAATGTGTTACCTACAATATCATTATTTACTGCTGTAAAATGTGTGTTACCTACAATATCATTATTTACTGCTGTAAAATGTGTGTTACCTACAATATCATTATTTACTGCTGTAAAATGTGTTACCTACAATATCATTATTTACTGCTGTAAAATGTGTTACCTACAATATCATTATTTACTGCTGTAAAATGTGTTACCTACAATATCATTATTTAGTGTTGTAAAATGTGTGTTACCTACAATATCATTATTTACTGCTGTAAAATGTGTGTTACCTACAATATCATTATTTACTGCTGTAAAATGTGTGTTACCTACAATATCATTATTTACTGCTGTAAAATGTGTGTTAGCTACAATATCATTATTTACTGCTGTAAAATGTGTGTTAGCTACAATATCATTATTTACTGCTGTAAAATGTGTGTTACCTACAATATCATTATTTACTGCTGTAAAATGTGTTACCTACAATATCATTATTTACTGCTGTAAAATGTGTTACCTACAATATCATTATTTACTGCTGTAAAATGTGTTACCTACAATATCATTATTTACTGCTGTAAAATGTGTTACCTACAATATCATTATTTACTGCTGTAAAATGTGTGTTACCTACAATATCATTATTTACTGCTGTAAAATGTGTGTTACCTACAATATCATTATTTACTGCTGTAAAATGTGTTACCTACAATATCATTATTTACTGCTGTAAAATGTGTGTTACCTACAATATCATTATTTACTGCTGTAAAATGTGTGTTAGCTACAATATCATTATTTACTGCTGTAAAATGTGTGTTACCTACAATATCATTATTTACTGCTGTAAAATGTGTGTTAGCTACAATATCATTATTTACTGCTGTAAAATGTGTGTTAGCCTACAATATCATTATTTACTGCTGTAAAATGTGTGTTAGCTACAATATCATTATTTACTGCTGTAAAATGTGTGTTAGCTACAATATCATTATTTACTGCTGTAAAATGTGTGTTACCTACAATATCATTATTTACTGCTGTAAAATGTGTGTTACCTACAATATCATTATTTACTGCTGTAAAATGTGTGTTACCTACAATATCATTATTTACTGCTGTAAAATGTGTGTTACCTACAATATCATTATTTACTGCTGTAAAATGTGTGTTACCTACAATATCATTATTTACTGCTGTAAAATGTGTGTTACCTACAATATCATTATTTAGTGTTGTAATATGTGTTACCTACAATATCATTATTTAGTGTTGTAATATGTGTTACCTACAATATCATTATTTACTGCTGTAAAATGTGTGTTACCTACAATATCATTATTTACTGCTGTAATATGTGTTACCTACAATATCATTATTTAGTGTTGTAATGTGTGTTACCTACAATATCATTATTTACTGCTGTAAAATGTGTGTTACCTACAATATCATTATTTACTGCTGTAAAATGTGTGTTACCTACAATATCATTATTTACTGCTGTAAAATGTGTGTTACCTACAATATCATTATTTACTGCTGTAAAATGTGTGTTACCTACAATATCATTATTTACTGCTGTAAAATGTGTGTTACCTACAATATCATTATTTACTGCTGTAAAATGTGTGTTACCTACAATATCATTATTTACTGCTGTAAAATGTGTGTTAGCTACAATATCATTATTTACTGCTGTAAAATGTGTGTTACCTACAATATCATTATTTACTGCTGTAAAATGTGTGTTACCTACAATATCATTATTTACTGCTGTAAAATGTGTGTTACCTACAATATCATTATTTACTGCTGTAAAATGTGTGTTACCTACAATATCATTATTTACTGCTGTAAAATGTGTGTTACCTACAATATCATTATTTACTGCTGTAAAATGTGTGTTACCTACAATATCATTATTTACTGCTGTAAAATGTGTGTTAGCTACAATATCATTATTTACTGCTGTAAAATGTATGTTACCTACAATATCATTATTTACTGCTGTAAAATGTGTGTTACCTACAATATCATTATTTACTGCTGTAAAATGTGTGTTAGCTACAATATCATTATTTACTGCTGTAAAATGTGTGTTACCTACAATATCATTATTTACTGCTGTAAAATGTGTGTTACCTACAATATCATTATTTACTGCTGTAAAATGTGTGTTACCTACAATATCATTATTTACTGCTGTAAAATGTGTGTTACCTACAATATCATTATTTACTGCTGTAAAATGTGTGTTACCTACAATATCATTATTTACTGCTGTAAAATGTGTGTTAGCTACAATATCATTATTTACTGCTGTATAATGTGTGTTAGCTACAATATCATTATTTACTGCTGTAAATGTGTGTTAGCTACAATATCATTATTTACTGCTGTAAAATGTGTTACCTACAATATCATTATTTACTGCTGTAAAATGTGTGTTAGCTACAATATCATTATTTACTGCTGTAAAATGTGTGTTAGCTACAATATCATTATTTACTGCTGTAAAATGTGTGTTAGCTACAATATCATTATTTACTGCTGTAAAATGTGTGTTAGCTACAATATCATTATTTACTGCTGTAAAATGTGTGTTAGCTACAATATCATTATTTACTGCTGTAAAATGTGTTAGCTACAATATCATTATTTACTGCTGTAAAATGTGTGTTAGCTACAATATCATTATTTACTGCTGTAAAATGTGTGTTAGCTACAATATCATTATTTACTGCTGTAAAATGTGTGTTAGCTACAATATCATTATTTACTGCTGTAAAATGTGTGTTAGCTACAATATCATTATTTACTGCTGTAAAATGTGTGTTAGCTACAATATCATTATTTACTGCTGTAAAATGTGTGTTAGCTACAATATCATTATTTACTGCTGTAAAATGTGTGTTAGCTACAATATCATTATTTACTACTGTATTTCCATGTGCTACACAATT
Source organism: Pecten maximus (assembly GCF_902652985.1). NCBI lineage: Eukaryota > Metazoa > Mollusca > Bivalvia > Pectinida > Pectinidae > Pecten > Pecten maximus. Next base: position 11,495,432 of record NC_047021.1, read on the forward strand.
TTTGTTGGGTGGATCTGGTTCAAAAGCGTTTAATCATATTTTCATCTGTATGCTTGGTTGTAAGTCCTTTGCATCACTACTTCACTCTTATGCATTGTTCAATCCTTTTAAGATGAAATATCACAGTAGCTCAAACAAATATAGAAACGTCTACTGATTGAATTGCTGTTTTTTTTTATGATTGACAGCATTGCATGATTAGAAACACGTCGTTCGTGTAATTATGGTGTAAAGCCCTAGGCTTTCAAATTACGACTGAAAGTGTTCCCATAGGTTCCCATAAAATATCTAGGTGATTATTGACGAGTTTTAAGTTCGTGTCTTAAATCGCATTTCATGTGATTCCCTTACATAAAACTACCAGACACAAGTGGCATTTATCAGACAGTAAATACCATTACTTGCGTGATGAAAACGTGACAATGATAACCAAGGGAACGGCGATAGTACATCCTACCAATAGCTGGTTATTTCCTTTTTAAATCGAATTAGATTTATCTATAGATATCTGTGTTTAACTATCTTGATAGCAATTATAGACATTATATATGACACAGCCAATATCCACTCCATAAATATACCTATATAAAATATAAAACAATTTGAGTATGATTACAATTTCAAAGATATTTTGGGCATACACAGGTACACATTGTAGGGTTTTACCAATGACGGTATTGTTTCCATGTATGTAACACTGCACACATCCATGTTTTACAAGTTCTCGTACTGTCATTACCTTCCAAGTACTGGTGTAATACATTACCTACCGGGTACTGGTGTAATACATTATATACCGGGTACTGGCGTAATACATTATATACCGGGTACTGGTGTAATACATTACCTACGGGTACTGGTGTAATACATTACCTACCGGGTACTGGTGTAATACATTACCTACCGGGTACTGGCGTAATACATTGCCTACCGGGTACTGGTGTAATACATTATATACCGGGTACTGGTGTAATACATTACCTACGGGTACTGGTGTAATACATTATCTACCGGGTACTGGTGTAATACATTACCTACCGGGTACTGGTGTAATACATTATATACCGGGTACTGGTGTAATACATTACCTACCGGGTACTGGCGTAATACATTATATACCGGGTACTGGTGTAATACATTACCTACCGGGTACTGGCGTAATACATTGCCTACCGGGTACTGGTGTAATACATTATATACCGGGTACTGGTGTAATACATTACCTACGGGTACTGGTGTAATACATTATCTACCGGGTACTGGTGTAATACATTACCTACCGGGTACTGGTGTAATAAATTGCCTACGGGTACTAGTGTAGTACATTGCCTACGAAATGTGACTTTGCCACGTTTCCCTTTGATTCAAGCCGATATTATTGTGGTAGAAACAGGTCACACGACTCGTGATTTTTGGATTCGGAATCCATTTCACACTATTTTTAAATGTTACAAAAGACATTCGCTAAAGCTGGTGTCTTTTGCAACTTTAAAAAAATAACTTACGAGTGTGAAATAAATTCCATATCCAACAGCCACTGGTTGTGTTACCTCTATTTATCAAATCTGTTGATTCTGTATCGAATAATAAGTACCATAGATAAGATAATGGTTATTTTAAAGGCATGTTAAAGCATCAAAATGATAGTCAACAGCTGATGGTTCCGGACTACATCGAACCTGACAGCTGTTACTGAAGTACCACATGTCATAACAACGAAGGACTAAAATCATCATTACATTGTCCCTAACACAGTATTATTCTTATATTGGATATTTAAATATACACACACACTGAGTCAATGTGCAATTGTATGCGGGTGACAATATCAAATTCGCCTGATTGTATTTTATCTGTACAAACCGTCTATAATCCTATAATAAATCATTTGTATTATATGTACATACATCCTATGTTATATGTACATACATCCTATGTTATATTTACAAACAACCTATATTATATGTACATACATCCTATATTATATGTACATACAACCTACATTATATGTACATACATCCTACATTATATGTACATACTTTCTACATTATATGTACATACATCCTATATTATATATACATACATCCTACATTATATGCACATACATCCTATATTATATATACATACATCCTATATTATATGTACATACATCCTATATTATATGTACATACATCCTACATCATATGTACATACAACCTACATTATATGTACATACATCCTATATTATATGTACATACATCCTACATCATATGTACATACAACCTACATTATATGTACATACATCCTACATTATATGTACTTACATCCTACATTATATGTACATACATCCTACATTATATGTACATACATCCTATGTTATATGTACATACATCCTATATTATATGTAAATACGTCCTACATTATATGTACATACGTCCTACATTATATGTACATACATCCTATATCATATGTACATACATCCTTTATTATATTACATATGTCCTATATTATATGTACATACATCCTATATCATATGTACATACATCCTATATTATATGTAAATACATCCTATATTATATTACATATGTCCTATATTATATTTACATACATCCTATATCAGATGTACATACATCCTATGTTATATGTATATACATCCTATATTATATGTACATACATCCTATGTTATATGTACATACATCCTATATTATATGTACATACATCCTATATTATATCTACATACATCCTATATGATATTTACATACATCCTATATCATATATACATACATCCTATATCATATTTACATCCTATAGTATCTGTACATACATCCTATGTGATATTTACATACATCCTACATTATATGTACATACATCCTATACTATATATACATACATCCTATATCATATTTACATATATATATTATATGTACATACATCCTATGTTATATGTACATACATCCTGTATTATATGTACATACATCCTATATTATATGTACATACATCCTATATTATATGTACATACATCCTATGTGATATTTACATACATCCTATATCATATATACATACATCCTATATCATATTTACATCCTATAGTATATGTACATACATCCTATGTGATATTTACATACATCCTACATTATATGTACATACATCCTATATTATATATACATACATCCTATATCATATTTACATCCTATATTATATGTACATACATCCTATGTTATATGTACGTACATCCTATATTATATCTACATACATCCTATATTATATGTACATACATCCTATGTTATATGTACATACATCCTATATTATATATACATACATCCTATATTATATGTACATACATCCTATGTTATATATACATGCATCCTATATTATGTGTACATACATCCTATATTATATGTACATACATCCTATATTATATTACATACAACCTATATTATATGTACATGCATCCTATATTATATTACATACAACCTATATTATATGTACATACATCCTATGTTATATGTACATACGTCTTATATTATATATACATGCATCCTATATTATATGTACATGCATTCTATATCATATGTACATACATCCTATATTATATATACATGCATCCTATATTATATGTACATACATCCTATATTATATGTACATACATTCTATATCATATGTACATACATCCTATATTATATGTACATACATCCTATATTATATGTACATACATTCTATATCATATGTACATACAACCTATATTATATGTACATACATCCAATAATATATGTACATACATCCTATATTATATGTACATACAACCTATATTATATGTACATACATCCTATATTATATGTACATACATCATATATTATATATACATGCATCCTATATTATATGTACATACATCCTATATTATATTACATACAACCTATATTATATGTACATACATCCTATGTCATATGTACATACATCCTATATTATATGTACATACATCCTATATTATATGTACATACATCCTATGTGATATTTACATACATCCTATATTATATATACATGCATCCTATATTATATGTACATACATCCTATATTATATGTACATAGATCCTATATTATATTACATACAACCTATATTTTATGTACATACATCCTATATTATATGTACATACATCCTATGTTATATTACATACAACCTATATTATATGTACATACATCCTATATTATATTAAATACAACCTATATTGTATGTACATACGTCCTATATTATATATACATACATCCTATGTTATATATACATACATCCTATATTATATTATATACAACCTATATTATATGTACATACATCCTATATTATATTACATACAACCTATATTATATGTACATACATCCTATGTTATATGTACATACATCCTATGTTATATATACATACATCCTATGTTATATATACATGCATCCTATATTATTTGTACATACATCCTATGTTATATATACATGCATCCTATCTTATTTGTACATACATCCTATATTATATATACATACATCCTATATCATATTTACATCCTATATTATATGTACATACATCCTATGTTATATGTACGTACATCCTATATTTTATGTACATACATCCTATGTTATATGTACATACATCCTATGTTATATGTACATACATCCTATATTATATGTACATACATCCTATATTATATGTACATACATCCTATATTATATTACATACATCCTATATTATATATACATGCATCCTATATTATATGTACATACATCCTATATTATATGTACATACATCCTATATTATATGTACATACATCCTATATTATATGTACATACATCCTATGTTATATGTACATACATCCTATATTATATGTACATACATCCTATGTTATATATACATGCATCCTATATTATTTGTACAAACATCCTATATTATATGTACAAACATCCTATATTATATTACATACAACCTATATTATATGTACATACATCCTATATTATATTACATACAACCTATATTATATGTACATACATCCTATGTTATATGTACATACGTCTTATATTATATATACATGCATCCTATATTATATGTACATACATCCTATATTATATGTACATACATTCTATATCATATGTACATACATCCTATATTATATATACATGCATCCTATATTATATGTACATACATCCTATATTATATGTACATACATTCTATATCATATGTACATACATCCTATATTATATGTACATACATCCTATATTATATGTACATACATTCTATATCATATGTACATACAACCTATATTATATGTACATACATCCTATATTATATGTACATACATCCTATATTATATGTACATACATCCGATATTATATTTACATACAACCTATATTATATGTACATACATCCTATATTATATGTACATACATCCTATATTATATATACATACATCCTATATTATATGTACATACATCCTATATTATATTACATACAACCTATATTATATGTACATACATCCTATATTATATATACATACATCCTATATTATATTTACATCCTATATTATATGTACATACATCCTATAGTATATGTACATACATCCTATAGTATATGTACATACATCCTATGTTATATGTACATACATCCTATATTATATGTACATACATCCTATATTATATGTACATACATCCTATATTATATGTACATACATCCTATATTATATATACATACATCCTATATTATATGTACATACATCCTATATTATATGTACATACATCCTATATTATATGTACATACATCCTATATTATATGTACATACATCCTATGTTATATGTACATACATCCTATATTATATGTACATACATCCTATGTTATATTACATACATCCTATATTATATGTACATACATCCTATATTATATGTACATACATCCTATATTATATGTACATACATCCTATGTTATATATACATGCATCCTATATTATATGTACATACATCCTATATGATATGTACATACATCCTATATTATATGTACATACATCCTATATTATATGTACATACATCCTATGTTATATGTACATACATCCTATATTATATGTACATACATCCTATGTTATATATACATGCATCCTATATTATTTGTACATACATCCTATATTATATGTACATACATCCTATATTATATTACATACAACCTATATTATATGTACATACATCCTATATTATATTACATACAACCTATATTATATGTACATACATCCTATGTTATATGTACATACGTCTTATATTATATATACATGCATCCTATATTATATGTACATACATCCTATATTATATGTACATACATTCTATATCATATGTACATACATCCTATATTATATATACATGCATCCTATATTATATGTACATACATCCTATATTATATGTACATACATTCTATATCATATGTACATACATCCTATATTATATGTACATACATCCTATATTATATGTACATACATCCTATATTATATATACATGCATCCTATATTATATGTACATACATCCTATATTATATTACATACAACCTATATTATATGTACATACATCCTATATTATATATACATACATCCTATATTATATGTACATACATCCTACATCATATGTACATACAACCTATATTATATGTACATACATCCTATATTATATGTACATACATCCTATGTGATATTTACATACATCCTATATTATTTGTACATACATCCTATATTATATTACATACAACCTATATTATATGTACATACATCCTATATCATATGTACATACATCCTATATTATATGTACATACATCCTATATTATATGTACATACATCCTATGTGATATTTACATACATCCTATATTATATGTACATACATCCTATATTATATGTACATACATCCTATATTATATGTACATACATCCTATATTATATTACATACATCCTATATTATATGTACATACATCCTATATTATATGTACATACATCCTATGTTATATTACATACATCCTATATTATATGTACATACATCCTATATTATATGTACATACATCCTATATTATATGTACATACATCCTATATTATATGTACATACATCCTATGTTATATGTACATACATCCTATGTTATATTACATACAACCTATATTATATGTACATACATCCTATATTAATATTACATACAATCCTATATTATATATACATACATCCTATATTATATATCATAACACCTATATTATATGTACATGCCTCCTATATTATATGTACATACATCCTATATTATATGTACATACATCCTATATTATATGAGTACATACATCCTATAGTTTATATACATACATCCTATATTATATTACATACATCCTATATTATATATACATACATCCTATGTTATATGTACATACATCCTATATTATATAGTACATACATCCTATACTTATATGTACATACATCCTATATTATATTATACATACATCCTATGTTATATTACATACATCCTATATTATATGTACATACATCCTATATTATATATACATACATCCTATATTATATGTACATACATCCTATATTATATTACATACATCCTATATTATATGTACATGCATCCTATGTTATATGTACATACATCCTATATTATATGTACATACATCCTATATTATATGTACATACATCCTATATTATATGTACATACATCCTATATTATATGTACATACATCCTATATTATATATACATACATCCTATGTTATATATACATACATCCTATATTATATATACATACATCCTATATTATATATACATGCATCCTATGTTATATGTACATACATCCTATATTATATGTACATACATCCTATATTATATGTACATACATCCTATATTATATTTACATACATCCTATATTATTTGTACATACATCCTATATTATATTACATACAACCTATATTATATGTACATACATCCTATGTCATATGTGCATACATCCTATATTATATGTACATACATCCTATATTATATGTACATACATCCTATGTATATTTACATACATCCTATATTATATGTACATGCATCCTATATTATATGTACATACATCCTATATTATATGTACATACATCCTATATTATATTACATACAACCTATATTAGATGTACATACATCCTATATTATATGTACATACATCCTATGTTATATTACATACAACCTATATTATATGTACATACATCCTATATTATATTACATACAACCTATATTATATGTACAAACGTCCTATATTATATATACATACATCCTATGTTATATGTACATACATCCTATATTATATTACATACAACCTATATTATATGTACATACGTCCTATATTATATATACATACATCCTATGTTATATGTACATACATCCTATATTATATGTACATGCATCCTATATTATATGTACATACATCCTATATTATATTACATACAACCTATATTATATATACATACATCCTATATTATATGTACATACATCCTATATTATATTACATACAACCTATATTATATTACATACAACCTATATTATATGTACATACATCCTATATTATATGTACATGCATCCTATATTATATGTACATACATCCTATATTATATGTACATACATCCTATATTATATTACATACAACCTATATTATATGTACATACATCCTATATTATATGTACATGCATCCTATATTATATGTACATACATCCTATATTATATTACATACAACCTATATTATATATACATACATCCTATATTATATGTATATACATCCTATATTATATTACATACAACCTATATTATAAGCACATACATCGTATGTCATATGTACATACATCCTATATTATATGTACATACATCCTATATTATATTTACATACATCCTATGTGATATTTACATGCATCCTATATTATATATACATACATCCTATGTCATATGTACATACATCCTATGTCATATGTACATACATCCTATATTATATGTACATACATCCTATGTGATATTTACATACATCCTACATTATATGTACATACATCCTATGTCATATCTACATACATCCTATAGTATATGTACATACATCCTATATTATATGTACATACATCCTATATTATATGTACATACATCCTATATTATATGTACATACATCCTATGTCATATCTACATACATCCTATGTTATATGTACATACATCCTATGTTATATGTACATACATCCTATATTATATTTACATACATCGTATGTTATATGTACCTCGATCATATGATATATGTACGTACATCCTATATTATATGTACATACATCCTATAGTATATGTACATACATCCTATAGTATATGTACGTACATCCTATATTATATGTACATACATCCTATAGTATATGTACATACATCCTATATTATATATACATACATCCTATATCATATTTACATACATATATTATATGTACGTACATCCTATGTTATATGTACGTACATCCTATATTATATGTACATACATCCTATATTATATGCACATACATCCTATATTATATGTACATACATCCTATATCATATGTACATACATCCTATATTATATGTACATACATCCTATATTATATGTACATACATCCTATATTATATGTACATACATCCTATATTATATTACATACATCCTATATTATATTTACATACATCCTATGTTATATCTACCTCGATCATATGATATATGTACATACATCCTATGTTATATTTACATGCACCCTATATCATAATTATCTACATACATCCTACATTATATGTACATACATCCTATAGTATATGTACATACATCCTATAGTATATGTACATACATCCTATAGTATATGTACATACATCCTATAGTATATGTACATACATCCTATAGTATATTTACATACATCCTATGTTATATGTACATACATCCTATAGTATATGTACATACATCCTATATTATATGTACATACATCCTATAGTATATTTACATACATCCTATAGTATATTTATATACATCCTATGTTATATGTACATACATCCTATAGTATATGTACATACATCCTATAGTATATTTACATACATCCTATGTTATATGTACATACATCCTATAGTATATGTACATACATCCTATAGTATATGTACATACATCCTATAGTATATGTACATACATCCTATATTATATGTACTTACATCCTATATTATATGTACATACATCCTATATTATATGTACATACATCCTATGTTATATGTACATACAGCCTATATTATATGTACATACATCCTATATTATATGTACTTACATCCTATATTATATGTACATACATCCTATAGTATATGTACATACATCCTATAGTATATGTACATACATCCTATAGTATATGTACATACATCCTATATTATATGTACATACATCCTATAGTATATGTACATACATCCTACATTATATGTACATACATCCTATAGTATATGTACATACATCCTACATTATATGTACGTACATCAAAACAGCGGGTTTTTATGTTGTGATTTAGAACAGCTGATGAACGATGAACCATTGTCTATCGGCAACTCAGTTTAAAATTTCAACATACATTTAATAAACCGAAACCGCACAATGTTACACGATATATGTGTGATGTGAACACTAAGTCTTCACGATGTATGCACGAAAGAATGAATGCGCGCACGATGGGAGATCGAAACGAAATGTGAGCGACAGCTATCGTGGTTTGCACAAATCTAAGAACTGATTCCTAAAATAATTTTAAACGTCAGGAACGGTTTTGATCTGATTATAAAGATGATACATTCATCGTTTCTGCAATATCCCGTATACACGGAATCGTGTAACTAGGATTCTATTTTAGAAATTGAATTTAAATGTTGTCACTTTTTTCAACTAAACAACAGCAGCTTCCGACTAAACAGGACTACGGTCCGTGACGACTATACGGACGTTGTCAAGAGTTTTTTCATCGAGGCCGCAGGCCGAGGTGAAGACACTTTTGACCAGGTCCGTATAGTCTCGTGTACACCGAACACTAAAGACAATAACTGTTTTGTAATGAAAAAGAAATGAATACAAAAATCCCATGACTCCTGTTCAAATCATGTTGACTAAAGTTTTTTAAAGTCCACATGCAGACTGACGTTTGACATTTAAATATTGCAGAAATAGTTATGTTGCACCTGAAATATTTTCCCGTGTGTTCAACACGTCTTTTTTCTTCAAAATATCTTGTAATTCCTCTTTGCTTAATGTAGCTAAACGTTGTTGGGGTATCTCGTCTGCCATATTGTAAACAGAGTGATGCCAAACAATCGTTTGCTTCCAGCATTCTGATTGGCTGTTGTCCAAAGTAACACATTGCGTGATTGGAGGCAAAGATTGCCGAACAGGTCCGCAATGCCTTGGGAATTTTCCTGCTGAGCTCTTTAAAGACAGGTCCTTGTGAAGAAACTAGGAAATTGGCCAATGGAAATTAAGGAAACGCTTTAGCCATATTACAAAAACGGGACTACGGTCCGTGATCATGACCTTATGTATTGCCGAGTGTCTCATAATGAACCCTTAAACAGAACTATGGTCCGTGCCATTATGTATATTGCCGAGTGTCACAAAGACAAGTCATAAACAGGAATGCGATCCGTGATTTTGTATTGTCGAGTGTCATATAGATGTATACGCTTCAATTGCGGATATAATCAACGTAAGAACACATTAGACTATAATCCATTCTATGTTGTGTTAATAAATAAATAAATAAATGATAATAAAACATTGAATTCCTTGATTGTACGATCGTTCCCTGACCTGCGGTAGGCTGTAAACGTACGCAGAGCGATGCTGTTGCAAGGATAATAGTCTATTTCAAATTAATTTTCCTGAATATTTACATGTTTTTACCTGTGGTAAGAAAGAAATTGACAATAACTGGGTTGCCTTAGTCTTACAAATCCATCGCATAGCTTTGTTTCCAAAGCGTATACATTAAATAAATATAAAACAAGACGACGTTGATTATGTACATAAAGAAAAAACACTTTCGTTGAAATACTTTATTATGACATTTTTTTTAATTTTCTCTAAACATACATTTACATTTACATGTACGGTTGTATATCATTTGTTTTACGAATCAATTAAGTGATTTATTTCAAACATCATACATGTAGTTAGTAAGGTTTAACATCAGTGTGAATATCTTTAGTCATCGGGTATGATATCTTTCTTGCTACCGAGCATAAAGCTACATTTCTGATGATCTTCCAGATTGCCAAAGTAGACATATTCATGGACATCTAAAAATTAACGAGATAGTCAAATATATTGTTCCGTCTAATGAATAAACCTGGACATTGTACAAGGAAGTGAATAGATATGTTTTCGGTACGCTTTCCACATGACTGATTCTTTACATGGCGATATGATAGCTTTATCAGTTTCCTAACTTCCATGTTTATTTTGAAAACTGTTTTACTGAGAACCCACAAAGGATACGAGTCATATGCATGTCCGCGGTGAATCGAAGCAGAATTTCTTAACCGCACTGAAGCCTTAATATCACCAAGCCATCTTATGTGGTAGAAGCCATGCACAACTCGTTTGCAGAAGGATCTCCATGATGCGCGAGAACAGCAGAAACGTTCGGGTACATAGTCTACTTGTCAATATGTCAAAGTTTGAAGCAATGGTAAAAAAAACCGTTTATGAAACTTAGGAATTAGTTTTTAAAATTGCGCGGGTAATAACCGAAGTTGGCAACGGTTTTCTCAAAAACCTTGACATCGTCGTGCCAGAGTTCCTCTATTTATTTGAAAGCAGGAGTTCTCCGGAGTTCTGAGCCATATATAATTCCTGATTGAACAATGAATTCGTTACGCGTGACAAAGAAAGAAATTGTACTCTGTCCTTCCCTGACAGCGTGCTTGTAAAGACTGGTGACAGCGCCGGCAAAGTATTGGAACAAACATGAACCAGTACCCTGAACTTCTGGTCTGTTGAATGTAAAACATCACGATCATACTATGTACAAGGAAGTAAAACTTGACCAGGGTTTCGTCTAATCTATGAGTCTCAGGAAGTATCAACCAATTACGATACAAAAACTATGTTATCAGTGTAATTGATCTATTGTTTGCATCAGATATTATAAGTCAAAGATACAAAAATATAGTCATACATATATATATTCCCTGGGTATGTAATTCGTCCTGTGTAATTGTGCCGTTATGATGATCTGTAGTTATTAGGAAGTGTGTCGTATGGATTTAATTGGATATGCTCTAGATTGTTATTATCATGTGAGCATTGCTACTTATCTAATAGTTATATTGCTTGGTAATATCAACGTCATGACATTCCGCTTACGCTGAAGGTTTAAAACACGAGATGTGACATTCGGTTTGCTAAAGGGATCAGTAGCGATGACCGAAATCAATAGATAAGACGATATCATTATCTCCACTTAACGCTGAAATCAAATTGAAATAAACTTTCGGCATTCCTAAATAGCTGATGCAGTTGATATCTTCTGGCGCCTATTAATAGTTTGGGTATTATTGTTGTGTTTAGGTTAGGACGAAATGACATGCCAGTGTGCATTATTATTAGATGTAGTATTTCCGTGGCATTAAATCGCGTGATTTTTAACGTATTTAGTTTTAACTCCACATTATGTATAACGCTACGATATAGTTATGGCCGTATTAAATAGAAGAAACAAAAAAATACTCCTGAATTGCTGAGAAATAATTAGTTTTAGCACGTTGTTTCTGGCATTCTCTTGGGGGTATCCCGTCCTCACTTGTAAATAAACGAGCAGTTGAAGTTGCAAGATATCTATGTTTTTGCAGATGTTGACATAAATTGAATCTACTGCTAATACTCACACGAGGAAGATAACATCCGAGAAACCCATATTGATTGTCTTCCCGAGTAAGGCAGTTAATACTTTATATTACCAACCGGAGCAGGGAGTGCCTCCAAATCACCACCCAGGTAAGCAAAAGAGTGGCCTCAAAACACTTACATGGACGAGGGAACCATGTGTGCTAACATGCTATAAAGGTGAGGCGAAAAATCTAATAATGATCATCAGACTAGTATCAAATTATGCTGGAAGGTGAAATTGGATTTCCTAAACCCAAGACATCCTGATTAAAACAAACAAGGTCCCCGAGCGTGACACAACAATGGGAAATGTAATAGTTACAAAAATAAGATATAATCAACCAACAACAGAAATATAGATCAGGTTGAGGGGAAGGGATGGGGTTGAAAACCTTAGTAATTGATAAGATAGGAGAGAATCATAATACCACAAATATTTTCTAATCGTTGTGATACATGAACCGAATTTTTTTGACAGTGAAATATGAAATATCACATTAGACTTCGATGATACGAAGTTCTGAATCGCAATTTTTCTAGAATAATCTTGTTTCTAGATTTACAAGGCGTGTATCAACAATGAAGATGAATTTGCTTACTATTCCGGAATTCCTGGTCTTATTCTGGTATCTTTAGAATATGATGTCCGTGTTAACCTTGATGTTGTTTAAATGTTATCCATGTTTGAACGATTTTGAGTTAGGTAAAGATTCTGATTAAGCAAGTAATTATGTTGCCGGAGACAGAGCTAATACGATACAAAATTTTAAGATGAATAGTTATTGTTTCATAATCTGCATTACATGAAATGACAAATGTGGTATTAACTGAAATTTATTTATATCAGTAAAATAGAAATCACCATGATTATCTTTAATAAGACGAAAAAATAAACTAAACTCTAAAGACACACGTATAAGTAAATGAAAGGCGTAAGCTTTTTAAATTATCTTTTTATCAACATAATTATTTGATTATTTCTCTTCTTTACCCCGAGTCCCGCCGTTGTTTCTATGAACCTTACGAAATACTATAACTTGATGGTTTTGCTTATCTAAAATAGAAATATATCATCATCATCGTCGTCGTCGTCATCACCACCACCATCATCATCATCATCACCATCATCATCATCACCATCATCATCATCATCATCGAACGTAACAAGGATGATCAGTGACAACGGTCAACATATGGATAATCAATATGCTAAAGAAAGATATAACGGGAATATAAACCAGATAAACACATATGTAGGATAAAATTGTCTGTGAGAGTTTATATAACGGGAATATAAACCAGATAAACATATAGGTAGGATAAAACTGTGTGTAGGAGTTTATATAACGGGGATATAAACCAGATAATCATATACATTGTAGGTAGGATAAAACTGTGTGTAGGAGTTTATATAACGGGGATATCAACCAGATAAACATATAGGTAGGATAAAATTGTGTGTGGGAGTTTATATAACGGGAATATAAACCAGATAAACACATAGGTAGGATAAAACTGTGTGTAGGAGTTTATATAACGGGAATATAAACCAGATAAACATATAGGTAGGATAAAACTGTGTGTAGGAGTTTATATAACGGGAATATAAACCAGATAATCATATAGGTAGTATAAAACTGTCTGTGGGAGTTTATATAACGGGAATATAAACCAGATAAACACATAGGTAGGATAAAACTGTGTGTAGGAGTTTATATAACGGGAATATAAACCAGATAAACATATAGGTAGGATACAACTGTCTGTAGGAGTTTATATAACGGGAATATAAACCAGATAAACACATAGGTAGGATAAAACTGTCTGTAGGAGTTTATATAACGGGAATATAAACCAGATAAACATATAGGTAGGATAAAACTGTCTGTGGGAGTTTATATAACGGGAATATAAACCAGATAATCATATAGATAGTATAAAACTGTCTGTGGGAGTTTATATAACGGGGATATAAACCAGATAAACATATAGGTAGGATAAAACTGTCTGTGGGAGTTTATATAACGGGAATATAAACCAGATAAACACATAGGTAGGATAAAACTGTCTGTAGGAGTTTATATAACGGGAATATAAACCAGATAAACATATAGGTAGGATAAAACTGTGTGTGGGAGTTTATATAACGGGAATATAAACCAGATAAACATATAGGTAGGATAAAACTGTGTGTGGGAGTTTATATAACGGGAATATAAACCAGATAAACATATAGGTAGGATAAAACTGTCTCTGGGAGTTTATATAACGGGAATATAAACCAGATAAACATATAGGTAGGATAAAACTGTCTCTGGGAGTTTATATAACGGGAATATAAACCAGATAAACACATAGGTAGGATAAAACTGTCTGTGGGAGTTTATATAACGGGAATATAAACCAGATAAACATATAGGTAGTATAAAACTGTCTGTGGGAGTTTATATAACGGGAATATAAACCAGATAAACATATAGGTAGGATAAAACTGTCTGTGGGAGTTGATATAACGGGAATATAAACCAGATAAACACATAGGTAGGATAAAACTGTGTGTAGGAGTTTATATAACGGGAATATAAACCAGATAAACACATAGATAGTATAAAACTGTCCGTGGGAGTTTATATAACGGGAATATAAACCAGATAAACATATAGGTAGTATAAAACTGTCTGTGGGAGTTTATATAACGGGAATATAAACCAGATAAACACATAGGTAGGATAAAACTGTGTGTAGGAGTTTATATAACGGGAATATAAACCAGATAAACATATAGGTAGGATAAAACTGTCTGTGGGAGTTTATATAACGGGAATATAAACCAGATAAACATATAGGTAGGATAAAACTGTCTGTGGGAGTTTATATAACGGGAATATAAACCAGATAAACATATAGGTAGGATAAAACTGTCTGTAGGAGTTTATATAACGGGAATATAAACCAGATAAACATATAGGTAGGATAAAACTGTCTGTGGGAGTTTATATAACGGGAATATAAACCAGATAAACATATAGGTAGGATAAAACTGTCTGTGAGAGTTTATATAACGGGAATATAAACCAGATAAACATATAGGTAGGATAAAACTGTCTGTGGGAGTTTATATAACGGGAATATAAACCAGATAAACATATAGGTAGGATAAAACTGTCTGTGGGAGTTTATATAACGGGAATATAAACCAGATAAACATATAGGTAGGATAAAACTGTCTGTGGGAGTTTATATAACGGGAATATAAACCAGATAAACATATAGGTAGGATAAAACTGTCTGTGGGAGTTTATATAACGGGAATATAAACCAGATAAACATATAGGTAGGATAAAACTGTCTGTGGGAGTTTATATAACGGGAATATAAACCAGATAAACATATAGGTAGGATAAAACTGTCTGTGGGAGTTTATATAACGGGAATATAAACCAGATAAACATATAGGTAGGATAAAACTGTCTGTAGGAGTTTATATAACGGGAATATAAACCAGATAAACATATAGGTAGGATAAAACTGTCTGTGGGAGTTTATATAACGGGAATATAAACCAGATAAACATATAGGTAGGATAAAACTGTCTGTGGGAGTTTATATAACGGGAATATAAACCAGATAAACATATAGGTAGGATAAAACTGTCTGTGGGAGTTTATATAACGGGAATATAAACCAGATAAACATATAGGTAGGATAAAACTGTCTGTGGGAGTTTATATAACGGGAATATAAACCAGATAAACATATAGGTAGGATAAAACTGTCTGTGGGAGTTTATATAACGGGAATATAAACCAGATAAACATATAGGTAGGATAAAACTGTCTGTGGGAGTTTATATAACGGGAATATAAACCAGATAAACATATAGGTAGGATAAAACTGTCTGTAGGAGTTTATATAACGGGAATATAAACCAGATAAACATATAGGTAGGATAAAACTGTCTGTGGGAGTTTATATAACGGGAATATAAACCAGATAAACATATAGGTAGGATAAAACTGTCTGTGGGAGTTTATATAACGGGAATATAAACCAGATAAACATATAGGTAGGATAAAACTGTCTGTAGGAGTTTATATAACGGGAATATAAACCAGATAAACATATAGGTAGGATAAAACTGTCTGTGGGAGTTTATATAACGGGAATATAAACCAGATAAACATATAGGTAGGATAAAACTGTCTGTGGGAGTTTATATAACGGGGACATAAACCAGATAAACACATAGGTAGGATAAAACTGTCTGTGGGAGTTTATATAACGGGAATATAAACCAGATAAACATATAGGTAGGATAAAACTGTCTGTGGGAGTTTATATAACGGGAATATAAACCAGATAAACATATAGGTAGGATAAAACTGTCTGTGGGAGTTTATATAACGGGAATATAAACCAGATAAACACATAGGTAGGATAAAACTGTGTGTAGGAGTTTATATAACGGGAATATAAACCAGATAAACACATAGATAGTATAAAACTGTGTGTGGGAGTTTATATAACGGGGATATAAACCAGATAAACATATAGGTAGGATAAAACTGTCTGTGGGAGTTTATATAACGGGGATATAAACCAGATAAACATATAGGTAGGATAAAACTGTCTGTAGGAGTTTATATAACGGGAATATAAACCAGATAAACATATAGGTAGGATAAAACTGTGTGTAGGAGTTTATATAACGGGAATATAAACCAGATAAACATATAGGTAGGATAAAACTGTCTGTGGGAGTTTATATAACGGGAATATAAACCAGATAAACATATAGGTAGGATAAAACTGTCTGTGGGAGTTTATATAACGGGAATATAAACCAGATAAACATATAGGTAGGATAAAACTGTCTGTGGGAGTTTATATAACGGGAATATAAACCAGATAAATCATATAGGTAGGATAAAACTGTCTGTGGGAGTTTATATAACGGGGATATAAACCAGATAAACATATAGGTAGGATAAAACTGTCTGTGGGAGTTTATATAACGGGAATATAAACCAGATAAACATATAGGTAGGATAAAACTGTGTGTGGGAGTTTATATAACGGGAATATAAACCAGATAAACATATAGGTAGGATAAAACTGTCTGTGGGAGTTTATATAACGGGAATATAAACCAGATAAACATATAGGTAGGATAAAACTGTCTGTAGGAGTTTATATAACGGGGAATATAAACCAGATAAACATATAGGTAGGATAAAACTGTGTGTAGGAGTTTATATAACGGGAATATAAACCAGATAAACATATAGATAGGATAAAACTGTGTGTAGGAGTTTATATAACGGGAATATAAACCAGATAAACATATAGATAGGATAAAACTGTGTGTAGGAGTTTATATAACGTGGATATAAACCAGATAAACATATAGGTAGGATAAAACTGTCTGTAGGAGTTTATATAACGGGAATATAAACCAGATAAACATATAGGTAGGATAAAACTGTCTGTAGGAGTTTATATAACGGGAATATAAACCAGATAAACACATAGATAGGATAAAACTGTCTGTAGGAGTTTATATAACGGGAATATAAACCAGATGAACATATAGGTAGGATAAAACTGTGTGTGGGAGTTTATATAACGGGAATATAAACCAGATAAACATATAGATAGGATAAAACTGTCTGTGGGAGTTTATATAACGGGGATATAAACCAGATAAACATATAGATAGGATAAAACTGTGTGTAGGAGTTTATATAACGGGAATATAAACCAGATAAACATATAGGTAGGATAAAACTGTCTGTAGGAGTTTATATAACGGGAATATAAACCAGATAAACACATAGGTAGGATAAAACTGTCTGTGGGAGTTTATATAACGGGGAATATAAACCAGATAAACATATAGGTAGGATAAAACTGTCTGTGGGAGTTTATATAACGGGAATATAAACCAGATAAACATATAGGTAGGATAAAACTGTCTGTAGGAGTTTATATAACGGGAATATAAACCAGATAAACATATAGGTAGGATAAAACTGTCTGTGGGAGTTTATATAACGGGGAATATAAACCAGATAAACATATAGGTAGGATAAAACTGTCTGTGGGAGTTTATATAACGGGAATATAAACCAGATAAACATATAGGTAGGATAAAACTGTCTGTGGGAGTTTATATAACGGGAATATAAACCAGATAATCATATAGGTAGGATAAAACTGTCTGTGGGAGTTTATATAACGGGGATATAAACCAGATAAACATATAGGTAGGATAAAACTGTCTGTGGGAGTTTATATAACGGGAATATAAACCAGATAAACATATAGGTAGGATAAAACTGTCTGTGGGAGTTTATATAACGGGAATATAAACCAGATAAACATATAGGATAGGATAAAACTGTCTGTGGGAGTTTATATAACGGGGAATATAAACCAGATAAACATATAGATAGGATAAAACTGTGTGTAGGAGTTTATATAACGGGAATATAAACCAGATAAACATATAGGTAGGATAAAACTGTCTGTAGGAGTTTATATAACGGGAATATAAACCAGATAAACATATAGGTAGGATAAAACTGTCTGTGGGAGTTTATATAACGGGAATATAAACCAGATAAACATATAGGTAGGATAAAACTGTCTGTGGGAGTTTATATAACGGGAATATAAACCAGATAAACATATAGGTAGGATAAAACTGTCTGTGGGAGTTTATATAACGGGAATATAAACCAGATAAACATATAGGTAGGATAAAACTGTCTGTGGGAGTTTATATAACGGGAATATAAACCAGATAAACATATAGGTAGGATAAAACTGTCTGTGGGAGTTTATATAACGGGAATATAAACCAGATAAACACATAGGTAGGATAAAACTGTGTGTAGGAGTTTATATAACGGGAATATAAACCAGATAAACACATAGGTAGGATAAAACTGTCTGTGGGAGTTTATATAACGGGGAATATAAACCAGATAAACATATAGGTAGGATAAAACTGTCTGTGGGAGTTTATATAACGGGGATATAAACCAGATAAACATATAGGTAGGATAAAACTGTCTGTAGGAGTTTATATAACGGGAATATAAACCAGATAAACATATAGGTAGGATAAAACTGTGTGTAGGAGTTTATATAACGGGAATATAAACCAGATAAACATATAGGTAGGATAAAACTGTCTGTGGGAGTTTATATAACGGGGATATAAACCAGATAAACATATAGGTAGGATAAAACTGTCTGTGGGAGTTTATATAACGGGAATATAAACCAGATAAACATATAGGTAGGATAAAACTGTCTGTAGGAGTTTATATAACGGGAATATAAACCAGATAACATATAGGTAGGATAAAACTGTCTGTGGGAGTTTATATAACGGGAATATAAACCAGATAAACATATAGGTAGGATAAAACTGTCTGTAGGGAGTTTATATAACGGGAATATAAACCAGATAAACATATAGGTAGGATAAAACTGTCTGTAGGAGTTTATATAACGGGAATATAAACCAGATAAACATATAGGTAGGATAAAACTGTCTGTAGGAGTTTATATAACGGGAATATAAACCAGATAAACACATAGGTAGGATAAAACTGTCTGTGGGAGTTTATATAACGGGGAATATAAACCAGATAAACATATAGGTAGGATAAAACTGTCTGTGGGAGTTTATATAACGGGGATATAAACCAGATAAACATATAGGTAGGATAAAACTGTCTGTAGGAGTTTATATAACGGGAATATAAACCAGATAAACATATAGGTAGGATAAAACTGTGTGTGGGAGTTTATATAACGGGGATATAAACCAGATAAACATATAGGTAGGATAAAACTGTCTGTGGGAGTTTATATAACGGGAATATAAACCAGATAAACATATAGGTAGGATAAAACTGTGTGTGGGAGTTTATATAACGGGAATATAAACCAGATAAACATATAGGTAGGATAAAACTGTCTGTGGGAGTTTATATAACGGGGATATAAACCAGATAAACATATAGGTAGGATAAAACTGTCTGTGGGAGTTTATATAACGGGAATATAAACCAGATAAACATATAGGTAGGATAAAACTGTGTGTGGGAGTTTATATAACGGGAATATAAACCAGATAAACATATAGGTAGGATAAAACTGTCTGTGGGAGTTTATATAACGGGGATATAAACCAGATAAACATATAGGTAGGATAAAACTGTCTGTAGGAGTTTATATAACGGGGATATAAACCAGATAAACATATAGGTAGGATAAAACTGTCTGTAGGAGTTTATATAACGGGAATATAAACCAGATAAACATATAGGTAGGATAAAACTGTCTGTAGGAGTTTATATAACGGGAATATAAACCAGATAAACATATAGGTAGGATAAAACTGTGTGTAGGAGTTTATATAACGGGATATAAACCAGATAAACATATAGGTAGGATAAAACTGTCTGTAGGAGTTTATATAACGGGAATATAAACCAGATAAACATATAGGTAGGATAAAACTGTCTGTAGGAGTTTATATAACGGGAATATAAACCAGATAAACACATAGGTAGGATAAAACTGTCTGTAGGAGTTTATATAACGGGAATATAAACCAGATAAACATATAGGTAGGATAAAACTGTCTGTGGGAGTTTATATAACGGGAATATAAACCAGATAAACATATAGGTAGGATAAAACTGTCTGTGGGAGTTTATATAACGGGGATATAAACCAGATAAACATATAGATAGGATAAAACTGTCTGTAGGAGTTTATATAACGGGAATATAAACCAGATAAACATATAGGTAGGATAAAACTGTGTGTGGGAGTTTATATAACGGGAATATAAACCAGATAAACATATAGATAGGATAAAACTGTCTGTGGGAGTTTATATAACGGGGATATAAACCAGATAAACATATAGATAGGATAAAACTGTCTGTAGGAGTTTATATAACGGGGAATATAAACCAGATAAACATATAGGTAGGATAAAACTGTCTGTAGGAGTTTATATAACGGGAATATAAACCAGATAAACATATAGGTAGGATAAAACTGTCTGTAGGAGTTTATATAACGGGGAATATAAACCAGATAAACATATAGGTAGGATAAAACTGTCTGTGGGAGTTTATATAACGGGAATATAAACCAGATAATCATATAGGTAGGATAAAACTGTCTGTAGGAGTTTATATAACGGGAATATAAACCAGATAAACATATAGGTAGGATAAAACTGTCTGTAGGAGTTTATATAACGGGAATATAAACCAGATAAACATATAGGTAGGATAAAACTGTCTGTGAGGAGTTTATATAACGGGAATATAAACCAGATAAACATATAGGTAGGATAAAACTGTCTGTGGGAGTTTATATAACGGGAATATAAACCAGATAAACATATAGGTAGGATAAAACTGTCTGTGGGAGTTTATATAACGGGAATATAAACCAGATAAACATATAGGTAGGATAAAACTGTCTGTAGGAGTTTATATAACGGGAATATAAACCAGATAAACATATAGGTAGGATAAAACTGTCTGTGGGAGTTTATATAACGGGAATATAAACCAGATAAACATATAGG
Organism: Pecten maximus; assembly: GCF_902652985.1. Taxonomy (NCBI): domain Eukaryota; kingdom Metazoa; phylum Mollusca; class Bivalvia; order Pectinida; family Pectinidae; genus Pecten; species Pecten maximus. Next base: position 11,518,931 of record NC_047021.1, read on the forward strand.
TAGGATAAAACTGTCTGTGGGAGTTTATATAACGGGAATATAAACCAGATAAACATATAGGTAGGATAAAACTGTCTGTAGGAGTTTATATAACGGGAATATAAACCAGATAAACATATAGGTAGGATAAAACTGTCTGTGGGAGTTTATATAACGGGATATAAACCAGATAAACATATAGGTAGGATAAAACTGTCTGTGGGAGTTTATATAACGGGAATATAACCAGATAAACATATAGATAGGATAAAACTGTCTGTAGGAGTTTATATAACGGGAATATAAACCAGATAAACATATAGGTAGGATAAAACTGTCTGTAGGAGTTTATATAACGGGAATATAAACCAGATAAACATAGGATAGGATAAAACTGTCTGTAGGGAGTTTATATAACGGGGAATATAAACCAGATAAACATATAGGTAGGATAAAACTGTCTGTGGGAGTTTATATAACGGGAATATAAACCAGATAAACATATAGGTAGGATAAAACTGTCTGTAGGAGTTTATATAACGGGAATATAAACCAGATAATCATATAGATAGTATAAAACTGTCTGTAGGAGTTTATATAACGGGAATATAAACCAGATAAACACATAGGTAGGATAAAACTGTCTGTAGGAGTTTATATAACGGGAATATAAACCAGATAAACATATAGGTAGGATAAAACTGTCTGTGGGAGTTTATATAACGGGGATATAAACCAGATAAACATATAGGTAGGATAAAACTGTCTGTGGGAGTTTATATAACGGGAATATAAACCAGATAATCATATAGGTAGGATAAAACTGTCTGTGGGAGTTTATATAACGGGAATATAAACCAGATAAACATATAGGTAGGATAAAACTGTCTGTAGGAGTTTATATAACGGGAATATAAACCAGATAAACATATAGGTAGGATAAAACTGTCTGTGGGAGTTTATATAACGGGAATATAAACCAGATAAACATATAGGTAGGATTAAACTGTCTGTAGGAGTTTATATAACGGGGACATAAACCAGATAAACATAAAGGTAGTATAAAACTGTCTGTAGGAGTTTATATAACGGGGACATAAACCAGATAAACATATAGGTAGGATAAAACTGTCTGTGGGAGTTTATATAACGGGAATATAAACCAGATAAACATATAGGTAGGATTAAACTGTCTGTAGGAGTTTATATAACGGGGACATAAACCAGATAAACATAAAGGTAGTATAAAACTGTCTGTAGGAGTTTATATAACGGGGACATAAACCAGATAAACATAAAGGTAGTATAAAACTGTCTGTAGGAGTTTATATAACGGGGACATAAACCAGATAAACATATAGGTAGGATAAAACTGTCTGTAGGAGTTTATATAACGGGAATATAAACCAGATAATCATATAGATAGTATAAAACTGTCTGTAGGAGTTTATATAACGGGAATATAAACCAGATAAACACATAGGTAGGATAAAACTGTCTGTAGGAGTTTATATAACGGGAATATAAACCAGATAAACATATAGGTAGGATAAAACTGTCTGTGGGAGTTTATATAACGGGATATAAACCAGATAAACATATAGGTAGGATAAAACTGTCTGTGGGAGTTTATATAACGGGAATATAAACCAGATAAACATATAGGTAGGATAAAACTGTCTGTAGGAGTTTATATAACGGGAATATAAACCAGATAAACATATAGGTAGGATAAAACTGTCTGTGGGAGTTTATATAACGGGAATATAAACCAGATAAACATATAGGTAGGATAAAACTGTCTGTAGGGAGTTTATATAACGGGAATATAAACCAGATAAACATATAGGTAGGATAAAACTGTCTGTAGGAGTTTATATAACGGGAATATAAACCAGATAAACATATAGGTAGGATAAAACTGTCTGTGGGAGTTTATATAACGGGGAATATAAACCAGATAAACATATAGGTAGGATAAAACTGTCTGTAGGAGTTTATATAACGGGAATATAAACCAGATAAACATATAGGTAGGATAAAACTGTCTGTGGGAGTTTATATAACGGGAATATAAACCAGATAAACATATAGGTAGGATAAAACTGTGTGTAGGAGTTTATATAACGGGGAATATAAACCAGATAAACATATAGGTAGGATAAAACTGTCTGTAGGAGTTTATATAACGGGGATATAAACCAGATAAACATATAGGTAGGATAAAACTGTCTGTGAGAGTTTATATAACTGGGACATAAACCAGATAAACATATAGGTAGGATAAAACTGTCTGTAGGAGTTTATATAACGGGAATATAAACCAGATAAACATATAGGTAGGATAAAACTGTCTGTAGGAGTTTATATAACGGGAATATAAACCAGATAAACATATAGGTAGGATAAAACTGTGTGTAGGAGTTTATATAACGGGAATATAAACCAGATAAACATATAGGTAGGATAAAACTGTGTGTAGGAGTTTATATAACGGGAATATAAACCAGATAAACATATAGGTAGGATAAAACTGTCTGTAGGAGTTTATATAACGGGAATATAAACCAGATAAACATATAGGTAGGATAAAACTGTCTGTAGGAGTTTATATAACGGGAATATAAACCAGATAAACACATAGGTAGGATAAAACTGTCTGTAGGGAGTTTATATAACGGGAATATAAACCAGATAAACATATAGGTAGGATAAAACTGTCTGTGGGAGTTTATATAACGGGAATATAAACCAGATAAACATATAGGTAGGATAAAACTGTCTGTGGGAGTTTATATAACGGGAATATAAACCAGATAAACATATAGGTAGGATAAAACTGTCTGTAGGAGTTTATATAACGGGAATATAAACCAGATAAACATATAGGTAGGATAAAACTGTCTGTGGGAGTTTATATAACGGGAATATAAACCAGATAAACATATAGGTAGGATAAAACTGTCTGTGGGAGTTTATATAACGGGGAATATAAACCAGATAAACATATAGGTAGGATAAAACTGTCTGTAGGAGTTTATATAACGGGAATATAAACCAGATAAACATATAGGTAGGATAAAACTGTCTGTAGGAGTTTATATAACGGGAATATAAACCAGATAAACATATAGGTAGGATAAAACTGTCTGTAGGAGTTTATATAACGGGAATATAAACCAGATAAACATATAGGTAGGATAAAACTGTCTGTGGGAGTTTATATAACGGGAATATAAACCAGATAAACATATAGGTAGGATAAAACTGTCTGTAGGAGTTTATATAACGGGAATATAAACCAGATAAACATATAGGTAGGATAAAACTGTCTGTAGGAGTTTATATAACGGGAATATAAACCAGATAAACATATAGGTAGGATAAAACTGTCTGTGAGGAGTTTATATAACGGGAATATAAACCAGATAAACATATAGGTAGGATAAAACTGTCTGTGGGAGTTTATATAACGGGAATATAAACCAGATAAACATATAGGTAGGATAAAACTGTCTGTAGGAGTTTATATAACGGGAATATAAACCAGATAAACATATAGGTAGGATAAAACTGTCTGTAGGAGTTTATATAACGGGAATATAAACCAGATAAACATATAGGTAGGATAAAACTGTCTGTGGGAGTTTATATAACGGGAATATAAACCAGATAAACATATAGGTAGGATAAAACTGTCTGTGGGAGTTTATATAACGGGAATATAAACCAGATAAACATATAGGTAGGATAAAACTGTCTGTAGGAGTTTATATAACGGGGACATAAACCAGATAAACATATAGGTAGTATAAAACTGTCTGTAGGAGTTTATATAACGGGGACATAAACCAGATAAACATATAGGTAGGATAAAACTGTCTGTGGGAGTTTATATAACGGGAATATAAACCAGATAAACATATAGGTAGGATAAAACTGTCTGTAGGAGTTTATATAACGGGGACATAAACCAGATAAACATATAGGTAGGATAAAACTGTCTGTAGGAGTTTATATAACGGGGAATATAAACCAGATAAACATATAGGTAGGATAAAACTGTCTGTAGGAGTTTATATAACGGGAATATAAACCAGATAAACATATAGGTAGGATAAAACTGTCTGTAGGAGTTTATATAACGGGAATATAAACCAGATAAACATATAGGTAGGATAAAACTGTCTGTAGGAGTTTATATAACGGGAATATAAACCAGATAAACATATAGGTAGGATAAAACTGTCTGTAGGAGTTTATATAACGGGAATATAAACCAGATAAACATATAGGTAGGATAAAACTGTCTGTGGGAGTTTATATAACGGGGATATAAACCAGATAAACATATAGGTAGGATAAAACTGTCTGTGGGAGTTTATATAACGGGAATATAAACCAGATAAACATATAGGTAGGATAAAACTGTCTGTGGGAGTTTATATAACGGGAATATAAACCAGATAAACATATAGGTAGGATAAAACTGTCTGTGGGAGTTTATATAACGGGAATATAAACCAGATAAACATATAGGTAGGATAAAACTGTCTGTGGGAGTTTATATAACGGGAATATAAACCAGATAAACATATAGGTAGGATAAACTGTCTGTAGGAGTTTATATAACGGGGACATAAACCAGATAAACATATAGGTAGGATAAAACTGTCTGTAGGAGTTTATATAACGGGGATATAAACCAGATAAACATATAGGTAGGATAAAACTGTCTGTGGGAGTTTATATAACGGGAATATAAACCAGATAAACATATAGGTAGGATAAAACTGTCTGTAGGAGTTTATATAACGGGGATATAAACCAGATAAACATATAGGTAGTATAAAACTGTCTGTAGGAGTTTATATAACGGGGACTCTAAACCAGATAAACATATAGGTAGGATAAAACTGTCTGTAGGAGTTTATATAACGGGGAATATAAACCAGATAAACATATAGGTAGGATAAAACTGTCTGTAGGAGTTTATATAACGGGAATATAAACCAGATAAACATATAGGTAGGATAAAACTGTCTGTAGGAGTTTATATAACGGGAATATAAACCAGATAAACATATAGGTAGGATAAAACTGTCTGTAGGAGTTTATATAACGGGAATATAAACCAGATAAACATATAGGTAGGATAAAACTGTCTGTGGGAGTTTATATAACGGGGAATATAAACCAGATAAACATATAGGTAGGATAAAACTGTCTGTGGGAGTTTATATAACGGGAATATAAACCAGATAAACATATAGGTAGGATAAAACTGTCTGTGGGAGTTTATATAACGGGAATATAAACCAGATAAACATATAGGTAGGATAAAACTGTCTGTGGGAGTTTATATAACGGGAATATAAACCAGATAAACATATAGGTAGGATAAAACTGTCTGTGGGAGTTTATATAACGGGAATATAAACCAGATAAACATATAGGTAGGATAAAACTGTCTGTAGGAGTTTATATAACGGGAATATAAACCAGATAAACACATAGGTAGGATAAAACTGTCTGTGGGAGTTTATATAACGGGAATATAAACCAGATAAACATATAGGTAGGATAAAACTGTGTGTAGGAGTTTATATAACGGGAATATAAACCAGATAAACACATAGGTAGGATAAAACTGTCTGTGGGAGTTTATATAACGGGAATATAAACCAGATAAATCATATAGGTAGGATAAAACTGTCTGTGGGAGTTTATATAACGGGAATATAAACCAGATAATCATATAGGTAGGATAAAACTGTCTGTGGGAGTTTATATAACGGGGAATATAAACCAGATAAACATATAGGTAGGATAAAACTGTGTGTGGGAGTTTATATAACGGGAATATAAACCAGATAAACATATAGGTAGGATAAAACTGTCTGTGGGAGTTTATATAACGGGGACATAAACCAGATAAACATATAGGTAGGATAAAACTGGGTGTAGGAGTTGATATAACGGGAATTGGCACTAGATGAACGGCTCGAATTATATCCGATAACGATTCCTCAGTTGCGCGTAAGAGATCATGAAAGTCACTGTAGAAACATCCGATTGTATATTATATTACAAAAGTGTTTTTACTTACTATGAATAAACCATTGCTTTTAAGCGAGCACTGAAGAATGGCCTTTTCACATATACATAATATTCGCTCAGCACTTAACAGCATTCTCAGCACATTCCCAAAAGGCGAAATAAATGTAACAATTAACAATAAATGAGTTGTCCCTGCGCTGTTTATAACTTCTGTAGTTTTGGGTTTTTTTGCCCGTCATTATTTAACAGAGAAAAAAACAACCATTCCGTCTGTTTTCTATTTGAGCATGACACAATGATGACAAAACACTTGTATTGCAGCCTTCACTCCGTTTATCTTCTCCTTTTCTATTTTGGTATTCTCCTCGAATAATATCTATACTGCTCCGGTTTTGTCAATGACAGCGTTATAAATACATATATGTATACCAATAAAATAAAAAACTTGGTTAAAACATTGGTGTGGCAAATGCTGCGTGAAATGGCGTGTCTTACTATCAATAATAAAGAATAATAAATATTAACGAAAACACCAACAGACGCAAATATATGGCGGTGTCGAGCAAATCAACAATTACAGTTACGGTTTTGCTCTCGTCTTTTTTTTCTTTTTTTTTTTGGACAGCTTCCAGCATTCCCAATATCATATATCTGCTGTTTAATTTTGTCGTTCATTTTTGTCCAAGGCGGTTTTTTTAATAGAAAACAAGAAACACTACCATTATTTATTTATGTATTTATTTATTTATTTATTCATTTAATTTTTTTTTAATTTTATTTATTTATTTTATCTACGAATAAGCGTTGATGAGTGCGTACATGTAGGTGTTACGGTTGGAATATTGGAGTTTGCAAGAAGAATCGCATGAGCGGAAACCTACCAAATATGTAATTACCTGGCTATTTAGTCACCAAGTTTTTACGTCAAAGGAGGAGGAGGAGGAGGAGGAGGTTCACATAAATCGTTGGACTGTCCACATGGATCATATACTATTCAGCATTAGTTTTTAATTAGGGTTTATGAACATTTTATTTGCCCTAGTTGATAAGCATTTACCTTATAGTTCCCTAAAGTAGTTTGAGGTAGGTCCATCCATTAAGAAGATGTATCTTTTGAAGATCTTGCCAATAATACTGAAAATGGTATTATGTTTGAGTCGTTGGTAGGCTTTCCTGCGTTTAATTTAATCAAACTCTGTCCACATAGGTATTGTCTGCTGCACAAATCTGCGCAATATTGTTTTACAGAAAATATATGAAATCAAATTGCAGTTGAATACTGGAAAGGTGCACAGCGATTTTCTTACAATAGACAGATTTTTTTTCTGTCAAGTCCTCAAGGGAAGTAGTCACCTTGTTTTACCTGCGTGTTGTTTTTCCGCACTAAACAAATACCTGTCTGTAAACGTGATATGTTATCGCTGCTTATCATTGTCAAGTAGGTGAGGATAGTGGGTTGTTTTGTCAATGTTTGTTTTATAACGTTGTGGCATGTTCTAAAGTCTTGACTATATCTACAGAACGAAGAGCTGAAAACACGAAAATAAGAGGCACAAATAAATATACTTCATCAATATGAGGGACTGAATTTGGTGTCTTTTCGTTTTTTCTTCCCGCTAAACTACTTTATTCTTTCTAGTGTTTCCCTTAACACCGACTTACTTTTGGTCCTTAGTTGAGCGTTCGCCACTGTTAGGAAGGCTTTGGGCTCTGTCCCCAGGCCGAGACATACTACTCCTGCTCAGCGTTTTTGCATTGGGACAACTGCTTCGTCCGTTGTCACTATAATGTGACCGGGTGGTGTGTTCTAGCAGTATGCTTCGGTGAGGTAGCGCTATCACAAGGAGACAAACATGAAGCCTTCCAGACACCGATACACATACATACCTCAAACATGCAACTCGAGTACGGTGGAGACCGTCATTAAAGGCAATGTCAAACCCTAACCATACGATTGACAGCATTGGTGAAAGTTCTAGTAAATAGTGGTCGGAGGTACCGTGGTAACACACTTGCCTTTCACAGAGACCACCAGAGTCCGATACCCCGATCAGATGCGAAAAGCATGGGGTCACCTACCCGATCACGTTCTCCGGGTATTCCGGTTTCCTGCCAGAGTGCCGATCCCCAGAAAAATGGCACTAAAGCTTATTATTTCTAAGATAAAGGCTTGTCGAGGCTTTTTAAGATGAAAGTTTAGGTCTACGTATCAGTTTTAAAATACGTTTTTTTAACATGAAAATCCAGTTACTTTCATAGCAGTTGTTTACAGTGCGGAAATACCCTTCTTTGAATCTTTTAAACACTTGACCTGTCGTGTGCTTTTGTTTACAATATCAAGATATTGCAGTAACTTAAAGGTAATCATTTTGGATTGCCCGCTTTGAACACTGCTTCTACAGCACTAAAGGAAATAATGTTTGTAAGTCTACATCAGTGCTAACACCGAGGGTTTTGGATTCTGTCCATTGACAAACTCATCGCCGGCTTCGGCTGCTGTTTGCAAATGAACCAAGGCTTCCCTTTACAGAATGACTGCTTGCAATAGGCAAGAAGTCTGAATGTTATTTATTTTGGACTGCCACCCCAGATTCTTGGTTTGAAAATGCCGTCTCCATCACGTCTGCTCTAGTTCTGCAGCCTCCACGTGAGAAGTCTTGCTTACTCTGCTTAGTAACTAATTTTTGGGTCATGTCAGGTCATTTGTCATGCGCATTTGAGACACTTCGTGAACTAAGTGAAACCTACTCTGCACTCCTGAAATACATTACTACAGACGAATCCACAGACGGAACAAGTAACAGGACTATCGCTAGTAAACATCAAATAAAGCTAGAAAATATCGACGTGCTAACGAATCAGTAATTTGTTCTTTGAAATCAATAAGACGAGGACGGAATATCAACACAAGATCAAGTTACATAGAGACCCTTCAAATAGTATATGGAGCACAGGAACAGGTGTTTCAAGTGTTCAACTGCCAGACGTATTTTTAAGAAATAATACACGGAAAGTCATGCTTTCAAAATAAGAACCACTTTGATTACTAGTCAAATGTTTCAATCGAGTCGTATTTATTTCATCTAAAATGGCTGTTGTGTTCGAAACATGAACGATTCAGGTATACGAGTTCCAATGTATTATTCATTTTATAAAACAAGCATTACGATTCGAAGAAAATAGGCAGTTATACGGATAGTCCACATATTACACCTTGCTGTAGTGACCTTCATGCTATGCTCTCACACGTCGGTATTTCCGCTCTAAGTCTGACCTCACGTGTTAAAAATGACCTTCCGCTGGATATTTTGTCAGTTTGGTTACGTAAACAAGACAAAATCGCTAGTATTATTGACTCGCCCCAAATACCCGTCTACCTGATATACTTTATTGAACTGACGGCGTGATCTTTGTACACGTATGTATTTTGGTACATAGTTATTTATTGAATTTTGGACGTCAGTCAAATTAAAGGCGTTCGGATCAAAGTTTAGATTTTGTTTTAAACCACACACGAGTAAAGTTTCATTGGACACATGGCAACATCAAATGAGATTGTTTTGGTACAAAGTTTAGATTGTTTATTGAACGCATTATGTCAATACAAGCTGTTTACCTCGGTACAAGGTTTAGTTTGAAAAAAATGGACATCAGGCGGCAGTATTATAGTATATTGTATATTACATGAAATTTGGTCCTTTAACATTATAGTATATTGTATATTACATGTAATTTGGTCCTTTAACACTACAGTATTATAGTATATTGTATATTACATTTAATTTGGTCCTTTAACACTACAGTATTATAGTATATTGTATATTACATGTAATTTGGTCCTTTAACACTACAGTATTATAGTATATTGTATATTACATGTAATTTGGTCTTTGAACACTTCAGTATTATAGTTTATTGTATATAACATGTAATTTGGTCCTTTAACACTACAGTATTATAGTATATTGTATATTACATGTAAGTTGGTCCTTTAACACTTCAGTATTATAGTATATTGTATATAACATGTAATTTGGTCCTTTAACACTACAGTATTATAGTATATTATATATTACATGTAAGTTGGTCATTTAACACTATAGTATTATAGTATATTGTATATAACATTTAATTTGGTCCTTTAACATTATAGTATATTGTATATTACATATAATTTCGTCCTTTAACACTTCAGTATTATAGTATATTGTATATTACATGAAATTTGGTCCTTTAACATTATAGTATATTGTATATTACATGTAATTTGGTCCTTTAACACTACAGTATTATAGTATATTGTATATTACATTTAATTTGGTCCTTTAACACTTCAGTATTATAGTATATTGTATATTACATGAAATTTGGTCCTTTAACATTATAGTATATTGTATATTACATGTAATTTGGTCCTTTAACACTACAGTATTATAGTATATTGTATATTACATGTAATTTGGTCTTTGAACACTTCAGTATTATAGTTTATTGTATATAACATGTAATTTGGTCCTTTAACACTACAGTATTATAGTATATTGTATATTACATGTAAGTTGGTCCTTTAACACTTCAATATTATAGTATATTATATATTACATGTAAGTTGGTCATTTAACACTATAGTATTATAGTATATTGTATATTACATGTAATTTGGTCCTTTAACACTACAGTATTATAGTATATTGTATATAACATGTAATTTGGTCCTTTAACACTACAGTATTAAAGTATATTGTATATAACATTTAATTTGGTCCTTTAACACTACAGTATTATAGTATATTGTATATTACATGTAATTTGGTCCTTTAACACTACAGTATTATAGTTTATTGTATATTACATGTAATTTGGTCCTTTAACACTTCAGTATTATAGTATATTGTATATAACATTTAATTTGGTCCTTTAACACTTCAGTATTATAGTATTTTGTATATTACATTTAATTTGGTCCTTTAACACTACAGTATTATAGTATATTGTATATAACATGTAATTTGGTCCTTTAACACTACAGTATTATAGTATATTGTATATTACATGTAATTTGGTCCTTTAACACTACAGTATTATAGTATATTGTATATTACATTTAATTTGGTCCTTTAACACTTCAGTATTATAGTATATTGTATATTACATGAAATTTGGTCCTTTAACATTATAGTATATTGTATATTACATGTAATTTGGTCCTTTAACACTACAGTATTATAGTATATTGTATATTACATGTAATTTGGTCTTTGAACACTTCAGTATTATAGTTTATTGTATATAACATGTAATTTGGTCCTTTAACACTACAGTATTATAGTATATTGTATATTACATGTAAGTTGGTCCTTTAACACTTCAGTATTATAGTATATTGTATATAACATGTAATTTGGTCCTTTAACACTACAGTATTATAGTATATTATATATTACATGTAAGTTGGTCATTTAACACTATAGTATTATAGTATATTGTATATTACATGTAATTTGGTCCTTTAACATTATAGTATATTGTATATTACATATAATTTCGTCCTTTAACACTTCAGTATTATAGTATATTGTATATTACATGAAATTTGGTCCTTTAACATTATAGTATATTTATATTACATGAATTTGGTCCTTTAACACTACAGTATTATAGTATATTGTATATTACATTTAATTGGTCCTTTACACTTCAGTATTATAGTATATTGTATATTACATGAAATTTGGTCATTCTTAACATTATAGTATATTGTATATTACATGTAATTTGGTCCTTTAACACTTCAGTATTATAGTATATTGTATATTACATGTAATTTGGTCCTTTAACACTACAGTATTATAGTATATTGTATATAACATTTAATTTGGTCCTTTAACACTTCAGTATTATAGTATTTTGTATATTACATTTAATTTGGTCCTTTAACACTACAGTATTATAGTATATTGTATATAACATGTAATTTGGTCCTTTAACACTACAGTATTATAGTATATTGTATATTACATGTAATTTGGTCCTTTAACACTTCAGTATTATAGTATATTGTATATTACATGTAATTTGGTCCTTTAACACTTCAGTATTATAGTATATTGTATATTACATGTAATTTGGTCCTTTAACACTTCAGTATTATCGTATATTGTATATTACATGTAATTTGGTCCTTTAACACTTCAGTATTATAGTATATTGTATATAACATGTAATTTGGTCCTTTAACACTACAGTATTATAGTATATTGTATATAACATTTAATTTGGTCCTTTAATTAACACTACAGTATTATAGTATATTGTATATTACATGAAATTTGGTCCTTTAACATTATAGTATATTGTATATTACATGTAATTTGGTCCTTTAACACTACAGTATTATAGTTTATTGTATATTACATGTAATTTGGTCCTTTAACACTTCAGTATTATAGTATATTGTATATAACATGTAATTTGGTCCTTTAACACTACAGTATTATAGTATATTGTATATAACATGTAATTTCGTCCTTTAATTAACACTACAGTATTATAGTATATTGTATATAACATGTAATTTGGTCCTTTAACACTACAGTATTATAGTATATTGTATATACATGTAATTTGGTCCTTTAACACTACAGTATTATAGTATATTGTATATAACATTTAATTTGGTCCTTTAACACTACAGTATTATAGTATATTGTATATAACATTTAATTTGGTCCTTTAACACTACAGTATTATAGTATATTGTATATAACATGTAATTTGGTCCTTTAACACTACAGTATTATAGTATATTGTATATTACATGTAATTTCGTCCTTTAATTAACACTACAGTATTATAGTATATTGTATATTACATGTAATTTGGTCCTTTAGCACTTCAATATTATAAATGCATTTAGGTGCTAAAATCAACAAGAGAATATTAACCTCTAAACAAATCTATATAACAGGGTGACAGTATGGACACTCGAAAAAGTAAAGTCAAAAGATATTAAGACTAGGTGGTCCGAAAAGGCACACGTATTCTACTTCAACCACGACACGTCAGCCATATCAACGTAACATCACGTTTGTCAATGAGAATGTGTCCAAATGATATCATGCTTTTGTCAGCAATCGACATTTCACGGAAGTGCTTTTGTGGACAAGACCTTAAGAGCCGAGTAAACTGGGACGTGTGAACACCATAGGTTGGTTGTTAGCTGTTCCTGTTGGTTACGTACGTTGTAATGATCGAGGTGAACGGCTGATGTGGAAGAGAATGTGATGTCTTTGATTTCCAATTGCTTATGTTTATCAAACAAACAAAAGCTATGCCTATAACCAGCTTAACGCTCTATATGGCAGATGTGCTATTGTGTCTGTAGATAAAACATCTGATGCCATACCTTCCTTTACAGAGGTATATGTCCTGTTTACAAATAAAGCTACACTAAGTGCAGGTTTTCTTTATGCCTCTCATCGAAAATGGCTCATAGAAAATACACCGGAAATAAAATCGTGGGAACGACTGATTTTCTAATGAACAACTTTGTTAGGACACTCATGAGAACTAATAATGCCACTCTGTTGGCAGACTTGTTTTTGTTTTCATACGAAGCCGATTCTATAACAGAATTGATCATAACAGGTAAGAGACTCCCTGCAAAGTCCTTCAATTTAACCTATAGAGTGTGTAATCTTGAAATAACAAAACAATTATTGACAGTGTCGATTACATATAAATGTAGAGGATAGAAAAGTGAGTATGGCTGAATTTCTGGTTGGCAATACGTTTGTTGAGTTGGATAGCGAAATCTTCCAGTAGACACTTGATATATCCATGGGAGCAATCTGTGTCCCTCTCTTGGACGATGTTTTAAATATCATTTTCTAAAGAAGTCAAATAAATCGAAGAACACAAAAGAACAGGTACATTTGTACCTAAGACTTTGCCGAGTTTTTCATGTTTTGTGTACGATATATTGATAGTATGTTGTCTTTAAATAAGATTTATTGATCACATCGATCGGATTCACCTTCAAGAACTTGAAATGACGAACCCTACAAAACGTTCCCTCAACAATGAATCCAAGAAAGTCTTTAAACTGCATGATGAACGTATTGATTCCCTGATTTCCAATTTTTATGTGATTACGAAGGCAGCCCTACTTCTAAGAAACTAAACTGCCGCGGATGGTCATTACTGATCATGTCCTACAAGCAAGTTGCTGTAATTGTGTCCGCTTTGCGTTTTTAATTGACAATCAATTCCTTCTTCAGTATGCTCATTCGTGATTGTTTCCCAATGTTGTTTAATCCTATACATCAGCTCTAACTATTTTCACATGGTATGTGACATGTGGTTATGCAATATAGCAAACAATCCTTTAAGTATTCTGTAGATATAAATTATCTGCTTATGCTGAAGGGGGGTGGGGGGGGTGGGGGGGGGGGGACAGTTACCAATTTAATAATATTCCCTGAATATATTCGATGTGTCATCGGTCAAAATTTGAACAACACCATCAACCCTGATTGAAAATATAATTTTCAAACAAATTTGTTTTCATTTTGATCAGTTTGATAAGATTTGACCTCCGAACGATATAACAAAACCCTGATAAAGTAGCTGTGTTTAGTGGAGAAAAGACATCAATATATATATACAAGGTCCCTATGCTCGGTATTATCTCCGGAATTAACTGATTTGGCGCAAGTAGCTCACAATCCCGCATATTCTGTGTATGAATTATTAAAGAGATATCAGTTGTTGGTTGCCATATGATATCTGTGTTCAATTCGTAGGTTGCCATGTCTGTGTTCAATTCGTAGGTTGCCATGTCTGTGTTCAATTCGTAGGTTGCCATGTCTGTGTTCAATTCGTAGGTTGCCATATCTGTGTTCAATTCGGTGCGACAGTCCACAATTTATAATCGCCCACCGGAGGAACATAATACAGCAAAACTTCTATGTACCTGATTTCTAATCACATGCTACAGTTGTTAACCGGTAGTGGACTGGTACGTAACACTAGATATTAGAGAACCACATATTTAATGACATAACATATCAGTTACCTGGCAAAAAGAAATCGTAGCGGCTCCCTATAATTATATATAATAACAGGCTGTTTTGCAGGCAGTGGCGATATTTCATCCTATATCATTTATGATATAACATTTTATCATGAACAATGCCATTTTTTTATAGAATGGCACTGTTTGAAATCGCAAGGCAACTTTTTATCTCCGATTTATATAAAGATGCAATGATGAGACTCTTGAACATGAAAACATTGTTTAAAAACACATTCACTTATTCTCATTTTAACCTTGATTTTTTACCAATGTTTACATGGCGCGTGTCGTCGATGAAACAGATGACTATAACCCTTCCGGAGTATCCGAACTTATGTCGATTGTACTTTTCAACAGTCTCCACGCAAATATATCTCTCTACACTGTTTTTATATGAGAAAGGAACGAACACGTACAGTACAAACTGTTTTTTGAAATTGCTTTATTACATAGATTGATATACAAAAATATAGTCATATCTATGTAAATATAAGTATACTGAATTGAATATTAAATGCCTGATAATAATATACGTATCTGTTCTACACTGACCACCATTATGTATGTTTTGATTCACGAACAGTTCTAGGTAAAACAGTAGAACGCCTGTAAGACGTGAATACCCCCGGTGCCACATGACAATCCGAAACACAACTTGATGAGATCCGCATCAGCAGTTCCCGAGATTGATTACATTACATCGGGAGGGGACGGGACGACATAGGTAACACTATGTCCATCGTTTCATTGCGAGGGCTTAATAATCGTTGTACAAGTAAAAATGTCATTTTGTAGCCTCTTTTTATCGAGGATGTCTTCACAGATGGACCGCCGTTTGTATCACGTGTTTAAACCTAACCATAGTCAGAAAGATGCTTACATAGCGACATCAGTTTTCGCCACGTGTTTCAAGCCTCACCATAATTAGAAATATTCTTACATTTTCACCACGTGTTTTAAGCCCAGGGACCGTGTTAAAAAGACTTAAGACAGCAGTTTTCAGCACTTTTAAGGTCAAAAGGAAACCAAAAAAAAATCAATTTCCATAAATGCTAGTCATAGTCGACGACAAATTGGTTCTAATATATATAGCTAGCCCTCCGGTAGTGTATAACGGCTGCATCATTTGGACCCTAATCACGTGTAGGACCTGACCGACAAGTATATCAGGTCTCGTGATCAGGTTTAGTTCTAGGTTCCTGTTATGAAAAAAAATTAAGCAATGCCCACTTTTCTTGTGAGTGTTATGACAGTACAAGTCTAGGCCTAGACCAAGATTTCTAAGCTATAGTTTTGAAAATGATAAGCATATTCAGTAGATGTCAGGTTGATGTGGCAGTCATTTAATTAAAATACAGATTTTTACAAAGAACAAAGAATACAAAGAAGCACACCACAAATACACAAAGTAAACGTGTAACCATTGTATGTTAGTAACAGTCCGGGTGTACGAACCCAGTACACCATACTGTAACCATTGTATGTTAGTAACAGTCTGGGTGTACGAACCCAGTACACCATACTGTAACCATTGTATGTTAGTAACAGTCTGGGTGTACGAACCCAGTACACCATACTGTAACCATTGTATGTTAGTAACAGTCTGGGTGTACGAACCCAGTACACCATACTGTAACAATTGTATGTTAGTAACAGTCTAGGTGTACGAACCCAGTACACCATACTGTAACCATTGTATGTTAGTAACAGTCTAGGTGTACGAACCCAGTACACCATACTGTAACCATTGTATGTTAGTAACAGTCTTGGTGTTCGAACCCAGTACACCATACTGTAACCATTGTATGTTAGTAACAGTCTAGGTGTACGAACCCAGTACACCATACTGTAACCATTGTATGTTAGTAACAGTCTAGGTGTACGAACCCAGTACACCATACTGTAACCATTGTATGTTAGTAACAGTCTAGGTGTACGAACCCAGTACACCATACTGTAACAATTGTATGTTAGTAACAGTCTGGGTGTACGAACCCAGTACACCATACTGTAACCATTGTATGTTAGTAACAGTCTGGATGTACGAACCCAGTACACCATACTGTAACCATTGTATGTTAGTAACAGTCTAGGTGTACGAACCCAGTACACCATACTGTGACAATTGTATGTTAGTAGCAGTCTAGGTGTACGAACCCAGTACACCATACTGTAACCATTGTATGTTAGTAACAGTCTAGGTGTACGAACCCAGTACACCATACTGTAACCATTGTATGTTAGTAACAGTCTGGGTGTACGAACCCAGTACACCATACTGTAACCATTGTATGTTAGTAACAGTCTAGGTGTACGAACCCAGTACACCATACTGTAACCATTGTATGTTAGTAACAGTCTAGGTGTACGAACCCAGTACACCATACTGTAACCATTGTATGTTAGTAACAGTCTAGGTGTACGAACCCAGTACACCATACTGTAACCATTGTATGTTAGTAGCAGTCTAGGTGTACGAACCCAGTACACCATACTGTAACCATTGTATGTTAGTAACAGTCCGGGTGTACGAACCCAGTACACCATACTGTAACCATTGTATGTTAGTAACAGTCTTGGTGTTCGAACCCAGTACGCCATACAACACTATAGTCAAAACAAAATTAACAAAGCAAATACGGTTATCCGTATGTTTCTAACATTAAAGTTAATCCAAGAAGCAGCACTTAACAAAATGTCACCGTTACATTGGTTAGCCAGAAGACCAGTATCTGTTTACAATCAATAGAGATCTTTTAACACAGATGACAGCGTCAATTACCAGCTGATGATATATATAGCTTCCTTTCACAATTTCGTTTTCATTTGTAATATTTATTGCGAAATATATCAAAAACCGGAAGCAATCTAAAACGTAGATATATATCACATACTATTATCTAATATCACAGATAAGTGTATTTGCGGGCAAATGGGTCATGAATGCCCGATTGTATATACCCGCCATCGTTAACCGGCCACGCACTGTTCTCTCGCTGTAGTCCCGGGTAAACGCTAGGCTCTCCCTTGACATGGGAGAAGAGGCTATGTGCGCCGTCCGCTATCTCTGGCTCGTTGTACGGCGGCATGCAGAGCCGTACCTTGTCCAAGAGGTGACCAGGCCAAAATGCATTTTGATTCGTTGTACCATGTAACTGCTGGTATCTAATGGCCAAGTGACTGGGGAAAAACAACCAATAATACGTTATACATATCAATTGTATATTTCATTAACAATAAAATGAACATGGTCATTCAGATCCACAGCATTAGATGTCAATGACTGCACACAATTAAGAGGAACAATTATATTTAGCAAACGACATTCTTGAGAAAACATACCGTCTGAGCCGAAATTCGCCAGTCTTAACAATTTTAGAGTTTTCACTTAGATCAAAAAAGAATCTTAGACACATTACTTTGGCACGTGGAATGTTCAACTTGTTCAATAATTCCTAAAGTTCGTGACATATAAGGTACAGTGTAATTAAACCTGTTTAATAAAGTCCAGATGAAATAGCAACTCATATCAGAGATGTGTTACGAAACAATTCACAGCTCTGGTTATTTAGTTCCTTGTAAACAGATCATCTCAATAGATACTACTAGACCACAATATTTTTTCGTATGTGGAGCATATTCAAGTTACTTTGCATCGTAAGTATTGTAAATTCCATCATAGCATTATGTATTTAATGTTACCAGACCGCAAGATCTGATGCTCAAATCAAACGTTGTGACATTATTTTGCGAGTTTTTGAGATATTTACCCAAAACAGCAAACTTACTGATTTTGGCTAATTATTCCCATGGTTACACTTCAAATATACTACAGACAAAACTTTATATAATATTATAATATATTTAACGTTTTAAAGAAGAGGTTGATGACGACGGACGATGTAACAACAGCAAACGTTCACTAAACCGTCAACTATCCAGTGTTACACTGATGGAGAGCATACCAACACCAAACATGGCTACAATCTACACCAACGCCTTCAGGTACTAACCTTCTAAATAAAGGTGATGTAACAATACATACATTTGTAGTTGTTAACGCCCCTACACCTTATGGAGTTATAAGTACCCATAACCATTCAATGATCTGTTACCAGATATTGTCACATAAATGTAATCAATTCCATAGAAACACGGAGTGATTTTAGCTAAAGTGTATCTAAATGGGGGTACATTGCTTAGCATGATCAATCGCTGTCTTCTGAAGATGCCTGGTACAACTCGTGGAGGGCAAACACTTGTTTTCTGTACTAGACATTGTAAAGTTCTGTAAATCTTAATGTACTCATAACAGTACAGTTTACTCATGTTAATTGTGCCGGGAGGTAACAGTAGGGACATTTATTTCTAGAAATAGCCTGCCATCCGATTTGAAAAGTAGCAGAAATTTCCCTTTAACACCTTGATTGGCAGCAGGGATAATGGTGTAAAGACGGATGGCACGATATTTACCACAGAAGTGGACCCAGTTTACAACTAATGGAGGAAGATATGCCTGGCAACGAGAGGTCTGAGGATGGAAAGCTACTGTTCTGTGCGATTCTATTTTATATGCGATGGGAAGGCTCAGGAGGGATATCTTCTGTGAGTTATAAGCCTGATTTAATGGATGCAGGATCAAATTTTCTGTTACAGAAAATACAGAATCAGTGCTTTATCGTAATATAATCCTAATCAGCAAAAATGTATGACATATAACACGAAAAGAATCTAAATAATTAACACGCGCGCATTATCGACAGAAAAAAATATGGAATATATGGAATATAGAGTGGTATGGGGTGGCATTTCATGTTTGGGGACAGAGCGGTACGAGGATGGGATCTGATGATTGGAGACACAGTGGTACGAGGATGGGATTTGATGATTGGAGACAGAGCGGTACGGGGATGGGATTTGATGATTGGAGACAGAGCGGTACGAGGATGGGATCTGATGACTGGAGACAGAGCGGTACGAGGATGGGATCTGATGACTGGAGACAGAGCGGTACGGGGATGGGATTTGATGACTGGAGACAGAGCGGTACGGGGATGGGATTTGATGATTGGAGACAGAGCGGTACGAGGATGGGATCTGATGATTGGAGACACAGCGGTACGAGGATGGGATCTGATGATTGGAGACACAGCGGTACGGGGATGGGATTTGATGATTGGAGACAGAGCGGTACGAGGATGGGATTTGATGATCGGAGACAGAGCGGTACGGGGATGGGATCTGATGATTGGAGACAGAGCGGTACGAGGATGGGATCTGATGATTGGAGACAGAGCGGTACGGGGATGGGATCTGATGATTGGAGACAGAGCGGTACGGGGATGGGATCTGATGATTGGAGACACAGTGGTACGGGGATGGGATTTGATGATCGGTGACAGAGCGGTACGGGGATGGGATCTGATTATTGGAAACACAGCGGTACGAGGATGGGATTTGATGATCGGTGACAGAGCGGTACGAGGATGGGATCTGATGATTGGAGACAGAGCGGTACGAGGATGGGATCTGATGATTGGAGACAGAGCGGTACGGGGATGGGATCTGATGATTGGAGACAGAGCGGTACGAGGATGGGATCTGATGATTGGAGACAGAGCGGTACGAGGATGGGATCTGATGATTGGAGACAGAGCGGTACGAGGATGGGATCTGATGATTGGAGACAGAGCGGTACGGGGATGGGATCTGATGACTGGAGACAGAGCGGTACGAGGATGGGATCTGATGATTGGAGACAGAGCGGTACGAGGATGGGATCTGATGATTGGAGACAGAGCGGTACGGGGATGGGATCTGATGACTGGAGACAGAGCGGTACGAGGATGGGATCTGATGATTGGAGACAGAGCGGTACGGGGATGGGATTTGATGATTGGAGACACAGCGGTACGGGGATGGGATCTGATGATTGGAGACAGAGCGGTACGAGGATGGGATCTGATGATTGGAGACAGAGCGGTACGGGGATGGGATCTGATGATTGGAGACAGAGCGGTACGGGGATGGGATTTGATGATCAGAGACACAGCGGTACGAGGATGGGATTTGATGATCGGTGACAGAGCGGTACGGGGATGGGATCTGATGATTGGAAACACAGCGGTACGAGGATGGGATTTGATGATCGGTGACAGAGCGGTACGAGGATGGGATCTGATTATTGGAGACAGAGCGGTACGAGGATGGGATCTGATGATTGGAGACAGAGCGGTACGGGGATGGGATTTGATGATTGGAGACAGAGCGGTACGGGGATGGGATCTGATGATTGGAGACAGAGCGGTACGAGGATGGGATCTGATGATTGGAGACAGAGCGGTACGGGGATGGGATCTGATGATTGGAGACAGAGCGGTACGGGGATGGGATTTGATGATCAGAGACACAGCGGTACGAGGATGGGATTTGATGATCGGAGACACAGCGGTACGAGGATAGGATTTGATGATTGCAAACATAGCGGTTTCTGGTAGAGGGATGATGATGTGTGATACTGAGATGGTTTGTGGTAGGGAGGATGATGTGTGATACTGGGATGGTTTGTGGTAGAGGGAGAATGATGTGGGATACTGAGATGGTTTGTGGTAGGGAGGATGATGTGTGATACTGAGATGGTTTATGGTAGAGGGAGGATGATGTGTGATACTGAGATGGTTAGTGGTAGGGAGAATGACGTGGGATATTGAGATGGTTTGTGGTAGAGAGAATGATGTGGGATACTGAGATGATTTGTGGTAGGGAGGATGATGTGTGATACTGAGATGGTTTGTGGTAGAGGGAGAATGATGTGTGATACTGAGATGATTTGTGGTAGAGGGAGGATGATGTGGGATACTGAGATGGTTTGTGGTAGGGAGGATGATGTGTGATACTGAGATGGTTTGTGGTAGGGAGGATGATGTGTGATACTGAGATGGTTTGTGGTAGAGGGAGGATGATGTGTGATACTGATATGGTTTGTGGTAGAGGGAGAATGATGTGTGATACTGAGATAGTTTGTGGTAGGGAGGATGATGTGTGATACTGAGATGGTTTGTGGTAGAGGGAGGATGATGTGTGATACTGATATGGTTTGTGGTAGAGGGAGAATGATGTGTGATACTGAGATAGTTTGTGGTAGAGGGAGGATGATGTGTGATACTGAGATGGTTTGTGGTAGGGAGAATGATGTGTGATACTGAGATGGTTTGTGGTAGAGGGAGAATGATGTGTGATACTGAGATGATTTGTGGTAGAGGGAGGATGATGTGGGATACTGAGATGGTTTGTGGTAGGGAGGATGATGTGTGATACTGAGATGGTTTGTGGTAGAGGGAGGATGATGTGTGATACTGAGATGGTTTGTGGTAGAGGGAGGATGATGTGTGATACTGAGATGGTTTGTGGTAGAGGGAGGATGATGTGTGATACTGAGATGGTTTGTGGTAGGGAGAATTGATGTGTGATACTGAGATGGTTTGTGGTAGGGAGGATGATGTGTGATACTGAGATGGTTTGTGGTAGAGGGAGGATGATGTGTGATACTGAGATGGTTTGTGGTAGGGAGGATGATGTGTGATACTGAGATGGTTTGTGGTAGAGGGAGAATGATGTGTGATACTGAGATGGTTTGTGGTAGAGGGAGAATGATGTGTGATACTGAGATGGTTTGTGGTAGAGGGAGGATGATGTGTGATACTGAGATGGTTTGTGGTAGAGGGAGAATGATGTGTGATACTGAGATGGTTTGTGGTAGAGGGAGAATGATGTGGAATAATGAGATGGTTTGTGGTAGGGAGGATGATGTGGGATACTGAGATGGTTTGTGGTAGGGAGAATGATGTGGGATACTGAGATGGTTTGTGGTAGAGAGAATGATGTGGGATATTGAGATGGTTTGTGGTAGAGAGAATGATGTGGGATACTGAGATGGTTTGTGGTAGAGGGAGAATGATGTGTGATACTGAGATGGTTTGTGGTAGAGGGAGGATGATGTGTGATACTGAGATGGTTTGTGGTAGGGAGAATGATGTGGGATACTGAGATGGTTTGTGGTAGGGAGGATGATGTGTGATACTGAGATGGTTTGTGGTAGAGGGAGAATGATGTGTGATACTGGGATGGTTTGTGGTAGAGGGAGAATGATGTGTGATACTGAGATGGTTTGTGGTAGAGGGAGAATGATGTGTGATACTGAGATGGTTTGTGGTAGAGGGAGGATGATGTGTGATACTGAGATGGTTTGTGGTAGAGGGAGAATGATGTGGGATACTGAGATGGTTTGTGGTAGAGGGAGAATGATGTGTGATACTGAGATGGTTTGTGGTAGAGGGGGGGATGATGTGTGATACTGAGATGGTTTGTGGTAGAGGGAGAATGATGTGTGATACTGAGATGGTTTGTAGTAGGGAGAATGATGTGTGATACTGAGATGGTTTTGTGGTCGAGGGAGGGATGATGTGGAATAATGAGATGGTTTGTGGTAGGGGAGGATGATGTGGGATACTGAGATGGTTTGTGGTAGGGAGGAGTGATGTGGGATACTGAGATGGTTTGTGGTAGAGAGAATGATGTGGGATATTGAGATGGTTTGTGTTAGGGAGGATGATGTGGGATACTGAGATGGTTTGTGGTAGAGGGAGAATGATGTGTGATACTGAGATTGTTTGTGGTAGAGGGAGGATGATGTGTGATACTGAGATGGTTTGTGGTAGGGAGAATGATGTGGGATACTGAGATGGTTTGTGGTAGGGAGGATGATGTGTGATACTGAGATTGTTTGTGGTAGGGAGGATGATGTGGAATAATGAGATGGTTTGTGGTAGGGGGAGAATGATGTGTGATACTGAGATGGTTTGTGGTAGGGATGATGATGTGGGATACTGAGATGGTTTGTGGTAGAGGGAGGATGATGTGGGATACTGAGATGGTTTGTGGTAGAGGGAGGATGATGTGTGATACTGAGATGGTTTGTGGTAGAGGGAGAATGATGTGTGATACTGAGATGGTTTGTGGTAGGGATGATGATGTGGGATACTGAGATGGTTTGTGGTAGAGGGAGGATGTGTGATACTGAGATGGTTTGTGGTAGGGAGAATGATGTGTGATACTGAGATGGTTTGTGGTAGAGGGAGGATGATGTGTGATACTGAGATGGTTTGTGGTAGGGAGAATGATGTGGGATACTGAGATGGTTTGTGGTAGAGAGAATGATGTGGGATATTGAGATGGTTTGTGGTAGAGAGAATGATGTGGGATACTGAGATGGTTTGTGGTAGAGGGAGAATGATGTGTGATACTGAGATGGTTTGTGGTAGAGGGAGGATGATGTGTGATACTGAGATGGTTTGTGGTAGGGAGAATGATGTGGGATACTGAGATGGTTTGTGGTAGGGAGGATGATGTGTGATACTGAGATGGTTTGTGGTAGAGGGAGAATGATGTGTGATACTGAGATGGTTTGTGGTAGAGGGAGAATGATGTGTGATACTGAGATGGTTTGTGGTAGAGGGAGGATGATGTGTGATACTGAGATGGTTTGTGGTAGAGGGAGAATGATGTGTGATACTGAGATGGTTTGTGGTAGGGAGGATGATGTGGGATACTGAGATGGTTTGTGGTAGAGGGAGGATGTGTGATACTGAGATGGTTTGTGGTAGGGAGAATGATGTGTGATACTGAGATGGTTTGTGGTAGAGGGAGAATGATGTGTGATACTGGGATGGTTTGTGGTAGAGGGAGAATGATGTGTGATACTGAGATGGTTTGTGGTAGAGGGAGGATGATGTGTGATACTGAGATGGTTTGTGGTAGAGGGAGAATGATGTGTGATACTGAGATGGTTTGTAGTAGGGAGAATGATGTGTGATACTGAGATGGTTTGTGGTAGAGGGAGGATGATGTGGAATAATGAGATGGTTTGTGGTAGGGAGGATGATGTGGGATACTGAGATGGTTTGTGGTAGGGAGAATGATGTGGGATACTGAGATGGTTTGTGGTAGAGAGAATGATGTGGGATATTGAGATGGTTTGTGGTAGAGAGAATGATGTGGGATACTGAGATGGTTTGTGGTAGAGGGAGAATGATGTGTGATACTGAGATGGTTTGTGGTAGAGGGAGGATGATGTGTGATACTGAGATGGTTTGTGGTAGGGAGAATGATGTGGGATACTGAGATGGTTTGTGGTAGGGAGGATGATGTGTGATACTGAGATTGTTTGTGGTAGGGAGGATGATGTGGAATAATGAGATGGTTTGTGGTAGGGGGAGAATGATGTGTGATACTGAGATGGTTTGTGGTAGGGATGATGATGTGTGATACTGAGATGGTTTGTGGTAGAGGGAGGATGATGTGGGATACTGAGATGGTTTGTGGTAGAGGGAGGATGATGTGTGATACTGAGATGGTTTGTGGTAGAGGGAGAATGATGTGTGATACTGAGATGGTTTGTGGTAGGGATGATGATGTGGGATACTGAGATGGTTTGTGGTAGAGGGAGGATGTGTGATACTGAGATGGTTTGTGGTAGGGAGAATGATGTGTGATACTGAGATGGTTTGTGGTAGAGGGAGGATGATGTGTGATACTGAGATGGTTTGTGGTAGGGATGATGATGTGGGATACTGAGATGGTTTGTGGTAGGGAGGATGATGTGGGATACTGAGATTGTTTGTGGTAGGGAGGATGATGTGTGATACTGAGATGGTTTGTGGTAGAGGGAGAATGATGTGTGATACTGAGATGGTTTGTGGTAGAGGGAGGATGATGTGGGATACTGAGATGGTTTGTGGTAGGGAGGATGATGTGTGATACTGAGATGGTTTGTGGTAGAGGGAGAATGATGTGGGTTACTGAGATGGTTTGTGGTAGGGATGATGATGTGGGATACTGAGATGGTTTGTGGTAGGGAGGATGATGTGTGATACTGAGATGGTTTGTGGTAGGGAGGATGATGTGTGATACTGAGATGGTTTGTGGTAGAGGGAGGATGATGTGTGATACTGAGATGGTTTGTGGTAGGAAGGATGATGTGTGATACTGAGATGGTTTGTGGTAGAGGGAGAATGATGTGTGATACTGAGATGGTTTGTGGTAGAGGGAGAATGATGTGTGATACTGAGATGGTTTGTGGTAGAGGGAGGATGATGTGTGATACTGAGATGGTTTGTGGTAGAGGGAGAATGATGTGGGTTACTGAGATGGTTTGTGGTAGGGATGATGATGTGGGATACTGAGATGGTTTGTGGTAGGGAGAATGATGTGTGATACTGAGATGGTTTGTGGTAGGGAGGATGATGTCGGATACTGAGATGGTTTGTGGTAGGGAGGATGATGTGGAATAATGAGATGGTTTGTGGTAGGGGGAGAATGATGTCGGATACTGAGATGGTTTGTGGTAGGGAGGATGATGTGTGATACTGAGATGGTTTGTGGTAGGGAGGATGATGTGATACTGAGATGGTTTGTGGTAGAGGGAGGATGATGTGGGATACTGAGATGGTTTGTGGTAGGGAGGATGATGTGTGATACTGAGATGGTTTGTGGTAGGGAGGATGATGTGTGATACTGAGATGGTTTGTGGTAGAGGGAGAATGATGTGTGATACTGAGATGGTTTGTAGTAGAGGGATGATGATGTGTGATACTGAGATGGTTTGTGGTAGAGGGATGATGATGTGTGATACTGAGATGGTTTGTGGTAGAGGGAGGATGATGTGTGATACTGAGATGGTTTGTGGTAGAGGGAGGATGATGTGTGATACTGAGATGGTTTGTGGTAGAGGGAGAATGATGTGTGATACTGAGATGGTTTGTGGTAGGGAGGATGATGTGGGTTACTGAGATGGTTTGTGGTAGGGAGGATGATGTGGGTTACTGAGATGGTTTGTGGTAGAGGGAGGATGATGTGTGATACTGAGATGGTTTGTGGTAGAGGGAGGATGATGTGTGATACTGAGATGGTTTGTGGTAGAGGGAATGATGTGTGATACTGAGATGGTTTGTGGTAGAGGGAGGATGATGTGTGATACTGAGATGGTTTGTGGTAGAGGGAGGATGATGTGTGATACTGAGATGGTTTGTGGTAGGGAGGATGATGTGTGATACTGAGATGGTTTGTGGTAGAGGGAGGATGATGTGGGATACTGAGATGGTTTGTGGTAGAGGGAGGATGATGTGCGATACTGAGATGGTTTGTGGTAGAGGGAGGATGAAGTGAAAGTATCAGTGATGAAAACAAACTAGCATGGTAATGAAAATGTAAGTAATGTGGAAAAGAAAAAGTTCATCCACCCAAATAAGTTTAAAAAAAATGTATTGGCAATGATTCTTACCAGAACGGTGCAGAAACAAGGGATCACTATATTTACAGCAAGCAAATAATTATTATAAAGATGGAAGTCATGAGTAGCTCTTATTTATTACCAAATAACAGTTGAACTCTCAGCAAGGGATGCAGCTCAAGGACATACTTACTCAATTCAGAAATTGAGCAAAGATTTTGACATGCTGCCATTAGAATAGTAAATGTCCTTAATGAACCAATATATTTGATATTTTCTTCCACTGAGTATGGCTTCACTTGCTTGTCGCACTCAAGAGTGCAATATGTAGCAGAAACGTCTCTGTTTATAGAATGATTATTCTAGATCTGTGTAATAAATCATTACCTTGTGAGTTTGTCATACTCCTCAAATGTCATCCAGCAGTCGACACGTCGCCTGATGACGGCTTTGCCTGTGGACAGATTCTCCTTGGTGCCAGTGGCTGCCACTGATGAACGTTGGGGATACTTGTGACGACTGTCGATTAGAAGCTTACCACTACGTGATCTACGAACTTTATCTTTGTGCTTGACCTCTATTGGTGTGCGGGGTCGCTTTGGTGGGTCTGCATGATGGCTGGACAAAAGAGGTGCACCTGGAGTCTTGACACGTCGCTCTATGGACACTCTAGGGTGGTCAGGAGGGTGTAACAACACTGAAATCACACAAGGATACAAACAATGATCAATGATACAAAGTTGTTATACCCTAACTTCAACAGGATATCATTTTTACATGATCATATGTATAGAGAATCATTGCTGACAATATAAGTAACAGGACATACTGGATACACAGACACCATCTGACGAGCTGGTTTTGTCTGACCTGGAGGGAGACAGACCAATGGTAATTTTGTTTGACGTTTACTGTAGGCATTAGTATTGGATTGCTGAGTTTTTTTTCTAGGTATTATGGTGTTCTAGGGTGCAATGCTTTACTGATGTCCCTTCAGCATGTCACATACTTCTCACTCACTAGTGTTGTTAGAGGTTACATTCCTTCCTCTTCCATTCATTTACACCAGATTTGTCCTTTTAAATCTCAGTTAAGATGATGATCCTTCATTCTCCTTAAAGTACCTACCTCTCTCCAGTAGATTTTTACTTAGAGGAGTGTTTTGGACCCTAAAGTACCTACCTCTCTCCAGTAGATTTTTACTGAGAGGAGTGTCCTGGACAATAAAGTACCTACCTCTCTCGAGTAGATTTTTACTAAGAGGAGTGTCCTGGACAATAAAGTACCTACCTCTCTCGAGTAGATTTTTATTGAGAGGAGTGTTTTGGACCCTAAAGTACCTACCTCTCTCGAGTAGATTTTTACTAAGAGGAGTGTCCTGGACAATAAAGTACCTACTTCTCTCCAGTAGATTTTTATTGAGAGGAGTGTTTTGGACCCTAAAGTACCTACCTCTCTCCAGTAGATTTTTACTGAGAGGAGTGTCCTGGACAATAAAGTACCTACTTCTCTCCAGTAGATTTTTATTGAGAGGAGTGTTTTGGACCCTAAAGTACCTACCTCTCTCCAGTAGATTTTTATTGAGAGGAGTGTCCTGGACAATAAAGTACCTACTTCTCTCCAGTAGATTTTTATTGAGAGGAGTGTTTTGGACCCTAAAGTACCTACCTCTCTCCAGTAGATTTTTACTTAGAGGAGTGTCCTGGACAATAAAGTACCTACCTCTCTCCAGTAGATTTTTACTGAGAGGAGTGTCCTGGACAATAAAGTACCTACCTCTCTTCAGTAGATTTTTATTGAGAGGAGTGTTTTGGACCCTAAAGTACCTACCTCTCTCCAGTAGATTTTTATTGAGAGGAGTGTTCTGGACCCTAAAGTACCTACCTCTCTCGAGTAGATTTTTATTGAGAGGAGTGTTTTGGACCCTAAAGTACCTACCTCTCTCCAGTAGATTTTTATTGAGAGGAGTGTTTTGGACAATAAAGTATCTACCTCTCTCCAGTAGATTTTTATTGAGAGGAGTGTTCTGGACCCTAAAGTACCTACCTCTCTCCAGTAGATTTTTACTGAGAGGAGTGTTTTGGACCCTAAAGTACCTACCTCTCTCCAGTAGATTTTTACTTAGAGGAGTGTCCTGGACAATAAAGTACCTACCTCTCTCCAGTAGATTTTTACTGAGAGGAGTGTCCTGGACAATAAAGTACCTACCTCTCTCCAGTAGATTTTTACTGAGAGGAGTGTTTTGGACCCTAAAGTACCTACCTCTCTCCAGTAGATTTTTACTGAGAGTAGTGTTCTGGACTTTACACATTCGTGTGATCTCATAATACTCCTTAAGCTTGAGCTGTCTGTACTTGTCAATCATAGAGGCAGTTTCTCCCTGTAGTGTTGACTTCATGCAGTGGTTATCGATGGCCCGATCCCCAACCTTGATGATACCTGGTGTAGTGTCTTCCTGGACCTTCTTCGGAGACTGTCAACACAAACATAACAATATAGGATCCGTAGTTTTTTTGTTTTGTTTTTGTTTTGCCTGACAAAACAAAAAATAGATAAGTACTGTACAGTGGTCTGTCAAACTCATGGTATAAATGATATATGTCGGTAGAGACTTTGTGTTCCAACATTTTTCTGCTGTATACAGTCCTCTGTAAGTCATTTTCCTGTTAAAATTCTCCACTCATATAAAGACAATGTTATATATATACTTTGCAGGTCCTTTCATGGTGCTAGAACATTTTGAAATAGTTCCCAAAAGTCATTTCATTCAAAGGCTCCTGATGTAAAATCCAGGAAATATAGCGCTGCTGTTTTAAATTTTATACAAAAAAAGGAAAGCAAATCTATGGTGAATGTATTCTGTTTGTACACAAAATTGTGATATTTGGTAGTAAATGGGGAGACAACTCCAAGATAAAAATAAAGTAAAACAAACAAGAACTTTTTCTTCACTACATGACCTTTTTGTACGATTGTGACACTCACATTGGAGTACAGAATATTCTCTTGCTTATTTCAAATGAATCATTCAAATACAAATGTACATGTTATAAACTTTAAGATTGAAATGTGTGATTAAAATAATAGCAATGAATATCTAAGGAATAAGATTAAATTATTATCCATGTTTTTCTCTACCACCATGCACCAGGAGTTGATCACACGTCTAACACATGTCCATCACCTAGGTGCTATTGATGTGATAATTGTCTCTAGTATCACTGCTCTCTCAACTGCGTATACAGTCCCTGTACCACCACCACTACCAATTCCAACAATAAAACGTCAGAAACCTAACTACTTCGTACAAATAACATGTTTTTATCGTTGGTTAATATAATTTTACAAAGATTAGACTGTTAGATTTATAATTTACATTGATATGATGGTCAAAATACACCTTTTATCTGATAACACTCAATAAATCCCACAATACATTAGTATATTATATATATTTGATACCCTAGAACACCATAATACCTAGAACAAAAAACTCAGCAATCCAATACTAATGCCTACAGTAAACGTGGAACAAAATTACCATTGGTCTGTCCCCCTCCAGGTCAGACAAAACCAGCTCGTCAGATGGTGTCTGTATATCCAGTATGTCCTGACAATATGACATATTTCACCACAGATTCTACACATGTTACAGAGAAAACCTTCACAGCTTTATATCACCTCAACACATTCAACTACTGTACCAGTATGTTCTTCTTTAAACAGGGACACTTACACTTTCGTAAATTTATGAGAATTGTTTCACAAAATATGAAATTTTATTTCATTCCATATATATTTCATTATTTTCCACCAATGTAATGCCATTATAGTATAGGTGAATTTTACATAACACATCCATGCCAGCGATTTTTTATCAACTATACTATGCTGATATTATCATGTCTGACCTACCATTTTGTGTGTGTGGCTGGACCCCTTCAGGGCCTCCCTGTCGCGTTTTCGTAAATCCACCATAGCTTCGTCAGACTTGAGCACCATCTGTTCTGGACGCGTGTCAATCTCTGGAGGATGTAGGTACTGAGGGGTGCTACTCCGACTCAGAGTATGGACAGTACGACTACTGCCCTGAGCGCTCTCCTTACCGGAGTCCATCCTTTTCTTACCTCCATCCATCTCACCCTCTACTGTAGTGGTTTGACCCTCTACTCGGGATTGGTCAGTTCCAACTGAACCCTGACCAGCTGACTTTGCAGACTTTTGAGCAGATCGTGCACTGGACTTAGCAGACTTATGCCCAGACAATACTGTGACTTTGGTTAGGTCAGAGACTTCCCTATCTGGACCAGATTCTAATCCCGGCTGGGGTGAACCTAATACAGTCACAACAGAAGAATGATTTAAAAGATCATTAAACTATGATCTTGGTGAATAAATCTAAAGTCTGAAGTCAGAAACGATATCAAACTTATAGGGATCATTTAAATGTCATATATACGGAATGAATGATATTTATTGTTTTTGCCCAATTTTGCCCATGCCAATCAAAGGGTTCATGGTTGTATTTCAGCTACTACCCTTAGGCTCTTAATCAGTAAACATCTAAATCAAAATTTAAAAATCTATGATAAGAAAAGACACGTACCAGCATGGGAACCAGATCCTTTAGATGATAGAGATGTTGTTTCCCGTGATAATTCCTTGCGCCTGTTCTCACGACGTTCTCTATGCCAGTTGTCCAGTCCTCGAGCCAACTCCTTATAATCCAGTTCCTCATCAAAATCTGCATCCAGGCATAAAATGAGGTCCTCCAGCAAGGGCTCAGACAATGGAACTTTGGACTGTTAGCAAATAAAGAACCATAATAAACTTAAAAATCAGAATTGTTTTAGGAATACCTCTGAAGAGGTTGACTGTTTTTAAGCATGAAAATATTCTCAATGATTCAAGAAAATCTGCTGAATGTGCACAATGACCAAATCTATGAACAGAGGCTTAGATAACAACTAGCTTATATAATTAGATAATAATCATGCAAAAAACTTGAAACTTCAGATTTTTATAGATGACACTTATATTACAGAAAAATTACTAGTCATGATAACTATCATCTTGGAGGGTTTGTATGGCTGTAGCCTGGAAAACCTTTGTTTTTATCCTGTCTTCTTAGGGGCTTGAAATAGTCATCTCTCAAAAACAGGCCAAAGAACGAGTAAGGTGAATGTACATGTATATATACTTTCCACTTTTATGTAGGCTGTGTGCAACAAGAATTGACACAGAGCATTTTAAAAAGGAAAGCAAGTTTTGTTTTTGGTGAATTAGAATTAAATTTTACATACTTGTCGAATAGATTTCCTGAACTCATCTCGAGACAATTTCCAGTTTTTGTCCTTGTCTGTTTGTGTAAACAAATCTATCAGTCTCATTTTGTTCCGTTTAAGAAACAAATCCAATATACGGATACCCAAGGGAGACGGAACCTTGACACTTGGAACACTTTTTATTTCCCCACTGATTGGGGTCTCTGGAGGAGGGGGCATCTCCACTTCTTTGGGCATCCTCTCCTGCTCCATACGCCGCAGAACACGCTTCTCCAAAGCAGTTTTCTTTGGCTTATTTCTCAACCAATCTTCACTAAGGCCCATATTTTC
This sequence comes from Pecten maximus, assembly GCF_902652985.1. Classification (NCBI taxonomy): domain Eukaryota; kingdom Metazoa; phylum Mollusca; class Bivalvia; order Pectinida; family Pectinidae; genus Pecten; species Pecten maximus. The sequence goes on from NC_047021.1 coordinate 11,551,947, forward strand.
TATGTTATTTCGAAACTTCTGTCTTTCTTGAATCCATTTTTTGTATTGGAATTCTTTATCCTTTTCAATTTCTTTCTGTATTTCTTCTGCATCATATTCAGGTTTATCTACCAAAGGTTCTGGAGGCTTCACACTTGTGTTGATACAAAGTGGGGCAGGTTTTGGTTTTTGGTTTAAATAACAACCAAGTCGGTGTCTCATCTTTGTTTCCATTGGAGGAGCAACTATTACCCTCTTCCGGCTCAGTGGGCCACCAAATATCTTCACAGCAGCCTTGTAATGCTTGATATGAGGCAAGTCTCTGTGTTTGAACAAACTCATACGCTCATCCTCGGGGATGTGGTCCAGGTTGTACTCATCAAACAACCGGTCAAGGGGGAAGCTCATGTCCGAGTCCATGGCGTCAACTGGCCCACCTCTATGTGGTGGCATGATGCTTTTCTTTTAATTGATAAAGTGTACAAAAGAATCGTTTTCCTTGCTTCCAAGACCTAATAGTACAAACAGTACATCTGGGTAACTGGACCTGTAAAACAAGTTAGTTTCAAATTGTTGTAAATAATCACACGGGTTCAACATTCTATCAATATTAAGAATACATGAATAATCCATATAAAATACCCTGTACATAATTGTAAGAGTGGAAAAAAAGCCCGCCTAGATCGGGTTCGAAGCCGGGACCTCCGAACACTAGCCGGATGCTCTACTGATTGAGCTACAGTTGAGTGTAGACTAAAGGTTACACCCAAGTGCACTCCGAGTGCACTCCATTTGGACTTGGAGTGCACTCCGTTTGGACTCCAGGTAAACTTGGAGTGCACTCCAAGTGGACTCCGAGTCTACCTGGAGTCCTATAAGACACCATGCCTATACCCCAGTTCTATAATCAGACTATATCATATATACATGTATTAATACTTTGATGCTTTTAATATAATTTACATATAAATAAATAGATTTTTACAAATTACTTTTGTTCTCTTAATATTACTATTAACATTCGTTTAGTCTACTCGGAATATTTATTTTATTGTTAATACATGGTAATAATGCCTACATGTTAAATTTATATTTATTAAGATCCATAAAAGACAGTTATACAATTTATGCTATAATCAGGTTTCTATGAAAGTTAATTGCTTATTATTTCATATTTTATTAAGATGTAAGTGAATTGTATTTCATTCTGTTAAGGAATTGAAAATTATTTTAATTGGAATATTTATTACTGTACATATATCATGACTTTAAAGGAAGTTTAGATAATGTATCTATATTATGTTATTGATTATTCAAAATATTGAAGGTTTACAGTATTTAATGAATTATGTGTTTTTTTAATAAGACATTCTCTACATATATGTACTCAGTTCTGGCAAGTAATTATAAAATAAACATAATCATTTTAGTTTATATAGGTTATATATTTAAATGTATCATTAGAAAAATATACATTTACAACTACATATTTATGAGCATTACCTGGTTAAATTAATGTTCTTACATAATGTAACACAAGTATGTAGTTCTTGACTACCCATAATGAATGAAAGTATATGTTTAATTGCTATTATTATTGGTCATGCATGACAAACTATGGCCTGACACACCTGAGACCTGTGCCAGGTGAGTTTTAGGAGCCAGCTACAGGTACTGTCCTGGTTTCACAGAAATACCTATGTCAATTTTGTCACTGTTAGCCATGGCTTCAAATGATGAAGCTGTGCAAAGCAGGGTGTGTTATAACCTCAGGCCAATTAACAGAACAGTAAGATTATCTCCTGACTTGAAGGAAAGGATTGTAGCTCTACATCTGAGAGGCCTTAATCAGACCAAAATTACATGTATAAATGAAATACCAGTGTAATTAAGGTGGAAATGTAACGATAAGCTGTAAAACCATTAACAAATTGGTTAACAGGTTTAAGAAGACCAACTCTATTGAAATGAAGTCATTCTATACTGAAATTAGAAAGTAAAAATAAGCTGTTTCTTATTACCAGAGACTTGTATATGTGATATACAAGTCTCTGTTATTACATTGTAACCTGTCTAAACCGTAAGTCATTGAGACCAAACGTATTGGCCGGTTTATGCAGGTGTCCGGTATGTAGAGGTACAATGTTGAATGACATAAGTTCAGAAAAAATTAATGCAAATCAAATTAAGAAATGATGCAGTTCTTATCTTGTTATATTCAAAAATATAAAGACATTGCTTTAAAAAATTAATTGTAAAGAAAAAGATTAATGTAAAAAAAAAAAAATCAGTGTAATTCCAAATGGTATAATGAATGTAAATTCACCATTTCCCAAAACCAACCTATAGCCTTATACCCGTAATTAGTACACATTGTTCTCGTCCAGGAAATAAGATTATAGAGCCTGAGGTACAATTTGCCTCAGGGAAGTTGGACACGGCAACCTATGTACCATTTACCTGTAAAACTGACCTGTTGGAACTTCATCGTTTTCTATTCCCATTCAGTCAATATCTATCATGATATGTGTCACTCATACATTTTATGTAACAGATACAGGTCATGAATGTACAATGGTTGTTCAAGCCAATTATAAAATCATAAATTTAAATGTTCAAACTTTAAAAAAAATAACATGAGGCCAGCTGCAGTTGGTGTATGGAATGTTTGATAAGTATTTACTTAACTCAAACATGAGAATTATATTAATCTATGTTGATTTACATATTGACTTCTAATACTCTATACATACTTCCATTATAATATCAAAGACATAAAGTAATAGTACCAGTTTGAATTTTTTTTTTTTCAAATATTTTTTTTTTATAATAATGACTTATAACTGTTTTGATAATACTGTAATAGGAATGGACAATCATATCATTTCAAAAGTGACAGATATCGACCGTCACAAGTCTGTACCTATATTCTATATGACCTTGGTATAGGTCAGCCTGAGTTTCCTCTAGCCCTGACACCATACCAGACATGGTGTCAGGGCTAGAGGAAACTCGGGCTAGGTAAAGGTAAGGTGTGATGACCAGTTTCCATCTAACAATTAAGGGGGTCTTTATCTAGTTAGATGACCATGTGTACACCTGTCCAGATCTTCACACCTTATAAGGTAAATTGGAGGAAGGGGTCATTATTGGGGTCAGTGTAAGTCTGTCTTTTCTCCACACCCCTGTAATCATGATATACAGGTAAATATTGACCTGGAAGATGGGGGGGGGGGGGGGGGGGGGGGGGGGGGGGGGGGGATTGTATCATATATAACTGTTAAAAGAACTCCATTTATGACCAGGATTTAATGAGGCAGGTATAACAAAACTAAGTTGGTTTACCAAATGGAAATGTTTGATCTTAAAGTTTAAACTGTAAATCAATATTAGACATTGGATCCGGAATATGCTATCAAGGTGATAAAAAAAATTCGTTTGTATTGTATGTTAAGATAAATTTAAACTGTTGGAAGAAAAGTATTTGAAATATTAAAAACAGTAGTACTTCGAGTACAAGATATTTCCAGTACACAATCAAACTCTACATTTTGAGAGACCACAAACAACTTGCCAAATATGTTTTGTTTATTACCAATTTCTATTAATTTACGTGGCTTGTTAAAACTCTTCAAATCAAAGGAATGCTATCATACATTTTTCAACGAAGTGCCAGATCTATTCATTTTATATAGGGTTTACTAATAGAAAAAATGTATTATAATAGATATTGTTAGTTAACCAACTAAAAATGAACCAACAAAATAATAAGATGATATATACAAAGATAAAACAGTAACACATATCTTATTGTAACATGCTTAAAGAGTCTAAATGTATAAGAGTATACATCTACATGTATCTATAAACATTGTGTATATATAGGCCTGATAGGACTCCAGGTAAACTTGGAGTGCACTCCGAGTGCACTCCAAGTTTACCTGGAGTCCAAACGGAGTGCACTCCAAGTCCAAACGGAGTGCACTCGGAGTGCACTTTGTGTAACCTTTAGTCTACACTCAACTGTACCTGGTCGTCAATGATCGACCCGGTCCAGTTCCGCTACACTCTTCCCTCCCTTATATTTTAAATGTTAACTGTACTTAGTACACATAAAGGTCTAGCCCGAGATTTCTCTGGCCCTGTCACCATGTCTGGCCCCTACACTAGACATGATGACAGGGCCAGAGAAAACTCGGGCTAATAAAGGTCCATATGTGTGATTCTATAAAAGTTATAACTGCAGTAGCCATACCAGTTCAACATGACACTGACAACATTTTATAATGTAGACCTCTCTGATCTGTTACTGGATAAAATATTTCACAACAACTTAAAAATACTGATCTGCTGATGTGTCCGACTCCCTACTGTAAGAATCACATCCTGTCAACCATTTATACATCGAATGGGAATGATAAAGATTACTATCATATAAACATACAATAGATATTCACATAACATTTAATATGTCCATTATTGATATAAAAATCATCTCACGCAGTCTGTCCTGTTAATACCTTTTAAATCCGTGCATTTCATCCAAGGCCAAGTTTCGGTCCATACGCCGCCATCTTTGTTGCTCCATAAACAACTCAGTGGCGCCACCTATGATTAAATTAAGGGACGTGATCCTGTATGTTTTGTGCAACTAGGTCTCACACAAATAATTATTTCACTATATGATATTACCAATGAATCCATCCCCTCAACCGCTCATTTGAAGTTCAAATGGTGTGAAATCTATAATATGAATGAAGGCACAGCCTTAGAAGAGCGCAGCTATGACAGTAATCACTCACCGTTAATCGTTAAAGTTTATGAACATGTAACTTACGTGTATACTACCACATTTTCAGAACTTCAGACTTATTTCTTTTTTTTGGGGGGGGGGGGGGGGGGGGGGTTAACTTAAAAGAATGACACACAAACAAATCTAAACATGTAAACACATTGTAACATAAACTATGTATTACATCTGTACATATATACATATATCAGCAGGAATTCTTATTGTTTGTCCTGATGTGACTCTCATTGTCTTAATTACTTTTCATTGTCGGATTCCAAATGATCGTACATATTATATCCGTGATGACATGTGCACTGAATAATGACATCAGTATTCTACTGCCATATTTCATATGCTACTAAAAACGTAAAAGGACAGACAATACAACAAGATTCTCATGATATATATTGACTCCACGAGGGATTGAACCCGCGACCCTCTGCTTACTGGTCCGTCGCTCTACCGAATAAGCTTAAGGGAAAATTTCCCCACTTGAAATCACTATGTACACTATTTACAATTAAAACCTGCCTCACTATTCCTCACTTTTCAAACGTGTTTGCCCCGAACACACATTAACCCAGGTTTTATCCCCGACGAATCCTCTCATTTCCCTAGGCCTATAGCTTGCACTTGGAGTGGTCAACCGATGTAACAGAAAAGCAAGTAGTGTGCCTCCATCGGGATCGAGCCCGCGACCTCTGGATGGCTTAAATGGTCAGCTGCTTTACTGACTGAGCTAAAGGAAGCTAGAAGGCAATCGTATCAATAAACTAGTTGCAATTAAAACTTGCGAGGTATATCTATATCATCTTTTATTTCATGCATCTGTTGGGTTTGGGTTTTGTTTTTAGGTTAAAGCATGTATATCTAAGTCCGTGGTTGAAGTAACAAGAAGCAAAATCACTCGCTTATACTATTATTTGAGATATATTATAAGCATCCAGGTTTTTAATCTGAAGTGAGTGCATATTGGACAAATCATGAAATTGTATTAATATAAAACTAGTTTTGATGAAATTTCATGATAAAAAAATGAAGCAACTACTGCAGTTAATACAATCTATACCCAGAGACCTGCTATACCCACTTTGAAAATACAGAAGTTATTCGTTTCCCGTAAAATATCACATATTTTACAGAAATCTGGACGACGAAAAACTCGTAAAATATATGCGCGGAGAATTGACGTTGACTTCTTATGACGCTTGACGACAATACAACACCATTCTGAATGGGTAATATTTCAGGGTTTTCGGTAGACTGGATTACCTGCCTTAGTACCATTTCTCTCCGCTACGCTGCGCTCATGACTACTACTGTGTTTTCGAAGCGAAGCCTAGCGGAGAGTAGAAAACTACGGCAGGTAATCCAGTCTAGGTTTTCGGTTGTTACCTGGAAAGTTGTGCATAAAATGATGTTATCTAATGATAATACAATTAAAAACTGTTCTATATAATGCACATATGCAGGAAAATAACCTCTTATTCTACTCTCGCATCCAATTTGATCAGCACGGAAATTGGGAGGGTTCCGATTTAGGCAGAGACCTATATACTAGGGTAGTATATAGGTCTCTGGATTTAGGTAACCAACGAAATATCTCAAGCCAATCTAATTCGCAAAATGCATTTACCTCGTCCGTAAAAAGAAAAATAGAAATGGTAACTTTTAAATGAATCAGGCCTTTGACATGGGTTGTGTGGATATTTCAAGAATTAAGTAATTTGAACTAACTTTCAGTTATTTGTTTCGACGAGAGAGAAATCTTTCAGATCTCGTCGTGTAGGGAACGAGATTTCAAACATGGCTGCCTCTACTGGAGGCGCGCGACTTTTCCCGCGGGACACGATTTCAAAGTTGAAGGGGTTATAGAATTGATTGAAAATATAGCTTATACACGTGTTGTCTGAAAGAGAGCTTCGCTCTCGCGCCCTTCGGGCGCGATGAGCTGCGCTCTTATCAAGATCAAATTTGAATATTTTCCTACCAGAAAGATAATGTCATAGGATAGGTTTAATAGCATATACATGTAAGAGCACCAGTACTTGGAAGACAGTAACCCCGATAAGCTAAGTCCAAGACTTACATGACATTATATTAGTCTATAATCGGTCTTGGACTTATAAACGTGCTAAGCACATATGAGTGGACATGGGAACCCCCACCTGGAGAATTCCCGCCTTTTTACAATAGAAATCCTACGTCTTTCTATTAGTACCAGGAGTGTATATTTTTTTATTTTCAAAATCCCAAGACCCTACTCTTTATCCTCGTATATAGAAAGCACCAATTGCGTGTGTTATTTACTCCGGAAATAGCTACAAACCTAATTTTAAGAAACACATTTTCTATAGGGACATGGTTCAGCTGAGTTATTTTTAACTGGTGTTAGTGATACCGGTCAGTGGGTTTCTACACTGTCACCTTTCTTGTATAGTACACTATTCATATATATGCCACTGGCCATCCATCAGATAGATCACCATCATGTGTACGTCATCCATCAGATAGATTACCGTCGCGTGCACGTCATCCATCAGGTAGGTTACCGTCGTCTGTACGTCATCCATCAGATAGATTACCGTCGCGTGTACACCATCCATTAGGTAGATTACCGTCCCGTGTACGTCATTCGTCAGGTAGGTTACCGTCGTGTGTACGTTCATCCGTCAGGTAGATTACCGTCCCATGTACGTCATCCGTCAGGTAGGTTACCGTCGTGTTTACGTCATCCGTCAGGTAGGTTACCGTCGTGTGTACGTCATCCATCAGGTAGGGTACCGTCGTGTGTACGTCATCCATTAGGTAGATTACCGTCCCATGTACGTCATCTGCCAGGTAGGTTACCGTCGTGTGTACGTCATCCGTCAGGTAGGGTACCGTCGTGTGTACGTCATCCGTCAGGTAGGTTACCGTCGTGTGTACGTCATCCATCAGATAAATTACCGTCCCGTGTACGTCATCCGTCAGGTAGGTTACCGTCGTGTGTACGTCATCCGTCAGGTAGGTTACCGTCGTGTGTACGTCATCCAGCAGGTAGGTTACCGTCGTGTGTACGTCATCCGTCAGGTAGGTTACCGTCGTGTGTACGTCATCCATCAGATAAATTACCGTCCCGTGTACGTCATCCGTCAGGTAGGTTACCGTCGTGTGTACGTCATCCGTCAGGTAGGTTACCGTCGTGTGTACGTCATCCAGCAGGTAGGTTACCGTCGTGTGTACGTCATCCGTCAGGTAGGTTACCGTCGTGTGTACGTCATCCATCAGATAGATTACCGTCGTGTGTACGTCATCCGTCAGGTAGGGTACCGTCGTGTGTACGCCATCTACTTTTGTTGGATATATTATGCCTCTGTTCGACTTTGTCGGGGACATGCTGTTTTTACTCTATTCCGTCCGCACTCTCACTCCTCAGTCAGAGTCAGACTATAGGACGTTTTCCCCACTCTTCAGTATTAAACCTCATTGCGCATGTACTTTGTTTAAACAGAAAATCCGGTTTTTTGCACCCTATACAAGTCCTAAGACGATCTCGGATTTTTTTTCCATTTCAAACAATCAGAAAGCCGCATTCTGCGTACAAGCAAACCAGAAGTAACTTTACCGATTGTAATACATGTATGTCAAAAGCAAGACCCATGGATAGCAGAGACATATGTCTCAGATGGATAACCATGATTAATATTTTTGTAACAGAGCGCAGGAATTATATAAATTTAAATCACTGCCTCCGCTAGGGATCGAACTCGGGACCTCTGGCTCTAGTCTTGCGCTCAACCAATCGAGCTAAAGAGAAGATCTCTCTAGCCGAGCGGTATATTGCGGCTAGTATTTACCAGGGTTACATATATACTCCCCCTCCAGGAAAGAACTCGTCCTCGAGTTTCCGGGGGTAACAGCGATGCTTTCGCAAGCAGCGATGAGTATCATGCCCGAATCCCTACATGGACGCCAATGTAACTGAGCGCATGATTAATTTGATTTATAAATCATTGCCTCCACTAGGGATCGAACCCAGGACCTCTGGCTTACTAGTCTTATGCTCAACCGATCGACCGATCGAGCTAAAGAGACGCTCGGCTAGAGAGATTTTACCAGGGTTACATTTTAAAGGAAATGATCAAGTTACTTCTGATCCAAAGCACCAGAATAGTGACTGATTGATTCTACAATGTATGCTTGTAAATTTTGTATCACTGGATTTTCTGTGAACCTTAAATGCTGGCTTTTTTTTTTTTTTTTTTAAAGCATGATGGTCGAGCGGTCGAGCAGATCAATCAGTTCATAAATACAATTTTTATTGAGTTATATTTATTAATTAGCCCTCTTTGTCCGAAATGGCACCTTTTTAATATCTAGCCTAAGTGAGTACAGACGACGTTCCACTTCTCTGGTATTTTGTATGATCTGATATTCCTGGTATGTTGATAGATGTTTTAGCTAAATAGTGTTGTATCTCGCCCTGTCGCTGTATAAAGTGTTAGTCCTTGGCGTACTGCCGCGTTAGACGTTTACACCGCATGCCCTACTCACTGTGAGACGCGATAGCGTTAATCAAATTACGGTATATGCCCACAGCCGTCTGACAAGTAGGCCTAGTGTGTGTGTGTGTACATGTGTGTATAACGAACGAGTAGGCCCAGCTCCCATCAAACATGCCGCTGTCCCGGTTAGGATACTGGAAAATTCGAGGGGTAAGCATTTCCTGCAATTGTGCCATAATGTCACTATGTCATACTGTAGACGGACTTTTATATTTTAAATAGTTTGTTTTTTGTGATGCCAAGCTTTCAAGTAACCACGTGTCCTGTACGTATATACCTCGCCTGTACCACTGTAGTTCGTACGTCACACGTGTACGTGGGGCCGATACAGATATAGAGAGTTTTTTCCCGTTAAATAAATGAATTAAATAAATTTCGGTAGCTTGTACGCACCTTGCGCTTGTATCAAACACGATGACGACAGGTACGAGAGGTGGTTTAAGGTGCTTTGTGTACACTTGTGCCGAGATACCAGGTAAATTAGATAAATTTGAGAAATAACCAAACGGTTTTGTAATCAATGTTGAAGTCTGAACCCCTCTATAAATGTGATACATTTGATAGTTACACAGACATTAAACACAGATATTTCAATATAAAACTATTAGAATTAAATAAAATGGCCAGAAACATATAACAATACATGTTTCTGAAATGACCTAGATAATAATTGGTAGATAATCATCAACTACAGTTGAGTGTAGACTAAAGGTTACACAAAGCACAGGTGCCTGACTCGTTTTATAAACAAATAACATATAAGAGTACATATAAATTAGATTATATGTACTCTTATATGTTATTATTTTATAAAATGAGTTGGGCACCTGTGCACAAAGTGCACTCTGAGTGCACTCCGTTTGGACTCCAGGTAAACTTGGAGTGCACCCCCGCACTCCGAGTGCACTCCAAGTTTACCTGGAGTCCTATCAGGCTCCAATTCTACCTGGGTCCACATGTATCACATGTGTTACTGTTTTATCTTTGTATATATCATATTATTTTGTTGGTTCATTTTTACTTGTTTAACAAACAATGCATCTAATATAATTGATTTTTTTTATTATAAAACCCTATATAAGTGACTGAATAGATCTGGCACTTTGTTGAAAAATGTATGATAGCATTCCGTTGATTTGAAGAGTTTTAACAAGCCACTTAAATGAATAGAAATTGGGAATAAATAAAAATGTATTTGGCAAGTTGTTTGTGGTCTCTCCAAATGTAGGAGATAATTACAGGTAAGGCTATAGACTGCTTCATAAAACTTCACACTTTAATGAGTATGTCATCGTGATCTATTTCTATTGGGTTATTTCTGTAACAAAATAAGTGCTATTATGTAATGATTCTAACTTTTTAATTGGAATAATATTTGAATAGTTATGATTTGATAATAATCTAATTTGATAACTTGATAATTCACCTTGCTATAACAGACAAAATGTTCAAATTGATATCTCTGGTTTTTATGGCTTGACCCTCACGTGTTTAAAAGGGTGTATAAAAGCCGGACACTTCACCAGGGCTATCCAGTGTTGGTCAAGCAGGTATACGGAACACTAACCGCAATATTTACCTGTATATCGAGCGTGATTACAGGGGTGTGGAGAAAAGACAGGCTTACACTGACCCCAATAATGACCCCTTCCTCCAAGTTTACCTAATAAGGGTGTGAAGATTTGGACAGGTGTACAAGGTCATCTAGTACTAGATAAAGACTCCCTTAATTGTTAGATGGAATAATAATCTTACTGTTCTGATGGCCTGAGGTTATAACACACACTGCTTTGCACAGCTTCATCATTTGAAGCCATACATGACAAATATGCACATAGGTATTTCTGTGGACCCAGGACAGTACCTGTAGCTGGCTCAGTTCTGAGGTGTGTCAGGCCAGAGTCAGTCATGCATGGCCAATAATAATAGCAATTATAACAGATGCTGTCATTCATTATGGGTAGTCCATAACTACATACTTGTGTGAACATTATGTCAGAACATTAATTTAACCAGGTAATGCTCGTAAATATGTACAGTTGTAAATGTGTCTTTTTCTAATGATACATTTAAATATATAACCTATTACATGTATATATAAACTAATTTGATTATGTTTATTTTATAATTACTTGCCAGAACTGAGTACCGGCATATCTGTAGTTATATTTTCCTTTCGTGTAGAGAATATGTCTTATTAAAAAAACACATAATTCATTAAATACGGTAAACTTTCAATATTTTGAACAATCAATAGCATGATATAGATACATTATCTAAACTTCAAACTAAAGTCATGATATGTGTACAGAAATAAATATTCTAATTGAAATAATTTTTACTTCCTTAATAAAATGAAATACAATTTAATTACATTTTAATAAAATATGAAATAAGAAGCAATTAACTTTCATAAAAACCTGATTATAGCATAAATTGTATAACTGTCTTTTATGGATCTTAATGAATATAGATTTACATGTAGGCATTATTACCATGTATTAACAATAAAATAAATATTCCTACAAAATGTAGTAGACTAAACAAATGTTAATAGTAATATTAACAGAACAAAAGTAATTTGAAAAAATCTATTTATTTATATATAAATTATATTAAAAGCATCAAAGTATTAATATATATATATATGATATATGTGGTCTGATTATAGACCCTGGGCAGACATGGTGTCTTTTAGGACTCCAGGTAGACTCTAGTTTACCTGGAGTCCAAACGGAGTGCACTTGGGTGTATCCTTTAGTCTACACTCCACTGTATAGACATTCAGAGAGCTTATCTAAATTATGTTTTTATGAAACATTTACAATATCATTGATAGGTGTTTATGTCTTGCAGGCTTGATTTTGTTCAAATGTTTAAAATAGTGCTTTGTTGCATCAATAATTTTTATGATAAAAACGGCTATAAATTTATATTCAACTATATAAACTGTCTTATTAGAGCTTTTTCACATTGTATTTAAAAATATATATATATATATAATTTACCACTAATACAATGGTATTATTGTAAATGTTTCCCAAATAAACCCATTTTAGATAAGCTTTCTGAATTCTTTAATTTTACATTACACTCAAAAGTTAACCAGACATAGGTAAGCATGTGGCTAATTTGTGTAGACTTATTCAATATTCCAGGCGTGTACATGTCTTGACACATATACATGTATAACCCAGTTACTTGTGTACATGCGTTGTCATTCAGAGTGAATCAGACCAAACATTTGTCAGCTTATCAACTTTTCTAAAATTTTCATACAAATTTGTTTTTTGACATTTACTGATCAACACCAGTCATTAATTGTTATCAACTGCAAGTAGTTGGCATAAATATAATAATTATATACTCTATAAGGATTCCATTATTAGATTTGATGATATTGAATGTTTATGCTGGCATAATATGGGGAGTACAAGTGTCATGATCCACCTTATAGGTAGCATGCAGCCATGTTGGTAGACTGCAGCGCCACCTCGGAGGTGCCCCGGCATGCACTCCCTCTAGAACAGTAGAATTAACCTCTAGAACAGTAGAATTAACCTCTAGAACAGTAGAATTAAAAAGTAAGATTTTGAGCTTTATGATTTTCCCTGCTAGGAGGATATGTCAGATTCTAAAACTAGTGGGGTGGGGATGAGGGAATAATCTAGAAACTTAGGAGCAGCTCCAGGTGGCCAGTCTGCAACAGTGGTCTTATTAACATTTTTTAGACCGGTAGTAGTAGTCTAGCAGGTATAGTGTTGGTCTTTCTTATTAGGCCTGAAATGCTATTTCAGTAATCAATGAATACATAATTTGTATACTAGCCACCTTCTTTGAATTTCCATGGGAAATATTTGCAAATGTTCAAAATGTCTAGGCGCAGAAAAAGAAATTATGTTATAGACCTCTTTGGCAAATTTAATACTTCATTAATCTACTGATGCTCTTTCAAAAATATCAGATGTAAAGAAATTCTAGTGATAAATCCTACATGAAATCCTGTATCAACTTTGGGTCCAAATAAAGAGCCCTGGTGTCCCCAGTAGTCCAAGACAAAGTTGCCCCTGACACTAGGCTCCTTATCCTATATAATCCTCCACATAGTTAACATGCCTTGGATCAGTGTTGATCAGCTAACTCAGCTGTATCTTAAGCTTCATCTTATCTGTGTATGTCAATAAATAAATCAATGGATACACATGTTTCAGCTTGCCCAACCCATCCGTCTGTTGTTGACCTATGCTGGTGAAGACTATGAAGACATTTTATATGAGCAAGGAGAAGGTCTGTACATGAGCTGTAATCCCCTACTTATCTACTGTGTAGTACTGTAGGACTATCTAGGACTCCACTAGTCTGTACTCCTAATGGTTTGTTAGCAGACACAGATAACAGGGTGACAACACAATTATCTCCAGGTTTAGTATGTATACATGGTACTTACACCTCTCCCACAAGGGGAAGGAGACCCTGATGTTATCTGTGGACACTCTCCTCACCTCACTGGGACAAATGTCATTATCTGTGGGACCACTGTGAAACTTTACATAGGGGACAACACAGAAATCTACCTGTCCACTACAAACTTTACATGAAGGACAACACAGAATCTACCTGTCCACTATAAACTTTACATGGGGACAACACAGAAATCTACCTGTCCACTACAAACTTTACATGGGGACAACACAGAAATCTACCTGTCCTCTACAAACTTTACATGAGGGACAACACAGAACTCTACCTGTCCACTACAAACTTTACATGAGGGACAACACAGAAATCTACCTGTCCACTACAAACTTTACATGGGGACAACACAGAATCTACCTGTCCACTATAAACTTTACATAGGGGACAACACAGAAATCTACCTGTCCACTACAAACTTTACATGGGGACAACACAGAAATCTACCTGTCCACTACAAACTTTACATAGGGGACAACACAGAAATCTACCTGTCCACTACAAACTTTACATGGGGACAACACAGAAATCTACCTGTCCACTACAAACTTTACATAGGGGACAACACAGAAATCTACCTGTCCACTATAAACTTTACATAGGGGACAACACAGAAATCTACCTGTCCTCTACAAACTTTACATGAGGGACAACACAGAAATCTACCTGTCCACTACAAACTTTACATGAGGGACAACACAGAAATCTACCTGTCCACTACAAACTTTACATGGGGACAACACAGAAATCTACCTGTCCACTACAAACTTTACATTAGGGACAACACAGAAATCTACCTGTCCTCTACAAACTTTACATGGGGACAACACAGAAATCTACCTGTCCTCTACAAACTTTACATGAGGGACAACACAGAACTCTACCTGTCCACTACAAACTTTACATGAGGGACAACACAGAAATATACCTGTCCACTAAAAACTTTACATGGGGACAACACAGAATCTACCTGTCCACTATAAACTTTACATGAGGGATAATACAGAAATCTACCTGTCCACTACAAACTTTACATGGGGACAACACAGAAATCTACCTGTCCACTACAAACTTTACATGAGGGACAACACAGAAATCTACCTGTCCACTACAAACTTTACATGGGGACAACACAGAAATCTACCTGTCCTCTACAAACTTTACATAGGGGACAACACAGAATCTACCTGTCCACTACAAACTTTACATGGGGACAACACAGAATCTACCTGTCCTAAACTACTGGGCAAATACCTGTCCTCTACAAACTTTACATGGGGACAACACAGAAATCTACCTGTCCTCTACAAACTTTACATAGGGGACAACACAGAACTCTACCTGTCCACTACAAACTTTACATAGGGGACAACACAGAAATCTACCTGTCCTCTACAAACTTTACATGAGGAGACAACACAGAAATTTACATTGATAGCATGTATGGCTGTCTACAAATGTTATGCCTATCTTTGACTGTGACCTTCGTTTAAAAAAACTTTCAAAATTCTTTATTTGGGTCACATTTGAAAGAACTTGCTCTTATGAAGGTGTGTGCCATGTATCAAGGTCAAATGATAAAAAAAATAATGCAGATATGGCACTTTGAGAAGAAGAAAAAACAATTTCTGCCAAATTTTAAAAAAATCACCCAAAACTGCATATAAAAGCAGGGTTTACCCTGGACCCAAACATCATGGGCCATTTTAATAGAAGTTATTGTTTTCCTTCAGGGCCAGAATTTAGCAGGGATGCCTGGATCAGTGTAAAGGAATCTATAGGCCTGGACTTCCCTAATGTACGTATATATATAATATCCATATACTGTACCAACAACTTACTTGGCAGAGTTCTGTAGGAGGGAATATATATTGTATCATGACTAAACAATATGTTGTGGTAGGGGACATGCATTGTATCATGACCAATGTGTTATGGTAGGGGACATGTACTGTATCATGACCAATGTGTTATGGTAGGGGACATGTATGGTATCATGACTAATGTGTTGTGGTAGGGGACATGTATTGTATCTTGACTAGACAATGTATTGTGGTAGGGGACATGCATTGTATCATGACCAATGTGTTGTGGTAGGGGACATGTATTGTATCATGACTAGACAATGTGTTGTGGTAGGGGACATGCATTGTATCATGACTAGACAATGTGTTGTGGTAGGGAACATGCATTGTATCATGACTAGACAATGTGTTGTGGTAGGGGACATGTATTGTATCATGACTAGGCAATGTGTTGTGGTAGGGGACATGTATTGTATCATGACTAAACAATGTGTTGTGGTAGGGGACATGTATTGTATCGTGACTAGACAATGTATTGTGGTAGGGGACATGTACTGTATCTTGACTAGACAATGTGTTGTGGTAGGGGACATGTACTGTATCATGACTAGGCGGTGTGTTGTGGTAGGGGACATGTATAATTATATCGTAACTATACAATGTATTGTGGTAGAGGACATGTACATCTTACAAATTGTATGCAGGGCATTTTTCCACTGGTTTGAGAAAGGACCTTATTTCTCTCATTTTGGGAAGAAAATAGGTGAACTTGGAAAGAATGTTTTTCATGAGTATAAACTGCAAATTTCGGGAATGTGGCTTATATATGAAATAATTACAATTGGGAATGGGCCCATTAATGGCCCCCTAAAGTCCCAATGAAAAGCCAGGCTGGTACGGTGTCGTGACTAGACAATGTGTTGTGGTAGGGGACATATACGGTATCGTGACTAGACAATGTGTTGTGGTAGGGGACATGTACGGTATCGTGACTAGACAATGTGTTGTGGTAGGGGACATGTATAATTATATCGTAACTATACAATGTGTTGTGGTAGGGGACATGTACTGTAGCATGACTAGACAATGTGTTGTGGTAGGGGACATGTACTGTAGCATGACTAGACAATGTGTTGTGGTAGGGGACATGTACAGTATCATGACTAGACAATGTGTTGTGGTAGGGGACATGTACAGTATCATAACTAGACAATATGTTGTGGTAGGGGACATGTACTGTAGCATGACTAGACAGTGTGTTATGGTAGGGGACATGTACGGTATCGTGACTAGACAATGTGTTGTGGTAGGGGACATGTACAGTATCATAACTAGACAGTGTGTTATGGTAGGGGACATGTACGGTATCATGACTAGACAATGTGTTGTGGTAGGGGACATGTACAGTATCATAACTAGACAGTGTGTTATGGTAGGGGACATGTACGGTATCGTGACTAGACAATGTGTTGTGGTAGGGGACATGTACGTTATCGTGACTAGACAATGTGTTGTGGTAGGGGACATGTACGGTATCGTGACTAGACAATGTGTTGTGGTAGGGGACATGTACGGTATCATGACTAGACAATGTGTTGTGGTAGGGGACATGTACTGTATCATGACTAGACAATGTGTTGTGGTAGGGGACATGTACTGTAGCATGACTAGACAATGTGTTGTGGTAGGGGACATGTACGGTATCATAACTAGACAATGTGTTGTGGTAGGGGACATGTATTGTATCATGACTACACAATGTGTTGTGGTAGGGGACATGTATGGTATCATGACTACACAATGTGTTGTGGTAGGGGACATGTACGTTATCATGACTAGACAATGTGTTGTGGTAGGGGACATGTATTGTACCATGACTAGACAATGTGTTGTGGTAGGGGACATGTACGGTATCGTGACTAGACAATGTGTTGTGGTAGGGGACATGTACGTTATCGTGACTAGACAATGTGTTGTGGTAGGGGACATGTACGGTATCATAACTAGACAATGTGTTGTGGTAGGGGACATGTACTGTAGCATGACTAGACAATGTGTTGTGGTAGGGGACATGTACTGTAGCATGACTATACAATGTGTTGTGGTAGGGGACATGTACTGTAGCATGACTAGACAATGTGTTGTGGTAGGGGACATGTACTGTAGCATGACTAGACAATGTGTTGTGGTAGGGGACATGTACAGTATCATGACTAGACAATGTGTTGTGGTAGGGGACATGTACAGTATCATAACTAGACAATATGTTGTGGTAGGGGACATGTACTGTAGCATGACTAGACAATGTGTTGTGGTAGGGGACATGTACGGTATCGTGACTAGACAATGTGTTGTGGTAGGGGACATGTACGGTATCATAACTAGACAATGTGTTGTGGTAGGGGACATGTACTGTAGCATGACTAGACAATGTGTTGTGGTAGGGGACATGTACAGTATCATGACTAGACAATGTGTTGTGGTAGGGGACATGTACGGTATCATAACTAGACAATGTGTTGTGGTAGGGGACATGTACGGTATCGTGACTAGACAATGTGTTGTGGTAGGGGGCATGTACAGTATCATGACTAGACAATGTGTTGTGGTAGGGGACATGTACGGTATCGTGACTAGACAATGTGTTGTGGTAGGGGACATGTACGGTATCATAACTAGACAATGTGTTGTGGTAGGGGACATGTACGGTATCATAACTAGACAATGTGTTGTGGTAGGGGACATGTACTGTAGCATGACTAGACAATATGTTGTGGTAGGGGACATGTACGGTATCGTGACTAGACAATGTGTTGTGGTAGGGGACATGTACGGTATCATAACTAGACAATATGTTGTGGTAGGGGACATGTACGGTATCATAACTAGACAATGTGTTGTGGTAGGGGACATGCATTGTATCATAACTAGACAATGTGTTGTGGTAGGGGACATGTACGGTATCATGACTAGACAATGTGTTGTGGTAGGGGACATGTACGGTATCATGACTAGACAATGTGTTGTGGTAGGGGACATGTACGGTATCGTGACTAGACAATGTGTTGTGGTAGGGGACATGTACTGTATCATGACTAGACAATGTGTTGTGGTAGGGGACATGTATTGTATCATGACTAAACAATATGTTGTGGTAGGGGACATGTACTGTATCATGACTAAACAATATGTTGTGGTAGGGGACATGTATTGTATCATGACTAGACAATGTGTTGTGGTAGGGGACGTGTACTGTATCATGAGTTGATCACTACATCCACCTAATAATTTCAATACAAATTCTGTTTTCCAGCTGCCGTATTATATTGATGATGATGTACAAATGACACAGAGTAACACTATCATTAGGTACATCGCTGGCAAATATGACCTTCGTAAGTATCAACTTACATGGAGTAACATACTCATATATGCTAAATCTGCTTACAAAAATCTTATTCCTAACTCGGACAACAAAACTGTAAATAAATGATGCAATAAGGGGTGAAATATGAACAAAATTTTGAAATATAGGTTTCCATGGCGACAAGTGAACAAGGAGAAAAAGTTCAGATTATCCGGAAGAGTGGATATCTTTATGTCTTCTTCATGCACTGCATTGTGTTGTGTTGCTCTGTTTATAGTTAATTGTTGTATTTCTCTTTTTATAAGCCCATCAACGACTGTCCGTATGTCCGTCAGTTAACTTTTCCTTGTTAGCGCCCTCTAGCCTTTATTTATGAACAAATTTTTATGAAACTTGCTACATTTTTTTTGTGGCACAATATAGATCAGGCAAGTTAATGTAACAGAATTTTGCGATGATTGTTCGCAGACTTATGCCCCATTTATTGCCAAATATGGGCCTTGTGTAGAAAATACAAGAAGTTTTCTATTTCGTATTCAATTTCTCGTAAGAATTTCCACATAACAACTAGAAACAATTATTTTTAACATATATTACAGAATTTTGGCTCATGCTTCAACTAATGGCATAACGGCATTGGATTTCTCAGTTTATTTTAATGTGTTGTGTTGCTCTGTTTACTATAATGTGTTGTGTTTCTCTGTTTATTGTAATGTGTTCTGTTTCTCTGTTTATTGTAATATTTCGTGTTTCTCTGTTTATTGTAATATTTCGTGTTTCTCTGTTTATTGTAATATTTCGTGTTTCTCTGTTTACTATAATGTGTTGTGTTTCTCTGTTTATTGTAATGTGTTGTGTTTCTCTGTTTACTATAATGTGTTGTGTTTCTCTGTTTATTGTCATGTGTTGTGTTTCTCTGTTTATTGTCATGTGTTGTGTTTCTCTGTTTATTGTAATGTGTTGTGTTTCTCTGTTTACTATAATGTGTTGTGTTTCTCTGTTTATTGTAATGTGTTGTGTTTCTCTGTTTACTATAATGTGTTGTGTTTCTCTGTTTATTGTAATGTGTTGTGTTTCTCTGTTTACTATAATGTGTTGTGTTTCTCTGTTTACTATAATGTGTTGTGTTTCTCTGTTTATTGTCATGTGTTGTGTTTCTCTGTTTATTGTCATGTGTTGTGTTTCTCTGTTTATTGTCATGTGTTGTGTTTCTCTGTTTATTGTCATGTGTTGTGTTTCTCTGTTTATTGTAATGTGTTGTGTTTCTCTGTTTACTATAATGTGTTGTGTTTCTCTGTTTATTGTAATGTGTTGTGTTTCTCTGTTTACTATAATGTGTTGTGTTTCTCTGTTTTTTCAGTGGGAAAGTCTAAAGAAGAAAAAGTTAAATGTGACATGATGCTGGAAAATGCAATGGACTTCAGAAATGGAACTGTTCGTCTTTGTTATAATCAAGAATATGTAAGTTTATTCATCATGCATTGACACAGATTGTAACTTGCCATCTTGATACATGTATATTGATACATTCATAGCTGATGGTTTTGCAAGGCTTTAATGACGGATGCACAAACTTGTTTTCTCAGACTACATAATGGAAAAAATAAGGAGGTCGGGGGACCCAGTGGTGACACTAACCCATTCACCTAGGTGGTCTGGGGGCCCAGTGGTGACACACTTACCCATTCACCTAGGTGGTCTGGGGGCCCAGTGGTGGCACACTAACCATTCACCTAGGTGGTCTGGGGGCCCAGTGGTGACACTAACCCATTCACCTAGGTGGTCTGGGGGCCCAGTGGTGACACACTTACCCATTCACCTAGGTGGTCTGGGGGCCCAGTGGTGACACACTTACCCATTCACCTAGGTGGTCTGGGGGCCCAGTGGTGACACACTAACCATTCACCTAGGTGGTCTGGGGGCCCAGTGGTGACACACTTACCATTCACCTAGCTAGGTGGTTGGGGGGCCCAGTGGTGACACACTTACCATTCACCTAGCTAGGTGGTTGGGGGGCCCAGTGGTGACACACTTACCATTCACCTAGCTAGGTGGTTGGGGGGCCCAGTGGTGACACACTAACCCATTCACCTAGGTGGTCTGGGGGCCCAGTGGTGACACACTAACCATTCACCTAGGTGGTCTGGGGACCCAGTGGTGACACACTTACCATTCACCTAGCTAGGTGGTTGGGGGGCCCAGTGGTGACACACTTACCATTCACCTAGGTGGTTGGAGGCCCAGTGGTAACACACTTACCATTCACTTAGGTGGCCAGGGTTTGACTCCCTGTTGTACATGTGATGTGAATAGTTATGGGGTCACCTGCCTGACCACATAGGTTTTTCTCCAGGAACTCTGGCTTCCTTCCAAATTAAGACCCCTCGCTAACTTCTATCTGAGCCAGCTAGGGGGATTGAAAGAAGTTGATATAACTTATTTAGCAATTGCTGCAAAATAGATTCATTTGTAATTTGTATTTCCAGATATCATTAGCCTTTTAAATGACACAATAACCTAAACATAATATGTTTTTTTCCAGGATCAACTGAAAAGTAACTACTTTGAAAGGTTGTTGAAGGTCGTGTTTCCATCATTTGAAAAGTATTTGGGTAAACACTCATGGTTTGCTCATGGAGAAGAGGTAATTAAAATCAAAGATAAACGTATTTAGTACCAAGCCAACTTGCATCTGAACAATTTATATGAAGGCAAGATCTGTCTCTGAATATTACATGTATACATTTGTGTATTTCTGTCCCTACAAAAAGTACATCCATTAGCCCATAAATATTAAAGATACATATAGCTGTCAATTCTCTCCATACAACAGGTTTGTTTGTCCACCTGTCAACATTGTAGGTAGCTTTCTGTTACTACAGGTATTGTACATGTAATTATATCAACTGTCAGACATTGTACATATAATTATATTGACTGTCAGACATTGTACATATAATTATATCGACTGTCGGACATTATATATATAATTATATCGACTGTCAGACATTGTATGTACATATCGACTGTCAGACATTGTACATATAATTATATCGACTGTCAGACATTGTATGTACATATCGACTGTCAGACATTGTACATATAATTATATCGACTGTCAGACATTGTATGTACATATCGACTGTCAGACATTGTACATATAATTATATCGACTGTCACACATTGTATGTACATATTGACTGTCACACATTGTATGTACATATTGACTATTAGACATTGTATGTACATATTGACTGTCACACATTGTATGTACATATTGACTGTCACACATTGTATGTACATATTGGCTCTCAGAAAAAGACAGCTGGACAATACTTCATTGTATAGTGATAATAAATAGTGTATGTTTATGCTTTGAAGTACAAATGTATTTGAAAATAATGTATAAATCATATTCAACATAATCATTTACCATTGAATCTTATTTCATCATCAGGTAACGGCTTGTGATTTTCCAATGTATGAACTACTGGACCAACATCTATTGATGAAACCTGGTTGCCTTGACAATTTCCCGAATCTGTCAGCTTTCAAGAAACGATTTGAGGCGATACCAAAGATTAAAGATTACTTACAAAATCCAAGATATATTGCTCTCCCTGTCAACAACAAAGTGGCTAAGTTTAGATAGACAAATTAAACTGATTGTATGAGTTAATTCAATATTAACACACTCTAAACAATTCATTAATACTTTTCTAAATTCAATGTTTTGTTATTTCCTAGCAGACATGTAGTAATATGTAGGTTAAAAGTCTATGAAGCAATCAATGAATTCTTATACCGTGGTGAAGTCATTGTGATGATGATAGTACCATTAATCCTTTTTCTATACCTAATTTATCTGGCAGTAGACCCATATGTCTTAGTAATAAGCCTGTACATATCTATTACCAGTTGGTAGAATTACCAACCAAAATTTGTCCTTTGTCCAGTATTAAGCACATCACTGACTCTTAGTGGGAAGTTACAGGCTGCAAGGCTCTTTGGTTTTATTACAGGATAAATGTAGTACTCGTCAAGTAATTTCTGCATGTTATTGTTGGCAAAGCTTTAGACGGTGGTGCCAACTTAGTTTTGTCTAGTTCAAAACCTTTTGTGGTACATACTGCATTGATGTTGGAGGTATTTCAGGTGGCTGGGAAATATTTAGTTGCTTTTTGTATTAGTTTGATTATATTTGCTATTAGTATTGTTGACTCCTTGTGATGTTGCTGGGTCTATTCATAATATGGAGAACAGTGATTGTAATGGTAACTATTAGTATTTAACAAGATATCTTTTCATATTTCTGATAATCTGAAAGGAGATAATATCCCTTTTCTAGAAATATTTATCCAGAAAACACTGCGGTCATTGTTTATCTTGCAGTTTAATAAAAAAGTTTTTTTTTTTTTGCAAAGTTGTCATCAAGGTCATTGTTACAGAGACAGCAATTTGAGTGTGTAACACGAGTAATAAATACAGTGATGTAATCTCAGCGGTCATTCCACATGTCCACATCTTTGTTGACACACAAGATCTGTATGTCAGTTCACAGTTAATTTTTTTATATTATTTCAGAGATCAAAATTTTCACAGCCACATCAGTGGCCAACGAAAGAGCGTCCCACAAAAATAACTGGCTATATTAATATTGTATATATAAAGGAGGTAATTTAAACTGTTCCTCGAGGTCATTAATTTGAATACAGACACACAGATTTTGGACATATTAACAAATACAGTTTGTCTGTATTCTCTAATTTAAAAATCACTACCTAGTTCTAATGTCATTTCTAGTCTTTAATTCAGTTTGGCAAAACTTACTTCATTGACTAAGTAGATCATTATGAAGCCTATTATTAATTTATTAGAAATGCTGGTTAACATTTATCAAGAAAATACTGGTACTACTACACAAAACTTTAAATTGCTAATGCTTTGATTGCAGATTTTATTTTTTTTTCTCTTCCAAATGATTAAGTTATGACGAGTATACACAATTGTTTGCATTTTTATATAATGCCTATTTTCTGTTACCAGAGTTTAAATAAAGGTGTTTATATATTGCAAACATTCTTGTTTTATCATTTAAATCCCTTGAAATGTGCAATTAATTTTCAGTGCCCCTCGCCTATTAAAGGAGTTATTTCCCTTTGTTGAAGTTCCGTGACATCAGTGGACAGATTAACATTACTTTGTAGTGTCCCAGTTGAAGATTTTTAAATATTTCTTCACATATACCCACATCATATCTCTTGTGAGAGTATGGATTTGTTACCAAAACCCTTGATACTTCTCTATATTATTGTAAAAAAACATTATGCAAATTAAATTATTGCTTGTTTAGGATTTTGCAAAAAATTTCCATATTAGTCACACATATGGAGAACACAATTGGCTGAGACCTGTAGACAGGAAATTACTACCAGAAATGGAAGGATATAGTTTTATGTTTGTATTGTTCCTTTTTGTATCTGATCACCCAGACATTACTTTGGAATTATAGACAGTTACACCCCTTTCAGATACCTAGACAATTCGGTGAATTATGGGACCCCACTGGATGTGAAATTATGTGCTGAGAATATACAGATGATCAATTTGTAATCAATAAGGTGAACACATACCCTAAGTATGAGGTTCTATTAACAAGTAGTGTAGGAGATGGAGCGCAGACAAGCTAGAGGAAAGACCGATGGCAGATGCATACCATGACATAAGCTCACTTGTCCTTCAGCTTTTTAGCCAACCATCATCAGATAGTAGGCTATTCAAATCGCCTTTCATCCGTGGTCTGTCCATCCCTCCATAAACAACTCTTGTTATCGCAATTTCTCAAATTTCATTTGTAAATTGCCCTAGGCCCCTAGTTATGCATATTGCATTTTGGGACCGATGGGGAAAACAACATGGCCGACAAGCGGCCATCTTGGGATTTCGACAACTGAAATTTATTTTTAATATTTCTCAGAATGTCCTTAAAGGGATCTTTTTCATCTTTCATATGTAAGTTCCCTTGGTCTGTAGATGTAATTCAATTTGGATATAGACACACAGATTTTGGACATACTAACAAATATACTATAATTTTAAAATAATTAAACAGGGGTCACAGTGTTCGAGTGGTTAAGATGTCCTGACACTTTATCACTAGCCCTCCACCTCTGGTTTGGAGTTCGAAACCTACGTGGGGCAGTTACCAGGTACTGACCGTAGGCCGGTGGTTTTCTCCGGCTGTTAATAGGAAATTAAACAAAATAAACCAAACCAAAACTATAGACTTTGCATTTTGGGATCCATCGGAAAGTACCATGGCTCTAAAATAGGTGGCCATCTTGGATTTTGACAATTGAAGTTTGGTCATGTAATTATATATGTGTTATTGGTAGATAAAGGCTGGGGCTAACTTTTTCCAATTGGAGGTTTTAAGGTCAGAGGTCAAACAAAAAGGTTGCTCTGGGGTCAAATGTCATAAATTTTTATTATTTACTTCTTTTTTTTTTCAAAATTGTTTCATAGATCCATGCAGTATGCCATTCCAATGATTCTGATGTGTTTAGTTTTTCGGTTACATTTGCTGTTAACATGATACACCATTTAGAATTCACATTGCACAAGTTTTCTTCCAACTCCTTTGTTGATATGATGCCGGCTTGATTCAAAACCTGAATTTGGATGTTCTGAAATAGTTTTTACATTTGGAAATATTAAGCATTTAGGTATTTTGTGCTAAGTATATAAAAAGCCTGTCAAATTGTCCATGACAATTTCTAGTTGAAGTCTGTTTTTGCTATATCTCAGAAAGTCCGAAGGGATCTTTCTCATATTTACATTTTGGGACAGATCAGAAAACAACATGGCCGACACGCTGCCATCTTGGATTTTGACAATTGCAGGTTGCAATCGTGTTATAGGCCTATAAAGTTATTAAATGTTTTGAAGGAAGAGTGAAAGAAGGAAAAAGAAAAGACCAGTCTTTCATTTGACTGATAAGAATCATTCCATGGTGGGTGCCAAGATCCCTTTGGGATATCTTTTTTCTTTTTGTTGCAAGAGATAAGCTTGTACTGATAATCCATTGAATTTCAATATTTATATAAACATCAAGGAAACATTATTCAAAGCAATGATTACAATGAAAACTACCCTGATGATGAACAACCATTTTGTATAACCGATTACAGGGACAGCAAGAGGCCCAGAGAGCCTGTATCGCTTGCCTAGATATTTCACCAAATATTACAAATATTAACATTTGAATTATAAGACAGCACCTTTCCAGTTATGGATCTAAAAGTGATGTAATCGATACAAACAAATACATTGCTTAGTTTTAAAACAGTCGTACAGTCAAATTGATATAAATTGACCAATTTTGGCCCTGCCAGCCTATGGGCGGTCAGCACCACCATTTGCAGAGAAGAAGTAATTTATTAGCTCGCCTGCCCAAAGGGCAAGTGAGCTTATGCCGTGGTGTGGCATCTGTCCTCCGTCTGGCCCATCTGGCCCCAGGGGGAGGGGGCACAGCCACCATTTATGCAAAATCTGTTCCCCTTCCCCAAGGATGTTTCTGATCTAATATGGTTGAAATCTATTCAGGACTTTTTGAAAAGTAGCGATTTGAAGCAAATGTTGACGGATGTTGGCCAGGTGATCTTATAATGAAATATTGAAAAGGACATAAAAGCAAAACTCAGAAAATTTTGTTGTATCTTATATTTTTGATCTGCTGATAACTGTTGAATGCACAAGACATATATATAT
Organism: Pecten maximus; assembly: GCF_902652985.1. Taxonomy (NCBI): domain Eukaryota; kingdom Metazoa; phylum Mollusca; class Bivalvia; order Pectinida; family Pectinidae; genus Pecten; species Pecten maximus. The sequence goes on from NC_047021.1 coordinate 11,578,680, forward strand.
ATATAGGTAGTACTATGTACAATATAAATCCACATTATGACAACAGTGAGTATTGACACCAAAGCAGACAAAATCATTTTTTCATTTGTTTTTCTATATAATAAGTCATTCCAATGAAATGTGATGAAGACAGAGATACTTTTTCATGTTTATCAAAGTATCCATGCAATCAGCCCAATTAGACAAGAATTAAACCAGAATTGATAAGATAACACTCGTTAGGCGTTATCATGTAACGTACAACACAGCACTGCATAGCTGACACACTATAGAGAATGCCGTAATTAACTTTCTTCCTTTCCACAATGAAAAAGCATAACAGAATTTGCATTCAAAATCCAAAAAGAATACGGTGTTCTACATCCATTGGTCTATAATTTCTAGTGTTTACTTGAACATATCAACATAACAATGACTTATAGATTGATTTAATATTGAAATATTCGTTTTTATGATGACATTAACTCAGCGGCACCCAGTTGGCTTACTTTGGATCACTTTCCAATTATGAATAAGTACCCATATAATTGTACATCCCTCAATAATGTTTTAACCAATGTAATTCTGTAATTTTTCCCAGCTCTACCTGATGTAGTGGGATCATAAAATAACTAGTCTACACCAACATATTTGAAGCACCAGTGATATTATTAAAGTTGTTTTAAATGCACACAGGCAAAAACTTCATATAATTTGTTAATAAAAATAAACCTGGAGACAATTATCATTTTTTAAGATGTTTTTTGAACAGCGACCATAAATGAAATATGTAAACCCTCAACACATACCGGAATGCATTGATAAAAAGAGCTCTGTCTAAATTTTAAGGTATTTTGAATATTAAACATGAAGGCATATGTACTTCAATTGGTAGGTATTTTGGATATGTCTGCTTTTATATCGACTTCAAATTCTTGAAAGAACTAAAACAAGCACAACTTCTACAATATAATTAAACAGCATTTGTACACTGTACTGGACATGGTAACAGTATGTTTACATAAATATGCAAAATTTACTTTTATCTATAACTGTGTTTAAGAAACGAAGTGTACTAATTATATATAAACTAGGTATACTATCACATAAATATCTACATGTCAAACGTTCCTGCATACTTACAAATGAATGAAATGTCATGATAGTTGTGTACTCTCACACTAAAAATTTACAAAACGCAATCCACATCATTAGGCCAAACAAGAAACGACTAATAACGTAACATGATAAATAAACGAGAAAATGAGATTTATATTGCTGGGGAAAAAATGTTTAAAAAAATGTTTCCCCTTCATATATATCCCAATTTTTTCGCAACTGAAACATAAAGGAAACATATAACTGTTTGGCCTCGTGTAGTGGAGACTAGCCATCTCATACAAAAACACACATGATTTTAAATACACTGTCAGACAGTTGAAAGATACAACTTTGAATATACAATATTGTATAAACCATTAATCATTAAATCTAATACATAATTGACACGTATACCAGCTTTAAGCAAAGTTTAATGATAAATAGACATCTGACATAAATTAAAATTTTGTCATGATCAATGTTCAAAAAACAAGAGGCCTGAGGGGCATGCATCACTCTCCTGTATATTTCAATGATCATTGAAAAAAAAAAATCCCCTATGTTGCCTTGCCCCCGGAGGGGGGGCAGAAGTTCACAGACCAGGTGAGCTAAAAACTGTTACGAAACACTTAGTTAAATGTTTAGTCTACTTGAGAACTTTATATTAAATATATCACAACATACTCATTGTCTTGTGTTAGTTTGAAATATTAAGGATTTTCACAGCAATTTCCAAATGCCCATTATTAACAATTACAGCTATAGGGAACAACAAACTTTCACAAATACCTTTTTTTCAATCTCTCCATCATAACATTTCCACAAAAACAAATGGCATTGCATATCTCATTACAAACTACATATATCAATTTCCTAATGGAAGGCATTAACTATATACGATGTTTAACAGTTTCAAATATGTGGGATCGCAAATCGGAAATCTAGCCCAATCCCTGCCTTCCTATATTTCAAATCTGTAAAATGGACCGATTTCCATTTGAAAAAAAAGTCCTTTTTCCTCTATATTTTTATTGCCTTCTCTGGCAATGCATAAACTGTGGATGATAAGACATGTTTAAAATGCTATAGATATCCCATTTCAGTATATAAATACTCACAATATTTTTCTTTGTTTCCCAATTATTTTTAACCCTATCTATTTTCCAATACACGATAAATCTTTGTACTACTGTTCATTTTCTAAAAAGTATGGCATTTTTCTGAGAAAAGGGCAGCTGGAGCTCATATTGCACGATCAGGGGAGGTAATGTTACACATCAGTAATTCCCCCCTTTAACATTTCAGCTAACCTCTTTATACATTTGTTCAAATCAATATATATATAAAATCTATTTGTCAAAAGTACAGTACTTTTGAATCAATTTAATCTGGAAAACTATTTCACTGAAACATTTAATTTTACACTTTTTTTTTCACCTTACAACCATCATGTCAAAATTGTTGGGCGTAACAACATGTCAATCATTCACACTTATAAACAATGGAAATGACAGCAGAGATCACAACACCCACCATACACAAGATCAGTTTATATTAGCAAAATTATATTATTTTACAAAAGCAACTTCACTTTAAACGATTCATAAAATTTGAATCCCATACTTGAGTTTTGTCTTTCACCACTTCCATTAAATATGCACACATTACTCTTTAACATATTGTCAATACCTTTAAATGTATTGGTGGAATGATAAATCATGAAAAAAAATATCCTAGAAATGTTCTACAACGCTTCTTTCTTTCCATCACATGTACACCTCGCACTGGTCATCGACATAGTCAAACTTTAACAGTAAAACAACTGTGTATTTTGATGCAGATTTCATTTCTTTTAGTTTTTATACTGACCATAATTAAATTTCCTCTGGAGCAATTTCCAAACATGTTATTTTAATGCAACTTTAAAAATTCAATCCAAATACAAAGGCAATCAATTACACTTGTGTAGTAGGATAGTTTATATACCTGTGTCAAATAACTTATAGTTTTTAATATCTAATTCATTACTTTACAAGAGATCCCAGAGGGATCTTGGCGCCCACCATTGAATGATCTTCATAGGTTCCATGTCAGATTGATCTTTTCTCTACTTTTCCCTTCTTCTAAGTCTTACTAATCCTAATCTGTGTAAATACAGAAACAGCCCTCTATAGCTAGTACTTTTCAAACAAGGGGAAACTATATATAAAATTTAAGATTTAGCGATAATGGCTGTCTGTCGACCATGTTTTTGGATTGGTCCCAATATGCAAAACTAGGCACTGAGGGGAACCTACATATGAAATTTGAGAAAGATCCCTTGAGTGCTTTCTGAGAAATAGCGATAACAAACTTCAATTGTCAATATCCAAGATGGCTACCTATCAGCCATGTTGTTTTCTGATTGGTCTCAAAATGCAATATGCATAACAAGGCACTGAGGGGAACGTATGTATGAAATTTGAGAAAGATCCCTTCAGTACTTTCTGAGAAATAGCGATAACAAACTTCAATTGTCAATATCCAAGATGGCTACCTATCAGCCATGTTGTTTTCTGATTGGTCTCAAAATGCAATATGCATAACAAGGCACTGAGGGGAACGTATGTATGAAATTTGAGAAAGATCCCTTCATTACTTTCTGAGAAATAGCGATAACAAACTTCAATTGTCAAAATCCAAGATGGCTGCCTGTCGGCCATGTTGTTATCCGATTGGTCTCAAAATGCAATATGCATAACTAGGCAACAAGAGGAACCTACGTATGAAATTTGAGAAAGATCCCTTGAGTGCTTTCTGAGAAATAGCGATAACAAACTTCAATTGTCAATATCCAAGATGGCTACCTATCAGCTATGTTGTTTTCTGATTGGTCTCAAAATGCAATATGCATAACAAGGCACTGAGGGGAACCTACATATGAAATTTGAGAAAGATCCCTTGAGTGCTTTCTGAGAAATAGCGATAACAAACTTCAATTGTCAATATCCAAGATGGCTACCTATCAGCCATGTTGTTTTCTGATTGGTCTCAAAATGCAATATGCATAACAAGGCACTGAGGGGAACGTATGTATGAAATTTGAGAAAGATCCCTTCATTACTTTCTGAGAAATAGCGATAACAAACTTTAATTGTCAAAATCCAAGATGGCTGCCTGTCGGCCATGTTGTTTTCCGATTGGTCTCAAAATGCAATATGCATAACTAGGCACCAAGAGGAACCTACATATGAAATTTGAGAAAGATCCCTTCAGTACTTTCTGAGAAATAGCGATAACAAACTTCAATTGTCAAAATCCAGATGGCTGTCCTGTCGGCCATGTTGTTTTTCCGATTGGTCTCAAAATGCAATATGCATAACTAAGCACCAAGGGGAACCTACAATATGAAATTTGAGAAAGATCCCTTCAGCACTTTCTGAGAAATAGCGATAACAAACTTCAATTGTCAAAATCCAAGATGGCTGCCTGTCGGCCATGTTGTTTTCCGATTGGTCTCAAAATGCAATATGCATAACTAGGCACCAAGGGGAACCTACATATGAAATTTGAGAAAGATCCCTTCAGCACTTTCTGAGAAATAGCGATAACAAACTTCAATTGTCAAAATCCAAGATGGCTGCCTGTCGGCCATGTTGTTTTCCGATTGGTCTCAAAATGCAATATGCATAACTAGGCACCAAGGGGAACCTACATATGAAATTTGAGAAAGATCCCTTCAGTACTTTCTGAGGATTAGCGATAACAAGAATTGTTTACGGACGGACGGACGGACGGACGGACGGAGGGACGGACGGACGGACGGAGGGACGGACGGACGACGGACCACGGACGTAGGGCGATTTGAATAGCCCACCATCTGATGATGGTGGGCTAAAAATGTATGTGGACTACAGTCCTATATAAAGGGTTGTATTTTTGGTAAAAGTTATCAAAAATGTCCCATTATTAGAGTTGTTTTTCCTGAAAATAATGTAATTATCACTGGTCATTGCCTTAGTTAAATTCTTTTTGTATGTAAACAATGTCTTATATTTTACCTCTGAATACACAATTTACCTCTACTCCATTTTCATTGAATTACAATTATAATTTGCATCTAAATTCATACATACATTGCTTCAAAATTCACAGGCTTTCACTAAATAAACCAATACTATGTCCTGAAATTTCAGACAACTCTCCTCTTCAGTCTTTCTCAAACTTCATAGTTGCATTGCTATGGACGTTCATATAAACGCCTCTAAAATCTCCATCCGTCTTTCTAAATAAAGTCCATCAAGTCTTTGGCACACACTAGTCTCTATCGTCCTGATTTAGAATGCTGAATTAACCACTGTAATGTTATATCTAGAAAAAGAGATTTTATCAACATAATATTTACTGAATTAACCACTGTAACGTTTTATCTGGAAAAAGAGATTTTATCAACATAATATTTACTGAATTAACCACTGTAATGTTATATCTGGAAAAAGAGATTTTATCAACATAATATTTACTGAATTAACCACTGTAATGTTTTATCTGGAAAAAGAGATTTTATCAACATAATATTTACTGAATTAACAACTGTAATGTTTTATCTGGAAAAAGAGATTTTATCAACATAATATTTACTTAATAAAAACTAAGTCATGCAATGACCCAACATCAATGTTAACGTCACAATATTTTTTATAGTTTCAATTCTAGTCAAGCAGGATGAACAGCAGTTATCAGATTAGTTGAAACTCTAGCTACCAGTATTAACTATTTGGATATGACTTCCAGTGAAGCAAAACACAATGTTTGTTTTGTGTATTCAGACATTCCCTAAATTTCACTGTCAACTATTTGAGGACCTACTTCAAATCATACGAAATGAATTTCTTAGTGAAGTGAAACTCATTATTACTCAACAGAAATACATTCTTCCTGTCCTGCAAGCTTGATGGCTTACATTGTAATGTATGGATATAATATCTCATTGATTCAGGAATTAAAACAAATCATTTGCCTATCTACCTAGTGATCCTTCTTTTCCCCTGGCACATGTTTAATACCTGAAATATGATACACCTTTTTGCCTAAAAATATCCTTCATTTAGTCATGAAAATGAACTGTGTTCATTAAGTGAATTATCATTGTATAAATATTTTGAATATCAGAATGACAGTCAGTACTTAAAATCAAAATAACTCAATTATAATACCTTTATCATATTTGAAAAAAAAAATTCTTAAGCACAAGATCTTTACAGCCTTAATCATCAAGAATCCTGAATCAGTGTATACACCATAATATATATATGTCAACATGATATATAGAACAAAATTCTGGCAAAATATACATACCAATATTTTCTTTTTCTTTACATGATATTGAATAACAACAGATCTCCCTGTCTTGAATTGCAGACAAGTTCCTGAAAACAAATGTAATATTTATTGACAGATTATTTGGAGGGTTCAATAAAGCAAAACAAGTTGACAGCATGACATATTTTATTCACAGATTGAAAATCCAAAGAAATTTCATTTAAAAAAATTAACCTTTACCATTTAATATTATTAGAAAACTTAAAATAAAAGAAGTAAAATAATTGGTTTTTAAAGAAATTTCAAGCCATCAAATATAAAAAAAAAAAGAGGAAAATCATTAAGGATGTATAAGAATTAGATCTAAGGGTTTTACAAATTTCGTACTTACATCCTTTCTATAAGCTCCTTTTCATCTAGGGCACCAGACAGATCCCTTTTGTTACCTAGAACTAGAACAGGAATGCCCTGAAGCTGTGGTTTGTCTAGTAAGTGATGTAGTTCATTCCTAGAGGGCTCAATCTTGTCTTGGTCAGCTGCGTCTACCATGTATCTGGTAAGAAAAAATTATGGTTTCATGAAAATTGATCTCTCTTCGTCCAATACCCTTTTGAAATGATTGTGGACCATAACAATACAAAACTTTGCAACTAATTATGGTTTTTATTTTAACTTATATAATTAAAGAATAAGTTACATTTAACTGACTTTCTTTTACTAGAGTAAGTCACTGCACTTACACGATAGCGTTCACTCCTCTGCAGTATCTTTCCCACATTGTTCTGAAACGTGGTTGGCCACCAATATCCCATAGCTGATGAGGAATAAAAAAAAATTTGTGCATTTCAAACTTTAAAAGACAATTTAGCAAATTACAGTCTTCTTCTGGATTTGAAACTACATGTATATGTGCTAAGCTGAACCCATGCCCCAAGTATAACATTAAAGAGACAAGAAGTGTTCAGAAAGAGTCTGAACAAACATTTTTCTGTGATGTAGGCCAAAATGTTATGATGTACCGATAAGTGATCATCTTTTGGTACAAGACACACCATGCCCAATACCTATATATATAGAGATCTAGAGTCATAAGTATAAATGCAGGAAGTAGACTCTGGACATGACAAAGTGCAGTAGGTCAGACACAATGCAAAGCTATAGTCCCTTCAGTTCCCAAAATTATTATATTACTCATAATCATAAGTACTAAATACAGAATTAGAATCCCGCTAATGATTAAATCATCATAAATTAAGGGCAGTTTTTGATTTCCATAAATAGTGAAACAATCAATAGTTCAACACAGCTATATGTGATTGTTAAATCTATAAACTTACCATTAATTAATTGAATCCAGGCATTAACATTCACAATGTATATTGTAGGTGGGTATCATTAAACCTTTAGTAATTAAGTAATAGCTATATATAGTCATTCTTTAGCTTTTGACAAACTAATACCTTAAAATGTCATATTTTAGCTGCTATTTCTTGCTGACTTATTCAGTAATTTATCATTCATAAATTGTGAACCGACATCCTGTCCAGCCAAATCTGGTCAAAACAGCTAGTATTTTTTAAGTCAATTGTCATATACAACGTACCATGGTAGTCCAAAAACAGAAAAGACCTATAAAGGGGTAGCAGCAATGCTTGTTCTAGCAAGGAATTAAGACTTTGTAATTAACTAGTACTTTTTACAAGCTTGACAATTTTTCATTGACAAATATCCTGAATGTGACATGGAATTATATATACTCTTTTCTGATTAATACCTTGATTGTAACATTGCCCTTGGTGATCTTCCTCATATTAAAGCCTACTGTTGGGATCATATCTTCACTAAACTGGCCTGACTGAAAAAGAAAGCATACTTAAATTAATATTTCTGTTAACATTTAATAAAAACTAGGATTTACAGTAGTTCGATCTTGTTATTCATATATATCTATACCATATAATTAACTTGGCAATGTCAGGGCTGGAGCTCTAAGTGCCAAAGTTGCTAAGAAACCAAAATCATATATATATAAAGTAAAACTAAGTAAATAGTGTCCTTGTGATGGATATACATAAATATGTACACATGAAGAAGAATTAACCAATCGGTAGCATAATAAATGTGTTGTATTATTAAAGACCTCATGCAAACTCTGTGAAAATCTGATTCTATACATTTTTGGATATCTATAACATGAAGTCTACACATCCAAGATGTATACATATGCATACACTGATATGTATACTGACACAATACAGATTTTCTTTTAATTTTCCAAGTCTGGCACCTTATCATGATGGAAGATTAATTATATTGTGCATGACATATATAGCGCCTACCTTACATTTATGAATAAATGAGATATTCGATTCACTTACACCAACACAACCCTTTAGTCCCAAATTGATGACCTATTCCATAGATCTATATATAGACCCTTGCATTACGCTGAGCAAAATTTCGTTTTCATATTGTGCGCTCTGGTCCTACAACAGACATATAGTGTCAGGGCCAGGGGAGATTTGGGCTACAGTATAGTACATACTACTAGTATTCCCAACAACGTGTGCTTACTTCAGTCAATAGCAGCAGTACAGTGCACCACACTAGAGGGCTTCAAGGCACACATACCACACTCAGTCCTGGAACCCGTTATAAACAAACACTAGGTCAAATAAATTTGTTTAAACTAAAAAATAAAATAAAAACTCTCTATCTCTTTTTTAATTAGCGCCCCTGCACCCAACATAATCGTCATTGTTGACGGAGTAGAGTTATTATGAGAAGAAGAATATAGCCTAGTACAGTCCAGTGCAGCACATGCAATTGCGGAATCAACATTCTGTTTTTAACGTCGTCGAGTTATTTGACATGGAACGGTCAATTAAAATCCATGCATTGTTGATCAGCTGTTCTATCATGTGATGACAATGATGGATGCTGGCGTGTTTGGGTTAGTCTCAACCAACAAGGCTAGTCAAGTAATCAACTAATTTATTGCACACAAATCATACTTTCGTGTGTAAATGTATTTCAATCTGTGCTGTACTGTTGTTTATTTGGCCAGATACAATCGTTACTTCGGATTGTAGAACTAGGCTAACAACTGCAGACTAAAACAAGGAGGTGGAACATTTTGACAACTGTCAAACACTCACCGCTATAACATTAACAAATGTTGTTTTCCCAGAATATTGTAGTCCTACCAAAGTAAGCTCCATCTCTTCTTTCCAGAACAGGCTTTTAAACCAGTCTAGAATTCTGTGGAAAAACGCGAACATCTTTGTGTATTTTCTCCCTGTCCCTGTCGTCTTCCTTATTTTCTATGAGGACATACAGACAGACATATAATCACATGATGTGATATCATCGTTCAAGGTATATAAATATTGCTAATTGTATTGATTAAAAACAAACGAACAGAACAAAAATAGAATACCCAAAATCGAATAAATATTAAACATAGAAACAAAACAAAGATATTTTGACAATCACTAAAAATAATATGTTGACTTTATTATTTCTAAAGGTAATGTAAGAGACAAAATATCTTAAAATATTTTACTCGATTATTCCGTTTTATTTGAATCAATTTTGCTAAACCATGGTCATGTGTTTTCACCCATAGCAGTCGACAACAACTGGCACATGACTAACTAGGTAGTTGACAAGCAACACGTCCTGGTCCAGGAAGATGGAGTCTATTTTGTTTCTGTTATTTCTTGCATTAAGTGTAGGGACAGTTAGTGGGGACACGCCTGCTAACTGCACGTATGACGATGTACGCGGCACGTGGGTGTTTCAAATTGGACAAGCCGACAACGTTAACACCAATAAGTTGGACTGCACTGTGATGCCAGGTTTTCTTTTTGTTTTCGTTTAGATAATTTAGCCTAGGTCACCGAGACGATAGTGACCCATGCCAGATATGTCCGTCATTTGTCGTAAACATCTTGTATTTCCGACTTTTTTCTCAGAAATCCCTCAACCATTTTTTAAAACTTAAAAGACAACATTTTAAATATCATTGGGTCGGTGTCAAATAAGGTTAAATTAAAAAAAAATATCCTTCAGATCCAGATATATTGTATGCTGGAAACAAATATATCTACTCTTCATTTGATGAAAAGTGTTGAGGTGCTCTGTTTTTTTTTTTGTTTTTTTTTTTTATTTCTATAGGCTTCACATGTACATAGCCTATATAGCTACACATAGATCTAGATATATATAACTATATATGTATATGTAGTAGCCAAAGTTTCCTCTGGCCCTGACACCAGACATGTGTCAGGGCCCAGAGGAAACTTGGACTATACATGCACATGTATGTTTAAGTTTAGTTTTTGAGTTTAAACGTATTTTATTGTAACAAATTTACAACAGGATTGGGCACAAGTTATTACAACTTATAAACGCCCTCTCCTAACACAATGACATATAAATAATTACAAAATGCTATAAAATACATATTTAGTATTGAATAATAGATATATATTTTTATAGAAAGATGGAGAGAGAGAGAGAGTGAGGGGAAGAGATATGGGGGAGAGGGATAGAGAGATAATTAATGGATGGGCAATAAAAAAGAAAAACAAATGTACAAAATAGCACAAGCATTAATGGTATACATTCAATAACGTATAACGCATATAACAAACAAGTAATAAGGATAAACATTCTCATTTAAGACACAATGGCTACACGTTTTACTTTAAAATATAAATCGATTGACTTCTTAAAACCTGTTACTGTCCTTTATGAAATGTTGAACACATAAGAATACTTCATAATTAATATTCAAAGACATTTCTTGATTACCATATAACAGAAAGTCTAAATCTGGGTATTTCGAAAGCATAAAAACACAAACATAATTAGTGAATTAATACACTTTTTTAAATGGTCAAAGTTAACAGTTTGATTTTGATATCTACTTGAATAAGGAGGTGTATAATTACTTACAGTCGGACCACGACTGTCAAAGTCATCACATGACAGCACAAATTTAAGTAATAAAAGAAAAACTATACTGTTTCTGCTTCACAAAGACTTGCATAAATGTTAGATAAACGAAAAGGTTTTCACAGTTTCCATTTTCATTATGTATTTGTTCACATGCACAGACAAATATATATCACAGGTACAGGTAGTTTATAGTTAAGCTTTCCAGATATTTAGTGGATACTGTATAGACCACCAGTGTAATTAACATTTGTAATCTTATAGCCACTTAGGATGAGGTGCTACAATATTTCCTCATGTTGATTACTTTGACATTCTTTGAAAGTCACACCTTGGCCAAATATTTATTGATTTATCTCCTTGTTAGTATTAAAGTTTAAATTAAAGTTTAGGGAGCTATACTGCTAGCTAGGGCTTATTTGTGAACTAATGTTATCTCACTATTTTATAATTGATGATTCTGCATTTGTGGGCAGAGGTTTATAATAAATAAGTTAATATAATCTCCAGATTAATTAGGCAATGAAAGTGTTGATACTTATTATGTAGGCTAGCAGTGCATTGTTTTGTAACATATTGCTCTTAGGTCAAAGGTTAATTTGAAATGTTGGTTGGGATCAAATGTTTACTCAATGGAATGTCATTGATAAACAGTTTCCAAGACTCTTCTCAAATTACAGAGGAACCTAAGGCTCACGATATTTGGTCACTCATACTGTAGGCACCAATGACTGCTATATATGGCCCTCAAACTAATAACCTTGACCTACATAATAATGGTATAGTGTTATAGGAATGAATCAGGTTAACTATTAATACATTATTTTGTATGTACATAGTGTTAAAGGGTTGTCTAGATCTTAAGTAATTACTTTTATAGGAATGAAATCAGGAATTTACACGAAGTTGTCTTGTGACCTGTACACTGCATTATCTTATCTCATTATTTTAGCAACAGTATCCACTTTGACAGTAAAGTTGTTGTACCCGGATGAGGCAGTTGATGAGTTTGGAAATAAAGGATTCTGGACATTAATCTATAACCAGGTTTGTTTGTGTTGTATACGTAATTACAATGATATCAATCTATTGTGAAGCATATACTGTACCAGTACCACTTCAGGTCAAAGTTCTATTTGGTGGTTTTTAAATCTGAAGAACACAATTGAGTTATTATACATAAAATTTTACATGAAGAATGGCTAGCTATTTCTTTCTTAACACACAAAATTTCAATGAAATACAACCATGAATGAAAGCAGGGCAAGTGATTGAAAAAAGTTTAAATACAAAGAAATTATAGCAGAAATAGGCTGTGTGGAAAGACTTTTGACCATAAACTGTATTACTTCATAATGAATGTGCCAATTATAGTATACATTTTTTTTTTTTTTTTTTATGCATATCATAATAAAGGAGTTATTTTCTTAACAAAAACAAAATCCCCAATGACTGAAGCTATCATACTGTGGTCTGCTACTTGAAAGCAGTGTGTTGCAGTTACGTCACTAGGACCCTGACCTCAAGCTTAAGGTCAAAGGTCAAATTAAATCCAATTTTTCCAAATAATGCTTATGCAGGCAATTACTTTAAAACCATTTAAGATTTATTAATGAAAGTTTTTGTATACCTTTATCACCCACTGGCAAAGCGTATTGCTGTGTCATTGGACTATTGCAACCATGACCTCAAAGTCAAAGGTCAGTTTGACTGAATTTTGTAGGGGCCATAATTTCTTAAACATTAAAGATATTTTGAGGAAACTTACCGTATACACCTGAAGCCGATATGTGATGCCATAAGGTCACTTTGACCTTATTCACAAGGTTAAAGTGCAAAGTTTTCAAATAATTTCTTATTTGACTTAAAAACATTTGAAATATCTTGAAAGTTGTTGTATATATACCTGTATCACCCCATTAACAATATGCAGTGTTCTGTTATTGAAGCATTGTGACCTTGACCTCAAGATCAAAGGTCAATGGAATACAAAAATTCAATGCCTATTAAAGGGAGAAGGGGATATATATATATATATGTTTTTGTTCATAAAACAATCTACCCGGTAGATCATCACTTTAATGAAACACTTTATCATCAATATTTACAGGGCTTTGAGGTGGTGATACGAAACAGGAAATATTTTGCATTCTCAAGATACAAACAGGATGGTAAAAATGTTACAAGTTACTGTGATCAAACATTAAATGGCTGGTCACATGACACATCTGACAGAAACTGGGCATGCTACATGGGAAAGAAGACAGAAGCACTTAAACCTAAATATCACACTGTACTACCTCCAAAGTAAGTCACAGATACCCTAACCTAAATATCACACTGTCCTACCTCCAAAGTAAGTCACAGACCCCCTAACCTAAATATCACACTGTACTACCTCCAAAGTAAGTCACAGACCCCCCAACCTAAATATCACACTGTACTACCTCCAAAGTAAGTCACAGACCCCCCAACCTAAATATCACCCTGTACTACCTCCAAAGTAAGTCACAGACCCCCCAACCTAAATATCACACTGTCCTACCTCCAAAGTAAGTCACAGATACCCCAACCTAAATATCACACTGTCCTACCTCCAAAGTAAGTCACAAATACCCCAACCTAAATATCACACTGTCCTACCTCCAAAGTAAGTCACAGACCCCCCAACCTAAATATCACCCTGTACTACCTCCAAAGTAAGTCACAGACCCCCCAACCTAAATATCACACTGTACTACCTCCAAAGTAAGTCACAGATACCCCAACCTAAATATCACACTGTACTACCTCCAAAGTAAGTCACAGACACCCCAACCTAAATATCACCCTGTACTACCTCCAAAGTAAGTCACAGATACCCCAACCTAAATATCACACTGTCCTACCTCCAAAGTAAGTCACAGACCCCCCAACCTAAATATCACCCTGTACTACCTCCAAAGTAAGTCACAGACCCCCCAACCTAAATATCACACTGTCCTACCTCCAAAGTAAGTCACAGATACCCCAACCTAAATATCACACTGTCCTACCTCCAAAGTAAGTCACAGACACCCCAACCTAAATATCACCCTGTACTACCTCCAAAGTAAGTCACAGACCCCCCAACCTAAATATCACCCTGTACTACCTCCAAAGTAAGTCACAGACACCCCAACCTAAATATCACACTGTACTACCTCCAAAGTAAGTCACAGACACCCCAACCTAAATATCACCCTGTACTACCTCCAAAGTAAGTCACAGACACCCCAACCTAAATATCACACTGTCCTACCTCCAAAGTAAGTCACAGATACCCCAACCTAAATATCACACTGTACTACCTCCAAAGTAAGTCAGAGACACCCCAACCTAAATATCACACTGTACTACCTCCAAAGTAAGTCACAGATACCCCAACCTAAATATCACCCTGTACTACCTCCAAAGTAAGTCACAAACACCCCAACCTAAATATCGCACTGTACTACCTCCAAAGTAAGTCACAGATACCCCAACCTAAATATCACACTGTACTACCTCCAAAGTAAGTCACAGACACCCCAACCTAAATATCACACTGTACTACCTCCAAAGTAAGTCACAGATACCCCAACCTAAATATCACCCTGTACTACCTCCAAATTAAAGTAAGTCACAGATACCCCAACCTAAATATCATACTGTCCTACCTCCAAAGTAAGTCACAGATACCCCAACCTAAATATCACACTGTCCTACCTCAAAAGTAAGTCACAGACACCCCAACCTAAATATCACCCTGTACTACCTCCAAAGTAAGTCACAGATACCCCAACCTAAATATCACACTGTCCTACCTCCAAAGTAAGTCACAGATACCCCAACCTAAATATCACACTGTACTACCTCCAAAGTAAGTCACAGATACCCCAACCTAAATATCACCCTGTACTACCTCCAAAGTAAGTCACAGATACCCCAACCTAAATATCACCCTGTACTACCTCCAAAGTAAGTCACAGATACCCCAACCTAAATATCACACTGTACTACCTCCAAAGTAAGTCACAGATACCCCAACCTAAATATCACCCTGTACTACCTCCAAAGTAAGTCACAGATACCCCAACCTAAATATCACACTGTCCTACCTCCAAAGTAAGTCAGAGATACCCCAACCTAAATATCACCCTGTACTACCTCCAAAGTAAGTCACAGACACCCCAACCTAAATATCACCCTGTACTACCTCCAAAGTAAGTCACAGATACCCCAACCTAAATATCACACTGTCCTACCTCCAAAGTAAGTCACAGACCCCCCAACCTAAATATCACCCTGTACTACCTCCAAAGTAAGTCACAGATACCCCAACCTAAATATCACACTGTCCTACCTCCAAAGTAAGTCACAGATACCCCAACCTAAATATCACACTGTCCTACCTCCAAAGTAAGTCACAGATACCCCAACCTAAATATCACACTGTACTACCTCCAAAGTAAGTCACAGACCCCCCAACCTAAATATCACACTGTCCTACCTCCAAAGTAAGTCACAGATACCCCAACCTAAATATCACCCTGTACTACCTCCAAAGTAAGTCACAAACACCCCAACCTAAATATCGCACTGTACTACCTCCAAAGTAAGTCACAGATACCCCAACCTAAATATCACACTGTACTACCTCCAAAGTAAGTCACAGACACCCCAACCTAAATATCACACTGTACTACCTCCAAAGTAAGTCACAGATACCCCAACCTAAATATCACCCTGTACTACCTCCAAAGTAAGTCACAGATACCCCAACCTAAATATCATACTGTCCTACCTCCAAAGTAAGTCACAGATACCCCAACCTAAATATCACACTGTCCTACCTCAAAAGTAAGTCACAGACACCCCAACCTAAATATCACCCTGTACTACCTCCAAAGTAAGTCACAGATACCCCAACCTAAATATCACACTGTCCTACCTCCAAAGTAAGTCACAGATACCCAAACCTAAATATCACACTGTTCTACCTCCAAAGTAAGTCACAGATACCCCAACCTAAATATCACACTGTACTACCTCCAAAGTAAGTCACAGATACCCCAACCTAAATATCACCCTGTACTACCTCCAAAGTAAGTCACAGATACCCCAACCTAAATATCACCCTGTACTACCTCCAAAGTAAGTCACAGATACCCCAACCTAAATATCACACTGTACTACCTCCAAAGTAAGTCACAGACACCCCAACCTAAATATCACACTGTACTACCTCCAAAGTAAGTCACAGATACCCCAACCTAAATATCACACTGTCCTACCTCCAAAGTAAGTCAGAGACACCCCAACCTAAATATCACACTGTCCTACCTCCAAAGTAAGTCACAGATACCCCAACCTAAATATCATACTGTACTACCTCCAAAGTAAGTCAGAGACACCCCAACCTAAATATCACACTGTCCTACATTGTACCTCCAAAGTAAGTCAGAGACACCCTAACCTAAATATCACACTGTCCTACCTCCAAAGTAAGTCACAGATACCCCAACCTAAATATCATACTGTACTACCTCCAAAGTAAGTCACAGATACCCCAACCTAAATATCACACTGTCCTACCTCCAAAGTAAGTCAGAGACACCCCAACCTAAATATCACACTGTCCTACCTCCAAAGTAAGTCACAGATACCCCAACCTAAATATCATACTGTACTTCCTCCAAAGTAAGTCAGAGACACCCCAACCTAAATATCACACTGTCCTACATTGTACCTCCAAAGTAAGTCAGAGACACCCCAACCTAAATATCACACTGTCCTACCTCCAAAGTAAGTCACAGATACCCCAACCTAAATATCATACTGTACTACCTCCAAAGTAAGTCACAGATACCCCAACCTAAATATCACACTGTACTACCTCCAAAGTAAGTCACAGACACCCCAACCTAAATATCACACTGTACTACCTCCAAAGTAAGTCACAGATACCCCAACCTAAATATCACCCTGTACTACCTCCAAAGTAAGTCACAGATACCCCAACCTAAATATCACACTGTACTACCTCCAAAGTAAGTCACAGATACCCCAACCTAAATATCACCCTGTACTACCTCCAAAGTAAGTCACAAACACCCCAACCTAAATATCGCACTGTACTACCTCCAAAGTAAGTCACAGATACCCCAACCTAAATATCACACTCTACTACCTCCAAAGTAAGTCACAGACACCCCAACCTAAATATCACACTGTACTACCTCCAAAGTAAGTCACAGATACCCCAACCTAAATATCACCCTGTACTACCTCCAAAGTAAGTCACAGATACCCCAACCTAAATATCACACTGTCCTACCTCAAAAGTAAGTCACAGACACCCCAACCTAAATATCGCCCTGTACTACCTCCAAAGTAAGTCACAGATACCCCAACCTAAATATCACACTGTCCTACCTCCAAAGTAAGTCACAGATACCCAAACCTAAATATCACACTGTTCTACCTCCAAAGTAAGTCACAGATACCCCAACCTAAATATCACACTGTACTACCTCCAAGTAAGTCACAGATACCCCAACCTAAATATCACCCTGTACTACCTCCAAAGTAAGTCACAGATACCC
The DNA here is from genome assembly GCF_902652985.1 of Pecten maximus. Lineage (NCBI taxonomy): Eukaryota > Metazoa > Mollusca > Bivalvia > Pectinida > Pectinidae > Pecten > Pecten maximus. The sequence goes on from NC_047021.1 coordinate 11,596,628, forward strand.
CAACCTAATATCACCCTGTACTACCTCCAAAGTAAGTCACAGATACCCCAACCTAAATATCACACTGTACTACCTCCAAAGTAAGTCACAGACACCCCAACCTAAATATCACACTGTACTACCTACAAAGTAAGTCACAGTACCCCAACCTAAATATCACCGATACTACCCTCCAAAGCTAAGTCACAACACCCAACCTAAATATCATACTGTCCTACCTCCAAAGTAAGTCACAGATACCCCAACCTAAATATCATACTGTACTACCTCCAAAGTAGGCCACAGATACCCCAACCTAAATATCACCCTGTACTACCTCCAAAGTAAATCAGAGACATCCCAACCTAAATATCACACTGTACTACCTCCAAAGTAAGTCACAGATACCCCAACCTAAATATCATACTGTACTACCTCCAAAGTAAGTCACAGATACCCCAACCTAAATATCACACTGTCCTACCTCCAAAGTAAGTCAGAGACACCCCAACCTAAATATCACACTGTCCTACCTCCAAAGTAAGTCACAGATACCCCAACCTAAATATCATACTGTACTTCCTCCAAAGTAAGTCAGAGACACCCCAACCTAAATATCACACTGTCCTACATTGTACCTCCAAAGTAAGTCAGAGACACCCCAACCTAAATATCACACTGTCCTACCTCCAAAGTAAGTCACAGATACCCCAACCTAAATATCATACTGTACTACCTCCAAAGTAAGTCACAGATACCCCAACCTAAATATCATACTGTACTACCTCCAAAGTAAGTCACAGATACCCCAACCTAAATATCACCCTGTACTACCTCCAAAGTAAGTCACAGATACCCCAACCTAAATATCACCCTGTACTACCTCCAAAGTAAGTCACAGATACCCCAACCTAAATATCACACTGTACTACCTCCAAAGTAAGTCACAGACACCCCAACCTAAATATCACACTGTACTACCTCCAAAGTAAGTCACAGATACCCCAACCTAAATATCACACTGTCCTACCTCCAAAGTAAGTCAGAGACACCCCAACCTAAATATCACACTGTCCTACCTCCAAAGTAAGTCACAGATACCCCAACCTAAATATCATACTGTACTACCTCCAAAGTAAGTCAGAGACACCCCAACCTAAATATCACACTGTCCTACATTGTACCTCCAAAGTAAGTCAGAGACACCCTAACCTAAATATCACACTGTCCTACCTCCAAAGTAAGTCACAGATACCCCAACCTAAATATCATACTGTACTACCTCCAAAGTAAGTCACAGATACCCCAACCTAAATATCACACTGTCCTACCTCCAAAGTAAGTCAGAGACACCCCAACCTAAATATCACACTGTCCTACCTCCAAAGTAAGTCACAGATACCCCAACCTAAATATCATACTGTACTTCCTCCAAAGTAAGTCAGAGACACCCCAACCTAAATATCACACTGTCCTACATTGTACCTCCAAAGTAAGTCAGAGACACCCCAACCTAAATATCACACTGTCCTACCTCCAAAGTAAGTCACAGATACCCCAACCTAAATATCATACTGTACTACCTCCAAAGTAAGTCACAGATACCCCAACCTAAATATCACACTGTACTACCTCCAAAGTAAGTCACAGACACCCCAACCTAAATATCACACTGTCCTACCTCCAAATTAAGTCACAGATACCCCAACCTAAATATCACCCTGTACTACCTCCAAAGTAAGTCACAGATACCCCAACCTAAATATCACACTGTACTACCTCCAAATTAAGTCACAGATACCCCAACCTAAATATCACCCTGTACTACCTCCAAAGTAAGTCACAGATACCCCAACCTAAATATCACACTGTACTACCTCCAAAGTAAGTCACAGATACCCCAACCTAAATATCACCCTGTACTACCTCCAAAGTAAGTCACAGATACCCCAACCTTAATATCATACTGTACTACCTCCAAAGTAAGTCACAGACACCCCAACCTAAATATCAACCTGTCCTACCTCCAACATAATGTAAGTCAAACACTCTAACCTTTATGTCAATCCTATAACACAAGTTTGTACTATTGCCTCATGATCTGTTGGTATGAAAAAGCCCAATGAAACATAGGACAATAGATACAATAGTTCTTCAATGCTACTGCAGTTTATTACAATTATGCCAATAATAAAACAGTCATGATGGATTGTTAAATTTTCTGGATAATAACTTGTTTGGATTATCACTTGTTTGGATTATAACTTGTTTGGATTATAACTTGTTTGGATTATAACTTGTATATATGTGAGAATTGTGTTTTACAAACCTAATCTAATAAATGCATGTGATGATGCTTACAGCCTTTCTCATGGTTATTATTAGTAAGTTGTTTATTTTTCAGAGTTCAAGACGATAAATATTATACCACTGACTATAACATGTTGTATAACATCAACTCGAAACAAAGTTCATGGAAAGCTGGAGTATACCCACATTTAGAAAAAATGACCATGGATGAAATCATTAAGATTGCTGGTGGGAGGAAATCTAGAATAAATGGGTAAGTGAATCAGTCTTTATATGCTGTGTAAAGCACAGCCATCTTCTGGTTACTGTATCCTTGTCGAGTTTGGCAAGATTAAATTTATCCAGAGCTCTTAGGGGAATCAACTGTCACTTATTTCTACAATTCCAACTAGTTCAGGATGGGACCGAAATTACTTTACAAAAATACCTATCCATACTATCTCCTTCCACGAAGTATTTCTGTCTAATATAGTAATATGATTCATGCTTTTATATGTTTAAAGGTACCTGTTTCAGATAAATAAATTATAGAAAAAATGTTAAAATCATATAAAATAACCTACTTTATCATTGAGAATTCTGAACTATTTTCTGCCCAAAACATCATTATGCTTGCTGCCTTGTTTGTGCAAGGGGAGGGAACAAATACACACTCTAGTTGATGCGACATTAGAAAGTCACCTCTTTGGTTGATAAAAATGGCCCCAACACATTGTTTACTGCTTTTAGTCTTGGATTTTCCAATTAGTGATCAATAAGCGAAATCTCTGATTGTTCCTATAATTTGATACTTAAAATGATAGTAGAATACTTGGTTTTGGCGTCATTTCCAAGGAATAGGCCTACAAAAATAGCATTGCTGGTTGAGGTGGTTGAAGTGATTTTGAGGTGAAAACCTAGCTCATTTCTGCCACAGAGATTCTATTAGCAAAAACGAAGTTGCATGGTTTAAACCAGTCAATCAACAAATTGCCAGAACAGATAAAGTAGGTCTACGGTAACAAACGAGATTTCTGAGATTAGTTTCTTCTAACTAAAGTTATTAAAGATTGAATATCTTACCATGATGCAGATCAATTCATCTATGGGGGGGAAAGGCAGTAAATTGAATGAACAACTTTAAAAACATAGAAACCAAAATATACTGAGACGGTAATTCATGCCAATCTTTTACATAGGGAATCACAATGAGGTTTATCAAAAAACATGACAGACATTTTAAATGCTAAGATTAAGTGATCTAAGAATTTTAACTTAATCATAGTTTGCCAATTCAGTTGAGCTTTAAAAAGTAATCATGCTTCTTTCAGCAGAACATTAATACAATCACAGCCTTTTTAAGGTAAATAAAATAAATTACTGAAATTGACACAGGTCATCAACAATAAAACATCCAGGAATTAATGCACAAAAGACAAGAACTGCCTTCTTATTTCCTGACACTTTATATTTGTTTTTCTTCTTATTTCAGTCCCTTTTACAATTTTAGGGTTTACAAGTTTTACATAACTTTAAACTATCATTCTTTATTGCAAATACGTAAATTTTTCTATCTATACGTTGTAAGAAGAAGTTTGGCATCACTTATTCAACTACATCAAAGAGGTCTGAGCTCATGCACAGCCAGCAGTAATTCTTGTAATACACAGTGTTTATAAGACTAGAATTTGTTATTATATACGCGTGTTTCATGGTTTGATGTTAAACATTGCCGGACATATAATTATAAAATAACAAGGTCATGACCCAGGTTGAATTGTGTTTGCTTTTAAGGCAACCAAGAGCTGTACGACCTACAGAGAAGGATATACAGAACTCTCGTAGTTATCCTGAAGCATTTGATTGGAGGGATCACATGGGTCAAGACTTTGTTTCTCCAATTAGGAACCAAGGTATTTAAATCAAAGGCTAGAGTCTATTGGTACAATGTTTAATATTAGAGAATTAATCAGATAATATGGGTTATTAAGGTAAAAAAATATCCAACAAGAGAATCCAGTAAAAAAGAAATTCTCTGCATGGCGGATGCTTGAGAAAATACAGTGTTTTATGCAGTACAGCTTAAATTAAATACCTTGTTTGAGTGGTCCCAGTTTACTGTATTCAATGAGTGGTCCCTGTTTATACAATGAGTGGTCCCTGTTTATACAATGAGTGGTCCCTGTTTATACAATTAGACGTCCTTGTTTAACTTCAATGAGAGGTGCCTGTTTATTCAATTAAAGGTCCTTGTTTAACTTCAATGAGTGGTCCCTGTTTATACAATGAGTGGTCCCTGTTTATACAATGAGTGGTCCCTGTTTATTCAATGAGTGGTCCCTGTTTATACAATGAGAGGTCCTTGTTTAACTTCAATGAGTGGTCCCTGTTTAACTTCTATAAGTGGTCCCTGTTTATACAATGGGTGGTCCCTGTTTATTCAATGAGTGGTCCCTGTTTATACAATGAAAGGTTCCTGTTTATTCAATGAGTGGTCCCTGTTTATACAATGAGTGGTCCCTGTTTATACAATGAAAGGTCCTTGTTTATTCAATGAGTGGTCCCTGTTTATACAATGAGTGGTCCCTGTTTATTCAATGAGTGGTCCCTGTTTATACAATGAGTGGTCCCTGTTTATACAATGAGTGGTCCCTGTTTATACAATGGGTGGTCCCTGTTTATTCAATGAGTGGTCCCTGTTTATACAATGAAAGGTCCCTGTTTATACAATGAAAGGTCCCTGTTTATACAATGAGTGGTCCCTGTTTATTCAATGAGTGGTCCCTGTTTATACAATGAAAGGTCCCTGTTTATACAATGAGTGGTCCCTGTTTATTCAATGAGTGGTCCCTGTTTATACAATGAGTGGTCCCTGTTTTACTTCTATGGGTGGTCCCTGTTTGACAAATCTGGAGTTGTCCTGTTGGGTAGATACCTGGGTACTTTACTTTAATGATGAAATGGTTCTGTCAAGCTGACGATATGTACTGTATTAATAATGGGAGATAACTCTACAATGGTTATGAATTGCAAGAACATAGTAGGACTATACCGTCATGGAAGAAACAAATAAAACAAGAATATTTCTGTGATTTGGGTTACAGAGTCATGCGGTAGCTGTTATGCCTTTTCCTCTATGGGGATGCATGAGGCACGTGTACGTGTCATTACCAACAACACCCAACAGCCTGTCTTCTCTCCACAAGATATTGTCGACTGCAGTGAATACTCACAAGGTAAGTTCACCCAAACTTTGCCTTATAGGAATTTATGAACTGATTAACTGTGTTTATTGTTTCATTTTTTTGTCCCGAAAGGATGTCTGTTGTGTTGACTTATTCCAAAGGTGATGAACAATAGTCCATCACCAAAATTCAGTGTAGTCTACAATTGGTTAAGCCACTCTGTGGACATGTTACTAGGGGTGAAATGATTTACAGCGGTGTAACTGAACCGCAATATTTTTCTTTCAGTTCGGTACACGGTATAGCAACAGCAAATTACGGTACATGCACTGTGAGCGGTAAATTTTTATATGGGTGTTTATTCCACTATGCGCCGGCAGAAGGTAGACCGACGGTATATATAAAAGCTGGTTTCTGATTAGTCAAGCGAATTTGACGAGTCCCAATCGGTAAAGGCCTTACATTAAAGCGATGTTTTGACGGGAAAATGGCGCTAGATTTTTCTAGTGCTAATATAGGAGAAATCCTGGCTTCCTATCCATCTTCTGTATAGAAACATTTTGGTTTCCGATAAAGGATGCGACAGCAGCTACATGTTATATACTGTTCTAGTGTGATCATAGACTACATTTGCTATGATTGGTATATCTTACATTGAACATTTTTATTGGTAATCCTGTATACTATCTTTCGACACAATATTTATCACTGTAACTTACTGTGAAGACATTGGTACCATCAAATCAAGTGTTCCTAAATAAGAATCTAGTTTCTACATAGAATAAATTAAAATCTACAATTTTTCAATGTCAGATGTAGCTTTTCAGAAATAGATCTAGATCTAGATGTTTAACATTTGGATCCTTACTCACAAACTCAGTCAATCTTTTCTAACATGTGTACCTGCTGTAGATGTGTATCTATTGTGTCTATTTTCAAAGATTTTAGTATTCAAAGACTAAATTTTAAACTCTTTACTTGGGATTTCTTAACCTGTTTGTTTTCTTTTTTGTTAAGGATGTGAAGGTGGATTTCCTTACCTGATCGCGGGGAAGTATGCAGAAGATTTTGGCATCGTCCTCGAGTCATGCAATCCTTACAATGGCAAGGACTCTACTGTATGCCATACAAAGACCTCATGTAGTCGAATGTATGCAACAGATTACAAATATGTTGGAGGATATTACGGAGGGTGAGTTGAAATTTAAAAAAGCCCAGTATTTCTCTTTGTATCAAATAAATGTTTTACTATTGTTACTACATTATTAGGTATAATGAAGGCAAAACTGCTGCAAAGCTGCTGCAGATGTTTTTATATTTTAAAGTATTTGAAAGCAAGTCAAAAAATTACTTTTAATCTAGTTTTACTTACAAAAAACAGATACATGATACAGCTTTGCTTAATATTTATTTTGATAACAGAGCGTTGAACAATTACAGATATTGACCTATCTATTACAGGTGTAGTTAGTATGAATGACCTATATACATTACAGGTGTAACGAGTATGAATGGCCTATATATATTACAGGTGTAACGATTATGAATGACCTATATACATTACAGGTGTAACAAGTATAAATGACCTATATACATTACAGGTGTAATGAGTATGAATGACCTATATACCTTACAGGTGTAACGAGTATGAATGACCTATATACATTACAGGTGTAACGAGTATGAATGACCTATATACATATTACAGGTGTAACGAGTATGAATGACCTATATACATTACAGGTGTAATGAGTATGAATGACCTTTATATACATTACAGGTGTAACTAGTATAAATGACCTATATACATTACAGGTGTAACGTATGAATGACCTATATACATATTACAGGTGTAACAAGTATGAATGACCTATATACATTACAGGTGTAACAAGTATGAATGACATATATACATTACAGGTGTAACGAGTATGAATGACTTCAATACATTACATGTGTAACGAGTATGAATGGCCTATATACATTACAGGTGTAATGAGTATGAATGGCCTATATACATTACAGGTGTAACAAGTATGAATGGCCTATATACATTACAGGTGTAACGAGTATGAATGACCTATATACATTACAGGTGTAACGAGTATGCCATGATAACAGCCCTGGTGAAGAACGGCCCAATGTCCGTGTCGTTTATGGTGTACAACGACTTCCTACATTACAAGAGTGGAGTGTACCATTACACACAGCTGGAGAACAGCTTTAATCCATTCGAGATCACCAACCATGCAGTGCTGCTCGTAGGGTATGGAAAGGTTGAGGAGACGGGTGAGAAGTACTGGATTGTAAAGAATAGCTGGGGTACAACCTGGGGAGAGGACGGATACTTCAGAATCAGGAGGGGCAGTGATGAATGTGCCATTGAAAGTATAGCTGTAGAGTCAACTCCTATTGTATAAGCCTGTTGGTCAGCACTGCGAGAGGAATAAAGAGTTGTCTCCCTGGATACACTGTCCCAATGGTATTAACATCATCAATAATCAAGGCTGTCGTTATAGATGTATTTTTGTAAACTTTAGAAAAACATTGTAAGAAACACTTGTGTGATTCAGAGTGATTGTTTTCTTTATATAGCTCTTTTTTATGTTTTTTATAGCTGATATGAAATGAAAGATTGATTTATTTTACAATGGTATGAGCAGAAACTAATACCTCTAGAAAACCCATGCATGTGGCAGGGCTTTTCATATCAAATTGAGGAATCCGTGGTTATCTTGTGAGTCGAGTGGAGTGAGTTATCATTGCACCACTCGACCACCCTAAATAGTGAGATTAGCTGTATTAATCTGTTAAATACCGTGTAGACTCTATTATTCTACACATTGTGTATAGGTGAATATGGGATTGAGCTCCTGAACCAAGGCTGCCATATCAAATTCTACAAATTGTGTCTAGATGTGCAATATGTATATATGACAAGTCAAGAAATTTAATAGTCACATATTAGGATAACAAAATAACATTAGCATTTTAGTGCTATTCTTGCGGCAAAAGCAGCTTCATTGAACTGCGGTTCGCTGTGATTCACAGTTCTGAAATATTGTTTAGGGTCAAACAAATGCTACTATGTCCTCTCATTTTGTTTTCAATGAGTTTTGTTTTATATCACCTTTATGTACATAAAAGCAATCTCTTTTTTACGATACTAGGAATTGCTGATATTTTTATAGAGGGTTTAGACAATTCATTTCAAGATATGCCAAAAAAAAAATACATTTTCATAAAAGCAATCTCTTTTTTACGATACTAGGAATTGCTGATATTTTTATAGAGGGTTTAGACAATTCATTTCAAGATATGCCAAAAAAAAAATACATTTTCATAAAACACGCTTGAATTTTTCGTGAACGGGTGATTACAGCTCCTATCTCATGTCAAATCCCATCTATTGGGGTTATACCACGCATAATAGTATCATGCAATCCTGATAACACCCACATATGACCTCCGATGTTGTATGGATGTTAAACTCCATCAACCACCCAAGCGGCATGATGCTTTTCATATGGTAGCTGGGAAATGTTCACCCTTTCAATCGAGTGGGCGCAGGGAACATATTCAATGTTGTGGAATTCTTAATCAAATTGTTGGAGTACAAATCCAACCTTAGATTCTGTGAAATTGTTCTAGTCCAGCCTGTATTTAATGAGAATCTATTGGCCCTTAATGCTGGGCTAGTGGAAGTACCATGCCTTAAAAACTGCTGAGTTAAACAAACTGTTGAGCATAATAAAATGTTGTTGTATTGATGAGCTGTATAAATGTAGCATTCCATTTTTTTGGTTTTTTTTACAGAAGACCTAATAATAAAAATGTTGCATAGATGAGCTGTATAAAAGTAACATTCCTTGTAATTATTATTTTACAGAAGACCTAATAATAAAATGTTGCATTGATGAGATGTATAAAAGTAACATTCCATGTAATTATTTTACAAAAGATCTAGTCTAGACCTAATAATAAAATGTTGTATTGATGAGCTGTATAAAAGTAACATTCCTTGTAATTATTATTTTACAGAAGACCTAATAATAAAAATGTTGCATTGATGAGCTGTATAAAAGTAACATTCCTTGTAATTACATGTATTATTTTACAGAAGACCTAATAATAAAATGTTGTATTGATGAGCTGTATAAAAGTAACATTCCTTGTAATTACATGTATTATTTTACAGACGACCTAATAAGAAAAATGTTGTATTGATGAGCTGTATAAAAGTAACATTCCTTGTAATTACATGTATTATTTTACAGAAGACCTAATAATAAAATGTTGTATTGATGAGATGTATAAAATTAACATTCCATATTATTGTTATTTTTGTTATAATACGTATTGGTACATTGGTTAGTTGATGGATCAGAAAACCTGGCTCTGAAATCATGTATTCAATTTTAGACTTACAAGCTTTTGATTGGTCAATCATCAGGTATGATGTCACATTTTATGATGTTATTTGTGATTGGCCGAGTCAAAGTTTAAGACAATGCTAGTCATGAGACTGTTTCATGATCCTGTGCCAATGCTGTGTGTATTCAACATTGACTATTGTTAAGTCTACTAGTATCTAATTCTTTGTGTTGTGTGTTATATAAAAAAGTGCCATGATCAATTCTTGTTAAATGTACAACGGTAATGATTTTTTCTACTAATTGAATAATATATTCTGTTAATAAAACTAATATTCTGATCACGTTCAGTATTTTTTTTCCTTATTTTCTCCAAGACATGGTTAGTACAGTGATAACAATTACATGTAACAAGTCTGCAAAAGCACCGAACAAAACAAGGTAATTAAGTTTTGCATCAAATGTCTGGAATGCAGAATTATAGTTTTATCTTAAAACTCGGTATATACAGTCAACCAGGATTTGATATTAACCCATTACCTTTCTACAAGGATACTGTTGAACCTTATGGTCCTCTGATCTACCAGTAACAAATAGTACTAAACCATGCACGTGAGGCGTCGCCCAGGACATTATGTGATCTGTTTACCAAGATGTGACAGTAAACGGTTAAAATCATGTGACTTGAATTGTCTCCCGCGATATGGCAATAAACCACGTGACGTGTCCCCAAGAGGTGTAGTTAACGATTAAAACCACATGACATGTCTCCGCGATATGGCAGTTACCCACCTGATTTGTCCCCCAGGACGTGGTGGCAGTAAACGGTTAAATGGCAATAAACCACATGACTTGTCCCCAAGGATGGGATAGTATAATAAACTATTTAACATGTTTACCAGTTTTTGACTTTTGACAACACATCATGTGACTTGCCTACCAGTCCTGTTTTGCTGAAGAATGTCCCTCCTTAGCATGAGCACCCTTCCGGATCCGTGGTAATGTGGAAAACACTGCAGGCGACACTACAGGTGAAGGGTTATGGGTAAAATACTGTTTCCCTTAATATGACTCTTATTGTCTGAAGAAAGTAATCTAATTGATCGATAAAAGCCAGCTAGCGGGTATACATGAATAAAGATAGAGTAAAGTAATATCAATAGTAAAAACAATTAACTAGTACGGGCAATTTCTACGCCAAAGGACCATCATAGTTAGGTTGTAACAAGGAGAGAGCATGGGTATTTTGTTTAAATTAGTATGGAAATTATACTGCATCGTTATTAGTAGTATGTGTCGAGTCATAAAACGATATACAAAGTAGCTACAATTAGGAAGGGTATTCTAGAAGCAAAGAGTTCTGTATAACATTTAAAACGAAAAGGCCTCGGTTCATTCTGAGTAGACCATTGTGATGGCATCTTCGCTAGCCAAGGCTTCTGATTACGTTACACTCCACGAACGGCTAGCGAAGATGTTGTGATGGTATACGTTCGAACGCTATACTAGTACTGCGACGCTGTTGTGGCATCCATGGCAGTTTTAGACTTTTCATAGAGGTGCGAGACTGGATCGGCTTGGATATATCCAGAACATCTTGAAAACACATTTTAAACTTCTTCTCCAGTTCCATTGGTGCCATTGAGCTGGAAATGGGTGAGGATGTCAAGGAAGGCGAGCCAATATAGTGTTGTTATTTTTTCGGCCTCGTAAAAACTTTGAAATGGCAGCAATGGGGGCCATTTTGTAACATGATTGCGCAATCATGGTTTTCCTGAACAACACCTATTTCAAAATTCTTCTACCAGAAATTATCCTGAGATGGCCCTTACCAAGTGTTGTTATTTATCGGGTCGGCCAGAAATCCAAGATGGCCACCATGGCAACCATCTTGAAAAAACATTTTAAACTTCTTCTCCAGTTCCACTGGTGCCATTGAGTTGGAAATTGGTGAGGATTTTAAGGAAGGAGTGCCAACAAAGTGTTAATATTTTTCCGCCTTGTAAAATCTTGAAAAAACATTTTAAACTTCTTCTCCAGTTCCACTGGTGCCATTGAGTTGGAAATTGGTGAGGATTTTAAGGAAGGAGTGCCAACAAAGTGTTAATATTTTTCCGCCTTGTAAAATCATTGACTTGGCAGCCATGGTGGCCATTTGTAACATGATTGTGCAATCATGGTTTTCCTGAACAATGCCTATTTTAAACTTCTTCTCAAATTCCCCCAATGGAATTCAGCTGTAACTGCAACCAGAAATGATCCTGAGATGGTCCTTACCAAGTGTTGTTATTTATTGGGTCGGTCAGAAATCCAAGATGGCCACCATGGCAAACGGCGCCACTATATACTTGCTACAGAGAATACATACTACAATTATATAAGGTTTTTAATTTAGAGTCAGATGACCGTTAAGGCCCCTGGGCCTCTTGTTTTTGTTATATTACGTATTGGTACATTGGTTAGTTGATGGATCAGAAAACCTGGCTCTGAAATCATGTATTCAATTTTAGACTTACAAGCTTTTGATTGGTCAATCATCAGGTATGATGTCACATTTTATGATGTTATTTGTGATTGGCCGAGTCAAAGTTTAAGACAATGCTAGTCATGAGACTGTTTCATGATCCTGTGCCAATGCTGTGTGTATTCAACATTGACTATTATTAAGTCTACTAGTATCTAATTCTTTGTATTGTGTGTTATATAAAAAAGTGTCATGATCAATTCTTGTTAAATGTACAACGGTAATGATTTTTTTCTACTAATTGAATAATTTATTCTGTTAATAAAACTAATATTCTGATCACGTTCAGTATTTTTTTTCCTTATTTTCTCCAAGACATGGTTAGTACAGTGATAACAATTACATGTAACAAGTCTGCACCAAACAATAACAAGGTAATTAAGTTTTGCATCAGATGTCTGGAATGAAGAATTATAGTTTTATCTTAAAACTCGGTATATGCAGTCAACCAGGATTTCATATTAACCCATTACCTTTCTACAATGATGCTGTTGAACCTTATGGTCCTCTGATCTACCAGTAACAAATAGTACTAAACCATGCACGTGAGGCGTCGCCCAGGACAGTATGTGATCTGTTTACCAAGATGTGACAGTAAACGGTTAAAATCATGTGACTTGAATTGTCTCCCGAGATATGGCAATAAACCACGTGACGTGTCCCCAAGAGGTGTAGTTAACGATTAAAACCACATGACATGTCTCCGCGATATGGCAGTTACCCACCTGATTTGTCCCCCAGGACGTGGTGGCAGTAAACGGTTAAATGGCAATAAACCACATGACTTGTCCCCAAGGATGGGATAGTATAATAAACTATTTAACATGTTTACCAGTTTTTGACTTTTGACAACACATCATGTGACTTGCCTACCAGTCCTGTTTTGCTGAAGAATGTCCCTCCTTAGCATGAGCACCCTTCCGGATCCGTGGTAATGTGGAAAACACTGCAGGCGACACTACAGGTGAAGGGTTATGGGTAAAATACTGTTTCCCTTAATATGACTCTTATTGTCTGAAGAAAGTAATCTAATTGATCGATAAAAGCCAGCTAGCGGGTATACATGAATAAAGATAGAGTAAAGTAATATCAATAGTAAAAACAATTAACTAGTACGGGCAATTTCTACGCCAAAGGACCATCATAGTTAGGTTGTAACAAGGAGAGAGCATGGGTATTTTGTTTAAATTAGTATGGAAATTATACTGCATCGTTATTAGTAGTATGTGTCGAGTCATAAAACGATATACAAAGTAGCTACAATTAGGAAGGGTATTCTAGAAGCAAAGAGTTCTGTATAACATTTAAAACGAAAAGGCCTCGGTTCATTCTGAGTAGACCATTGTGATGGCATCTTCGCTAGCCAAGGCTTCTGATTACGTTACACTCCACGAACGGCTAGCGAAGATGTTGTGATGGTATACGTTCGAACGCTATACTAGTACTGCGACGCTGTTGTGGCATCCATGGCAGTTTTAGACTTTTCATAGAGGTGCGAGACTGGATCGGCTTGGATATATCCAGAACATGCTGGACAGATACTAGTCTCTCTATAAAGGATAATAGAGTTAATCTCGTCAACAGAGAGAAGCCCTTTGTGGATCAGAGACGGGTATAGGCTCGACTTGCGACAGGAGGATAGATTCCCAGCGCTTGTCCATAAAATGACAGTAGGGTCCTCAAGCATATACATAACAGCCTCTGAATACCTAAAAACAATCTGTACCAGCAGCTGCCTATACGCAAGGTCATTCTCAAGGTCATTCTCAGTGGATCCTTCTAGGCGAGTGATCATTCCGAATAGCGCCTCCTATGGATGATGCTTGGTATGGGTGTTGCATATGTAAGTAAATGGTCTTTGTCTGATGCATGGTAATACGATCTCCAACCCATAGGTTAGGATTGGAACAACATAGACTGGATAAGGTGGATATAAGTAGACGGGTTCAGTCCATTGTTACCATGAGACCATATACAATGTATAGAGTTATTCCTTTCTTGGGCTGTAGCTTTATAACGGTGGTATGTGCTTCAATGAGAAGTGTCTGGAGTTCTTCGTTTAAAGAGGCAGAAAGGGATACATCATCGGCATATGTTGGCGCGACATAGGAGATATATATTGACCCCGACTCCCGAGTTATGTCCTTGTTGTAGGAGGCCATTAATGAATATTGCGATCATGACTGTGCTGAGGATTCTCCCTCGGCTTACACCTTGTCGTATAGGGACTACCATTGAGTATTCTCCTTCCCATTGGATGTGGGTGTTAGATCTTTTATTTAAACTATGGATAGTTTAACAGGTTTTTCTTCCAGCCCCAGAATAAAGATCTTCCTGTCTAGCTGGTTATGGTTGATTGCATCAAATGCAGCTTTTTTATCCAACAGTGCCAGAGAGAATGGATCGAGGGACATATCGCTCCCCAGCATACTTCCCTTAGTATAAGACCTGCTAACAGTGGTGCTACATTCTTCGAAAATCTGCGCTGCATGGGATTCTGTTTCGTTTAGAATTTTTTCTCCATCAATTTCGCAGTGCTGTCGTTATGCTTTTCAGTATTACTGGAAACACTGTGATCCCTACCATAATGAAAATGCTCAGCTGTGGTATGAAATAATCTAGCGAATTGTTGCGGTTAAGTGACTGGCTAGTCTCACTTATCTGTGTGTGTGTATGACTGACTAGTTCATCAGAGCGGACACTCTTAGTTCCAAGGTGTCTACGTCAAACTGTATGTGATCGTGATAGAGGTCATCCTTGGTGTTCTCGGGAGATAGAGGTCATCCTTGGTGTTCTCGGGAGATAGAGGTCATCCTTGGTGTTCTCGGGAGAGGCTAGATGGGCGAAGTGCTCTTTCCATCCCTCAATTATTTGATGTTGGTCATCATAGATATTGTCGCCCACTTTCATTTCTGTAAGAGGAGGGGCCTGCGATTTGCATGCCCTGTTAATAAGACAGTAGAAAGTGTTACTGTCACCGTGAGGGACTTCCATGGACTCCCATTATCCTTGCTGCCCCTCTACCTCGACGTCTAGCAATCTCTATTCATCTAGCCTTTTTATTTATAGGTAGTCTGGCCTCTAGTTCAGGGCCTGATAAGAGTTTACCCGCGTCTTCCCAAATCTTCAGAGCTGCTTTATTTGCCATGTATGATGTTTACCCCTCCGAGTCTTGCTTGATTGTCCGTGTAGGCACTTGGAAGTATAGGAGATTTCCTCCGTGTGCTGTGTTACTACAAGGTCCTCAGGATATGGTGGCTGATTTCTGCCATTTCGTTGTTTCGTTCTGGCGCCCCGACAGAACGATATTCTTCGTCTTTTCGCCCCCGATAATTAGCGTTATGGCGCCGCGCCATAACGAAAAGACGCCACAACTCAACGCGAAATAACGAAAACGTGAAGCCGCTAATCAGCGGGGCGAGTTAATTCGCCCCGCTAATCAGCGGCTTTTCGCCCCGCCATAACGCTGTTTATCGTTATGGCGCCCCGCTAATCATCGTCTTTTCGCCCCACCATAACGCTGTTTATCGTTATGGCGCCCCGCTAATCATCGTCTTTTCGCCCCGCCATAACGCTGTTTATCGTTATGGCGCCCCGCTAAACATCGTCTTTTCGCCCCGCCATAACGCTGTTTATCGTTATGGCGCCCCGCTAAACATCGTCTTTTCGCCCCGCCATAACGCTGTTTATCGTTATGGCGCCTTCCGGCTAGTCATGCGCTGAGCAATCTTTCATAGAAGATGGCGGAGCAAAGCAGTTACACCCGCTTTTTGAACGGAGACAATACCACTAGTATCCTTTTTATTTAGCTTTAATAACCCTTTAGGTGAGTTTTAAAATGGTTTGGTACACATTGTACCGCTTATGTTCACTTGTGCTGTTACATAAATGTTCGGATGTACGGTTAAGTTGCTTTTTCAATTTTACATTTTGAAATCATAATTTATATTCAGTAAAAATATGTAACATGTTGTTCAATACAATTTCTGATAATTTTCCTTAAACATTGTCAGAACAGGATCTAATTAGAGAATATCATTTTGCTGGCTACACGTACTCCGAGATTATTCTTACTCTTTTCTACCGACATCATGTGTCTATAAGGTTTGTATGTTTGTTTTTCAGACTATTTGGACAACGCTTTAAATATTTGGTTTTTTTTTACCACATCATTGATTCCCTCTTTATGAGGATGTTATATCTTTAATGTATTTTGAATGAAAGTTGAGAAGACATGTTTGCGAGAAAAAGCATTGCATGTTATATATAGTGAGTTTACAAAGCCACGTTTATATTGATGTAATATTAATTATAAGCTGTTATTTCAGCTGTAGACAACTACATCGGTACTCAGATCACTAGGTCTTCGTCGTCAGCATGCGGTAACGGATGAAGTAGTTCAAGCTATACAGGTAAGTGTATCCTCCTTATTTGGTAAAATACATACATGGTGAAAAGTGTCATTTTATTCAGCTCATATACTCACTTCGGATAAGTTATTCCAGTATGATTTATAATGAAGCCATGATAGGAATATATAAAACGCAGATGCATTTATAATTGTTATCGCATTTGTCGCATATTCGTTAATAAAAAAAACAATAATTGCGGCCATTTGTGATGAGCAACCAATTTTCCGCCATTCGCATATGTCTTGTTGATCGAGTTTCTATTTAAAAAAAATAAGCAAACAAAGCTTCACAGTATGGATATTTGCATCACTTAAAACTATGTACACACACATATATCCATGAAAAGGGTCAGCAATGGTATACATATTATTACATATTATATGAAAAGAGACGAAAAAAATAGGTTAAATGACATAATAAGGTAAAATAACCTATGTTTAATAGTACGAAACTAACAAAAAATAAGAATGTATTGAATAAACTGGTACTAGTATCTTAACTGTAATTATGATTTTCGTCATCTTTGTACATTGCACAATACAGCAAGACATACAATGCAGTGGATCATCGCTTGGTTATAGAAGCATGACGCGTCTTTTGACAAAGCATGGAATAGTAGTTGCAAGCTAAGATTATGTTCGTCAGAAAAAAAACCCCAAACAAACAAAAAAATAAAAACAAACCACATTATTCGTTAACACAATGACATGAAAAGTAAAACAAGTATCAATATTTGCATTTAAAAACAGAATGAAATAAATCAAACTTTGAGATCATTTACGGCATTTCCATTTCTGAACATAAACAAAGATATGCCCTCGAAATGATGTTCGCTTTTGTTCATTTACCTTCGTTTTTCCTGCACTTACTCACATTTTAAGTTTATCCGGTATGGTATACGTGCATATGACACATTTATCCACTATACAATGTACATTTGGGTGACACGTGTACCCGGTTTACCTAAAAGTGACACGTCTAGTATACATGTGTGTGATATGTACACCAGGTATACATGTAGGTGACATGTGTACCCGGTATACATGTATGTATGTGACATGTGTACCCGGTATACATATATGTAGGTGACATGTGTACCCGGTATACGTGTAGGTGACATGTGTACCCGGTATACGTGTAGGTGACATGTGTACCCGGTATACATATATGTATGTGACATGTGTACCCGGTATACGTGTATGTAGGTGACATGTGTACCCGGTATACGTGTAGGAGACATGTGTATCCGGTATACGTGTAGGTGACATGTGTATCCGGTATACGTGTAGGTGACATGTGTACCCGGTATACGTGGATGTATGTGACATGTGTACCCGGTATACGTGTATGTAGGTGACATGTGTATCCGGTATACGTGTATGTAGGTGACATGTGTATCCGGTATACGTGTATGTAGGTGACATGTGTACCCGGTATACGTGTACTCGTCATTTAAAAATTTATAGTTAATACTCATACGCGATATCCCTGTTTCATTTCGATTGACGTCGTCTATAAATTGTAATAAAGTGAATAAAACTTTATTTACCAGTATCGACCCCAATATGAAGTGTTTGTGCCTTTTGGTTATAGGGAAAGTTATATAAATGCTTCAGCATATTCGAAGCATGTGCACTTGAATTAAGACCAAGGTCAATGCACAGATATACATTTGGTAGTTATTATACAATACCGCAATTGATGTTAAATATCAAGTATGTTTGTGAAATATTAAAGGAGCTGAAACATCCCTAACTTTGGCGTGAAAATTTACATTTTTAACACTATACAGTGACCTTGAAATATATGAAAAACATAAAGGCACTGAAACGGATCAAATGGATCAAAATGCCATTATCCAAGTGATATATCGTCGCCATCTTGACCTTGAAAATCTGCATTATACCTTAGTTGAATCATACTGAGAGAGAGATTGTAAATGAAATAACATGTTAAATATATCAGACATTTCATGTACAATAGAGATGTTTAATTCGATGAAATACGTGATTAACATTGAACACTACTTGACTAAATGTTGAGTTGGCTTGCTTTTTTCACTTCAGGAGTAATGTGTTGACTCTTCAGCGCGACCTGACCCGGACGGTGTTCGTAGCAGACAGATGCACCGAAGGGCCGAATTACCTTATACATGTCGATGGCTATGACAAACTGAAACGATTTGGTTTTGCCATTCACCGTGCAATATGCGGGTATTTTTTTCACATCAAAGCTTATTTTTCATTTCTATCTGAAGTACAGTATGTAAATAGGTATGGAATATGTGCGATATTATTTTGAGGTCGAGGTCAATATACATTGTACGTAGCGGTAGATTAAGTTTCTTGATTAAAACAATATTGGGAAAATGTCTAGTTTTCTTTCATATCAACTTCACATATATAAGTATTAATGAAATTATAGGTACAAACTTCCAATTTCGTTTCTTTTTTCGAAATAGTCGTGTCTGTTTACAACGACATTCAAGCGACATCACACGTGTTTTGACGGTATGCACAAAGTGTTTTTAATGTCACCATGTAATTTAACAATCAAATGATTGGTAGATTGTATTTATAGTCAAGGTGAATGCAATCCGGGTGACAAGGAAATATAATGTTACATTAACACACGTAAAGTTTTCCTTTTTCTAAATCCGTAGTTAATGCTCAGCCATTCCCCTAGTCTATGTTCATTAAAAAACGGCAAACATAAAATCCATTAACCTCCTGTGATTGATTTGCATTCAAACTGACACAGCCATATTTCAAAGAATCGCCGTGGTGATGGTAGACAAAGCGCCAAAATGAAAATTACGCGATGGTTCTAATGACAAATCCTTGCTACGTTTGATTTACCCCCAACGCATCGCAAAGAATTCTGTGACGTAAATAATACCTTGTACATATTTGCTTTATGATATTAATTATAATATAATGACATGACAGAGCAGGTCATTTATGAGATAAAATAATGTTTTGTGAGATTCATGAAGGACACCAAAGACCAAAAGAATCTTCATGGTTGAGAATGGAGAATTGAATACAGTCAAGCCGTATGGAAAAATAAACTGCAACACACAACTTGTTTCTTATTGCAAACATATAGGAGGCGCCAGACGAAACCAATTTTTACAAATCAAATAATTTGATGAATTCTTTTTAAAGATTTAAATAGTGCCTAGTATATGATATTTCACTTATATAATACCTAAAATACCATATGATTTAATGTAAGCATGATTATTTCATTACAAATTTTCTGTTAATTACACCTAAGAGTTTCACAAAAAAGGTCAAAATCTGTATACCCTTTATGAAACTCAACATTCGGCATGTATATGGCAGCCATCTTGAATTTGGTGGCCATCTTGGATTTGGTGGCTATCTTGTTAACATGATTGTTTGATAAAGAAATAAGTTTGTTAATTTCTGTTCATTTAGTAGTCAGAAAAGTAAAAGGTATGCATAGATTGGACAAAATCTTAAATTTACCAGATATATATGGCAGACATATTGAATTTGGCAGCCATCTTGATTTTGGCGGCCATCTTGGAAAAAATAGCTTGGCCCCATATCTGAATTTATTCAAGTCATGATGCCCTACCTATATGCAAAGTTTCATGTTTTTACTACAAAACCCACAATTCTACTGATATATGCACCATTCTGCCGGACTATAAGTCATGAACATGTATAACTTAATGAACTGTACATATTTATTTGTCGCTTTGATTGTTGTAGGCACAGTTGATTACAAGATACTGGTGGGTAATGAAGACATCGAAGGAGTGAAAGAACTCTGTACTTCTGAAAATGTTCAAGTTAATTCTGAAGTAGTCACTGTATTATAACAGGATATGGGTGAGAAGAGGCTTAGAAAGCCATCCACATATAGGGAAGCTCTGGAACTGCGGAGAACTAGTTCACTACTGGTACTAAGACAATCTACAGATAGCCTACACAATGGCATAGTAGAGCAAAATTTGAGTGTGCTTTTTTCTGTCTCACTATCAGCCCTACGTACAGACAGCGTATAAAGGATAATATTTACAATAATCAAAATATTTGAAGAGAAATACTAATATGTTTTGAAGGCAGAAGTGAATTTCAGTTCGAAACTCTTATAGTTAGCCTGAACTCATATGTATACCAACATTTCTTGTATTTTACATGCAACTACACTTCTTTAAGAAAAATATCGTAATGTATACATTTGTCTATCCAATGTAACTTTGGTAATTAAAGCAACATGCATTACCTTGCTGGGAAAAATCTAGTTCCACTTGATGTATTTTGTTTA
The DNA here is from genome assembly GCF_902652985.1 of Pecten maximus. NCBI lineage: Eukaryota > Metazoa > Mollusca > Bivalvia > Pectinida > Pectinidae > Pecten > Pecten maximus. The sequence continues at coordinate 11,617,692 of NC_047021.1, forward strand.
CGAAATATATTCCCGCATTAACAGATGTATTGATAAATATTGATTTTGATTTTTGGAAATATTTATAAAACACTGATATCCCATCCGTATTTCACATGCAAAAAAAAGTTATAAAAATGTTGCAAAGTAATTATAACCTACCTGGCATCATGCAAATGATTGAAAAAATGTCATTATTACCACAAACATAAATGCTCAGAAACCATAAAATATCAATTTTGAAAATATTTGGGTGATACAATTCTTCGGGCAATTTTAAGGAAAGTCCGAGTTATTATTGCGATAAAAACCAGTTAAGCCTGGTGTCATCATATCTAACAACTAGTAGGATTGTTAAAGCATTATTCGTTTGTGGTATGTCCATTTATATATTGAACATTTCGTTCGCACTATTTGTGCGAAAGGTGAGTTTATTCTGTAATGAGGTACCATATTCAAAGTAAAATGGAGTGAGCTGTTAGAATTTGATTAATTAAATTCGGTTCTTCGCAGTTTTACATTGATGCGAAAAACACGAACCATGGATGTGTACGACAAACATTCAGCTTCAACAGCCGTTCTTATTTCTTCACAATTGGTTTAGTCAATAAAAGGACATGTTGCTCATAGTAGCCATCACTCATAGTTTGCCCTTAATTAATTGTTATTGTTATTTCTCGTCACGTACTTTAGGGTATGGAGTACGGCGTTTACATTTTTAAAAGTGTACAAAGAAAAAATAGTTTCAGTCTGTTACGAAATGATAGCTGAATTTATACTATTTTGATTGATCGAAAGCTATTATAGTTTGCACATATGTTGGAAAATAGGTAGCTCGAAAGGAAGATTCCTTATAATATTATCAGATAACCTATTTTGTACAATTGTACAGTTTCAATTATTCACTTTAGCTGTTAAGTTTCAAAAAAATGTAATCGAGTACAGTACTACATGAATAACATTATCGTCAAAAAAGGGTGTTAACGACTGAACGTAATGTAAATTGTCAAATTTAAAGTATGTTTTTCCGATAATCGTAACCATTGACAATCTCAAAAGAATTTGTTAATAATTTCTGAACCATTTTTATTATCTTTTTTTTCTGTGATTGTTCTATCTTGTAACAAATGTTCTTATATATATGAATTATATTGGTGATTATTGCACATGAAATACGTACCATTTTCCAGTGACATTTAAGAAATGAATACTCACTCGTTGGGTTGTTACTATCATCAATCATTACTTATCATTAATGCAATGAAAACAAGTACTGCAACATTTAAAGCAATGAACATTTGGAGTTTAAAGCTATAGATTGGTCAAAGACTGTATAGGGGAGGGACCATACAATGAAATTTGACTAATATATGATAATATGAAATTTGATAACAAAGGGAAAATATGATAATTTTAAAAGAATTTAAAAGGATATTACAATTTAGGATTGAAATAGCTTGCAAACAAATTCACTTTTCAAACATGTCTCATATGTATTGCAAAATTGTCAAATGGCTGACAATTCATTTGCAATTTAAGATAACGCATGCTACATCTGTGTTATTATCTATAGGCATAAGGAACACTATAAATGGGACGGACAGGCGAATGGAGAAGTCCTAGTCTTCCCTCATATTTCATAATTTGGTAAATCATAAAACTATAAAGTATAAGCGATTTTTAAGCCGTAAAATCAAACAGGTACTGGCATATCATTTTAAATGACAATCATGTATTTGCTCTTTCTTATAATGCCGATGGAACACAAACATTTTAAACACAAGAACATAATCATGCAAATCATAATCCGTGCGGAGGTTGCAAGGTTGACAATTATTGATAACAAGAATTGTTTACGGAAGGACGGACGAGCCACGGGTCACGGACGAATGGCGAGTTGAATAGCCAACCAAACCGAACCATCACATTTCAAAATCAAAATTACTATTTGTTTTGTAAGCTTAATAATATCATGATTTTTTCAGAAAAGTCACTGCATAAACATCATCTTTTGATCTCAAAGTCTACGCAAGATGGAAACCGCAACACCACTGAATAGCTTTCACCATGTCATTGCAAAAGACATCTGGATTCGAGTACCCCCACCAAATGCACAACACTAGACCACATGTGTATGCGGTGGGGAACTGTTGAGTACTTCCGAAGCTTATTTCTAGCTTGTTAGGGAATCATAAGGCGGTACAGTGGAGGCCCCAGTCCAAAAGGCCAGTACGTCCTCCAACCTAACGCCAGTGGTCCCTCCTATATAATAAACACAATGAATACATTCAACTGCTGGTGACTATGCATACGAAATAATGCAAGTTAACACTTCTTTGAAAGCTCACTATTGACAAAATATTTTATAATGCAGTATGATATTGTATTAATCCCGACAGTAATTTTTCAGATATGATATAGTTATGAAGACACGCATTTTTCAATAGTACATAATGCCAAGTAAGCAACCCGACAACTAGACAATATGAGGATTTTACCCCGACAATATAATACTCTATGCCCGCTATTAAGCGTGTTCATAATGTCGTGTTGTCTAGTTGTCAGGTTTCTATAAGTTTGTAAAGTTATTGATGGAGTATATTATTTATGGATTTCTAAACCCTGTAGCACGTTCTTAAATATAATACCTTCACAGTCAGCCAGAAATGCTTCAAGACAGTACATTGCCTGGTTATCAAGGCTCCGTTTGTTTGAGCCCTCAAAACTAAACCGAACCTTGTACATTTTGCTTGAGGTTTCTAAATGATAGTGGTTTGTTCCCAAGTTTACAGAAATCATCCGGTGCGAGCATGACTGCATCAAGCAACCTCCCGACTCTGATGAGTCCCTTTCGGAATTGGTCAATCTCTGTATACGTACATTATTATTTATTTATAACTGAAACAAGAATTTGAATCGGCTTAAAATCTATGCTGTCATGCCATATACATGGTATAAAAATGACGACGACGTTTGTGCGTTGATTTTGATTGACTAATACAGAAAACAAAAAGTGTTTTCGTTATGATGGGTATATCTTATTTTTATGATACATTTTTGATAAATGTTACCTTTGACGAAAGTTTCCAAGAGTGATATTTGCAGTGGCTTAAAGTACATGAAATTTGAAAAGAAATCTTCTAATATGTGGACTTTCAGTCAAATGAGTGGGTGAAACATATTATTACATAATATCAGATGACTCAACTAACTTGCTTAGTTAAAAATGTAATCCTGTATAACAAAAAATGTACGTTGTGTAAAAAAATGTTCGTTGTAGTCGTGGTTGCTGTGGAACAATGGATATAAGAATAAATACATTTGGTGTAAGCAATATTAATAGTTTCAATGTTAACCATGCATTTCTGTACTAATTTCAAAATAAGCTCCAAACCATGGAAGAAAGTACCAAAGAAGAGTTCATGTTATACAATACTAATTTTTGGTATCTACAATAATGATTATATCTTAATATTGTTTCATTCTTCAATAAAGCTTGTATAAGCCTTTCCCTGTCCGCTATATTTCTGTATGGCAAGGTGGAAAGCCCACGGTCACAGCACCAGTCCGATATATCACTAAGAGCTTGTCGGTAGTGTTCTTCTGTCTCTGCTTGTTCTATCTAGGACGGGGAAATAGGCAAATGACACAATCTTATTTGCATTTTATTTATTTTGCATTAAATTACGGGTCATCATTTATGGAAAATATTTTCTCCTATCCGAGCATTGCTTCAAATCCATTCGATACTTTATGACTAGCAACGATTTAAAGGAATGGTATTTCATGACTAGTAGCAATAAATAATAATAAAAAAAAAAACAATCTGTAAAGTTAAATGATCCTGCTCATGGACAGGACACGCGACATGCACATACAGTGTATTTTTTGTAGACTAGCTTGGGTGAAACAACCCAATGGTTTCACTTGGTTTGGTTTTATTTTGCTTTACGTCCTGTTAACAGCCAGGATTATTTAATTATGTTTCCTGATTTTGAAGTGTAGGAAAGTCGGAGTACCCGCAAAAAATCTCCAGCCTGCGACATGTACCTTATAACAGTCCCACATGGTTCTCGAATTAATGACCAAGAGTTAGAGGGATAGTTGGTCGAGACACCTTAACTACTTGGCCACCATGGCTCCTAAATAAATGGTTCTATTCTCCTGATATTGTTTTCATGGGTCTCCTTGCAAATCTATATTTAAATTGTTAATATAGTGTCCTTGTTTCATCGATTTTAAGTTTGGATTATGTTTTCCTTGTGCTGTCGGTATTACTTATTTGAAATTGAATGGGGGCGTTTCTGATAAACATTGGGTTATGCGTTCCTCTTTGATATGCATATATATCAATTTGAATAAAGAATAGAAGACAAATTAATTACTGAGTACATGTGTTTTCTTGTTGAGATTTGATGTGACTCACTTCTATTTATCACCCATTTGTATTTTATCTACACCATTTATAAACTAATAAGTCTACACAAAACATACACAATGAAATGTATGCCATAACAACAAACAATTTAATGCATGATGTATGCTATAAAAACACAAAACTCTGATACGTACCTTTCCCTTCATATCTCGTAACATGTTTAATACACCACAGCAAGCATGGGCATATCATGCATACCGGAAGGCGAAAAGACGATGTTTAGCGGGGCGCCATAACGATAAACAGCGTTATGGCGGGGCGAAAAGACGATGTTTAGCGGGGCGCCATAACGATAAACAGCGTTATGGCGGGGCGAAAAGACGATGTTTAGCGGGGCGCCATAACGATAAACAGCGTTATGGCGGGGCGAAAAGACGATGTTTAGCGGGGCGCCATAACGATAAACAGCGTTATGGCGGGGCGAAAAGACAATGTTTAGCGGGGCGCCATAACGATAAACAGCGTTATGGCGGGGCGAAAAGACGATGTTTAGCGGGGCGCCATAACGATAAACAGCGGGGCGAAAAGACGATAATTATCGTCTTGTCGGGGCGAAAAGACGCTGTTTATCGGGGCGCCATAACGATAAACAGCGTTATGGCGGGGCGAAAAGACGCTGATTAGCGGGGCGAATTAACTCGCCCCGCTGATTAGCGGCTTCACGTTTTCGTTATTTCGCGTTGAGTTGTGGCGTCTTTTCGTTATGGCGCGACGCCATAACGCTAATTATCGGGGGCGAAAAGACGAAGATTATCGTTCAGCGGTTCTGTCCATCGACTGTCTTTAATATTTCGTCTAAGCTTTAACTGAAAAAGTGAAGGGCAACACTCATTCCACTCTGGAATGAGCATGCCTACCGACTGAGCGGCCGGGTACTTTGGCCTCCCCACCTGGCAGGCGATGGGACATGTAAAGTACTGGTCCTGGACACACCAGTATGTGGCGATGGGACATGTCAAGTAATGGTCCTGGATACATCGGTATGTGGCGATGGGACATGTAAAGTACTGGTCCTGATACACCAGTATGTGGCGATGGGACATGTAAAGTACTGGTCCTGATACACCAGTATGTGGCGATGGGACATGTAAAGTACTGGTCCTGATACACCAGTATGTGGCGATGGGACATGTAAAGTACTGGTCCTGGACACACCAGTATGTGGCGATGGGACATGTTAAGTACTGGTCCTGATACACCAGTATGTGGCGATGGGACATGTAAAGTACTGGTCCTGATACACCAGTATGTGGCGATGGGACATGTAAAGTACTGGTCCTGATACACCAGTATGTGGCGATGGGACATGTAAAGTACTGGTCCTGATACACCAGTATGTGGCGATGGGACATGTAAAGTACTGGTCCTGGACACACCAGTATGTGGCGATGGGACATGTAAAGTACTGGTCCTGGACACACCAGTATGTGGCGATGGGACATGTAAAGTACTGGTCCTGATACACCAGTATGTGGCGATGGGATATGTAAAGTACTGGTCCTGATACACCAGTATGTGGCGATGGGACATGTAAAGTACTGGTCCTGATACACCAGTATGTGGCGATGGGACATGTAAAGTACTGGTCCTGATACACCAGTATGTGGCGATGGGACATGTAAAGTACTGGTCCTGGACACATCGGTATGTGGCGATGGGACATGTCAAGTACTGGTCCTGGACACACCAGTATGTGGCGATGGGACATGTAAAGTACTGGTCCTGGACACACCAGTATGTGGCGATGGGACATGTAAAGTACTGGTCCTGGACACAACAGTATGTGGCGATGGGACATGTCAAGTACTGGTCCTGGACACACTAGTATGTGGCGATGGGACATGTAAAGTACTGGTCCTGATACACCAGTATGTGGCGATGGGACATGTAAAGTACTGGTCCTGGACACACCAGTATGTGGCGATGGGACATGTAAAGTACTGGTCCTGATACACCAGTATGTGGCGATGGGACATGTAAAGTACTTGTCCTGGACACACCAGTATGTGGCGATGGGACATGTTAAGTACTGGTCCTGATACACCAGTATGTGGCGATGGGACATGTCAAGTACTGGTCCTGATACACCAGTATGTGGCGATGGGACATGTAAAGTACTGGTCCTGGACACACCAGTATGTGGCGATGGGACATGTCAAGTACTGGTCCTGGACACACCAGTATGTGGCGATGGGACATGTAAAGTACTGGTCCTGGACACACCAGTATGTGGCGATGGGACATGTAAAGTACTGGTCCTGATACACCAGTATGTGGCGATGGGACATGTAAAGTACAGCACTGGTCCTGGATACACCAGTATGTGGCGATGGGACATGTAAAGTACTGGTCCTGGACACACTAGTATGTGGCGATGGGACATGTAAAGTACTGGTCCTGATACACCAGTATGTGGCGATGGGACATGTAAAGTACTGGTCCTGATACACCAGTATGTGGCGATGGGACATGTAAAGTACTGGTCCTGGACACACTAGTATGTGGCGATGGGACATGTAAAGTACTGGTCCTGATACACCAGTATGTGGCGATGGGACATGTAAAGTACTGGTCCTGATACACCAGTATGTGGCGATGGGACATGTAAAGTACTGGTCCTGGACACATCAGTATGTGGCGATGGGACATGTAAAGTACTGGTCCTGGACACACCAGTATGTGGCGATGGGACATGTAAAGTACTGGTCCTGATACACCAGTATGTGGCGATGGCACATGTAAAGTACTGGTCCTGGACACACCAGTATGTGGCGATGGGATATGTAAAGTACTGGTCCTGGACACACCAGTATGTGGCGATGGGATATGTAAAGTACTGGTCCTGATACACCAGTATGTGGCGATGGGACATGTAAAGTACTGGTCCTGATACACCAGTATGTGGCGATGGGACATGTAAAGTACTGGTCCTGGACACACTAGTATGTGGCGATGGGACATGTAAAGTACTGGTCCTGATACACCAGTATGTGGCGATGGGACATGTAAAGTACTGGTCCTGATACACCAGTATGTGGCGATGGGACATGTAAAGTACTGGTCCTGGACACATCAGTATGTGGCGATGGGACATGTAAAGTACTGGTCCTGGACACACCAGTATGTGGCGATGGGACATGTAAAGTACTGGTCCTGATACACCAGTATGTGGCGATGGGACATGTAAAGTACTGGTCCTGGACACACCAGTATGTGGCGATGGGATATGTAAAGTACTGGTCCTGGACACACCAGTATGTGGCGATGGGATATGTAAAGTACTGGTCCTGATACACCAGTATGTGGCGATGGCACATGTAAAGTACTGGTCCTGGATACACCAGTATGTGGCGATGGGACATGTCAAGTACTGGTCCTGGACACACTAGTATGTGGCGATGGGACAGGTAAAGTACTGGTCCTGATACACCAGTATGTGGCGATGGGACATGTAAAGTACTGGTCCTGATACACCAGTATATGGCGATGGGACATGTAAAGTACTGGTCCTGGACACACCAGTATGTGGCGATGGGACATGTAAAGTACTGGTCCTGGATACATCGGTATGTGGCGATGGGACATGTAAAGTACTGGTCCTGATACACCAGTATGTGGCGATGGGACATGTAAAGTACTGGTCCTGATACACCAGTATGTGGCGATGGGACATGTAAAGTACTGGTCCTGGACACACCAGTATGTGGCGATGGGACATGTAAAGTACTGGTCCTGGACACACCAGTATGTGGCGATGGGACATGTAAAGTACTGGTCCTGATACACCAGTATGTGGCGATGGGACATGTAAAGTACTGGTCCTGGACACACCAGTATGTGGCGATGGGATATGTAAAGTACTGGTCCTGGACACACCAGTATGTGGCGATGGGATATGTAAAGTACTGGTCCTGATACACCAGTATGTGGCGATGGGACATGTAAAGTACTGGTCCTGGACACACTAGTATGTGGCGATGGGACATGTAAAGTACTGGTCCTGATACACTAGTATGTGGCGATGGGACATGTAAAGTACTGGTCCTGATACACTAGTATGTGGCGATGGGACATGTAAAGTACTGGTCCTGGACACACTAGTATGTGGCGATGGGACATGTAAAGTACTGGTCCTGATACACCAGTATGTGGCGATGGGACATGTAAAGTACTGGTCCTGGACACACCAGTATGTGGCGATGGGACATGTAAAGTACTGGTCCTGGATACACCAGTATGTGGCGATGGGACATGTAAAGTACTGGTCCTGATACACTAGTATGTGGCGATGGGACATGTAAAGTACTGGTCCTGGACACACTAGTATGTGGCGATGGGACATGTAAAGTACTGGTCCTGATACACCAGTATGTGGCGATGGGACATGTAAAGTACTGGTCCTGGACACACCAGTATGTGGCGATGGGACATGTAAAGTACTGGTCCTGATACACCAGTATGTGGCGATGGGACATGTAAAGTACTGGTCCTGATACACCAGTATGTGGCGATGGGACATGTAAAGTACTGGTCCTGATACACCAGTATGTGGCGATGGGACATGTAAAGTACTGGTCCTGATACACCAGTATGTGGCGATGGGACATGTAAAGTACTGGTCCTGATACACCAGTATGTGGCGATGGGACATGTAAAGTACTGGTCCTGGACACACCAGTATGTGGCGATGGGACATGTAAAGTACTGGTCCTGGACACATCAGTATGTGGCGATGGGACATGTAAAGTACTGGTCCTGATACACCAGTATGTGGCGATGGGACATGTAAAGTACTGGTCCTGGACACACCAGTATGTGGCGATGGGACATGTAAAGTACTGGTCCTGATACACCAGTATGTGGCGATGGGATATGTAAAGTACTGGTCCTGATACACCAGTATGTGGCGATGGGACATGTAAAGTACTGGTCCTGATACACCAGTATGTGGCGATGGGACATGTAAAGTACTGGTCCTGTTACACCAGTATGTGGCGATGGGACATGTAAAGTACTGGTCCTGGACACATCGGTATGTGGCGATGGGACATGTCAAGTACTGGTCCTGGACACACCAGTATGTGGCGATGGGACATGTAAAGTACTGGTCCTGGACACACCAGTATGTGGCGATGGGACATGTAAAGTACTGGTCCTGGACACAACAGTATGTGGCGATGGGACATGTCAAGTACTGGTCCTGGACACACTAGTATGTGGCGATGGGACATGTAAAGTACTGGTCCTGATACACCAGTATGTGGCGATGGGACATGTAAAGTACTGGTCCTGGACACACCAGTATGTGGCGATGGGACATGTAAAGTACTGGTCCTGATACACCAGTATGTGGCGATGGGACATGTAAAGTACTTGTCCTGGACACACCAGTATGTGGCGATGGGACATGTTAAGTACTGGTCCTGATACACCAGTATGTGGCGATGGGACATGTCAAGTACTGGTCCTGATACACCAGTATGTGGCGATGGGACATGTAAAGTACTGGTCCTGGACACACCAGTATGTGGCGATGGGACATGTCAAGTACTGGTCCTGGACACACCAGTATGTGGCCATGGGACATGTAAAGTACTGGTCCTGGACACACCAGTATGTGGCCATGGGACATGTAAAGTACTGGTCCTGATACACCAGTATGTGGCGATGGGACATGTAAAGTACTGGTCCTGATACACCAGTATGTGGCGATGGGACATGTAAAGTACTGGTCCTGGACACACCAGTATGTGGCGATGGGACATGTAAAGTACTGGTCCTGATACACCAGTATGTGGCGATGGGACATGTAAAGTACTGGTCCTGATACACCAGTATGTGGCGATGGGACATGTAAAGTACTGGTCCTGGACACACTAGTATGTGGCGATGGGACATGTAAAGTACTGGTCCTGATACACCAGTATGTGGACGATGGGACATGTAAAGTACTGGTCCTGATACACCAGTATGTGGCGATGGGACATGTAAAGTACTGGTCCTGATACACCAGTATGTGGCGATGGGACATGTAAAGTACTGGTCCTGGACACATCAGTATGTGGCGATGGGACATGTAAAGTACTGGTCCTGGACACACCAGTATGTGGCGATGGGACATGTAAAGTACTGGTCCTGGATACACCAGTTTGTGGCGATGGGACATGTAAAGTACTGGTCCTGATACACCAGTATGTGGCGATGGGACATGTAAAGTACTGGTCCTGATACACCAGTATGTGGCGATGGGACATGTAAAGTACTGGTCCTGGACACACTAGTATGTGGCGATGGGACATGTAAAGTACTGGTCCTGATACACCAGTATGTGGCGATGGGACATGTAAAGTACTGGTCCTGGACACACTAGTATGTGGCGATGGGACATGTAAAGTACTGGTCCTGATACACCAGTATGTGGCGATGGGACATGTAAAGTACTGGTCCTGATACACCAGTATGTGGCGATGGGACATGTAAAGTACTGGTCCTGGACACATCAGTATGTGGCGATGGGACATGTAAAGTACTGGTCCTGGACACACTAGTATGTGGCGATGGGACATGTAAAGTACTGGTCCTGATACACCAGTATGTGGCGATGGGACATGTAAAGTACTGGTCCTGGACACACCAGTATGTGGCGATGGGACATGTAAAGTACTGGTCCTGATACACCAGTATGTGGCGATGGGACATGTAAAGTACTGGTCCTGATACACCAGTATGTGGCGATGGGACATGTAAAGTACTGGTCCTGATACACCAGTATGTGGCGATGGGACATGTAAAGTACTGGTCCTGATACACCAGTATGTGGCGATGGGACATGTAAAGTACTGGTCCTGATACACCAGTATGTGGCGATGGGACATGTAAAGTACTGGTCCTGATACACCAGTATGTGGCGATGGGACATGTAAAGTACTGGTCCTGATACACCAGTATGTGGCGATGGGACATGTAAAGTACTGGTCCTGGACACATCGGTATGTGGCGATGGGACATGTCAAGTACTGGTCCTGGACACACCAGTATGTGGCGATGGGACATGTAAAGTACTGGTCCTGGACACACCAGTATGTGGCGATGGGACATGTAAAGTACTGGTCCTGGACACAACAGTATGTGGCGATGGGACATGTCAAGTACTGGTCCTGGACACACTAGTATGTGGCGATGGGACATGTAAAGTACTGGTCCTGATACACCAGTATGTGGCGATGGGACATGTAAAGTACTGGTCCTGGACACACCAGTATGTGGCGATGGGACATGTAAAGTACTGGTCCTGATACACCAGTATGTGGCGATGGGACATGTAAAGTACTTGTCCTGGACACACCAGTATGTGGCGATGGGACATGTTAAGTACTGGTCCTGATACACCAGTATGTGGCGATGGGACATGTCAAGTACTGGTCCTGATACACCAGTATGTGGCGATGGGACATGTAAAGTACTGGTCCTGGACACACCAGTATGTGGCGATGGGACATGTCAAGTACTGGTCCTGGACACACCAGTATGTGGCGATGGGACATGTAAAGTACTGGTCCTGGACACACCAGTATGTGGCGATGGGACATGTAAAGTACTGGTCCTGATACACCAGTATGTGGCGATGGGACATGTAAAGTACTGGTCCTGATACACCAGTATGTGGCGATGGGACATGTAAAGTACAGCACTGGTCCTGGATACACCAGTATGTGGCGATGGGACATGTAAAGTACTGGTCCTGGACACACTAGTATGTGGCGATGGGACATGTAAAGTACTGGTCCTGATACACCAGTATGTGGCGATGGGACATGTAAAGTACTGGTCCTGATACACCAGTATGTGGCGATGGGACATGTAAAGTACTGGTCCTGATACACCAGTATGTGGCGATGGGACATGTAAAGTACTGGTCCTGATACACCAGTATGTGGCGATGGGACATGTAAAGTACTGGTCCTGGACACATCAGTATGTGGCGATGGGACATGTAAAGTACTGGTCCTGGACACACCAGTATGTGGCGATGGGACATGTAAAGTACTGGTCCTGGATACACCAGTTTGTGGCGATGGGACATGTAAAGTACTGGTCCTGATACACCAGTATGTGGCGATGGGACATGTAAAGTACTGGTCCTGATACACCAGTATGTGGCGATGGGACATGTAAAGTACTGGTCCTGGACACACTAGTATGTGGCGATGGGACATGTAAAGTACTGGTCCTGATACACCAGTATGTGGCGATGGGACATGTAAAGTACTGGTCCTGGACACACTAGTATGTGGCGATGGGACATGTAAAGTACTGGTCCTGATACACCAGTATGTGGCGATGGGACATGTAAAGTACTGGTCCTGATACACCAGTATGTGGCGATGGGACATGTAAAGTACTGGTCCTGGACACATCAGTATGTGGCGATGGGACATGTAAAGTACTGGTCCTGGACACACCAGTATGTGGCGATGGGACATGTAAAGTACTGGTCCTGATACACCAGTATGTGGCGATGGGACATGTAAAGTACTGGTCCTGGACACACCAGTATGTGGCGATGGGATATGTAAAGTACTGGTCCTGGACACACCAGTATGTGGCGATGGGATATGTAAAGTACTGGTCCTGATACACCAGTATGTGGCGATGGGACATGTAAAGTACTGGTCCTGGACACACCAGTATGTGGCGATGGGACATGTAAAGTACTGGTCCTGATACACCAGTATGTGGCGATGGGACATGTAAAGTACTGGTCCTGATACACCAGTATGTGGCGATGGGACATGTAAAGTACTGGTCCTGGACACACCAGTATGTGGCGATGGGACATGTAAAGTACTGGTCCTGGATACATCGGTATGTGGCGATGGGACATGTAAAGTACTGGTCCTGATACACCAGTATGTGGCGATGGGACATGTAAAGTACTGGTCCTGATACACCAGTATGTGGCGATGGGACATGTAAAGTACTGGTCCTGGACACACCAGTATGTGGCGATGGGACATGTAAAGTACTGGTCCTGGACACACCAGTATGTGGCGATGGGACATGTAAAGTACTGGTCCTGATACACCAGTATGTGGCGATGGGACATGTAAAGTACTGGTCCTGGACACACCAGTATGTGGCGATGGGATATGTAAAGTACTGGTCCTGGACACACCAGTATGTGGCGATGGGATATGTAAAGTACTGGTCCTGATACACCAGTATGTGGCGATGGGACATGTAAAGTACTGGTCCTGGACACACTAGTATGTGGCGATGGGACATGTAAAGTACTGGTCCTGATACACTAGTATGTGGCGATGGGACATGTAAAGTACTGGTCCTGATACACTAGTATGTGGCGATGGGACATGTAAAGTACTGGTCCTGGACACACTAGTATGTGGCGATGGGACATGTAAAGTACTGGTCCTGATACACCAGTATGTGGCGATGGGACATGTAAAGTACTGGTCCTGGACACACCAGTATGTGGCGATGGGACATGTAAAGCACTGGTCCTGGACACACCAGTATGTGGCGATGGGATATGTAAAGTACTGGTCCTGATACACCAGTATGTGGCGATGGGACATGTAAAGTACTGGTCCTGGACACACCAGTATGTGGCGATGGGACATGTAAAGTACTGGTCCTGATACACCAGTATGTGGCGATGGGACATGTAAAGTACTGGTCCTGATACACCAGTATGTGGCGATGGGACATGTAAAGTACTGGTCCTGGACACACCAGTATGTGGCGATGGGACATGTAAAGTACTGGTCCTGGATACATCGGTATGTGGCGATGGGACATGTAAAGTACTGGTCCTGATACACCAGTATGTGGCGATGGGACATGTAAAGTACTGGTCCTGATACACCAGTATGTGGCGATGGGACATGTAAAGTACTGGTCCTGATACACCAGTATGTGGCGATGGGACATGTAAAGTACTGGTCCTGGACACACCAGTATGTGGCGATGGGACATGTAAAGTACTGGTCCTGATACACCAGTATGTGGCGATGGGACATGTAAAGTACTGGTCCTGGACACACCAGTATGTGGCGATGGGACATGTAAAGTACTGGTCCTGGACACACCAGTATGTGGCGATGGGATATGTAAAGTACTGGTCCTGGACACACCAGTATGTGGCGATGGGATATGTAAAGTACTGGTCCTGATACACCAGTATGTGGCGATGGGACATGTAAAGTACTGGTCCTGGACACACTAGTATGTGGCGATGGGACATGTAAAGTACTGGTCCTGATACACTAGTATGTGGCGATGGGACATGTAAAGTACTGGTCCTGATACACTAGTATGTGGCGATGGGACATGTAAAGTACTGGTCCTGGACACACTAGTATGTGGCGATGGGACATGTAAAGTACTGGTCCTGATACACCAGTATGTGGCGATGGGACATGTAAAGTACTGGTCCTGGACACACCAGTATGTGGCGATGGGACATGTAAAGCACTGGTCCTGGACACACCAGTATGTGGCGATGGGACATGTAAAGTACTGGTCCTGATACACCAGTATGTGGCGATGGGACATGTAAAGTACTGGTCCTGATACACCAGTATGTGGCGATGGGACATGTAAAGTACTGGTCCTGGACACACTAGTATGTGGCGATGGGACATGTAAAGTACTGGTCCTGATACACCAGTATGTGGCGATGGGACATGTAAAGTACTGGTCCTGGACACACTAGTATGTGGCGATGGGACATGTAAAGTACTGGTCCTGATACACCAGTATGTGGCGATGGGACATGTAAAGTACTGGTCCTGATACACCAGTATGTGGCGATGGGACATGTCAAGTACTGGTCCTGGACACACTAGTATGTGGCGATGGGACATGTAAAGTACTGGTCCTGATACACCAGTATGTGGCGATGGGACATGTAAAGTACTGGTCCTGATACACCAGTATGTGGCGATGGGACATGTAAAGTACTGGTCCTGGACACACCAGTATGTGGCGATGGGACATGTAAAGTACTGGTCCTGGATACATCGGTATGTGGCGATGGGACATGTAAAGTACTGGTCCTGATACACCAGTATGTGGCGATGGGACATGTAAAGTACTGGTCCTGATACACCAGTATGTGGCGATGGGACATGTAAAGTACTGGTCCTGGACACACCAGTATGTGGCGATGGGACATGTAAAGTACTGGTCCTGGACACACCAGTATGTGGCGATGGGACATGTAAAGTACTGGTCCTGATACACCAGTATGTGGCGATGGGACATGTAAAGTACTGGTCCTGGACACACCAGTATGTGGCGATGGGATATGTAAAGTACTGGTCCTGGACACACCAGTATGTGGCGATGGGATATGTAAAGTACTGGTCCTGATACACCAGTATGTGGCGATGGGACATGTAAAGTACTGGTCCTGGACACACTAGTATGTGGCGATGGGACATGTAAAGTACTGGTCCTGATACACTAGTATGTGGCGATGGGACATGTAAAGTACTGGTCCTGATACACTAGTATGTGGCGATGGGACATGTAAAGTACTGGTCCTGGACACACTAGTATGTGGCGATGGGACATGTAAAGTACTGGTCCTGATACACCAGTATGTGGCGATGGGACATGTAAAGTACTGGTCCTGGACACACCAGTATGTGGCGATGGGACATGTAAAGCACTGGTCCTGGACACACCAGTATGTGGCGATGGGACATGTAAAGTACTGGTCCTGATACACCAGTATGTGGCGATGGGACATGTAAAGTACTGGTCCTGATACACCAGTATGTGGCGATGGGACATGTAAAGTACTGGTCCTGGACACACTAGTATGTGGCGATGGGACATGTAAAGTACTGGTCCTGATACACCAGTATGTGGCGATGGGACATGTAAAGTACTGGTCCTGGATACACCAGTATGTGGCGATGGGACATGTAAAGTACTGGTCCTGGATACACCAGTATGTGGCGATGGGACATGTAAAGTACTGGTCCTGATACACCAGTATGTGGCGATGGGACATGTAAAGTACTGGTCCTGATACACCAGTATGTGGCGATGGGACATGTAAAGTACTGGTCCTGACACATCAGTATGTGGCGATGGGACATGTAAAGTACTGGTCCTGGACACATCAGTATGTGGCGATGGGACATGTAAAGTACTGGTCCTGGACACATCAGTATGTGGCGATGGGACATGTAAAGTACTGGTCCTGATACACCAGTATGTGGCGATGGGACATGTTTAATACTGGTCCTGGACACACCAGTATGTGGCGATGGGACATGTAAAGTACTGGTCCTGATACACCAGTATGTGGCGATGGGACATGTAAAGTACTGGTCCTGGACACATCAGTATGTGGCGATGGGACATGTAAAGTACTGGTCCTGGACACATCAGTATGTGGCGATGGGACATGTTTAATACTGGTCCTGGACACACTAGTATGTGGCGATGGGAAATGAAAGTACAGCACTGGTCCTGGATACGTCGGTATGTGGCGATGGGACATGTTAAATACTGTTTTCTTTAGATACATCCGCTTGTAGCGGTGGGGCGTGTGAGGTACTGTTGTTCATGGATACATCCGTATGTAAGGGTGGGACGTGTGAGGACAGTACTACTGTTCACAACATGTCTACCAGTTTGTGGCAACAAACCATGTGACTTGTATACCATGATAATGCAGTAACTCATGTGGCTTGTCCACAAGGCATCAAATCACGTGATTTTAAGTTGTATTAAGTACGCCAAGGGAAACGTTCGTTCAACACTTCAATCTAGTCAATCCTTGCTCGTACAGCATAATGATAAGAAAACTTAAAGCTGAATATTTTGTACAAAATGATGTTTATATTTAATATTTGCAAAATCGAAATAAATTTTCATACTTTTATTGAGTGACAACCAGTTAGACGTCCAACATACGTAGGCACACGTACAGCTACTGGGGCTTGGCACGATTTTCCAAATGATGGTCCATATATATATGTATTATAGTGTCTCTAATACATATATGTATGGACCATCATTTGGAAAATCGTGCCAAGCCCCTATGCGTACAGCAAGTATAAGTGTAACCCTTCATGTTTGTCTTTAATAAAACAAAACAAAGTTCTTAACACAAGGTATAGTTTGTTTATTTTCCTGCTCTATGAGATCACAACTTCAACAGTAGAGAAATTGGAGCGCATAATCAACAGACACTTCCGGAAGTGGTTGGGAGTTCTCCCAAGCTTCACTACAGTAGGCCTATACAGCAGGATAGCAAAACTCCAACTTCCTCTCTCGTCACTAGTTGAAGAGACAGAAGAAGACCGGCAAGGAAAGGCTCAACATGAGGCTTAGGAACATCTACAAGCACCTTCTGAAAAAAAGCTGATGCAGAAAAAAGGTGTAGGATGGTCAAGAAGGAAATAAGAAGTAGTGAGGAACAAAGAAGGCAGACCAAAGCAGTTGAACTTGATTCAGGGAGCATGGACTAGGTGGGACACAGAACCGCGTGCACTGTCCTGGTCGGAAATCTGGAGGTACCCTCAATTCCAACTGCAGTTTCTCCTTCGGTCTGTGTATGGCGTGCTATCAACACCAGCAAAGCTCCATAATTGGGACCTTGTAGAAACACCAGACTGTCCCCCGTGTGGACAGAGAGGAACCCTACAGCACATACTTACCTCTTGTCGTGTAGCCTTAGCACAGCGGACATACACATTGCGCCACAACCAAGTCTTAAGGGAGCTACATTGTAGCAGACATTATGGGAAAAAAACGAAAGAGCATGGCCAGCCAACCAAGGCCCAAACATACACAGATCACGTTCGCGAAGGAAGGTGCAGCATCAACACCAAGCTCAGAGAAATCTTCCGGAATCCTCAATCAGGCAGGAGACTGGAAGCTGACTGTAGACCTGGACCAGAGATTAACTTTTCCGGACATCGTACCAACCAACCTCAGACAGGATATGGTTCTTTGGTCACCAACGACAAAGAAGATCATTGTCATAGAGCTAACAGTGCCATGGAAGGAAAGGTGCAGCGAAGCCCACGAAAGGAAGAGAGTGAAGTACGAAGGATTGCTGGTGGAGTGCAGGGAGAGAGGGTGGCTGACGTGGAGCTATCCATATTATATGTAATTTATATCATAATCTTTATATCACTACTATCTGTATTTATATCATATGTTAATAATACTTGTTTTTTATATCATGTGTCAATATTATCTGTATCTTTATTATATAATGCCAATATTATCTGTATAATTTATATTATTACATAATGTCAATATAATCGGTATCTATATCATATAATGTTAATATAATCTGTATTTATATTACATAATGTTAATATAATCTGTATTTATATCATATGATGTCAATATAATCTGTATTTATATCATATGATGTCAATATAATCTGTATTTATATCATATGATGTCAATATATTCGGTATTTATATTATATAATGTCAATATAATCTGTATTTATATCATATGTAATATCAATATTAACTGTACCCATATTATGTACATGTAATGTCAACATTATCTGTATTTGTATTGATATTATACAATTTTATAATAAAACCATGTATTAACCGAAATCAAAAGGCAGTAATAGTTTGATTATAAAATGACGGTCTTGACTTTTCATAATTGGCAATAGTATAAGTACGACTAATGATAGAGACGGATTTTTGAAGTATTTGTAAATATTTAATTATATCTTTTAAATACTGAGCAATCAAGTGTAGGCTATATACAATGATTGTACATAAAAAATTCACTCAATGCTTTAATTCGTATGATAATTAATATTCTAACAATCAAAATTATTGATTGTTGTGTTTCAAAAGTTCAAAAACGTACACGATATTTTACACTGTTGGACAAGTAAAGTAATTAATGATTAATCTATATTTCGAAACGCCCAGTTAATCAGTATTTTTAAAGTTTTTCTTTGCCGGCCAGTTAATATGACTTTTTATCGGGAATCACGTGACACTATTTTAGCCAATCAGCGAGTGTGAAAGATATGATTTTATAATGTCAGTATACACACAGAACTTGTTGTGAGAATATCCGATTTTAATATTGATATTAATCGTCTTTAAAGCGTAGAAAGGAATCTAAACTTAATTTACAAAGTTCTAATCGACCACCGTAAATTTAAAGTACACCTTACTATATATACACATAAAGGTGGATTTGTAGTAAATAGTTGGACAAACTGGCCAGTAATCCCAGCGTTTGTCCCACTAACACACAACTGTTCCAGTCAACTTGTACAAGTGATTATTTTTAATAATACATAATCGTATTATATTTTATTATTGTTCACAGTTGGTCACGTTAGGCGAGAGTAGACTAATTATGTAAATATAGTACGTGTAAGTACATACAGTAACGTATATCAATTTAGCTTTTGTGACCAAGAAAGTAAGTGTATTTCCGTAACTAAATAAAGGATGAAGGAAATGTGAGTCCAAGGTGTTTTTATATAAGTATACCCATATTACTAACACTTTATTTTAGCAAACTGCAATGTTTTGACATTGGATTCCTTGGAGTATAAATGGTGTATATGTAATTTGTATCATTATGAGCCAAGAGAAAAGCCACTTTCGACTTGGGTGTAGCATGTTATACTACAAATGTATATTTCAGTTGAATATCTGGACCAGTAAACATGCTGCGTGAAACCAACTTAAAGCTATTTGTTATACTTTGTCACTTTCACTGTCATACATAGTAAGTGTGGAGTAACCAGCACTTACCACACTAATTACAGGAAGTACGCTTTAATATTAGCTTTACAAATCACTGCTATTCTGTTCATGTCCTAAACGCTATCTGAAAATTGTACTAAATGTCATCCTTCACGGTGTGTTAGACGATTAAACATACCAATATTCCATGGCCAATACATTGTTATTTCAAAAGTGGACACATAAGAACCAACGAATTAGTATTGCGTAGCCTTAAACTTAATGCGTATAAGTCGGGTAAATAGACTCACCAGTATCGAGTATAGTACCGGTACTGTATTGTCGTATAACATGGACACTCCGTGAAGATGTGGCCGGGTCGCCATCAAAATCCGCGGGCCTTACCAAGTATATCCGGATACCATTTCCAGGGATATATTGGCGACATCAGAAGTCTAGCCAGGAGAACCCTTCCAAGAAACCCGCCCAGTAATCTATTGAGCTTTTTTGATGGTTCCGTGACATCTGTAGCATGTTCGGAGTTGACACTTTCTCCTGCTAACCTGCTCCAGGACTCCAAGTATCCTCGAACAATTCCAGGAGGGTTTACACGGGATGATGATCGACTCGACGCTCTCTGTAATGGGTCGGAACAATCGGCGTTCCAATATTTCCCATTGTCGGCACGAGTTGCTTTGCATAATGTCGCACCAGCCCCTAAACCGGAGGAACCAAAGCGAAGGTGCACGAAGACTAAGATGGTTTTTGGAATGTCTTTATACTTAGCTGTTATTGTCCTTGTTCTCATAATCACTGTTGCTATTCTCGCCTCGTCGTTGTCAGCCACGACCGGGGTAAGTTTATAGTCTTACATTATTGGTGCCTGGAATTAACTACCAAATTATCATAAGAGGTACCCTGTTATGTGTTTATGGTCCCCTATCCTATGTTTAGAGGTACCCTGTTCTGTGTTTATGGTCCCCTATCCTATGTTTAGAGGTACCCTGTTCTATGTTTATGGTCCCCTATCCTATGTTTAGAGGTACCCTGTTCTGTGTTTATGGTCCCCTATCCTATGTTTAGAGGTACCCTGTTCTATGTTTATGGTCCCCTATCCTATGTTTAGAGGTACCCTGTTCTGTGTTTATGGTCCCCTAATCCTATGTTTAGAGGTACCCTGTTCTGTGTTTATGATCCCCTATCCTATGTTGAGAGGTACCCTGTTCTGTGTTTATGGTCCCCTATCCTATGTTTAGAGGTACCCTGTTCTATGTTTATGGTCCCCTATCCTATGTTTAGAGGTACCCTGTTCTATGTTTATGGTCCCCTATCCTATGTTTAGAGGTACCCTGTTCTGTGTTTATGGTCCACTATCCAATGTTTAGAGGTACCCTGTTCTATGTTGATGGTCCTCAATCCTATGTTTAGAGGTACCCTGTTCTATGTTTATGGTCCCCTATCCTATGTTTAGAGGTACCCTGTTCTATGTTTATGGTCCCCTATCCTATGTTTAGAGGTACCCTGTTATGTGTTTATGGTCCCCTATCCTATGTTTAGAGTTACCCTGTTCTATGTTTATGATCCCCTATCCTATGTTTAGAGGTACCCTGTTCTGTGTTTATGGTCCCCTATCCTATGTTTAGAGGTACCCTGTTCTATGTTTATGGTCCCCTATCCTATGTTTAGAGGTACCCTGTTATGTGTTTATGGTCCCCTATCCTATGTTTAGAGGTACCCTGTTCTATGTTGATGGTCCTCAATCCTATGTTTAGAGGTACCCTGTTCTATGTTTATGGTCCCCTATCCAATGTTTAGAGGTACCCTGTTCTATGTTTATGGTCCCCTATCCAATGTTTAGAGGTACCCTGTTCTATGTTTATGGTCCCCTATCCTATGTTTAGAGGTACCCTGTTCTGTGTTTATGGTCCCCTATCCAATGTTTAGAGGTACCCTGTTCTGTGTTTATGGTCCCCTATCCAATGTTTAGAGGTACCCCTGTTCTGTGTTTATGGTCCCCTATCCTATGTTTAGAGGTACCCTGTTCTATGTTTATGGTCCCCTATCCAATGTTTAGAGGTACCCTGTTCTATGTTTATGGTCCCCTATCCTATGTTTAGAGGTACCCTGTTCTGTGTTTATGGTCCCCTATCCAATGTTTAGAGGTACCCTGTTCTGTGTTTATGGTCCCCTATCCTATGTTTAGAGGTACCCTGTTCTATGTTTATGGTCCCCTATCCAATGTTTAGAGGTACCCTGTTCTATGTTTATGGTCCCCTATCCTATGTTTAGAGGTACCCTGTTCTGTGTTTATGGTCCCCTATCCTATGTTTAGAGGTACCCTGTTCTGTGTTTATGGTCCCCTATCCTATGTTTAGAGGTATCCCTGTTCTATGTTTTTATGGTCCCCTATCCTATGTTTAGAGGTACCCTGTTCTGTGTTTATGGTCCCCTATCTGATGTTTAGAGGTACCCTGTTCTATGTTTATGGTCCCCTATCCTATGTTTAGAGGTACCCTGTTCTGTGTTTATGGTCCCCTATCCTATGTTTAGAGGTACCCTGTTCTATGTTTATGGTCCCCTATCCTATGTTTAGAGGTACCCTGTTCTGTGTTTATGGTCCCCTATCCTATGTTTAGAGGTACCCTGTTCTATGTTTATGGTCCCCTATCCTATGTTTAGAGGTACCCTGTTCTTTGTTTATGGTCCCCTATCCTATGTTTAGAGGTACCCTGTTCTGTGTTTATGGTCCCCTATCCTATGTTTAGAGGTACCCTGTTCTATGTTTATGGTCCCCTATCCAATGTTTAGAGGTACCCTGTTCTATGTTTATGGTCCCCTATCCTATGTTTAGAGGTACCCTGTTCTATGTTTATGGTCCCCTATCCTATGTTTAGAGGTACCCTGTTCTATGTTTATGGTCCCCTATCCTATGTTTAGAGGTACCCTGTTCTATGTTTATGGTCCCCTATCCTATGTTTAGAGGTATCCTGTTCTGTGTTTATGGTCCCCTATCCTATGTTTAGAGGTACCCTGTTCTATGTTTATGGTCCCCTATCCTATGTTTAGAGGTACCCTGTTCTGTGTTTATGATCCCCTATCCTATGTTTAGAGGTACCCTGTTCTATGTTTATGGTCCCCTATCCTATGTTTAGAGGTACCCTGTTCTATGTTTATGGTCCCCTATCCTATGTTTAGAGGTACCCTGTTCTAGTGTTTATGGTCCCCTATCCTATGTTTAGAGGTACCCTGTTCTATGTTTATGGTCCCCTATCCAATGTTTAGAGGTACCCTGTTCTATGTTTATGGTCCCCTATCCTATGTTTAGAGGTACCCTGTTCTATGTTTATGGTCCCCTATCCTATGTTTAGAGGTACCCTGTTCTGTGTTTATGGTCCCCTATCCTATGTTTAGAGGTACCCTGTTCTATGTTTATGGTCCCCTATCCAATGTTTAGAGGTACCATGTTCTATGTTTATGGTCCCCTATCCTATGTTTAGAGGTACCCTGTTCTGTGTTTATGGTCCCCTATCCTATGTTTAGAGGTACCCTGTTCTATGTTTATGGTCCCCTATCCAATGTTTAGAGGTACCCTGTTCTGTGTTTATGGTCCCCTATCCTATGTTTAGAGGTACCCTGTTCTGTGTTTATGGTCCCCTATCCTATGTTTAGAGGTACCCTGTTCTATGTTTATGGTCCCCTATCCAATGTTTAGAGGTACCCTGTTCTGTGTTTATGGTCCCCTATCCAATGTTTAGAGGTACCCTGTTCTATGTTTATGGTCCCCTATCCTATGTTTAGAGGTACCCTGTTCTATGTTTATGGTCCCCTATCCTATGTTTAGAGGTACCCTGTTCTATGTTTATGGTCCCCTATCCTATGTTTAGAGGTACCCTGTTCTATGTTTATGGTCCCCTATCCAATGTTTAGAGGTACCCTGTTCTATGTTTATGGTCCCTATCCTATGTTTAGAGGTACCCTGTTCTATGTTTATGGTCCCCTATCCAATGTTTAGAGGTACCCTGTTCTGTGTTTATGGTCCCCTATCCTATGTTTAGAGGTACCCTGTTCTATGTTTATGGTCCCCTATCCTATGTTTAGAGGTACCCTGTTCTATGTTTATGGTCCCCTTATCCTATGTTTAGAGGTACCCTGTTCTGTGTTTATGGTCCCCTATCCAATGTTTAGAGGTACCCTGTTCTATGTTTATGGTCCCCAATCCTATGTTTAGAGGTACCCTGTTCTATGTTTATGGTCCCCTATCTAATGTTTAGAGGTACCCTGTTCTATGTTTATGGTCCCCTATCTAATGTTTAGAGGTACCCTGTTCTATGTTTATGGTCCCCTATCTAATGTTTAGAGGTACCCTGTTCTATGTTTATGGTCCCCTATCCTAATGTTTAGAGGTACCCTGTTCTATGTTTATGGTCCCCTATCTAATGTTTAGAGGTACCCTGTTCTGTGTTTATGGTCCCCTATCCTATGTTTAGAGGTACCCTGTTCTATGTTTATGGTCCCCTATCCTATGTTTAGAGGTACCCTGTTCTGTGTTGATGGCCCCTATCCAATGTTTAGAGGTACCCTGTTCTGTGTTTATGGTCCCCTATCCTATGTTTAGAGGTACCCTGTTCTATGTTTATGGTCCCCTATCCAATGTTTAGAGGTACCCTGTTCTGTGTTTATGGTCCCCTATCCTATGTTTAGAGGTACCCTGTTCTGTGTTTATGGTCCCCTATCCTATGTTTAGAGGTACCCTGTTCTATGTTTATGGTCCCCTATCCTATGTTTAGAGGTACCCTGTTCTATGTTATGGTCCCCTATCCTATGTTTAGAGGTACCCTGTTCTATGTTTATGGTCCCCTATCCTATGTTTAGAGGTACCCTGTTCTGTGTTTATGGTCCCCTATCCTATGTTTAGAGGTACCCTGTTCTATGTTTATGGTCCCCTATCCTATGTTTAGAGGTACCCTGTTCTATGTTTATGGTCCCCTATCCTAATGTTTAGAGGTACCCTGTTCTGTGTTTATGGTCCCCTATCCAATGTTTAGAGGTACCCTGTTCTGTGTTATGGTCCCCTATCCTATGTTTAGAGGTACCCTGTTCTATGTTTATGGTCCCCTATCCAATGTTTAGAGGTACCCTGTTCTATGTTTATGGTCCCCTATCCTATGTTTAGAGGTACCCTGTTCTATGTTTATGGTCCCCTATCCAATGTTTAGAGGTACCCTGTTCTGTGTTTATGGTCCCCTATCCTATGTTTAGAGGTACCCTGTTCTATGTTTATGGTCCCCTATCCTATGTTTAGAGGTACCCTGTTCTATGTTTATGGTCCCCTATCCTATGTTTAGAGGTACCCTGTTCTTTGTTTATTGTCCCATATCTAATAATTAAAATGATATTTCTTCCATTTTCATGTTTTCTGCCTTGATACTTTTTTCTCAGATGACCTTTTTTATTTTTCCAAGCTAGCCTCCTCCGTAAGTGCAATATCCGAGAGTACATCTGCCCTCCGGTGATTCTCCAATATCTACCTCCATCATTCCCGGTGTTACCAGTCTACCCAACACTGCCTCTCCCACGCCATCAGTGACTACTACATCCCCACCAGACACAACCCAAAAACAGTCTTCATTAAAAACTGTTGAAACAACAACGATAATGACCGGTATTTCTCCCGCCAGCGATGGGCCTACTACGGCTATAGTCACTGAGCAGACGACTGCCATTGCGTCACTCACATCAACAACATCGATGACAAAAACGACGACAAAACAGCTGACTAAACCAAACACACCAAAATCTATGCTAACAAGTTCCGCGACGACGTCAGTTAATTCACCAATAACTGGAAACCCAGCCAATACAATGAAAGTATCAACTGCTAAACCAACAACGACATTTAAACCTACAAAAACAACAACAACACCAACAACGACCACACAATCAAAAACGCCAGCGAGGCCAACAACGACCACGAAATCAACAACGACAATGAAACAGCCAACGACCACAAAAGTCAAAACGACAATGAAACCAACAACAGTCGCGAAACCAACAAAGACCACTAACCCAACAACGACAACCAAACCAACAACGGCTATGGCACCAACAACGACCACAAAAGCAACGACGACAACAAAACCGACAACGGCAACAACTTCCATACCACCAACAACGACAATGAAACCAACAACGACTAGAAAAGCAACGACGACAACCAAACCAACAACGACAACAAAACTAACAACGACAACTACAACAACGCCCACACAACCAACAACGACGATGAAACCAACGATGAAACCAACAACGACCGGAAAAGCAACGACGACAACCAAACCAACAACGACCATAAAACCGACAACGATAACAGCAACAACTTCCACACAACTAACAACGACGATGAAACCAGCAACGACCACAAAACCATCATCGACCATAAAAACAACAATGAAGACTAGTGAAACGATCACGTCAACAAAGATAACGACGACAAAGGAATCAACGACACAGCAACCTTCACTCGAACCACCGGGCCAGACAACCTCTGTATCCCCCACCTCTACAGTGCCCGTATGTGAGACTAGCCAGTGCTTCTCTGTGGGGTACGAGATGTGGTCTATGATTGATACGAATACTGACCCTTGTATGGACTTCTACACCTTTGCGTGCGGACAATGGATCATTGCCCGCGAGGATTTGATTAGTGAGGGATACGTGGATGAAACAGATACAGCATACACGAACCCAATCGACATGGATAGTCTGTACCCCAAACTCCAAAGTGAGTGTTTACATTACTAATTTATTCCATTTTGGTTCCAGTTCCGTTTCTAAATGTATTTAGTTAAACTGAAACACCGTAAACAACTATTGGCGCTCCCTTACTATAGCAAGTTAACAATTATTATTCAAATAAATGTGCATCTTTTGTACTTAATTTACATGATATGTTGTCAACAATAAACATATCTCATTTAATTATGACTTGATAAGATTTCCTTGTTATGTTAAAGACGTTCCTATTTTTATATTTAAAGATACTTGCATATTTAAAATGGTTGATGATATTGCATAATACATATAAAATACTCTGAGAATTTCCATATCAACTTGCCTTGATTTGTTTATGGTGTACTACATTATACTGTACCTGTAGTATGAAGCATTCCTACTGACTATTCATGATAAATTCATATTTTTCGGCGATATTCTGTTCGTATGCTTACTTATTACCAGCTGCCTGTAACACTACGAGGGAAGAGAGTATATCTATATTGATTAAACTTTGACCCCTTGATTACAGGATTGCTTGAGGATCCTCTGGACCCCTCTATAGACAGTGTCTTTACAAGGACAACCAAACAGTTGTACATGGCGTGTCTGTCGTCAACCAGTGCTTCAAGTGATAAAGGTAAACGTGCAGCGCTCACACAGGTAAACATATAACAATCACTGGTCATACAGATAAACATGTAACACTCACTGGTCACACAGGTAAAGATATAACACTCACTGGTCACACAGGTAAACATATAACACTCACTGGTCACACAGGTAAACATATAACAATCACTGGTCATACAGATAAACATGTAACGCTCACTGGTCACACAGGTAAACATATAACAATCACTGGTCATACAGATAAACATGTAACGCTCACTGGTCACACAGGTAAACATATAACACTCACTGGCCACACAGGTAAACATGTAACACTCACTGGTCACACATGTAAACATGTAACGCTCACTGGTCACACAGGTAAACATGTAACACTCACTGGTCACACAGGTAAACATGTAACACTCACTGGTCACACAGGTAAACATATAACACTCACTGGTCATACAGATACACATATAACACTCACTGGTCACACAGGTAAACATATAACACTCACTTTCCCCACAGGTAAACATGTAACACTCACTGGTCACACTGGTAAACATATAACAATCACTGGTCACACAGGTAAACATGTAACACTCACTGGTCACACAGGTAAACATATAACACTCACTGGTCATACAGATACACATATAACACTCACTGGCCACACAGGTAAACATGTAACACTCACTGGTCACACAGGTAAACATGTAACGCTCACTGGTCACACAGGTAAACATGTAACACTCACTGGTCACACAGGTAAACATGTAACACTCACTGGTCACACAGGTAAACATATAACACTCACTGGTCATACAGATACACATATAACACTCACTGGTCACACAGGTAAACATATAACACTCACTTTCCCCACAGGTAAACATGTAACACTCACTGGTCACACAGGTAAACATGTAACACTCACTGGTCACACAGGTAAACATATAACGCTCACTGGTCACACAGGTAAACATGTAACACTCACTGGTCACACAGGTAAACATGTAACACTCACTGGTCACACAGGTAAACATATAACGCTCACTGGTCACTCAGGTAAACATATAACACTCGCTATCCCCACAGGTAAACATGTAACAATCGCTGGTCACACTGGTAAACATATAACACTCACTAGTCACTCAGGCAAACATGTAACACTCACTATCCCCACAGGTAGACATATAACGCTCACTGGTCACACAGGTAAAAATGTAACACTCACTGGTCACACAGGTAAACATGTAACACTCACTGGTCACACAGGTAAACATGTAACACTCACTGGTCACACAGGTAAACATGTAACACTCACTGGTCACACAGGTAAACATGTAACGCTCACTGGTCACACAGGTAAACATATAACGATCACTGGTCACACAGGTAAACATATAACGCTCACTGGTCACACAGGTACACATATAACGCTCACTGGTCACACAGGTAACATATAACGCTCACTGGTCACACAGGTAAACATGTAACGCTCACTAGCAACACAGGTACACATATAACGCTCACTGGTCACACAGGTAAACATATAACGCTCAATGGTTACACAGGTAAACATATAACGCTCACTGGTCACACAGGTAAACATGTAACACTCACTGGTCACACAGGTAAACATGTAACACTCACTGGTCACACAGGTAAACATATAACACTCACTTTCCCCACAGGTAAACATATAACGCTCACTGGTCACACAGGTAAACATGTAACACTCACTGGTCACACAGGTAAACATGTAACACTCACTGGTCATACAGATAAACATGTAACGCTCACTGGTCACACAGGTAAACATATAACACTCACTGGTCATACAGATAAACATGTAACGCTCACTGGTCACACAGGTAAACATATAACGATCACTGGTCACACAGGTAAACATATAACGCTCACTGGTTACACAGGTAAACATATAACACTCACTTTCCCCACAGGTAAACATGTAACACTCACTGGTCACACTGGTAAACATATAACACTCACTGGTCACACAGGTAAACATGTAACACTCACTGGTCACACAGGTAAACATATAACAATCACTGGTCATACAGATACACATATAACACTCACTGGTCACACTGGTAAACATGTAACACTCACTGGTCACACAGATACACATATAACACTCACTGGTCACACAGGTAAACATGTAACACTCACTTTCCCCACAGGTAAACATATAACGCTGACTGGTCGCACAGGTAAACATGTAACACTCACTGGTCACACAGGTAAACATATAACGATCACTGGTCACACTGGTAAACATATAACACTCACTGGTCACACAGATAAACATGTAACACTAACTAACCACAAATGAAATATAAATATATAATGCTCAATAAACAAACAGGTAAAACTGTAACGTTCACTTACAATAACGCTCACTATCCCTACAAATAAACATATAATGCTTACTACAACTACACAGGCAGACACCTAACGACCACTTACTACAAAAGGAAACATGTAACGTTCACTTACAACACTGGTAAACATCTAACGCTCACTAGTCACACTGGTAAACATTTTACACTCACTAACCACACCGGTAAACATCTATCGATCACTTACCACACAGGTAAACATCTATCGATCACTTACCACACTGGTAAACATCTAACGATCACTTACCTCACTGGTTAACATGAAACATTCACTTTCCACACATATTAAATATCTAACGTTCACTTAACCACACTGGTAAACATCTAACGCTCACTAACCACACATGGTTAACATCTAACACTCACTAACCACACTAGTAAACATCTAACGCTCACTAACCACACTGGTAAACATCTTACAATCACTAACCACACTGTAAAACATCATACACTCACTTACCTTTCCGGTAAACATCTAACGCTAAGTTACCACACTGGTAAACATCTTACACTCACTAACCACACTGGTAAACATCTTACACTCACTAACCACACTGTTAAACATCATACACTCACTAACCACGCTGGTAAACATCTTACACTCACTAACCACACTGGTAAACATCTAACGCTCACTAACCACATTGGTAAACATCTTACACTCACTAACCACACTGGTAAACATCTTACACTCACTAACCACACTGGTAAACATCTAACACTCACTAACCACACTAGTAAACATCTAACGCCCACTAACCACATTGGTAAACATCTTACACTCACTAACCACACTGGTAAACATCTAACGCTCACTAACCACATTGGTAAACATCTTACACTCACTTACAACACTGGTAAACATCAAACGCTCACTAACCACACTGGTAAACATCTTACACTCACTAACCACACTGTTAAACATCATACACTCACTAACCACGCTGGTAAACATCTTACACTCACTAACCACACTGGTAAACATCTAACGCTCACTAACCACATTGGTAAACATCTTACACTCACTAACCACACTGGTAAACATCTTACACTCACTAACCACACTGGTAAACATCTAACACTCACTAACCACACTAGTAAACATCTAACGCTCACTAACCACATTGGTAAACATCTTACACTCACTAACCACACTGGTAAACATCTAACGCTCACTAACCACATTGGTAAACATCTTACACTCACTTACAACACTGGTAAACATCTAACGGTCACTAGTCACACTGGTAAACATCTTACACTCACTAACCACACTAGTAAACATCATACACTCACTTACATCACCGGTAAACATCTAACGCTAAGTTACCACACTGGTAAACATCTTACACTCACTAACCACACTGGTAAACATCTAACGCTCACTAACCACACTGGTAAACATCTTACACTCACTAACCACACTGGTAAACATCTAACGCTCACTAACCACACTGGTAAACATCTAACGCTCACTAACCACATTGGTAAACATCTTACACTCACTAACCACACTGGCAAACATCTAACGCTCACTAACCACACTGGTAAACATTTAACGCTCACTAACCACACTGGTAAACATCTAACGCTCACTAACCACACTGATAAACATATAACGCTCACTAACCACATTGGTAAACATCTTACACTCACTAACCACACTGGTAAACATCTAACGCTCACTAACCACACTGGTAAACATCTAACGCTCACTTACCACATGGTAAACACGAAATGTTCACTTACCACATTGGTAAACATCTAACGATTACTAAACACACTGGTAAACATCTAACGCACATCAACAACATATGTTGATATATATATGCTACGTTCAATAACGACATAGGTAAATGTCACCTTACTAGCGGCTAACATACAGTGATATGTTTGAACAACATGCTTGTCATTTGAATGGTACATATGTGGAAGACGATATTCTATGGACGGATTCAATTGGCTTTGCATGAATTTACACATAATTTACCTGATCATATTATAAAACATGGGCTAGTCTGACCTGGTCTGGTATCAAAATTTTAATTTCTGTTGACAAGTAACCTGAAACCTGTGATGAATTCCGGTATTTAAAGACCGGAAGAAATGGTATACCGTTCAACTGTGTCCGGGTGACGTGACTGACATATTGAGTTGCATCGTCTACATAAACCACACATATAACTGTCAGAACAGCTGAGATACGCCCAATACTTATTAGCATACCACTTGGACCAGCCTGGGAATATAACACGCAAACTACAGTTTTCACTCAGTGAATATAACGTATTGAGTTTTACCCTCCGAGTCTAGTCACTAAAAGTAAAATGATTATTCGTAGGTCACTACCTAACTACGGTTACATTTGAATATCAGAGATGTAACCGTGTACATTGGCATACATTTGCCGACTTGGTCGTGAACTATATATATATATATGGGGCAAAGAAGTAATTCAAACAGTGTGAACAATAAGGCTTGTTAAATTTTCGAGGCAATCCGCCCCTTTATCAAAACACAAAAAATTACAAATACAATCACATAATATATATAAGAAGTACTGGAAATACAATAAAATACAATAAGAATAATGTTTTAGTAACTGGAGAAACCACAATGACCCTTCGGCAAACGTGGGCCGAAGGCGGGTACTAGCGTGACTGCATCATGTTCAACACTAGAACGCTATGCGACCAACGGCAGAGATATTTGAATTCCCCCGCACGTGAAAGTATATCGAAGAGTTCATAGACGATTCGTCCCTAAATACTGCTAGTGGACGACATTGCATTGATATCAGATTTCGGAATAAAAAATGTTGCATTATCGTCTCTTCAGTGATTGATTAAATATCGTGTACAAAGTCTGAAAAACTTTAGAAAAATATGTTTTAGATCATTAGAATCATAGAGAGGGGTGTGAAAAAACTACTACAAATATTTATCAAGACTGAAAATATAAAAAATACGAATGCCGAAGTGTCCCTACAGGACGCTACGGGAAACAGACGATTCGGGCCAAACTCGGACCAAGATGCTGTTGCATGATGGCGGGAGGCGACTAAATGTGAGTCTCAAAGAGCAACAATGAATAGATGCCCCAAAAAGTACAGCAATTATGAAAATTTTAACAAATTGAATAATTAACTACATGAATAGTCAAATATAATGGTCAGATGGAGAGTACATCCAGAAGACGTCTTTAACGTTCGTTCATTACCCGAGGGTAGCAGGTTTGGAGATTGGTAATCCAGTATCTTTCTCTGGAACGACGTTTCGTTTCATTCCAGGTAGGACAGTGATCAATGGCGACCACCTGCATATCCTTCCAACTGTGACTAGGTAAATTGAAATGCCTTGCCACAGGAAAGTCTGGTCTGTTTTGCTTGATAGAGCAACGGTGATTGTTGATTCTGATGTTGAGCTTTGTGCTGGTTTCTCCAACATACTGCATTTTGCATTTTTTGCAGGAGAGGAGATATACAACATTGGCTGATGTGCATGTCAGTGTTTGTAAAATGTGATAAACACGGTTGTTTATTACACATTTAAACGTGTCTGTGGACTCAATGTATGGGCACAATTTGCACGTTTTTTTGCTGCATGTGTTGAAGGAGCCTGTTGTAACGACAGAGGCAGATGAATGTAATTTGCTGCTCACCACCAGATCTCTTACATTTTTTGGTCTACGATAGGCCAATAACGGTGGTTCTGGAAAGATCCGTTTAAGTGCAGCTGACGACTCAATGATGCGCCAATGATTATGTAAAATGGAAGAAATTGACGGCAAGTTAGGATGGAACGTGACAACACAAGGAACCCTTTGTGTCGGAGTTCTGACTTTGTATTCTAGAAGGCTGGCTCTGTCAAGTACCCTGACTTTGTCTAGTTCCTGATCTATCAAAGTAGATTTATATCCTCTAGCAAGAAGGTGTAATTGAAACGCGTTACAATTAGTTTGTCTGCAATCCTGTGAGAATTACAGGGCCATAACGTTCAAAGGAAGGCAGTTTAGTACATACTTATATTTCCGTGTTAAATTTAAGTTTCTCTTACGTTTAACCTTCAACAAATTTTGCGCTGTCAATGGGACCTGTTCTTGTGACGTCACTAAAGGGGGAGAGGTTGCCGTCAAAAATGTATAGTTTGTGAGAACAAACACAAAGTCATCAATTTTAATCAGTATATTCCACCGTGATGCAGGCAACATAGATCAATCGGTTTTTGTTATTCCGGTAGCACGAATTGTCATGGCGTCAAAAATACACTTGCTATACATGTAGTTACTTCAGATAAAACAACGTCATTTTGTGACGACGACACGTACATTGTTCTGCATGTCACTACACTAATGGGAATTATGTGATAGTTATGATCTGATAATTTTCTGTTTTGTTTAGTAAAGTTATTTCTACGACAATAGGTGGGTGTTATCAAACTCCCAAGACATGAAAAAATCATTGCAACTGTTGAATAATATTCAGTTCATATCAACTCTAAATGCGTTTGACACGGTGAACTTTGACCGGGACTATTTGTTTAATCACGTGGTTCAATGCAATTTGATTGGCTAACACTTGAAAGCCTTTTCACGATGTCATGGAAATGTTAACGCATAAGAAGTAGCTCGCGGATGTTTGGTTATATTTTGGAAAATATATATCGATTTATATCAGTTTATTGCTTTGAAAGAACAAACCTGCTTATTGTGTTATTATTTGTAATAAATTGTAATATTTTCATGCATTTTCTAATTTGTCAGTTTTACATATTGATTAGCAATGACACAAAACTGGTCATTTAATTCTCAGAATAGTTTTTCTATTGTGGTAGAAACAGGTCACACAAACTCGGGGTTGCTTTATATGGAATTTCTTTAACTCTCGTTAGTTATTTTTCAAAAGATACAAAAAACACTCGCTAAGCTTGAAAAATAACTAACTCGAGTGAAAGAAATACCATATACAACAACCAGTCGTTGCGTAACCTCTATATATATTTACATTTACCACTGCAGTCTCCTATTGCCTTAATATTAATCTGGGCTGCAGATCACATAGCGTGATTATTACGTCATATTGATCAACGTCATGGAAATGCTTCGCTGTGAGCTACGAATGAATCAAACGTAGCGAGGATTCTAATTGAGAACAGTTTCATAATTATATCGTCATTTTGGCGCTGTGTTTATCATAATTACTTCTTTTTTTCAATTCATATGACACTTTCCTACATACATAAATCAATACTATACAGCTTAATGCATGTACATACTTAATTATATTCATAGAAAATTTTGATTTTGGCTCCGATCTATTAATGACGTGACCATACTGATATGATGTTTTATTGATATTTTATACAATATACAATATACCGCAGTACATGTACATGTATAATACATAAAACTGTTGTCAGATGTTTCACCATCGGGTTAGATATATTTCACCAAAATTCCCAAAACACCAGGCGCGTTACTT
This sequence comes from Pecten maximus, assembly GCF_902652985.1. Taxonomy (NCBI): domain Eukaryota; kingdom Metazoa; phylum Mollusca; class Bivalvia; order Pectinida; family Pectinidae; genus Pecten; species Pecten maximus. The sequence continues at coordinate 11,653,128 of NC_047021.1, forward strand.
AGATGAGACGTATAATACTGTTTATTTTTATACATTTTAATGCAGCAATTCGAAATTGCGTCGAAGTATTTGAAAGAAAAACTGTAAGGTTTACGAACAAAACGGCTGGTGGTGTTGAAATTTGTATAACCTTTTACATATGTTTGTCCGCAAAGTTCGTTCAATAGAGTTCAACAACATTGCATCATGTCGTTTACCGGTGTTTTTTACAGCGCTGACGGAACTGCACGAGATCCTCGACCCCTTGGGACTAGACGAGTCCCTCCAGTCCTCACTCAGTCTCGAAACTCTACAGAGGTCTGCTGTGACGTCATTTGGAGTCGGTGCGCTGTTCGATACATCCCTCCAACAAATTGTCATTGATGGAGTTAATACGTACATTTTACAGGCAAGTCACATGGTAATTTGTACAACGTTGTATACACGTATTGTACATTTATGGAGTTTACTCTGCATTTAAGTCATGTCATACTTTGTTGTTATGTTTGACAGTTAATTGCCGTATTATTAACGAGCATGCGTCCCCTCCAGCGTTCGTTGGACAGTTAATTACCGTATTATTAACGTGCATGCGTCCCCTCCAGCGTTCGATTTAATTAGTGTCAGTTTTACGTCGTCAATAGAAATATTCGCCGTTTGATGGATAGGATTAAGATCTGTTATTTTCCTGTTTACACTTATATTGTTAATACTTTCATTTTGATAAAGTTTAACTTTGTACATGTATGCCTTTTCAAGTTTATCTTTTCCTTTAGTTGGAGCCGCCATCTCTGTACTTCACGTTAGAACAATATCAGACCCCAGTATCCCAAAACAAGGTATAATACTACCATCACAATCAAATTTTGTTTATTATAATGATAGTTTGTTAATGTGTTGTTATATTCTACCAACGTCCTGTCTACCGCCCTGTGATTCTCTGTGAATGTCCTTGGGTAAGACTCTGTAGTATGTACCCAAGTTGCCTCCAGTTCCTCCGAATGGCAAAGCGGCACTGGTAAACAAATTAACAATCCTTTTCTCTGTCCCAGGTCCTACAGAACTACATTATGTTTTTTTCTCTGTCCCAGGTCCTACAGAAGCTACACTATGTTTTTTTCTCTGTCCCAGGTCCTACAGAACTACATTATGTTTTTTTCTCTGTCCCAGGTTCTACAGAACTACATTGTTTTTTTCTCTGTCCCAGGTTCTACAGAACTACATTATGTTTTTTTCTCTGTCCCAGGTCCTACAGAACTACATTATGTTATTTCTCTGTCCCAGGTCCTACAGAACTACATTATGTTTTTTTCTCTGTCCCAGGTCCTACAGAACTACATTATGTTTATTTCTCTGTCCCAAGTCCTACAGAACTCACTATGTTTATTTCTCTGTCCCAGGTCCTACAGAACTACATTATGTTTATTTCTCTGTCCCAAGTCCTACAGAACTCACTATGTTTATTTCTCTGTCCCAGGTCCAACAGAACTACATTATTTTTTTTTTCTGTCCCAGGTCCTACAGAACTACATTATGTTTATTTCTCTGTCCCAGGTCCTTAGGAACTACATTATGGTTTTTTTCTGTCCCAGGTCCTACAGAACTACATTATGTTTATTTCTGTCTCAGGTCCTACAGAACTACATTATGTTTTTCTCTGTCCCAGGTTCTACAGAACTACACTATGTTTATTTCTCTGTCCCAGGTCCTACAGAACTACATTATGTTTTTTTCTCTGTCACAGGTTCTACAGAACTACATTATGTTATTTCTCTGTCCCAGGTTCTACAGAACTACATTATGTTTTTTTTCTGTCCCAGGTCCTACAGAACTACACTATGTTATTTCTCTGTCCCAGGTCCTACATAACTACATTATGGTTTTTTTCTGTCCCAGGTCCTACAGAACTACATTATGTTTTGTCTCTGTCCCAGGTCCTACAGAACTACATTTTGTTTATTTCTCTGTCCCAAGTCCTACAGAACTCACTATGTTTATTTCTCTGTCCCAGGTCCTACATAACTACATTTTGTTTATTTCTCTGTCCCAAGTCCTACAGAACTCACTATGTTTATTTCTCTGTCCCAGGTCCAACAGAACTACATTATGGTTTTTTTCTGTCCCAGGTCCTACAGAACTACATTATGTTTATTTCTGTCTCAGGTCCTACAGAACTACACTATGTTTATTTCTCTGTCCCAGGTTCTACAGAACTACATTATGGTTTTTTTCTGTCCCAGGTCCTACAGAACTACACTATGTTTATTTCTCTGTCCCAGGTCCTACATAACTACACTATGTTTATTTCTCTGTCCCAGGTCCTACAGAACTACATTATGGGTTTTTTTTCTGTCCCAGGTCCTACAGAACTACATTATGTTTATTTCTGTCTCAGGTCCTACAGAACTACATTATGTTTATTCTCTGTCTCAGGTTCTACAGAACTACACTATGTTTATTTCTCTGTCCCAGGTCCTACAGAACTACATTATGTTTATTTCTGTCTCAGGTCCTACAGAACTACATTATGTTTTTTTCTCTGTCCCAGGTTCTACAGAACTACACTATGTTTATTTCTCTGTCCCAGGTCCAACAGAACTACATTATGTTTTTTTTCTCTGTCCCAGGTCCTACAGAACTACACTATGTTTATTTCTCTGTCCCAGGTCCTACAGAACTACATGATGTTATTTCTCTGTCCCAGGTCCTACAGAACTATATTATGTTTTTTCTCTGTCCCAGGTCCTACAGAACTACATTATACGTGTAGCACAGGCCCTGAATGTTTACTTTAGCCAAGTACCAGATTATGGTGACTACGATTACATGCTAGATCTGAAGAGACGTAAGAAACGATCAGACGAATCCTCTGATAATGTAAACGACAACGAGGAGTACGATGATTACGATAATGACCCTGAAGTGCGAAAGGGTAGACGTCTTCTACAGGACGATGGTGAGTTTACTCGTGCACGTCCCTTCATGATTGTATTCACCAAACGAACAAGATGAGGAACTATGTTATGATATTAAATCGACCCTTACTTTAATATCTTTTCCTTAATTCTACCTATAACGTTACCTAGATGCTGTCGTATGTCTGGTCAACCGCTCATTGAGCTTTTTGGCTCCTGACCTAGACACGAGTCGGCAGTGACTGGCCAAATCTCTGCCGACTCAAGCTGGACGATTTTCTGCTTCCCGGATACAGTACATCGGCCAACATTGTAAAACATGTTGTTACTCCTAGCCATCTATACTTAGGGACTTCCTCTCCGAAGTTTCTATTGTTGTCGTGGTTTTCTCGTGTGAGAGGTCATGCCAGTCGTAGTATGCTCTTCTCCCAAACACTTTACGGGGTATTGTGATTAGATGTTATCACACCGGATCTTCTCCTTAACCTTGCCATTATGTGTGTTTTGGTCGTGACCCTCTGTTGAGACGAAGTCGGATCCCCGACACTGTTCTCTTATCCCTCGTCTCTCTATCTGCTACCCTGAAGTTAATCCCCATCATTGAAGTTTCACGGTAATGGTACGTCCTATAACCATTCCCTTTTCTATCTCCTATTGTAAACGTTTTAGAAGTAGCTCCAGATCTGTCGTTTGATGTAATCACACATCCCCACGTATAGTCTGTGTTTGTACTTTACACTACAATGTACCTATTTGGTACATGTGTTCCTCACGAATAGATACACTACAATGTACCTATTTGGTACATGTGTTCCTCACGAATAGATACACTACAATGTCCCTATTGAGTACATGTGTTCCTCACGAATAGATACACTACAATGTACCTATTGAGTACATGTGTTCCTCACGAATAGATACACTACAATGTACCTATTGAGTACATGTGTTCCCCACGTATAGACTGTGTTTGTACCTTACCCTACACTGTACCTATTGAGTACATGTGTTCCTCACGAATAGATACACTACAATGTACCTATTGAGTACATGTGTTCCTCACGAATAGATACACTACAATGTACCTATTGAGTACATGTGTTCCCCACGCATAGTCTGTGTTTGTACCTTACCCTACACTGTACCTATTGAGTACATGTGTTCCTCACGAATAGATACACTACAATGTACCTATTGAGTACATGTGTTCCTCACGAATAGATACACTACAATGTACCTATTGAGTACATGTGTTCCTCACGAATAGATACACTACAATGTACCTATTGAGTACATGTGTTCCCCAAGTATAGTCTGTGTTTGTACCTTACCCTACACTGTACCTATTGAGTACATGTGTTCCCCACGTATAGTCTGTGTTTGTACAACGTACCTTACTCTACAAGGTATATATTACACGTATAGTCTGTGTTTGTACAACGTACCTTACTCTACAAGGTATATATTACACTATAGTCTGTGTTTGTACAACGTACCTTACTCTACAAGGTATATATTACACTATAGTCTGTGTTTGTACAACGTACCTTACTCTACAAGGTATATATTACACTATAGTCTGTGTTTGTACAACGTACCTTACTCTACAAGGTATATATTACACTATAGTCTGTGTTTGTACCTTACATGCAATGGTCCTTTAAATACTTGTGACCCCTATCTATAGTTTTTATTTGTATCTTTCCCTACAATTTGTACCTATTAAAGGTTTTTTAGTGTTTCTTTATTCCGTTACCTAAATTCATGTCTATATGACAGGGAGGACGGATGACCTGTACACTACATTAAAGTCTTTGCTCACTACGACACTGGGCATTGAGAGAAAGCTCGCTAATGTAAGTATCACTTCATTCCAAGAAATGTTATGATGCATGGATGTGGTAACCGGATGTAACAATGTATCACCCACTATTGTAATATAGCGATGTAGAACGTTACTAAGGTTACCCACTACACAGGGGCGGCATTGTTCTAGTGCTCGCTAAACATAAGTTCCTGCTACTAGGCCTATTTTGTGATACTTCCTTGCTGAACATGTTTTAACACGATCGAGTGGTACGACTGTCGTGCATTTTAATGGGGTTTGATATTTAATTATGCGATGAAAAGTGAAATGTATCCGGATGAAGAAGAAAACAAACATACGTATATTAAGCTGCACAAATGATTAACATTTACCTAAGTTACAGTGTGTTTCACCAGTATTTACAATTAACATTTACCTAAGTTACAATGTATTAGTCACCAGTATTTACAATTAACATTTACCTAAGTTACAATGTGTTACTCCAGTATTTACAATTAACATTTACCTAAGTTACAGTGTGTTACTCCAGTATTTACAATTAACATTTACCTAAGTTACAATGTGTTACTCCAGTATTTACAATTAACATTTACCTAAGTTACAATTCACCAGTATTTACAATTAACATTTACCTAAGTTACAGTGTGTTTCACCAGTATTTACAATTAACATTTACCTAAGTTACAGTGTGTTTCACCAGTATTTACAATTAACATTTACCTAAGTTACAGTGTGTTTCACCAGTATTTACAATTAACATTTACCTAAGTTACAGTGTGTTTCACCAGTATTTACAATTAACATTTACCTAAGTTACAATGTGTTACTCCAGTATTTATAATTCACATTTACCTAAGTTACAATGTGTTTCACCAGTATTTACAATTAGTATTAACCTAAGTTACAATGTGTTACTCCAGTATTTATAATTAACATTTACCTAAGTTACAATGTGTTACTCCAGTATTTATAATTAACATTTACCTAAGTTACAATTCACCAGTATTTATAATTAACATTTACCTAAGTTACAATTGACCAGTATTTATAATTAACATTTACCTAAGATACAATGTATTAGCCCCCCCCCCCCCCCCCCCCCCCCCCCCCCCCCCCCCCCTGACCACGGGATCCCCTATATTGCCCATATTGACTAATATCGTTATGCAGGTGATTTCCCAGGATCCCTCTCAGTCCGTACTGATATCCATGGAGACATTGTCGGCGAGGCTTCCGAACCTACAGTGGAGCGACGCTACTGGGGTAACGTCGTCTAGTCAGGTCCTTGTAAAGAATTATGGCTACTTTGAAATTATTGACGGCATCGTCCGAGACACAGACCAGGACGTTATGAAATTCTTCATATGGATACAGGTAATAATTCATATGGATCCAGGTAATAATTTATATGGATACAGGTAATAATTCATATGGATACAGGTAATAATTCATATGGATACAGGTAATAATTCATATGGATACAGTAGATAATTCATATGGATACAGTAGATAATTCATATGGATACAGGTAATAATTCATATGGATCCAGGTAATAATTTATATGGATACAGGTACTAATTTATATGGATACAGGTAATAATTCATATGGATACAGGTAATAATTCATATGGATACAGGTAATAATTCATATGGATACAGTAGATAATTCATATGGATACAGTAGATAATTCATATGGATACAGTAGATAATTCATATGGATACAGGTAATAATTCATATGGATACAGGTAATAATTCATATGGATACAGGTAATAATTCATATGGATACAAGTAATAATTCATATGGATACAGGTAATAATTTATATGGATACAGGTAATAATTCATATGGATACAGTAAATAATTCATATGGATACAGGTAATAATTCATATGGATACAGGTAATAATTCATATGGATACAGGTAATAATTTATATGGATACAGGTAATAATTCATATTAATTCATATGGATACAGGTAATAATTCATATGGATACAGGTAATAATTCATATGGATACAGGTAATATTTCATATATTTACATTCTGTGTTGCATTTGCCTATATGTCGTTTGTTAACCAAATTGTATTCATGAGACTGTATACTACGATTTACAGTGATTTGGTCTGTGTAGTAATACAGCTCCAGGTGTTGTAGGCTAAAACAATGGCCGCCAGTTACTTTCGGCCTAGAGAGCTTTCGAATGCTAGCATTTATTTACAATAGTCACCACAAAAAATAACATCACAGGTCAAAATACATATGGATACAGGTTATAAAGCATATGGATACAGGTTAAATACATACGGTGCTGGTTATGAATTATATGGAAACAGGTTATGAATCATACGGTTACACGTTATAAATCCTACCGATACAGGTATTATAAATCCTACCGATACAGGTATTATAAATTATACCGATACAGGTATTATAAATCATACCGATACAGGTATTATAAATTATACCGATACAGGTATTATAAATCATACCGATACAGGTATTATAAATCATACCGATACAGGCATTATAAATCATACCGATACAGGTATTATAAATCATACCGATACAGGTATTATAAATCATACCGATACAGGGATTATAATTCATACCGATACAGGTATTATAAATCATACCGATACAGGTATTATAAATCATACCGATACAGGTATTATAAATCATACCGATACAGGTATTATAAATCCTACCAATACAGGTATTATAAGTCATACCGATACAGGTATTATAAATCATACCGATACAGGTATTATAAATATGGAAACAGTAACAACAAGGTACCGACATTGAACAAAACCGTAATTACAAGTCAAAATCAATAAAACGAGGGGAGAAAACTAAGACCAAGGCGGAGACAACAGTAATCATCTGTCATGTATGTATTGTATGTATTTGTGTAGTGATAAACCGCAAGGTTTAAAGTAATAAATGAATATCAACAGGCACGAGCGTCTACGTTTATATATCACAAAGACAGGGAATATGTCCTGACGATATCATATATCGAACCTATAGCTCGCCCGTGTTATCCAATCTGCGTTCCTCGAAGCCATATTTTTCTGTCAGCAGTCGATATTTACCATAGATAAATTGATAATAGGGACAAACCTTTGAAATCGAATCGACTGAGACATGTTAACAGCATGTTTGGGCAGCTGGGATAAAACTATCGAGAGACGGGAATGTCTTTCTCACTTATACGACTTATTGGTGAGCTTTTCGTGTTGGTCACGTAGAAATACCGAGGTGAGCGGCTTATTCAAAGTTCTCGAGCGATGATCAATGAGACTACAATGTCTTGGTTGCCTGTTCTGATAAACTCTTCGATGAAATCAGCCTCTTATCAAACAAAATATCCAAGAAATATCTTTAAAAAAGATAAACGGCATAGTTTTAAAGCCACATACTCCCGAAAAAACATTTATCAATGTTTACGTTTTGAGCTTTTTACAGTTTTCGGACTTGATACATACAATGTACCTAACAGATTATCGTGAATCAGAAACTGAAAGAAAATGTATATTTATGAAAGTATACGGGGGATTCCCAAAAATAATAACTGTGGCTGCCGGACCAAGTTTCTCAGAAAATTAGTCCCACAATGCAACGACGGGTATTACAGTACATACAAAAGGGCGGAACGCCGAAAGCGTGGACCTGCGAAAACGTAGACAGAAATAGACGCAAAAGTGCGTGGAATCGGCAAAACCCGAGTATTTCCTTAGAAAAGGAAATGATTCGTTGGAACTAAGGCGAGAAAAGAAAAGGGAATAAACTCGAATTCCGATTTTGCCGGACGTCTATTGGATTGCTGGTTAGCTTTTGAACATTGTCAACTTCACCGATCTAAAATTTTATCAATGTTTTGTTGTATGCATATATATTGTTACATTTCAAAATTAAGTATTTAAATGTAAACTATGTTTGTTTATTTTGTTCAGTTATTACGTGAATATTCTGTTAATACGTTTAAATGAAAGCATTATTAGGCAAAGTTCACGTATGTTCGATATGTAAACAACAGCCATGTGTGTAGTTTATGTGCAGCGCACGTTGTTATAGCCTCGTTCTCGGCTCCGTGACAAATCGAGTTATTTTCATACACTGATGTCTCAAGGACTCCCCCAGTCAAGCGTCCAGGCTAGTGGTCATTTTAGTGTTAGGAGAGCGTGAATGAGCATCTTGGATTGCCATTAATACATATGTGCAACAAGAATTTTAGGTTATTTGGAAGTATGTGGCTTTAATGCTGGTGGTTATAAGGGCTGCGGTGGCCAAGTGGTTAAGGTGTCCCGACACTTTATCACTAGCCCTCCACCACTGGGTTGCGAGTTCGAAACCTACGTGGGGCAGTTGCCAGGTACTGACCGTAGGCCGGTGGTTTTTCTCCGGGTACTCCGGCTTTCCTCCACATCCAAAACCTGGCACGTCCTTAAATGACCCTGGCTGTTAATAGGACGTTAAACAAAAACAAACCAAACAAACCAATGGTGGTTATAATGTAAAACTGCTGATAAAATAAATTAACAAACTAATGCGTTTCAGTACGGATAAAAAACTATATCAGTTTGAATCATTTTTGGTGATAATAAGACTGCATTTGAATCAGGAATATAATTTTTTTGTCATTTGAAAAGATACATCCACTTATTCAGCTTGCATTCAATCTCAAATTTGTTTCGTTTTTAACTGCATATCTGCATTTTGCATTTATAAATTACCGCTACATTGACCAATCACATACTTCATCTTGACCAGTACCGCCAGCTGGCGCGTCATATCTGGTGCCTAAGGTATATTATACGGCTATGCCGAAAAACAAAAACTAGCGGGCCTTCGAGAAGGATTTTATTCCCATATGCATGGTAATAGTGCCGCGTATAATTTAATCATGCACTTCAACCTCGCTGAGAGTGTTTCGCGTAATAAGTTGCAGTATACTTTAATTACATAATCTTTCTAGGAAAAAGAAATCACCCCAAAACGAGAGAAGGCGTTCAGCAAGTTTGGAATCGGGTATTCTGTTAACTATTTAGAATCTAACATAAGTCAAAAGGATATATTTTGGTGTCAATAATATTTTATTAACATTATATCTTTTCATATTTTGAATATACATGTATTTCATCATACTATGCGCAAACATGGAATATTAAGTTATATATCATACAGATCCTGCTGTCTGGGATATGGAAGTTCCTGCCACCCACACTCCGGAGATCATTGGACGGTCTGGGAGGTCGACGAGAGAAGGACTATACATGGGCCGACTGTATCGACTTTACCATAGACCTATTATCACCAGAACTCCACACCGTTTATACTGATCTATACGTCACACAGATCAGCCAATCAGAGATATATCTGACAAGTTTGGTAGGGAACATTACTTCTTCTTTAGAACATGCTACCTCCGAGTCCAGTGCTATGTCAGACGGCACGAAAATGGTGGCTTCCGAGATAATCGGCAGTGTTTCCACCAAACTCTCCAAAGTACAGGAGGTCCGTGACGTAAATATCCTTATTTCAAACGTCCAAGTAAACTTCACGTTTCTGCAGCTTGGCCACAGGTATACGGTGCGTGCGCACCGACGACGGGTAACAGACAAGCTGTATACTCCAGTGACCTTCCAAGAACCCCAGTGGTACACAGCCAGGCCTTACTACGACAAGAACACGGCAACCCTGGGTAAGTAAGTCAATATAACGTATCGGAACACCGATTAAGTTGAGAATCTACCATTATTATTTACTATGATTTTGTTACCATGCACTATTAGTTCAGATTTAATGTATGATTATTATCTAAAGTTATCTAGAATGTAGTACATATATCATTTAAGTAGATACAATGTATTATTTATAACATGACCTAAGCCAATAATGAATATTGTTTAATTATCAGTTCTGCCGACAGCGATCACAGCACAGGACCTCCAACTTAAGCCACAGTTCTTCGTCTATAGTACACTGGGTCGACAGATAGCATCCGAGCTTGTGATACCTATCTACGGTACGCCATCAATACCGTATTACACGTATACTCTTAGATATTTGTAATACCGAATTTGTATTGGATAATCACGGGTTTATCACCGGAGTAAGCACGTGTCAAAATAAATCACTGCCGTTACCCTAACGACGTTCTTTCTCGCGCTTATAGAGTATACGTTATCATCGTTGCAATGCAATCATTATCTTAGCAGCGTACACGGCAGCAGCTTAATCACCCTAGCAATGTAATCACCCTAGTAATGTTATCACCCTAGTAATGTTATCACCCTAGTAATGTTATCACCCCACCAATGTAATCATCACAGTAATGTAATCACCCTAGCAATGTAATCACCCTAGTAATGTTATCACCCCACCAATGTAATCATCACAGTAATGTAATCACCCCACCAATGTAATCACCCTAGTAATGTTATCACCCCAGCAATGTAATCACCCTAGCAATGTAATCACCCTAGCAATGTAATCATCCCAGTAATGTAATCACCCTAGCAATTTAATCACCTCTGCAATGTAATCACCCTAGCAATGTAATCACCCCAGCAATGTAATCACCCTAGCAATGTAATCACCCCAGCAATGTAATCACCCTAGCAATGTAATCACCCCAGCAATGTAATCACCCTAGCAATTTAATCACCCTAGCAATGTAATCACCCTAGCAATGTAATCACCCTAGTAATGTTATCACCCCAGCAATGTAATCACCCTAGCAATGTAATCATCCCAGTAATGTAATCACCCTAGCAATTTAATCACCTCTGCAATGTAATCACCCTAGCAATGTAATCACCCCAGCAATGTAATCATCCTAGCAATGTAATCACCCCAGCAATGTAATCACCCTAGCAATGTAATCACCCTTGCAATGTAATCACCCCAGCAATGTAATCACCCTTGCAATGTAATCATCCCAGTAATGTAATCACCCCAGCAATGTAATCACCCTAGCAATGTAATCACCCTTGCAATGTAATCACCCTAGTAATGTTATCACCCCAGCAATGTAATCACCCCAGCAATGTAATCACCCTAGCAATGTAATCATCCCAGTAATGTAATCACCCTAGCAATTTAATCACCTCTGCAATGTAATCACCCTAGCAATGTAATCACCCCAGCAATGTAATCACCCCAGCAATGTAATCACCCTAGCAATGTAATCACCCCAGCAATGTAATCACCCTTGCAATGTAATCATCCCAGTAATGTAATCACCCCAGCAATGTAATCACCCCCATCAATGTAATCATCACAGTAATGTAGTAACCCTAGCAATGTAATCACCCCAGCAATGTAATCACCCTAGCAATGTAATCACCCCAGCAATGTAATCACCCTAGCAATGTAATCACCCCAGCAATGTAATCACCCTAGCAATGTAATCACCTTGCAGCCACATCAGCCATACGTTGCTAATATGAAGGCAATTATAATTTACTGTCTACCATCTTGGTAAAGTTGATCCAAAGTTGTTACGATTATAACAGGAAAGCGAGTATTGTGCTTCCTAAGCTAGCACGTGACACTGTCACTATAATTATACACATTTTAATTAAAACCTGCCATACAATGATTTGTACTCCCCTCTTCGTGAAGTCAAAGAGATACAAAGTTTTTGTGATGGAAGATTTAAAACTGTATCTAGACCGAAGTGTATTGTGATCTATCGGAGTATTACAAAGTTTGTTATTGTCCGTGCTTGTTCGGCGTGGATACATATATTACTAGATATATTACAACAATATGACAAGAAAGTGAGCTGAGCTTCTTTGTCATTTATGTAGTTGGTATAGTTAGTAGCAGTTTGATGATGAAGCTACATGAGGCGATGTCATGTTTGTTGATATACATATGTCTCACTTTAAGACATATACATTTTATAATAAATGTTCTTGTTTTATGGATCTATAGATAGATCTATTATCCCTATTTGATATCAAGAAGTAAGAACCGATTCACGACACAATTGTATCGTCTATGTAGCAGTACGATCTAACCAGATCTTAGTTCTACAAAGTCTATTAAACTTGTTTTTAGGTGACATGAATGACATCAACATGACCTTGACCTGGTGGGATGACGTCTCCATGTCATATTTTGAGGACGCCATGACATGTTTCTCTGATGGTGTGACAGACATAGGAACCGTAAGTGTTATGGCGATCTTTTGTTGTGTGGAACAGTTGTGTATTCCTTGTTACACGTTACTTTATAGTTTGTATATATATCCTATTCCTCTATAATGATAGGTAATAAAATGAAAAACTGCAATTTGTACAGTTAGATTAATGTTGATAAGGTTTGTTATAATTTCTTTGTCACGCTGACAGAATAAGACATGGCGTCTTGTTAGCTAGTCTTGGTTAAGCTTTAGATTGCACTCTTTACCTGTCTGTCGTGTGTGAGGAGTGCCTTTAGGGCGATTATTTTAGTTTTTTATTCATTTGCCTCTATTACAGGTTACCAAAGATTCTGTCACAAGTCTGATAGCCAAAACTCATTCAGCATTAAATGTAACACTGAAGGTATGTAATAGCATTGATTACATAGAAGGTATGTGTGTGTTTGTACATACGTACATGGCTCTGTATCAATTTAAGGAAGCAAATTAATCTGTTTAGCATTTTGAATATGTTTGAATGGAACATTTCCTTTTAAAAGTTAAAATATACAGCTATGTATTACCATTGAAACAATTTAACTAATTGTTATATATCATTTCTTTTGGTTGTTTTTAGTTACCATAATGTGTTGGGACATTTTTTTTGGGGGGGGGGGGGGGGGGGGGGGCGGTTGGATTATACATGTGATATGATAACATTCACTAACCTTTAGGGATATCTACTGTAACTAGTCATTCACTAACCTTTAGGGGTATATATTGTAACTAGTCATTCACTAACCTTTAGGGGTATATATTGTAACTAGTCATTCACTAACCTTTAGGGGATATCTACTGTAACTAGTCATTCACTAACCTTTAGGGGATATATAATGTAACTAGTCATTCACTAACCTTTAGGGGATATATATTGTAACTAGTCATTCACTAACCTTTAGGGGATATCTACTGTAACTAGTCATTCACTAACCTTTAGGGATATATATTGTAACTAGTCATTCACTAACCTTTAGGGATATCTACTGTAACTAGTCATTCACTAACCTTTAGGGGATATCTACTGTAACTAGTCATTCACTAACCTTTAGTGATATATATTGTAACTAGTCATTCACTGACCTTTAGGGGATATCTACTGTAACTAGTCATTCACTAACCTTTAGGGATATATATTGTAACTAGTCATTCACTGACCTTTAGGGGATATCTACTGTAACTAGTCATTCACTAACCTTTAGGGATATATACTGTAACTAGTCATTCACTAACCTTTAGGGGTATATATTGTAACTAGTCATTCACTAACCTTTAGGGGATATCTACTGTAACTAGTCATTCACTAACCTTTAGGTGATATCTACTGTAACTAGTCATTCACTAACCTTTACGGATATATATTGTAACTATTCATTCACTAACCTTTAGGGGATATCTACTGTAACTAGTCATTCACAAACCTTTAGGGATATATATTGTAACTAGTCATTCACTAACCTTTAGGGATATATACTGTAACTAGTCATTCACTGACCTTTAGGGGATATATATTGTAACTAGTCATTCACTAACCTTTAGGGATATATATTGTAACTAGTCATTCACTAACCTTTAGGGGATATTTACTGTAACTAGTCATTCACTAACCTTTAGGGATATATAATGTAACTAGTCATTCACTAACCTTTAGGGATATATATTGTAACTAGTCATTCACTAACCTTTAGGGATATATATTGTAACTAGTCATTCACTAACCTTTAGGGATATTTACTGTAACTAGTCATTCACTAACCTTTAGGGATATATATTGTAACTAGTCATTCACTAACCTTTAGGGGATATCTACTGTAACTAGTCATTCACTAACCTTTAGGGGTATATATTGTAACTAGTCATTCACTAACCTTTAGGGGATATCTACTGTAACTAGTCATTCACTGACCTTTAGGGGATATATATTGTAACTAGTCATTCACTAACCTTTGGGATATATATTGTAACTAGTCATTCACTAACCTTTAGGGATATATATTGTAACTAGTCATTCACTAACCTTTAGGGGATATCTACTGTAACTAGTCATTCACTAACCTTTAGGGGATATATATTGTAACTAGTCATTCACTAACCTTTAGGGATATATATTGTAACTAGTCATTCACTAACCTTTAGGGGATATCTACTGTAACTAGTCATTCACTAACCTTTAGGGATATATACTGTAACTAGTCATTCACTAACCTTTAGGGATATATATTGTAACTAGTCATTCACTAACCTTTAGGGATATATATTGTAACTAGTCATTCACTAACCTTTAGGGGATATTTACTGTAACTAGTCATTCACTAACCTTTAGGGATATATAATGTAACTAGTCATTCACTAACCTTTAGGGGATATCTACTGTAACTAGTCATTCACTAACCTTTAGGGATATATATTGTAACTAGTCATTCACTAACCTTTAGGGGATATATATTGTAACTAGTCATTCACTAACCTTTAGGGGATATCTACTGTAACTAGTCATTCACTAACCTTTAGGGGATATATATTGTAACTAGTCATTCACTAACCTTTAGGGGATATCTACTGTAACTAGTCATTCACTAACCTTTAGGGATATCTATTGTAACTAGTCATTCACTAACCTTTAGGGATATATATTGTAACTAGTCATTCACTAACCTTTAGGGGATATATATTGTAACTAGTCATTCACTAACCTTTAGGGGATATATATTGTAACTAGTCATTCACTAACCTTTAGGGATATCTACTGTAACTAGTCATTCACTAACCTTTAGGGATATATATTGTAACTAGTCATTCACTAACCTTTAGGGGATATCTACTGTAACTAGTCATTCACTAACCTTTAGGGATATATATTGTAACTAGTCATTCACTAACCTTTAGGGGATATCTATTGTAACTAGTCATTCACTAACCTTTAGGGGATATCTATTGTAACTAGTCATTCACTAACCTTTAGGGGATATATATTGTAACTAGTCATTCACTAACCTTTAGGGGATATATATTGTAACTAGTCATTCACTAACCTTTAGGGGATATCTACTGTAACTAGTCATTCACTAACCTTTAGGGGATATATATTGTAACTAGTCATTCACTAACCTTTAGGGGATATCTATTGTAACTAGTCATTCACTAACCTTTAGGGGATATATACTGTAACTAGTCATTCACTAACCTTTAGGGGATATATATTGTAACTAGTCATTCACTAACCTTTAGGGGATATATATTGTAACTAGTCATTCACTAACCTTTAGGGGATATATATTGTAACTAGTCATTCACTAACCTTTAGGGGATATCTACTGTAACTAGTCATTCACTAACCTTTAGGTGATATCTACTGTAACTAGTCATTCACTAACCTTTAGGGGATATATATTGTAACTAGTCATTCACTAACCTTTAGGGGATATATATTGTAACTAGTCATTCACTAACCTTTAGGGGATATCTACTGTAACTAGTCATTCACTAACCTTTTAGGTGATATAGATTGTAACTAGTAATTCACTAAACCTTTAGGGGATATATATTTGTAACTAGTCATTCACTAACCTTTAGGGGGATATCTACTGTAACTAGTCACTTCACTAACCTATTAGGGGATATCTATTGTAACTAGTCATTCACTGACTCTTTAGGGGGAGATATAATTGTAACTAGTCATTCACTAAACTTAGGGATATCTAATGTAACTAGTCAATCACTTAACATTAGGGATATATATTACAGTCATATTCACTAACCTTTAGGGGATATTTACTGTAACTAGGTCATTCACTAACCTTACTTTAGGGGATATCTAATGTACTAGCATTCACTGACCTTTAGGGATATATATTGTAAATAGTCATTCACTAACCTTTATGGATATATAATTAACTATCATTCACTAACATTAGGGATATATATTGTAACTAGTCATTCACTAACCTTTAGGGGATATATATTGTAACTAGTCATTCACTAACCTTTAGGGGATATCTACTGTAACTAGTCATTCACTAACCTTTAGGGATATATACTGTAACTAGTCATTCACTAACCTTTAGGGGTATATATTGTAACTAGTCATTCACTAACCTTTAGGGGATATCTACTGTAACTAGTCATTCACTAACCTTTAGGGATATATATTGTAACTAGTCATTCACTAACCTTTAGGGATATATATTGTAACTAGTCATTCACTAACCTTTAGGGGATATATATTGTAACTAGTCATTCACTAACCTTTAGGGGATATCTACTGTAACTAGTCATTCACTAACCTTTAGGGATATATATTGTAACTAGTCATTCACTAACCTTTAGGGATATATAATGTAACTAGTCATTCACTAACCTTTAGGGGATATATATTGTAACTAGTCATTCACTAACATTTAGGGGATATCTACTGTAACTTGTCATTCACAAACCTTTAGGTGATAACTACTGTAACTAGTCATTCACTAACCTTTAGGGATATATATTGTAACTAGTCATTCACTAACCTTTAGGGGATATCTACTGTAACTAGTCATTCACTAACCTTTAGGGGATATCTACTGTAACTAGTCATTCACTAACCTTTAGGGGATATCTACTGTAACTAGTCATTCAATGACCTTTAGGGGATATATATTGTAACTAGTCATTCACTAACCTTTAGGGATATATAATGTAACTAGTCATTCACTAACATTTAGGGATATATATTGTAACTAGTCATTCACTAACCTTTAGGGGATATTTACTGTAACTAGTCATTCACTAACCTTTAGGGGATATCTACTGTAACTAGTCATTCACAAACCTTTAGGGGATATATATTGTAACTAGTCATTTACTAACCTTTAGGGATATATATTGTAACTAGTCATTCACTAACCTTTAGGGATATATATTGTAACTAGTCATTCACTAACCTTTAGGGGATATCTACTGTAACTAGTCATTCACTAACCTTTAGGGGATATATATTGTAACTAGTCATTCACTAACCTTTAGGGATATATATTGTAACTAGTCAT
The DNA here is from genome assembly GCF_902652985.1 of Pecten maximus. NCBI lineage: Eukaryota > Metazoa > Mollusca > Bivalvia > Pectinida > Pectinidae > Pecten > Pecten maximus. The sequence continues at coordinate 11,671,071 of NC_047021.1, forward strand.
TCATTAACCTTTAGGGGATATTTACTGTGATTGGAAATTAGCGTCACGTCATATGTGACATGTTTCATTGGATTTGAAGTCCGTTCTTAAGGCAGTGTTGAATGAGGAAGATATGGACTTCTATATCTTACCTAATTGTACTTTTTATCGAAGCCCATTGTTGTAATAGTTTGTTATTAGCTAACAAAGGCGTTTTGTACTTAAAATGTAGATATATGTAACGCCATAAATTATGCTCATATTTTGGAACAGAGTTTTACGAACTGGAGAAATGCCCGGGTTTGCCTCCTTATTACCGAATATTAAGCTTTCCTTTTAGTTTGTTTTTGCCATGGTTCCTATTTGATGTTGCTATGGTTATCATTTGGTGTTGCAATGGTTACTATTTTCTGTTGCTATGGTTATCATTTGGTGTTTCTATGGTTGCTATTTGGTTCATGTTGACTGATTGTTTTTCTATGACTGAAAGCTGATGTTCGTATTATTGTTTTGATGTATAGGAATATTACCGGCAGACCTTTTCGGACAGTTATCGAGTGCCGATGCTGGACTACATTTCAGAACAGCTACAATATATTTCGTTTGCCCAAGTAAGTTGGAGATTGTATCTGTACATTGTCCGACACGCAAAGGTAATTATTTCATTTCTTTTTCTTCAAATTAAAAGTGACGAACATGGTTTAATTAACATTGACGGTTGAAATGAAATGCGTCCTGCTTACAACGTAGACTAGCCGGTGTTTTTTGGTATCATTTAGGACATTTTTCCTGCTTCAAGTAAACTCAACATATGTAATGTTATTTTAGAGTGAAAGGTGTACTGCTTTAATTATTGTAAAACACGAAATGACATTCATATAAAACGTGTCAATAAGCCTTTATTTGTTAGCAAGACAGTTATTGAAACAGGATATGTTGATATCCACTTGAAATGTATGTCGGTGAGATAATACTCACTAGAAACCTAACACTAGGCGACAGTATACATCTGTAGGAGGAAGTAACTGGTCCGGATAGACACGTGTGTTGATATGATCAGAAATTACTCATACATTGTATCAAACATCTACCACCACGCCTCCTGTACCTTAACCGATAACAAGCAGATCCGTAAACCACTTCATCCTTTAAACCATCTCAGTATGGTATTTTATGATTTTGTGTTCTCCCAACTGTTCCAGTATGAAACTATTCAATTTGGACTTTCTTGTTGTTCATGTGTGTTCGTTGGCCCTTCTAACTGTTCCAATATATTCTTTAGACCATCTAACTATTCCAATATATTCTTTAGACCATCTAACTATTCCAATATATTCTTTAGACCATCTAACTATTCCAATATATTCTTTAGACCATCTAACTATTCCAATATATTCTTTAGACCATCTAACTATTCCAATATATTCTTTAGACCATCTAACTATTCCAATATATTCTTTAGACCATCTAACTATTACATTTGCTATTTGGTCCGTCTAACTATTCAAGTGTTATATCTTATTATATCCAATTTTAGGTCACCTGAGACGAAGTTGACCTATTGCTATCGCTTTTTTGTCCGGCGTAGTCCGTTGTGCGTCGTCCGTCGTAAACAATTTACATTTTCAACTTCTTTTCAATTACCAACAGGCCCAGAGACCTAATATTGGGTCTGTAGCATGCAGGGATGAAGGGCTACAAAGTTTTTTTCCCAAATGGATGACCTTGGCCTTCATTCAATGTCACAGGGGTCAAATATGCTTAAATCTTTAAACGTCTTCTTCTTGATAACCAAAAGGCCCAGAGACCCAATATTAAGTATGTAGCATACTGGGATGAAGGGCTACAAAATTTGTTCAAAAGGATGACCTTGACCTTCATTCAAGATCGCAGGGGCCAAATGTGCTAAAATCAAAACTCATGTGACCGTTAAGGCCCATGGGCCTCTTGTTTTACTGTTCCTTATTCCCTCTAACTGTTCCACTTTCTTCTTCATTCTAACTATTCTAGCACGCGCTTTTGTCTTTCAATCTGCCCAAACTTGGATTATAGCTACGAGTATTTGTGATTTTGTTAGCAAAAATCACTTAATACGCATATATAGCAAAAAATAACATGAAATATTTTTTATCTGGTCTTAATGCTATATAATCTTTTTTTTTTAAATAATCTAGGTCAATATTCTAATGCAAAATATCAATATATATATATATATATATATATATATACATAGTGATATGAGTATACAGATCACTTTGTTACGGGGCCGAGTGGTTAAGGTGTCCCGACATTTTAACGCTAGCCTTCCACCTCTGGGTTGCGAGTTCGAAACCTACGTGGGGCAGTTGCCAGGTACTGACCGTAGTGGTTTTCTCCGGGTACTCCGGCTTTCCTCCACCTCCAAACCTAGCACGTCCTTAAATGACCCTGGCTGTTAATAGGACGTTAAACAAAAACAAACCAAACAAAATCACTTTGCTACACAGAGATATATAATCTGATTCATACACTAATCTTTATTGTCGAGACATGTCAGACTACGGCTGACAAGCGGTACAACTGGCAGTGCCTAGTTTATTTCGGGGCTTCAGTTGTCATATACATTGTTATGATTATGACCATGAATTACTCGTGTATCTAACGTTCGTCGTGTTCTTTACGTGTTGTGAATCTTTCACTCCTTCGCAGAATCAACTAGTTCTTTGCAGTATAGTACTTTTGTGTAGATACACAAAAACAAAGTTGATGTAGTTAGTTCTGTTTTCAATTGTGTGTGTTACCATTGTCATCGACTTTACATGCCCATCCAGTGGTGTTTATTTATAGGTAGGTTACATGTATATGTCCGGGACATTGAGGGTAGATTCTATTTAGGTGATAGAATGTATATACCATCCGTATCGAATGTCTCATGATTCTGGGTCACGGCGTCTCTTGGCCTTTATAAGTGTCTGAACGCGGATACTGTCAAGTGGTGTACAGACAGTATAAAGACACGCCTTCATTTAGGAAAGATCTTATTTCCCGACCATTGGTATTTTCTACGAACTTCCCTTGACTCGTTTGCTTCCTTGTTGGGGTAACACGCACATATTTACAAAATAGTACACTAAATTGAAAACATCACAAATGCCATATTCTGAGCCGATTTTGACATTAAATTGGGAAGGCGCAACAACGGCTTTGCTGTGTCGTGATATCACTTAAATTAAATTTGGTAAAATATTAACATACTCTGAAAACTTTTGTTTGTTTTTGTTTTGTAAACCTTTACTGATATTCAGTTTACAGTTTATATTGTAACATGATACCACAAATATGTGATAATTTGATTAAAGTAACATCAGAGCACGCCGGCCACGTCTAAAGATGTGGTACTTTGATTAACGTTACACCAAAGGACGACAGTCACGTCTAAAGATGTGATAGTTTGATTAACGTAACACCAGGACGACAGTCACGTCTAAAGATGTGGTACTTTGATTAACGTAACATCAGAGGACGACAGTCACGTCTAAAGATGTGGTACTTTGATTAACGTAACGCCAGGACGACAGTCACGTCTAAAGATGTGGTACTTTGATTAACGTAACGCCAGGACGACAGTCACGTCTAAAGATGTGGTACTTTGATTAACGTAACACCAGGACGACAGTCACGTCTAAAGATGTGGTACTTTGATTAACGTAACACAAGGACGACAGTCACGTCTAAAGATGTGGTACTTTGATTAACGTAACACCAGAGGACGACAGTCACGTCTAAAGATGTGGTACTTTGATTAACGTAACATCAGAGGACGACAGTCACGTCAAAAGATGTGGTACTTTGATTAACGTAACGCCAGGACGACAGTCACGTCTACACAGTAACAATCACGTGTTTACATGCATATAAAGTAACAAAACCACAATTAAAAAAAATAATACATCTATACAATGTAACAATCATATCGTTATATAAATTAAACAACCAATCGTCCTGAAAAGTAACCTTCGCACAATTATACAAAGTAAGAAATTACACAATCATTATATAAACTGTACATATATACGATGGCTTTGTAACGCATTACTAAAATACTGCTGAACATGGTGATGACAGTGGCATTTGTTTATATTTGTTTTTATTTTAGAATTTCTGCGAAATCCAAAGTACAGAATCTGGTCAGGTGTCGAGGAAGGTGTAAGTACCAAATAGTTTATAATACTAGATGACCATGATCATTGTCAATGATAACAATCCCATTGTATCTGATTACTACTTGTATTGTAGAAAGTCACCTCTGTCCAGTAGGTGTTACTCTCACGATCTTTTAATATTATCACTGATTTAGGACAGAGTTGAAGTCGCTCGTGTGTGATTTCTGAAATGTTTGTCTCAGAGGAACATCAAAGGTTTATCGATATTGTATTCATAACTGTCAGATTATTTGTTAAATTCGGAATATTCAGGTCCCTACATGAGGATTATTTAGTTATATAGCACTATACAAACAATAGCCAGGAATCAGATCTGTTGAAGTGCTTTATTTTAATGAGAAGGACCTTTATTTTGGCTTTGATCTTATATCAGAATTATAAGAACGAAAAAGAATTTTCTTTTATTAAAACATACATTGAATTTAACGACAAATACATGTATATATATCTCAAAAAACAAAAACAAAACTTAATGATCCCGTAACATTTGTGGAAAAAGATCAGCCATTTGGAAATGACAATTTAATGATAAATAAACGATGCTAAACAACATACTATTGATTTTGAATGGTAACAAGATCTTACTATCTTAAGGATATCTTAATAGCTGTAAATATTGATGTGGAACTCTTAAGGATATCTTAATAGCTGTAAATATTGATGTGGAACTCTTAAGGATATCTTAATAGCTGTAAATATTGATGTGGAACTCTTAAGGATATCTTAATAGCTGTAAATATTGATGTGGAACTCTTAAGGAAATCTTAATAGCTGTAAATATTGATGTGGAACTCTTAAGGATATCTTAACAGTTGTAAATATTAATGTGGAACTCTTAAGGATATCTTAATAGCTGTAAATATTGATGTGGAACTCTTAAGGATATCTTAATAGCTGTAAATATTAATGTGGAACTCTTAAGGATATCTTAATAGCTGTAAATATTGATGTGGAACTCTTAAGGATATCTTAATAGCTGTAAATATTAATGTGGAACTCTTAAGGATATCTTAACAGATGTAAATATTGATGTGGAACTCTTAAGGATATCTTAACAGTTGTAAATATTAATGTGGAACTCTTAAGGATATCTTAACAGCTGTAAATATTGATGTGGAACTCTTAGGTCACAGTCTTATGTATGTCCGCGGTCATATAAACATTTTATATTTCCCATCCTGACTCATTCAGGAAATATTTTTCTCTGTGGCTTTTAATTGTGAAATTACATGTCTTGAAAGTCTATCCTTGTGTTTTAAGCGTCCAAGGGAAAAATGAATTATTTTCTTTAAAAGTGTCTATCAACTTATATTTTAGGAGCGATAATTGCAGAGGAACCATTTTATAATGTGACCTCAAGACTATTAGATAAAAAGATCATATTAATGAATCTTGTCTTTATTCTGTTTCAGGGTAAATGACGCCATCAGTAATACGTTTGGCTTTGCGGATCACTTCGGTTGTTCCTCGTCCTCTTTGATGGACCGTCAAAACAAATGTTCAGTGTTTGATTCCGGACATACACGTAATTTTATGACGGTGTAGTAGGACATGTTCTGTACGACAGTGTCACATCTGTGTGGTTTTGTGACTGTGTAGTAGGACATGTTCTGTACGACAGTGTCACATCTGTGTGGTTTTGTGACGGTGTAGTAGGACATGTTTTGTACGACAGTGTCACATCTGTGTGGTTTTGTGACGGAGAAATCAGACCAGGATTACAGTGTCACGTTTGATTTTGTGACTGTGGAATATGATGTGTTTTATCTGAAAGCGTCACGTTTGATTTTGTGACGGGAGAATGAAAGTATTAGAACTCTATCTAAATATGTTGGAATCGTTTTCCTACATATATTGACGCACGGATCTATTACACCAGGCTACTTACGTAAAACTATACATTTTTCTAGTGATGAGTCAAACATCATTTGTGTAGTTTCCTTGTTATCGTCTCTCTAGCGTTGAAATGATGAGAGGTGGTAATGTTTGTGGTAGTGGTAGTGGTAGTGGTAGTACACAAATGTACCACGAGTATATGTTTTGTTTGTGATATTCAAAATTAATAAAGATTTAACCACGAGACAACACAGTGTAGTATCTTCAACACTTAATCAGGTAAACAACGATTTAACATAGTCTGGTATCTTCAACACGTGATTAGGTAAACAACAGGTGTACACAGTGTAGTATCTACAACACGTGATTAGGTAAACAACAGGTGTACACAGTGTAGTATCTGCAACACGTGATTAGGTAAACAACAGGTGTACACAGTGTAGTATCTACAACACGTGATCAGGTAAACAACAGGTTTACACAGTGTAGTATCTACAACACGTGATTAGGTAAACAACAGGTTTACACAGTGTAGTATCTACAATATATAATAATGTTGTATATGATTGGGTAAACGACGAGATAGCACATTATGGTATCAACAACGTGTGGTTAGGTAAACAACGAGTTAACACTGTGTAGCATCTACTACAGGTTGTTTGTAAACAACAAGTTAGCACAGTGTTCTTGACCACGTGATTAGGCAAACGACGTGTTAACACAATTGAGTATCTGCAACACGTGGTAAGGTAAACAACGGGGTAACATAGCGTAGTATCTACAACATAACAAGTTAACAGTGTTCTTGACCACGTTGTTAGGTAAACGACGTGTTAACACATCGAAGTATCTTCGACACGAGGTGCGATAAACAACGATTAACACAGTTAAGTATCAAAAACACGTGGTAAGCTAAACAACGCATTGACAGAGTGTAGTATCTACAAGATGTGGTAAGGTAAAAAACGAGTTCACACACTTAATATCTTCAACACTGGGTAAAGTAAACAACGAGTAAACACAGTGTAGTATCTACAACATGTTGTTAGGTAAACAACGAGTTAAGGCAAACGACGTGTTAACACAATTGAGTATCTGAAACACGAGGTAACGTAAACAACGGATTAACAAAGTATAGAATCTAAAACACGTGGTAAGGTAAACAACCAGTTAAGAGTTCACTTACCTTGGAATTATCTTAAAATCTAATAATGGATTCAATGTTGTACAAAAACAACAATCAGTGCAAGGTCGAAAGGCTGTGTTTGCATTACTTACAAAGTGTAAAAACATGAATTTAAATTGTCATACATTAATTAAACTTTTTGACACCTATGTTTCCAGTATACTGTGTTACGCATCTGATGTATGGGGTTTGTATAAAGGTAAGGGTATTCAAAAGGTCCACTTTGAGTTTTGTAAAAAGATTTTATGTGTTAAAAAATCCACATGTATTGTAATGATTTATTTTGAACTGGGTAGATTTCCAATTGTGTATACCCAGTGTTATAATGTATATAAGTACTGGTTCAAGATATCAAGTTCTACAAATTGTCTCCTTATAGAGCTGCATACGATGAATTAATGTATATGCCAAAGCGAAATAGTATAATAAATTGGTTAACTTTGGTAAAAGATCAACATTTTTCACTCGGTCTTGGTGATATGTGGATAAATCAAAACAATTTAAATATTTCTGTAGACTTGCGATGTATTAAGCAACGAATTATTTTTGACTCTGTATGACAAGATATGCTTGCATTATTGGAGAATTCCTCAAAATGTAATTTGTATAGATATGTAATACATGATATATCACTACAACATTACTTAAGGAAATGTTTAACAAAACGCAATATAATTGATTTTAGTAGATTACGTCTCTCATCACATACTTTGTACATTGAAACTGGTCGATATCAAAATACTGCAAGAAATGAGCGTTTGTGTAAATTTTGCCACTCTGGTGACATAGAAGATGAATATCACTTTCTCTTAATTTATCCAAACTTTCAAGCCTTGAGCTCCAGATGCATGAAGATTTATTACTGGAAAAAAAACATCAGTATTTAAGATGATTCAATTAATTAGTACAACAAACTTTAAAGATTTAGTAATTATATGTAAGTGTGTATATGATGTCAAAAATGAAGAAAAAACTTGATATAAAATTTAATTTGTTCGCAGATTTGTCCATTCTCTATAGATATTGATACTTCACTGCTATATTACAGTATATGTTATATGTACTAATGAGCTGTAAAGCTTAAAGTCAATAAAATGATTTGAATTGAAGATAGTATGGTATTTACAACATGTAGTTAGGTAAACAACAAGTTAATTCTAGTTAACACAGTTTTCAGGTAAACAATGAGTTAACACAGTGTGATATCTTTAACACTCTGTTAGGTAAACAACGGACTTACACAGTGTGGTATCTTTAACACTGTGTTAGGTAAACAACGGATTTACACAGTGTGGTATCTTAAACACTCTTTTAGGTAAACAACGGATTTACACAGTGTGGTATCTTTAACACTGTTAGGTAAACAACAGATTTACACAGTGTGGTATCTTTAACACTGTGTTAGGTAAACAACGGATTTACACAGTGTGGTATCTTAAACACTCTTTTAGGTAAACAACGGATTTACACAGTGTGGTATCTTTAACACTCTGTTAGGTAAACAACGGATGTACACAGTGTGGTATCTTCAACACTCTGTTAGGTAAACAACGGATTTACACAGTGTAGTATCTCAACACTGTTAGGTAAACAACATATTTACACAGTGTGGTATATTTAACACTCTGTTAGTTAAACAACGGATTTACACAGTTTGGTATCTTCAACACTCTGTTAGGTAAACAACAGATTGACATTGTGTGGTATCTTAAACACTCTTCGGTAAACAACGGATTTACACAGTGTGGTATCTTTAACACTGTTAGGTAAACAGCATATTTACACAGTGTGGTATCTTTAACACTGTTAGGTAAACAGCATATTTACACAGTGTAGTATCTTCAACACTCTGTTAGGTAAACAACGGATTTACACAGTGTGGTATCTTAAACACTCTTTTAGGTAAACAACGGATTTACACAGTGTGGTATCATCAACACTCTGTTAGGTAAACAACGGACTTACACAGTGTGGTATCTTCAACACTCTGTTAGGTAAACAACGGACTTACACAGTGTGGTATCTTCAACACTATGTTAGGTAAACAACGGATTGACACAGTGTGGTATCTTAAACACTCTTAGGTAAACAACGGATTTACACAGTGTGGTATCTTCAACACTGTTAGGTAAACAACATATTTACACAGTGTAGTATCTTTAACACTCTTTTAGGTAAACAACGGACTTACACAGTGTGGTATCTTAAACACTCTTTTAGGTAAACAACTGATTGACATAATGTGGTATCTTTAACACTGTTAGGTAAACAATGGATTTACACAGTGTGGTATCATCAACACTCTGTTAGGTAAACAACGGATTGACATAGTGTGGTATCTTTAACACTGTTAGGTAAACAACATATGTACACAGTGTAGTATCTTCAACACTCTGTTAGGTAAACAACGGATTTACACAGTGTGGTATCTTAAACACTCTTAGGTAAACAACGGATTTACACAGTGTGGTATCTTCAACACTATGTTAGGTAAACAACGGATTGACATAGTGTGGTATCTTAAACACTCTTTTAGGTAAACAACGGATTAACACAGTGTGGTATCTTTAACACTGTTAGGTAAACAACGGATTTACACAGTGTGGTATCGTAAACACTCTTTTAGGTAAACAACGGATTAACACAGTGTGGTATATTCAACACTCTGTTAGGTAAACAACATATTTACACAGTGTGGTATATTCAACACTCTGTTAGGTAAACAACGGATTTACACAGTGTGGTATATTCAACACTCTGTTAGGTAAACAACTGATTGACATAGTGTGGTATCTTTAACACTGTTAGGTAAACAACGGATTTACACAGTGTGGTCTCTTTAACACTGTTAGGTAAACAACGGATTTACACAGTGTGGTATCTTTAACACTCTGTTAGGTAAACAACATATTTACACAGTGTGGTATCATCAACACTCTGTTAGGTAAACACCGGATTTACACAGTGTGGTATCATCAACACTCTGTTAGGTAAACAACGGATTTACACAGTGTGGTATCATCAACACTCTGTTAGGTAAACAACGGATTTACACAGTGTGGTATCTTTAACACCCTGTTAGGTAAACAACAGATTTACACAGTGTGGTATCTTTAACACTCTGTTAGGTAAACACCGGATTTACACAGTGTGGTATCATCAACACTCTGTTAGGTAAACATCAGATTTACACAGTGAGGTATTCTACTGTGGTAAGGTGAACGACGAGTTAATACAGAGATTGTTGATTGGTAGAACGGGGACAAAGCTTACCAGGTTTGAATCGGGACAGGAGACTCAGCTAACACGACTGGGACAAAGCTAACCAAACTTTCATTAGGGGCAAAACTATAGTCAGCCTTTGATTGGGGACTTGGGACAGAGCGATAGTCAATCTTTGATTGGGGACAAGGGACAGAGCAATAGTCAGCCTTTCATCGGGGACAAGGGACAAAGCTAACCAAACTTTTATTAGGGGCAGAGCGATAGTCAGCCTTTGATTAGGGACTTGGGACAGAACTATAGTCAGCCTTTGATTTGGGACTGGGGACAAAGCTAATAGCCTTTGATTGGGGACTGGGGACAGAGCGATAGTCAGCCTTTGATTGGGGACTGGGGACAAAGCTAATAGCCTTTGATTGGGGACTGGGGACAGAGCGATAGTCAGCCTTTGATTGGGGACTGGGGACAGAGCGATAGTCAGCCTTTGATTGGGGACAAAGACTTTAACTGGGGCAGTAGTCAAACTTTGATTCGGAAATGGAGACAAATCTATCCAGACCTTGTTTGGGGACTGGAGACAGCACTGACCAGAATTTAGGAACTTGCTCCTAAAGACAAAATCGACAAGCGTACAAAATCCAAATAGTCCGCATGAGCATTTCCTCTGTTTATATATTAGTTCTGGTATTACAACAATTATTGAAATAGAATTAAAAGACAACAAACCGTGGTCTAAACCCTTTACGGGGATTTTCCAATAAAGTAAAAAAAAAAATAATCACATTATTTGATAACATAAAAATGGCAGTCGGTGTAGCATAGTACGTCCGTCGAAATTCTAGTTTCATATACAGTCAAACCTCGATTATTCGAACTTCGTTGATTCGAATTTCTCGCTGTCTTGAACTTTTTGTTTGGTACCGAATGTTCTCACTATATAACGCTACTAACGAACCTATGTATGATTCGAATTTTTACAAATCGAAGTTTTCGATGTATCGAACTTTTTTCATATACAATGTATGTAATAAACGATCAGAGTAGTTAATGAACAAATCTGAAATCAGTTCTACATTGTAATGCTGCAGTCTGTCCACTACACGTGTTAACAAATCGTACTGAACTACTGTTTCTTCCCCATTATAACAAAACTACATTTAATATTTGTTTTTATTTTGTATAAACATCAGGTCGAAGTACAAGTTCTGCACTTACCAGGTCACGCGAACATTTACAATCCACTGATGTTAAGTCGTGACGAGCAGTTGTCACACACCAGCCTGTCAAAACATAACATATAGTAGTCAGACTTAGGAGGAAACTTGATAGAATCGTCACCTTTACATTCATTATACAAAAGTACATTACATTATCATAGAATAGTAGAGACAGTCATACACGTCTCGTGCTAAGCAATCATACAATATGGTAATACACATTATTACACGTATCACACAATTATACCCAGCATGGTTATAGACAGTATAACTGTTACATTTTAACGATGCAATCGGATACAAGGAATAGATCCTAGAACATTACATCACGTCCTTCTTCAGCTTAGTAAACTCTGACTACGAATAAATTAGCGTCTCTTTATGGCGTTGGGAAACGTCAAGTAGGGGGCGCCATTTTGAAAGGACTGATCAACGCAATTTTAGCGTTTTCTTCTGTTCTTCTGTGTGATCTCTGCACAAAAACCTAACGTCAGCTGAGTATTTTGTCAAAAACTAAACTGAATATTGTGGAAATCGGTGCATATCTAGCTTATCCACGAGGTTAGCTAACAATAAATGGCTGAAGCGTATACAGCTTATTATATGTTGAACTATGTTCATGAACTTGTTTGTATTGGCGACGATTAATTTTCGCACTTTGGGTCGAAGTTACATTTTCAAAAACTTGAATTTTTAATAACTTTGTGTTATCTTCGGACATTGAGTGTTGTATTACGGTAAAGTTCATAACTTCTACTAGTTGAGAAAAATACAAGATTCTCGTTTACTTTTAGTTTAATAGCACAAACTCATTTCAACGACGCTATGCCCTTTTAAACAAAAATGTGGAGTCGTTTCTTTTAATTTTGTTAACTACACTGGTGTCTTTACGTAGATACTACAGCTGCCGTAGTTACCAACGTCGCAACACATCACAACTTTTATTTTCTTCATGCGGTATAATGCATTGAACGATGTTTTATTGCGTTTACGATGGTATGAACGCAATGGGATACAGATATATAGAATATGTCTCTACCCATAAACACAATAAAAACACCGTCCAATCCCTATTTACATACTGTTGTAATTATCTTAAACAAAGCAATCATGCAATGCTTTCAGCTGTAGTAATAAGCATCACAAGATTCATACAATATAAACAATAATAAGAACAGTAGTTACTTGTACTAATCACGCAGCCCAATATTGTGCAATGGTATACAGGGAAGATATACAAAAGGTTTGTCTACTAATTGTGAATACAAAAATAAATGTATTTCATGTATTAATATTGATGAGGCGTAAAGTACGCACACGGGTTACATATTGAGCGTCCTAGACTCGGTTATAACCGGAACAATCAAAGTACGCACAGTGTGGATTGGTAGTCACAACCTAACTGTCACTCTGTTCAACGATCTACGGTTAAATTACAAACCCACCACTGTGGTCAAGGATTTCGGTTTGTTATTGAAAACGAAAAGTACTTTTTTCTATAAATACCCTTTATATGATAAAGCTAGAGAAATGTGTAGGGAAATGAAAAAATGTTACCGTTTTGTCATCTAAATCAATCTGAGATTATACAAAGAACTTGTCTACATCAGATCAAAACTGCATCCAGTATAAGATAATACTCTACATATACATTATTGTTAAACCGTTATTTACAACTATTGCGCAATGCATATGTGAATTGTTTACTTCTGATAATTCAACAATATGTTGATTTTGATAACGAAATGTGCAAAATATACAGTACTTTATAGAGAAGAATTTATGTATTGAATTATATCAATTATATTTGTGAAACATGTTAAGTAAAACCACTTGGAACAAAAAGGGGAGATGGGAGTTACAATGCGTAATTTAAATATCTACTTCTAAATAATAGTGACCAACTTCAACAATTTGAAGATTTAATGCCATGAGAGAGAAAGAGATTAAGGCGATTGCGAAAAGCCAAAATGATTAAAAAGATTGAAAGAATCCGTAATTCAAAATGTTTTCGGGGGCTTTAGTTGCCCCCGAAAACTAGGTTATAATTGTTTTTAAAATCTAATACATGACGTGTAATTTGTAATTTTCTTCATAATTATATATTTAAAATTATTGTGTGAAATCCACCCTTACAATAGCATAATAAAAATGCTTGTGATGTATTAAATTTTGTTTTGTTTTAATCTGCATAATTATATAACATCTAATATTGCTTTATTTTTATTAAACTTATTGGTCACACCAAAAATACTTAATTATCACCCTTTACTAAATGGGCAATCAACATATTTTGCTGATATTTGACATGCATTAGATCTGTATCCTTCTTATCAATTAAAACAGGATGAAGGATCAAATTTTTTAAACTGATATAGATAGCAAAGGGTGATGAAATCACAAATATTAACGCTTTACTTTCAAAACGAATGAAATATTCACAATGCCATTGGAAAATTAAAAAAAAATGAAAAGTTCAAATGGAAGTAAAAATATTAAAGAATTATATATAATTATCAAATTTTAATCTAACGGATATGAAAAAAAAGATTGTTGCTGAAATGTTTTGAAAAAAATGCCTATCATTCTAGGCAGAAAAAGTTTGAAAAGGAAATTGACCTTGAAAAAAATCCCAGCCCATTGTGGCGAGATTGAAGCTGATACGTCGCCACGAAAATACAAGCGTTTGTTTGACAAGGATCCGGTAATTTAGGTCGATGCCGTGTAGGTGAATCGGTGTTTATTCCGAGGCAGGTAAGCGATCCAAATTCCTATAGATCTGTTATACACACAAATGTAAACAGTGTTGATTATGTTTATTTTGTCGTCCATTGTCCGTGAATGATTGACATGTCCACTTACTGCCTGATCAAGGATGCTTGTAACAGGAAGTATATGTGAATATCTTGCTAGATCCTCTTTACGCTTGAATAGCTTGTCTATCAATGCAAGTGTGTATCACTGATGCTGACGTCATACCGGTTGTCTGAATCTACTATTAACCTCTCTTCAGCTCCCTCTGTTCATTGTATTGAACATATCCGGACGATTTAGAGGATAGATTTAACATTCGGTAAAATGTCACCTCTCGGTGTGCCAAACAGATTTAAATGTTCTTGCCTCATCTGTCATATTGACTCGTAACAGACGAGGTGTCGCAAACTGTAACGAGTCCTCAGGTTTCTGTGGTTACTGGTAGCCAGACGTCAGCTTTGGATACATGATTAAACATAGTAACGCAAATGACGAAGGAAGACTATATGTTATATGTACTCATAAGCTGTAAAGCTTAAAGTTAATAAAATGAATTGAAATATCTCGTGCCCTGACTGGGCCTCGAACTCGCGATCTACAGACTACTGCACCTGTAATCGCCTTGCCAGAAATGCTTGCAGCCTAAAGAAGGCAAGTTTCAATGGCGCAATGATGATCGGCCCGATATAAATATATATGGGAATTGACAATTAATTCAATTTAGTTCAACTTTATTTAGCACAGTTATAATTTCAGTAGTAATTTGATAGCTCTCATTAAACTACTAAATAGAATTAAAATGTAACCCAGGTCATCACCATAAAACAAAATGTTCAGTACACATGGAGTGTATCGTGTATAGCAGTGAGGTATTAAGTAAATGTAATAGGCGGGAGTCATTTAGGAACTGCAAAACAAAACTAACTAATTAACATTGACTTATAAACATTGGACACATCTTGCCTGGGTTAAGTTTTTGATCCGAATGTATTATCGGGAAAATATCTCGTGTACCCTTGTTACATGTACCTACAAATTGTACATATTTTGATAATCTGTTTATAATTTAACCACTACATGTTCAATTGTGTTTTGTAGTTTAACAATATTTGTTTTTAAATTGGATCTACTTTCCAGTTTATACACATTTTCTGAGACATCATCAGTTATATAGATATTTATATAACAGGGGAAGGGCACTTTCTCCCTGACATAAAAAGGGTCGAAAAAAATGTACCTACCTTTTCGGGGACATACTGTAGGCATATTATATACAGTACATATATAGTGTATAATTACTAATTAGTGAATATTCCTCATCAAAATTTACTTACATTTGGAATTTATGTGTTATGTAGGTAATCAAAATTTAATACTAAATTTTTTTTCTGCCAGGATTGCTAGTTACCAACGATATGCAGCAGGAACATTTGTCCAGCGGGACTCGCTTTGACCTATACGTGAAAGCCGCCAGTGATGGTAGGGGTCTCGGAGACTGTCCGTTTTGCCATTATGTACAGATGTATGCTAAAACATTGGGCATAGCCGATGACCAGTTCAGTGTACATTACGTTGACACTGCCAATAAGCCAGAATCGTTCATGAAACTCAACGAAAAAGGTACCGTCCCAGTTCTGGTTGATAAGCAAACAAAGCAGACGTTGGCCGATTCAGCGGACATGGCGAAACATTTACGGGAGCAATTTCCTGGCAAAGACCCACTATCGGGTTATGGTGGCCCAGACAAATCTTTTTTCGGAGTCGTTCTTCCAAAATTAGGCAACCTTTTGAAAAACAAGGATGAAAGTCATGATTCTGAAAAATGCAAGTCGGAGCTTATTGCACAACTTCAAATAATAAACGATTACTTGGATCAATCTTCTTCTGAACGAAAAGGTAATTACCTCGCCGGCGAGCACGTGAGTGAGTTAGATTGCGTCTTCATGCCCAGGTTACGACATGTTATGGTGGCGGGTGGACATTACGAAAGCGTCACTATTGGAGAGTTTTCAGCTTTGAAGGAATACTTCGATAATGCTATGACGTGTCACGAATTCACGTCCACCTGCTGTGTGGAGGGGGAGCTCATCAAGGGCTGGGCACGTCACCGTAAATAATTTTCAAATGGTAACATAACAGGAGGTACATGTTTTTGAATTACTATAAAGAAGAAGAACTGTTGTTGGAATAAAAGACATCTCCCTGTCGACTCGCAGATAGAGCGCTACGACACAACATCAAAATACGCATTTATTAGTGAAGGTTTTAATGATTAAAAGATGAAGTAGGGCAGAACTGTTGTATAATCGGAAGCGGCAGTACAGCAATGTATGAGAGCCTGAAATTACCGGAAATAGAGTATATATGTTACATTGTGTTTGAATTGATAAGACCAACGACTGTCACGACTCAATACTCGAGCTGGAAATCTGCGGAAAGATTAGTCAATACAGAGAAACTTGTTCTCTTAGAATCACTCTATATTTGTGTAATTTTCTTCTGTTTTCTCATCAAATATACGAGTTGTGTGTCCAAAATGTACATCAATGTTTCGGATTAAAAATCAAAACCAATCAAAACAAAACAAACAAACAAATACCTTTGTCAATCGGAATTTCATCAGTTAAAATAAACCATTTCAAAATAGTTCTTGCGAGTCAGGGGTTGAATTTTCGTTTTTAACACTGAGTGATGAGACAGGTAGGGTGTTTAGTATTGTTTCATGTTAACAGTGAGTGGGGAGACAGGTAAGGTATTTAGTATTGTTTGAAGTTAACAGTGAATGGGAGGCAGGTGGATGTATTTACTATTGTTTGAAGTTAACAGTGAGTGGGGAGACGAATGGGGTATTTAGTATTGTTTCATGTTAACAGTGAGTGGGGAGACAGATGGGGTATTTATTATTGTTTCAGGTTAACAGTGAGTGGGGAGACAGATGGGGTATTTAGTATTGTTTCATGTTAACTGTGAGTGGGGACACGAATGGGGTATTTAGTATTGTTTCAGGTAAACAGTGAGTGGGGAGACAGATGGGGTATTTAGTATTGTTTCAAGTTAACAGTGAGTGGGGAGACAGATGGGGTATTTAGTATTGTTTCATGTTAACAGTGAGTGGGGAGACAGATGGGGTATTTAGTATTGTTTGAAGTTAACAGTAAGTGGGGAGACGGATGGGGTATTTAGTATTGTTTGAAGTTAACAGTAAGTGGGGAGACGGATGGGGTATTTAGTATTGTTTGAAGTTAACAGTAAGTGGGGAGACGGATGGGATATTTAGTATTGTTTGAAGTTAACAGTGAGTGGGGAGACAGATGGGGTATTTAGTATTGTTTGAAGTTAACAGTGAGTGGGGAGACAGATGGGGTATTTAGTGTTGTTTCATGTTAACAGTGAGTCGGGAGACGGATGGGGTTAAGAAATACCAGTCCCTACATGTAGATATAATAGAATAGGTGCCATTTTTTTTTTTTTTTATAAATAATATCATGATGCAGGCGCCTGTTGTTTGACTGGACGCGAATCCCTAGATTATGGGAATAATTGGAGACGGACCAAAAGGGGACAATTTGACTATATTGCTAAAAACGAATCCTCTAAAGCTATGCACGCATACGCTGCTATTTAGTCCTTATTTTATCAGTTGTAAAATATAAACTTGTTCTGGGTTAATAGATTTGTGACGCGTACCATTTTTCAAATTAAATTTTGCCGATTTCTGTGATAACTCATAAAGCATTCACAAGAGGAAACACGTTCTACATATATACACGTACCGACATGCTACAGTTATAACTTATATTGATTCATACCATAGTCTCCCGGTATTTATTGCTATCATAAGAAAATGCACAACTATGTCTATGGAATAGTATTGGCTTTTTCCTGGACATTTGAACTTGACGAAATATACGTTACGAACGGTAACGGTAACGTAGGTTTCTGTCATCGTTAACCTCTAGTCTAAATGTTATTATATTATCTATTTGTGTTTGTTGATATTTCAAATCTTTAACAGTAACAAATCTAATTATATTTCATGTATACATATATCTTCCCAGATATACACATACTTCTCACATACATCTAGACCACAGGGACTTGAGAATTAGTTACAGTCCACACGTATTTTGACCTTCCCTAGTGTGTATAGCACATTTTCAGACGTTGTGGGGTGCTAGATTAAAATTCGGTAAAAACGACACCCCCGGTGTTCATTTGTATATAATGAACAAATGGGGGTGTTTGGCATAGACGGGTTTTTTTAAGACTATACAAATGTTCCCCCCCCCCCCCCCCCCCCCCCCCCCCCCCCCCCCCCCCCCCCCCCACACACACACACACACATTTGTTGTTAGCTTACCTCGGCGCCGTCTAGTTGACGTCCCGGAAACGTCACAAAGAGACGACGTCATAATTATGGCACCGATTCCCGCGCTTATTAATCCGCTGAGTCTTTTTCTACTGTGTATATTTACTAAGCTGTAGAAGGGAGAGATGTATATAATGTAATGTTATGTGTCAAAGAAGGAATGCGTACAGTCTAAAAGCGACTGTAAATTATGTTAGATCACTAGGAAGTAATTGTCGAATGTTGTCTGTGGATTCGAAACCAATAGGATAGATACACGTTTTTTTTAAATTATTTTTATTTTATTTCCTGGTGTGTGGCATATGAGAATTATCTTTGCTAATGTATTTCCCCATAACTATAAAAATCAACGACACGAATTTTATTTAGAATAAGTGTTAAACTACGTACTTCTCTGTATTAAAGGGACTAAATGGTTAGATTTCAATAATTTCTACATGCATTTGATTTCCGGAAAGCGTTGTGATACTTGAAATTAAATTGTTTACAAAATTATGACACTTTTTGTGAAATATTACATCATTTTAAATCGTATACCCTTTTTTATATATTATTTAAGTGGAAATCTAGCCATTTAGTCCCTTTAAGCTACAGATATCATATTCATACCTAGGTGCGATAACGTAGCTCTGGACGACGGACGGACACTTTCTGACAGATGGTCGTCCTGCCGGAGAGCAGAGTAGCATGGTATGAATTTGACTGGTAACATTCTTAGATGGTGACAATTAAAAATGTTCAAATGGGTCCGGCCCATCGGGGCTGGAGGGCGGGGTCAAAAGTGGGCAATTTGGCTTTATTGTTATAAATAACTTCTTGACTGTAACTTAAGGAATGCATATCATTCATATTTGAATGGTATCATCGCTGGTAGGCAGGTATTCAAAATTGTACTCAAGGTATGGCTGACCCGGCCCCAGGGGACTGAATGGAGGGTCCAAAAACGAATCTTCTCTGGAACTAAGTAATGGGTATATATCAATCATATTTGATTGGTTGCATCTCTAGGTGGTGGGTATTTGAAATTGTACAACTGATGGGTCTGGCCCCTCAGGGACCCACTACCATATTTGGTCTGAAGCATATGCATATTTTGTTGGTCTTGGTCGTAGGGATACTTATTATTAGATCACCTGCCCGAAGGGAAAGTGAGATTATGCCATGGTGTCGCGTCCGTCGTCCGTCCAGCATCCATAGCCAGGTGTCTCATGCTATGCTGGGGTAAAGGGCTACAAAGTTTGTTCAAATGAATGACCTTGACCTACTTTCAATATCACATTGGTCAAATGTGCAAAAAGCAAGGGTGGGTTCATGATATAGGCCAAGAAGCTAGGTTCAAGGGCTACAAAGTTTGTCCAAATGAATACACTTAACCAGCTCTCATGTTCTCGCCTATCAACTTAAAAGACGCATTTGTAGGAGGCGAGCGGTACAGGTCCAACAAGCGTGTGCTCGTTTGGTTGTCATACAATGTATGTTACTAGTAACCAAACATCCTAGTTGGGCGAACCTAAGCCAACTGCAATCAAACTAGACTACACGTTAAAAAAACCGTATTTCGGGGAAATGTTGGTTGTCACGGTAACCCAGTCATTATACTAGGATTATGTGTGAAGGTCAATAGATCATCAGCCTTTTCGACCAATTCTGTTTTGGTGGTATATACATGTAGTTGCAGTAAAGGAAGATTCTCTCCATTTGGTCTGCATTATATATGTATTTAACAGCCAGGGTCATTTAAGGACGTGCCAGGTTTTGGAGGTGGAGGAAAGCTTAAGCCTCCCGGAGAAAAAACACTGGCCTACGGTCAGTACCTGGCAACTGCCCCACGTAGGGTTCGAACTGGCAACCCAGAGGTGGAGGGC
Organism: Pecten maximus; assembly: GCF_902652985.1. NCBI lineage: Eukaryota > Metazoa > Mollusca > Bivalvia > Pectinida > Pectinidae > Pecten > Pecten maximus. Next base: position 11,691,701 of record NC_047021.1, read on the forward strand.
TAGTGATAAAGTGTCGAAACACCTTAACCACTCGGGCACCGCGGCCCCAACATGTATGCATCTATGATTTATTTTGTTTATATTCCCTGTTGTACCGTTGTTTTACTGTAAATGACGGGTAACAAGCTAAGGGTATCAGTTAGCCACTGGCCTATAATTTGTACAAAGTGGTCCTTTAAACAGTTCAAATTTTCAAATCCATCGTAATAAAAGTAGTCAGTATGTATGTATGGGGTTTGAGAATTTGTGCCATATCCCTGTGTCCCCACCAGTTCATACTGAATAGATGTAATATGTGTGTCATGTGTGAGGTACATTACATTTCTTAGTACACGTGTATTTGTCACTTATATATACCCCCAGAGCTGTTTGGTGGAGGCATTTTTGTGTAGTGGAGTTTAAAACGGAAAACAAATATAAAACAAAAATCATTCCTGTGCAACATTGGAGATAACACCGTCTATACACATGGGAGGTATGCATATGTTGCAACGATAAATAATGTATAAAACTAACAAGCAAAAATACGTGTAACAGCAATATTTTTCTTATATTTTTCTATTCTATAGCCCCGGCCTGTGGTCTATGGTCAACAAATGCGACTTCCGTGGACATAACAAACCCATATTTATAAGTGGCATGTCCAATATGGAAATAAAAACTTCAAAATCAAATGCTCGACTGTTCGATGTAGATACACATACGTGATTGTGTGTATGCGAAATAGACAGAAATAGGTACAGTCTTCCAAATAAATAATTCACACGACAAAGGGAGTTGGTCCAGTACACAAATTTAGGCGACGACCCGGAAATGCGTGAATGGTGTACACAATATTGTGACTCCCGCCGACAGATGTCGCCTGCTAAACAAACCAGGAAGTTTTTCGACAACATCGAGAAAACACTTTCGGATAACTTTTTAATGTGTTCAGGGAGGAAAACTTGTGAAGGTAAGGCTTACAGAGATTATCGCATGGACTAGTACTGTTCTTCACATCGTAAACACTGTCAACCGACGATAGACGGCAGGCCCTGTAAACAAATGTAACAGTGTAGACGTTCAGCGATCTATGAATCACGGCGGTATACTACTGTATTACAGCGATACACAAATACACCACGTCGGTTAGTGACATCAGTACTACGTTGATTATGAACTTTAGTATAACATTAGTGACATCAGTATAACATTGTTTAGTGACATCAGTATAACATTAGTGACATCAGTATTACATTGATTAGTGACATCAGTATAACATTGATTAGTGACATCAGTATAACATTAGTGACATCAGTATTACATTGATTAGTGACATCAGTATAACATTAGTGACATCAGTATAACATTGATTAGTGACATCAGTATTACATTGATTAGTGACATCAGTATTACATTGATTAGTTACAACAGTATTACATTGATTAGTGACATCAGTATTACATTGATTAGTGACATCAGTATAACATTAGTGACATCAGTATTACATTGATTAGTGACGTCAGTATAACATTAGTGACATCAGTATTACATTGATTAGTGACATCAGTATTACATTGATTAGTGACATCAGTATTACATTGATTAGTGACATCAGTATAACATTGATTAGTGACATCAGTAATACATTGATTAGTGACATCAGTATTACATTGATTAGTGACATCAGTATTACATTGATTAGTGACATCAGTAGTACCTTGATAAGTGACATCAGTATAACATTGATTAATGACATCAGTATCACCTTGATTAGTGACATCAGTATAACATTGATTATTGGCATCTGTATTACATTGTTCAGTGACATCAGTATTACATTGATTAGTGACATCTGTATTACATTGATTAATGACATCAGTATTACATTGATTATTGACATCAGTATTACATTAGTGACATCAGTATTACATTGATCCGTGACATCAGTATAACATTGATCCGTGACATCAGTATAACATTGATTAGTGACGTCAGTATAACATTAGTGACATCAGTATTACATTGATAAGTGACATCAGTATAACACTGATTAGTGACATCAGTATTACCTTGATTAGTGACATCAGTATAACATTGATTATTGACATCAGTATTACATTGATTAGTGACATCTGTATTACATTGATTAGTGACATCAGTATTACATTGATTAGTGACATCAGTATAACATTGATTAGTGACATCAGTATTACCTTGATAAGTGACATCAGTATAACATTGATTAATGACATCAGTATCACCTTGATTAGTGACATCAGTATAACATTGATTATTGGCATCTGTATTACATTGATTAATGACATCAGTATTACATTGATTATTGACATCAGTATTACATTAGTGACATCAGTATTACATTGATCCGTGACATCAGTATAACATTGATTAGTGACGTCAGTATAACATTAGTGACATCAGTATTACATTGATAAGTGACATCAGTATAACACTGATTATTGACATCAGTATTACCTTGATTAGTGACATCAGTATCACATTGATTATTGACATCAGTATTACATTGATTAGTGACATCTGTATTACATTGATTAGTGACATCAGTATTACATTGATTAGTGACATCAGTATAACATTAGTGACATCAGTATTACATTGATTAGTGACATCAGTATTACATTGATTAGTTACAACAGTATTACATTGATTAGTGACATCAGTAATACATTGATTAGTGACATCAGTATAACATTAGTGACATCAGTATTACATTGATTAGTGACATCAGTATTACATTGATTAGTGACATCAGTATTACATTGATTAGTGACATCAGTATTACATTGATTAGTGACATCAGTATTACATTGATTCATGACATCAGTATTACATTGATTAGTGACATCAGTATTACATTGATTAGTTACATCAGTATTACATTGATTAGTGACATCAGTATTACATTGATCCATGACATCAGTATTACATTGATTAGTGACGTCAGTATTACATTAGTGACATCAGTATTATATTGATCCATGACATCAGTATTACATTGATTAGTGACATCAGTATTACATTGATTAGTGACATCAGTATTACATTGATTAGTGACATAGTACATGATTAGTGACATCAGTATTACATTGATTAGTGACATCAGTATTACATTGATTTAGTGACATCAGTATTACATTGATTAGTGACATCAGTATTACATTGATTAGTGACATCAGTAATACATTGATTAGTGACATCAGTATAACATTAGTGACATCAGTATTACATTGATTAGTGACATCAGTAGTACATTGATCTGTGACATCAGTATTACATTAATTAGTGACATCAGTATTACATTGATTAGTGACATCAGTAATACATTGATTAGTGACATCAGTATAACATTAGTGACATCAGTATAACATTGATTAGTGACATCAGTATTACATTGATTAGTGACATCAGTAATACATTGATTAGTGACATCAGTATTACATTGATTATAGTGACATCTGTATTACATTGATTAGTGACATCAGTAATACATTGATTAGTGACATCAGTATAACATTAGTGACATCAGTATTACATTGATTAGTGACATCAGTATAACATTGATTAGTGACATCAGTATTACATTAATTAGTGACATCAGTATTACATTGATTATAGTGACATCAGTATTGCATTGATTAGTTACAACAGTATTACATTGATTAGTTACAACAGTATTACATTGATTAGTTACAACAGTATTACATTGATTAGTTACATTAGTATTACATTAGTTACATCAGTATTACATTGATTAGTGACATCAGTATAACATTAGTGACATCAGTATTACATTGATTAGTGACATCAGTATAACATTGATTAGTGACATCAGTATTACATTAATTAGTGACATCAGTATTACATTGATTAGTTACATTAGTATTACATTAGTTACATCAGTATTACATTGATCTGTGACATCAGTATAACATTGATTAGTTACATCAGTATTACATTGTTGTAATACATGTATATGAAATAATTATGTTCTGAGAATAAATCAGTGTTGGAATTATTAGAATTTTCAATTAAAGATGTAATTAGACTTGTAATTTACTATGAGTTAGTAAAACTTGTGTCTAATCCATTTGTTTGATAATACAATAAGATATGATTCAATGTACAATTTAATCGATCCTCTAAGAAAAACACACTGTTAATAGGTAGTTCCAATAATACACCTAATACAATGATTAATCAATATATTTTTATATATTTTTGTTATAATTTACAGCAAAACTACAAATTAACAGAAGAGAAAGAGAAGTGAAGGGTAAATAGCATCTTGTGCTGTGGACAATATAAACTTTAATGAAGGAGCTCCATCAGTGTTTTGAGATCTAAAAAAATGAATTCATTTTCAGATATTGAAACTAGATATCAAATATTAAACAATTCTTTTTTTATTGAATATTAAGTGGATATTTTATTTAATCTGAGAGTTGTGAAGTGAAGTCGATGAAAGTGAATGGTTCTGCTGCATATAGGATTTGCCTTTGCTGTTAGAATCACAAGGAAGACATATCATGGAGTGTTCTTGGCTTCGGACAACTCTGGTGGCTTTCATTCTATATATTGAATGTGTTTGCAGCATGAAAACATTTTATCCCAAAAACACAACCACAGTGTTAAGGAAAATAGCAGTAGACAGTACAGGCAGAAACCTCTACGTTGGAGGTATAAACATGCTGTATCATCTGAATGCAGACATGACGGAGGAGATAGGAGTTGTGCAAACAGGGCCACAGAAGGACTCAAAAACATGTTTGAGAGACAACGTGAATGACGGAAAGAGCACCTGTGACATTAAGTTGTATGATGATTACATCCAGTTATTACAGGTGTATGAGTCTGGTGGTGTACTTATTACGTGTGGAACACTTTCTCTCGGTAAATGTGTGGGCAGGGATCTACACAATATTTCCAATGTAAACTATACCAGCGATGCCTATGTTTTTGTTAACACGGAGGAGACAGATTCTACTGAAAGTGTTATAGCGACGGTTGAGACACAATCGATTCTCTTTGTGGGCAAATCTTACGTTGAAACAACAGATTATCTTGAACAAACACACGAAGGAGTGAAGAATCTTATCGATGGAGTACAGCTGGAAGGAGATGATTTTTTGAGATCATTCGAGACTAACAGTGGTCAACGCCCATTTCTTATCAGAAGAAAAAAAAACACCTTAAGCAAATATGCATCTTTTGTCAAAGGTGTCTTTTATATGAACAATTCAAACTCTGTATACACACTTCTTCAGATAAAAACAAAAACAACGCAAATGTCTGTGTCCAAGATTTCTAAAATTTGTGCAAATAACACAGGGACACACAACAGCTATGAAGACTTTCCGATCAACTGTACTGGTTTTCCTTATGTCCAAGGTGGAACTGTCATTAAGCATGAACAGGGCGAGGTGTTAGTTACACTCTTCTCATCAACTGAGTATATCACGGAAACAACTCCATGTGCTGTATGTGTCTATACAGAAGATGAACTACTCGAGGGTTTCAGAGAGTCACGCATTCGTCCTCCAGTCTGTGACAATGAAATGGCTTATCAAGTAGATTATCTTGAAATGACGCAGGGATCGGAAGACTTGTCCAAACTGTTCAGTTCAGGTAAAAAAATATAGACATAGGTTAATGAATATCTGGGAAACATAAACATGATCTTACATAGATCCATTTTAGATTTATGAAAAAGTGTCTTTTTTTTTTTATATTTTCTGCCTAATGAATGATATGGAGAATGATATATCATAATTGTCTGCCATGCAGTTATTTTCTAGACTCTTTTTCATATACCAGTGTCCTAAAACATACTATTGATGGGCTATTCAAATCGCCTTTCATCTGTTGACTGTCCACCCATCCTTAAACAATCCTTGTTATTGCAATTTCTTCAAAGTACTGGGAGGATACAAAAGATGTATTTATCATATTTCATGGCTATGTAGGTTCTCTTTGGTTCCTATAGGGTAAAGTGATCGTAAGTCGGACACCCTCTCTATTCAGTATACCCGTGCGTCGGGATATGAAGGTCGGTGCTTACGAAATGGGTATCGTCCGAGAGATTACACTTTCTTCTTCATGTTAACATTCTGAAACCCTCATCTTTTTCCATATTATACAATACAGAGTGAGTAAAGTACATAACCAACGATTCGATCGAAAGTCGGATGGATTCAACTTTGAGTCGGACATTCATATTTGTTTCGATATTAAGTCGGACAGTTAGTCGAAGTTAACTTCTTGTGCAACTCTTAACTAATAACAATTGAATCTTTGATAGTAAAAATAGTTATAAGGTGTTTCTAATAAGATCAATCTGCAAACAGTTATGATGTATCTGATAACTAACATAAACTTAATCGTATTCATGATGCCTCTCAGAACACTGTCAAGTAGAAAATAATGTTGACGTCTGCTAAAACTAGTTCCATCCGAAAATCACAAACAAATCAAACGAAGTGGGGGGACATATTGTTTTTGCTCCGTTTCTTATCATTACATTTTTATTGTATTATTATTACAAGCTAACCGGTTATAAGTATTTATATATTAAAGTATTTAAAATGCTGACGTATCCATCCACGTAATTTAGAATATGGTATATCATATACACGTCTCTTCCAGAAGATATAAAGTTGTAGTAATCCAAACGAATCAGCCGTGGATACACAGCCATTTATTATGAAGTGTTTACAAAGGAATACGATAGTAACATGGATCTGTGGTCAGGGTCTGCTGAGAGTAGCCAGATCACACCTGCAGACCAGTCAATTTTAAAAGAAGATGCACCCTGTACATGAGAAGTACAAATATACTTAATAGAAATATCCAGCAAATAAGTAATTAGATCGACTATGGTTCAGAAGATGAATTATTTATATGACCATATCCGTAAACTGTAAAACGAAAGTAGGTCTAGCCCATGCAACTACAAAGGTTACGATATAATAGCTATGAATTAAATCTGTGTTACTTTCCGTTGTATTTTAGCACATTGTGTCTCAAAAATTACGAAAATAATCCGGGAATGTTCAATGGTCTTTTGTTTTTATTATCGTCATGTTTTCCGGTTCACGTTCTAATAACCGACGCCATGAAATATCATGCAGCTAATGGACCGAAGTGTTATCCACTCCAAACCTCCATTTATCAACTATAGATGCCTGATTCTATAGCATGTGGGCTTCCGGTTAGGTCATCAAATTCATTTCCCGCGAAATTATTGGGAAATCTAAATCAACACTTAAAATGAAATGAAGTGAAAGAAATAAAAAAATGTCTGAATAAAAATATTGTGATCAGTATTGAGGGCAACATTAAAGTTCCATCGTAAACAATTGCTACGATTTGCTAACCTAAAGCATAAGTAATTGAAATTAAATTATTTCAAAATTCATATTTCGTTTCTATTATAATCTTAAAATTTGCATCACAAGATCGTTTAGAAGCTTTGCAGTACTGATTTGAACAAAGATGGCGACCAGAAGCTGTGGGGCGGCTTTGATTGGAATTAAATTCCGTATATTTCGGCAAGTAAACATCGTACAATGTTCCCATGTGGTCAGATCATCTAATTTTGTCATTATGTATTCAGAACAGTTGTTGTTTATTCGGATTATTATATAAATACTTATTTAATTCTTATTAGCTCACCTGCCGAAGGGCAAGTGAGCTTATGCCGTGGTGCGGCGTCCGTCGTCCGTCTGTCTGGCCGTCCGTCCGTCCGGCGTAAACTTTTCATTAGCTCACCTGCCCGAAGGGCAAGTGAGCTTATGCCGTGGCGCGGCGTCCGTCGTCCGTCCGGCCGGCGTCAACTTTCCATTCAAGCAACTTCTTCTCAATAACCAAAAGGCCCAGAGAACTAATATTGGGCCTGTAGCATGCTGGGGTGAAGGGCTACCAAGTTTGTTCAAATGAATAACGTTGACCTTCATTCAAGGTCACAGGGGTCAAAAAGGCTAAAATCTTTAAACAACTTCTTCTCAATAACCAAGAGTTCCAGGGAGTTGATATTGGGTCTGTAGCATGCTGGGGTGAAGGGCTACCAAGTTTGTTCAAATTAATGACCTTGACTTTCATTCAAGGTCACAGGGGTCAAATATGCTAAAAAAAAATTAGACTTCTTCTCAATAACCAAGAGTCCCAGGGAGTTGATATTGGGTCTGTAGCATGCTGGGGTAAAGGGCTACCAAGTTTGTTCAAATGAATGACCTTGACTTTCATTCAAGGTCACAGGAGTCAAAAAGGCTAAAATTTTTAAACGACTTCTTCTCAATAACCAAGAGTCCCAGGGAGTTGATATTGGGTCTGTAGCATGCTGGGGTAAAGGGCTATCAAGTTTGTTCAAATGAATGACCTTGACCTTCATTCAAGGTCACAGGGGTCAAAAAGGCTAAAATCTTTAAACGACTTCTTCTCGATAACCAACAGTCCCAGAGACCTAATATTTGGCCTGTAGCATGCTGGGGTGAAGGGCTACCAAGTTTGTTCAAATGAATGACCTTGACTTTCATTAAAGGTCACAGGGGTCAAAAAGGCTGAAATCTTTAGACGACGACTTCTCAATAACCAAGAGTCCCAGGGAGTTGATATTGGGTCTGTAGCATGCTGGGGTGAAGGGCTACCAAGTTTGTTCAAATGAATGACCTTGATCTTCATTCAAGGTCACAGGGGTCAAAAAGGCTAAAATCTTTAAACAACTTCTTCTCAATAACCAACAGTCCCAGGGAGTTGATATTGGGTCTGTAGCATGCTGGGATGAAGGGCTACCTAGTTTGTTCAAATGAATGGCCTTGACCTTCATTCAAGGTCACAGGGGCCAAAAAGGCTAAAATCTTTAAACGACTTCTTCTCAATAACCAACAGTCCCAGAGACCTAATATTTGGCCTGTAGCATGCTGGGGTGAAGGGCTACCAAGTTTGTTCAAATGAATGACCTTGACTTTCATTAAAGGTCACAGGGGTCAAAAAGGCTAAAATCTTTAGACGACGACTTCTCAATAACCAAGAGTCCCAGGGAGTTGATATTGGGTCTGTAGCATGCTGGGGTGAAGGGCTACCAAGTTTGTTCAAATGAATGGCCTTGACCTTCATTCAAGGTCACAGGGGCCAAAAAGGCTAAAATCTTTAAACGACTTCTTCTCAATAACCAACAGTCCCAGAGACCTAATATTTGGCCTGTAGCATGCTGGGGTGACTTTCATTCAAGGTCATGGGTCAAAAGGCTAAAATCTTTAAACGACTTCTTCTCAATAACCAAGAGTCCCAGGGAGTTGATATTGGGTCTGTAGCATGCTGCGGTAAAGGGCTACCAAGTTTGTTCAAATGAATGACCTTGACTCACATTCAAGGTCACGTCGATCAAGTATGCTTAAATCTTTAAATGACTTTTAGTGAAAAGCCAAAGTGCAGAGAGACATTATATTGGTCCTGTAGCATGCTTTCAAGTAACTGCAGGATCCATATGAAAAGATCACTGCATTGCAGGTGAGCGATTTGGGCCCATTGGGCCCTTGTTTAAACAACTTCTTCTCAATAACCAAGAGGCACAGAGACTTGATATTGGGCCTGTATCATGCTGGGGTGAAGGGCTACCAAGTTTGTTCAAATATATGACCTTAACCTTCATTCAAGGTCACATGGGTCAAAAAGGCTATAATCTTCAAACACCTTCTTCTCAATAACCAAGATGCCCAGGGACTTCATATTGGGCCTGTAGCATGCTGATGTGAAGGGCTACCAAGTTTGTTCAAATGAATGACCTTGACCTTCATTCAAGGTCACATGGGTCAAATAGGCTAAAATCTTCAAACGACTTCTCAATAACCAAGAGGCCCAGAGACTTGATATTGGGCCTGTAGCATGCTGGGGTGAAGGGCTACCAAGTTTGTTCAAATTAATGACCTTGACCTTCATTCAAGGTCACATGAGTCAAATAGGCTATAATCTTCAAACGACTTCTTCTCAATAACCAAGAGGCCCAGGGACTTGATATTGGGCCTGTATCATGCTGGGGTGAAGGGCTACCAAGTTTGTTCAAATTAATGACCTTGACCTTCATTCAAGGTCACGTGGGTCAAATAGGCTATAATCTTGAAACAATTTCTTCTCAATAACCAAGAGATACAGGGACTTGATATTGGGCCTGTAGCATGCTGGGGTGAAGGGCTACCAAGTTTGTTCAAATGAATAAAGTTGACCTTCATTAAAGGTCACAAGGGTCAAAAAGGCTTAAATCTTTAAACAACTTCTTCTCAATAACCAAGAGTCCCAGGGAGTTGATATTTGGTCTGTAGCATGCTGGGGTGAAGGGCTACCAAGTTTGTTCAACTGAATGACATTGACCTACATTCAAGGTCACAGGGGTCAAATAGGCTAAAATCTTCAAACGACTTCTCAATAACCAAGAGGCCCAGGGACTTGATAATGGGCCTGTAGCATGCTGGGGTGAAGGGCTACCAAGGTTGTTCAAATTAATGACCTTGACCTTCATTCAAGGTCACATGGGTCAAATAGGCTATAATCTTCAAACGACTTCTTCTCAATAACCAAGAGGCCCAGGGACTTGATATTGGGCCTGTATGATATGCTGGGGTGAAGGGCTACCAAGTTTGTTCAAATTAATGACCTTGACCTTCATTCAAGGTCACATGGGTCAAATAGGCTATAATCTTGAAACAACTTCTTTTCAATAACCAAGAGATACAGGGACTTGATATTGGGCCTGTAGCATGCTGGGGTGAAGGGCTACCAAGTTTGTTCAAATGAATAAAGTTGACCTTCATTCAAGGTCACAAGGGTCAAAAAGGCTTAAATCTTTAAACAACTTCTCCTCAATAACCAAGAGTCCTAGGGAGTTGATATTGGGTCTGTAGCATGCTGGGGTGAAGGGCTACCAAGTTTGTTCAACTGAATGACATTGACCTACATTCAAGGTCACAGGGGTCAAATAGGCTAAAATCTTCAAACGACTTCTCAATAACCAAGAGGCCCAGGGACTTGATATTGGGCCTGTAGCATGCGGGGGTGAAGGGCTACCAAGTTTGTTCAAATAAATGACCTTGACCTTCATTCAAGGTCACATGGGTCAAATAGGCTATAATCTTCAAACGACTTCTTCTCAATAACCAAGAGACCCAGGGACTTGATATTGGGTCTGTAGCATGCTGGGGTGAAGGGCTACCAAGTTTGTTCAACTTAATGACCTTGACCTTCATTCAAAGTCACATGGGTCAAATAGGCTAAAATCTTTAAACGACTTCTTCTCAATAACAAAGAGGCTCAGCTACTTGAGGTTGGGCCTGTCTGTAGCATGCTGGGGTTTAGGGCTACCAAGTTTGTTCAACTGAATGACATTGACCTACATTCAAGGTCACAGGGGTGAAATATTTTTAAAAATCTTTCCATAGCCAAGAGTCACCAAGACCTGATATTAGGCCAATAGTATGCTGGAATGAAGGACTAGAATATTTATTGACATGAATAAACCTAGCTTACTCTGATATTTGAATAAAGAGGTAACAGCATAGTATCTGTAGAAATTACCTCAATCGACTGCAAATTTGCTGTAGAGCCAGGTGAGCGATACAGGCCCATTGGGCCTCTTGTTTCTTCCACTTTCTTCCGCCGCGGAGGTTTCCGACACTTTTCTCAGAAACTACTGGGCGGATCATCATCAAACTTCACAGACATACTCGTTAGTGTATGGGGGTGTGCAACCAGGTGTTTTTTTTGCGATCGGACATCCAAGATGGGCACCAGAGCCAACTTCCTGTTTTTAGATTTCGGTCTCCGATTTCAGTGAAAATTGGGGTTTTTAGGGATGCCGAATAACGTGGTAACATTTCCGAAAAGATTTGTTGCCATGGTAATGAAATGGTGGCCTGTGATTGGTCGAAATTTAGATGTTGTTGGATTAAGCTCAAAATTGGTACATAGGAGTATTGATGGAAGGCGAACACAAAAGTACCACTTATGAAACCGTCTGTTGTATGGAAACGAAATTGAGGCTTCTGATTGGTTCAAATTTAGATATTGTCCGATTTTAATGAAATTTGGTATGTAGGTACATGTACATCATGGGACACCAGTCACTCCCGTAACCTCACTTCCACATTTTAATAAAATGGCCGCCATTTCCTGGCCTCTGATTGGTCTAAATTTATATATTGTCTGATTTTGATGAAATTTGGTACCTAGGTACATCATTGGACACTGGTCACTCTTGTTACCTCACTTTCACTTTTTAATAAAATGGCCGCCATTTCCTGACCTCTGATTGGTCTAAATTTAGATATTGTCCGATTTTGATGAAATTTTGTATGTAGGGTATTAGGGGGCTCCAAAATCAACTGAATGGGTTTCGTTGCCATAGCAACCATACGGATGGTTCTGATTGGTCTAAATTTAGATGTTGTTCGATTTCAATGAAATTTGGTATATAGGAATATTGAGGGATGCCGAACATAATTGTGCGACTGCGGGGGTGTTTGGGGGACATCTGTAATGGTTTCCCATTACAATTAGTACTTGTTGGGGCCGCGGTGGCCGAGTGGTTAAGGTGTACCGACACTTTAACACTAGCCCTCCACCACTGGGTTGCGAGTTCGAAACCTACTAGGGGCAGTTGCCAGGTACTGACCGTAGGCCGGTGGTTTTTCTCCGGGTACTCCGGCTTTCCTCCACCTCCAAAACCTGGCACGTCCTTAAATGACCCTGGCTGTTAATAGGACGTTAAACAAAAACAAACAAACAAGCAAAGTACTTGTTATTATTAGCTCACCTGGTCCAAAGGACCAAGGTGAGCTTATGCGATACCGTGGCGTCTGTCGTCCGTCGTTCGTCCGTCCGTCCGTCCGTCCGTCCGTCCGTCTGTCAACAATTGACTTCTTCTTCATAACCACTGATCAGAATTTGACCAAATTTGGTCAAAAGCATCCCTATGGGGTGGGGACTCAAAATTGTACAGGGGTCTTAAGGGGCGATGCCAAAAGGGGTCAATTTGGCTAAATTGATATAAACGACTTCTCTTCTGAAACTAAGCAATGGATATCACTCATATTCGCCAGGTAGCATCCCCTTGGGGTAGGAATTCAAAATTGTACAAATGGTTGGGCTGACCCTCCGGGGGGCTGCAGGGCGGGGCCAAACAGTATCAATTTGGCTAAATTGATATAAACAATTTCTTCTCTGAAACTAAGCCATGGATATCACTCATATTCTACTGGTAGCATCCCCTTGGGGTAGGGATTCAAAATTGTACAAATGGTTGGGCTGACCCCCCGGGGGGCTGAGGGGCGGGGCCAAACAGTATCAATTCGGCTAAATTTATATAAACAATTTCTTCTCTGAAACTAAGCAATGGATATCACTCATATTCGCCAGGTAGCATCCCCTTGGGGTAGGAAATTCAAAATTGTACAAATGGTTGGGCTGACCCCCCGCGGGGCGGGGCCAAACAGTATCAATTTGGCTAAATTGATATAAACAATTTCTTCTTTGAAACGAAGCCATGGATATCACTCATATTCGCCTGGTAGCATCCCCTTGGGGTAGGGATTCAAAATTGTACAAATGGTTGGGCTGACCCCCCGGGGCTGAGGGGCGTGGCCAAACAGTGTCAATTTGGCTGAATTGATATAAACAACTTCTTCTCTGAAACTAAGCAATGGATATCGCTCATATTCACCTGGTAGCATCCCCTTGGGGTAGGGATTCAAAATAGTACAGATGGTGGGGCTGCGGGGCGGGGCCAAACAGTATCAATTTGGCTAAATTGATATAAACAATTTCTTCTCTGAAACTAAGCCATAGATATCACTCATATTCGCCTGGTAGCATCCCCTTGGGGTAGGGATTCAAAATTGTACAAATGGTTGGGCTGACCCCCCAGGGCTGAGGGGCGTGGCCAAACAGTGTCAATTTGGCTGAATTGATATAAACAACTTCTTCTCTGAAACTAAGCAATGGATATCGCTCATATTCACCTGGTAGCATCCCCTTGGGGTAGGGATTCAAAATAGTACAGATGGTGGGGCTGCGGGGCGTGGCCAAACAGTATCAATTTGGCTAAATTGATATAAACAATTTCTTCTCTGAAACTAAGCCATAGATATCATTCATATTCGCCTGGTAGCATCCCCTTGGGGTAGGGATTCAAAATTGTACAAATGGTTTGGCTGACCCCCTGGGGCTGAGGGGCGGGGCCAAACAGTGTCAATTTGGCTGAATTGATTTAAATAACTTTTTCTCTGAAACTAAGCAATGGATATCGCTCATATTCACCTGGTAGCATCCCCTTGGGGTAGGGATTCAAAATAGTACATATGTTGGGGCTGACCCCCCGGGGCTGAGGGGCGGGGCCAAACTAGGTCAATTTGGGTTAATTGATATAAAGAACTTCTTCTCTGAAACTAAGCAATGGATATCGCTCATATTCACCTGGTAGCATCCCCTTGGGGTAGGGATTCAAAATTGTACAAATGGTTTGGCTGACCCCCTGGGGCTGAGGGGCGGGGCCAAACAGTGTCAATTTGGCTGAATTGATTTAAACAACTTCTTCTCTGAAACTAAGCAATGGATATCGCTCATATTCACCTGGTAGCATCCCCTTGGGGTAGGGATTCAAAATAGTACATATGTTGGGGCTGACCCCCCGGGGCTGAGGGGTGGGGCCAAACTAGGTCAATTTGGGTTAATTGATATAAAGAACTTCTTCTCTGAAACTAAGCAATGGATATCGCTCATATTCACCTGGTAGCATCCCCTTGGGGTAGGGATTCAAAATTGTACAATTGTTTGGGCTGACCCCCCGGGGGGCTGAGGGGCGGGGCCAAACGGGGTCAATTTGGGTTAATTGATATGAACAACTTCTCTGAAACTAAGCAATGGATATCGCTCATATTTGCCTGATATTATCCCCTTGGGGTAGGGATTCAAAATAGTACAAATGTTGGGGCTGACTCCCCGGGGGGCTGAGAGGCGGGGCCAAAAGGGATCAATTTGGCTAAATTGACATTTTTAGAATTTCAATAAAAGCAATGTTCATGTACCCGTATAAAATGCTTATGATATATTGACATACCAGTGACAAATATACCTAAGCATCATTCTTGTTTCATATCTCATAAAACCAGGTGAGCGATACAGGCCCTCTGGGCCTCTTGTAATGATTATTTTATTTCAGTTTTTAGGTCACCTGAGACAAAGTCTCAAGTGACCTATTCTAATCCCCTTTTGTCCGTCGTCGTGCGTCCGTAAATAATTTACATTTTGACTTCTTCTCCAAAACCCCTAAACTAAATTCAATGAAATTTGGCAGGAAGCTTCTATGGCTAAAGGTCAACCAAAATTGTAAATTATATGGTCCCCACCCCCCAGGGGCCTGAGGGGCGGGGCTAAAAAGGGTCAAATTGACTAAAACTTCAAAAATCTTCTTCTCCACTCTCAGATATGGTGGAATCAAACACTCTTTATAGATGGAAGGGTCTTAATGTGCTTTACCAAAATTGTAAAATTCATGACCCACAGGTCTCACGTTTGCCCCTGAGGAGGGGTTAAACTTCACTATAGTTTATATAGGGAAATCACATTTTTGACTTTTATTTGTTTTATTTCTATTGGAATTCATTCTAATTTGGTTAACATTATCAACATGGGATGACAGTTTGATGGCATGCACATGTTGGCCCTGACTGACCCCCAGGGGCTGATGGGCGGGGCTAAAAAGGGCCAAATTGACTGAAATTTCAAAAATCTTCTTCTCTACTCACAGATAATATGGAATCAAATACACTCCATAGATGGCAGGGTCTGAAGGTGCTTTACCAAAATTGTGAATTTCATGACCCGGGGGTCTCAAGTTTGCGCCTGGGGAGGGGTTAAACTTTACTATAGTTTATATAGGGAAATCACATTTTTGACTTTTATTTGTTTTATTTCTATTGGAATTCATTCTTATTTGGTAAACATTGTCAGCATGGGATGACAGTTTGATGGCATGCAGATGTTGGCCCTGACTGACCCCCAGGGGCTGATGGGCGGGGCTATAAAGGGCCAAATTGACTGAAATTTCAAAAATCTTCTTCTCAAGACCAAAATAAGTTGGAATCAAATATTCTTTAAAGTTGGAAGGGTCTTAAGATGCTTTACTAAAATTGTGAATTTCATGTCCCCGGGGTCTCAAGTTTGCCCCTGGGGAGGGGGTAAACTTTACTATAGTTTATATAGGGAAATCACATTTTTGACTATCATTTGTTTTATTTCTATTGGAATTCATTCTAATTTGGTAAACATTATCAGCATGGGATGACAGTTTGATGGCATGCACATGTTGGCCCTGATTGATCTGGAGGGGCTGATGGGCGGGGCTAAAAATGGTCAAATTGGCTGAAATTTCAAAAATCTTCTTCTCAAGACCGAAATAAGGTAGAATCAAATACTCTTCATAGTTGGAAGGGTCTTAAGGTGCTCTACTAAAATTTATTAATTTAATGACCCAGGGGTCATAAGTTTGCCCCTGTGGAGGGGTTAAATTTAACTATAGTTTATATAGGGAAATTACATTTTTGACTGATTTGTTTGATTTCTATTGGAATTCATTCTAACTTGGTTAACATTTTCAGCATGGGATGAAAGTTTGATAATATGCATATGTTGGCCCTGACTGACCCCTGAGGGCTGATGGGCGGGGCCAAAAAGGGTAAATTAAATTAACTGAAATATTTCAAATCTCAGGGGACCGTTAAGGCCCATGGGCCTCTTGTTATTTTTCTCCTTTTAACCAGGGACGTACATATACACGTATGTCCCTACTTCAACAACAAGGCTACGATTTCATACTTAAATATTTAGATACTTAATGCTACTTAGCATGCTGGTTTTAAATGCATAAACATTAAGATAAAAGATGTGTTAGTGTTTAATTTCTTGAAATGAAGATTTTAGTGGTTGGGTACAAAACAAGTATAGTAAGAAAGAGTAGTGAGGAAAGATTTTAAATCTGAAGCAGGAGATCTATTTTGGTCTCTCCAATGCCCTCTAAATAGCTTGATCGGATGGCACAGTGGTAATTAACACACTTGCCTCTCGCCTAGATGGTCGGGGTTTGATTCCCCGATTGGACTTAAAACGATCCACTGCATGCCACAGTTAGTCCTCTCGTGTGCTTTGATCCGGGCAAACGAGGGTGATTAAAATAAGAAAATATTTTCATTCAACTTCTGTGAAATACTCCCTTAATTTCGAATTAGATATGTTGTCAGCTGACTGAAGGTCAAGGTCACTTGGTCAGAGGCCAAGTTAATATTTTGAATATTTTGAATCTTTTGACTGATGGACATTTTGTGATGACAAAACGAAGCAAATTTGTTTAGAATTAAACAAATAGTCAACTTGCTAAAGATCAAGTCATGGTTTAAAGGTAACATTTTGTATCTTTTTACTGATGAATAATTTATTATATTTAAGGAAGCAAATTTAGTCAGAATTCAACAAGGATTCTTTAGCTGACTAAAGGTTAAGATCACTTGGTAAAAGTCAAGGTCCTATTTTGTATCTTTTTCAGAGAAAGGTGCTTGGAATATTTCTCAAACTTCATTTGTAGCTTCTCCTTGATCTCTATTTGTGCTCATTCAATTTTTATTCTGATGAGGAAAACAAAATGGTTAGTGACAGGCAAAGAAGGGAAAAGTAGAGAGAATATCAGCCTGACCAGTTGTTAGATGCATATATAATGACTTGAATTTCTGGGTCCCAAACACCGATTTTTATATTTAGTATTTTTTTCAGCATCTAATTACTTTCTTGAGTTTCAAAATGAAAGCAGAACTAATGATCAGGACAAAACTGGACAAACCGATAATACAGGTCCGCTGTTAAAGTTTTAAAAATACTTAAGAAAATGCATGAAATTTCTAATACAGTCACACAATGCATCATTCCAATTTTTGCACTGGTAACACCCCATATGCAAGGAAACCTTACGCTACAAATTTGTGAAAAAAGAAGATTGCTTGAGAAGTATAAAAAGGAAAGTATAAACAGTCTACATACTGTTAAACATATTCTATTTGAGGCGTAAGAAAAGATATTTGTTAGTGAAAAAAGGTCACCCTTAATGTTATGATGTAGGAAATGTGCAGTATAGTGACTGATGATAAGGTTGAATGTCTGTACAAGAAATTCAGGAATGCAACAGGCACTGGAAATAATCTAACCAGCCATTCAAATTATGTCATTATTTTTTATGTTAAATTACAAACTTTATTGTACTAAAAGCAATTTAAAAAAAAAATAATGAGAAAAATAAAAAATAAAAAATAATCCTTTATACTTTTTAATGGGGTTATTTTTATCCCCCGCGAAACGCGTTTGCGGGGGATATTAAATTGGGCTCCGTGCGTCCGTCCGTGCGTCCGTCGTCCGTGCGTCCGTGCATCCGTCAACAATTGACTTATTTGACTTCTTCTTCATAACCGCTGATCAGAATTTGAACAAATTTGGTCAGAAGCATCCCTATGGGTAGGGGACTCAAAATTGTACAAATGATGGAGCTGACCCCCTGGGGGCCTCTGGGGTGGGGCCAAAAGGGGTCAATTTGGAGCTATTGATATAAATGACTTCTTCTCTGAAACCAAGCAATTGCTATCGCTCATATTTGCCAGGAAGCATCACTATGGGGTGGGGATTCAAAATTGTACAAATAAAGGGGCTGACCCCCCAGGGGCCTGAGGGGCGGGGCCAAATGTGGTCAATTTGGCTATATTGATATAAACGACTTCTTCTCTGAAACCAAGCAATGGATATCTCATATTTAACTGGTAGCATCACCTTGGGGTAGGAATTTAAAACTGTGCAAATGACGGGGCCGACCCCCCTGGGGGCTGAGGGGCGGGGCCAGAAGGGGTCAGTTTTGCAAAATTGAAATAAACGACTTCTGCTCTGAAACTAAGGAATAGATTTGGCTGATATTTCCCGGGTAGCATCCCTATGGGATGGGGATTCAAAATTGTACAAATGGTGGGGCTGATCCCCCCCCCCCCCCAGGGGCCTGAGGGGTGGGGCAAAAATGGTCAATTTGTTTAAACAACTTCTTCTCTGAAACTAAGCAATGGATATTACTCACATTTGTATGATAGCATGGTTATGGGGTGGGGATTCAAAATTGTAAAAATGTTGGGGTTGACCTGGACCGCCAGGGGGCTGAGGGGTAGGGCCAAAAGGGGTCAATTTGGCTAAATTGATTTAAACAACTTATTCTCTGAAACTAAGCAATGGTTTGACTGGTAGCATCCTATTGGGGTAGGGATTCAAAATTGCATAAAGGAAGGAGCTGACCCCCAAGGGGGCAGAGGTCAGGGTCAAAAGGGGTCAATTGGTCTAAACAAGTTCTTCTCTGAAACTAAGCAATGGATATCACTCACATTTGTGTGGTAGCATATTCCTCTGAGGTCGCGGATTAATGCACTTTTTGGAATTTTCAGTATTAAAATAAAACCAATGTACATGTACCCATATAAAATGCTTATGATATATATTGACATAGCAATACCAGCGACAAATATAGTTCAGCATCATTCTTGTTTCATATCTCATGAAACCAGGTGAGCGATTCAGGCCCTCTGGGCCTCTTGTTTGATTACTGATGAATTCCATTTCAATACTTGTAGCTGTGTTCTATAGATTTGATATATGTGGTGGAATGATTATGAACTTTACTTTTTTGACCACTTTCCTGAAACCTGGTAAGAACACCACAAGGGTTTCAGGGTTCAGAAATTAAGGACATGCACTTTCACTATCACTATTTTCAGAAAATCTTTGTCAGCACTCCAACAAATTTGTTATTTACCACATTTTAATCAAACTTCATATAACGGTCAAGAATGAGAATACATGTACAATGTATCTTAAAACCGTTTACATTCAGGATGCAAAGGTCAAGGACATGATCAACTTTGCTATTTATAGAAAATTATTGTGACTTCATTGTGAGCTACCTCAAAAAGGCGTCCTGTGAGGGCTTACTGCAGGATATATTTCAGCTGGTATATTTGGCACTCAAGGGGATTTCTGTCACTTGTGATACCTTGTCCTGATATGAAATAAGTTTTATAGATGAATCAGGTTGATAAATATTCGTCATACTGTCATTTAAAATAAAATATAATTTCTTTGTTTATGATTATTTTGTTCCTGATATGATGTAATTTTATAAGATCATCTTGTTTCAGGATTCTTTATGTAAATCCTGGAATTCAACTTATTTCTGTAACACTCAGCCTATATTGGAAAGTTTGGTTGGAGTAGTTCCGCTGAGGAAATCACCAGTGTTTCTTGACCTAGGACTGATAAGTGTTGGAGGAAGTTTCAGAAATGATCTGACAACTATCATGGTGGGAACAATGAGAGGAACTCTTCATAAGGTAAGCAACTTCATTAAGATTCTTTTACATCGCAACAGTTACCAGAGACATTTATCTTTAACCAACAACTCTTTACGACGTATAACAGGTAAGGAGCTGTGTATCTCTACCAGGGATGAAATCTACAACCATCAGTTTACTTGTCCAATTCTCAACCGAATGAGCTGAAGCATATGCATCACTATGTTCACTATGTACTGTAAACATGCTTATTTTAGAGGTATTCTTATTTTAGCATTTTTCATGCTGGATCCATTCCGCTAAATTATGATTGCGCTAATTATGGTTTATCTACATTGGTTTCTACGACAATTATTTTTAGTGTACTTATTCATTATTCCTCTAATCTGTTTTAATTTGGTTTCGGCTAAAATTTTGTCGTCCCAGAACACCCATCAACCCAGGCTCTCCAACAAAGCCTCGTATTCTCCTATATCTTAAACTCGGAGTGCTCAACGGCACCAAATATAACATGAAAGCAAATAGTGTGCCTCCACTTGGGATCAAATCCTCGACCCTCCGACCCTCAGCTTACTGGTCCTCTGCTCTACTGACCGAACTAAAGGGAAATTCACCCTAGCCCAAAGTTAGAAGGCAACCATAAAACACTCTTTACAAATAAAACCTGCCACACAAGGTAAAACACTTTATCAAAACATTGTTATGTTCTAAATGTTTAAATTTTACAGTGATCAGGATGGATACCAAAACTAATTGTCCATCCTAGGTTAACAACTTCTGTGAAATACTCCCTTGCACACATTCCAAAATATAAAATAGAGTTGACAGAGGCAGAACTTGTCACCCAAAAACTATTCATGTGTAAGTAATTTCAGCAAAATGTGACGAGCCTGCAGCTTGTAACGTTGTACATGTTAATATAATGACAAAGGTGCTTAAACTTTACTCAAAGGCTTTATGAGATACTCTATTTATTAGATTGCATTTCATATGAGATTTTATGAAATGATATTTATAAATGAGTCTTATAATTTTTTAGTTTTGCAAGCCTTGTTAAATGAAAAGTAAAGCTTCAAGACTAGTTTCATCAAATTTCAAAATTAGAAAATAAAAGCTAATTTAAAAATACTTTTTACACTTAACTCAGAAAGCCTTGGTAAAACTTCCTTAGTAACCCACGGTTCTGTCGACACTCAAGCACAGAGACTGTTGGATATATCAAAAGTATTTAGTCCCACAAATGAAATCATATTAATGAAGAGTAAAATATTCTGTTTATATCTAGTAAAACATTCTGTTTATCTCCAGTACAATATTCTGTTTAGCTCCAGTAAAACATTCTGTTTATCTCTAGTAAAACATTCTGTTTATCTCTAGTAAAACATTCTGTTTATCTCCAGTAAAACATTCTGTTTATCTCTAGTAAAACATTCTGTTTAGCTCCGGTAAAAACATTCTGTTTATCTCTAGTAAAACATTCTGTTTATCTCCAGTAAACATTCTGTTTATCTCTAGTAAAACATTCTGTTTATCTCCAGTAAAATATTCTGTTTATCTCTAGTAAAACATTCTGTTTATCTCTAGTAAAACATTCTGTTTAGCTCCAGTAAAACATTCTGTTTATCTCTAGTAAAACATTCTGTTTATCTCCAGTAAAACATTCTGTTTAGCTCCAGTAAAACATTCTGTTTATCTCTAGTAAAACATTCTGTTATCTCTAGTAAAACATTCTGTTTATCTCCAGTAAAACATTCTGTTTATCTCCAGTAAAACATTCTGTTTATCTCTAGTAAAACATTCTGTTTAGCTCCAGTAAAAACATTCTGTTTATCTCTAGTAAAACATTCTGTTTATCTCCAGTAAACATTCTGTTTATCTCTAGTAAAACATTCTATTTATCTCCAGTAAAAATTCTGTTTATCTCCAGTAAAACATTCTGTTCATCTCCAGTAAAACATTCTGTTTATCTCCAGTAAAACATTCTGTTTATCTCCAGTAAACATTCTGTTTATCTCTAGTAAAACATTCTGTTTATCTCCATTAAAACATTGTGTTGATCTCTAGTAAAACATTCTGTTTATCTCCATTAAAAACATTGTGTTGATCTCTAGTAAAACATTCTGTTTATCTCCAGTAAACATTCTGTTTATCTCTAGTAAAACATTCTGTTTATCTCTAGTAAAACATTCTGTTTATCTCCAGTAAACATTCTGTTTATCTCCAATAAACATTCTGTTTATCTCCAGTAAAATATTCTGTTTATCTCTAGTAAAACATTCTGTTTAGCTCCAGTAAAACATTCTGTTTATCTCTAGTAAAACATTCTGTTGATCTCCATTAAAACATTCTGTTTATCTCCAGTAAACATTCTGTTTATCTCCAGTAAAATATTTTGTTTATCTCTAGTAAAACATTCTGTTTATCTCCAGTAAAACATTCTCTTTATCTCCAGTAAAACATTCTGTTTATCTCCGGTAAAACATTCTGTTTATCTCCAGTAAAACATTCTGTTTATCTCCAGTAAAACATTCTGTTCATCTCCAGTAAAATATTCTGTTTATCTCCAGTAAAAACATTCTGTTCATCTCCGGTAAAACATTCTGTTTATCTCTAGTAAAACATTCTGTTTATCTCCAGTAAAACATTCTGTTGATCTCTAGTAAAAACATTCTGTTTATCTCCAGTAAAACATTCTGTTCATCTCCAGTAAAACATTCTGTTTATCTCTAGTAAAACATTCTGTTTATCTCCAGTAAAAACATTCTGTTGATCTCCGGTAAAACATTCTGTTTATCTCCAGTAAAACATTCTGTTTATCTCCAGTAAAACATTCTGTTTATCTCTCGTTAAACATTCTGTTTATCTCCAGTAAAACATTCTGTTCATCTCTAGTAAAACATTCTGTTTATCTCCAGTAAACATTCTGTTTATCTCTAGTAAAACATTCTGTTTATCTCCAGTAAACATTCTGTTTATCTCTAGTAAAACATTGTGTTCATCTCCAGTAAAACATTCTGTTTATCTCTATATATAGTAAAACATTCTGTTCATCTCCAGTAAAACATTCTATTTATCTCCAGTAAACATTCTGTTTATCTCCAGTAAAATATTTTGTTTATCTCTAGTAAAACATTCTGTTTATCTCCAGTAAAACATTCTCTTTATCTCCAGTAAAACATTCTGTTTATCTCCGGTAAAACATTCTGTTTATCTCCAGTAAAACATTCTGTTTATCTCCAGTAAAACATTCTGTTCATCTCCAGTAAAACATTCTGTTTATCTCCAGTAAAAACATTCTGTTTATCTCCGGTAAAACATTCTGTTTATCTCTAGTAAAACATTCTGTTTATCTCCAGTAAAACATTCTGTTGATCTCTAGTAAAAACATTCTGTTTATCTCCAGTAAAACATTCTGTTCATCTCCAGTAAAACATTCTGTTTATCTCTAGTAAAACATTCTGTTTATCTCCAGTAAAACATTCTGTTTATCTCTAGTAAAACATTCTGTTTATCTCCAGTAAAACATTCTGTTCATCTCCAGTAAAACATTCTGTTTATCTCCAGTAAAACATTCTGTTTATCTCCGGTAAAACATTCTGTTTATCTCTAGTAAAACATTCTGTTTATCTCCAGTAAAACATTCTGTTGATCTCTAGTAAAACATTCTGTTGATCTCCAGTAAAACATTCTGTTCATCTCCAGTAAAACATTCTGTTTATCTCTAGTAAAACATTCTGTTCATCTCCAGTAAAACATTGTTTATCTCCAGTAAAACATTCTGTTTATCTCTAGTAAAACATTCTATTTATCTCTAGTAAAACATTCTGTTTATCTCCGGTAAAAACATTCTGTTTATCTCCAGTAAAACATTCTGTTTATCTCTAGTAAAACATTCTGTTTATCTCCAGTAAAACATTCTGTTGATCTCCAGTAAAACATTCTGTTTATCTCCAGTAAAACATTCTGTTTATCTCCAGTAAAACATTCTGTTCATCTCCAGTAAAACATTGTTTATCTCCAGTAAAATATTCTGTTTATCTCTAGTAAAACATTCTGTTTATCTCCAGTAAAACCTTCTGTTTATCTCTAGTAAAACATTCTGTTTATCTCCAGTAAACATTCTGTTTATCTCTAGTAAAACATTCTGTTGATCTCCAGTAAAACATTCTGTTTATCTCCGTTAAAAACATTCTGTTTATCTCTAGTAAAACATTCTGTTTATCTCCAGTAAAACATTCTGTTTATCTCTAGTAAAACATTCTGTTTATCTCCAGTAAAACATTCTATTTATCTCCAGTAAACATTCTGTTTATCTCCAGTAAAATATTCTGTTTATCTCTAGTAAAACATTCTGTTTATCTCTAGTAAAACATTCTGTTTATCTCCAGAAAAACATTATGTTTATCTCTAGTTAAACATTCTATTTATCTGTAGTAAAACATTCTGTTGATCTCCGGTAAAAACATTCTGTTTATCTCCAGTAAAACATTCTGTTGATCTCCAGTAAAACATTCTGTTTATCTCCAGTAAAACATTCTGTTTATCTCCAGTAAAACATTCTGTTTATCTCCAGTAAAACATTCTGTTTATCTCCAGTAAAACATTCTGTTCATCTCCAGTAAAACATTGTTTATCTCCAGTAAAACATTCTGTTTATCTCTAGTAAAACATTCTGTTTATCTCCAGTAAAACATTCTGTTTATCTCCAGTAAAACATTCTGTTTATCTCTAGTAAAACATTCTGTTTATCTCTAGTAAAACATTCTGTTGATCTCCAGTAAAACATTCTGTTTATCTCCAGTAAAACATTCTGTTTATCTCCAGTAAAACATTCTGTTTATCTCTAGTAAAACATTCTGTTTATCTCCAGTAAACATTCTATTTATCTCCAGTAAACATTCTGTTTATCTCCAATTAAACATTCTGTTGATCTCCAGTAAAACATTCTGTTGATCTCTAGTAAAACATTCTGTTTATCTCCAGTAAAACATTCTGTTTATCTCCAGTAAAACATTCTGTTTATCTCCAGTAAAACATTCTGTTTATCTCTAGTAAAACATTCTGTTTATCTCCAATTAAACATTCTATTTATCTCCAGTAAACATTCTGTTCATCTCCAGTAAAATATTCTGTTTATCTCCAGTAAAACATTCTGTTCATCTCCAGTAAAACATTCTGTTTATCTCCAGTAAAACATTCTGTTTATCTCCAGTAAAACATTCTGTTTATCTCCAATTAAACATTCTGTTGATCTCCAGTAAAACATTCTGTTGATCTCTAGTAAAACATTCTGTTTATCTCCAGTAAAACATTCTGTTTATCTCCAATTAAACATTCTGTTGATCTCCAGTAAAACATTCTGTTTATCTCTAGTAAAACATTCTGTTTATCTCCAGTAAAACATTCTGTTTATCTCCAGTAAAACATTATGTTTATCTCCAGTAAACATTCTGTTTATCTCCAATTAAACATTCTGTTGATCTCCAGTAAAACATTCTGTTTATCTCTAGTAAAACATTCTGTTTATCTCCAGTAAAACATTCTGTTTATCTCCAGTAAACATTCTATTTATCTCCAGTAAACATTCTGTTTATCTCCAATTAAACATTCTGTTGATCTCCAGTAAAACATTCTGTTTATCTCTAGTAAAACATTCTGTTTATCTCCAGTAAAACATTCTGTTTATCTCCAGTAAAACATTATGTTTATCTCCAGTAAACATTCTGTTTATCTCCAGTAAAACATTCTGTTTATCTCCAGTAAAACATTCTGTTTATCTCCAGTAAAACATTCTGTTTATCTCTAGTAAAACATTCTGTTTATCTCCAGTAAAACATTCTGTTTATCTCCAGTAAAACATTCTGTTTATCTCTAGTAAAACATTATGTTTAGCTCCAGTAAAACATTCTGTTGATCTCCGGTAAAAACATTCTGTTTATCTCTAGTAAAACATTCTGTTTATCTCCAGTAAAACATTCTGTTTATCTCCAGTAAAACATTATGTTTAGCTCCAGTAAAACATTCTGTTGATCTCCGGTAAAAACATTCTGTTTATCTCTAGTAAAACATTCTGTTTATCTCTAGTAAAATATTCTGTTTATCTCCAGTAAAACATTATGTTTAGCTCCAGTAAAACATTCTGTTTATCTCCAGTAAAACATTATGTTTATCTCCAGTAAAATATTCTGTTTATCTCCAGTAAAACATTATGTTTAGCTCCAGTAAAACATTCTGTTTATCTCTAGTAAAACATTCTGTTTATCTCCAGTAAAATATTCTGTTTATCTCCAGTAAAACATTATGTTTAGCTCCAGTAAAACATTCTGTTGATCTCCGGTAAAAACATTCTGTTTATCTCTAGTAAAACATTCTGTTGATCTCTAGTAAAATATTCTGTTTATCTCCAGTAAAACATTATGTTTAGCTCCAGTAAAACATTCTGTTGATCTCCGGTAAAAACATTCTGTTAATCTCTAGTAAAACATTCTGTTTATCTCCAGTAAAACATTCTGTTGATCTCCGGTAAAAACATTCTGTTTATCTCTAGTAAAACATTCTGTTTATCTCCGGTAAAAACATTCTGTTTATCTCTCGTAAAACATTCTGTTTATCTCCAGTAAAACATTCTGTTTATCTCCAGTAAAACATTCTGTTTATCTCCGGTAAAAACATTCTGTTTATCTCCAGTAAAACATTCTGTTTATCTCTCGTAAAACATTCTGTTTATCTCCAGTAAAACATTCTGTTTATCTCCAGTAAAACATTCTGTTTATCTCTAGTAAAACATTCTGTTTATCTCCAGTAAAACATTCTGTTTATCTCCAGTAAAACATTCTGTTCATCTCTAGTAAAACATTCTGTTTATCTCCAATTAAACATTCTGTTTATCTCCAGTAAAACATTCTGTTTATCTCCTGTAAAAACATTCTGTTGATCTCCAGTAAAACATTCTGTTTATCTCCAGTAAAACATTCTGTTCATCTCCAGTAAACATTCTGTTTATCTGTAGTAAAAACATTCTGTTTATCTCCGGTAAAACATTCTGTTTATCTCTAGTAAAACATTCTGTTTATCTCCAGTAAAACATTCTGTTTATCTCTAGTAAAACATTCTGTTTATCTCTAGTAAAACATTCTGTTTATCTCTAGTAAAACATTCTGTTTATCTCTAGTAAAACATTCTGTTTATCTCTAGTAAAACATTCTGTTTATCTCTAGTAAAATATTCTGTTTATCTCCAGTAAAACATTCTGTTTATCTCTAGTAAAACATTCTGTTTATCTCTAGTAAAACATTCTGTTTATCTCCAGTAAAACATTCTGTTCATCTCCAGTAAAACATTCTGTTTATCTCCAGTAAAACATTCTGTTTATCTCCAGTAAAACATTCTGTTTATCTCCTGTAAAAACATTCTGTTTATCTCAGGTAAAACATTCTGTTCATCTCCAGTAAAACATTCTGTTCATCTCCAGTAAAAAATTCTGTTTATCTCCAGTAAAACATTCTGTTTATCTCCAGTAAAACATTCTGTTTATCTCAGGTAAAACATTCTGTTTATCTCCAGTAACACATTATCTTCAGTAAATCATTCTGTTCATCTCCAGTAAAGGACATAGGGAATATTTTGATATCTGAATAAAAAATGGCAGTATTTTGGTAGTTTTTATTTTCACACTAAGCTCTGCTTAATGCATGATTGGTCATTTCATGTCTGGTGTTTTATTTTGAAAAATAAACATTTCTCCGTGGCTCTGGTATAATGCCTCCTCTCCAACCCTGCAACTCACTCAATCTGCAATCCTTGACGACATGCCTCACTACTGCAACACTCAATTTCTCCAACTAAGTAACCTGTCTCAAAAATGATCGTAATTTCATCAACCATGGCTATTTACATCTAATGAATTAATCATGTAGAAATTTGTCTCACAGCCTTCTTACTTTATATCCCCACTCTAAATTACATGTATATATGTATATTATATTGTCTTCAAACATAATAAAAGCCATTCTAATTACATTTGTAGTTTTATGAATCATTTTCTACCACAATACCCTGTGTTATTCAACTCTGATCAGATCATCAGTTAATCATTACAGCTGTTGATTAACAATATGTTTATACCACACGTGGTATAAACTCTGTACGCATTTTGATTGGCTAACATGGTGAACTTTGACCCAAGCTGCAATTGTTATTGACGTCATCAATAATCTAATGACGTCACATCACCGGGTCCCGGACGTCACCGGTACACTTTATTTGCATACGCGAAATTATACTTGGCCACTTTTCCCTTTGATTCAAGCCGATATTATTGTGGTAGAAACAGGTCATATGACTCGAAATTGTTGGATATGGAATTTATTTCACACTCGTAAGTTATTTTTTAAAAGTTGCAAAAAACACTCGCTAAAGCTCGTGTCTTTTGTAACTTTTAAAAAATAACTTACTCGTGTGAAATAAATTCCATATCCAACAACCACTCGTTGTGTAACCTCTATTTATACAACTGCTTGTTGATATCATTGAGATGTTAAAAATGAACAGAACTATATATTCATATCATCAATCATCCTTGTATTTTCTTCGTTCCTGACAGCTGTACCTGAAGTCAGCAGACACAGATCTGCGTCAATTGGAAAACAACAGGCTCTATCCGCTGCCAATCTTGGACATAGTGACAACACGACAGTACAGGACCTACCTCCTCACCAGATACAGTGTAAGTGTTACCTCCTCACCAGATACAGTGTAAGTGTTACCACCTCACCAGATACAGTGTAAGTATGTACCTCCTCACCAGATACAGTGTAAGTGTTACCTCCTCACCAGATACAGTGTAAGTGTTACCACCTCACCAGATACAGTGTAAGTATGTACCTCCTCACCAGATACAGTGTAAGTGTTACCTCCTCACCAGATACAGTGTAAGTGTTACCTCCTCACCAGATACAGTGTAAGTATGTACCTCCTCATCAGATACAGTGAAAGTGTGTACCTCCTCACCAGATACAGTGTAAGTGTTACCTCCTCACCAGATACAGTGTAAGTGTTACCTCCTCATCAGATACAGTGTAAGTGTTACCTCCTCACCAGATACAGTGTAAGTGTTACCTCCTCACCAGATACAGTGTAAGTATGTACCTCCTCACCAGATACAGTGTAAGTATGTACCTCCTCACCAGATACAGTGTAAGTGTTACCTCCTCACCAGATACAGTGTAAGTGTTACCTCCTCACCAGATACAGTTTAAGTATGTACCTCCTCACCAGATACAAAGTAAGTGTTACCTCCTCACCAGATACAGTGTAAGTGTTACCTCCTCACCTGATACAGTGTAAGTGTTACCTCCTCACCAGATACAGTGTAAGTATGTACCTCCTCACCAGATACAGTGTAAGTATGTACCTCCTCACCAGATACAGTGTAAGTGTTACCTCCTCACCAGATACAGAGTAAGTATGTACCTCCTCACCAGATACAGTGTAAGTGTTACCTCCTCACCAGATACAGTGTAAGTATGTACCTCCTCACCAGATACAGTGTAAGTGTTACCTCCTCACCAGATACAATGTAAGTGTTACCTCCTCACCAGATACAGTGTAAGTATGTATCTCCTCACCAGATACAGTGTAAGTGTTACCTCCTCACCAGATACAGAGTAAGTATGTACCTCCTCACCAGATACAGTGTAAGTGTTACCTCCTCACCAGATACAGTGTAAGTGTTACCTCCTCACCAGATACAGTGTAAGTGTTACCTCCTCACCAGATACAGTGTAAGTGTTACCTCCTCACCAGACACAGTGTAAGTGTGTACCTCCTCACCAGATACAGTGTAAGTGTTACCTCCTCACCAGATACAGTGTAAGTGTTACCTCCTCACCAGATACAGTGTAAGTATGTATCTCCTCACCAGATACAGTGTAAGTGTTACCTCCTCACCAGATACAGTGTAAGTGTTACCTCCTCACCAGATACAGAGTAAGTATGTACCTCCTCACCAGATACAGTGTAAGTGTTACCTCCTCACCAGATACAGTGTAAGTATGTATCTCCTCACCAGATACAGTGTAAGTGTTACCTCCTCACCAGATACAATGTAAGTGTTACCTCCTCACCAGATACAGTGTAAGTGTTACCTCCTCACCAGATACAGTGTAAGTGTTACCTCCTCACCAGATACAGTGTAAGTGTTACCTCCTCACCAGATACAGTGTAAGTGTTACCTCCTCACCAGATACAGAGTAAGTATGTACCTCCTCACCAGATACAGAGTAAGTGTTACCTCCTCACCAGATACAGTGTAAGTGTTACCTCCTCACCAGATACAGTGTAAGTGTTACCTCCTCACCAGATACAGTGTAAGTATGTACCTCCTCACCAGATACAGTGTAAGTATGTACCTCCTCACCAGATACAGTGTAAGTGTTACCTCCTCACCAGATACAGTGTAAGTATGTACCTCCTCACCAGATACAGTGTAAGTATGTACCTCCTCACCAGATACAGTGTAAGTGTTACCTCCTCACCAGATACAGAGTAAGTATGTACCTCCTCACCAGATACAGAGTAAGTGTTACCTCCTCACCAGATACAGTGTAAGTGTTACCTCCTCACCAGATACAGTGTAAGTGTTACCTCCTCACCAGATACAGAGTAAGTGTTACCTCCTCACCAGATACAGTGTAAGTGTTACCTCCTCACCAGATACAGTGTAAGTGTTACCTCCTCACCAGATACAGTGTAAGTGTTACCTCCTCACCAGATACAGTGTAAGTATGTACCTCCTCACCAGATACAGTGTAAGTATGTACCTCCTCACCAGATACAGTGTAAGTGTTACCTCCTCACCAGATACAGTGTAAGTGTTACCTCCTCACCAGATACAGTGTAAATGTTACCTCCTCACCAGACACAGTGTAAGTGTGTACCTCCTCACCAGATACAATGTTAGTGTTACCTCCTCACCAGATACAGTGTAAGTATGTACCTCCTCACCAGATACAGTGTAAGTGTTACCTCCTCACCAGATACAGTGTAAGTGTTACCTCCTCACCAGATACAGTGTAAGTGTTACCTCCTCACCAGACACAGTGTAAGTGTGTACCTCCTCACCAGATACAATGTTAGTGTTACCTCCTCACCAGATACAGAGTAAGTATGTACCTCCTCACCAGATACAGAGTAAGTATGTACCTCCTCACCAGATACAGTGTAAGTGTTACCTCCTCACCAGATACAGTGTAAGTATGTACCTCCTCACCAGATACAGAGTAAGTATGTACCTCCTCACCAGATACAGTGTAAGTGTTACCTCCTCACCAGATACAGTGTAAGTGTTACCTCCTCACCAGATACAGAGTAAGTATGTACCTCCTCACCAGATACAGTGTAAGTGTTACCTCCTCACCAGATACAGTGTAAGTGTTACCTCCTCACCAGATACAGTGTAAGTATGTACCTCCTCACCAGATACAGTGTAAGTGTTACCTCCTCACCAGATACAGTGTAAGTATGTATCTCCTCACCAGATACAGTGTAAGTGTTACCTCCT
This sequence comes from Pecten maximus, assembly GCF_902652985.1. Taxonomy (NCBI): domain Eukaryota; kingdom Metazoa; phylum Mollusca; class Bivalvia; order Pectinida; family Pectinidae; genus Pecten; species Pecten maximus. Next base: position 11,723,684 of record NC_047021.1, read on the forward strand.
CACCAGATACAGTGTAAGTGTTACCACCTCACCAGATACAGTGTAAGTGTTACCTCCTCACCAGATACAGTGTAAGTGTTACCACCTCACCAGATACAGTGTAAGTGTTACTTCCTCACCAGATACAGTGTAAGTGTTACCTCCTCACCAGATACAGTGTAAGTGTTACCTCCTCACCAGATACAGTGTAAGTGTTACCTCCTCACCAGATACAGTGTAAGTGTTACCTCCTCACCAGATACAGAGTAAGTATGTACCTCCTCACCAGATACAGTGTAAGTGTTACCTCCTCACCAGATACAGTGTAAGTGTTACCTCCTCACCAGATACAGAGTAAGTATGTACCTCCTCACCAGATACAGTGTAAGTGTTACCTCCTCACCAGATACAGTGTAAGTGTTACCTCCTCACCAGATACAGTGTAAGTGTTACCTCCTCATCAGATACAGTGTAAGTGTTACCTCCTCACCAGATACAGTGTAAGTGTTACCTCCTCATCAGATACAGTGTAAGTATGTACCTCCTCACCAGATACAGTGTAAGTGTTACCTCCTCACCAGATACAGTGTAAGTATGTACCTCCTCACCAGATACAGTGTAAGTGTTACCTCCTCACCAGATACAGTGTAAGTGTTACCTCCTCACCAGATACAGTGTAAGTGTTACCACCTCACCAGATACAGTGTAAGTATGTACCTCCTCACCAGATACAATGTTAGTGTTACTTCCTCACCAGATACAGTGTAAGTGTTACCTCCTCACCAGATACAGAGTAAGTATGTACCTCCTCACCAGATACAGTGTAAGTGTTACCTCCTCACCAGATACAGTGTAAGTATGTATCTCCTCACCAGATACAGTGTAAGTGTTACCTCCTCACCAGATACAGTGTAAGTGTTACTTCCTCACCAGATACAGTGTAATTGTTACCTCCTCACCAGATACAGTGTAAGTGTTACCTCCTCACCAGATACAGTGTAAGTGTTACCTCCTCACCAGATACAGTGTAAGTGTTACCTCCTCACCAGATACAGTGTAAGTATGTACCTCCTCACCAGATACAGTGTAAGTGTTACCTCCTCATCAGATACAGTGTAAGTGTTACCTCCTCACCAGATACAGTGTAAGTATGTACCTCCTCACCAGATACAGTGTAAGTGTTACCTCCTCACCAGATACAGAGTAAGTATGTACCTCCTCACCAGATACAGTGTAAGTGTTACCTCCTCACCAGATACAGTGTAAGTGTTACCTCCTCACCAGATACAGAGTAAGTGTTACCTCCTCACCAGATACAGTGTAATTGTTACCTCCTCACCAGATACAGTGTAAGTGTTACCTCCTCACCAGATACAGTGTAATTGTTACCTCCTCACCAGATACAGTGTAAGTGTTACCTCCTCACCAGATACAGTGTAATTGTTACCTCCTCACCAGATACAGTGTAAGTGTTACCTCCTCACCAGATACAGTGTAAGTGTTACCTCCTCACCAGATACAGTGTAAGTGTTACCACCTCACCAGATACAGTGTAAGTATGTACCTCCTCACCAGATACAGTGTAAGTGTTACCTCCTCACCAGATACAGTGTAAGTATGTACCTCCTCACCAGATACAGTGTAAGTGTTACCTCCTCACCAGATACAATGTAAGTGTTACCTCCTCACCAGATACAGTGTAAGTGTTACCTCCTCACCAGATACAGTGTAAGTATGTACCTCCTCACCAGATACAGTGTAAGTATGTACCTCCTCATATGGTGCCGTGCGTTTATAGTCTTAATTTTTGTATAAGAATAATAAAATCTTTGTTGTAGGTTGGTTTGTTGGAAGATCAAGTTGAATGTTCTGGTAGTTCCTGTAGTGAGTGTATGAAGATTGCCGACAGTAAATGTGGTTGGTGTGTGCTGAATGGAGGCGGGTAAATATGTCAAATTACATACTTTGTCAGATAGATGTCACATTGACATTCACAATATTTTATTTGAAATGATATTTTGAGATGCTGTACTTTTTGTAATCAATACATTTTGTCTGTGACTTTCTTCCACTCAGTAATATGCAGGGGTAGAATAAAGTTTTTATTTGAGCCAAAATACAATTAATTTTTTGTTTGTTTTTTGTTTTATTTAACTCACTGTTCATATAAGCCAGGGTATTCTCCCTTCAAATATCATCAACTTCAAGATCAATGAATATTGAAGAATTTTGATCCTATATATTACTAACATGTTATAATTTATTTTCAAGAGAACAAAAAATCAAAAAAAATCAGTCATTTCATTTGATTTAATCACGTGTGATTTCTCATAAAATCTTTGACTAATAATGAAGTAAGTATTAATTCTATCTAATTAATATGCTATTCCCTGTCCATCATGATTTTACAACATATTCGTGATTTGGAAAAAAACCCCGAATTTTTTCGTTTAAAAATTTCATTTTGTTTTTGTCATATCTGAAGTTGACTTGTTAAATTAGAAAATGGACAATACAGTAAGTGCTGATATAATTTCAAGTAAGAACAAAATATTTACTGATGATGACTTGTCGGGACTATATTCTTTGTAAGTTTTGCAATAAATTTCAATAACGTGCACATGATCATCGTCAAGGTTTTTTCCCATGTCAATATGCAGTTCCCATTTCTCGACAGTTTGTTTTGTTGGCCTTGGGATGCATGTCACTTTTTTCTTAGGAGTTGGGCTACTTTCTCTACATGTGTCCTTGCTCTCATTATTTTCGACGATCTTTTCATTTGATGTTCCGGCAGCGGCTGACTTAAAAAAAATGATTATGTCAGCCATGCTAGCGAGACGTCACGCTTTTTTTCTCGGAAACTCTCGTCACTTTTCCATTACAATATATTCATCTATATCGTAGTCTTTGAGACGCTTGAAACTAACAAGTGCTGTGTACAAGCGTCACCAATAGTGCATTGTCTGTGTGTCGGTTTTTGTTTAAAGTTTTCGTCGATGTTTTACTATGTGTGTCTGTTTTACCAGGATTTATATGCACTCGCAGAAAAATGCGAGTACCACAATTTTCTACTCGCAAAATGAAAAATCAGCTCGCATTTAGCGAGTGTGCGAGCGTTAAATTCGAACGCTGAATATGATTAAGGCTATTTCTGATAAAGTCCTGGATCTCTCTCTCTCCCAAATTTCATATGTATTTTTCCAATGATGTCTTTTATGCAAATTGTAATTCTAGACAGAACGAAATGAAACATAAAACATAGGATTAATGGTAATTGATTGTGGATACAACAGATAACACCAAAACAACAGTCAGTCATTGTCAACTACCAGTTCTCATACCAAAACAACAGTCAGTCATTGTCAACTACCAGTACTCATACCAAAACAACAGTCAGTCATTGTCAACTACCAGTAATGATACCAAAATAACAGTCAGTCCTTGTCAACTACCAGTACTCATACCAAAATAACAGTCAGTCATTGTCAACTACCAGTTCTCGTACCAAAACAACAGTCAGTCATTGTCAACTACCAGTACTCATACCAAAACAACAGTCAGTCATTGTCAACTACCAGTAATGATACCAAAATAACAGTCAGTCCTTGTCAACTACCAGTACTCATACCAAAATAACAGTCAGTCATTGTCAACTACCAGTTCTCGTACCAAAACAACAGTCAGTCATTGTCAACTACCAGTACTCATACCAAAATAACAGTCAGTCATTGTCAACTACCAGTACTCATACCAAAACAACAGTCGACATTGTCAACTACCAGTTCTCGTACCAAAATAACAGTCAGTCATTGTCAACTACCAGTACTCATACCAAAACAACAGTCAGTCATTGTCAACTACCAGTTCTCATACCAAAATAACAGTCAGTCATTGTCAAATACCAATACTCATACCAAAACAACAGTCGACATTGTCAACTACCAGTATTCAATTACTAAAACAACAGTCAGTCATTGTCAACTACCAGTACTCATACCAAAACAACAGTCGACATTGTCAACTACCAGTATTCAATTACTAAAACAACAGTCAGTCATTGTCAACTACCAGTACTCATACCAAAACAACAGTCGACATTGTCAACTACCAGTTCTCGTACCAAAATAACAGTCAGTCATTGTCAACTACCAGTACTCATACCAAAACAACAGTCAGTCATGTGGAATTTTTGGTTTATGTCTTGAACTTTGAAACCTTTGTTGCTCTTAACTTTGTATCTCCAGGGACGAAAAAAGTCCTATCTTTTGTCCAGACCAGCTTTGCTGTCTGTTGTTAGCTTATCCTGCCCAAAGGACTGATAAGCATATGGCATGGCACAGCATCTTTTGGACATTTGTCAACTTTTTCAGAAAAAAATGCTGCTCAGGTCATGAACGACTTTTACCAAGCTTGAGGGGCGGATCCCAATAGGGGAAATATAGCAAATTCTTTAAAATCCTTCTTACGTAGGATTGAAAGATTTGGTCCATATTTGGTCTGAAGCATCCTTGGTGAAGGAAGACCAATTTTGCATAAACCGTGGGTCTAGGCCCTCAGGGAACTGAGGGGCGAGGCCACAAAGGGAAAATAAAGCAAATTCTTTAAAATCCTTCTTCATCTGTTGGAATGAAAGTATTTGGTCCATATTTGGTTTGAATCATCCTTTGGTGAAGAGGAACCTATTTTGTAGAGACCTTGGCTTGGAATAAAACAAGATAACTGGACAGAAGTCAATGTCAAAGGTCATGGTCAGGGACAAATTTTATATATTTCTTCACTGTGTTTAGTTTGTTATGACATCATGAAAAAATGTTGTTCAGATTTAAACATTGCATCAACTGACCAATACTCAAGGTCACTGGGTCAAAGGTCAAGGTCAAATCAGACTTTACAAATGATTATCATACCAGTATACAGAGGTGGAAGGAATCAAGAGTCATATCATTTATATTTTACTTCCTACTTGCAATTGAAACTGAACTTCTGCGGTGTGGGAGGATTATAAGCTTCTTGATGATTGTTGGGATATATAGCCACACAGCATGGCCATTGCTGACCTGTCAGTATTCTAGTTTGCTTTGAATGTTCTTTAGAACCAGAATATTAAATTTAGTTTAAAAGTTGACAGATATACATGGTACTGATAATTTATGAGAGGCAGATCCAAAAATGAGAGATGTATTTGTAGTATGACTCACTCTGTCACTCTGGTCTGTCTGTCAGACTAATGACTCACTCTGTCACTCTGATCTGTCTGTCAGACTAATGACTCGCTCTGTCACTCTGGTCTGTCTGTCAGACTAATGACTCACTCTGTCACTCTGGTCTGTCTGTCAGACTAATGACTCGCTCTGTCACTCTGGTCTGTCTGTCAGACTAATGACTCACTCTGTCACTCTGGTCTGGTCTGTCAGACTAATGACTCGCTCTGTCACTCTGGTCTGTCTGTCAGACTAATGACTCACTCTGTCACTCTGGTCTGTCTGTCAGACTAATGACTCGCTCTGTCACTCTGGTCTGTCTGTCAGACTAATGACTCACTCTGTCACTCTGGTCTGTCTGTCAGACTAATGACTCACTCTGGTCTGTCTGTCAGACTAATGACTCGCTCTGTCACTCTGGTCTGTCTGTCAGACTAATGACTCACTCTGTCACTCTGGTCTGTCTGTCAGACTAATGACTCGCTCTGTCACTCTGGTCTGTCTGTCAGACTAATGACTCACTCTGTCACTCTGGTCTGTCTGTCAGACTAATGACTCGCTCTGTCACTCTGGTCTGTCTGTCAGACTAATGACTCACTCTGTCACTCTGGTCTGTCTGTCAGACTAATGACTCACTCTGGTCTGTCTGTCAGACTAATGACTCGCTCTGTCACTCTGGTCTGTCTGTCAGACTAATGACTCACTCTGTCACTCTGGTCTGTCTGTCAGACTAATGACTCGCTCTGTCACTCTGGTCTGTCTGTCAGACTAATGACTCACTCTGTCACTCTGGTCTGTCTGTCAGACTAATGACTCGCTCTGTCACTCTGGTCTGTCTGTCAGACTAATGACTCACTCTGCCACTCTGGTCTGTCTGTCAGACTAATGACTCACTCTGGTCTGTCTGTCAGACTAATGACTCGCTCTGTCACTCTGGTCTGTCTGTCAGACTAATGACTCACTCTGTCACTCTTGTCTGTTTGTCAGACTAATGACTCACTCTGTCACTATGGTCTGTCTGTCAGACTAATGACTCGCTCTGTCACTCTGGTCTGTCTGTCAGACTAATGACTCACTCTGTCACTCTGGTCTGTCTGTCAGACTAATGACTCGCTCTGGTCTGTCTGTCAGACTAATGACTCACTCTGTCACTCTTGTCTGTTTGTCAGACTAATGACTCACTCTGTCACTCTGGTTTGTCTGTCAGACTAATGACTCACTCTGTCACTATGGTCTGTTTGTCAGACTAATGACTCGCTCTGTCACTCTTGTCTGTTTGTCAGACTAATGACTCGCTCTGTCACTCTGGTCTGTCTGTCAGACTAATGACTCGCTCTGTCACTCTTGTCTGTTTGTCAGACTAATGACTCGCTCTGTCACTCTGGTCTGTCTGTCAGACTAATGACTCACTCTGTCACTCTTGTCTGTTTGTCAGACTAATGACTCACTCTGTCACTCTGGTCTGTCTGTCAGACTAATGACTCGCTCTGTCACTCTGGTTTGTCAGACTAATGACTCGCTCTGTCACTCTGGTTTGTCAGACTAATGACTCACTCTGTCACTCTTGTCTGTTTGTCAGACTAATGACTCGCTCTGTCACTCTGGTCTGTCTGTCAGACTAATGACTCACTCTGTCACTCTGATCTGTCTGTCAGACTAATGACTCACTCTCACTCTGGTCTGTCTGTCAGACTAATGACTCACTCTGTCACTCTTGTCTGTCTGTCAGACTAATGACTCACTCTGTCACTCTGGTCTGTCTGTCAGACTAATGACTCACTCTGTCACTCTTGTCTGTTTGTCAGACTAATGACTCACTCTGTCACTCTGGTCTGTCTGTCAGACTAATGACTCACTCTGTCACTCTGGTCTGTCTGTCAGACTAATGACTCGCTCTGTCACTCTGGTCTGTCTGTCAGACTAATGACTCGCTCTGTCACTCTTGTCTGTTTGTCAGACTAATGACTCGCTCTGTCACTCTGGTCTGTCTGTCAGATTAGAGAGTGCTTTGACATAATTGCTGAAATGCCCAGGTGATCAATACAGGCTCCATATGGGCCTCTTGTTGTAATATTCCATGGATGGCATTGATTCCTCCTCTTCCACAAGTATCCTTTGTATATACATGTATGTCAGAAGGCAAGTGTGGTAATTGATAGTAAATTGACATTTTTCACCGTTAAGAAAAGGTTTTGTTGAGTACATCTATTCAACTTACTTAGTAAAAGACAAAATATAAGCATTACTAAAAACAGTGATGTGTTTGAATGAATTGCAAATGTTTCATGTCACTTCTGTTTTTATCACCTTTAATGATCTGCCTAGGATAATAGGAGGTTCTTGATATCATATAATTGGTGAATTAATTTTGAATGTGTTCTTTTTTTATAATATGTACAGTCCTTAATGGTGCTTTGTTTTACATATGAAAAATGTGTAAATATGAGCTGTAAGTGAGACTCAGCTGACATGATTTTTAGACTCAGTTGATAAACAATTTACATTTTCAAATTCTTCTCAATAACCAAGAGCCCTGATACTAGGCAGAAAGCATGCTGAGATGAAGGGCTATGAAAAGTATTCAATTGAATGACTTTAACCATCATTCAAGGTCACAGGAGTCAAATATGCTAAAACCTTTTAACCATCTTCTCAAGAACCAACATGCTTAGAAACCTGATATTGGGTCTAAAGCATGTTGGGATGAATGACATTGACCTCAAATTCAAGGTCATGACATCAAATCTGCCAAAATACAACCAAACAGATGACTGTTAAGGCCCCATGCCTCTTGTACTGTATTAATTGGATATTTTCTCTTACCTTAGCTGCATGGAGAAAATCAACTGTGAGAAGGGTTTCTGGTTGCCATCTGTGGCTGGAGAGTGTTTGACAGTGCATACAAGTCCTACTGGCATAAAACATGAAAACAGGGAGATCAACACAAAATGTAAGACACTTGTTTTTGGATTTGTGTATTTGTAATAATTTCTGTATCTTGCTATATTACCATTAGGTTAACTTATAATTTTATATTGGACATTAATTAACTTATATAATAAGTGTCTAACTGGTGTTCTTTTTGTCCATATCATAATCAGAAGGTGGGCTTTTTGAATCGCTCTTCATTGCATGGTGGTTTGTCGAGCACCCTTAAATCATCATACAAGTCTAGGGCTATAGACAAAAAAATCTGTCGGACTAGTGGCTTGGTAAAAAGTACTCATCTGTCAGACTAGTGGCTTGGTAAAAAGTACTTGTCTGTCAGACTAGTGGCTTGGTAAAAAGTTACTCATCTGTCAGACTAGTGGCTTGGTAAAAAGTACTCATCTGTCAGACTAGTGGCTTGGTAAAAAGTACTCGTCTATGGGACTATAGTGGCTTGGTAAAAAGTACTCGTCTATGGGACTAGTGGCTTGGTAAAAAGTACTCATCTGTCAGACTAGTGGCTTGGTAAAAAGTACTCATCTGTCAGACTAGTGGCTTGGTAAAAAGTACTCATCTGTCAGACTAGTGGCTTGGTAAAAAGTACTCATCTGTCAGACTAGTGGCTTGGTAAAAAGTACTCGTCTGTCAGACTAGTGGCTTGGTAAAAAATACTCATTGTCATACTAGTGGCTTGGTAAAAAGTACTCGTCTGTCAGACTAGTGGCCTGGTAAAAAGTACTCATCTGTCAGACTAGTGGCTTGGTAAAAAGTACTCGTCTATGGGACTATAGTGGCTTGGTAAAAAGTACTCATCTGTTGGACTAGTGGCTTGGTAAAAAGTACTCGTCTGTTGGACTAGTGGCTTGGTGTAAAAAGTACTCATCTGTTGGACTAGTGGCTTGGTAAAAAGTACTCATCTGTCAGACTAGTGGCTTGGTGGAAAAAGTACTCGTCTGTCAGACTAGTGGCTTGGTAAAAAATACTCATTGTCAGACTAGTGGCTTGGTGTAAAAAGTACTCATCTGTCGGACTAGTGGCTTGGTAAAAAGTACTTGTCTATGGGACTAGTGGCTTGGTAGAAAGTACTCATCTGTCAGACAAGTGGCTTGGTAAAAAGTACTCATCTGTCGGACTAGTGGCTTGGTAAAAAGTACTCATTGTCAGACTAGTGGCTTGGTGTAAAAAGTACTCATCTGTCAGACTAGTGGCTTGGTAAAAAGTACTCATCTGTCAGACTAGTGGCTTGGTAAAAAGTACTTGTCTGTCAGACTAGTGGCTTGGTAAAAAGTACTCATCTGTCAGACTAGTGGCTTGGTAAAAAGTACTCATTGTCAGACTAGTGGCTTGGTGGAAAAAGTACTTCTCTGTCAGACTAGTGGCTTGGTAAAAAGTACTCATCTGTCAGACTAGTGGCTTGGTAAAAAGTACTCGTCTATGGGACTATAGTGGCTTGGTAAAAAGTACTTCTCTGTCAGATTAGTGGCTTGGTAAAAAGTACTCATCTGTTGGACTAGTGGCTTGGTAAAAAGTACTCGTCTATGATACTAGTGGCTTGGTAAAAAGTACTTGTCTGTCAGACTAGTGGCTTGGTAAAAAGTACTTGTCTATGATACTAGTGGCTTGGTAAAAAGTACTTGTCTATGATACTAGTGGCTTGGTAAAAAGTGCCGGTCTGTTGGACTAGTGGCTTGGTAAAAAGTGCCGGTCTGTTGGACTAGTGGCTTGGTAAAAAGTACTCGTCTATCAGACTAGTGGCTTGGTAAAAAGTACTCGTCTGTCAGACTTATATATAGTGGCTTGGTGTAAAAAGTACTCATCTGTCAGACTAGTGGCTTGGTGTAAAAAGTACTTGTCTGTCAGATTAGTGGCTTGGTAAAAAGTACTTGTCCGTCAGATTAGTGGCTTGGTAAAAAGTACTCATCTGTTGGACTAGTGGCTTGGTAAAAAGTACTCATCTGTTGGACTAGTGGCTTGGTAAAAAGTACTTCTCTGTCAGATTAGTGGCTTGGTAAAAAGTACTCATCTGTTGGACTAGTGGCTTGGTAAAAAGTACTTCTCTGTCAGATTAGTGGCTTGGTAAAAAGTACTCATCTGTTGGACTAGTGGCTTGCTAAAAAGTACTTGTCTGTCAGATTAGTGGCTTGGTAAAAAGTACTCATCTGTTGGACTAGTGGCTTGGTAAAAAGTACTCGTCTGTTAGACTAGTGGCTTGGTAAAAAGTACTCATCTGTTGGACTAGTGGCTTGGTAAAAAGTGCCCGTCTGTTGGACTAGTGGCTTGGTAAAAAGTACTTATCTGTTGGACTAGTGGCTTGGTAAAAAGTACTTGTCTGTCAGATTAGTGGCTTGGTAAAAAGTACTCATCTGTCAGACTAATGGCTTGGTAAAAAGTACTCATCCAGAGTAAGAATTAACTTAAATAAGCTAAAATGTTTTTCTCATGTTTCTGCTCTACTAAAAACTAATTTATGTACCAACAACAAGTGTATACTCATGTTTGAACCTTCAGTCTAGCATGTCCTGTCACGTTTGTTTCTAACTTTTAACTTGTCAAGTTATAAAGAACATCCAATGATAGAGATTGTAAGTGTAAACATCACAAAACAAGAGAAAGTTTGTGACAAATTGTAAGACTTTTTTCAATGAATCTATATAAAACAAAACTCTGACTTAAGAAAATATTTATATCATTTTGGCTACCAATTTCATTTGAATTGAACCTCTGAAGACAACCATCTTCATTTTTCTTAGGTTTGTCTGCCATAAAAGATAAATCTATTTTTTGTTAAACGTTTTATTCAGACAACCTCTGAGACATCCCCCTTAAACGCACAAATAACTCGAAACACTTGGATGTTATCACAACAGTTCATATGGCAATCAAGGTCAATGAAATGCTTGATTAAGGGTCAGATTGTTAGGTGAAGATCACATTGGGATCAGGTATCACACCAGATGTGATGAGAGTAAAAAGAAAACTGTCAACAATCCAACCAATGTGAGATATCTGAACTGGTGAGGAGGTACAACTGTTGTTGTCAGTCACCATAGATCTGGTACAAGTTTTTATTCTTGCTGGCTCAAACTAAGGTGTTGACATGCTGATATTTTACGATTTAATTTTCTTACAACAAAGGAATACAACAAAGGAATGTATATCAGCCTATTGATAGGTATAGATAATTTAATTTTAAAAATACATGGAATAACAAGAAAAAAATCAATTTGTCCTGACTTGTTGACAATAAAAATCACTTGTCTGTCAGCAAAATTGAATGCTTTTCAGGAATTGTTGAGGAGTACTTATACCAGACCCTGATCCTAGTTTTTGCTATTTCTTGAGAAGTAAAATACGAGACCTAGGAATGGTTGATATGTTGCTTCGTATTGAAGGAGGTACTTAAGGATGTTCCTTTAAGTCCTACTTTGTTCTGATTATATGGCTGTGTACCCAAGGACTGGTCTCATTTGGTTAGTTTATATCGACGAGGTAGCTCTAAAGTACACAAGACTGCTTTTGCAAAATGGGCAAAATTGGTGAAAGAGCAGTGATACAATATTTACATAAAAATGGTTTAAAACCTAAGAATATCCATAATGATATGGTGGCAACACTAGGGACACTTAAAAGATGCTCCTTCATATGCTACAGTGAAAGGGTGGGTGGCGGAATTTAAGCATGACAGATGAGTATAGCCAGTAGAGTTGGCATTTTACAGGAAAGAGTACATTGCATTCTGACCGAGGATTTTGCAATTAGAAAGCTTTCGGCCCGATGGGTAACAAGACTTCTGACAGTTGATCAGAAGCACACCAGGTGCACATTATCGCGTGCTAATCTTAACCTTTTTGAGGAAGATCCTACCAACTTTCTTCAGAGATTTGTCACTATGGATGAACCATGGGTCCATCATTTTACCCCAGAAGCTAAACAACAATCGAAACATTTATGGAAGCACCCTGGCTCTCCGCGCCAAATGAAGGCATTATTATTTCCTCATTTGAACCCAGGAGAGTGTGCCCTTGAGCATTGGTCCTGTGTCTGTCATCCATTGTTCCTCAGCTTATCACTATAGTCATGAACCACTGAGCAGATTTCAACCCAATTTGGTGTGGGCCATCCTTAGATGAAGTTAGGAATCAAATCAAATGGACAGTGGAAAGGATTAATTGGTCCATATATATATCTGGTCTGAAGTATCCTTGGGTGATGCCATGGTAACTAATTTTGTATAAACGGTGAACCAGGTCCCCAGGGACCTGAGGGGTAGGATCCAATATGGAAAATAAAACAAATATCTATAAAATCATTCTCCTTTTGTAAGAATAAATGGCTTTTTCATATTTTGTCTGAAGCATTCATCAAGGGTGAAGGGTTACCAATTTTGTACAGATGGTGGGTCTGGCCCTCCTTGAGAGTCCTGAGGGGAGGGGCCTAATAGAGGAAATAAAATGATTTTTCATAATCCTTGTTCTATATCTGTAGGAATTAAAGGAGTTTGTCCATACTTGGTCGGAAGTGTCCTTTGCTGAAGTGGAACCAATTTTGTATAAATGGTGGATTGATTTGGCCCACTTTTCCTTGGCCTGTGGGGCAAGACCCAATAGGGGAATTATATAGCAAATTCTTTAAAATACTTCAATTTTGTAGAAATGTATTTTGACATAATCATTATATCGAGGTGAGTAATAAAGCCCGCTGGGTCTCTTGTATCTACAGAGTCACTCCTGATCTACATTTCCATTTGTGTTTGGCTGTAAAAATATATAATTATGATATATTTCTACCAGTTTACAGTGTTCCTGAAGCCTGCCGTTCCCATCAGTGGCAGTAACTGGCAGTGTCAGTTTGGCACCATGGAGTGTAAGCCTAGAATACCATGTTATGGAAACCTCATCATTTCAAACCCTAGAGAAATGAAATGTGAATTTCCAGTTACAGAAGGTAAATGATCTATGACCAAAGTCATTTATGATTAACAGTTTAAATAAATGTTGATATGAATTTGGATCCTCTCAAGAAAGTGGTTCAATCAGATGATATTTTGTTTCTAATAAAGTTTCAGTGTTTTTAAATAACTGTCAAGGACTAAAGATTCTCTAGATTGGCATGTCATTGGTATTATACAACTATATACCCTAGATTATCTCTGAATTGACCTTTAAATGGTTTTGTATGACTATATATACCCTAGATTATCTCTAAATTGACCTGTCAATGGTTTTGTATGACTATATATACCCTAGATTATCTCTAAATTGACCTGTCAATGGTTTTGTACGACTATATATACCCTGGATTATCTCTGAATTGACCTATCAATTGTTTTGTATGACTATATATACCCTGGATTATCTCTGAATTGACCTGTCAATTGTTTTGTATGACTATATATACCCTAGATTATCTCTGAATTGACCTGTCAATGGTTTTGTACGACTATATATACCCTAGATTATCTCTGAATTGACCTGTCAATTGTTTTGTACGACTATATATACCCTAGATTATCTCTGAATTGACCTTCAAATTGTTTTGTATGACTATATATACCCTAGATTATCTCTGAATTGACCTGTCAATGGTTTTGTACGACTATATATACCCTAGATTATCTCTGAATTGACCTGTCAATTGTTTTGTACGACTATATATACCCTAGATTATCTCTGAATTGACCTTCAAATTGTTTTGTATGACTATATATACCCTAGATTATCTCTAAATTGACCTGTCAATTGTTTTGTACGACTATATATACCCTGGATTATCTCTGAATTGACCTGTCAATTGTTTTGTACGACTATATATACCCTAGATTATCTCTGAATTGACCTGTCAATTGTTTTGTACGACTATATATACCCTAGATTATCTCTGAATTGACCTTCAAATTGTTTTGTATGACTATATATACCCTAGATTATCTCTAAATTGACCTGTCAATTGTTTTGTACGACTATATATACCCTGGATTATCTCTGAATTGACCTGTCAATGGTTTTGTACGACTATATATACATTAGATTATCTCTAAATTGACCTTCAAATTGTTTTGTATGACTATATATACATTAGATTATCTCTGAATTGACCTTTAAATTGTTTTGTATGACTATATATACCCTAGATTATCTCTAAATTGACCTGTCAATGGTATTGTACGACTATATATACACTAGATTATCTCTAAATTGACCTGTCAATAGTTTTGTACGACTATATATACACTAGATTATCTCTAAATTGACCTGTCAATGGTTTTGTACGACTATATATACATTAGATTATCTCTAAATTGACCTGTCAATGGTTTTGTACGACTATATATACACTAGATTATCTCTAAATTGACCTGTCAATGGTTTTGTACGACTATATACAGTAATCCCTCGACCTATCGCCACTTGATAATACCGCCACCCTCGCATACCGTCACCTTGTCCCCTAGAACGGATTTTTGCACTCTTTAATTCCCCCATTAAGTCTGCCACCCTCGCATACCGCCATCCGCCATATGCTTTCAAGAACAAATGTGCCGAATCACTGTATATTTCCCTCGATTTCACCGCCATGTTTTAATCGCCGTGGAACTCGTTAGTGTTCTATTTTTAGATACGGGTACTTCCCCATTCAAGCACAGGTGAAGTTACGCTTCAGTGATTCTATTCGCTGATCGAATCGTCATCGGTATTGACAAGAGGAATGTTTGTTTTGTAATAAAACAAGTTATGGATTCTACTCACATTGTGTATGAGTACGACTGACTGTCCGACAATTTGTTGATGCCGATAAACAAAGAGAAATTACCGAAGTGCAGACAGAAAGCCACATCACTGACTCCGTTACAAGTTTTGACAACAGTGAAACGGACCTTGACACTGACTATGACGAACCACAACATATTCCAAGCGGAACAGAGGCAAAAGTCGCTATAGAAACGGTAATGCGATTTCTAGAAACGTCGGACAAAACAACAGAATTAGAAATAGACTCTTGCAGAATGATTTCAAAAAAAATATAGGAAATTATCACAGACAATATGCGACAAAAGCATATCAGTGATTTTTTTTACCAAACTACAAAAACAATAACCATATTTAGACACTTTTACTGTTCAGTACCTGAAATTGAAATGTTTGTGTTTTGATCACAATATAAGACATTGGATTCCTGCATTTTTGTTGTCAAATTCGATAATACCGCCACCCTCTTTATACCGCCAATTACAACAAGAACAAAAGGTGGCGGTATAACGAGGGTAGACTGTATACACTAGATTATCTCTAAATTGACGTGTCAATGGTATTGTACGACTATATATACCCAAGATTAGCTCTTATTTGCCATGTCAATGGTATTGTTTGACTATATATACACTAGTTAGATTATCTCTAAATTGACCTGTCAATGGTTTTGTACGACTATATATACACAAGATTAGCTCTTATTTGACATGTCAATGGTTTTGTACGATTTTACTGTAATAACATTTATTTTTGTTTGGATTAAATTTCATGGTTTAATTAAATTCCACTTAGAACACTTTGTCATGTTTCGATTATATTACTGTATTTATTTTGTGTTCATTATACATTTTTTAGCTAGGCCATCTTGGATTTTGACAATTAAATTTTTTCATATTCCTTGAAAATTAGTACTGTAGAGATATTTTTCAAACTTTTTTGTCCTTGGTTGTGACCATTCAGTTTTGTATCTGATTATATATAGGAAAACAAAATGGCCAACATCTTGGATTTTGATGGTCTAAGTTTGTTATCTTTATTTCTTCTTATATCTTTTTTAGATTTCATATGGAAGTTTTTGTTGTTATCAGATTATCAAGAGGAAAAGGAAAGAGAAAGGAAAAGTATAGAAAATATGTCTTACATAGAACAGATGGAGATCATTCAATTCCAGGGCGCAAAGATTTCTCTGGGATCCCTTGTTTTTTCTTGTTTTTGTTTTTATTTTTTTTGTTTTATGTATTAAGTATTTTTTGTGAAATCACACAATTGTTGAAGTAGTTCTTGCATATATTTTGAACTTTGAAGAATACCAATATATATGTATATCAACACATTACTAACACGATACTGGGGATAAAAACTGAGGCTACATGTATATAATTCCTTTGTATGGAAAATACATTCAAGAGGTCTTCAAATTAAGAATTGCTTACTTTTGGAAAGACTTTTGGTTATAATATCTAATTAATATTCATAAGGACTAAATATGAATTTTGTTGAAAATATTGGCTCTTTAGGTCACCTGAGACGAAGCTCAGTTGACTTATTGAGATCGCCTTTTGTCTGGCATCGTCCATCGTCTGGTCCGTCATGTGTCGTAAACAATTTACACTTTCAACTTGTTCTCAATTACGAACAGGCCTAGACACCTGATATTGGGTCCGTAGCATGCTGGGATGAAGGGGACCTTCATATATTCAAGGTCATTGGGGTCAAATATACTAAAATCTTAATCGTTGTGTAACCTCTATATATACACTACCATATACAACGACCAGTCGTTGTGTAACCTCTATATATACACTACCATATACAACGACCAGTCGTTGTGTAACCTCTATATATACACTACCATATACAACGACCAGTCGTTGTGTAACCTCTATATATACACTACCATATACAACGACCAGTCGTTGTGTAACCTCTATATATACACTACCATATACAACGACCAGTCGTTGTGTAACCTCTATATATACACTACCATATACAACCAACAGTCGTTGTGTAACCTCTATATATACACTACCATATACAACCACCAGTCGTTGTGTAACCTCTATATATACACTACCATATACAACCAACAGTCGTTGTGTAACCTCTATGTAACCACTACCATATACAACCACCAGTCGTTGTGTAACCTCTATATATACACTACCATATACAACCACCAGTCGTTGTGTAACCTCTATGTAACCACTACCATATACAACGACCAGTCGTTGTGTAACCTCTATTTATTCTTTGAATGATTTTCCATGATGGATCATCTATGACACATGTAAATACTGTTGGAAACCTTAAAAAAGGCATCTATCAGCATGCAGTGACAAAAGTGAATTCCTAAATGTAGCGGCATTCATTGAAGGGCAAATGAGTTTATGTTGTGGCAGAAGGCCGCCATCTAAGATTTAAAAAATTGATCAGTTTGTTATCAGTATACCTTCTGAATGACTGGGAGGATTTTTTGCAAACTTCACTGGTAGCTAGGTTACCCTTAATTGGTCTGTAGTTCGATTTTGAGTCTGATCTGGAAACAAAATTGCTGACTGGACTTGGAGATTGACAATTGAAGTTTGTTATCGCTTTTTCTTGAAAAGCACTGGAGTACTCAATGTTATAATGCCTTTAAGCTAGGTTGAGCAGAATTAAGCAAGAAGTCAGCTGACCAAAGGTCAAGGTAATTGTATCATAGGTCAAATATTGCATTTTTACAGATTAATGTTTCATTAAGACATGATGAAGAAAAGTTGGTCTGAATAATAATCAAGGAGTCAACTGATCAATGGTCAAGGTCACTAGGTTAGAGGTCAGGGCCACTGGATTGAAGGTCAAGGTCAAATTTCGTATAATTTTACTAATAAATATTTTCAATAGGTAAAGATGACCATGACAATGTCTTGCTGGGTTAATCGGCTTTAATAAAGAATGTTCTGGGTTAATCGGCTTTAATAAAGAATGTTGACTAGTTTCGACACTAGTCAACATTCTTTATTAAAGCCGATTAACCCAGCAAGACGTCATGGTCATCTTTACCTATTGATAACTCTACTGCTACGGCTGGACTCTTGTATTCCTTGTGGAATCCGTCTGCTGGGCCACACAGAACTCTACAGCACCATCTACACGAACGTTGGATCTCCCTCTCCCCGTAATAAACATTTTGTTATGACACTAAGTTGCAATGTTGGTCAGAATTAAACAAGGAGTCAACTGACCAAAGGTTCATGTGACTGTGATGGAAATTTTGTTATTAAGATATATTTACATTTGCTCTGCATTTTCCCATTGACACAATGCTATGAGGTAGTTGCCATTAAACATCTATAACAAAAAAGATGGGGAAAATACAGAAAAGATCAGTCTTGTAAAGAACTAATCAAAATCCGTCAAGTGTGGGTGTCCTCATGGTTTTCCTGAACAACACCTATTTCAAATTTCTTAATTTCCTCAGTGGGATTCATCTCTAACTTCACCAGAGATGACCCTGGGATGGTCTCCAGGGCAAGTCTTTCACAATCCCAATTGTTGTCACTATATACTGCTATATATACTACAATAATAATACAACTGGTCTGTTACTTTTGTTGCTGAACTACAATAGACATGGTTGCTGGGCTTATTGTAGAATAATTTGCTTTGTTATTGATTTACTAAAGGAATAGATATGTTCTCTTTGATTGCAGCTTTCTGGCAAGATTATAAATTAGCAGATTTTAAGATCGTTGAAAAAGGCTCATCAAAAAAAGTGCTAGCTGAAGGGTGGAGCATTCTGTTCTTTGACTGTGTTGCATTCAAAAGGTATGTTAACTGTTTTGTTTTGTACTGTTTGTTATTATAGCATCTTTATTTGATTACTCTGTTATTTATCTGACATATTGTGTACCAATAAATAGGCTCACCAGATTATGTCAATAATAACAGCATGAAATCTTGATAATAAAGAATGCACAGGTGAAGGTGTCCTTTAGTCCTTGTGTATAGTTATAGTGATCATGGCCTGGAGACGTCCCTTAGTCCTTGTGTATAGTTATAGTAATCATGGCCTGGAGATGTCCTTTAGTCCTTGTGTATAGTTATAGTGATCATGTCCTGGAGACGTCCCTTAGTCCTTGTGTATAGTTATAGTGATCATGACCTGGAGATGTCCTTAGTCCTTGTGTATAGTTATAGTGATCATGTCCTGGAGACGTCCCTTAGTCCTTGTGTATAGTTATAGTGATCATGACCTGGAGATGTCCTTAGTCCTTGTGTATAGTTATAGTGATCATGACCTGGAGATGTCCCTTAGTCCTTGTGTATAGTTATAGTAATCATGGCCTGGAGACGTCCCTTAGTCCTTGTGTATAGTTATAGTGATCATGTCCTGGAGATGTCCCTTAGTCCTTGTGTATAGTTATAGTGATCATGTCCTGGAGATGTCCTTTAGTCCTTGTGTATAGTTATAGTGATCATGGCCTGGAGACGTCCCTTAGTCCTTGTGTATAGTTATAGTGATCATGGCCTGGAGACGTCCCTTAGTCCTTGTGTATAGTTATAGTGATCATGTCCTGGAGACGTCCTTTAGTCCTTGTGTATAATTATAGTGATCATGACCTGGAGACGTCCCTTAGTCCTTGTGTATAGTTATAGTGATTATGACCTGGAGATGTCCTTTAGTCCTTGTGTATAGTTATAGTAATCATGTCCTGGAGATGTCCTTTAGTCCTTGTGTATAGTTATAGTGATCATGACCTGGAGATGTCCTTAGTCCTTGTGTATAGTTATAGTGATCATGACCTGGAGATGTTCCTTAGTCCTTGTGTATAGTTATAGTGATCATGTCCTGGAGATGTCCCTTAGTCCTTGTGTATAGTTATAGTGATCATGACCTGGAGATGTCCCTTAGTCCTTGTGTATAGTTATAGTAATCATGGCCTGGAGACGTCCCTTAGTCCTTGTGTATAGTTATAGTGATCATGTCCTGGAGATGTCCCTTAGTCCTTGTGTATAGTTATAGTGATCATGACCTGGAGATGTCCCTTAGTCCTTGTGTATAGTTATAGTGATCATGACCTGGAGACGTCCCTTAGTCCTTGTGTATAGTTATAGTGATTATGACCTGGAGATGTCCCTTAGTCCTTGTGTATAGTTATAGTGATCATGTCCTGGAGATGTCCCTTAGTCCTTGTGTATAGTTATAGTGATCATGGCCTGGAGACGTCCCTTAGTCCTTGTGTATAGTTATAGTGATTATGACCTGGAGATGTCCCTTAGTCCTTGTGTATAGTTATAGTGATCATGGCCTGGATATGTCCCTTAGTCTTTTGTATATACATGTAATTTGTATTTTATATACATTTAATTAATGATGATGTGTTGCAGCTGCTATGATTGTGTGAACACCTCCAAAACTGCTGGATTATGCTTTTGGAATGCTGAGGAGGGAATGTGTGAGAAAGCTTCGGGTGATGGATATATATCCTACAGTGTATGTACTTTAGTACTTTCATGTTTATAATTCGGTCATTTGTAATATTGGGATGTGTTTAACACTAATTGTTTCACCCCCTACAATTGTCATCATTGAATTGAATTTAACCCTTGAACTCAAGTAGAGAAAAATACCCCAAAATTAGATATTTTACAATACTATAATCTTCTGGGTACATTTCATCCAATTTAAGTAATTCTCTGAAGGACTGTCAAGCTTGTTGCAGAATCCATCGTCCATCTGTCTGTCAACTTTTTGGCAGAATTTTGACAGGATCCATATAATTGGGAAATAAGTAAATTCATTCAAATCTTTCTTTTATAGGATAACTGGATTTTGTCCAAATTTTATTCTGAAGCATCTTTGGGAAAAGGGACTTTAAAAGGGCATCATGATTTATTAACATTTGCGAGACGAGCTTTGCTGTTCTTCAACAGCTCTTGTTGAATAGCATTTTTAAAATTATTCTTATTTAGATTTTGCTGTTCCAATAGGTTGAGTAAGAAATTGTTTTGCCACTTATGTGTGTCAATAAGGTTTCTTGAAATATTGAATCATCAATAGTAAACTGAAGGCCTGCATCTGGTATAGGCTTGGTAAATTGGAAGGGAGACAATTCTTTTAGACTCCAAAATACAGGGAGCCTGAAGTTGGTTCCGAGTTCGGAGTTCCGGGTTCCGTTTAAGTAAAACGGAACTCGGAACCAGTTCCGAGTTCCGTATAAGAAAAACTGAAATATTATGTATTAGCTTTATTGGTTTTGGTCCCAGTTCCGAGTTCCGAGTTCCGTTTAAGAAAAACTGAAATACTATGTATTAGCTTTATTGGTTTTGGTCCCAGTTCCGAGTTCAGTTTAAGAAAAACTGGAATACTACATGTATGTATTAGTTTTATTGGTTTTGGTCCCAGCTCCGAGTTCCGTTTAAGATAAACGGAACTCACCAGTTCCGAGTTCCGTTTAAGAAAAACTGAAATACTATGTATTAGCTTTATTGGTTTTGGTCCCAGTTCCGAGTTCCGTTTAAGAAAAACTGGAATATTATGTATTAGATTTATTGGTTTTAGTCCCAGCTCCGAGTTCCGTTTAACAAAAACGGAACCCGGAACTAGTTCCGAGTTCCGTTTAAGAAAAACCGAACTGCAATGTATTAGCTTTACGAGTTTTGGTCCCAGTTACGAGTTCTGTTTAAGAAAAACTGAAATACTATGTATTAGCTTTATTGGTTTTGGTCCAGTTCCAAGTTCCGTTGAAGATAAACGGAACTCGGAACCAGTTCCGAGTTCCGTTTAAGAAAAACTGAAATACTATTTATGTATTAGCTTTATTGGTTTTGGTACCAGTTCCGAGATCCGTTTAAGGTATGTAAGTATGTAGAAGATTTACGGGTTTTGGTCCCAGTTCCGAGTTCCATTAAAGAAAAACTAAAATACTTTGTATTAGCTTTATTGGTTTTGGTCCCAGTTCCGAGTTCCGTTTAACAAGTTCCGAGTTCCATTTAAGATAAGAGTATATGGGTTATATTTTTGTATTTTACTATGCTGAAGATCTTGAAAAACAAAATAAATACAATTTTTTTGTTTTTAAATGGAGACGATTTGTTAACAAGAATACAAGTTATCGCACGGAAACAAACGTATGAATAAATTTAATATTTTCAGTAGCAGATCATGTGAGCTCTGACTTACAAAACTCAAATGCAATCCCAAGCATCCCCTCCTCGCGGGAACAAAGCAATATGTCTCTCCGAAACTTACGAGGGCGACATAATTAATGATTATCATTAATTCGATTTATTTATATGAATAATTCCATTATTGATGTCATTAATTCAAGGAATAAAGTGATATCAATACGAATTGTTGATGTAATTTATTCATTAAATGATATCATAAATTAGAATTCATGATATCGTTAAATCATTTAATGATACTATATATTCGAATTAGTGATATCACAAATTGTAGATTTAATCTTATCAATTAGTCTAATCATTGACAGCGAATAACAAGGAAGGCCGTTGGGAACAGCTCCTTAGAAGTTTCCTGCTACCCCGCGTATTTCTATGTTTCCAGGTGCCAATGAAAGAACTGTTCAATATTATTCAATGAAATTGTATTTTTTTTATTTGTGTTGAATAAAACTTCAGTCATACCAATTAAAGATTTTTTCCCAGTCGTCATATAGACATTTCACCTCAACAGTAGAAGCCATATTGAAAAACAAAATGGTGTATGAAATATACTTTGCAGCTATTGCTTTGTTTGTGTACTTTAACTTCACACATATAGATGCATTAACTACAAATAAAAACTCATATCTCCCTCCATGGACCCACATTTCGCGACATCTAGAAAGCTGCTTTAACAAACTACTTGTAATTTACGAAAGGGTAAAAAAAAAGAAATGTACCATGAACGAAAACTGCGTTGTAACATTCTCTCTTGGAGGTTACAACACAACAATTTCTCGTAATTTTACAACACCAGTCGTGTTGTTATCCTTAAACGGAACTGGGAACTGGTTCCCTAGTTCCGTTTAGCTTAAACGGAACTGGTTTCTAGTTCCGTTTTACTTAAACGGAACTCGGAACTGGTTCCTAGTTTCGTTTTTCTTCAACGGAACTGAAAACTAGGACCAAGTCCCTTAAAATTCATACGTGAATGATAAATGACTTTGCATCCATTTGACACATGTAGTTTTTCTTCCCCAGATTCGGGTCTCATATTGAGATAAAGTACATAGAATATTTTCTTAAACGGAACTCGGAACTGGTTCCTAGTTCCGTTTTACTTAAACGGAACTCGGAACTGGTTCCTAGTTTCGTTTTTCTTCAACGGAACTGAAAACTAGGACCAAGTCCCTTAAAATTCATACGTGAATGATAAATGACTTTTCCGTTTAAGAAAAACTGAAATACTATGTATTAACTTTATTGGTTTTGGTCCCAGTTCCGAGTTCCGTTTAAGAAAAACTGAAATACTATGTATTAGCTTTATTGGTGTTGGTCCCAGTTCTGAGTTCTGTTTAAGAAAAAAGGAACTGCAATGTATTAGCTTTACAAGTTTTGGTCCCAGTTCCGAGTTCCGTTTAAGAAAAACTGAAATACTATGTATTAGCCAGTTCCGAGTTCCGTTTAAGAAAATATTCTATGTACTTTATCTCAATATGAGACCCGAATCTGAAGAAGAAAAACTACATGTGTCAAATGGGTGCAAAGTCATTTATCATTCACATATGAATTTTAAGGGACTTTGCACCCATTTGACACATGTAGTTTTTCTTCTTCAGATTCGGGTCTCATATTGAGATAAAGTACATAGAATATTTTCTTAAACGGAACTCGGAACTGGCTAATACATAGTATTTCAGTTTTTCTTAAACGGAACTCGGAACTGGGACCAAAACTTGTAAAGCTAATACATTGCAGTTCCTTTTTTCTTAAACAGAACTCAGAACTGGGACCAACACCAATAAAGCTAATACATAGTATTTCAGTTTTTCTTAAACGGAACTCGGAACTGGGACCAAAACCAATAAAGTTAATACATAGTATTTCAGTTTTTCTTAAACGGAACTCGGAACTGGTTCCGAGTTCCGTTTTACTTAAACGGAACTCGGAACTCGGAACCAACTTCAGGCTCCCAAAATACATTCCTTAACAAGTTTTAGATAACTTTGATCATGTAATAAACTGTTGTTGAATTTCCAAATGACCTTTACCTGTTTTACATTCAGTTAGTTTAAGAGGTATTGATGGGAAAGAGTGGTCTGATCTGACCATGTTTCTATGTTTGATTTTACAGTATTTGCAAGTAAGTTTTCAGTCACAAGAAAAAGTCTAAGTGGGCCTGATTGTTTTGATTTGCTACACAAGAAAAAGTCTAAGTGGGCCTGATTGTTTTGATTTGCACTTCTCCTCCAGGAGTTCCTTTTTAAATTCTCATGATGTTCCCTTAAAATATCAATTAAAGAGAAATTATCACTAATTTCCAGAACTTTATCCCTTGCCTTAGCCTAGGGTTGTTGATATGCTTGTGACTAATATCATAGTCATAGTCTCCGACTAACTTCAAGTCAGCACAGATGAAAACGGAATACATTTAGTATTAAAGTCTTCAAGCTGTTTTAGATATAAGATTATAAAATGCAGGTTATCTTTATTTGGACCATACAAGTTAATGATTGTTATTTTTAAGTTTTCAATGCCAATTTCTAGTTTTCTAGTACGTCACAGGTACCATTAGGTCCTCGGCTCAATTTAAATATTTAAAATCAAAATTATTTTTGAATGAAATGGCAACAACCCTTGATTTGGATTTATATGAATTAAAAACCACTGGTATCCCAACTCAATTCTAATGATTTGATTGTTTTCTTCAGTAAACTGCATGTCATGTATAAACATATAATATTGTATTGCATTGCACAAAAGTAAGAAAACATATCTGGCCCCAATGGGTCATTTTTAACCAGCTTACCACAAAAATATATGCTCAGAGCATCACCTGCCAAGGTTCAATGCTACATTGTTTGATTAAAATTAGACTTGTGGTCTCATGAACAAAGTTTATTATTCTGAAAATGCACTAGTTTACCCTGTTTGGGTCCCCATCAGTTAACCAAAAGAACTCTGAAGGGTCGATCAGTAACTTGCAAAATATAGATTTTGATCTCAATGCGGGGCAAGATTACTGTTGGAAAGTTACTACTGGGTCATTTATGGAAGTTTCTTGGTCATTTTTCTAAAGTATTTGCCACCAAAACTGACAAGTAAAATGAGGTCACTGTGACCTACTTCTTCCTTTTTTTTTTTTTTTACATTATTGTCATCTTAAGTTTCTAAATCAGACACCGTTATGACAGAAACTTCAAAATTATCATTTTTACTCTATTATTTAATTTGTATCAGCCGGAACAATGAAACTTGCATTTTACACCTTTTGACTTTTGACCCTTGAAATTTCCATGAGCCCAGAAAAAATCTGATGTTTTGAATAGCATACGATACGTAGCTGACCTTGAAGTATATATCTTCCTGCAAAATATCAGCATTATCACTGATTGGTCGCAGAAAGGCCCAAATTGGCACCCCTCATTTGGTCTGAACTATCATTGCGAAGGACAATGCTAATTTATATGACTGAAGTTGGTTCAGCACCTGGGGATAGAGGTGCAGGACCTGAAAGGAGAAATTGGCTTAAATTTTGTTTTTAAATCAAAATCAATATTACATTCACTGTCTATACACTAATATTTGTAGGTACATATTTATATACAGAAGTTTAAAAAAAGTATATTTAACTGAATATATAGTAAAGAAATTCTTATATTGCATTTCAGGAGACAGAAAAATGTCCAAGGCTTACGGGAATGCAGATCAAGCTTCCATATGATGAAGAAACTAATGTTTCAATTCCTGCAGAAAATCTCCAATTTAAAGAAAAGGTTAGCCTAAATCCCTGTTCAATGAGATACGTGTCAGACTGTTACTGGCCTTTTTGACCTGATTAATGATATTTCATTAACAACTGTTACATTTAGTTAATGGACTTACCGTGAATATGTCATTGACATCTCTTGCATTAGATAATGGACCAAGAGTCAATATTTCTTTGGCAACTAGCTGTTACAATAGATAATGGACCCAAAGTGAATATTTTATTGACAACTGTTACAACAGATAATGGACCGGGAGTGAATATTTTATTGACAACTATTACAGTAGTTAATTGACCTGCATAATATTTATAGTGAATATTTCATTGACAACTGTTACAACAGATGATGGACCTGGAGTGAATATTTCATTGACAACTGTTACAGTAGATAATTGACCCAGAGTGAATATTTTATTGACAACTGTTGCAATAGATAAATGACCGAGAGTGAATATTTTATTGACAACTGTTACAACAGATAATGGACCTTGAGTGAATATTTTATTGACAACTGTTACAATAGATAATTGACCCAGAGTGAATATTTCATTGACAACTGTTACAACAGATAATTGACCGGGAGTGAATATTTCATTAACAACTGTTACGATACATTGTATATAATGAACCTGGGTAGAATATTTTATTGAATACCTAATTCTCCATCAAAACAAGGTATCTCAAGCAATAGAAATCCCCTCGCTATTCAACATTGACCAATACGCAACAAAAAAGTGTAAGATTTGTTGCTAAGGAGAACACTGAGAAATATCATAACAAGATATAATAATTATGAGTAAGAGTATGGAATAGAAAAACTATACACAATCAAAGTTTATTACCTCAAACTCGAATAACTCGTAAACCCCGTTTAACTCGAAGTATTAATCCTTCTTTTTCTAAGTAATAAAAACTCACATAATTCAAACTCGGATAATTAGAAGAAATTGATTATCCCAAAGTAAAATTTTGGTGCAGATATTATAAAACCTATGTAAAATGTACTGGTTATTCCGAAGTTGAAAACATTATTTTCATTTTTAAACAAAATATGTCAACAAAACACTAATCATACGTCTCGGTATATATTGTTTAAAATTTCAGGCACGGTAAATATCAAATTACATTAAACATACCTGACTGTTGTTACTGTAAAATCTGTCTTTATTAAGATCCAACAGTATTGATGTTGACAAACAGCACTTACGTAAGCCCTTCAATGATTAAAGTAGTGTGATAATTATACCCAAGCTCTCTACACTGACAAATTGTCTGGGTCAACATGTGCGATCAGGCAGAACTTATCCGACACACCTGAAATCACAACCATAGCCTGGTAACGTGTGGATTATTCCAAGACTTCGTTTCTGATCGAACTATGATAAGTGTTTAAGTTTATCGTGATTTTAAAACTGTTGGATCATATTTATGTGACTCAACTCTGTGATTGTTGTAAAAGATCGATATGT
Organism: Pecten maximus; assembly: GCF_902652985.1. Lineage (NCBI taxonomy): Eukaryota > Metazoa > Mollusca > Bivalvia > Pectinida > Pectinidae > Pecten > Pecten maximus. The sequence goes on from NC_047021.1 coordinate 11,750,931, forward strand.
ACTGGGGCACTGTGTATTTCCAGCTGCTTATCCACCTGTGCCGATACATTTGAGTATGTAAATTAATATATTATTTGCCGCAGATTTCGTATATTGGTCTTTAGCACACCTGGACCAAAGGTCCGGTGAGCATATGTCATGGCACGGCTTCCGTCGACTGTCCTTCATCTGTCGTCCGTCAACATTTGCTTCAAATCGCTACTAGTCAAAAAGTTCTTATTGGATTTTGACCAAATTTGGTCAGAAACATCACCAGCAGAAGGGGATCTGATTTTGCATAAATGGTGACTCTGACCCCCATGGGGCCGGAGGGGCAGGGCCCAATAGGGGAATTATTGGATTTTGACTAAATTTCGTCAGAAACATCCTTTGGGAAAGGGAATCAGATTTTGCATAAACGGTGACACTGACCCCCCAAGAGACCAGAGGGGCGGGGCCCAATAGGGGAAATAGAGGTAATGCCTTTAAATTGCTACTATAGTCATAAAGTTATGAATGGATTTGAACCTAATTTGGTCAGAAACATCTTTGGGGGAAGGGGAACAGATTTTGCATAAATAGTGACGCTGTCGCCCCAGGGGCCAGAGGGGCAGGGCAAAATAGGGGAAATAGAGAGGTAATGCCTTTAAATCGCTACTGTCATCAAGTTATGAATGGATTTCAACTACATTTAGTCTGAAAGATCCTTGGGGAAGGGGAATAGATTTTTTTTAATGACGATTCTGGCCCACAAGAGGCCAGGGGGGTGGGGCCCAATAGGGGAAATAGAGGTAATGCATTTAAATCGCTACTTGTCATAAAGTTCTTATTGGATTTTGACCAAATTTGGTCAGAAACATCATTGGGGGAAGGGGAACAGATTTTGCATAAATGGTGCCGCTGACCCCCTAGGGGCCAGAGGAGTGGGACCCATTAGGGGAAATGAGGCAATTCCTTTAAATTGCTACTTAAAAATTGTCATAAAGTTAAGAATGGATTTGAACCCAATTTAGTCAGAAGCATCCTTTGGGAAAGGGGAACAGATTTTGCATAAATTGTTGCTGTGACCCTCCATCCCAAAACCATGTATAGCATCGCTGGACGTTAAGGGATCTAAAAATAAGCCCTAGGGTCTATCCCCACCCTAAGGAACTTTTAAAGTAGTTGGGATCCCTACACTATAACCATATATAGCATTGTTTGAGATTGACAAATAAAGCTATGTATTAACGAATTGAACATGAACATTATTTTGACAGTTGGTGAAATCCAACCAGGTGAGCGATACAGGCCCAATGGGCCTCTTGTTTATAATGTTTTACAATAATATCATTTATGCACCAAAATAGAAATGACTTAAATAGATATTAAAGTGCTGAAATTGTGTGGTAATCTTCTCGTCTTTCACTCGCTTAGAAATGACTTGTCGGACACGACTCCCAATCACAGGTATACGTGCTTACTTGCAACGATACGACAGTATTGCATGAAATCTCATTTATTTATTAGAAATATCATTTTTAGTATAAACAATATAATGAAACTCGGTTAACTCGAAGACTCGGATAACTCGAAGTTTTTTCATGATCCTGATGACTTCGAGTTAACGAGGTTTGACTGTTTGTTCGATAATTAACGAAGTTGATAGAGAATGGATTATAAAAATCTTTTTAAAGTAAAAATGACCTCAATTTGAATCCTAGGATATTGAAATGCAAATTCCTTCAAGAGATCATAGTTTAGAGTAAATTTTTATTTGAAGGTTTAGAACAATCAGGTGTAATTAATGAAGTTTTAGGTAGAGTGAGGACATTGACATCTAATTAAAGTAGTAAACTAGCATCTAGCGATGACCTCAATTTAGACCCTAGGAGAATGAAACCCAAATTTTGACTGTTTCCCAAAAGATTAATTATAAAACATGCTACCCATGAACTGTTGCCCGGTCACATGATTTACCGTGAATGCTACCCATGAACTGTTGCCCGGTCACATGATTTACCGTGAATGCTACCCATGAACTGTTGCCTGGTCACATGATTTACCGTGAATGCTACCCATGAACTGTTGCCCGGTCACATGATTTACCGTGAATGCTACCCATGAACTGTTGCCTGGTCACATGATTTACCGTGAATGCTACCCATGAACTGTTGCCCTGTCACATGATTTACCGTGAATGCTACCCATGAACTGTTGCCTGGTCACATGATTTACCGTGAATGCTACCCATGAACTGTTGCCTGGTCACATGATTTACCGTGAATGCTACCCATGAACTGTTGCCTGGTCACATGATTTACCGTGAATGCTACCCATGAACTGTTGCCTTCAGTGTTATTCAACAAGAAATGCTGGGTATTATCGACCACTTCAGGGTATTATCGACCGTAAGAAAACATTTTAAAGAATTGATAATATCATTTTATTATCAACAACATTTTCTTCCAAACTAGCTATAACACAATCCTCGGTCATAAAAGAACCTTTTTTTAAAATCATAAATGTATAGGGTATAGGGTGCCGAAAACAAGCTATGGAAACAAAATACAAAATGTAAGTTGTTTCAAGCTATATATATGGGCCTTACAAACAGAAGTCGCATCAGAACCTGTATACCTGAATATCTGCATCCCGATTTGGGTTTATGAGAGTTGCATTGTTGCTGCACGGAATGTGCCACCATAAACTACAGAACTGATATTTATCATCAATCGGATACGTAACCAGGTGCAAATTATTTTCAATTGTTTTTAGCCCAAAATCATCTGATAGTGGGCTATTCAAATCGCCCTATATCTGTGGTCCTACAGGTCCGTCCGTCCCTCTGTCCATCCCTCCGTCCGTTAACAATTCTTGTTATCGCTATTTCTCAGAAAGTACTGAAGGGGTCTTTCTCAAATTTCATATGTAGGTGTCCCTTGGTGCCTAGTTATGCATATTGCATTTTGAGACCAATCAGAAAACAATATGGCTGACAGGCAGCCATCATGGATTTTGACAATTGAAGTTTGTTATCGCTATTTCTCATAAAGAACTGAATGGATCTTTCTGAAATTTCATATGAAGGTTTCCCTTGGTCCCTAGTTATGCATATTGCATTTTGGGACCAGTCAGAAAGCAACATGGCTGACAGGCAGCCATCTTGGATTTTGACAATTGAAGTTTGTTATCGCTATTTCTCAAAAAGTACTTAAGGGATCTTTCCCAAATTTCAGAAGTAGGTTTCCCTTGGTGCCTAGTTATGCATATATATTGCATTTTGAGACCAATCAGAAAACAATATGGCCGACAGGCAGCCATCTTGGATTTTGACAATTGAAGTTTGTTATCGCTATTTCTCAGAAAGTTATGAATGGATCTTTCTGAAATTTCATATGAATGTTCCCCTTGGACCATAATTATGCATATCGCATTTTGGAACCAATCGGAAAACAACATGGCTGACAGGCAGCCATCTTAGATTTTGACAATTGAAGTTTATTATCGCTATTTCTCAGAAAGCACTATAGGGATCTTTCCCAAATTTCATATGTAGGTTCTCCTTGATCCATAGTTATGCATATTGCATTTTGGGACCAGTTGGAAAACAGCATGGCTGACAGGCAGCCATCTTGGATTTTGACAATTGAAGTTTGTTATCGCTAATTCTCAGAAAGAACTGAAGGGATCTTTCTGAAATTTCATATGAAGGTTCCCCTTGGTTCTTAGTTATGCATATTGCATTTTGGGACCAGTCGGAAAACAACATGGTCAACAGGCAGCCATCTTGGATTTTGACAATTTAAGTTTGCTATCGCTATTTCTCCGAAAGTACTGAATGGATCTTTCTGAAATTTCATATGTGGGTTCCCCTTGGTTCTTATATAGTTATGCATATTGTATTTTGGGACCAGTCGGAAAGCAACATGGCCGACAGGCAGCCATCTTTGATTTTGACCATTGAAGTTTGTTATCGCTATTTTACTAAAGGTACCGAAGGGATCTTTCTAAAATTTCAAATGTTGGTTCCCCTTAGTCCCTCGTATTGCATTTTGGGACCAATCTAAAAACAACATGGCCGAATGACAGCCATTATTGCTAAATCTCAAATTTCATATATAGGTTCCCCTTGCTTGAAAAGTACTGGAGGGATGTTTCTCAATTTACACAGATTTAAGTAAGGGGAAGGGAAAAATAGAGAGAAGATCAATCTGACATGGAACCTATAAAGATCATTCAATGGTGGGCGCCAAGATCCCTCTGTGATCTCTTGTTCAATTTAGCCAGCGGTCGATAATACCCTGCGATTATAATTTCGTCAGGGTATTATCGACCATCCCACTTTTTCTTGTAGCTGACATGACTATCCCATTTTTCATAAAAACCTTACAAATGCTCTTTCATATACAGTTCATACAATAAAAGCTGTCAGACTATCTGCTTGTGCATAGTAAAAAAAACACTTTCATTTTCCCTTTCCAGTTGAATTATCCCGTAACATTACGTTGTTTTGAAAGACCCGCGCTAGCCACTTTCAACAAGGTCATCAATTAGGAATTTAAAGGCTCTCAGAAATCTAAGGAAAACCTCTAGTTATTCCGAAGGGCAGTATTCTGAGTGATTGAAGCGATTGAATGACAAGACAACAATTCTTACGACTTTTATCAAGCTTTAATAAGACAAATGGTCGATAATGCCCAGTAGTCGATAATACCCCAGTGTGCTCTATGTCTGACTGAGATATAATCCTGACTGTGATATAATCCTGACTGTGATATAATCCTGACTGTGATACTGTATATGTCTGACTGTGATATATGTCTGACTGTGATATAATCCTGACTGTGATATTAAATCCTGACTGTGATATATGCCGACTGTGATATATGTCTGACTGTGATATATGTCTGACCGTGATATAATCCTGACTGTGATATAATCCTGACTGTGATATATGTCTGACTGTGATATAATCCTGACTGTGATATAATCCTGACCGTGATATAATCCTGACCGTGATATAATCCTGACTGTGATATATGTCTGACTGTGATATAATCCTGACTGTGATATATGTCTGACTGTGATATAATCCTGACTGTGATATAATCCTGACTGTGATATATGTCTGACTGTGATATAATCCTGACTGTGATATATGTCTGACTGTGATATAATCCTGACTGTGATATAATCCTGACCGTGATATATGTCTGACTGTGATATAATCCTGACTGTGATATAATCCTGACTGTAATATATGCCGACTGTGGTATATGCCTGACGGTGATAGATGCACTTATTATATATATTTTACTTTCTGTGATATACAAATGTATATCTGTATGAATGTAAAGGGTAATTTGTTTTACTTTTATAATGCAGAAAGAATACCAGTGCAAGATTGGTGGTGTAAATTGCACCATCCTCAATGTAAGCAAGACGTTGATAACCTGTCGAGTAAAGGTAAGTTAACCTTTATATCTACCAGCCACATGGTAATATTTTTTGTAACAAAATCGTACATGTTTTCGTATTTTCATAATCTGTCCAACCCAACGTGGTAAAGGGATAGGAACATTCAGCAATCTCTATAATTGCCTGTGCATCTGTAAGTGAGAAGTCCAGCTGTCCACCTACACTCTCCAGCCTGAGTCAAACTTTTAGGGTCAAAGGTCAATTTGGCCAAATTTGAAACAACATATCTGATGATGTCATGGCAATGCCTGGAGCAAGGGATAATGGCAGGCTGCACTATATCCTCGATTTCACTCATCATGGGGAGGAGTATGGTGACCAGGGCAGCAGAAAGGGCAACAAGAAGACCTTAAGGATGGACTTGGGTTTCACTACCAACCACGCTGATGGGCTTCATGAATTATCTGACCATAGCCATGATATCCCATATACAAGCAAGATGGGTGTTAACAGTACTGGAAGAGAATGTGTCATGGGCTCATATGAAGTTCAAACCACAAAAGTTAAGAACACACGCTTAATCATAAATGATCAGAAAAAGTGGAAAGAAGAACACAATCTAAATCATACATGATCAGAAAAAGTAGAAGGAAGCGCAATCTATACAAAGGTGGAGTTCTTCCAAGACTTCCAGACCAGGACACAAAGGAAGTTGTCATCATCAACATCACTGTGACACGCTGCCATCTCCTTCTAGTCTATTGGAGATTAACAGAGGATTCTTGTGCCAGCTGTATTTAAACCGAGAGAAAATGTCTCACATACTGTCAGGGTAGCAGGTAGCATTGGCCCAGGGGCCTTATAGCAACACAGTACAAGACTCTTTTCATCATACCGGTAGAGAAACTAACAGTCCATGGCAGAAGAATTGTGAGGATGCACATGAACGAGAGAGATGAGGTACGCAGACCCCATGGGTGACTGCAGAGTCAAGGGATGAAGTGTGTGTATATTTCTAATCAAGTCTGGCTGCAGAGGATTCCAAGCTCATTCAGTGAGGAGGCTTTTGCAACATCTAAGAATGGAGGGAAAGATGAAAAAAGCTTTACCAAAATTAGCCAAAGCAGGAGAATGAACATCATGCTGGATATGGCACAGTCAGAATGACAAATGCTGGAAGACGCACCTGTGAAATGATTATGAATAATTCATGAACATTCATGAATAGTTCATGAATTATTCATGAACAAAACTCATGAATATTCTTGATTTATTCATGAATATTTTCATGAAATTCATGAACTTAAAACTTTATGAACATTTTTTTTCAAATTATGTTCATGAATATTCATGAATTATGTAAGAAAGTTTTTCATTCATGAAATCATCATAGTTCATGAATGTTCATGAACTTTTTCATTCATGAAATCATCATAGTTCATGAATGTTCATGAACGTTTTCATTCATGAAAATTCATGATTAGTTCATGAATATTCATGAACTTAAAAATATGATGAATACTCATGAACCTTTTCTTTCATGACAATTCATGATTAGTTCATGAATATTCATGAACTTAAAACTATGATGAATGTTCATGAAAGAAATATTTCATGAACATTCATTAATCCTGAAATCAAGATTTTCATTCATAAAATCATCATAGTTCATGAATATTCATGAACTATTCTATTCATGATAATTCATGATTAATTCATGAGTTATGATTTTATTTAGAAAATGAATTTGCATGCATTTTACCACTTAATTTCATCAAAGTTTGTCATGAACTGTATCACTATGCATGTTTGACAATATCCCTGTAGTCCTTCCATTAAAAATTGCATTCAAATGGATCCATCACTTGTTTCAAAAATCATAACTGCTTGAAATGAGTATATGTACACAATCATTTGGACGCAAAATCCTTTTAATATTCTTCAGATAAAAGTGATTTATGTTCATTATTGCATTAATTCTCATTGTACATATGATGTGTGTTTGTACAATTTAGTTAAATGGGCAATGCAATTTAAGAAATGCCAAAGCTGTTTGAATATTATGTGCACTATGTAAATTTAGGTCACATGCATGGTGATTGATTTTAAGTTAATTCTTACCTATAAACAGGTTGACATATTTCCAGAGTTGAATATTTCATTTCCTGGTAGTCTTGTATTGATCATGAAGCAGGTATGAAACTTGCCTTCATTTGTAAAATAACATGTTATTTATCTCTGTGAGAAAAGCCTCATGGCTGCCATGTATTGGAACTCTCCTGCTAGAAGTTTTTGGGCGGAAAAATTTGGTGGGAAAATTTGGCGGGAAATTTGAAGTTTTCTTATTGTAAAGGGGTTTAGTAAGCCTGTAGTTTCCTTATTCTTCTTAAGCCAACAACAAAATTGTAATATAGACATGGAATTAAATTTAAAAACTTTTTAGATATTAAGTTTTTTATTCAATTTAAAATGTAAGGTATTTTTTTATTCAAGAAAATGTTCAATTTCAAAGTCAAATTCTCATTCATTAAAATTCTTCAAAATTCATTACTATTTTATTCATTTTGATGAATTTTAATGAATATCATCAATGCATGAAAATTCATGAATAGTTCATAATCACATAAAATTCTCATTCATTTAAGTTCTTCAAAATTCATTATCAACTGTTCTTAACTATTTCATTCATTTTGATGAAATTTGATGAATATCATCTATGCATGAAAGTTCATGAATAGCTAGTTCATAATCACATATGATGAACAATCATGAATCTTAATGAATTTGTAAAATTATTCATAAAAGTTCATGAAGAGTTCATGAGAGGTATTTGATGAATATTCATGAAAATTTTTCATGAATCAAAAAATTACAGTATTCTTGAAAGTTCATGAATGATTCATGAACATTAATTCTTGAACTCATGAATATCATCTCGCAGGGGCAGGATTCACCGAGTTTTGGTCTGACCACCACTACTGACCCACCATCTATTAAGTTAGCAACACTGATCTGACTGGTTATACATGGAATCTATTTTGAAGGAATCATTATTGTCACCTACTGCCAAGAGCATGTTCATTTAGAATTTAAGAGCTAATATTCTTCTGAAAATAATGTCAATCCAGTCAGCAGAAACATAATCATTTCCGAGGAAACAGTTGACTATCCGATGCAATACCTGTTCAAAGCTGCATCACTTCTCCATGAACAGCAGATCATCTATTTATTTGTCAGTCTGACATACTTGCCAACTTTTTAAAATTCTCATGGGGGAGAAAGTGCGTGAGCGACATTTTTGACCGGAAAACACATTTCACGCGCGACACAGATAGCAAACAAAAACTAAGGGGGAGATAATTTGCTATTGGAAAATAAATTCCTTGCATGATCACTTAAGCTTCCTTCCCTCACTGAAAAAAAGGGTGAAAAAAAAACCTTATTTCAAACTTGGCCAATGATCTTTTTTATTTAAGTTTGGAAAGATAATTATATAAGCAACAAATTACAAAAAATAGCTGCAAAATTACATCATTTTTAATTATTTCTGGAAATGATTTAACTCACTGTTCACTCTAAATAAAAGTATTTACTTAGATATGTTATGAAAAGTATGTTGTAAGATAGATGTCAGTCAATTAAATGCAAATTATCACAATGATATCACTTTCTATCAAGCTTTCTCTCTGGCAGTAAACTTCAAAAGAAAATACCTAAAATGTCACGATAAATATCTAGAGTACAATATAATATCTGAATGAAATTTCAAATGTTTCTTTGGATTACAACAAAGACAATAATACAAAAAAAATAAAAAGGGCTGTACCAGCAGTTGTAATCACTATAGGCTTACAACTCTGTGCTTTGTAGGTGGGGACTGATACTTAAAATCAAAGTTTTAACATGACAGTATTTAGTTTAAGAAAGTGAATATTTGTGGACATGTTTTTGTCGTTCAAAATGTGAATTGGGAAAGTTTCTGCCAAAATAAGTCTCTGCTAATTGACACTAAGTATGCTGATGATACGGTGATTGAAACGACGTTACCTACCGGCAACCAGGCCTTCGGTCTATATGGTCGTTATTGTGAATTTATTTCCTTGTGCTAATTATCTAAAGATCAGCCAATGTTTAAATGTAGTTAACATTTCAATAAGTAATCTGTCACATTCGATACTCCGTTGATAACATTGCCAGTGTTGTTTTCACTTTTTCTGTCCGAGATATACTGTCGAGTAGAGGTCGTTTATGCGCTTGACATCAAAGGCAGTATACGAAGCCATTTACAAGCGTTTAATCAACCATGACTGACCTGCTACAAAACCATCACGCGTCCTCAGCTTAATTGGTTTTAATTAATTGTTTATTTATCGGGGTATTGTCACCCTTGCAGTCAGTGAAGTTTCAGAATTTCGTTACGGTCTGTGAGCAGGTCAGTTAACTGACCAATGCCCCACACATATGTCTTTCAACAGCCAGCAAGCGTTACCTGTCATAGGCCTAAGTGAATCTAACAAGATGAATAGGGGCTCCATACGGGGTTATCAAGACATATTCTCCAAAATCGGGAGAATACACTATGTTTTATCTATACGATCGGGAGACGGGGCAGGGAGTCTGGAATCGGGAAATTCCCGACTAAATCGGGAAAGTTGGCAAATATGGTCTGATTAAAATCAGCTGTTACATGGCTTCGGGCGTAGTGCATATAGTAAACGTAGCCATGTAACAGCTGATTTTAATCAGATTGTTTATTTGTCACCCAAATTTTATTCAAAATCGACTAGCTTCTGGTAACTGTGAGGAGACTGGGGTATATCTATGTGAGGAGACTGGGGTATATCTATGTGAGGTCAGACTGGGGTATATCTATGTGAGGAGACTGGGGTATATCTATGTGAGGTCAGACTGGGGTATATCTATGTGAGGTCAGACTGGGGTATGTCTATGTGAGGTCAGACTGGGGTATATCTATGTGAGGTCAGACTGGGGTATATCTATGTGAGGTCAGACTGGGGTATATCTATGTGAGGAGACTGGGGTATATCTATGTGAGGTCAGACTGGGGTATATCTATGTGAGGTCAGACTGGGGTATATCTATGTGAGGTCAGACTGGGGTATATCTATGTGAGGTCAGACTGGGGTATATCTATGTGAGGTCAGACTGGGGTATGTCTATGTTAGGAGACTGGGGTATATCTATGTGAGGTCAGACTGGGGTATATCTATGTGAGGTCAGACTGGGGTATATCTATGTGAGGAGACTGGGGTATATCTATATGAGGTCAGACTGGGGTATATCTATGTGAGGTCAGACTGGGGTATATCTATGTGAGGTCAGACTGGGGTATATCTATGTGAGGTCAGACTGGGGTATATCTATGTGAGGTCAGACTGGGGTATGTCTATGTGAGGTCAGACTGGGGTATATCTATGTGAGGAGACTGGGGTATATCTATGTGAGGAGACTGGGGTATATCTATGTGAGGTCAGACTGGGGTATATCTATGTGAGGAGACTGGGGTATATCTATGTGAGGTCAGACTGAGGTATATCTATGTGAGGTCAGACTGGGGTATGTCTGTGTGAGGTCAGACTGGGATATATCTTTGTGAGGTCATACTGGGGTATGTCTGTGTGAGGTCAGACTGGGGTATATCTATGTGAGGTCAGACTGGGGTATATCTATGTGAGGTCAGACTGGGGTATATCTATGTGAGGAGACTGGGGTATATCTATGTGAGGTCAGACAGGGGTATATCTATGTGAGGTCAGACTGGGGTATATCTATGAGAGGTCAGACTGGGGTATGTCTATGTTAGGAGACTGGGGTATATCTATGTGAGGTCAGACTGGGGTATATCTTTGTGAGGTCAGACTGGGGTATATCTATGTGAGGTCAGACTGGGGTATATCTATGTGAGGTCAGACTGGGGTATATCTATGTGAGGTCAGACTGGGGTATATCTATGTGAGGTCAGACTGGGGTATATCTATGTGAGGAGACTGGGGTATATCTATGTGAGGTCAGACTGGGGTATATCTATGTGAGGTCAGACTGGGGTATATCTATGTGAGGTCAGACTGGGGTATATCTATGTGAGGTCAGACTGGGGTATGTCTATGTTAGGAGACTGGGGTATATCTATGTGAGGTCAGACTGGGGTATATCTATGTGAGGTCAGACTGGGGTATATCTATGTGAGGTCAGACTGGGGTATATCTATGTGAGGAGACTGGGGTATATCTATGTGAGGAGACTGGGGTATATCTATGTGAGGAGACTGGGGTATATCTATGTGAGGTCAGACTGGGGTATATCTATGTGAGGTCAGACTGGGGTATATCTATGTGAGGTCAGACTGGGGTATGTCTTTGTGAGGTCAGACTGGGGTATATCTATGTGAGGTCAGACTGGGGTATATCTATGTGAGGTCAGACTGGGGTATATCTATGTGAGGTCAGACTGGGGTATATCTATGTGAGGTCAGACTGGGGTATATCTATGTGAGGAGACTGGGGTATATCTATGTGAGGTCAGACTGGGGTATATCTATGTGAGGATACTGGGGTATATCTATGTGAGGAGACTGGGGTATATCTGTGTGAGGTCAGACTGGGGTATATCTATGTGAGGTCAGACTGGGGTATATCTATGTGAGGTCAGACTGGGGTATATCTATGTGAGGTCAGACTGGGGTATATCTATGTGAGGAGACTGGGGTATATCTATGTGAGGTCAGACTGGGGTATATCTGTGTGAGGTCAGACTGGGGTATATCTATGTGAGGAGACTTGGGTATATCTATGTGAGGAGACTGGGGTATGTCTATGTGAGGTCAGACTGGGGTATATCTATGTGAGGTCAGACTGGGGTATATCTATGTGAGGTCAGACTGGGGTATATCTATGTGAGGTCAGACTGGGGTATATCTATGTGAGGTCAGACTGGGGTATATCTATGTGAGGAGACTGGGGTATATCTATGTGAGGTCAGACTGGGGTATATCTATGTGAGGTCAGACTGGGGTATATCTATGAGGTCAGACTGGGGTATATCTATGTGAGGTCAGACCGGGGTATATCTATATGAGGTCAGACTGGGGTATATCTATGTGAGGTCAGACTGGGGTATATCTATGTGAGGAGACCGGGGTATATCTATGTGAGGTCAGACTGGGGTATATCTATATGAGGTCAGACTGGGGTATATCTATGTGAGGTCAGACTGGGGTATATCTATGTGAGGAGACTGGGGTATATCTATGTGAGGTCAGACTGGGGTATATCTATATGAGGTCAGACTGGGGTATATCTATGTGAGGAGACCGGGGTATATCTATGTGAGGTCAGACTGGGGTATATCTATGTGAGGTCAGACTGGGGTATATCTATGTGAGGAGACTGGGGTAAATCTATGTGAGGTCAGACTGGGGTATATCTATGTGAGGTCAGACTGGGGTATATCTATGTGAGGTCAGACTGGGGTATATCTATGTGAGGTCAGACTGGGGTATATCTATGTGAGGTCAGACTGGGGTATATCTATGTGAGGTCAGACTGGGGTATATCTATGTGAGGTCAGACTGGGGTATATCTATGTGAGGAGACTGGGGTATATTTATGTGAGGTCAGACTGGGGTATATCTATGTGAGGTCAGACTGGGGTATGTCTATGTGAGGTCAGACTGGGGTATATCTATGTGAGGTCAGACTGGGGTATATCTATGTGAGGAGACTGGGGTATATTTATGTGAGGTCAGACTGGGGTATATCTATGTGAGGTCAGACTGGGGTATATCTATGTGAGGTCAGACTGGGGTATATCTATGTGAGGAGACTGGGGTATATCTATGTGAGGTCAGACTGGGGTATGTCTATGTGAGGTCAGACTGGGGTATATCTATGTGAGGTCAGACTGGGGTATATCTATGTGAGGAGACCGGGGTATATCTATGTGAGGTCAGACTGGGGTATATCTATGTGAGGAGACTGGGGTATATCTGTGTGAGGAGACTGGGGTATGTCTATGTGAGGTCAGACTGGGGTATATCTATGTGAGGGGGCATGTATTGTTCCAAGCTAAAAATGATGACTCAATTGCCTATATTGATATGACTTTATTTATAGATTCACATTGATTGACTATCTTGTTCCTGATGTTAATTGTTTTAATTCGTCCCCTGCCGGTTGAAAAACGGGGGGACTTTAGGTTTACCCTCCGTCCGTCTGTCCGTCCGTCTGTCTGTCACGCAACAGTTGTCCGGACAACTCCTCCTAAAGTACTACTCCGATTTTAACGAAACTTGGTATAACAGTTAAAAAAATGGGAAATGCATGAACAGGTGCACTCTAGCTAGGTCAGGCAGGGGACTTTGTATTGCTGTTGCAATACTATCCATCCTTGTTATTTCTCATTCCAGGTCCGTCAGCAAGGTGAAGTAATGGTGAATGTAACGTATGGCAGTGCTAGGATTGACAATCCTAGCAATGTTAATGCCCGAGGTAATCAACTCATTAACAGATATACATGTATGTAACACCTGAAATCTAACAGAATAAAGAAATTAATCATATGCAGATGTGCAGGAAGGTAGGCATTTCCTTTTTGATGGTTTGTGTTGGAGTATAATGACCCTTTTAATCAACACTTGGAGTCAGGTGAGCTGATGCCGTGGTGCCCTGTCCATTAGCTGTCTATCAGCTGTTCATCTGTCACCTGTCGTTTGGCAACATTTCCCTTGAATCTCTAGTATTCCTGAAGGAATTAAAAAAAAAAGGATATTGAAGAGATTTGGTTTGGAGCATTTGGGAAAAGGATATCTAATATTGTATAAACAGGGTCAATAGGGGAAATAGAGGTAAACCATTCAAACCACTACTCGTCCTGCAGGCCAGAATGTATTTTGATGAAATTTGGTCTAGAGCATTAATCTAATGTTGTATACATTGAGATTGTGGCTTCCTTGGTGCTGGAGATGCAGGCCCAATAGGGGAGGGAAACTGAGGTAAATCCTTTCAACTGATCACTACTAGTCCTGAACAGCACGATCGGTTTTGATGATATTTGGTCTGGAGCATTATTTGGGAAAGGAGATCTAATGTTGCATAAAAGGAGGGTAAGGCTCCCATGGGGCCAGAGAGATGACTTAATACAGTAAACATTGAAAAAAAAAGAAACTAAAATCCTTCTTTTTCTTGAAGAATGACAGGATTTGGTCCAAATTAGGTTTGAACCATTGTTGGGAGAGGAAGTAAAATTAGAAATATAATTGTAATATAGCTTAAATGAAAGTATTTTGCCATGGTTACTGAAATATCCAGGTGGGTGATGCAGGCCCTCTGGGCCTCTTGTTTAGGTCATATGACTGATTGTTGTCATTGTTATTCAAATACCTGTTTGTCTGTGGCCATACATCTCTCTGCCAATAAACAATTCTTTTTATCCCTATTTCTTGAGATGTTCTGAAAGGGTTTTTTCATGCAGCTATTTTAAATTTTGACAGTTGAAGTTCGTTATCACTATTTGTCAGAAAGTTCTTCATGGATCTTTCTCAAATTTTGTGTGTAGGTTTCCCTTGGCCCCTAGTTCTGCATATCTTCCTTTTTGAGACTGATCTGAAAACAAGATGGTCAACAGGCAGCCATTTTGAAATTTGACAGTTGAACTTTGTATTTGCTATTTCTTGAAAAGAACTGGAAGGACATTTCTCAAACCTCATAGTTAGTTTCCTCTTGTTCCGTAGTTGTACCCATACAATTTGAGTCTGTATGATTAGGAATGTCATTGTCTTATATATCAGATGCATGTCATCAAGTTGATATTGATCCTTAAATGCTTAAACAATTTGGCCCTTTACACAATCATAACATCAATGCTAATTAAGCTTACCTATTTTATAGGATTGAATGACCAGTCTTCACGATACAATATGTATTATGTACTCATAACATGAAGGTATATTAATACAACAGAAATTTTCAAATAACCCATCCTATAGTAAACCTTTTGAAGTCATGAAAATCTTTTTGTGTTGGTTTTAGAGGGCAGCACTGGTGTCATTTTTGTGTTGGTTTTAGAGGGCAGCACTAATTTCCTTTTTGTGTTGGTTTTAGAGGGCAGCACTGGTGTCCTTTTTGTGTTGGTTTTAGAGGGCAGCATTGGTGTCTTTTTGTGTTGGTTTTAGAGGGCAGCACTGGTGTCCTTTTTGTGTTGGTTTTAGAGGGCAGCATTGGTGTCTTTTTGTGTTGGTTTTAGAGGGCAGCACTGGTGTCCTTTTTGTGTTGGTTTTAGAGGGCAGCATTGATGTCTTTTTGTGTTGGTTTTAGAGGGCAGCATTGGTGTCTTTTTGATGTTGTTACATTGATTTTGATTTGTTGTTGTTTATTATACAGGCCAGTGCTTTTTCTCTGTAATGTTTTAAAAACAGGTTTGTTATAAATTTGTATTTAAATGTTATTATAACAATGTTTTATCAATTTCTAGTGATCAGGTGTGATGAACTCACCAAGAGTTGCAGCTCATGTATCTACCTCAACACACTTGGTTATGAGTGTAACTGGGACTACACAAACGGACAGTGTTCCTACAGTACAAGCAAAGACATCAGTACGTCACGGTGTCCCCCTCCAAATATAGCCAGGGTAATTCTTCTACAATTTATAAGGTCACCCGAGATTGATCTATTTTCAAGGTCATAAGGGTGAATTTTTTTTAACATTTTCTAATCAATAACCAAGAGGGTTGTGATATTGAGCCAGTGGCATGTTGTGATGAATGACCTTGACCTTTTAAGTAATGGGGTTTGAATGTGTTGAAATATTTAATGTCTTCTCAATACCCAAGAGGCCTTAAAAGTCATGATATTAATCAATTAATATGCTAGGATAAATAGCTACTAATTATATCAATTCAAATGACAAAATTTTCAAGGTCACAAGGGTGAGTTGTGTTAAATCTCTCTGTACACATATCAGACCTAAGGTGACCAGTAAGGCACACTGTATTCCTCTCATAAAATTAATACCAGGGGGGACTGTTGGTCTGTACTCCACCCACAAGTAATACCAGGTGGACTGTTGGTCTGTACTCCACCCACAAGTAATACCAGGGGGTGACTGTTGGTCTGTACTCCACCCACAAGTAATACCAGGGGGACTGTTGGTCTGTACTCCACCCACAAGTTATACCAGGGGGGAGGGCTGTTGGTCTGTACTCCACCCACAAGTATTACCAGGGGGACTGTTGGTCTGTACTCCACCCACAAGTAATACCAGGGGGACTGTTGGTCTGTACTCCACCCACAAGTATTACAAGGGGGACTGTTGGTCTGTACTCCACCCACAAGTAATACCAGGGGGACTGTTGGTCTGTACTCCACCCACAAGTATTACCAGGGGGACTGTTGGTCTGTACTCCACCCACAAGTATTACCAGGGGGTGACTGTTGGTCTGTACTCCACCCACAAGTAATACCAGGGGGACTGTTGGTCTGTACTCCACCCACAAGTAATACCAGGGGGACTGTTGGTCTGTACTCCACCCACAAGTATTACCAGGGGGTGACTGTTGGTCTGTACTCCACCCACAAGTAATACCAGGGGGTGACTGTTGGTCTGTACTCCACCCACAAGTAATACCAGGGGGTGACTGTTGGTCTGTACTCCACCCACAAGTATTACCAGGGGGTGACTGTTGGTCTGTACTCCACCCACAAGTAATACCAGGGGGTGACTGTTGGTCTGTACTCCACCCACAAGTAATACCAGGGGGTGACTGTTGGTCTGTACTCCACCCACAAGTAATACCAGGGGGTGACTGTTGGTCTGTACTCCACCCACAAGTAATACCAGGGGGTGACTGTTGGTCTGTACTCCACCCACAAGTATTACCAGGGGGTGACTGTTGGTCTGTACTCCACCCACAAGTAATACCAGGGGGTGACTGTTGGTCTGTACTCCACCCACAAGTATTACCAGGGGGTGACTGTTGGTCTGTACTCCACCCACATGTATTACCAGGGGGACTGTTGCATGGAATTGGTCTGTACTCCACCCACAAGTATTACCAGGGGGACTGTTGGTCTGTACTCCACCCACAAGTATTACCAGGGGGTGACTGTTGGTCTGTACTCCACCCACAAGTATTACCAGGGGGACTGTTGGTCTGTACTCCACCCACAAGTTATACCAAGGGGACTGTTGGTCTGTACTCCACCCACAAGTAATACCAGGGGACTGTTGGTCTGTACTCCACCCACAAGTATTACCAGGGGGACTGTTGGTCTGTACTCCACCCACAAGTTATACCAGGGGGACTGTTGGTGTTCAAGTTGTCTGTCAAAGAGTCTCAAACAGACCATACTTATAGTAATTATTCAATAATGACTAATTGTTCTATATATCAGTATAGGTTGTCCAATATGAACACAGTATACACCTCCCCTGCTGAATTACGGGGGCATTTCTAGTCTTATATCAAAACAATATAGCCAGAAATACCTAAAGACAAAGAAACCATCAATCACCATTGAAATTCTGACCTATTTTTTCAAACTTCTGTTTTCTGTACAAAATCTCTACCTACCTACATAATTTTACTACCGATCTCTTCAGCAGATTTCCAGTTGTTTCAGAACCCCTATGGGATGCATTTCTGGCTATTTTCATAATAAAAGACTATTAACATATGCCCCTGTGGCTGAATACCAAAACACATAGATTTGACTATTGTATTGATACTTCTGCCAGATTTCACCTTTTTTAGCTGCATGTATATGTGTCTTTATCAGGTTTACCCACTGAATGGTACTATTTCTGGAAACACATCATTGACCATTGAAGGAAACGAATTTGGAAGCAATACAAAGGATGTAAACATCACTGTGTCGGGAAGACCATGTGAAATCTATAGGCACAGCTTCTATCCTAACAATTGGTATTTGTGTGGTATTAGTGTTCAACTTTGATCAAAAGCTCTAATATATTATATAAAAAGAAAATCAAATAGGAAGTATTTGGAAATATCCAACAGTCAGCAAATTTATACAAGAGCCTATAAACAGTGGAATAACACAGTGTATTGTGGTAGAAATATATCCTAAGTCCAAATATTCAACAGGAAGTAGTAATGACTAAATCTGACTAATAATATTATTTTTATGTTAAATGACATTGTACATACATGTGACAAGGTACCTTAATGATGCAAGCCTACTAGTATTCTTATTAAATCTTATAAACATCAACTGAATATTTCTTTTGTTTAAGGGTTAAATGCTACACCAGGGGTGTAACCACAGAAACCAAAGGTGCTCAAGTCCTCGTCACCAGGGACACTAAACAGTCTACCAACAGCAAAGCATTTGACTATTTGGTATGTGAATTAATTATTTTATCATTGTCTCAAAACCATTTTTATTAGATTTTACATCACTCAAAAACAGGTTTCTGGTCATTGGAATTGAGAAATACTTTAAATTAACTGATTTTCATTATAACCAAGTATCATACATACAAAATTGTAATACATATATGTAGGTACCTCCTGCAGAAAAATTATCCAGATCCTTTTTAAATTCTGCATAAAATGTACCCACATAAAAAGTACCCGGATACTTTTTATACCTGTACCAAAACATTACTCCTTGTATAAAAAGTACCCCCTACCAAAAATCTTTATTTTCAACTTTATCAATTCAATCCGAATTAGTGAAGATATGAAAAGACGACACAGTAGGTGTCATTTACAATGTTTCTGACCCCAACCCATCAAATCCCCACCCCGAGGGCCAGATTTTTTGTTTTGCCCCAATCAATATTAATTATGACTAAGTATCAACATAGCAACCTTCATAAATGTGTTTTTTTTGTGTCAGAATGTACTTGCACCCACTTGCATTTACCATTATGTTACCTCAAACAAGTGGAATCCAGTCATGTCATGTTGATTTAGACCTTTATGCAAATTCTGATTTTAATATTCTTTAAAATTAACCACTGTTGTCAAATTTTAATATCAAGATGTACTTTTCACCTATGCATGTTCCTTTGGAATATCACAAAAAGGGACAAAAAACATTGCTATTTTCTCCCTCATTGGAGGTTTTAGAGGTTGACATGTACTTAGTTTTTTTTTGTTTTATCATGAGTAATCATTGAACAATCATTAAATTAATGCATGTTGCATAGCTATAGTAAACTCAAAGTATTTAAAGGGCAATGATGACCATAACAACATTCGCGTGCTGGGTGGATCAGCTTTAATCAAGTAGTTTCGACATTTAGGCGTGTCGTCATCAGAACAAATCTAAAATACAAACTTTCATGATCAGGTATCAGGTTATTAAATGTGGTGCCTTGCCTAGTAACAATAACAACAAGTTTATGAGTGACGTAATGCATAGTACACAATGAAATGATGTCATCAATAACAGTGAGAGCTGGTAGTAGGGAAATTATATCAAGATGTTTCATATGTGTTACATAAAACTGTATATATTCATAGAATCCATAGAATATAATGGCTAATGATATTAGAATTAAACATCCTATTTATATAAGTATATAGTTACATGTACAGTAAAATTAGTAGAATACAAAATGTAGTTATAGTAGCTGGTACATGTAGCTGGTATGATGTATGTCAAATGGCTTGTTTCAGGTAAGATAGAGACATGATGAGTTTGATATTTGACTAAAAACATACAATAAATGCAGTAAATAATATGGCTTGCCATATAGCTCCTTCATGATCATGAAGTATCCAAGAAGTAGTGAAGTAACTGTCCTTGTAAGTTCAATTGATCATGTGATGGTATCGCTTAAGACTATAATCATGAAGGAATATGGTCCTTGCGGCCGGACTCTTGTATTTCCTGTGGAATCCGTCGGCTTGGTAACACAGAACCACACCAAACTTTTTACACGATGTGAATCTTCCCCTCTCGTATATTCAAAGCATTTAATATGAAAATCTAATTTTTATGACTTGGCTGCTGAATCCTTGTGTGAATTAGGGGTCAGACTTGGTCTGCTGAATCCTTGTGTGAATTAGGGGTCAGACTTGGTCTACTGAATCCTTGTGTGAATTAGGGGTCAGACTTGGTCTACTGAATCCTTGCGTGAATTAGGGGTCAGACTTGGTCTGCTGAATCCTTGTGTGAATTAGGGGTCAGACTTGGTCTGCTGAATCCTTGTGTGAATGAGGGGTCAGACTTGGCTGCTGAATCCTTGTGTGAATTAGGGGTCAGACTTGGTCTACTGAATCCTTGTGTGAATTAGGGGTCAGACTTGGTCTGCTGAATCCTTGTGTGAATTAGGGGTCAGACTTGGTCTACTGAATCCTTGTGTGAATTAGGGGTCAGACTTGGTCTGCTGAATCCTTGTGTGAAGTGGTCAGACTTAGGCAAAATGAGAAAAAGTATATTGTGATACATATAACTTAAATTGCGTTGCCATCATATGATCACAGAAAATATCCAGGTGAGTGAGGCAAGTCTCATTGGCCTCTTGTCTACTGTAGGAATGACAGGATTTGGTCCAAAAGGCTGAATCATTCATTGGGGAAGGGGAACACATTTTTGTATAAATGATGGGTCTATGACCCCTTTGGCCTTAGGGGTGTAGTCCAATAGGAGAAAGGTAGTAGCTAATTTTTGAAAATCCTAGCTTCTTTTTTTAAGGATCAATTGACAGGATTTTGTTTTAACTCAGTCTAAAGTCTCCTTGGGTGAAGGGAAACTAGTTTTGTATAATGCTGGGTCTGGCTCAGCTATGGGTTGGAGGAGGTGCACGTGGACGTGCGAATACCTCGCTGCTTTGCGGCTCGGTATTCACAACGAGAATAAGCCCAGGTTAGTATAGCGATGCATACTGACACTGCATGAGGTTGATATCCATTACTTACATATGTACATGAAAGGTTTTGCCATAATCACTAGCATATACAGGTGAGCAATACAGGTCCTCTGGGCCTCATCCTTTGTATTGAGTGTGTTTATGCCTTGAGAGGTAGACAAAGTGATACTAACAGTTTTGATTTTCTGATGTTTTTAGTATAAATGACTGTTTCAGGTGCCAAAACTACTCACTTTATTCCCGACCAAAGGAATCAAGTCTGGAGGCAGAGTATTGACAGTAAAGGGAAATAACCTGCTAACTGGCAACCGTGAACGCATGACTGTAGTCCTCAGTAATACCGCTGGAAATATACCATGCAGAATGTGTGTTACAGTTTACATACCACTTCATCAACAACTCACAGCTACTAAGTTATTAAGAATATCAATAGTGATTGCTTAACTTTGTGAAGACTTTATTAAGTGCATGTGAATCTAATTTAAATAAATATACCTGTAAGAATGTACAATATTGTACATTAACTTTGTATACAGACTAATTGTAACTATAACCTGATTGTTTATTTTTCTTTTGATGTAGAGGCATTTCTTATTTCATATTATTACCTGAAAAGATATAGACACAAAAAAACTGATTAATTTTATTAGTAAGTCCCTTTGTCTAATTGATTGTGTAATGTAATTACAGAGCTGATTCTAGTGTACAGAAGGATGCTAACACTATACTATGTTTCACGAGTGAGTACACTGGCCCTTTACCACATCGAATGACTGACATTACCGTTACCTTTGATGATTCCGCAGTCAAATTAACTGAAAAAGTCAATTTTACGGTTGTGGACAACCCAATCGTCAGAATCGAGCAAAGAGAAACAATCAAGAAGTAAGTACAGTACTTTTTGTAATGTTATAATTGTTTTATTGGTGAACATTGTAGTAATACCAGACATCTTACTTGTAAACAGATTCTTTACTCATCAAATTAGAATAGCTGACTTTTTAGGTCATCTGACCCAAAGGGCCAGGATGACCTACAGCCAGGTGCTTCGTCCATCATCGTGCGCTGTCCACCCTCCACCCTTTATAATTGTGCTGTCCATAAACTTTTCACATTTCAAGCTTCTTATCAAGTGGGATGCAGCTCTAACTTACTTGAAATGATCCTTAGAAGGTCCTGACCAAGTGTTGTTACTTTTTCAACTCAGTACAAAATCCAAGATGTCAGCCTTCTTAAAAAACATACTTTAAACTTCTCCAGATCAACAGGTGCCATGAAGCTGAAATTGGTAGGGATGTTAAAGAAAGGGAGCTAACAAAGTGTTGTTATTTTTTGGCCTCATCAAAACTTTGACATGTAAACCATGACAGCCATTTTGTAACATGATTGCACAATCATGGTTTTCCTGAAAAACATCTACAGAAAAACCTCGCTATATTGCTACCTTCTGTTCTCCACGATTTTAGCGATATAACAAGTTTGGCGGTATATCGGGGTTACCGCTCAAACCCAAGTTTGCTGTCCAAACACTATGAATAGTGCTTCCATAACAACTGTAGACGTTGAAAATAAAAAATAATGTATTTATTTCAAGATATTGCATCGAATTTTACATATATGCTTTGATAAGAAATAAATATTAAATTTACCTGTGTAATTATTTTCCCGAGAATGTCATCGTAATTTGCGTCACATGATCTAGTAAACGTAACATGATTTTCACTGTTACCTCGTTTAACTGTGTACATGTTCTACCCGGCGCCGAAAAACGTATCAATTGTCGTTTGTTTTGACTTCAACCGACAAACTGACAAAACAAACTGTTGAATATAGATAAATATTTCTAAATGTCTGATTCAGCTGTAGAATGCTTGTGTTCTAGAAATTTGACAACGTTTCATCATTAACTCGCATGAGTAATGTTTTTAGATCTTTGTCCAGGGTTTCCGGTATTGTTAACGTTGCGTCATCACGTGGTACGGTACCTCTGTGTATCCGACATCTTACTGTTGTCTCGGAGTAACAGAGTCCCATGATATTTTAACAAAGCGTGAAGCAGTATCACAAAAGTGAGTTTTATTCATTATAACTCACGAAACTTTCCTAAAAAAAGACCACAAAGCAATAGTCATGGTTCATTGATTTCATGTGTGTACATGCGCTCGCGGTGTGTACAGTTAATTGTCTGTCAGTCGGCAGTCAGTCATGTAACAATAACATATACACACACATCCTTCTGGAGTCAATTTGGCGATATTAATGAGGTCAAGATGGTATTATTTTTACCGTTTGTTCTGGAAATATAATGGCGGATGGCGGTATGCGAGTTAAGCGGTAAAACGGGTGCATTATAGCGTGGGAGGAAATCCGTTCTGAATAAATTAATGGCGATAAGCGAGTTTGGCGGTATAACGGGTGGCAATATAATGGGGTTTTACTGTATTTTAAATTTCTTCTCAAGTTCTAGCTACCTGTGGGATTTAGCTCTAATTTTCCTGAAATGATCCTTAGATGGTACTGACCAATGCAAGTGTTGTTATTTTTTGGGTTGGCCAAATTCCAAGATGGCTGCCATGACAGTCATCTTGAAAAAACACATTTAAAGTTCTTCTCCAGTTCCAAAGGTGCCACCGAGTTAAAAATTGGTAGGAATGTTAAGCCAACAAAGTGTTGTTATTTTGTGGCCTTGTAAAAACTTTGTCATGGCAGCCATGGCTTTGTAACATGATTGTGCAATCATGATTTTCCTGAACAACGCCTATTTCAAACTTAATTCTCCAGTTCCATTAATGGAATTCAGCTGAAACTTGGCTACAAGGTCCCTCAGATGGTCCTGACAAATTACAAGTTTTGTTATATTCTTTGGTCAGTCCAAAATCCAAGATGGCCATCATGGCCAACAGTAGTATCACTATACTTTCTACTGAGTATATTGCCCATGGGCCTCCGTTAAAAAAAGAGGCTTAAAGTTCAGCTAACAGACTACAGTATAAGAATACTGGTATAGGATATAGAGAGGTTGGATGTTTTTTCTTTCACTCAATTCAGTTAATATTGTTATTGATTTTAACAGAGGTGGTGTTGCCGTAGACATAACTGGAGAGAGATTTGAAGCTGTCTCTTTTGTGAGAATAGGACAGGTAGGTTATATCTTACATATCACTATCTGTTGTAATTAGTGTAGGACAGATATGTTATATCTTATATATCACTGTCTCTGTTGTAAGTGTAGGGACAGGTAGGTTATATCTTATATATCACTGTCTGTTGTAAGTGTAGGACAGGTAGGTTATATCTTATATATCACTGTCTCTGTTGTAAATGTAGGACAGGTAGGTTATATCTTATATATCACTGTCTGTTGTAATTAGTGTAGGACAGGTAGGTTATATCTTATATATCACTGTCTGTTGTAAGTGTAGGACAGGTAGGTTATATCTTATATATCACTGTCTGTTGTAATTAGTGTAGGACAGGTAGGTTATATCTTATATATCACTGTCTCTGTTGTAAGTGTAGGACAGGTAGGTTATATCTTATATATCACTGTCTCTGTTGTAAGTGTAGGACAGGTAGGTTTTATCTTATATATCACTGTCTGTTGTAAGTGTAGGACAGGTAGGTTATATCTTATATATCACTGTCTGTTGTAATTAGTGTAGGACAGGTAGGTTATATCTTATATATCACTGTCTCTGTTGTAAGTGTAGGACAGGTAGGTTATATCTTATATATCACTGTCTGTTGTAATTAGTGTAGGACAGGTAGGTTATATCTTATATATCACTGTCTCTGTTGTAAGTGTAGGACAGGTAGGTTATATCTTATATATCACTGTCTGTTGTAATTAGTGTAGGACAGGTAGGTTATATCTTATATATCACTGTCTGTTGTAAGTGTAGGACAGGTAGGTTATATCTTATATATCACTGTCTGTTGTAAGTGTAGGACAGGTAGGTAATATCTTATATATCACTGTCTCTGTTGTAAGTGTAGGACAGGTAGGTTATATCTTATATATCACTGTCTGTTGTAAGTGTAGGACAGGTAGGTTATATCTTATATATCACTGTCTCTGTTGTAAGTGTAGGACAGGTAGGTTATATCTTATATATCACTGTCTGTTGTAATTAGTGTAGGACAGGTAGGTTATATCTTATATATCACTGTCTGTTGTAAGTGTAGGACAGGTAGGTTATATCTTATATATCACTGTCTGTTGTAAGTGTAGGACAGGTAGGTTATATCTTATATATCACTGTCTGTTGTAAGTGTAGGACAGGTAGGTTATATCTTATATATCACTGTCTGTTGTAAGTGTAGGACAGGTAGGTTATATCTTATATATCACTGTCTGTTGTAAGTGTAGGACAGGTAGGTTATATCTTATATATCACTGTCTGTTGTAATTAGTGTAGGACAGGTAGGTTATATCTATATATCACTGTCTGTTGTAAGTGTAGGACAGGTAGGTTATATCTTTATATATCACTGTCTGTTGTAAGTGTAGGACAGGTAGGTTATATCTTATATATCACTGTCTGTTGTAATTAGTGTAGGACAGGTAGGTTATATCTTATATATCACTGTCTCTGTTGTAAGTGTAGGACAGGTAGGTTATATCTTATATATCACTGTCTGTTGTAAGTGTAGGACAGGTAGGTTATATCTTATATATCACTATCTGTTGTAAGTGTAGGACAGGTAGGTTATATCTTATATATCACTGTCTGTTGTAATTAGTGTAGGACAGGTAGGTTATATCTTATATATCACTGTCTGTTGTAATTAGTGTAGGACAGGTAGGTTATATCTTATATATCACTGTCTCTGTTGTAATTAGTGTAGGACAGGTAGGTTATATCTTATATATCACTGTCTCTGTTGTAAGTGTAGGACAGGTAGGTTATATCTTATATATCACTGTCTGTTGTAATTAGTGTAGGACAGGTAGGTTATATCTTATATATCACTGTCTCTGTTGTAAGTGTAGGACAGGTAGGTTATATCTTATATATCACTGTCTGTTGTAAGTGTAGGACAGGTAGGTTATATCTTATATATCACTGTCTGTTGTAAGTGTAGGACAGGTAGGTAACATTTTCACTACATGTAAAGTACATTGAACAATCCACAGTTAAATCTGTAGAAGCCATATACTATATTTTGTACCCTTTTTTTGTGTTTTATGGCAGGCTCCTTTGTGTAAGGTGATTAATGACAACAGCATGAAATGCTTTGTTCCTGAGTACAATACAAGCCAAGGAAAACGGCGGCGCCGATCCACAGAGACATGCCCTTGCAATCAATTCCTCACTATCCACATGGACAATTATAACTATCCCTTCAGAATGGTGTTCACAGAAAATCCAACTATTTTGCCATTTGAAGACACACTGCACTATGAAGCAGGAAGTTATATTGAAATTGAGGTACTTACTTTATCTAACCTACAGTTTAAGGTCATCTGACATGAAAGGTCAGGATGAACTATAGCTGGCATTTGCCATCGAGTTGAAAATTGTTGGAGATATTACGGAAAGGAAGCCAACAAAGAAAAAATGGGTTGTTATTTTTCGGGTTGGTAAAAAGTCCAAGATGACTGCTGCATGGCCATGACACCATCTTGAAAAAAAAAGTTTTATACTTCAACTCCGATTTCACTGGTGCCATTTCGTAACATGATTTTGCATTTATAAATCATGGTTTTCCTGAACAACATCCTATTTTGAACCTCTTCTCAAGTACCACAGTGTAATTCAGATCAAACTAACCTGAACTGATTTTGTAATTGTCCTAACCAAGTGTTGTTATTAGGTTTAGAAATCCAAGATGGCTGCCATTTTGAAAAACACATTTTAGACTTTTTCTCAAGTTCCACCAGTGTGGTACGTACAGCTAAGACATGGCCTGAAATAATCCTGAGATGGTCTTCCGGCCTCAAGGCTCATGGCATATCAAATTATTGTAGGCCTACTTGTTTAATAAATTCCATATGACATTGCCACTCATGTATGGTCCTTTATATATGTAGCAGGCCAGGTTTTAATTGTAAATACTGTACATATAGTTGTATGGTCGCCTTCTAGCTTTGGGCTAGGGGCTAGGGCTGGCTGCACACTACTACTCCTTGAACTTTTACATTGGTGCCGCAGACCACTCCAAGTGAAAGCAAGAGGCTTCCTTGGAGAGAGAACCTGGGTTGGTGTGTTCGGGGGTGAACACGTTTGAAGGAGGGAGTAGTGTAGCAGGCCGGGTTATAACTGTAGATACTGTACATAGTTGTATGGTCGCCTTCTAGCTTCCGGCTAGGGGGAATTTCCCTTTAGCTCAGTCGGTAGAGTGGCGGACCAGTAAGCCGAGGGTCGCGGGTTCGATCCCGGCTGGCTGCACACTCCTACTCCTTGAACTTTTGCATATATATGGGCACTATAACTATGCTAGTACTTATAATGTCTTTATAATTATATTCAGATGACCTTTAAGGACCATGAACCTTTTGTTATAGTAAAGAAAGCATTAGTTGTGTCATTGTTACATTTCCCTACACATTCGTGGGGCGGGTTGGGATGTCATTGAATTGTCGACATGGCATTATGAATTGCTTAGACAAAGAAATCCTCTATCTAAACCTCTATCTATATAAAAAAGACAAGGGAATCTGTCACCAGTATAAGTAAGTATACACCTGTCTAGGTAAGACAAGGGAATCTGACACCAGTATAAGTATACACCTGTCTAGGTAAGACAAGGGAATCTGACACCAGTATAAGTAAGTATACACCTGTCCAGGTAAGACAAGGGAATCTGACACCAGTATAAGTATACACCTGTCCAGGGTAAGACAAGGGAATCTGACACCAGTATAAGTATAAACCTGTCTAGGTAAGACAAGGGAATCTGACACCAGTATAAGTATACACCTGTCTAGGTAAGACAAGGGAATCTGTCACCAGTATAAGTATACACCTGTCTAGGTAAGACAAGGGAATCTGACACCAGTATAAGTATACACCTGTCTAGGTAAGACAAGGGAATCTGACACCAGTATAAGTATACACCTGTCTAGGTAAGACAAGGGAATCTGACACCAGTATAAGTATACACCTGTCTAGGTAAGACAAGGGAATCTGACACCAGTATAAGTATACACCTGTCTAGGTAAGACAAGGGAATCTGACACCAGTATAAGTATACACCTGTCTAGGTAAGACAAGGGAATCTGACACCAGTATAAGTATACACCTGTCTAGGTAAGACAAGGGAATCTGACACCAGTATAAGTATACACCTGTCTAGGTAAGACAAGGGAATCTGACACCAGTATAAGTATACACCTGTCCAGGGTAAGACAAGGGAATCTGACACCAGTATAAGTATACACCTGTCTAGGTAAGACAAGGGAATCTGACACCAGTATAAGTATACACCTGTCCTAGGTAAGACAAGGGAATCTGACACCAGTATAAGTATACACCTGTCTAGATCTAAGACAAGGGAATCTGACACCAGTATAAGTATACACCTGTCTAGGTAAGACAAGGGAATCTGACACCAGTATAAGTATACACCTGTCTAGGTAAGACAAGGGAATCTGACACCAGTATAAGTATACACCTGTCTAGGTAAGACAAGGGAATCTGACACCAGTATAAGTATACACCTGTCTAGGTAAGACAAGGGAATCTGACACCAGTATAAGTATACACCTGTCCAGGGTAAGACAAGGGAATCTGACACCAGTATAAGTATACACCTGTCCAGGGTAAGACAAGGGAATCTGACACCAGTATAAGTATACACCTGTCTAGGTAAGACAAGGGAATCTGACACCAGTATAAGTATACACCTGTCTAGGTAAGACAAGGGAATCTGACACCAGTATAAGTATACACCTGTCTAGGTAAGACAAGGGAATCTGACACCAGTATAAGTATACACCTGTCTAGGTAAGACAAGGGAATCTGACACCAGTATAAGTATACACCTGTCTAGGTAAGACAAGGGAATCTGACACCAGTATAAGTATACACCTGTCTAGGTAAGACAAGGGAATCTGACACCAGTATAAGTATACACCTGTCTAGGTAAGACAAGGGAATCTGACACCAGTATAAGTATACACCTGTCCAGGTAAGACAAGGGAATCTGACACCAGTATAAGTATACACCTGTCTAGGTAAGACAAGGGAATCTGACACCAGTATAAGTATACACCTGTCTAGGTAAGACAAGGGAATCTGACACCAGTATAAGTATACACCTGTCTAGGTAAGACAAGGGAATCTGACACCAGTATAAGTATACACCTGTCTAGGTAAGACAAGGGAATCTGACACCAGTATAAGTATACACCTGTCTAGGTAAGACAAGGGAATCTGTCACCAGTATAAGTATAAACCTGTCTA
Organism: Pecten maximus; assembly: GCF_902652985.1. Taxonomy (NCBI): domain Eukaryota; kingdom Metazoa; phylum Mollusca; class Bivalvia; order Pectinida; family Pectinidae; genus Pecten; species Pecten maximus. Next base: position 11,780,578 of record NC_047021.1, read on the forward strand.
GGTAAGACAAGGGAATCTGTCACCAGTATAAGTATACACCTGTCTAGGTAAGACAAGGGAATCTGACACCAGTATAAGTATAAACCTGTCTAGGTAAGACAAGGGAATCTGACACCAGTATAAGTATACACCTGTCTAGGTAAGACAAGGGAATCTGACACCAGTATAAGTATACACCTGTCTAGGTAAGACAAGGGAATCTGACACCAGTATAAGTATACACCTGTCTAGGTAAGACAAGGGAATCTGACACCAGTATAAGTAAGTATACACCTGTCTAGGTAAGACAAGGGAATCTGACACCAGTATAAGTATACACCTGTCTAGGTAAGACAAGGGAATCTGACACCAGTATAAGTATACACCTGTCTAGGTAAGACAAGGGAATCTGACACCAGTATAAGTATACACCTGTCTAGGTAAGACAAGGGAATCTGACACCAGTATAAGTATACACCTGTCTAGGTAAGACAAGGGAATCTGACACCAGTATAAGTATACGCCTGTGATTAATTCACTACATCGATGGCAAATACAATAGATAGAGAAAAGAAAAAAGAGGAATCGCCTAAGACCAATGCAAATAGATGATGGTTACCACCTTCTCCTCTCCTTTTGTAACCTGCAGGGTAGGGACCTACTGCGAGGAGCTGTTGAGTCAGACTACCGGGTTTTTGTCCAGTCCGCCAACTGTGATGAGGTTAAGGTCAACGCTAATGGCACACTTATCACCTTTAAACCACCCGACTTTCTGTCAAAGGGAAATGAATACCAGGTGGAGGTAAGGGAGTTTATACTGACCATTAACTCAAATATGTACTTCGTAAATCCTTACTAACCATTAACTCAAATATGTACTTCGTAAATCCTTACTAACCATTAACTCAAATATGTACTTCCTAAATCCTTACTAACCATTCGACTCAAATATATACTTCCTAAATCCCTACTTATCATTGACTCAAATATATACTTCCTAAATCCTTACTAACCATTAACTCAAATATGTACTTCCTAAATCCTTACTAACCATTGACTCAAATATATACTTCCTAAATCCTTACTAATCATTGACTCAAATATGTACTTCCTAAATCCTTACTAACCATTGACTCAAATATATACTTCCTAAATCCTTACTAATCATTGACTCAAATATATACTTCCTAAATCCCTACTAACCATTGACTCAAATATATACTTCCTAAATCCTTACTGACCATTGACTCAAATGTACTTTTTAGCTACTATAATGACCATTGACTCAAATGTACTTCCCAAATCCTTTACTGACCATTGACTCAAATGTACTTTTTAGCTACTATAATGACCATTGACTCAAATGTACTTCCTAAATTCTCTACTGACCATTGACTCAAATGCAATTTTTAGCTACTATAATGACCATTGACCCAAATGCACTTCCTAAATCCTTTACTGACCATTGACTCAAATGTACTTTTTAGCTACTATAATGACCATTGACTCAAATGTACTTTTTAGCTACTATATATAATGACCATTGACTCAAATGTACTTCCTAAATTCTCTACTGACCATTAACTCAAATGTACTTTCTAAAGACATTACTGACCATTGACTGAAATAGATACTTCCTTAATACTTTACTGACCATTGACTGAAATAGATACTTCCTTAATACTTTACTGACCATTGACTGAAATAGATACTTCCTTAATACTTTACTGACCATTGACTGAAATAGATACTTCCTTAATACTTTACTGACCATTGACTGAAATAGATACTTCCTTAACTCTTTCAGCCCCAGCACTGTTTACTGATAAGCGCCCCAGCACCCACTGAGGCTGTCTAGGGCCTAGTGCCCCAAGCCCTAATTAGCCTGCTACACTGACCAGTGGTCACAGGTTGGGTGGTCATATAAAATTGATTTTTATGGTGATTTAGACCATCTTTTGATAATAAGAGCAAGAAGAAGAAAAAAAGAAGAAAAGGAATATTTTGTGTTTGTGTTTTCTTTTTTAAAATTGACCATTGACTCAAATATTCTCCAACAATTTAATTACTTATATTTACTCAATGTACTTTCCATATATTTGTCTAATTTACTGCAGTTTTGTCTTCAATTTAGGTTTTGGTCGGCAGTCTTCAAAAAAATGTTGGTGTCATCTACTACGAGAAGGACCTGAAAATCATTATAATCATTGCAGCACTAGGTGGCGTGGTGGTGGCCATGTTGTCAGTGATCACATACTGTATCATTCGTGGACGTAAGAAGGACAGCCAACTTTCCAAGCTCCAGCACGACATGGTGGAAATGGAGAGCAACATCAGAAACAAGAGCAGAGAAGGTACATTTCATAATTTACTATGTATATAATCATAACAACTGTATCCCAAATTAAATGTATACTTATGTATCCAATCATTACAAATGTACTTTAAACTTATCCCAATCTTAAATGTATCCCCATTTCTCAATGTATCCCATCTTACAACTTTTATCCCCATCATAAACTGATCCCAACATTCCACTAGCCCCTTTCCATGTTCCCCATATCAATGTTCATTATAAAAGGACACAATTTTAAGTATCACAATCATTGAAATGATCCCAACATTAAACTGATCAAGTAATTCAACTATTAATTTACAACTGTTCCAAATTACAAATATCCATCATACAACTGTACCCAATCATTACACTGTTTCCCCAATCATTCACACTGTTATCATTACTGACCCCAATCATACAAACTGTATCCAATCATACAACTTATCCCACATAAAACTGACCAACTACAATGTATCCCATATTACATGTATAATCATTACAACTGTATCCCAATATTACAAACTGTTCCCCAATCATTACAACTGTTCCCAACATTACACTGTATCCCCAATCATTACAACTGTATCCCCAATCATACCAACTGTATCCCAATCATTACAACTGTCCCCAATATACACAACTGTATCCCCAATCATTACACAACTGTATCCCCAATCATTTACACACTGTATCCCCAATCATTACAACTGTATCCCCAATCATTTACAACTGTATCCCAATCATTACACAACTGTATCCCCAATCATTACACAACTATATCCCCAATCATTACAACTGTATCCCCAATCATTAACAACTGTATCCCCAATTATTACACAACTGTATCCCCAATCATTACACAACTGTATCCCCAATCATTACAACTGTATCCCCAATCATTACAACTGTATCCCCAATCATTACAACTGTATCCCCAATCATTACACAACTGTATCCCCAATCATTACAACTGTATCCCCAATCATTACACAACTGTATCCCCAATCATTACAACTGTATCCCCAATCATTACAACTGTATCCCCAATCATTACAACTGTATCCCCAATCATTACAACTATATCCCCAATCATTACACAACTGTATCCCCAATCATTACAACTGTATCCCCAATCATTACACAACTGTATCCCCAATCATTACACAACTGTATCCCCAATCATTACAACTGTATCCCCAATCATTACAACTGTATCCCCAATCATTACAACTATATCCCCAATCATTACACAACTGTATCCCCAATCATTACACAACTGTATCCCCAATCATTACACAACTGTATCCCCAATCATTACACAACTGTATCCCCAATCATTACAACTGTATCCCCAATCATTACAACTGTATCCCCAATCATTACAACTGTATCCCCAATCATTACACAACTGTATCCCCAATCATTACAACTGTATCCCCAATCATTACAACTGTATCCCCAATCATTACACAACTATATCCCCAATCATTACAACTATATCCCCAATCATTACAACTGTATCCCCAATCATTACAACTGTATCCCCAATCATTACACAACTGTATCCCCAATCATTACAACTGTATCCCCAATCATTACAACTGTATCCCCAATCATTACACAACTGTATCCCCAATTATTACAAAAACTAGTATCCCCAATCATTACAACTGTATCCCCAATTATTACAGACTGTATCCCCAATCATTACAACTGTAAATCCCCAATCATTACAACTGTATCCCAAATCATTACAACTGTATCCCCACGCATTACACAACTGTATCCCAAATCATTGACCAACTGTAATCCCCATCATTACACTTGTATCACAAAATATACAAACTGTATCCCGAATCATTACAACTGTAATCCGCAATCATTACAACTGTATCCGCCAATCATTACCAACAACTGTATCCCCGAACCCCCTCATTACAAATGTATCCCCAATCATTACAACTGTATCCCCAATCATTACAACTGTCCCCAATCATTCACAACTGTATCCCCAATCATTACACAACTGTATCCCCATTCATTACAACTGTATCCCCAATCATTACAACTGTATCCCCAATCATAACACAACTGTATCCCCAATCATTACAACTGTATCCCCAATCATTACACAACTGTATCCCCAATCATTACACAACTGTATCCCCAATCATTACAACTGTATCCCCAATCATTACAACTGTATCCCCAATCATTACAACTGTATCCCCAATCATTACAACTGTATCCCCAATCATTACAACTGTATCCCCAATCATTACACAACTGTATCCCCAATCATTACAACTGTATCCCCAATCATTACAACTGTATCCCCAATCATTACAACTGTATCCCCAATCATTACACAACTGTATCCCCAATCATTACAACTGTATCCCCAATCATTACAACTGTATCCCCAATCATTACAACTGTATCCCCAATCATTACAAACTGTATCCCCAATCATTACAACTGTATCCCCAATCATTACAACTGTATCCCCAATCATTACACAACTGTATCCCCAATCATTACACAACTGTATCCCCAATCATTACAACTGTATCCCCAATCATTACAACTGTATCCCCAATCATTACACAACTGTATCCCCAATCATTACAACTGTATCCCCAATCATTACACAACTGTATCCCCAATCATTACAACTGTATCCCCAATCATTACAACTGTATCCCCAATCATTACAACTATATCCCCAATCATTACACAACTGTATCCCCAATCATTACAACTGTATCCCCAATCATTACAACTGTATCCCCAATCATTACACAACTGTATCCCCAATCATTACACAACTGTATCCCCAATCATTACAACTGTATCCCCAATCATTACAACTGTATCCCCAATCATTACAACTGTATCCCCAATCATTACAACTGTATCCCCAATCATTACACAACTGTATCCCCAATCATTACAACTGTATCCCCAATCATTACACAACTGTATCCCCAATCATTACAACTGTATCCCCAATCATTACACAACTGTATCCCCAATCATTACACAACTGTATCCCCAATCATTACAACTGTATCCCCAATCATTACAACTGTATCCCCATCATTACAACTGTATCCCCAATCATTACAACTGTATCCCCAATCATTACAACTGTATCCCCAATCATTACACAACTGTATCCCCAATCATTACAACTGTATCCCCAATCATTACAACTGTATCCCCAATCATTACAAACTGTATCCCCAATCATTACAACTGTATCCCCAATCATTACAAACTGTATCCCCAATCATTACACAACTGTATCCCCAATCATTACAACTGTATCCCCAATCATTACACAACTGTATCCCCAATCATTACAACTGTATCCCCAATCATTACAACTGTATCCCAATCATTACAACTGTATCCCCAATCATTACAACTGTATCCCCAATCATTACACAACTGTATCCCCAATCATTACAACTGTATCCCCAATCATTACAACTGTATCCCCAATCATTACACAACTGTATCCCCAATCATTACAACTGTATCCCCAATCATTACAACTGTATCCCCAATCATTACACAACTGTATCCCCAATCATTACAACTGTATCCCCAATCATTACAACTGTATCCCCAATCATTACACAACTGTATCCCCAATCATTACAACTGTATCCCCAATCATTACACAACTGTATCCCCAATCATTACAACTGTATCCCCAATCATTACAACTGTATCCCCAATCATTACACAACTGTATCCCCAATCATTACAACTGTATCCCCAATCATTACAACTGTATCCCCAATCATTACACAACTGTATCCCCAATCATTACACAACTGTATCCCCAATCATTACAACTGTATCCCCAATCATTACAACTGTATCCCCAATCATTACAACTGTATCCCCAATCATTACAACTGTATCCCCAATCATTACAACTGTATCCCCAATCATTACAACTGTATCCCCAATCATTACAACTGTATCCCCAATCATTACAACTGTATCCCCAATCATTACACAACTGTATCCCCAATCATTACACAACTGTATCCCCAATCATTACAACTGTATCCCCAATCATTACAACTGTATCCCCAATCATTACAACTGTATCCCCAATCATTACACAACTGTATCCCCAATCATTACAACTGTATCCCAATCATTATAACTATATCCCCAATCATTAGAACTGTATCCCCACATCATTACAACTGTATCCCCAATCATTACACAACTGTATCCCCAATCATTACAACTGTATCCCCAATCATTACACAACTATATCCCCAATCATTACAACTGTATCCCCAATCATTACAACTGTATCCCCAATCATTACACAACTGTATCCCCATCATACACTGTATCCCCAATCTTATACTTATCCCATCATTACAACTGTATCCCCAATATACAATGTATCCAATCATACAACTGTATCCCCAATCATTACACAACTGTATCCCCAATCATTACAACTGTATCCCCAATCATTACAACTGTATCCCCAATCATTACACACGTATCCCATCATTAAACTGTATCCCAATCATTACAACTGTATCCCCATCATTACAACTGTATCCCCAATCATTAAACGATCCAATCATTACAACTATATCCCCAATCATTACAACTGTATCCCCAATCATTACAACTGTATCCCCAATCATTACACAACTGTATCCCCAATCATTACACAACTGTATCCCCAATCATTACAACTGTATCCCCAATCATTACAACTGTATCCCCGATCATTACAACTGTATCCCCGATCATTACAACTGTATCCCCAATCATTACAACTGTATCCCCAATCATTACAACTGTATCCCCAATCATTACAACTGTATCCCCAATCATTACAACTGTATCCCCAATCATTACAACTGTATCCCCAATCATTACACAACTGTATCCCCAATCATTACAACTGTATCCCCAATCATTACAACTGTATCCCCAATCATTACAACTGTATCCCCAATCATTACAACTGTATCCCCAATCATTACAACTGTATCCCCAATCATTACAACTGTATCCCCAATCATTACAACTATATCCCCAATCATTACAACTGTATCCCCAATCATTACAACTGTATCCCCAATCATTACAACTGTATCCCCAATCATTACAACTGTATCCCCAATCATTACAACTGTATCCCCAATCATTACAACTGTATCCCCAATCATTACAACTGTATCCCCAATCATTACAACTGTATCCCCAATCATTACAACTGTATCCCAATCATTACAACTGTATCCCCAATCATTACACAACTGTATCCCCAATCATTACAACTGTATCCCCAATCATTACAACTGTATCCCCAATCATTACAACTGTATCCCCAATCATTACAACTGTATCCCCAATCATTACAACTGTATCCCCAATCATTACAACTGTATCCCCAATCATTACAACTGTATCCCCAATCATTACAACTGTATCCCCAATCATTACAACTGTATCCCCAATCATTACAACTGTATCCCCAATCATTACAACTGTATCCCCGATCATTACAACTGTATCCCCAATCATTACAACTGTATCCCCAATCATTACAACTGTATCCCCAATCATTACAACTGTATCCCCAATCATTACAACTGTATCCCCAATCATTACAACTGTATCCCCAATCATTACAACTGTATCCCCAATCATTACAACTGTATCCCCAATCATTACAACTGTATCCCCAATCATTACAACTGTATCCCCAATCATTACAACTGTATCCCCAATCATTACAACTGTATCCCCAATCATTACAACTGTATCCCCAATCATTACAACTGTATCCCCAATCATTACAACTGTATTCCGATCATTACAACTGTATCCCCAATCATTACAACTGTATCCCCAATCATTACAACTGTATCCCCAATCATTACAACTGTATCCCCAATCATTACAACTGTATCCCCAATCATTACAACTGTATCCCCGATCATTACAACTGTATCCCCGATCATTACAACTGTATCCCCGATCATTACAACTGTATCCCCAATCATTACAACTGTATCCCCAATCATTACAACTGTATCCCCAATCATTACAACTGTATCCCCAATCATTACAACTGTATCCTGATCATTACAACTGTATCCCCAATCATTACAACTGTATCCCCAATCATTACACAACTGTATCCCCAATCATTACAACTGTATCCCCAATCATTACAACTGTATCCCCAATCATTACAACTGTATCCCCAATCATTACAACTGTATCCCCAATCATTACAACTGTATCCCCAATCATTACAACTGTATCCCCAATCATTACAACTGTATCCCCAATCATTACAATTGTATCCCCAATCATTACAACTGTATCCCCAATCATTACAACTGTATCCCCAATCATGACAACTGTATCCCCAATCATTACAACTGTATCCCCAATCATTACAACTGTATCCCCAATCATTACAACTGTATTTCCAATCATTACAAGAAGATTTTGTTTTGTGCAATGCAGCTATTATTGTTAGACCTATTTGGCCGCTGTCCAGTGCTGACAGGCAGTGACCTATTGATTTGATTACCGTCCAGTGCTGACAGGTAGTGACCTATTTGGCCGCTGTCCAGTGCTGACAGGTAGTGACCTATTTGGCCGCTGTCTAGTGCTGACAGGTAGTGACCTGTTGATTTGATTACCGTCCAGTGCTGACAGGCAGTGACCTGTTGATTTGATTATCGTCCAGTGCTGACAGGCAGTGACCTATTCGGCCGCTGTACAGTGCTGACAGGCAGTGACCTATTGATTTGATTACCGTCCAGTGCTGACAGGCAGTGACCTGTTGATTTGATTACCGTCCAGTGCTGACAGGCAGTGACCTGTTGATTTGATTACCGTCCAGTGCTGACAGGCAGTGACCTATTGATTTGATTACCGTCCAGTGCTGACAGGCAGTGACCTGTTGATTTGATTACCGTCCAGTGCTGACAGGCAGTGACCTGTTGATTTGATTACCGTCCAGTGCTGACAGGCAGTGACCTATTGATTTGATTACCGTCCAGTGCTGACAGGCAGTGACCTGTTGATTTGATTACCGTCCAGTGATGACAGGCAGTGACCTATTGATTTGATTAACTCCTCAGGACAGCTACAGTTACAGTCATCACTTTTACATATGTTGACAGGCACCTTACAATGACACTCTATTTATTTATAACACTGCCTGAGCATCAGAGATATATGATACTACACAAGCTCAAGATATGAAAATCTTACTAGGTAACCTCTCTGAAATCCATGGCCAGTGTTGAAATTTAAAACAGAAATGGTGTAAATTGAAAAATCACATTTTCATTACTAGAGGGTATTATTGGATATGGGCTATGAGACCTATGTAGAATAATCAGGTAAAAGTCTATATAAGACTACTGTAACTTCAAATATGACTCCTCACTACAATCATGTGTAATATATAACCAGTTTGTTGATGTTTTCTAAGTGTTCGCAGACATGCAGATGAGTATGCAGGACATCAAAGGAGACTTAGTGACCACTGGAATTCCTTATTTCAACTACCACAACTATTCCTTCCACACACTGTTCCCCAAGCTCAAGGCAGGGGAGAGCATCTACTTCAAGACCAGTGCTGAGGTAAGTCTCTGGACCATAACCAAGCTCAGTAGGTCTCCAGACCAGTGTGAGGTAAGTCTCCAGACCAGTGTGAGGTAAGTCTCCAGACCAGTGTGAGGTAAGTCTTCAGACCAGTGTGAGGTAAGTCTCCAGACCAGTGTGAGGTAAGTCTCCAGACCAGTGTGAGGTAAGTCTCCAGACAAGTGTGAGGTAAGTCTCCAGACTAGTGTGAGGTAAGTCTCCAGACCAGTGTGAGGTAAGTGTCCAGACCAGTGTGAGGTAAGTCTCCAGACCAGTGTGAGGTAAGTCTCCAGACCAGTGTGAGGTAAGTCTCTGGACCATAACCAAGCTCAGTAGGTCTCCAGACAAGTGTGAGGTAAGTCTCCAGACTAGTGTGAGGTAAGTCTCCAGACCAGTGTGAGGTAAGTCTCCAGACCAGTGTGAGGTAAGTCTCCAGACCAGTGTGAGGTAAGTCTCCAGACCAGTGTGAGGTAAGTCTCCAGACCAGTGTGAGGTAAGTCTCCAGACCAGTGGGAGGTAGATCTCAGGACCAGTGTGAGGTAAGTATCCAGACCAGTGTGAGGTAAGTCTCCAGACAAGTGTGAGGTAAGTCTCCAGACTAGTGTGAGGTAAGTCTCCAGACCAGTGTGAGGTAAGTCTCCAGACCAGTGTGAGGTAAGTCTCTGGACCATAACCAAGCTCAGTAGGTCTCCAGACCAGTGTGAGGTAAGTCTCCAGACCAGTGTGAGGTAAGTCTCTGGACCATAACCAAGCTCAGTAGGTCTCCAGACAAGTGTGAGGTAAGTCTCCAGACTAGTGTGAGGTAAGTCTCCAGACCAGTGTGAGGTAAGTCTCCAGACCAGTGTGAGGTAAGTCTCCAGACCAGTGTGAGGTAAGTCTCCAGACCAGTGTGAGGTAAGTCTCCAGACCAGTGGGAGGTAGATCTCAGGACCAGTGTGAGGTAAGTCTCCAGACCAGTGTGAGGTAAGTCTCCAGACTAGTGTGAGGTAAGTCTCCAGACTAGTGTGAGGTAAGTCTCCAGACCAGTGTGAGGTAAGTCTCCAGACCAGTGTGAGGTAAGTCTCCAGACCAGTGTGGGGTAAGTTTCCAGACCAGTGTGAGGTAAGTGTCCAGACCAGTGTGAGGTAAGTCTCCAGACTAGTGTGAGGTAAGTCTCCAGACCAGTGTGAGGTAAGTCTCCAGACCAGTGTGAGGTAAGTCTCCAGACCAGTGTGAGGTAAGTCTCCAGACCAGTGTGAGGTAAGTCTCCAGACCAGTGTGAGGTAAGTGTCCAGACCAGTGTGAGGTAAGTCTCCAGACCAGTGTGAGGTAAGTGTCCAGACCAGTGTGAGGTAAGTATCCAGACCAGTGTGAGGTAAGTATCCAGACCAGTGTGAGGTAAGTCTCCAGACCAGTGTGAGGTAAGTATCCAGACCAGTGTGAGGTAAGTGTCCAGACCAGTGTGAGGTAAGTGTCCAGACCAGTGTGAGGTAAGTATCCAGACCAGTATGAGGTAAGTCTCCAGACCAGTGTGAGGTAAGTCTCCAGACCAGTGTGAGGTAAGTATCCAGACCAGTGTGAGGTAAGTCTCCAGACCAGTGTGAGGTAAGTCTCCAGACCAGTGTGAGGTAAGTGTCCAGACCAGTGTGAGGTAAGTCTCCAGACCAGTGTGAGGTAAGTCTCCAGACCAGTGTGAGGTAAGTCTCCAGACCAGTGTGAGGTAAGTGTCCAGACCAGTGTGAGGTAAGTCTCCAGACCAGTGTGAGGTAAGTATCCAGACCAGTGTGAGGTAAGTGTCCAGACCAGTGTGAGGTAAGTCTCCAGACCAGTGTGAGGTAAGTCTCCAGACCAGTGTGAGGTAAGTGTCCAGACCAGTGTGAGGTAAGTCTCTAAACCAGCACTTAGGCCATACCAATTTGACAAACTGAGATTTCAAAATTGGAGTGAGTGAGCAAAAAAAAAATATTTTCAATATAATTTTGAATTCCTGAAATGACGGAGTGAGCGGGTGATTTTGATGTATGTAAATTTTATCAGGACATGTCTTTGGCTCTTTTAAGTAATGCAACAACAAATATTACAATCATTTAAACTGGTTTAGTGTTGTTTCTGAATGAATGTCATGGTACTTATATAGAGCTGCTCAAGAGAGAAAGGTTTTGTAAGATAACGTTTTAAATAGAAGAACCATCCAGAGATAATAAAGCCAATGTAGCAACAGCAGGCATCTTATAGCAGTGATACAGATTTCCTCCATATATCTTTATCAGGAACTGCTTGCATTCATGAAGAATGTTTATGTTATTTTATTGATATCAAATAATGATGAAAATACAACAAGAAATCCTTTGGATGGCACTCTATTAAACAAATCCTGACGTCCTTTCCTTAATTAATATCTCCACCAGTTTTTAACTCGATGGCAAATGACAGCTATAGTTCATCCTGACCTTTCATGTTGGATGACATTAAACTGGAGGTTAGATAAAATAAGTACCTCAATTTCACAAATTTTAAAACAAATAATCAACAGTATTGTATTGAATCGAAAGATTCAACCAAGGCGATCAAACCACTATGAAGTTTTCAAGAAACAACAAGTTTTTCCCCTTGTTTTTCGGTTTTTGTGTAAGATAATACAAATTTTGGGATTCGATCAAGCACCAAAAATGAAGATGTTTTAGGGGAGTTTGATGTCATTTGTTCTCTTTCTCGAATTTGAGTGTCACTAGAAATTCTACAAATTGAATGCCTAAATCTTGACACACCAATATTAGCATTGTAGTAGATGAAATGACAATGTTATCTGCTGAAGGGGGTTGACTACCCGAGATCCGTATTCCTGCTAGGGTAAGAAATCTTGAAATGTTAAACCATCACCTAGCTCCATTGTTGTATTTTCGCAATACATTACGGGGATTTGGTTCTGTAGTGACAGATACAACAAAAATACGCATTTTGGCACATTCCAAATTTGCTTCAAAGAACTTGTGTTTTCAGTCTTTTTTCACAGAGCATGTCAAGCACAAAATTGATCTGGAAAGGAATTCTAAATTTTGAACTTGCGGGAAATATATACGGTCATTGTTTGTTGATGTGAAAATTAGAAAGGTAAATTTTGATTTTATTTTGATTTTAATTTTCTTAAACATGAGCGGCAAAAAGGTAATAAGTGATAACAGCTGATTGGATTTTGAGTCCAGAAAACAAAACAGATTTTATATGCAAGTTAGTTCCCTTTGTTATCAAATCATTAAAGAATGAAAAGATCAGTCTTATAACTAATGAAGGTCATTCAATGGTGGGATCGCTATAATATACATGTAGTTATATACATTAATATTGAAACCTGACTTTGTTAACACTGTATGGGACAGAGTCAGTGTGTCAGATATGACAGTGTGTAAGTAAAGTCAGTGTCAGATATGACAGTGTGTTAGTAAAGTCAGTGTGTCAGATATGACAGTGTGTCGGTAAAGTCAGTGTTTCAGATATGACAGTGTGTCAGTAAAGTCAGTGTGTCGGATATGACAGTGTGTTAGTAAAGTCAGAGTGTAGGATATGACAGTATGTTAGTAAAGTCAGTGTGTCGGATATGACAGTGTGTCGGTAAAGTCAATGTGTCGGATATGACAGTGTGTCGGTAAAGTCAATGTGTCGGATATGACAGTGTGTCAGTAAAGTCAGTGTGTCGGATATGACAGTGAGCCGGTAAAGTCAATGTGTCGGATATGACAGTGTGTCAGTAAAGTCAGTGTGTCGGATATGACAGTGTGTCGGTAAAGTCAGTTTGTCGGATATGACAGTGTGTAGGTAAAGTCAGTTTGGCGGATATGACAGTGTGTCAGTATAGTCATTGTAGGCAGTGACAGTGGAGCATTTAATTGTTCTGTTGGATACAAATGGATGTTACAGGATGTCGTTTAAGTCAGTGGCTAGTAAAGTCAGTGGCTAGTAAAGTCAGCTGGTTTCAGTGTAAAACAAATGAGAAAGGATAGATGTAGCTCTGACAGCTTGATGGTAACATACATACAGTGTATTGGTATTACAGGCCTGGCTTATAAGTCCTAATTTTGTTACAGATGGTCATTCCTTATAAGGTATGGGATTCTGTTAGGCCTATATATACACCAGATATATACTAAATGTAAACGAAGAATATTCAAAACTATTGTACCTTTGTATTAATATTATTAGCACTTTCTCTTCTAATGGGTCAGACTTGAACCACTTAATTACATCATAAATAACAATGATCTCACACACTGCTTTCTTCTTTTCATTAGCCCACTGTCAACAGGTGGTGGGCTATTCAAATCGCCCTATGTCCGTGGTCAGTCGTTCATCCGTACGTCAGTCTATTTCTCAGAAAATATTGAAGGGATCTTTCTGAAATGTAATATGTATGTTCCCCTTGGTTGTTAGTAGTGCATATTCCATTTTAGAACCAACTGAAAAGCAACATGGTCATCAGGCGACCATCTTGGATTTTGACAATTGAAGTTAGTTACCGTTATTTCTCAAAAGCTAATGGAAGAATGTTTCTGATATTACAAGCATATATTCTCCTTGGTCCCTATATATAGTTCTGCATATATTCTATTTTGGGACGAATCAAAAAACAACATGGTTGACAGACGACCATCTTGGATTTAGACATTTGAAACTTATCATTTTATTATTGCAATTCCTCCAAAAGAACAAGAGGAATCTTTCTGAAATTTCAGCTGTAGGCTCCCCCTGATCCCTAGTTGTGTCTATTTCATTTTTGGAAAGATAAGAAAATAACTTTGCCGAGAGGTGGCCATCTTGAATTTTGACAATTGAAGTTTTATTAATAATATTATTCAGAATGTACTGAAGGGATCTTTCTCAAATTACATATACAGGTTCCCCTTGTTTCATAGCTTGTTCATACTTTTATTTTAGGACCAATTACAAAACATTAAGGTCGACAGCTGCTGTTCTTGGATTTTGACAATAGACTATTTGTACAAGCGGCCATGTCTTGTAATTACATGTATTATTATTAAGGGGAGATAACTTGAATTATGCTTATCACGTAACACCCAACATTCTTGCGGTAAGCAGTCCATTTGCACCCCCGAACCAAATACTGGACCTTAGGTCTAACCCAGATGTCACAATGCTTGTAGGTCATCATAAAAGATGACTTAACCTACTCATCAGATATTCTTTTGTTTTGTCCTAAAATAGTGTTCATATATTCCAAAAGAAAAGGCTTTAAAATTGATGGCAATAAGATGAATTTATACTCAGGTTATTTTTTATTCTTTTCAGAAAGATATATATTTTATACATGTATCTCATTTCAAAATATATCTCTTCTCTATACACATATTCATACATATAAAAGCATGTTATTTATTCAGGGATACAAAGTATACATCCTTGGTATGGTTTTCTTTGTGATAATGAGATAATACTATTATAACACAACATAGATAATAAGTATCCTAAAACAATTCATCTGTTACATATAAAAATAATCAGTTCATCATATATATTGTATTTAAAACATTAAATGTCAAATAAACCACATGTTATGAATAAACAAATATTTGTCATGATTAAACAAAATAAAATCTTATTTTAAAATGCCACCATCAAAAATATCTGAAAAAATTGAAAATAATTAACACCCTGGTACATACTACAATAAATTTTGTCTGCTGATAAAAAAATCATTCTAGGTTGTATATAATATTTTAAAACAATGGATATATGAAACAATATACATGCTAAACAATTAACCCTGGATTTAAAGGTTTGATGTCATCGTGCTGTTATGAAGTACTGGAAAGGTTTTTGTCAAATCTTGTTCACTGGTTCGTCTTTGGTCCCAGTTGTGTCACTCTGATACATTCTCAAGGTCAAAGCTGAAGGTCATAGCCATTTAAGCCCACCATTATCAGATGGACCACCGTCTGTTGTCTGTCCATAAACCACCCCTTTTAATTCCTATTTCTTGAATAGCACTACGTACTTACATGTAGGTTCCCTTCTGTCCCTACTTGTGCCCAATTATCTTTTTCTTAGATCTTTCTTCGAGTTCAGATGTAGGTTTCCCATATGATCAAATGATTTAAAGTAAAAGGGGAAAGAAGAAAAAAGTAGAGAAACGATCAGTTTTTCATTAGACTGATAAAGATCATTCAATGTTGGGTGCCAAGATTCCTCTGGGATCTCTTGTTTTTGAATGTGTGGTGATGGTGGGCTATGTAAATTGCTCTATATGTACAGGTGTCCATCTTGATTTCATACTTCCATCATTAAACAAATCTTGTTATCACTTGTTGTGGAGAAGCATTGGATTGATCTTTATCGATATGGAGGTTCTCTTTGGTCCCTATATATTTCAGTTGTACATGTTTTTGTGACTGATCAGAATACAAAATAGTCGACACATGGCAAATTTGAATTTTTATAGTTAAAGATTTTCATCAATATTTCTTGGAAATTTCTTCCTAGATCTTTTTTTTCGTATTCCTTGTTGTGTATGTTCAGTTATGAGGATTTTTCTCGGGTTTCATACTGAGGTCACCCTTTTTTTTTTAAATGATTTAGATGAAAAGCTGAAGATGGGAAAAGTAAAGAAATTATCAGCCTTGCATACATTTATAGATCCATTAACGATCATTTAATATAGAATTAAATTAGAACCTAGCTACAGGAGTATACCAATTAGAACCTGGCTACAGGAGTATACCAGTTATAACCTGGCTACAGGAGTATACCAATTATAACCTGGCTACAGGAGTATACCAATTAGAACCTGGCTACAGGAGTATACCAATTAGAACCTGGCTACAGGAGTATACCAATTAGAACCTGGCTACAGGAGTATACCAGTTATAACCTGGCTACAGGAGTATACCAATTATAACCTGGCTACAGGAGTATACCAATTAGAACCTGGCTACAGGAGTATACCAATTAGAACCTGGCTACAGGAGTATACCAATTAGAACCTGGCTACAGAAGTATACCAGTTATAACCTGGCTACAGGAGTATACCAGTTATAACCTGGCTACAGGAGTATACCAATTAGAACCTGGCTACAGGGGTATACCAGTTATAACCTGGCTACAGGGGTATACCAGTTATAACCTGGCTACAGGAGTATACCAGTTATAACCTAACTACAGGAGTATACCAATTAGAACCTGGCTACAGGGGTATACCAATTAGAACCTAGCTACAGGAGTATACCAATTATAACCTGGCTACAGGAGTATACCAGTTATAACCTGGCTACAGGAGTATACCAGTTATAACCTAACTACAGGAGTATACCAATTAGAACCTGGCTACAGGAGTATACCAATTATAACCTAGCTACAGGAGTATACCAATTATAACCTAGCTACAGGAGTATACCAATTAGAACCTGGCTACAGGAGTATACCAATTAGAACCTGGCTACAGGAGTATACCAGTTATAACCTGGCTACAGGAGTATACCAATTAGAACCTGGCTACAGGAGTATACCAATTAGAACCTGGCTACAGGAGTATACCAGTTATAACCTGACTACAGGGGTATACCAGTTATAACCTGGCTACAGGAGTATACCAATTAGAACCTGGCTACAGGGGTATACCAATTAGAACCTAGCTACAGGAGTATACCAATTAGAACCTAGCTACAGGAGTATACCAATTAGAACCTGGCTACAGGGGTATACCAATTAGAACCTGGCTACAGGAGTATACCAATTAGAACCTAGCTACAGGAGTGTACCAGTTAGAACCTGGCTACAGGAGTATACCAGTTATAACCTGGCTACAGGAGTATACCAATTAGAACCTAGCTACAGGAGTATACCAATTAGAACCTAGCTACAGGAGTATACCAATTAGAACCTGGCTACAGGAGTATACCAATTAGAACCTGGTTACAGGAGTATACCAGTTATACCCTGGCTACAGGAGTATACCAATTAGAACCTAGCTACAGGAGTATACCAATTAGAACCTAGCTACAGGAGTATACCAATTAGAACCTAGCTACAGGAGTATACCAATTAGAACCTGGCTACAGGAGTATACCAATTAGAACCTGGCTACAGGAGTATACCAATAAGAACCTGGCTACAGGAGTATACCAATTAGAACCTGGCTACAGGAGTATACCAGTTATACCCTGGCTACAGGAGTATACCAATTATAACCTAGCTACAGGAGTATACCAATTAGAACCTAGCTACAGGAGTATACCAATTAGAACCTAGCTACAGGAGTATACCAATTAGAACCTAGCTACAGGAGTATACCAATTAGAACCTGGTTAAAGGAGTATACCAATTAGAACCTGGCTACAGGGGTATACCAGTTATAACCTGGCTACAGGAGTATACCAATTAGAACCTGGCTACAGGGGTATACCAGTTATAACCTGGCTACAGGAGTATACCAGTTATAACCTAACTACAGGAGTATACCAATTAGAACCTGGCTGCAGGAGTATACCAATTAGAACCTGGCTACAGGAGTATACCAGTTATAACCTGGCTACAGGAGTATACCAGTTATAACCTGGCTACAGGAGTATACCAATTATAACCTAGCTACAGGAGTATACCAATTAGAACCTGGCTACAGGAGTATACCAATTAGAACCTGGCTTTACAGGAGTATACCAGTTATAACCTGGCTACAGGAGTATACCAATTAGAACCTGGCTACAGGAGTATACCAATTAGAACCTGGCTACAGGAGTATACCAGTTATAACCTGGCTACAGGAGTATACCAGTTATAACCTGGCTACAGGAGTATACCAATTAGAACCTGACTACAGGGTTATACCAGTTATAACCTGGCTACAGTAGTATACCAATTAGAACCTGGCTACAGGAGTATACCAGTTATAACCTGGCTACAGGAGTATAGCAGTTATAACCTGGCTACAGGAGTATACCAATTAGAACCTGACTACAGGGGTATACCAGTTATAACCTGGCTACAGTAGTATACCAATTAGAACCTGGCTACAGGAGTATACCAATTAGAACCTGGCTACAGGAGTATACCAGTTATAACCTGGCTACAGGAGTATACCAGTTATAACCTGGCTACAGGAGTATACCAGTTATAACCTGGCTACAGGAGTATACCAATTAGAACCTGGCTACAGGAGTATACCAATTAGAACCTGGCTACAGGAGTATACCAATTTGAACCTGGCTACAGGAGTATACCAATTAGAACCTAGCTACAGGAGTATACCAGTTAGAACCTGGCTACAGGAGTATACCAATTAGAACCTGGCTACAGGAGTATACCAATTAGAACCTAGCTACAGGAGTATACCAATTAGAACCTGGCTACAGGAGTATACCAATTAGAACCTGGCTACAGGGGTATACCAGTTATAACCTGGCTACAGGAGTATACCAGTTATAACCTGGCTACAGTAGTATACCAATTAGAACCTGGCTACAGGAGTATACCAATTAGAACCTAGCTACAGGAGTATACCAATTAGAACCTGGCTACAGGAGTATACCAATTAGAACCTGGCTACAGGGGTATACCAGTTATAACCTGGCTACAGGAGTATACCAATTATAACCTAGCTACAGGAGTATACCAATTAGAACCTAGCTACAGGAGTATACCAGTTATAACCTAACTACAGGAGTATACCAATTAGAACCTGGCTACAGGAGTATACCAATTAGAACCTGGCTACAGGAGTATACCAGTTATAACCTGGCTACAGGAGTATACCAATTAGAACCTAGCTACAGGAGTATACCAATTAGAACCTAGCTACAGGAGTATACCAATTAGAACCTGGCTACAGGAGTATACCAATTAGAACCTAGCTACAGGAGTATACCAATTAGAACCTGGCTACAGGAGTATACCAATTAGAACCTAGCTACAGGTGTATACCAATTAGAACCTGGCTACAGGAGTATACCAATTAGAACCTGGCTACAGGAGTATACCAGTTATACCCTGGCTACAGGAGTATACCAATTAGAACCTAGCTACAGGAGTATACCAATTAGAACCTAGCTACAGGAGTATACCAATTAGAACCTAGCTACAGGAGTATACCAATTAGAACCTGGCTACAGGAGTATACCAATTAGAACCTGGCTACAGGAGTATACCAATTAGAACCTGGCTACAGGAGTATACCAGTTATACCCTGGCTACAGGAGTATACCAATTATAACCTAGCTACAGGAGTATACCAATTAGAACCTGGCTACAGGAGTATACCAATTAGAACCTAGCTACAGGAGTATACCAATTAGAACCTAGCTACAGGAGTATACCAATTAGAACCTGGTTAAAGGAGTATACCAATTAGAACCTGGCTACAGGGGTATACCAGTTATAACCTGGCTACAGGAGTATACCAATTAGAACCTGGCTACAGGGGTATACCAGTTATAACCTGGCTACAGGAGTATACCAGTTATAACCTAACTACAGGAGTATACCAATTAGAACCTGGCTACAGGAGTATACCAATTAGAACCTGGCTACAGGAGTATACCAGTTATAACCTGGCTACAGGAGTATACCAGTTATAACCTGGCTACAGGAGTATACCAATTAGAACCTGGCTACAGGGGTATACCAATTAGAACCTAGCTACAGGAGTATACCAATTATAACCTGGCTACAGGAGTATACCAGTTATAACCTGGCTACAGGAGTATACCAGTTATAACCTAACTACAGGAGTATACCAATTAGAACCTGGCTACAGGAGTATACCAATTATAACCTAGCTACAGGAGTATACCAATTAGAACCTGGCTACAGGAGTATACCAATTAGAACCTGGCTACAGGAGTATACCAGTTATAACCTGGCTACAGGAGTATACCAATTAGAACCTGGCTACAGGAGTATACCAATTAGAACCTGGCTACAGGAGTATACCAGTTATAACCTGGCTACAGGAGTATACCAGTTATAACCTGGCTACAGGAGTATACCAATTAGAACCTGACTACAGGGGTATACCAGTTATAACCTGGCTACAGTAGTATACCAATTAGAACCTGGCTACAGGAGTATACCAGTTATAACCTGGCTACAGGAGTATACCAGTTATAACCTGGCTACAGGAGTATACCAATTAGAACCTGACTACAGGGGTATACCAGTTATAACCTGGCTACAGTAGTATACCAATTAGAACCTGGCTACAGGAGTATACCAATTAGAACCTGGCTACAGGAGTATACCAGTTATAACCTGGCTACAGGAGTATACCAGTTATAACCTGGCTACAGGAGTATGCCAGTTATAACCTGGCTACAGGAGTATACCAATTAGAACCTGGCTACAGGAGTATACCAATTAGAACCTGGCTACAGGAGTATACCAATTTGAACCTGGCTACAGGAGTATACCAATTAGAACCTAGCTACAGGAGTATACCAGTTAGAACCTGGCTACAGGAGTATACCAATTAGAACCTGGCTACAGGAGTATACCAATTAGAACCTGGCTACAGGAGTATACCAATTAGAACCTGGCTACAGGAGTATACCAATTAGAACCTGGCTACAGGGGTATACCAGTTATAACCTGGCTACAGGAGTATACCAGTTATAACCTGGCTACAGTAGTATACCAATTAGAACCTGGCTACAGGAGTATACCAATTAGAACCTAGCTACAGAAGTATACCAATTAGAACCTGGCTACAGGGGTATACCAGTTATAACCTGGCTACAGGAGTATACCAGTTATAACCTAGCTACAGGAGTATACCAATTAGAACCTAGCTACAGGAGTATACCAGTTATAACCTAACTACAGGAGTATACCAATTAGAACCTGGCTACAGGAGTATACCAGTTATAACCTGGCTACAGGAGTATACCAATTAGAACCTAGCTACAGGAGTATACCAATTAGAACCTAGCTACAGGAGTATACCAATTAGAACCTGGCTACAGGAGTATACCAATTAGAACCTAGCTACAGGAGTATACCAATTAGAACCTGGCTACAGGAGTATACCAATTAGAACCTGGCTACAGGAGTATACCAATAAGAACCTGGCTACAGGAGTATACCAATTAGAACCTAGCTACAGGAGTATACCAGTTATAACCTGGCTACAGGAGTATACCAATTATAACCTAGCTACAGGAGTATACCAATTAGAACCTAGCTACAGGAGTATACCAATTAGAACCTAGCTACAGGAGTATACCAATTAGAACCTAGCTACAGGAGTATACCAATTAGAACCTGGCTACAGGAGTATACCAATTAGAACCTAGCTACAGGAGTATACCAATTAGAACCTGGCTACAGGAGTATACCAATTAGAACCTGGTTAAAGGAGTTGCTCCTCTTCTTGACTTAATAGTTTACTTTAAAAAAAATTCAGAGTCATCAAATATATTAAAATCATGTAACATGTAATAACACAGAGGGCCAAGGTCATCACATGAGTCAGTAGCATGCTGGGATGAAAGGCTATCAAATTGTGTAAGACATTGGCCTGCTTTCAAGGTCACAGGGATCAAATGCGTTAAAATTTTTAAATGACTTCTTCTTAATCAACAAGAGGCCCATGCTGAGGGTCATGACATTTAAAATTGATAAACATGCTGGGATGAATGGCTACACTGCTTAAGGTCACAAGTGTGAGCTGTGTAAAATCTTGGTTTAAAAGTAAAATATTATCTATAGGCCAATTATCATGATATTGGGCCTGGCAGTAGCACGTTGTGATGGAGAGCTACAAAGTTTGTTAAAATGATAAGCTTTGAGCTACTTTCAAGTTCACAGGGATATTTTCAAATATCTTCTTATCATTAACAAAAACTCAAACCCATTGATACTTGGGCAGTATTGTCTGGTATAAAGAGTTACCAGGAATATGCTTTTTGGGCTCCTGCTCACTTTGTTTTATTTCTCAAATATAAGTACATTTAGCAGGTGTGATATAGGCATTATTTATACATATTCTTGTTACTGTATTTTTATGTTTTATAACTGTCAAGAAATCCATTCTAATAAGTCAGAGATATCATAATAATAATAATAAATGTATTAAAATTCTATCATAAAATCTAACAGCATGTCAACTACCTTTTCACTTTCCCTTACAGCAAGGGTAAAATACTGCCTGTGTTATCATTCACAACATAATTCATTTATCACCTTGGTCTTAACACTTCCATTCAATGACTTTTACAGACGTAAATGAACTTTTTTTTTTTTATTTTATAAGTTCTGATTCTAAAATGCTATCATCACATATTCCTATATAATAAATATTTCATTTTAAGCATTTTCCTTCTGGGTCTTTTCTGAATCCTAAACATTTCACCACTTTTTAATTGTACATAATTGTTTCATATACTTTTGTAACCTAATTAATCTTGTGAAATTGTGAATTATGTTCAGATTAGGTTTTTTTCAACTTCTTAACAGGCCCCAATGGAAGACTTCTCAAAACTGGCCCCAAGAGGTGTACTGGCCTTTGAAGAACTGTTGAAGAACAAGTTCTTCCTTCAGTCTCTGATTCGTACTATGGAACGGCAGAATAAATTCAGTGTCCAAGAAAAGTAAGGTCATCTTATGGTTCAAAGCTTAAGTGCAACTTACAGTCCTCTATTACAACACAGTCCTCTAGTACCACACAGCCCTCTAGTACCACACAACCCTCTAGTACCATACAGTCCTCTAGTACCACACAGCCCTCTAGTACCACACAACCATCTAGTACCATACAGTCCTCTAGTACCACACAGCCCTCTAGTACCACACAGTCCTCTAGTACAACACAGTCCTCTAGTACCACACAGTCATCTAGTACCACACAGTCATCTAGTACCACACAGTCCTCTAGTACCACACAGTACTCTAGTACCACACGGTCTTCTAGTACCACACAGTCCTCTAGTACCACACAGTCATCTAGTAGCACACAGTCCTCTAGTACCACACAGCCCTCTAGTACCATACAGTCCTCTAGTACCACACAGTCATCTAGTACCACACAGTCCTCTAGTACCACACAGTCCTCTAGTACCACACGGTCTTCTAGTACCACACAGTCCTCTAGTACCACACAGTCATCTAGTAGCACACAGTCCTCTAGTACCAAACAGTCATCTAGTAGCACACAGTCCTCTAGTACCACACAGTCATCTAGTACCACACAATCATCTAGTACTACACAGTCTTCTAGTACCACACTGTCCTCTAGTGCCACAGTCATCTAGTACCACACAGTCCTCTAGTACCACACAGTCCTCTAGTACAACACAGTCATCTAGTACCACACAACCCTCTAGTACCACACAGCCCTCTAGTACCATACAGTCCTCTAGTACCACACAGTCCTCTAGAACCACACAGTCCTCTATAATAACACAGTCCTCTAGTACCACACAGTCCTCTAGTACCACACAGTCCTCTAGTACCACACAGTCCTCTATAACAATACAGTCCTCTAGTACCACACAGCCCTCTAGTACCACACAGTCATCTAGTACCACACAGTCCTCTAGTACCACACAGTCTTCTACACAGTCCTCTAGTACCACACGGTCTTCTACACAGTCCTCTAGTACCACACAGTCCTCTAGTACTACACAGTCCTCTAGTACCACACGGTCTTCTACACAGTCCTCTAGTACCACACAGTCCTCTAGTACTACACAGTCCTCTAGTACCACACAGTCATCTAGTAGCATACAGTCCTCTATTACAACACAGTCCTTTAGTACCACACAGTCCTCTAGTACCATACAGTCCTCTAGTACCACACAGTCATCTAGTACCACACAGTCATCTAGTACCACACAGTCATCTAGTAGCATACAGTCCTCTAGTACCACACAGTCCTCTAGTACCACACATTCATCTAGTACCACACAGTCATCTAGTAGCATACAGTCCTCTATAACAACACAGTCCTCTAGTACCACACAGTCATCTAGTACCACACAGTCATCTAGTAGCATACAGTCCTCTAGTACCACACAGTCCTCTAGTACCACACAGTCATCTAGTACCACACAGTCATCTAGTACCACACAGTCCTCTATAACAACACAGTCCTCTAGTACCACACAGTCCTCTATTACAACACAGTCCTCTAGTACCACACAGTCCTCTAGCACCACACAGCCCTCTAG
The DNA here is from genome assembly GCF_902652985.1 of Pecten maximus. NCBI lineage: Eukaryota > Metazoa > Mollusca > Bivalvia > Pectinida > Pectinidae > Pecten > Pecten maximus. The sequence continues at coordinate 11,805,703 of NC_047021.1, forward strand.
CACCACACAGCCCTCTAGTACCACACAGTCCTCTAGTACCACACAACCCTCTAGTACCACACAACCCTCTAGTACCACACAGTCCTCTAGTACCATACAGCCCTCTAGTACCACACAGTCCTCTAGTACCACACAGTCCTCTAGTACCATACAGTCCTCTAGTACCATACAGTCATCTAGTACAACACAATCATCTAGTACCACACAGTCCTCTAGTACCACACGGTCCTCTATTACAACACAGTCCTCTAGTACCATACAGTCCTCTAGTACCACACAGTCATCTAGTACCACACAGTCCTCTATTACAACACAGCCCTCTAGTACCATACAGTCCTCTAGTACCACACAGTTCTCTAATACCACACAGTCATCTAGTACCACACAGTCCTCTATTACAACACAGTCATCTAGTACCACACAGTCCTCTATTACAACACAACCCTCTAGTACCATACAGTCATCTAGTACCATACAGTCCTCTAGTACCACACAGTCCTCTAGTACCACACAGTCCTCTCGTACCACACAGTCCTCTAGTACCATACAGTCATCTAGTACAACACAGTCCTCTAGTACCACACAGTCCTCTAGTACAACACAGTCCTCTTTTACAACACAACCCTCTAGTACCATACAGTCATCTAGTACCACACAGTCCTCTATTACAACACAACCCTCTAGTACCATACAGTCATCTAGTACCATACAGTCCTCTAGTACCACACAGTCCTCTAGTACCACACAGTCCTCTAGTACCACACAGTCCTCTAGTACCACACAGTCCTCTAGTACCATACAGTCATCTAGTACCACACAGTCCTCTAGTACCACACAGTCCTCTAGTACCACACAGTCCTCTAGTACAACACAGTCCTCTATTACAACACAACCCTCTAGTACCATACAGTTATCTAGTACCACACAGTCCTCTAGTACCACACAGCCCTCTAGTACCACACAGTCATCTAGTACCACACAGTCCTCTAGTACCACACAGTCCTCTAGTACCACACAGTCCTCTAGTACCATACTGTCCTCTAGTACCACACGGTCTTCTACACAGTCCTCTAATACCACACAGTCCTCTAGTACTACACAGTCCTCTAGTACCACACGGTCTTCTACACAGTCCTCTAGTACCACACAGTCCTCTAGTACTACACAGTCCTCTAGTACCATACAGTCATCTAGTAGCACACAGTCCTCTAGTACAACACAGTCCTCTAGTACAGCACAGTCCTCTAGTACTACACAGTCCTCTAGTACCACACAGTCCTCTAGTACTACACAGTCTTCTAGTACCACACAGTCCTCTAGTACCATACAGTCCTCTAGTACCATACAGTCCTCTAGTACCACACAGTCCTCTAGTACCACACAGTCCTCTAGTACCACACAGTCATCTAGTACCACACAATCATCTAGTACCACACAGTCCTCTAGTACCACACAGTCCTCTAGTACCACACAGTCCTCTAGTACCACACAGTCCTCTAGTACCACACAGTCCTCTAGTACCACACAGTCCTCTAGTACCACACAGCCCTCTAGTACCACACAGTCCTCTAGTACCACACAGTCCTCTAGTACCACACAGTCATCTAGTACCACACAGTCATCTAGTACCACACAGTCCTCTAGTACCACACAGTCCTCTAGTACCACACGGTCTTCTAGTACCACACAGTCCTCTAGTACCACACAGTCATCTAGTAGCACACAGTCCTCTAGTACCACACAGCCCTCTAGTACCACACAGTCCTCTAGTACCACACAGTCATCTAGTACCACACAGTCCTCTAGTACCACACAGTCCTCTAGTACCACACGGTCTTCTAGTACCACACAGTCCTCTAGTACCACACAGTCATCTAGTAGCACACAGTCCTCTAGTACCAAACAGTCATCTAGTAGCACACAGTCCTCTAGTACCACACAGTCATCTAGTACCACACAATCATCTAGTACTACACAGTCTTCTAGTACCACACTGTCCTCTAGTGCCACAGTCATCTAGTACCACACAGTCCTCTAGTACCACACAGTCCTCTAGTACAACACAGTCCTCTAGTACCACACAACCCTCTAGTACCACACAGCCCTCTAGTACCATACAGTCCTCTAGTACCACACAGTCCTCTAGAACCACACAGTCCTCTATAATAACACAGTCCTCTAGTACCACACAGTCCTCTAGTACCACACAGTCCTCTAGTACCACACAGTCCTCTATAACAATACAGTCCTCTAGTACCACACAGCCCTCTAGTACCACACAGTCATCTAGTACCACACAGTCCTCTAGTACCATACAGTCCTCTAGTACCACACAGTCTTCTACACAGTCCTCTAGTACCACACGGTCTTCTACACAGTCCTCTAGTACCACACAGTCCTCTAGTACTACACAGTCCTCTAGTACCACACGGTCTTCTACACAGTCCTCTAGTACCACACAGTCCTCTAGTACTACACAGTCCTCTAGTACCACACAGTCATCTAGTAGCATACAGTCCTCTATTACAACACAGTCCTTTAGTACCACACAGTCCTCTAGTACCATACAGTCCTCTAGTACCACACAGTCATCTAGTACCACACAGTCATCTAGTACCACACAGTCATCTAGTAGCATACAGTCCTCTAGTACCACACAGTCCTCTAGTACCACACATTCATCTAGTACCACACAGTCATCTAGTAGCATACAGTCCTCTATAACAACACAGTCCTCTAGTACCACACAGTCATCTAGTACCACACAGTCATCTAGTAGCATACAGTCCTCTAGTACCACACAGTCCTCTAGTACCACACAGTCATCTAGTACCACACAGTCATCTAGTACCACACAGTCCTCTATAACAACACAGTCCTCTAGTACCACACAGTCCTCTATTACAACACAGTCCTCTAGTACCACACAGTCCTCTAGCACCACACAGCCCTCTAGCACCACACAGCCCTCTAGTACCACACAGTCCTCTAGCACCACACAGCCCTCTAGTACCACACAGTCATCTAGTACCACACAGTCCTCTATAACAATACAGTCCTCTAGTACCACACAGTCCTCTAGTACCACACAGCCCTCTAGTACCACACAACCCTCTAGTACCACACAGTCCTCTAGTACCATACAGTCATCTAGTACCACACAGTCCTCTAGTACCACACAGTCCTCTAGTACCATACAGTCCTCTAGTACCATACAGTCATCTAGTACAACACAATCATCTAGTACCACACAGTCCTCTAGTACCACACGGTCCTCTATTACAACACAGTCCTCTAGTACCATACAGTCCTCTAGTACCACACAGTCATCTAGTACCACACAGTCCTCTATTACAACACAGCCCTCTAGTACCATACAGTCCTCTAGTACCACACAGTTCTCTAATACCACACAGTCATCTAGTACCACACAGTCCTCTATTACAACACAGTCATCTAGTACCACACAGTCCTCTATTACAACACAACCCTCTAGTACCATACAGTCATCTAGTACCATACAGTCCTCTAGTACCACACAGTCCTCTAGTACCACACAGTCCTCTCGTACCACACAGTCCTCTAGTACCATACAGTCATCTAGTACAACACAGTCCTCTAGTACCACACAGTCCTCTAGTACAACACAGTCCTCTTTTACAACACAACCCTCTAGTACCATACAGTCATCTAGTACCACACAGTCCTCTATTACAACACAACCCTCTAGTACCATACAGTCATCTAGTACCACACAGTCCTCTAGTACCACACAGTCCTCTAGTACCACACAGTCCTCTAGTACCACACAGTCCTCTAGTACCACACAGTCCTCTAGTACCACACAGTCATCTAGTACCACACAGTCCTCTAGTACCACACAGTCCTCTAGTACCACACAGTCCTCTAGTACAACACAGTCCTCTATTACAACACAACCCTCTAGTACCATACAGTTATCTAGTACCACACAGTCCTCTAGTACCACACAGCCCTCTAGTACCACACAGTCATCTAGTACCACACAGTCCTCTAGTACCACACAGTCCTCTAGTACCACACAGTCCTCTAGTACCATACTGTCCTCTAGTACCACACGGTCTTCTACACAGTCCTCTAGTACCACACGGTCTTCTACACAGTCCTCTAATACCACACAGTCCTCTAGTACTACACAGTCCTCTAGTACCACACGGTCTTCTACACAGTCCTCTAGTACCACACAGTCCTCTAGTACTACACAGTCCTCTAGTACCATACAGTCATCTAGTAGCACACAGTCCTCTAGTACAACACAGTCCTCTAGTACAGCACAGTCCTCTAGTACTACACAGTCCTCTAGTACCACACAGTCCTCTAGTACTACACAGTCTTCTAGTACCACACAGTCCTCTAGTACCACACAGTCCTCTAGTACCATACAGTCCTCTAGTACCACACAGTCCTCTAGTACCACACAGTCCTCTAGTACCACACAGTCCTCTAGTACCACACAATCATCTAGTACCACACAGTCCTCTAGTACCACACAGTCCTCTAGTACCACACAGTCCTCTAGTACCACACAGTCCTCTAGTACCACACAGTCCTCTAGTACCACACAGTCCTCTAGTACCACACAGCCCTCTAGTACCACACAGTCCTCTAGTACCACACAGTCCTCTAGTACCACACAGTCATCTAGTACCACACAGTCCTCTAGTACCACACAGTCCTCTAGTACCACACAGTCCTCTAGTACCACACGGTCTTCTAGTACCACACAGTCCTCTAGTACCACACAGTCATCTAGTAGCACACAGTCCTCTAGTACCACACAGCCCTCTAGTACCACACAGTCCTCTAGTACCACACAGTCCTCTAGTACCACACAGTCCTCTAGTACCACACAGTCCTCTAGTACCACACGGTCTTCTAGTACCACACAGTCCTCTAGTACCACACAGTCATCTAGTACCACACAGTCCTCTAGTACCACACAGTCATCTAGTAGCACACAGTCCTCTAGTACCACACAGTCATCTAGTACCACACAATCATCTAGTACTACACAGTCTTCTAGTACCACACTGTCCTCTAGTGCCACAGTTATCTAGTACCACACAGTCCTCTAGTACCACACAGTCCTCTAGTACAACACAGTCCTCTAGTACCACACAACCCTCTAGTACCACACAGCCCTCTAGTACCACACAGTCCTCTAGTACCACACCAGTCCTCGAAGAACCACACAGTCCTCTCTACTAACACAGTCCTCTAGTACCACACAGTCCTTCGTATACCACACCAGTCCTCTAGTACCACACAGTCCTCTATAACAATACACGTCTCTAGTACCACAAGCCCTCTAGTTACCACACAGTCATCTAGTTAACCCCACAGTCCTCTAGTACCATCCGTCCTCTTAGTACCACACAGTCTGTCTACACAGTCCTCTAAGTACCACCACGGTTCTTCTTAACCAGTCCTCTAGTACCACACACGGTCCTCTAGTACTACACAGGTCCTCTTAGTCACCACACGGTCTTCTACACCAGTCCTTTAGTACCACACAGTCCTTCTAGTACTTACACAGTCCTCTAGTTACCACACTAGTTCATCTAGTAGCATACCGTTCCTCTATTACAACAGTCATTTAGTACCAACACAGTCCTCTCAGTACCATACAGTCCTCTAGTTTACCACACAGTCATCTAGTACCACACAGTCATCTTCTAGTTACCACACAGTCATCTAGTAGCATACAGTCCTCTAGTACCACACAAGTCCCTCTAGTACCACACAGTCCTCTAACCACACAGTCCTAAACCTCCTCTAGTACCACAGCAGTCATCTAGTACCACACAGTCATCTAGTACCACACAGTCCTCTAGTACCACACAATCATCTAGTACCACACAGTCATCTAGTACCACACAGTCCTCTAGTACCACACAGTCATCTAGTACCACACAGTCATCTAGTACCACACAGTCCTCTAGTACCACACAATCATCTAGTACCACACAGTTCTCTAGTACCACACAGTCCTCTAGTACCACACAGTCATCTAGTACCACACAGTCATCTAGTACCACACAGTCCTCTAGTACCACACAGTCATCTAGTACCACACAGTCCTCTAGTACCACACGGTCTTCTACACAGTCATCTAGTACCACACAGCCCTCTAGTACCACACAACCCTCTAGTACCACACAGTCCTCTAGTACCACACAGTCATCTAGTACCACACAATCATCTATTACAACACAGTCCTCTAGTACCACACAGTCATCTAGTACCACACAATTATCTAAATATGCCGCACACATTTCTCTAGTACTTCCAATCAACAATTTGATTACAAATTATAATAAGTATATCATAAGGCAATGATAATTGTATTATAAAGTTAAGTCTTTTGTTTTATTCAGGGCAGAATTTTCATCTCTGCTGACCTTGACATTGATAGGGAAGATGACCTATTTATCAGAGTAAGTATGTAGGATTTATGACCTTATTAAAGTGAAATTCTGCATGGAAATTATGAGATTTAATTTTAGTATGCCACATTGAAGTTCTCTTAACAAATGGGTAACCTTTAAATATAACTTAGAGTTTTGATATGGTCTCAACAACCTTTTATCATATTGGATAACTCATACTTATTACAGCAAGGTGTATTTTTTTGATTTCCAGAGTGATTGAAGAACTGCTACACAGACTTATTGCTGGTGCCTCTCGTAAACAACACAGGGTACTGTTTAGGAGGTAAGCCAGTCTCAATGGCTGTAAATCATCTAAAGGTTCTATAACTACTAAAGTTACTAAGGCTGAGTTGTTAGTATAGCTACCAATATTACTAAGGTCGAGTTGTTCTACAGTATAACTACCAATATTACTAAGGCCGAGTTGTTCTATAGTATAACTACCAATATTACTAAGGCTGAGTTGTTCTATAGTATAACTACCAATATTACTAAGGCTGAGTTGTTCTATAGTATAACTACCAATATTACTAAGGCCGAGTTGTTCTATAGTATAACTACCAATATTACTAAGGTCGACTTGTTCTATAGTATAACTACCAATATTACTAAGGTCGACTTGTTCTATAGTATAACTACCAATATTACTAAGGCCGAGTTCTACAGTATAACTACCAATATTACTAAGGCCGAGTTGTTCTACAGTATAACTACCAATATTACTAAGGCCGAGTTGTTCTATAGTATAACTACCAATATTGCTAAGGTCGAGTTGTTCTACAGTATAACTACCAATATTACTAAGGCCGAGTTGTTCTATAGTATAACTACCAATATTACTAAGGCCGAGTTGTTCTATAGTATAACTACCAATATTACTAAGGTCGACTTGTTCTATAGTATAACTACCAATATTACTAAGGCCGAGTTGTTCTATAGTATAACTACCAATATTACTAAGGCCGAGTTGTTCTATAGTTATTAACTACCAATATTACTAAGGCCGAGTTGTTCTATAGTATAACTACCCAATATTACTAAGGCCGAGTTGTTCTATAGTATAACTACCAATATTACTAAGGCCGAGTTGTTCTATAGTATAACTACCAATATTACTAAGGCCGAGTTGTTCTATAGTATAACTACCAATATTACTAAGGCCGAGTTGTTCTATAGTATAACTACCAATATTACTAAGGCCGAGTTGTTCTATAGTATAACTACCAATATTACTAAGGCGAGTTGTTCTACAGTATAACTACCAATATTACTAAGGCCGAGTTGTTCTATAGTATAACTACCAATATTACTAAGGCCGAGTTGTTCTATAGTATAACTACCAATATTACTAAGGCCGAGTTGTTCTACAGTATAACTACCAATATTACTAAGGCTGAGTTGTTCTATAGTATAACTACCAATATTACTAAGGTCGAGTTGTTCTATAGTATAACTACCAATATTACTAAGGCCGAGTTGTTCTATAGTATAACTACCAATATTACTAAGGCCGAGTTGTTCTATAGTATAACTACCAATATTACTAAGGCCGAGTTCTACAGTATAACTACCAATATTACTAAGGCCGAGTTGTTCTACAGTATGACTACCAATATTACTAAGGCCGAGTTGTTCTATAGTATAACTACCAATATTACTAAGGTCGAGTTGTTCTACAGTATAACTACCAATATTACTAAGGCCGAGTTGTTCTATAGTATAACTACCAATATTACTAAGGCCGAGTTCTACAGTATAACTACCAATATTACTAAGGCCGAGTTGTTCTATAGTATAACTACCAATATTACTAAGGCCGAGTTGTTCTATAGTATAACTACCAATATTACTAAGGTCGAGTTGTTCTACAGTATAACTACCAATATTACTAAGGCCGAGTTGTTCTATAGTATAACTACCAATATTACTAAGGCCGAGTTGTTCTATAGTATAACTACCAATATTACTAAGGCCGAGTTGTTCTATAGTATAACTACCAATATTACTAAGGTCGACTTGTTCTATAGTATAACTACCAATATTACTAAGGCCGAGTTCTATAGTATAACTACCAATATTACTAAGGTCGAGTTGTTCTACAGTATAACTACCAATATTACTAAGGTCGACTTGTTCTATAGTATAACTACCAATATTACTAAGGCCGAGTTCTATAGTATAACTACCAATATTACTAAGGTCGAGTTGTTCTATAGTATAACTACCAATATTACTAAGGCCGAGTTGTTCTATAGTATAACTACCAATATTACTAAGGTCGACTTGTTCTATAGTATAACTACCAATATTACTAAGGCCGAGTTGTTCTATAGTATAACTACCAATATTACTAAGGCCGAGTTGTTCTATAGTATAACTACCAATATTACTAAGGCCGAGTTGTTCTATAGTATAACTACCAATATTACTAAGGCCGAGTTGTTCTACAGTATAACTACCAATATTACTAAGGTCGACTTGTTCTACAGTATAACTACCAATATTACTAAGGTCGACTTGTTCTATAGTATAACTACCAATATTACTAAGGTCGAGTTGTTCTATAGTATAACTACCAATATTACTAAGGCCGAGTTGTTCTATAGTATAACTACCAATATTACTAAGGCCGAGTTGTTCTACAGTATAACTACCAATATTACTAAGGTCGACTTGTTCTACAGTATAACTACCAATATTACTAAGGTCGAGTTGTTCTATAGTATAACTACCAATATTACTAAGGTCGACTTGTTCTATAGTATAACTACCAATATTACTAAGGTCGAGTTGTTCTATAGTATAACTACCAATATTACTAAGGCCGAGTTCTATAGTATAACTACCAATATTACTAAGGTCGAGTTGTTCTACAGTATAACTACCAATATTACTAAGGTCGACTTGTTCTATAGTATAACTACCAATATTACTAAGGTCGAGTTGTTCTATAGTATAACTACCAATATTACTAAGGCCGAGTTCTATAGTATAACTACCAATATTATCTCTCCTGTAGAGACATATAAATCTTATTTTAACTCACATATACATTAACATCAATTTTACTTTAAATAACAATGATTACAAGAACTGCAGTAAAAAAGTTTATCATACAAACTTACAGCTAGACCAGGAATATAAAATATATAGTATTTGACTTATGATGTTTTGAAGAGAACTTGAATGTATGTTTTGATGTTTTAGGTCCGACTCCATCACACAGAAGCTTCTTTCTGATTGGATGGCGTTGTCACTGTTTCCTTACCTAAAAGTACGTCCACAGAAAGTACTAAATAGATATTCTAACCATGCACTATATATATAATTCAGTAGGATTATCAATGTACCCACACTATAGAAGTAATTAAGGGTTTTTTGTGTAAAATATTTACCCAGTAAGAGGACTGCAGGTTTCCAGTTCACCTGGTCAGTTAGCTTTTGCCTTGGCAAGCTGAAGTTCTTTGTCTGTCAACTAATTTTTCTTGAAATCACAACTTGTCATGAATGACTGAATGGATTTTGGTGAAATTTGGTCGGAAGCATCCTTGGGGGAATAGAATCAGAGGTAAGCAGAGGTAAACTGGTAAGCAGAGGTAAACTGGTAAGCAGAGGTAAACTGGTAAGCAGAGGTAAACTGGTAAGCAGAGGTAAATAGAGGTAATTTGTTTTAATGGCTATGTTCTCTGATGATCATTAAATTGGGCCTCATGGGCCTCCAAAATGTTCAAAGAAGAAGCAACGAAAGAAGTAATTCTAATTCACATAGTGCTATACTGGTAATAATGCATATAATCTCCTAGTTCATTCATATACTATATATTTTGTTTTAATAGACCCTAATTAATCTGCACTAATTTCAGAATGGTGGGGGACAGCAGCTGTTTATGCTGTACAAGGCCACACAGACGGTCATGGAAAAAGGTCCTATAGATGCTGTTACTTTGGATGCCAAAGAGACATTAGCTGAGGAACGCCTTCTAAAGATGGACCTATCATATGAGTCCTTGGTAGGTTGTACCAGCTCTGCTGCCCTTCATCAGGAATCGTATCATATAGGCAATTCTTGTCTTGCCTGAACAAAGTTGGAAAGAAAGAGTATGGCTAGAGGGGAAGGGCCTAATAGGGGAAATAGAGGTAACTCCTTTAAACTGCTATTTGTCACAAAGTACTGAATGGGTTTTAACCAAATATGGTCAGAAACATCCTTAGGGGAAGTGGAACAGATGTTTTGTTGAATGGTGACAGTGAGTATGTAGTAGATGTGTTAGGGTTTGGGCCTCTTGTTTCAAATTTGACCATGTTTCGAACTTAACTTGTTTTGCATCAAAACTCACTTTAAAGTTTTTGTGGTAAGTTTTCAGATTGCTTCTAAGTCCATTAGTGTACAACCCATATCCTTCTTATTTGGTATGTTATAATCATTATAGGTCTATATATGATAGGATAAGAGTTGGGTGTTTTTATTAAGTTTCACTAACAGTTTATTTTATATTTAATTGTTAGACATCAAGTCTAATATTTTGAGAATACATCTAGAATTTTAATCAAATTCACATAAATATCTGATGTTTGTGTATCTAGAATGTTCATGTATTCATTTGGCATTGATGATTTATATCCTAATGAGTTTCTGAAATTTTAGCATTCTGCAATTGTTTATGCTGCCGGTGAGCTTCGCAATTGTTGATAGGATTTTTTTAAAAACTTTTTTGTCTTCTTTGTTTCAGACCTTAGAAGTGGACTTAAATGGCAAGAAGCACCTGCGTTACCAAGTCTCTGTGTTGGACTGTGACACCATCACACAGGTTAAGGCCAAATGTATGTACAAAATCTACAAAAACAAGCCAGCCTCAGAACTACAGTTCACACCTGAGGAGCTTATCCTCGGTAAGTACAGTTCAAATGTACAAAATCTACAAAAACAAGCCAGCCTCAGAACTACAGTTCACACCTGAGGAGCTTATCCTCGGTAAGTACAGCTCAAATGTACAAAATCTACAAAAACAAGCCAGCCTCAGAACTACAGTTCACACCTGAGGAGCTCACCCAGTGGACACAAAACGTTCTCCGAACGTCCGGAAAACGTCCTAATCAGGTCACAACGTCCGGGACTTTCCTACAACGTTGTGAGAACGTTTCATGTCAAACGTTAGTACAACGTTAGCTTTTGACGTTGCAACAGCGTTGTCACAAGGTTTTAATGCAAACTTTGTATATTTGTTGTTAATTTTAAACGGGTTGCAAGTTTACACAAATGCCAAAGACATACCGAACGAAAACATCAAATTGCATGATAAATTTAATTATCTAATTGGCTCGAATTTTTATTTGTCAATAATGAATCTGTTTAGATTAGTTTAAAAGCAACCTACGTCGCCTATTATGTGCCCTAATAATATATATCGATCATTGATCCTTTCCTGGCCCTATTTAGCTGTAAGACCTCCTTTTATACCAATAAATGTGATCAAACTCGAACTTACGAGGTTACGATAACAAATCGGTGTTAACTCCCTTTATGTTGCAATATATATCTGCCAGGGGGCAATACAAACATTCTTTGTTCTGCAAACACACGTGGGCCCAACACATACACATTTCAATCGGACTGTTGACTTGCTGTACTGGATTATGTATTTGCTTTCAAAATAACGTATGGAATCAGCTTTCTTCCCGAATACAGATCAGTAATTCAAGGTAAGTTCTATATGATTCGTATTTTTTATTACACTGCGTTTGAATTTGACTTTATTTACAAACGGATCGGGCATGCTATGATTTATCTTCACGTATACGTAAGTACAACGGATGTACGTTTGTGGTATCACCGGGCATAAGTTTAGTTTCACGCATATTTGTTAACCGAGCACGTTATGATCGATATATTGCCGCAAAGTTTACGGTATATCAATAAATATTGTTTTGGTTGTTTTTCTATTTACAGATTAAATGGTGATAACTGGTTGCACCGAGATAGTCAGAGACATCAGATAGGAGTGATGGGAGGATTGTAACCACATGGACACATGGAAATAAAGACATTAAAATACTGTATAAAACAACTTGAGTCTTTGTTGTACATAATATGTAACAATAGTAGAAAATAAAATAATACGACGTTGTGACGTCTATACAACGTAAATAAATGTTGCCACATCGTAACACAGTAACGTTGTGGGAACGTTGTATGAAAACGTTCCCCAAACTTAGTAATTTTTAAGTCACAGGAGTCAAATGTGTTAAATATCTTATAACAACTTCTTTATAACAAAGAGGCCCAGGGTCATGATATTTGGCTAAATTAGCATGGAAGAATTATGCATTACCAGGTTTGTTGAAATGAATATGACCTTGATATACTTTCAAGGTCATTAAAGTCAAATGTGTGTTTTTATTCTGCATAAGCAAAAGAGCTTAGAGCCATGATATTGGACCAATATATACCCTATAAGGGCTTCACAATTTGTTTTTGATGAGTTTTTATATTTGAATGAAGAGGCAATCATCTTAGCATCAGCGTTAATTACCTACATAGATCAACTTTTAAGTAGCATCAGGAGCAGGTGAGCAATACAGGCCCATTTGGCCTCTTGTTATTATCAATTACTTTAAATAAAGATATGATATTCATTCATCACAAAATATGTATGTTTAATTAGAAATGAAAACGTTTTCAGAGTGGCATGCTGGGAAGGGTGGAAAACTGGTGTTGAATGACATAGATCGGACGAGTACAAAGCGTGAAGGATATGTGTGTCGGAACACTCTCCGTCACTACAATGTTAAAGATGGCAGTTGTATGGCACTCCTGATTTCTGATGAACCAGACGACCAAGAACCCTACAGTGAGTTGTACATTCATTTTAGTGGTAGTTTCTTCTTTGCTGGTCCCCGGAAGTTCTCAAATGCACATGACAGTTGACATGATGTGACACAAAAGTTGGTTACTAAGCACAGTAAGCAGACTATCAGCCATGTTGATTCTCAATTTGAGAGGCTGCAGAGCAGACGTGATGGAGACAGAATTTTAAAAGCAAGGTTTCAGGGTGGCAGCTGCAAATAAATAACATTCAGACTACTTACCTATTGCCAGTCATCCAAACTGTTATTTAGATTTGATAATTCTGTGTAATTCCTAGGTTTGTTTGCAACTCCTCCTAAACCGATGGGCCAATTCCGATGAAACTTCACACAAATATTAATTATCATGTGTAGATGTGCATGCCACTTTATTTTTCTCAAAATTATGGTTGCTATGGCAATTGGTCACTATAAACAGGTTTTTTGATAAGAACTATAACTTTAAGTTTGTCCGGACAACTCCTCCTAAACCGAATGGCCAATTTCAATGAAACTTCACACAAATATAGAGGACCATGTGTAGATGTGCATGCCACTTTCTTTTATTTCAAAATTATGGTTGCTATGGCAACCATAACTTTAAGTTTGTCCGGACAACTCCTAAACCGAAGGGTCGATTTCAATGAAACTTCACACAAATATAGAGGACCATGTGTAGATGTGCATGCCACTTTATTTTTCTCAAAATTATGGTTGCTATGGCAACTAGTCACTATAAACAGGTTTTCCGATGGGAACCATAACTTTAAGTTTGTCTGGACAACTCCTCCTAAACTAAATGGCCAATTTCAATGAAACTTCACACAAATATAGAGGACCATGTGTAGATGTGCATGCCACTTTTTTTTTTTTTTTTCAAAATTATGGTTACTATGGCAACTGGTCACTATATTACTGGGTTATCTTAGTTAGCCTCTAATTAACAGTTCCAATTCACCATTGACTCGTGCAGATTGCGGGGGTATTAGTCAGCCATCCTGGCGACAGTTCTAGTTTGATGGGGAATACAAATGTGATTTGACACCGGGGATGAACAGAATTCAACAACTTTAGACTCTGCACAGAAAGAGACTTACAAACATTCTTTCCTTGAGGGGGTGTGCTGTAGAAGCTGTTTTAAGAGCAAGGAGTCCCATATATGATTACATTTAAGCTACTTAAATATCTTAATCGAAATGACATTGTAAGTAAAAGTACACTGTGTCAACGAAGGGAATTTCCAGATTGTGAACCGAGCAATAATGTACAGTCATGGAAATAACTGGATGTTAAGTTTTTAACCACAGCATTATATGTTATGATAAGACCTTAATTTCTTGTGAAATTAAATGATTCAGTCTGACCATTCCTTCCAAGAATTTAAACTGCAATATCATGTACAACACTAAATTAAAGTTCAATCAGATCAGTCCATTATCTTCCATTGATCAGGATTTACATTATAATCAGATTCCATGAAGGAGAGGGTGCTAATTGAAACAAAATACTGCAAATTAATAATCTGACTTCTTATCAAGGATTTTTACCCCCACTCCTCTTGTCTTTTTATTTAACAGTGAATTCAGAAGCAGCTTCCATGAGTGATGTTCTGTTGATTGAACAAAGTGTTACAAGCTACATGAGTATGTCACCAGAGAAACAATGGCACATTGTGAGTAACAAACCGGGAAAAATATCTACATTACAAACAAATTAAGCTAGTCTGGTGGCAGGTATAAATATTAATTATCCTTATATTTTTTAGGTCACCTGAGCAAAGCCTCAGGTGACCTTTTCCATTCTAGCTTCGTCTGACGTTACTCAACATTTCACATTTTCGACTTCTCAAAAACTCCTGAATTTTGCAGAAATCTTCTTTGGCTAAAGTTCTACCTAAATTGTAAATTATATGGTCAGGACCATTAGGGGTTAAATTGACTGTTATTTCAAAAATCTTCTTCTCAAGACCCAGAAATGGCAGAATGGTATACTCTTCATGGGTGCAAGGTTTTTAAGGTGCTTTATAAAAATTGTAATTTTATTGACCATGGATGTAACATTCCCCCTGAGGAAGGTTAAATTTTACTTTTAATTATTAGTTAATATAGGAAATTCACATATTTTAGCATAATTTGTTTCATTTTCTTGGAAATAGGTTTGCACTTTTTCAGGGCTAGCTTTTTTCAATGACATATTATCAGAGAAGGTCAAGGTCAAATGCCTTGCTATGGGGTCAAAAGTAGCTAGTCAGAAATAAAAAAAAATCTCATATAAGGTAATTTTCTATCATGCCATATGAGAGAACATGAACCACTGAAACAGAATGTGCCGGTTTTGTGATTGATAAGAGATATGGCATTTAAAAAAAAAGCAATTTTGTTCCTGTCAAAATTCAAAAATCACCCAAAATTGCACATAAAAGATTTCTGCTCTTTTATTTATACACATGAAGGCTTGATATTTGACACATTGACAGCCTGTATGGCTGGCTACAAATTAAAATGTTATACTTATTTTTAAACTTGGCCTTCGTTCAAGGTAACTAGGGTCAAATGATAGGGGAAAAAATTCTTTCAAAATAGTTTATTTGGGTCACATTTAAAAAAAACTTGCTCTTATGAAGGTGTATGCAATGTTTCAAGGTCAAATCATCAAAAATGACTCAGATATAGCACTTTGAAGAATGTTTTCCTGCCAAAATTCAAAATTATCCAAAACTTGCATTTCAAATGTTTTTCTTTTGTTATAATGACACATACACACTTGATAATTAACACATCTACAGCATGAGTTTCTGGCTGCAATAGTTATACAAATAGTTGACCTTGACCAACAAAGTTCAAAGTCACAGTAATCAAATGACCAGTTAAACAAGGGAAGAGAAAACAAATAGAAAACATATAGGTATAGCATATAAAAGCGACCATCAGATGGATAACATATCCTGAGATAACTTCCTGTATGTAAACCCCACCAATGTCTTATAAATGGGTCAAATTAACTGAAATTTCAAAAATATTCTCAAGACCCAGATTTGGTAGAATCAAATACTCTTCATGAATCGAAAGTTCTTAAAGTGGCTTATCTCAAAATTGTAAATTTCATGGCCTATAGGTATCATGTTTCTCTCTGGATATATAGTTGCTAAACTTTACTATAGTTTATGCAGGAAAATCACATTTTAATGTAAATTATTCAAATTTGGTTAGAGTTAGAATTGGTTACAAACTATACTACTGTTTACATAGGAACTGTTTAGAATTGCATTGTAAAAATGTATAGATGATAGTTATATGTTTAAGACTCAGGTGACCGTTAAGGCCTATAGGCCTCTTTTTGTTGCAATCCTACCAAAAGGTGCCCTTAATTCTATCCCCCTTCACATAAAATTTACATTCCTCCCCCTCCAAAAAAGGCAAAAAATAAATATGAAATGGTGAAGATTTGAATGGATGACTTGGATATTATTTAAAATAAAATAAAAAATTCAGATTGATAAGTTAAAATTGATGATGTTTGCTAGGAGGATACTTTTTATAGTGTAATGGATGTGTATTTTATGCAAGAATAAAGAGTAGGTATGCACATACATTTTTTTATCGGGGGATACATGACAGAGGGCACTGCTACCAGGTATGTGTAGTCTCCTTATTTAAGTTTGAATTATAAATACAAATAATTTCATGAAGCATCAGAAAATACATTATTCTATATGAAAGGAGTATTATTCATGTATATGTCCACTAACCATGTTTGATTTTCTCTGTGTTTTGTGAACACCATGCAGTCATTCCCAGAGGAAGATGAGAAGGAGAGGACACGGATATTCATTGAAGAGTTGTATCTGAACAGACTTCTTCACACCAAGGTAAGAAACCCAGTCAGTGCGTTCATTAAAAACCATAAAACACTGACTTCTAAAGCTTTGAACCATGCAGGTTATACTCCTTACAACACACAATGATATATTTAATATGTAGGCTCTGGTCCAAGTGTTTACAACACACAATGATATATTTAATATGTAGGCTCTGGTCCAAGTGTTTACAGCACACAATGAGATATTTAATATGTAGACTCTGGTCCAAGTGTTTACAGCACATAATGAGATATTAAATATGTAGACTCTGGTCCAAGTGTTTACAACACATAATGAGATATTTAATATGTAGACTCTGGTCCAAGTGTTTACAACACATAATGAGATATTTAATATGTAGACTCTGGTCCAAGTGTTTACAACACATAATGAGATATTTAATACGTAGACTCTGGTCCAAGTGTTTACAACACATAATGAGATATTTAATACGTAGACACTGGTCAAAGTGTTTACAATACATAATGAGATATTTAATACGTAGACTCTGGTCAAAGTGTTTACAACACATAATGAGATATTTAATACGTAGGCTCTGGTCCAAGTGTTTACAACACATAATGAGATATTTAATATGTAGACTCTGGTCCAAGTGTTTACAGCACATAATGAGATATTTAATATGTAGACTCTGGTCCAAGTGTTTACAACACATAATGAGATATGTAATATGTAGGCTCTGGTCCAAGTGTTTACAACACATAATGAGATATTTAATATGTAGACTCTGGTCCATGTGTTTACAACACACACTGAGATATTTAATATGTAGACTCTGGTCCAAGTGTTTACAACACATAATGAGATATTTAATATGTAGACTCTGGTCAAAGTGTTTACAACACATAATGAGATATTTAATATGTAGACTCTGGTCCAAGTGTTTACAACACATAATGAGATATTTAATACGTAGACTCTGGTCAAAGTGTTTACAACACATAATGAGATATTTAATATGTAGACTCTGGTCCAAGTGTTTTTAAACATAAGACATACAGCCTTCAATGGACACTTTTCTTTGACACATTCATGTAGAAGAATTTCTAGACTGAAGATTTGACACCTGTATACATATTTTCAGTCCCCTACTGGTGAAACTGGGGGGACTATGGTTTTGCCTGCCTGCCTGCGTTCGTCCGTCAGTCTGTCAGTCCGTCCGTTCAGTTAAAGTTTTGGTTAAAGTTTTATAATGGCACACCATTCACTTAATAATGGTATTAGGATGCTGATTCTTGGCATAGAGGTTCTTTGGGTGTGTGGCATTACTTTTGTATGGTTAAAACTGAAAAAAATTATTTGCATTTTTTGAAATTTTTGGCATATTATGAACTTAACTTTTTTCTCTGTATTCTTCAGGTTAAAGTTTTGGTTAAAGTTTTATAATGGCACACCATTCACTTAATAATGGTATAAGGATGCTGATTCTTTGCATAGAGGTTCTTTGGATGTGTGGCATTACTTTTGTATGGATAAAACTGAAAAAATTATTTTCATTTTTTGAAATTTTTGGCATATTATGGACTTAACTTTTTAGCTCGTCTCTTCGAAGAAGAGTGAGAGCTTATGTCTTATGTCATCACTCCGGCGTCGGCGTTGGTTTTTCAAATGTTAAATTTTTAGTGCAAGTGTTGAAAGGCATAGTAATTTATGGTAATATGGTCCCTGTGGGGGTTAAACTATCCCCTGCCGGAGTTAAACGAAAAGATTTTTTGGGAAAAAAACCGATTTTTGAAAAAAATTTGGACTTAAAATATTTTTAGCTCACCTGGTCCGAAGGACCAAGGTGAGCTTATGCCATACCGTGGCGTCCGTCGTCCGTCCGTCCGTCAACAATTGACTTCTTCTTCATAACCACCGATCAGAATTTGACCAAATTTGGTCAAAAGCATCCCTATGGGTAGGGGACTCAAAATTGTACAAATGATGGGGCTGACCCCCCAGGGGCCTGAAGGGCGGGGCCAAAAGGGGTCAATTTGGCTATATTGATATAAACAACTTCTTCTCTGAAACCGAGCAAAGGATATTGCTCCTATTTGCCTGGAAGCATCACTATGAGGTGGGGATTCAAAATTGTACAAATGGTGGTGCTGACCCCCTAGGGGCCTGAGGGGCGGGGCCAAAATGGGTCAATATAGCTATATTGATAATACCGACTTCTCTGAAACCGAGCAATGGATATTGCTCATATTTGCCTGGTAGCATCACTTTGGGGTGGGGATTCAAAATTGTACAAATGATGGGACTGACCCCCTAGGGGCCTGAGGGGCGGGGCCAAAATGGGTCAATATAGCTATATTGATAATACCGACTTCTTCTCTGAAACCGAGCAATGGATATCGCTCATATTTGCCTTGTAGCATTACTTTGGGGTTGGGATTCAAAATTGTACAAATAATGGGGCTGACCCCCAGGGGCCTGAAGGGCGGGGCCAAAAGTGTTCAATTGGGCTATATTGATATAAACAACTTCTTCTCTGAAACCAAGCAATGGATATCACTCATATTTGCCTGGTAGCATCACTTTGGGGTGGGGATTCAAAATTTTACAAATGATAGGACTGACCCCCTAGGGGCCTGAGGGGCGGGGCCAAAATGGGTCAATATAGCTATATTGATAATACCGACTTCTCTGAAACCGAGAAATGGATATTGCTCATATTTGCCTGGTAGCATTACTTTGGGGTGGGGATTCAAAATTGTACAAATGATGGGGCTGACCCCCAGGGGCCTGAAGGGCGGGGCCAAATGTGTTCAATTAGACTATATTGATATAAACAACTTCTTCTCTGAAACCGAGCAAAGGATATTGCTCCTATTTGCCTGGAAGCATCACTATGAGGTGGGGATTCAAAATTGTACAAATGGTGGTGCTGACCCCCTAGGGGCCTGAGGGGTGGGGCCAAAATGGGTCAATATAGCTATATTGATATTAACAACTTCTTCTCTGGAACTGAGCAATGGATATCACTCATATTTGCCTGGTAGCATCACTTTAGGGTGGGGATTCAAAATTGTACAAATGATGGGACTGACCCCTTAGGGGCCTGAGGGGCGGGGCCAAATGTGTTCAATTGGGCTATATTGATTTAAACAACTTCTTCTCTGAAACCGAGCAAAGGATATTGCTCATATTTGCCTGGTAGCAACAATATGGGGTGGGGATTCAAAATTGTACAAATGGTGGTGCTGACCCCCTAGGGGCCTGAGGGGTGGGGCCAAAATGGGTCAATATAGCTATATTGATATTAACAACTTCTTCTCTGGAACTGAGCAATGGATATCACTCATATTTGCCTGGTAGCATCACTTTAGGGTGGGGTTTCAAAATTGTACAAATGATGGGACTGACCCCTTAGGGGCCTGAGGGGCGGGGCCAAATGTGTTCAATTGGGCTATATTGATTTAAACAACTTCTTCTCTGAAACCGAGCAAAGGATATTGCTCATATTTGCCTGGTAGCAACAATATGGGGTGGGGATTCAAAATTGTACAAATGGTGTGGCTGACCCCTGGGGGGCCTGAGGGGTGGGGCCAAGAGGGGTCAATTTAGCTAAATTGATATGAACAACTTCTCCTCTGAAACTAAGCAATATATATTGCTCAATTTTGACTGTGAGAATCGCTTTGGGGTAGGGATTCAAAATTGCACAAATGACAGGGCTGACCCCAGGGGACCTAAGAGGCGGGGCCAAAAGGGGTTATTTTGGCAGAATTGATATAAACAACTTTTTCTTTGAAACTAAGCAATGGATATCTTTAATATGTGACTGGTAGCATTCCCTTGGGTTAAGGATTCAAAATTGTACAAATGATGGGGCCGACCCTCTTGGAGGCTGAGGGGCTGGGCCAAAAGGGGTCAATTTTGCTAAATTGATATGAACAACTTCTCTGAAACAGCTCATATTTGACTATTAGCATCCTATTGGGGTAGGGATTCAAAATTGTATAAAGGAAGGAGCTGACCCCCCAGGGGGCAGAGGGCAGGGTCAAAAGGGGTCAATTGATCTAAACAAGATCTTCTCTGAAACTAAGCAATGGATATCACTCACATTTGTGTGGTAGCATCCCTATGGGGTCGCGCCAAAAGTCAATTTCATTTCATGGATTAATGCACCTTTTGGTATTTTTAGGTCACCTGAGACAAAGTCTCAAGTGACCTATTCTAATCCCCTTTTGTCCGTCGTCGTGCGTCGTCCGTCCGTAAACAATTTACATTTTCGACTTCTTCTCCAAAACCCCTAAACCAAATTCCATGAAATTTGGCAGGAAGCTTCTATGGCTAAAGGTCAACCAAAATTGTAAATTATATGGTCTCCACCCCCCAGGGGCCTGAGGGGCGGGGCTAAAAAGGGTCAAATTGACTAAAACTTCAAAAATCTTCTTCTCTACTCTCAGATATGGTGGAATCAAACACTCTTCATAGATGGAAGGGTCTTAAGGTGCTTTACCAAAATTGTAAATTTCATGACCCAGGGGTCTCACGTTTGCCCCTGGGGAGGGGGTAAACTTTACTATAGTTTATATAGGGAAATCACATTTTTGACTTTTATTTGTTAGATTTGTATTGGAATTCATTCTAATTTGGTAAACATTGTCAGCATGGGATGACAGTTTGATGGCATGCACATGTTGGCCCTGACTGACCCCCAGGGGCTAATGGGCAGGGCTAAAAAGGGCCAAATTGACTGAAATTTCAAAAATCTTCTTCTCAAGACCAAAATAAGGTGGAATCAAATACTCTTTATAGTTGGAAGGGTCTTAAGGTGCTTTACTAAAAGTGTGAATTTCATGACCCTGGGGTCTCAAGTTTGCCCCTGGGGAGGGGGGAAACTTTACTAAAGTTTATATAGGGAAATCACATCTTTTATTATAATTTGTTTGAATTCTATTGGAATTCATTCTAACTTGGTTAACATTATCACCTTGTGAAGGCAGTTTGATGGTATACACATGTTTGCCCTGACTGACCCCCAGGGGCTAGTGGGCGGGGCTAAAAAGGGCCAAATTGACTGAAATTTAAAAAATCTTCTTCTCAATACGGAAATAAGTTGGAATCAAATACTCTTTGTAGTTAGAAGCATCTTAAAGTGCTTTACTAAAATTTTGAATTTCACGACCCTGGGGTCTCAAGTTTGCCCCTGGGGAGGGGTAAACTTTACTATATTTTATATAGGGAAATCACATTTTTGACTATAATATGTTTGATTTCTATTGGAATTCATTCTAAGTTGGTTAACATTATCAGCTTGGGATGGCAGTTTGAGGGTATGCACATGTTGGCCCTGACTGACCCCTAGGGGCTAATGGGTGGGGCTAAAAAGGGTCAAATTGACTGAAATTTCAAAAATCTTCTTTTCAGACTGAAATAAGATAGAATCAAATACTGTTTATAGATGGAAGGGTATGCAAATGTTGGCCCTGACTGACCACTAGGGGCTTATGGGCGGGGCCAAAAATGGTCAATTTAATTAACTGAAATATTTCAAATCTCAGGTGACCGTTAAGGCCCATGGGCCTCTTGTTAGTATTAAAATAAAACCAATGTACATATAAAATGCTTATGATATATATTGACATAGCAATACCAGCGACAAATATACTTAAGCATCATTCTTGTTTCATATCTCATGAAACCAGGTGAGCGATTCAGGCCCTCTGGGCCTCTTGTTGTGTTAAGTTTTGGTGCAAGTGTTGAAAGGTATTAATACATCACTTTATAATTGTACTAGGGTGCTGATAATTGGCAGTAGAGTCCCTCTGGAGTTAAACTATCCCCTGCCGGAGTTAAACTTCAAGATTATTTTGAAAAAAAACCCAGATTTTTCAAACTTTTGGACTTAGAATATTTCTGTGTTAAGTTTTTGATGCAAGTGTTGAAAGCTATTAACACATCACTTTCTGATTGTACTAGGGTGCTGATATTTGGTAAAAGAGTCCCTATGGAGTTACACTATCCCTTCTTGGGGTGAAACTGAAAATAAAACAATGTGAAAATGCTCACATTAGACAATTTATACCGGTCCACATTTTTCAAGGGAGACAACTCTCATAAGGATAATATTTTATCAAAAAATTGAAGAAATATGTCCAAAAGCAATTACATTTGTATTTAATATATATTCATTTGATCTTCAACCTGTGGGGGTTGTTAAACTATCCCTTGCCGGAGTTAAACTGAAAGTTTTTTGTGGGGAAAAAACAGGTTTTTAAAATTTTTGTGCAAATGTTGAAAGCTATTAACACATCACTTTATGATTGTACTAGGGTGCTGATATTTGGTAAAAGAGTCCCTCTGGAGTTACACTATCCCTTCTTGGGGTGAAACTGAAAATAAAACAATGTGAAAATGCTCACATTAGACCATTTATATCGGTCCACATTTTTCAAGGGAGGCAACTCTCATAAGGATAATATTTTATAAAAAAATTGGAGAAATATGTCCAAAAGCAATTACATTTGTATTTAATATGTATTCATTTAATCTACAACAGCATAGCTTGTCTCCCGAATGTTTGTCAATAAATAGTTTATACATATATAAATTGGTATGGTTTTGAAAATTGCATGAATTCACAAAACACAATCTGCTCAAGTAAATTTAACAATATAAATATTATTAATGAAATTTGCGAAACCATGCCAATTAATATATTTTAATTATTTATTGACAAACATTTGCGAGACGAGCTATGCTGTTCTCCAACAGCTCTTGTTTCTCTGTATTCTACAGGTTAAAGTTTTGGTTAAAGTTTTACAATGGCACACCATTCACTTAATACATGGTATAAGGATGCTGATTCTTTGCATAGAGGTTCTTTGGGTGTGTGGCATTACTTTCGTACGGTTAAAACTGAAAAAAATATTTTATATTACTTTGGAATGAACTTAATCTTTGTCAGCACTCTTGCAACTTCATTTCTGAACGGATCCTGACCAAACTTCATATATGGGTCCAGCATGGGAATACCGCAAACAAGTTCGTGTTTCAGGGTGCCAAGGTTAAGGTCAAGGTCACCGTTACAATTCATAGAAAATCTTTGTCAGCGTTGTTGCGACTTCATTTTTGAATGGATCCTGACCAAACTTCATATATTGGTCCAGCATGGCAATACCTTGAACGTGTCACGGATTTGACACCTATAGTCTTCATGTGACTATATTGCATTCTGTATTTTTCTTGAATGGGACTCCATCCAAGAAAATAATCAATAAAAAGACATGTACTATGCCAATTAAACCTTCTGAACAAAGGAAAATGCTTATATATGCATTTAGATACACACATAATTATAATAACTATCAGGAAATGAAGTTGCTAGTGTGATGCTAACCAGATACTGTTGAATGCATAACAATATATACCATATTTATCTGGCAATGAGCCCATGCCTGATAATAAACCCATCCATGTCTATTGCAGTTCAGTGCAAATGACAACTGATGTTATTTCAATGTCCTGCAATAACCCCACCCCCCATTTTGCGTCAGAGTTCATGTGTTAGCACGCGAGGGGATTTGTATCGTTTGCGATGCCTTGTTGATTTTGGTGTTGCAGCTGAAGCTGGTAGACTATATAGATGCTGTGTTTGATAATGTGATGGATGAGAACCGTGTGCCCCCCGTAGTTTGTTACCTGTTTACGATGTTAGAGGATATGGCAAAGGAACACAATGTAGACCAAGATATCGTGTCCTGCTGGAAAAGTGAATGGTAAATATCTTAATGAATGATAGGTGATGTGTCATATGACATACACTCTGCTTTAGGGTAACAATGTATGACATACGTACACTACTTTAGGGTATCAATGTATGACATACACTCTACTTTAGGGTAACAATGTATTACATATACTCTACTTTAGGGTAACAATGTATTACATAAACTCTACTTTAGGGTAACAATGTATTACATATACTCTACTTTAGGGTAACAATGTATGACATACACTTTACTTTAGGGTAACAATGTATTACATATACTCTACTTTAGGGTAACAATGTATGACATACACTCTACTTTAGGGTAACAATGTATTACATATACTCTACTTTAGGGTAACAATGTATTACATATACTCTACTTTAGGGTAACAATGTATGACATATACTCTACTTTAGGGTAACAATGTATGACATACACTCTACTTTAGGGTAACAATGTATGACATACACTCTACTTTAGGGTAACAATGTATTACATACACTCTACTTTAGGGTAACAATGTATTACATATACTCTACTTTAGGGTAACAATGTATGACATACACTCTACTTTAGGGTAACAATGTATGACATACACTCTACTTTAGGGTAACAATGTATGACATACACTCTACTTTAGGGTAACAATGTATGACATACACTCTACTTTAGGGTAACAATGTATGACATACACTCTACTTTAGGGTAACAATGTATTACATACACTCTACTTTAGGGTAATAATGTATGACATACACTCTACTTTAGGGTAACAATGTATGACATATACACTACTTTAGGGTAACAATGTATAATATATACTCTACTTAAGGGTAACAATGTATGACTGACAATGTTTGATTGACAGGTATATGCTATGGGTATATATTATACTGGAGACTGATAATGTTTGATTGACAGCTATATGCTATGGGTATATATTATACTGGAGACGAACAATGTTTGATTGACAGCTATATGCTATGGGTATATATTATACTGGAGACTGATAATGTTTGATTGACAGCTGCTATGGGTATATATTATACTGGAGACGAACAATGTTTGATTGACAGCTATATGCTATGGGTTCATATTATACTGGAGACTAATGTTTGATTGACAGCTATGCTTTGGGTTTATATTATACTGGAGACTGATGTTTGATTGACAGCTATATGCTATGGGTATATATTATACTGGAGACTGATGTTTGATTGACAGCTATATGCTATGGGTATATATTATACTGGAGACTGATAATGTTTGATTGACAGCTATATGCTATGGGTATATATTATACTGGAGACGAACAATGTTTGATTGACAGCTATATGCTATGGGTATATATTATACTGGAGACTGATAATGTTTGATTGACAGCTGCTATGGGTATATATTATACTGGAGACGAACAATGTTTGATTGACAGCTATATGCTATGGGTTCATATTATACTGGAGACTAATGTTTGATTGACAGCTATGCTTTGGGTATATATTATACTGGAGACTGATGTTTGATTGACAGCTATATGCTATGGGTATATATTATACTGGAGACTGATGTTTGATTGACAGCTATATGCTATGGGTATATATTATACTGGAGACTGGTAATGTTTGATTGACAGCTGCTATGGATATATATTATACTGGAGATGAACAATGTTTGATTGACAGCTATATGCTATGGGTACATATTATACTGGAGACTGATGTTTGATTGACAGCTATATACTATGGATATATATTATACTGGAGACGAACAATGTTTGATTGACAGCATATACTATGGGTACATATTATACTGGAGACTGATAATGTTTGATTGACAGCTATATGCTATGGGTATATATTATACTGGAGACTGGTAATGTTTGATTGACAGCTGCTATGGATATATATTATACTGGAGATGAACAATGTTTGATTGACAGCTATATGCTATGGGTACATATTATACTGGAGACTGATGTTTGATTGACAGCTATATACTATGGGTATATATTATACTGGAGACTGATAATGTTTGATTGACAGCTATATACTATGGATATATATTATACTGGAGATGAACAATGTTTGATTGACAGCTATATGCTATGGGTACATATTATACTGGAGACTGATGTTTGATTGACAGCTATATGCTATGGATATATATTATACTGGAGACGAACAATGTTTGATTGACAGCTATATGCTATGGGTACATATTATACTGGAGACTGATAATGTTTGATTGACAGCTATATACTATGGATATATATTATACTGGAGACGAACAATGTTTGATTGACAGCTATATGCTATGGGTACATATTATACTGGAGACTGATAATGTTTGATTGACAGCTATATGATATGGGTATATATTATACGGGATACTGATAATGTTTGATTGACAGCTATATACTATGGATATATATTATACTGGAGACGAACAATGTTTGATTGACAGCATATACTATGGGTATATATTATATTGGAGACGAACAATGTTTGATTGACAGCTATATGCTATGGGTATATATTATACTGGAGACTGATAATGTTTGATTGACAGCTATATACTATGGATATATATTATACTGGAGACTGATAATGTTTGATTGACAGCTATATACTATGGATATATATTATACTGGAGACTGATGTTTGATTGACAGCTATATGCTATGGGTATATATTATACTGGAGACTGATGTTTGATTGACAGCTATATACTATGGATATATATTATACTGGAGACTGATGTTTGATTGACAGCTATATAATATGGGTATATATTATACTGGATACTGATAATGTTTGATTGACAGCTATATACTATGGATATATATTATACTGGAGACGAACAATGTTTGATTGACAGCATATACTATGGGTATATATTATACTGGAAACTGATAATGTTTGATTGACAGCTATATGCTATGGGTATATATTATACTGGAGACTGATGTTTGATTGACAGCTATATACTATGGCTATATATTATACTGGAGACTGATAATGTTTGATTGACAGCTATATACTATGGATATATATTATATTGGAGACGAACAATGTTTGATTGACAGCTATATGCTATGGGTATATATTATATTGGAGACTGATGTTTGATTGACAGCTATATACTATGGATATATATTATACTGGAGACTGATAATGTTTGATTGACAGCTATATACTATGGATATATATTATACTGGAGACGAACAATGTTTGATTGACAGCATATACTATGGGTATATATTATATTGGAGACGAACAATGTTTGATTGACAGCTATATGCTATGGGTATATATTATACTGGAGACTGATGTTTGATTGACAGCTATATACTATGGGTATATATTATACTGGAGACTGATGTTTGATTGACAGCTATATACTATGGGTACATATTATACTGGAGACTGATAATGTTTGATTGACAGCTATATACTATGGGTATATATTATACTGGAGACTGATGTTTGATTGACAGCTATATACTATGGATATATATTATACTGGAGATGAACAATGTTTGATTGACAGCTATATGCTATGGGTACATATTATACTGGAGACTGATAATGTTTGATTGACAGCTATATACTATGGGTATATATTATACTGGAGACTGATGTTTGATTGACAGCTATATGCTATGGGTACATATTATACTGGAGACTGATGTTTGATTGACAGCTATGCGTTGGGTATATATTATACTGGAGACTGATAATGTTTGATTGACAGCTATATACTATGGATATATATTATACTGGAGACTGATAATGTTTGATTGACAGCTATATACTATGGGTATATATTATACTGGAGACTGGTAATGTTTGATTGACAGCTGCTATGGGTATATATTATACTGGAGACGAACAATGTTTGATTGACAGCTATATGCTATGGGTATATATTATACTGGAGACTGATGTTTGATTGACAGCTATATGCTATGGGTATATATTATACTGGAGACTGATGTTTGATTGACAGCTATATACTATGGATATATATTATACTGGAGACGAACAATGTTTGATTGACAGCATATACTATGGGTATATATTATATTGGAGACGAACAATGTTTGATTGACAGCTATATGCTATGGGTATATATTATACTGGAGACTGATGTTTGATTGACAGCTATATGCTATGGGTATATATTATACTGGAGACGAACAATGTTTGATTGACAGCTATATGCTATGGGTATATATTATACTGGAGACTGATGTTTGATTGACAGCTATGCTTTGGGTATATATTATACTGGAGACTGATGTTTGATTGACAGCTATGCTATGAGGATCTGGTCCCTGTGGATCAGCCGTCCAGATCTGCTGTTTGACATTGTCTTGGCCAAGCATGTCATTCCTTGTTTGGATGTGATCAAGTCTGTCTTTAGTGATGTCTTCTCCCGAACTTCCTCCAAACTCAGCAAAGTAAGTCAATGTTTCTACTGGGCAAACTCACCAAAGTGAGTCGATGTTTCTACAGGGCAAACTAACCAAAGTGAGTCAATGTTTCTACTGGGCAAACTCACCAAAGTCATTCAATGTTTCTACTGAGCAAACTCACCAAAGTGAGTCATCTAAATACAATGTATACACAAAATCCATTAAAATCTTCTCTGAAATTATCAGAATCATGACTTACTATCTTAGAATTAGAGAGAATGATGTAAAGTAAGCTCTCACATACTTCACGGTTATCACTGCAGGTTCAGGAAATCACCTTTTCCTAAAATCTGAATAAAATCCTTAATGTCAAAGTTTGATGAATTACAGGATTCTTCCTCTGCCAAACTTTTGTTTGCCAGCGAAGTTCCTAAATTCCAAGAGAAGATGCGGAGGTTTTATGAAAAACTTGGAGCAAGCCTAGAACCTGTCACAAAACAGCAGTTTGGGTCACAGATGGCATCAATATCTCAGGTATGTTCACCGTCTCGGGGTAACAAATTAGTATGACTGAGTAATCGGGATGTTAACAGTTGTTTCATCACAGATCTGGTCCCTATGACAGGTCTCCTGTTCATCGAGTCCTATTTACATGTTTGATCATATCTATTTCCTACCAGTGGAAGGCAAAAGAAAGGCTAGCCGCTTAAATATGAATTGGGCAAGAGTATGGGCAATGTTGTATGAAAAAAGGATGTGGCATCCTTGGAACCAGATGGGCGGGGGCCCAGTAAGGGAAATACAGGAAAATCCTTTAAATCACTACTACATTTTGAAGTCCTGAATAGATTTTGACTAAATTTGGTTTGGTTAGTAGCATTTTTAGTAAAGGAAATGCAAAATTGTATAAATAACGGTTGTGACTCCCCTGGAACTTGAGGGCCAGGGTATTAGCTATAGGGAACATTGTTCTTCTTTAGAGTGTACAACATTTGGTCCAAATTTAGTTTGAACAATCTTGGCAGCTCAAAAATAAGAAAATGTTTGTAACATAACAAGTCTGAGACTTTTGTCATAATCACTGAAACATCTAGATGAGCAATGTAGGCCCTCTGGGCCTCTTTTTATACATAATATGCAGAAATTTATCATTGAAGAGAATCTAAAAAATATCACTGTCCTCAGTTGATTTTTAATATGGTTTTATGTTAAGAAGGAATTTAGACACATAGTCTCACATATAGCTGTACCTAGATTAAATTAAATACAGCTGTACCTAGATTAAATTCAATACAGCTGTACCTAAATTCAATACAGCTGTACCTAGATTAAATTAAATACAGCTGTACCTAGATTAAATTAAATACAGCTGTACCTAGATTAAATTCAATACAGCTGTACCTGGTTTAAATTCAATACAGCTGTACCTGGTTTAAATTCAATACAGTTGTACCTAGTTTAAATTCAATACAGTTGTACCTAGATTAAATTCAATACAGCTAGCTGTACCTAGATTAAATTCAATACAGCTATACCTAGTTTAAATTCAATACAGCTGTACCTAGTTTAAATTCAATACAGTTGTACCTAGTTTAAATTCAAACAGCTGTACCTAGTTTAAATTCAATACAGTTGTACCTAGTTTAAATTCAATACAGCTGTACCTAGTTTAAATTCAATACAGTTGTACCTAGATTAAATTCAATACAGCTGTGCCTAGTTTAAATTCAATGCAGTTGTACCTAGTTTAAATTCAATACAGTTGTACCTAGATTAAATTCAATACAGCTGTACCTAGATTAAATTCAATACAGCTGTACCTAGTTTAAATTCAATACAGTTGTACCTAGATTAAATTCAATACAGCTGTACCTAGTTTAAATTCAATACAGTTGTACCTAGTTTAAATTTAATACAGTTGTACCTAGTTAAAATTCAAAACAGCTGTACCTAGTTAAAATTCAATACAGCTGTACCTAGTTTAAATTGAATACAGCTGTATATGTACCTAGTTTAAATTCAATACAGCTGTACCTACATGTAGTTTAAATTCAAAACAGCTGTACCTAGTTTAAATTCAATACAGTTTTACCTAGTTTAAATTTAATACAGTTGTACCTAGTTAAAATTCAAAACAGCTATACCTAGTTAAAATTCAATACAGCTGTACCTAGTTAAGATTCAATCACTTACCTTGTTTCCTCAAGTGTTTAATTCAATCAGGATATGGGAAAAAAACAATGTGATCAGATTATCGGACGATAGCAAATTGTTTGTTATTTCCTACAGGAACAGACCCAGAAAATCCGGGTAAAGAAACTGCCAGCATTGAAGAAGCTTTTCTCCGTGGTTAAAAATTATTCAGACGAGGTAATCATCATCAGCAGAAAGTTTAATTGAATGATTTGGACGTTTTATCAAATTTTTTATATCAGTCATGCATCGATGTTAAAATACTTTATTCAAAATGTAAATTGATCCTATTGGTTGTATGGCTTATCTTCAATTAATGAATTCTTTAAAATACATATATTGTGTAGCGGGACTGGACTGGGTCGATCATCGGTGACCAGGTAGCTCAATTGGTAGAGCATCCGGCTAGTGTTCGGAGGTCCCGGGTTCGAACCCCGGTCTGGCCGCTACATTTTCTCCTCTCCTGTTACAAAATTGGCGCCCAACTAAAATACCCACGGTGGTAGTATAAGGGTCTCGTGTGTCTTCGAGGGCGAAGACTTGAAAAAAAGGAGGGAGGTGTGTAGCGGGACTGGACTGGGTCGATCATCGGTGACCAGGTAGCTCAATTGGTAGAGCATCCGGCTAGTGTTCGGAGGTCCCGGGTTCGAACCCCGGTCTGGCCGCTACATTTTCTCCTCTCCTGTTACAATTGAAAGGAAATAGAATTAGAAATGCCAAGTTTACTACGGGAAATGAAAAGATGTTTTAGGATTTAATGATGTAATTGAATATAGGGAACAACTCTGTTGTCAATGAAAATTTCATCCATGTATATTTGGTACCCTCGTCAAATTTCAGGTTGATCCAAGGGTTCCCCTCTCAAAATGAATAGCATTCTGGGCCAATATTGTGTATACCCCTATGAGGTGTTCTGGGCCAATATTGTGTATACCCCTATGAGGTGTAGTAGTCAATCAAACTATTAATTGACCCTTCTCATTGGCATATTGTTCCATTCCTCATCCAGTGACAATGTCAACTAAATGACGTTGATTGGAGGGTTCAATCTATATCTTAATTATCCTTCTGTCCAACTCGTGCCATAAATGTTCTATCGGTGAGAGTTTAGATCAACCTGAAATTTTACGAGGTACAGAAAAGGTACATGGTTGAAATTTTCACTGACAACCGAGTGGTTCTCTATCAATTACACCATTATTACATTCTGTAAGATCTTTTTATTTCCTGTAAATCAGGAAATTTCTTACAACGTATATTTTTCCTTTCAGTATATATGTACATTTCTGTATATGCATGGCATTTTTATGTTTATATATATATTGTCAGAAGTAAACAAGAGAAGCCTACAGTTCGGTACGTGTCTTTGAGATAGGTACTAATTAACTTATAAATGTGTGTACTTCTAGTTATATTGCATTGTCTATAAGGTTAAAACATAGAAACTCACAAGACTCCGCACTGTTGT
Source organism: Pecten maximus (assembly GCF_902652985.1). NCBI lineage: Eukaryota > Metazoa > Mollusca > Bivalvia > Pectinida > Pectinidae > Pecten > Pecten maximus. The sequence goes on from NC_047021.1 coordinate 11,838,680, forward strand.
TCAAGTCACCATTTCAGAGTCTCGTTGGTTTCCGACGATGAGGTAATAAATGAAGTGTACCACTTGGATAAGTGTATTTTAGCGATATGCTATTTAGGATTCTACATGGGAGCAAACAAAAACAACACTGTTACATCAAAGATCAAGTATCTTTTTGTAAGAAATATTTTCTGAATATTTTCCTGAATTTTCCTATAGCAGTTGTCAAGAGTATATATTTATGCAAAAACTTAAGACCTAGCTATAATTTTGATGTCAATTTAGTAAAGCAATATTTAATATCATGACATATATCCTCAGGTGTCCATACAGAATTTATAAAATATGTAGTAATGGAATGTTTGGTACCTTCCACATGATCTTTACTGATATTTTTTCACATTTTGTTTACTCATGTTTTATATTTGTAACAGATTATTTCAGACCTGGATGATGACAGAGAAACCAAAGATCTGGAGTTAGGGGAGAAGTTTGATAATGTCATTCAACAGATGGATAGCGAAAATGTGTAACTCTAAAGTTTAATGTCATTCAACAGATGGATATCAAAAATGTGTGACTCTAAATTTCAATGTCATTCAACAGATGGATATCAAAAATGTGTGACTCTAAATTTTAATGTCATTCAACAGATGGATATCAAAAATGTGTGACTCTAAATTTCAATGTCATTCAACAGATGGATATCAAAAATGTGTTATTACAGAGTTTGATAATGTCATTCAACAGATGGATATCGAAAATATGTGACTCTAAATTTTAATGTCATTCAACAGATGGATATCAAAAATGTGTGATTACAGAGTTTGATAATGTCATTCAACAGATGGATATCGAAAATGTGTGATTCTAAATTTTAATGTCATTCAACAGATGGTCGATATGGGAAATGTGTGATTATAGATTTTGATAATGTCATTCAACAGATGGATATGTGCAATGTGTGACTCTTGAAACTTGTTAGAGTAGATTTGTAAAGATGCTACAGTGCTGACAAAGAGTATATATAATTATGTTCAATTTAAAACAAGAATGTAACTGGTATATTTAGCTCACCTACCCGTCTGTCCAGCATCAACTTTTTCTTTTTAACAACTTCTCAATAACCAAAAGGCCCAGAGCCAATATTGGGCCTCTTACATGCTTGTTTTATACAGCGCCCAAAGATAAATACAATTATTGCACTCTTATAAAAGTTAGATACTGAATTCAATTACCACCCTCTTATAGGGACCAACCAACCAATTGTTTTTCCATAGACTTTAGTGGTAACGTTTTGGAGTATTTCATTCAAATTCTTGAATTCAATATGATAATTATGGTTTATAACAAAAGTTTAGGGTCTCCTATAACACATAATCAAAAAAAAAAGTTAGGTCCTTCAGCTCAAATTTTCTCCAGGGTAGCCATTTTGAAAATCGGTGAATTTCGCAGTAAAAATTCTCAAAAATCTGAAACGTTTACCTGTTAATTATCATTACCTGAACTTTTGGAAACAAATTCAATCGGACTTACGAAATTTATATCAACATTTCTTATGGATAGTTACCTATCAGGCTACATATCTATTTTCTTACTTCATAACATACTGGCCAATCAGTGGCTGCCAGACATTTTATCCTTGGCTCAACTTTCTATACACAGGGGGATGTTTCAAAAATCTATTTTTTCAATTGGTTGGTTGTTCCCTATAAAAGTTAGATACTGAATTCAATTACCACCCTCTTATAATTCATGTCTCTTTTAAATTTTAAGTGAAAAAATAGTTAGTTACCTTCAAAAGGTTTATATAGTATTAATACAATAAGATAAGTATAACTTTATTATATATTTCTACATAAGCCTTCTTCATCAGAAACATTTGTTACATGCCCAAGTGGTAATACATTCACCCATGTCATATTTTTGGACCTACTGTTATCCAGTAAATTCACCCATGTCATATTTTTGGACCTACTGTTATCCAGTAAATTCACCCATGTAATATTTTTAGACCTTCTGTTATCCAGTGAATTTTTTGTATAGTCAGTAGTGTAATATACCCTGGAACATTTTTCATTGGCTACATCAACTTGATTGTGATGTAATGTATGGACAACGATATGATGTCATAGATTGTGAAGATGCAACAAAATAGCTATCACTGTTTGATTAAATCTTCCACATTTTCCCCTTAAAACATGTCAAAACATAGATTTTCTGAGCTATGTGATAAAAAGTATCTTGTTTTCATTTCTTGGAAGATTTTATGACACTTGTTTCGAAGTTTTGTCAAGGCTCGCTAAAATAATAACTTCCAAGACTTGTTTCATAAAATTTCCTATGAATATAACTCATTTAATATCCTATATATATGCAAAGCACTTCTTTCCCTACATGAATAATTTAATCTTGTTTGTAACAAGCATCTTCATTGGCTTAGAAATTTATGTAAAAATGACGTCATCATTAACATTTACAATGTTTCTTTTGATTGGCTGATGGAGCAGTGTAATGCTTTGTAAGAGAAAAGAGTACATCAATTAAGTAAATTTTTGCAGGGTATCGATTAAATTATAAGGATTAACTTGAATATATTATTTATGTTATGGAATCATAACACAAAGTCTCACCACTACCACTTCACGGTTTATTTAGAGTATACACTCTGTTTTTTGTGTTATAACTCCATAACAAAAAATATATTCAAGTTAACCCCTAAATGTATTGACTGGACTGCAATCAGTATGTCAATCAAAGGTCAACAGGACTGGTCATTCTAAAGGATTATAACTCCATAGCAGGTCTTAATTTTTTGATTTTATGGTGTTAATTATATTTTCTATAATATGGGTGTAATGTCATGTATTTTTGTGAGAAATGGTGACCAGCTGTCAGCATTGTAGCATCTTTAAAAAGTAATTAGGAATTTGTGTGGATATACATCATTGAAAAATAATACTCTAAATGCTATTGTAGTATTTTGTGAATTTAAAGATACCATATACAGTACATGAACAGTGGATTCATAGATGATTTAGCCCTACACACAGTATGTTATACAATATGTACCAGGTATGTACAATGCTGGTACAAGGGCCTGCTGTGTTTTCCTCTAAAATGTGATGAGTACATGTAATCGATATATTCTCACAGCTTTGTGTAAATACAGTAATAAGTTGTAACAGTCATGTTAAACATGGTTTAGACCTCCCTATAATCTTGACGTGACTGAACATTTTTGCTCTTTTATATATTTACTTCATATGTGTTTAAATCAAACAAATATATCATTGTATACACTGTATATAAACAAAGATGGTTGAAAAAAGTCATGATTTATCATAAGTTAGTGCTTGTTGCAAGTTCATTGCCATGGAGGACGCCAATCAATGAGATAAAACCTCAGTTGCATGATGGTACGTACTGATGTATTCAAGGTGACAGCAAATCAATTTTGTGTCTGTGAAACCAACCTGAGTTGATAGGTTAGTTGGACTTGATTCCTTCAATATCAAGTGTGAAAGAATTATGTCTTAAAGGATCACAAAATAAAAATGCCTCCAAATAATTGTATAGCTATATATCATACTTACAGGAGAATGTTATGATGTAGCCAGTTTCTGGTGGTTCGACCATTTTGCAGAATTAGAGAAAGTTATGATGTGGCCAGTTTCTGGTGGTAAAACCATTTTGCAGGATTTGAGAAAGTAAAATATGATGTGGCCAGTTTCTGGTGGTTCAACCATTTTGCAGGATTTGAGAAAGTTATGATGTGGCCAGTTTCTGGTGGTTCAACCATTTTGCAGAATTAGAGAAAGTTATGATGTAGCCAGTTTCTGGTGGTTCAACCATTTTGAAGGATTTGAGAAAGTTATGATGTGGCCAGTTTCTGGTGGTTCAACCATTTTGCAGGATTTGAAAAAGTTATGATGTGGCCAGTTTCTGGTGGTTCAACCATTTTGCAGGATTTGAGAAAGTTATGATGTGGCCAGTTTCTGGTGGTTCAACCATTTTGCAGGATTTGAGAAAGTTATGATGTGGCCAGTTTCTGGTGGTTCAACCATTTTGCAGGATTTGAGAAAGTTATGATGTGGCCAGTTTCTGGTGGTTCAACCATTTTGCAGGATTTGAAAAAGTTATGATGTGGCCAGTTTCTGGTGGTTCAACCATTTTGCAGGATTTGAGAAAGTTATGATGTGGCCAGTTTCTGGTGGTTCAACCATTTTGCAGGATTTGAGAAAGTTATGATGTGGCCAGTTTCTGGTGGTTCAACCATTTTGCAGGATTTGAGAAAGTTATGATGTGTCCAGTTCCTGGTGGTTCAACCATTTTTCAGGATTTGAGAATGTTATGATGTGGCCAGTTTTGGTGGTTTGTCCATTTTGCAGGGCGAAGCAAATATTGGATTGATCTCAGGTGAGTTAGTGCTATAGGCCTACTCACTCTGAACATGTTATAATCTTTTCCTGACCATCTACTTGACAAAACCTTATAAAGGTGTGTGTGCATGTATCTGTTTTATTGAATACTGTATGACAACAAACCAATTTCGTACCAATGAAATATGGACTTGTGATTTGAAGATGAAATATATGTCAGTTTATTGACAAATGTATTAAATATGAGCCAAACTATAGCTTAATCAATTGTACTACTGTAACAGTTTGTTTATATATTTTATATACATGTACATGACATTGAATAGATATATTGATATGTAGGCGTTTTAAAGAAATATATTTACAAATGTTAAATGTTTGTTATTTGCATGATAACATGTTACAATACCAAAAGTATTCATTGTTTTAAAGATTTGTGTTAACATTATACATTTATATTGTATGTGTGTGTACGAATTATATTGTCATCTGATACCAAGGCAAGATATCTAACATTACACTATTATGAGATGTGATTTAAGGGTCGTCTCAAAGAGACAAAGTTAGTTCAAGGCAGTTTAAAGGTCTCAAAGAGGTCAAATCAGCCCTTGGCATTCTGCAGGCTTCAAAGGGTCTCACAGAGGCTTAAACCAGTCCATATCAGTTGCTGTAAGGGTCTCAAACAGGCCTCTACAGTTCATGGCAGTCAAAAAACTTCAAGAGTTTCAAAGAGTCCAAATAATTTCATGTCAGTCAACAGGCTTCAGTGTCTCGAAAAGGCTAACCCAGTATATGGCAGTCAGCAGGCTTCATGGGTCACGCAAAAGCTTTAACTAGTAAATATTCCGCGACAGTCAGCAGCTAGGTTTCATGGGGCACGCAAAAGCCTTAACTATCCCATGGCAGTCAGCAGGTTTCATGGGTGAACGCAAAAGCCTAAACCATCCCATGACAGTCGGCAGGCTTCAACAGTCATAATGGAGCCGTTTCAGTACATGTCAATCACTAGACTTCAAGAGTTTCATAGAAGGTGAATCAATCATTGGCTCCAAGAGTCCGATTTCATTGTTATACAATAGAGTTATATTGTTACTTACTGTGTGTGCTCCCTTTTATGTTTTAATTTCAATGAGGAGTTATAAAACTTGTATAATGTACTTATCTATATTTTGTGTGGAATTAGGCAGGCAATTTAATTCAACTTTAAGCATAGAATTGGAGTCTACAGACTTTGGCATAGAATTATACAGACTTTGGCATAGAATTATACAGACTTTGGCATAGAATTATACAGACTTCCACGATATCTGAAAATGAATTAAAAAAAAAAAACAACATCTACAATACATTGTGTTAACCTCAAACATAGATATAGCATGGGTACAAGAGCCTACTACACTTAAAATATTTCGTATATTTCTGCAGTTTTGGAACTTTAGAAAAAAATCAACATTAAGGTTTTGTGTTAAGCTCTTGTATATTAGGCTGTTTCTGACAAATTATAAAATCTAGAGCAACCCAACTTTGGTTATAGGTGTACCATGGGAGGTATACTGAGTACTCTTTACCAGTATTTCTATGATTTTTGCATTTTTGGGTAAAATTGCTGGATAGAAGAAAATCAATGTTAAGGTTTAGAGTTTAAGTCTGTTCCTGACAAGAGCTATACACCAACCAAACCTCAGCAACAAGAGCTATACACCAACCAAACCTCAGCAACAAGAGCTATACACCAACCAAACCTCAGCAACAAGAGCTATACACCAACCAAACCTCAGCAACAAGAGCTTTTATACACCAACCAAACCTCAGCAACAAGAGCTATACACCAACCAAACCTCAGCAACAAGAGCTATACACCAACCAAACCTCAGCAACAAGAGCTATACACCAACCAAACCTCAGCAACAAGAGCTATACACCAACCAAACCTCAGCAACAAGAGCTATACACCAACCAAACCTCAGCAACAAGAGCTATACACCAACCAAACCTCAGCAACAAGAGCTATACACCAACCAAACGTCGGTCATAGATGTATCAAAGGTAGTAGAGCCTGATGAACTAAAAGTATTTCATGGATTTATGCAGTTTTTGGGATACAAACCTCAAATTTCTGGAATTAGAACAAAATCAATGAATTAGAACAAAATCAATGTTAAGTGACCACATTTAAGTACACTATTAGCATTTCAATTACAGATGTGCTTATAATGCATGCTGCATATACGATTCAATAATTTCTACCTTTCTCACACCTATTACCTAGGAAGTTTCTTGTTATTTAGCACTTTAAGATATGACCTTTAATTCCCTTAGTATCTTCAAATATATCCTCGAGTACCCATGTAAAATGGTATGGACAAAGGGAGAAAGGCGCAACACATATATAAGCATGCGTAACTCTTCATGTATTTTGGTAGCCATATTTAATTGATGGTACCAGTTTGTATTTAATTGGATAAACAGATTTTGTGTAAGCAAGTTCAGAAAAACCACAGGTAAATGTACATGAACTGCATTTGTGTATTCAAAATATATATAAGCAGTTGTATTTTGTTAGCTCACCTGCCTGTTGTCCATCTGTCTGTCATCAACTATTTCCCTTCAAATGAGTTATCTGTAACCATTAGGTGAAGAATACTGATATCGGACCAGTAACATGCTGGGGTGAAGGGTTACAAGTTTGTTATCAGCTTTATGACCATAAAACCATAAAAATCATCCTGACCATAAAAATTAACTCCATTTTGGTTACTGATTTAATCATCCTGACCATAAAAATTAACTCCATTTTGGATACTGATTTAATCATCCTGACCATAAGAATTAACTCCATTTTGTTTGCTGATTTAATCATCCTGTCCATAAAACTAAACTCCATTTTGTTTGCTGATTTAATCATCCTGTCCATTCCTGACCATAAAAATTAACTCCATTTTGGTTACTGATTTAATCATCCTGACCATAAAAATTAACTCCATTTTGGATACTGATTTAATCATCCTGACCATAAAAATTAACTCCATTTTGTTTGCTGATTTAATCATCCTGTCCATAAAACTAAACTCCATTTTGTTTGCTGATTTAATCATCCTGTCCATAAAACTAAACTCCATTTTGTTTGCTGATTTAATCATCCTGACCATAAAAATTAACTCCATTTTGTTTACCGATTCCATCGTAACCATAAAACTTTACCCATATTGTTTATTGTATTTTTAACCCATAAAGGTGCCAATATAGAAGAAAATAGCTAGTGTCCACATCTATCTAGATCTGTATGTCCCCAGAATGTCAACAGATTGGTGTTATAGAGTTCCTTGGTAGATGGGCCCCTCAAGGTTGTCTCCATCAGTTGCCCGGTATGTCTTCAGTTCGTGGAGAAGGTATATATTTGACATTGTTTTCTCCGGATGTTGGGTGTGTCTTCACGATCAGGGTACGTTGTATTGGTTGGTTGATAGGTTTGTTATCAGTTCGTAGATAGGGTACGTTGTCTTGGTTGTCGAGTGTGTCATCAGTTCGTAGATAGGGTACGTTGTCTTGGTTGTCGAGTGTGTCATCAGTTCGTAGATAGGGTACGTTGTCTTGGTTGTCAGGTTTGTCATCAGTTCGTAGATAGGGTACATTGTCTTGGTTGTCGAGTGTGTCATCAGTTCATAGATAGGGTACATTGTCTTGGTTGTCGAGTGTGTCATCAGTTCGTAGATAGGGTACGTTGTCTTGTTTGTCGAGTGTGTCATCAGTTCGTAGATAGGGTACGTTGTCTTGGTTGTCAGGTTTGTCATCAGTTCGTAGATAGGGTACTTTGTCTTGGTTGTCGAGTGTGTCATCAGTTCGTAGATAGGGTACGTTGTCTTGGTTGTCAGGTTTGTCATCAGTTCGTAGATAGGGTACGTTGTCTTGGTTGTCAGGTTTGTCATCAGTTCGTAGATAAGGTACGTTGTCTTGGTTGTCGAGTGTGTCATCAGTTCGTAGATAAGGTACGTTGTCTTGGTTGTCGAGTGTGTCATCAGTTCGTAGATAGGGTATGTTGTCTTGGTTGTCAGGTTTGTCATCAGTTCGTAGATAGGGTACGTTGTCTTGGTTGTCAGGTTTGTCATCAGTTCGTAGATAGGGTACTTTGTCTTGGTTGTCGAGTGTGTCATCAGTTCGTAGATAGGGTACATTGTCTTGGTTGTCAGGTTTGTCATCAGTTCGTAGATAGGGTACGTTGTCTTGGTTGTTGAGTGTGTCATCAGTTTGTAGATAGGGTACGTTGTCTTGGTTGTCAGGTTTGTCATCAGTTCGTAGATAGGGTACATTGACTTGTTCGTCGAGTGTGTCATCAGTTCGTAGATAGGGTACGTTGTCTTGGTAGTCGGGTGTGTCATCAGTTCGTAGATAGGGTACGTTGTCTTGGTAGTCGGGTGTGTCATCAGTTCGTAGATAGGGTACGTTGTCTTGGTTGTCGGGTTTGTCATCAGTTCGTAGATAGGGTACATTGTCTTGGTTGTCGAGTGTGTCATCAGTTCGTAGATAGGGTACGTTGTCTTGTTTGTCGAGTGTGTCATCAGTTCGTAGATAGGGTACGTTGTCTTGGTTGTCGAGTGTGTCATCAGTTCGTAGATAGGGTACGTTGTCTTGGTTGTCAGGTTTGTCATCAGTTCGTAGATAGGGTACATTGACTTGGTAGTCGGGTGTGTCATCAGTTCGTAGATAGGGTACGTTGTCTTGGTAGTCGGGTGTGTCATCAGTTCGTAGATAGGGTATGTTGTCTTGGTTGTCAGGTTTGTCATCAGTTCGTAGATAGGGTACGTTGTCTTGGTTGTCAGGTGTGTCATCAGTTCGTAGATAGGGTACGTTGTCTTGGTTGTCGAGTGTGTCATCAGTTCGTAGATAGGGTACGTTGTCTTGGTTGTCGAGTGTGTCATCAGTTCGTAGATAGGGTACATTGTCTTGGTAGTCGAGGTGTGTCATCAGTTCGTTAGATAAGGTACGTTGTCTTGGTTAGTCGAGTGTGTCATCAGTTCGTAGATAGGGTACATTGTCTTGGTTGTCAGGTTTGTCATCAGTTCGTAGATAGGGTACATTGTCTTGGTTGTCAGGTTTGTCATCAGTTCGTAGATAGGGTACGTTGTCTTGGTTGTCGAGTGTGTCATCAGTTTGTAGATAGGGTACATTGTCTTGGTTGTCGAGTGTGTCATCAGTTCGTAGATAGGGTACGTTGTCTTGGTTGTCGAGTGTGTCATCAGTTCGTAGATAGGGTACGTTGTCTTGGTTGTCGAGTGTGTCATCAGTTCGTAGATAAGGTACATTGTCTTGGTAGGTTGACTGGTGTGTCCTCTGTTATAGATGGGGTATGTTATCCAGTGTGTCCTTGGTTCGTAGTTTGGCTTTGTTGTCCGGTGTGTCCTCGATTCATTGAGGGGGTCATTGTCTGATGTGTCCCTGGTTTGTAGATGGGGTCATTGTCTGATGTGTCCCTGGTTTGTAGATGGGGTCATTGTCCAATGTGTCCTTGGTTTGTAGATGGGGTCATTGTCCAGTGTGTCCTTGGTTTGTAGATGGGGTCATTGTCAGGTGTGTCCTTGGTTTGTAGATGGGGTCATTGTCTGATGTGTCCTTGGTTTGTAGATGGGGTCATTGTCCGGTGTGTCCTTAGTTTTTTTAGATGGGGTCATTGTCCAATGTGTCCTTAGTTTGTAGATGGGGTCATTGTCTTATGTGTCCTTGGTTTGTAGATGGGGTCATTGTCTGGTGTGTCCTTGGTTTGTAGATGGGGTCATTGTCTGATGTGTCCTTGGTTTTTAGATGGGTCATTGTCTGATGTGTCCTTGGTGCGTAGATGGGGTCACTGTCCGGTGTGTCCTTGGTTTGTAGATGGGGTCATTGTCTGATGTGTCCCTGGTTTGTAGATGGGGTCACTGTCCGGTGTGTCCTTGGTTTGTAGATGGGGTCATTGTCCGGTGTGTCCTTGGTTTGTAGATGGGGTCATTGTCTGATGTGTCCTTGGTTTGTAGATGGGTCATTGTCTATGTGTCCTTGGTTTGTAGATGGGGTCATTGTCCAGTGTGTCCTTGGTTTGTAGATGGGTCATTGTCTATGTGTCCTTGGTTTGTAGATGGGGTCATTGTCCAATGTGTCCTTGGTTTGTAGATGGGGTCATTGTCCAATGTGTCCTTGGTTTGTAGATGGGGTCATTGTCCAATGTGTCCTTGGTTTGTAGATGGGGTCATTGTCTGATGTGTCCATGGTTTGTAGATGGGGTCATTGTCTAATGTGTCCTTGGTTTGTAGATGGGGTCATTGTCTATGTGTCCTTGGTTTGTAGATGGGGTCATTGTCTGATGTTTCCTTGGTTTGTAGATGGGGTCATTGTCCGGTGTGTCCATGGTTTGTAGATGGGGTCATTGTCTGATATGTCCTTGGTTTGTAGATGGGGTCATTGTCTGATGTGTCCATGGTTTGTAGATGGGGTCATTGTCTGATGTGTCCATGGTTTGTAGATGGGATCATTGTCCGGTGTGTCCTTGGTTTGTAGATGGGGTCATTGTCTGATGTGTCCTTGGTTTGTAGATGGGGTCATTGTCTGATGTGTCCTTGGTTTGTAGATGGGGTCATTGTCTGATGTGTCCTTGGTTTGTAGATGGGGTCATTGTCCGGTGTGTCCTCGATTCATTGAGGGGGTCATTGTCTGATGTTTCCTTGGTTTGTAGATGGGGTCATTGTCCAGTGTGTCCCTAGTTTGTAGATGGGGTCATTGTCCAGTGTGGCCTTGATTCGTAGATGGGGTCATTGTCCAATGTGTCCTTGGTTCATAGATGGGATCATTGTCCGGTGTGTCCTTGGTTTGTAGATGGGGTCATTGTCTGATGTGTCCTTGGTTCATAGATGGGGTCATTGTCCAATGTGTCCTTGGTTCATAGATAGGGTCATTGTCTGATGTGTCCTTGGTTTGTAGATGGGGTCATTGTCTGATGTGTCCTTGGTTTGTAGATGGGGTCATTATCTGATGTGTCCTTGGTTTGTAGATGGGTCATTGTCTATGTGTCCTTGGTTTGTAGATGGGGTCATTGTCCAGTGTGTCCTTGGTTTGTAGATGGGGTCATTGTCAGGTGTGTCCTTGGTTTGTAGATGGGGTCATTATCTGATGTGTCCTTGGTTTGTAGATGGGGTCATTATCTGATGTGTCCTTGGTTTGTAGATGGAGTTCGTTGTCTTGTTTGGTAGTTGGAGTTTGTCTTGGTTAGTTGTCCGATGGGTTCATGTTTTTGTTTCTATGGATATACATATGTTGTTAACATATTAGGATATCATTGTTACTTTTGTAAGAGGGATGATCCATAGAAACAATATGATATTGCAGCTTTAATACGTTTGATTTAAAACGATATAATGTGTTCTTATTATAAGTCATAGATGGAAGTATTATCATATGGTGTTGTCCATCAATCATTCGGCGTAAAAGTTTGTTTGTCTGGAGATCTACTCAGACATTTATGGACCAATATTTTTGAAACTTGGTATGCATTACAATCATGATATGTACATATATTGCCCTTTAATTATATTTTAGTATTTGGGTTTTTTGTCCATGGGGATCGCCTAAATTTTTCAACCATTTTCTTTGAAACTTGGTAGGCTTTATGCAACCATGATATATAGCCATGTTTCCCCTAAAGGCATTTTGATTTGACCATAATTGCAAAAGCTATTGCCCTTTGTTTATTTTGATATTTTAATTTTGTCCGGAGATCTCCTTCATTTTTCGGCTGATTTGTTAGAAGCTATATAACCATGATATATAGTTGTGTTTCCCCTAAAGGCATTTACAATGTAACTAATTTTACAAAAGCTATTGCCCTTCGTTTATTTTGGTATTTGAGTTTTGTCCGGAGATCTGCATTTTTCAACTGATTTCTTAGAAACTTGGTAGGCTGTACAGTATAATCATGGAATATATTTGTGTTTCCCCATTTCAATTGGACTATATTTTTTCCCCTACATTTTTCAACAATTTCTTTGAGTCTTGGTAGGCTTTATAATCATGATTTCAAATTGTGTTTAATGATTTGTTGACTAATTCCTGATAACTGATATTCATCTCACTGATGGGAAATTAAACATTGACTTTGTAGTAAAATGTGTGGGCTAAAGCATGTAACAAATCATAATGCGATACAAATCGTATTCCATTGCAAGATAGTATATAACACTACAAAATGTATAAAGAATTTGACGGGCGTATTTTGTTCCGCCCCGCTGTACTGACTTGTTATATTGTTAATTATTGTTATCATTGACATGTAATATGCTAAACATTCCACAATTACTTTTTTGTAAGCAGTCTGCATCAACAAGATAATGTGTATCAATTGTAATGTAAATTGAAAACTGTTTGCTTTCAGTACATATAATACCTATATATATATTGAAATAAATATTATGTATGCTGTATATAGTATTGTGTTACACATTTAATTACACGATCTGGTGCTCTATTACTAGTTAGCCTATGGAGTACTACAGAGTAAGATAACACTCGTCCAGAGTTAGCCTATGGAGTACTACAGAGTAAGATAACACTCGTCCAGAGTTAGCCTATGGAGTACTACAGAGTAAGATAACACTCGTCCAGAGTTAGCCTATGGAGTACTAAAGAGTAAGATAACACTCGTCCAGAGTTAGCCTATGGAGTACTACAGAGTAATTATATAACACTCGTCCAGAGTTAGCCTATGGAGAGTACTACAGAGTAAGATAACACTCGTCCAGAGTTAGCCTATGGAGTACTACAGAGTAATATAACACTCGTCCAGAGTTGGCCTATGGAGTACTACAGAGTAAGATAACACTCGTCCAGAGTTAGCCTATGGAATACTACAGAGTAATTATATAACACTCATCCAGAGTTAGCCTATGGAGTACTACAGAGTAAGATAACACTCGTCCAGAGTTAGCCTATGGAGTACTAAAGAGTAAGATAACATTCGTCCAGAGTTAGCCTATGGAGTACTAAAGAGTAAGATAACACTCGTCCAGAGTTAGCCTATGGAGTACTACAGAGTAATTATATAACACTCGTCCAGAGTTAGCCTATGGAATACTAAAGAGTAAGATAACACTCGTCCAGAGTAAGCCTATGGAGTACTACAGAGTAATATAAAACTCGTCCAGAGTTAGCCTATGGAGTACTACAGAGTAATATAACACTCGTCCAGAGTTGGCCTATGGAGTACTACAGAGTAAGATAACACTTGTCCAGAGTAAGCCTATGGAGTACTACAGAGTAATATAAAACTCGTCCAGAGTTAGCCTATGGAGTACTACAGAGTAAGATAACACTCGTCCAGAGTTAGCCTATGGAGTACTACAGAGTAAGATAACACTCGTCCAGAGTTAGCCTATGGAGTACTACAGAGTAATATAAAACTCGTCCAGAGTTGGCCTATGGAGTACTACAGAGTAAGATAACACTTGTCCAGAGTTAGCCTATGGAGTACTACAGAGTAATATAACACTCGTCCAGAGTTAGCCTATGGAGTACTACAGAGTAATATAACACTCGTCCAGAGTTAGCCTATGGAGTACTACAGAGTAATATAAAACTCGTCCAGAGTTAGCCTATGGAGTACTACAGAGTAAGATAACACTCGTCCAGAGTTGGCCTATGGAGTACTACAGAGTAAGATAACACTCGTCCAGAGTTAGCCTATGGAGTACTACAGAGTAAGATAACACTCGTCCAGAGTTAGCCTATGGAGTACTACAGAGTAATTATATAACACTCGTCCAGAGTTAGTCTATGGAGAGTACTACAGAGTAATATAACACTCGTCCAGAGTTAGCCTATGGAGTACTACAGAGTAAGATAACACTCGTCCAGAGTTAGCCTATGGAGTACTACAGAGTAATATAACACTCGTCCAGAGTTAGCCTATGGAGTACTACAGAGTAAGATAACACTCGTCCAGAGTTAGCCTATGGAGTACTACAGAGTAAGATAACACTCGTCCAGAGTTAGCCTATGGAGTACTACAGAGTAAGATAACACTCGTCCAGAGTTAGCCTATGGAGTACTACAGAGTAAGATAACACTCGTCCAGAGTTAGCCTATGGAGTACTACAGAGTAATATAACACTCGTCCAGAGTTAGCCTATGGAGTACTACAGAGTAAGATAACACTCGTCCAGAGTTAGCCTATGGAGTACTACAGAGTAAGATAACACTCGTCCAGAGTTAGCCTATGGAGTACTACAGAGTAAGATAACACTCGTCCAGAGTTAGCCTATGGAGTACTACAGAGTAAGATAACACTCGTCCAGAGTTAGCCTATGGAGTACTACAGAGTAAGATAACACTCGTCCAGAGTTAGCCTATGGAGTACTACAGAGTAAGATAACACTCGTCCAGAGTTAGCCTATGGAGTACTACAGAGTAAGATAACACTCGTCCAGAGTTAGCCTATGGAGTACTACAGAGTAAGATAACACTCGTCCAGAGTTAGCCTATGGAGTACTACAGAGTAATTATATAACACTCGTCCAGAGTTAGCCTATGGAGTACTACAGAGTAAGATAACACTCGTCCAGAGTTAGCCTATGGAGTACTACAGAGTAAGATAACACTCGTCCAGAGTAAGCCTATGGAGTACTACAGAGTAAAAAACACTCGTCCAGAGTTAGCCTATGGAGTACTACAGAGTAATATAACACTCGTCCAGAGTAAGCCTATGGAGTACTACAGAGTAATATAACACTCGTCCAGAGTTAGCCTATTGAGTACTACAGAGTAATATAACACTCGTCCAGAGTTTCATCCCGCTCTCCACCGCCTTTAATTGACGTAAGAAAAGAAGGCTGGACGGACGATGTGACTGTCAACAGAGAAAGAGATAGTCAATTCCCTTTGAACTACCAGACTTCATTTTACAATTGTTCTCTAGTTTGCATATCTTTCTTTATCTTGTGCAAATATTTGAATCCTGGTTAGCGAAGACAATGCACAAAGGATTGTACAAAGGGGCTCCTTTAAATCTAATAAAGAAATAATAAAAAATACTGAAAATAACGATCATCAAAATCAAGGGCAAAATATAAACAAAATTATAGATTTACACAGAGACTCGTGAAATAGTACAAGGAGAATATGACCAGGTGTTCCAAAAGAGCTAGTGTCTTCTGCTTCATCGAGGACACCCACAATACAAATCAAATCTGGTTTAACATGTTTAAGTCACAATCTAAAATAAGAGTTAGGTAAGTGACAACGGAACAAATAATGTAATAGAGTTAATGATAATGCCAAATAAGAAATATGGAATTAAATCAATAATCATGTTTCATCCTTCTAGGACTCGTCAGTGATGTTAGGGACATCACACAGCTACAATGTATTTCATCCCTCTAAAACTCATCAGTGATGGTAGGGACATCATACAGCTATTTCGTCCCTCAAAGACTCGTCAGTGATGTTAGGGACATCATGCAGCTACAATGTATTTCATCCCTCTAAAACTCATCAGTGATGGTAGGGACATCATACAGCTATTTCGTCCCTCAAAGACTCGTCAGTGATGCTAGGGATATCATACAGCTATTTCGTCCCTCAAAGACTAGTCAGTGATGCTAGGGACATCATACAGCTATTTCGTCCTTCTGGAGCTTGTCAGTGATGTAAGGGACATCATACAGCTATTTCGTCCTTCTAAGACTCGTCAGTAATGTTAGGGACATCATATAGCTATTTCGTCCCCCTAAGACTAGTCAGTGATGTAAGGGACTGTATCACACAGCTATTTCATCCTTCTGGGTATCGTCAGTGATCACACAATTATTTCGTCCTTCTAAGACTAGGGACATCATACAGCTGTTTCATCTTTCAGGAGCTTGTCAGCGAGTTTAGGAGTAAAAATAACTTGAGTCCTGACCAGAAGTCAGAAAAGGTCTTGTCAAATGATAAATATAGAGCATTGACCCCATCATTTATAGAAGGGGTTGGGGGTTACATTGACATCATAATGTATAGAAGGGTAGGTACATTACTAACATCATAATATATAGAAGGGCAGGTACATTGACTCAATTATTTAATAAATTTTGAATTCTTTAGATACTGCTTAATTATTTTGCACCGGTTCAAAAGAATACAAGCGTCACAAGCTGGATAACTTAGTCCACGATCAGAGTTAACAACCCATGCAGCAACATTGCCCCTTAAAATGTGTAACTTAGTCCAAATGAGACAATCTTTTCGGTAGTGACTTAGCTGTGTTAACGTTCATTCTCCCCAAACTGGGTGTCGATATTGGCATTCTTAATACATATTGTAATTGCTTGGCCTAGCTGCATGTGGATTTCTACCAGTACAATGTTGTGCAAATAGACACAATTCGGTAATGCGGATCCGTTAACATGTAGTAAGTCCAGACGAGCTACCAATCAAAGGTGTCAGTGCTGCTTTTCAAATTGGTCTCATCCATTGATGTGATTCTCGTATCCCATGATGAGGACAATCCCAGAGTATATGCCTTTCATGTGACCCAAGAGGTATCGAAGATCGACAGGTAAATTTTCTTTTATGATAAATGAATCGACATCGGTTTAGTGTTTACGTAACGTTTTATTATTTAACTAGAAAACTTTTATGAGGACAAATAAATATCTTGTTCCACTCAGACGATATATTTTTACAATATCACCTTTTCCTGCTTAACATTTTACATTATGTAGTTAAGTAAATAATTAAAAGTTTATTGCGTGTTAGCTGCTAACCTACGTAAACGCCCGCAGTATAGACATAATGATAGTACAAGAAGATGGGTACCGATCGAAGGAGATGAAAGGAACGCCTTGTTGAGAGCTCGGTACCATGTCACGGGACATAGACATGTAGACATGTCATCCTGGCCTTTCCATATGTGCGTATATAATATGGATTTATTTGTATAAAAACCCATAAAGATAGAATGGCCTTTCCATATGTGTGTATAATATGGATTTATTTGTATAAAAACCCATAAAGATAGAATGGCCTTTCCATATGTGTGTATAATATGGATTTATTTGTATAAAAACCCATAAAGATAGAATGGCCTTTCCATATGTGTGTATAATATGGATTTATTTGTATAAAAAACCCCATAAAGATAGAATGGCCTTTCCATATGTGTGTATAATATGGATTTATTTGTATAAAAACCCATAAAGATAGAAAGTAAGATGCCGGCAGTATCAATGATAAATATGTTTCAATAAAGTAGTTCTTTTTGTATATAAATTATGTCCAGAACTGTTAAATACCAATTCCACTGTTTTAGATCACCCCCAGTACTGACCAACCGCCACACTAATGTCCGGATTGCGTACCGTACCTAACCGGAACTTATCGAGGATGTTCGGCAGGTTTCGTGTAGAATGCGATTCTGCTATGAGTAAACAACGACCATTGTGTCACTTTAAACCGGGATAATTTTCATCGGTAATTAAACATAGGCACTACTTCTCAATTCGTACCATGAAACGATAACCATATTGTTTTTCACTATTGTTAACGGTGTTTTACAACGATAGCTGGATGTTACCCATGTTAAAATCCAGGATAGGGAGGCGGTGAACCGTTTGTAGGAACTTCCTCTTGCAATATGATGTCCTCGACGTTAGCATCGCTTACAGCCGAGTGTCCGAGTATGTAAAGTTCTGTGTCAGACATGGCCATGCATTCCTCGTAAGAAGGAGGTGGCGCCCTAAAATGGTCACGTGACTCATCCTGTCCTGTATCGAAAAAAAAAGTTGTCAGTTATATATCACTTGTATCATGTAAGAACCAACATTTCGAATCGCACGACATTGTCATTTACGTGTCTTCGTTCTGTATTCACGACACATGTGTAATTATTGCTGGGAATACGATAACTAATGGACAACTCCTATTCCCTCTTACAAACAAACATACCGCTGTCATATCAAAAAAAAATCGAAAGTGATATTTTCTATGTAAGCGCCTGTGCTCCTATTGTGTATCGGTACACTTATTCTGGTACCCGTTTGTGTGTAAGTTTACCTCTCCCGGTACCCGTTTGTGTATAAGTTTACCTCGCCCGGTACCCGTTTGTGTGTAAGTTTACCCCGCCCGGTACCCGTTTGTGTGTAAGTTTACCTCGCCCGGTACCCGTTTGCGTGTAGGTTTACCTCGCCCGGTACCCGTTTGTGTGTAAGTTTACCTCTCCCGGTATCCGTTTGTGTGTAAGTTTACCTCCTCGCCCGGTACCCGTTTGTGTGTGAGTTTACCCCGCCCGGTACCCGTTTGTGTGTAAGTTTACCTCGCCCGGTACCCGTTTGTGTGTAAGTTTACCTCGCCCGGTACCCGTTTGTGTGTAAGTTTACCTCGCCCGGTACCCGTTTGTGTGTAAGTTTACCTCGCCCGGTACCCATTTGTGTGTAAGTTTAACTCGCCCGGTACCCGTTTGTGTGTAAGTTTACCTCGCCCGGTACCCGTTTGTGTGTAAGTTTACCTCGCCCGGTACCCGTTTGTGTGTAAGTTTACCTCGCCCGGTACCCGTTTGTGTGTAAGTTTACCTCGCCCGGTACCCGTTTGTGTGTAAGTTTACCTCGCCCGGTACCCGTTTGTGTGTAGGTTTACCTCGCCCGGTACCCGTTTTGTGTAAGTTTACCTCGCCCGATACCCGGCTGGATGTAAGGAGTTGCTCTCTGATTTCGGTTTGCATTCGCTCGTCTGTAACTCCCGTTTGTTGCTACCCTTTGGTCGTCGCGTGATCTCTGTGGGACGGAAAGTGAAGGTCGTGACCGTCGACCTGGACTGTATCTGATGTGTCTGGATTCGTGGGAGTCCTCGCCTGGAACACGTGTCCGGAGTTGTAGGGACCTATTACTTCTCACTTTGTATACATACTTGTAGTAACCGAGAGAAAGTGCACCAATCGAGAAAACTACAATTAGCAGGGCGATAGTGATCCAATTTCCTGTCGACATGATACGGTCATCATCGGGATTCGCTGTGGAATCAGACAAAAACATATAGTTGCATACACATTAACTAATAAGCATTCAACTTTATTTCATCAAAGTAATATGATCGGTAGCATCAAATCGTGTAACAAAACATATCTAATATGTACAAACTGTTTAAAAACTCATACCTATACAGCTTATGCTTTCTGTAAGCCTACTGCCTTCCTCGGTAAAAATCACATGTTTGTATCTTTTTGATATCGGAATTGTGCGAAAACCATGTATATGTCACATTAGGTTTTACTTGGTTTGGCGATATCGCAATGCTTGTGTATTTCTAGTTCAGCCCTTCAAGCAAAATTTAATGCATACTTTTCAACCCCATGGCCATTTTTCAGAATTTCATATTAATTTGTTCAAAATGAGTTTGATCAATATTTGAAAATTTGAAATAGAGACACAGGCGTCTGCTTCGGTTAAGTACATTGTATTAATAGAAAAAAATAGCCCCTACCTCTACTATGTTTATATAATAGGAGTAAGGGCTATTTTTTTCTCTATTAACACTAACCAGAAGCAGACACCTATTATAATGCTTGATCTTTCCTTTGTATTTACAATCATTGATACCGTTTTTTAAATTGTATGTTGATATTGGTCTACTTAATTAAGGCCATGTAGAACTGTTTCCAAAGTTATATTGGGATATTAGTTATCATAAATACTGTAACGTTAGTCTGATAACTGGCTTGTGTAATTACCGTACCGTTCCTGGCTCTGACTTCGATCCGGATACTAGTAGAGGAATCACAGTTGAAGTAATCTGTGCTTCGTATAGTAACGTAGACGGTAGTTCTCCAGAAACAGTTTTGTTTATTAGTAACAGGGGGTAGTGGTTTGATAAAATGCTGAAAATACAAACAAATGTTAGTCAACCTTTCATCGATTTAATTGTTTTAAGAGAGCACGAAACAGAACAGTATTTTCGTGTCACTTCGTTTCATGACTGACCATACTTCTCTATCAAATTAATATAATTTGGATTTTCCTTTGCTGTTTCCCGCGAGGAAAACTTTTGGTCACGTGACTAAGATGATGTCCTTTGGTGCTATATTTATATATGTCCGTAACAACTACAACGTTTACTACGTTACCACGTTTTGTTGTTGTTGTTGTTTTTTTGTTGTTTTTTTGGGGTTTTTTTTTTCATCTACGTTACCACAACGTTTATTTGTCTCCGTTACTACAATGCATTTTTTGTCTACGTTAATCACCACAACGCTTTGCACGGTATACCTCAGACAACCCATGTACTTTATATTAACGTTGAATGTCTAATAAGACCCTTCATGACTTTATCTGCCAACAAGGCTGTATTCATATCGACAATAGATACAAAACGGCGACCTTCCAATGGTTTGATATTCACATCCGTGTCGTGGTCTTCCATTAGCTCGTGTTAATAACTTAACATGGATTGTATTAACATAGATATGTCCAGTTTCCATGCGTGAAGATACCATTTAACCACGTGATCAATATTCTGATGTCGTCAGTCTCATTGTGGTAGTCATGCCTTTGGTGTAGAATGAATATCACAAACTGACGTAGAAAGAGCCACCTCAGATAACGCGTTATACTGTAGCTTTATATAACTTTGCTAGAATGATTTCAAGTAAGTCGTTTCAGTAAAGTTCTGATAGCGCATTTAGGTATAATTTCTGAAATATATATAGAGGATATTGAATGGTTTCCCGTTGAATATAATTTATTTCACGAGTATGACAGAATATTGATATTTACACGAGTGCGAAGCAGTGTCAAAAAATGCGGGAATCAGTAACATAATTCATGACATCATCTCTTTATGACGTTTCTCCAAGTCAACTTGATGGCACCATTCTTAAAGGACTAATCGACGAAATTTAAGAGTTTTCTGTCGTTATCGAAGAATCTGTGCAAGAAAACCTAACGACAAGTGAATATTTTGTCAAAAACTAGCCTGAATATTTCACAAATACAGCAGAACAACACATCTACTGTCTTCGCTTTGATTGGAAAAACCGGAAAGTTTCATAAGGGGAGTACAAAGATTCGCTCTGATTGGTCAAAAACGAAAAACTTATTTTTACTGCAAAACTTATATTTTCACTGCTTATCGCTGCAGTGAAAATATAAGTTTGATCAGTTTGATAAATTTCTATATTTCACTGGCAAAAATGCAATAAATGCAACTAATGACTGCTGCATGTTATAATGATTGTCAACATTAATGACGTAACAAAGATACAGCCTGATGGACGCCAGAGGCTAAACCTCTGACTGTGTGTGTTACTCACTATTTCCTGCTCAATGTCTTCCACCCCAAGGTCGATAGTACAGTTGTTAAATGTGAACTGGAGAAACTTAAAGCAGACGAGGACATTGTCGCCATCTTCGTCCTTGACTGGATCGGCTGTAAAGGCCATCCTACAAAGCTTTGAGCTATGAAACCCATCTTTTCCCGGCTTCAGATCGATAAGAAATGGTTTCTGGTTTCTAAATGTAAGGTGGAATCGGTTTGTGCAGGGTTCGGAAACTGAAGAGACAACAAAGAAAACACTAATCAACCATCAAAACAGAACACCGTGATCGATAACACTCCAGGGTCTGTCTACTCATAACTTTCTGCCCCCATCACTCTCAAAGTTGTCTACCGTTTTACCTTTCCAAAATTTTCCTGTCACTCCCTAGGGTGTGATTTCTCTGTCACCCCGGGGGTATGGCCACAGATAGCACGTGCTGACGATATAATGACGTAAAGACAACCCTACCATGACATCATGGCGACAATCATTGCAGTATTTCAAAACAAATAAAATGGGGGGAAATCATCATCCCTTAACATGAGGTAATATACCTAACCTCCAGGTTGGAGATTTCTCTACCACACCATCAAGGTAGATCATGTTACCCCTCGGGTTAGAGATTTTTCTACCACACCATCAAGGTAGATCACGTTACCCCTCGGGATGGAGATTTCTCTACCACACCATCAAGGTAGATCACGTTACCCCTCGGGTTAGAGATTTCTCTACCACACCATCAAGGTAGATCATGTTACCCCTCGGGTTGGAGATTTCTCTACCACACCATCAAGGTAGATCATGTCACCCCTCGGGATGGAGATTTCTCTACCACACCATCAAGGTAGATCATGTCACCCCTCGGGTTAGAGATTTCTCTACCACACCATCAAGGTAGATCATGTTACCCCTCGGGTTAGAGATTTCTCTACCACACCATCAAGGTAGATCACGTTACCCTTCGGGATGGAGATTTCTCTACCACACCATCAAGGTAGATCATGTCACCCCTCGGGATGGAGATTTCTCTACCACACCATCAAGGTAGATCATGTCACCCCTCGGGATGGAGATTTCTCTACCACACCATCAAGGTAGATCATGTTACCCCTCGGGATGGAGATTTCTCTACCACACCATCAAGGTAGATCATGTGACCCCTCGGGATGGAGTTTTCTCTACCACACCATCAAGGTAGATCACGTTACCCCTCGGGATGGAGATTTCTCTACCACACCATCAAGGTAGATCACGTTACCCCTCGGGATGGAGATTTCTCTACCACACCATCAAGGTAGATCATGTGACCCCTCGGGATGGAGATTTCTCTACCACACCATCAAGGTAGATCAAGTTACCCCTCGGGATGGAGATTTCTCTACCACACCATCAAGGTAGATCATGTCACCCCTCGGGTTAGAGATTTCTCTACCACACCATCAAGGTAGATCATGTCACCCCTCGGGTTAGAGATTTCTCTACCACACCATCAAGGTAGATCACGTTACCCCTCGGGATGGAGATTTCTCTACCACACCATCAAAGTAGATCATGTCACCCCTCGGGATGGAGATTTCTCTACCACACCATCAAGGTAGATCATGTTACCCCTCGGGTTAGAGATTTCTCTACCACACCATCAAGGTAGATCATGTTACCCCTCGGGATGGAGATTTCTCTACCACACCATCAAGGTAGATCATGTTACCTCTCGGGTTAGAGATTTCTCTACCACACCATCAAGGTAGATCATGTCACCCCTCGGGTTAAAGATTTTCTACCACACCATCAAGGTAGATCATGTCACCCCTCGGGATGGAGATTTCTCTACCACACCATCAAGGTAGATCATGTTACCCCTCGGGTTAGAGATTTCTCTACCACATCATTAATGTAGATTCTGCCTCTCTTAGATATCATTTCAGTGCTTTAAATTATCTGCAAACGGCGATGACAAATGTCAGATGTCGAAATGCAATAATATTTTGGCACAACTAAGGATCAAGGGGAACTATTCTCCCAGTAATTCTCAAGAAATAGCTATAAGAATTTTTAACTTTCAAAATTCAAGATGGCTGCTTCGCGGCCATTTTGTTTTCCAGGTCGAATCAGAAATTAAAAGGGCATAACTAAGGACCAAGGGTAACTTTCATACAATCCTTCCAGTACTTCTCAAGAAATATTTACAACAAGGATTGTGGACAGACGATGGACCATAAAACGAAATGTGATTTAAAACAGCTCACCGTCTAATGATGGGCTAAAAATCATCAATTAATTGGAATAAAATGGGGGGGGGGGGGGGGGGGGGGGGGGATAACGAGCAACGGCTGCATATTTCACACCAGTGTGGCGAGAGCACAGGCGCAAGTCCTGTATTGAGGGTATAGAAGGTAGGTGTGCACTTTAAGCTTCAAAATAACTTCATAAATACACTCGTGTCGAGAAGAAGTTTAACATAAAAATAGTTGAAAATCATATTACAACATTTGTCTGCTATTGCTTAGTTCATACAGAACTGTGAAAGTTGGGCGAACTGTTAAACTCAAAATGTCCTCTCATTCAGAACGAAGGAAGAGTTTTGATAGCTGCAATTATCGGACCAATCCGTCACCTTTTGGAACCAATCCGTTATATTTTTGATGAATAACTCCTTGCTACAAATTTGGAAAACCAATCTGTAACGTTAATCAAACCGTTTCCTTTATTTTTGAAAAGATTATAGGACTGTAACATGAATAGGCATATCAAATTGCTTGTCATTTGGGAGTCTTTCTAGCAATGAAGATAAACATCAGGCGATATTAACTAATATGAGCAAAACCTCTGCGCGAATAACATCTCGATGCCGAGTCTTACTCCGGATTATGAAAGCGAAGGACCTTATTCCGCAGGGCCGATAATTGAGAGTTTGTTACAGTTTACATATGTACGTGTATTCTCCATCTAAATAAAATTGGACTTGTAATTTCCGCTCCTCTACAATACTTTACGATACACTTCAATACTTGTATTGCAGTGTATCATAGAGTATCGTAGAGGAGTGGAAGTTACAATTCTAATTTTAATTAGATTGGTGTATTCTCCCACATTTCTCCGGTTTATCTCCAGTTTTAGACGAGAGAGATTTCTCTGTCAACCCCTAGGGTATGACACACTCGCTAACCTTCAGATCCGGAAGTACTACCGGAAGTACTTTATGAGTGACGTCACTATAATAGTTCCCACGTTGTTATTTAATGTTAAATATGCGTATGAGACACAGAGTTTTATGAAATTACAAAATATACTGTTGTTAACATAGTATCACGGATACCTTATTTCAGTGTCTGTTTGGATAAATATTGTGAATTAATTTTAGACCTTTGTTTTCTTGTGTAATGAGATGCATTTTTGGGGGTTGTGATGAGTACTTCTTTAAATTAGGATATTCATGAGCCGACCATGTGCATTTGTTCACAAACATACCTTGACCACTGGTTCGATATGCAATAATTTGAAGTGGTGGGAGTAAAATAAGCATCCCCTACCTAGGGAGTGTGACAACGAAATCTCAACCTCTGGGGTAATTCATGAATATCCAACCCTCGCAAGCCTCGGGTTGGACGTTCATGAATTCCCCCTCGGGTTGAGATTTCTTCGTCACACACCCAAGGCAGGGAAAGATTCTATTAGTCATTCAATGTCCCGATTGGCTGTCACGTTATCACCATCACTGCCAGAGTGAAATGAAGGGAAGTAACTCCGATATATATCAGAATGATGCGTACATACATTTCATATAAAACATGTGAGCACACTTACATATGCGTGTATAGCGGTCCTCCTCTGTCTGTGTGACTGTGTAAAGTGGTAAAACTACAAGGACGAATAAACTCGGTCGTAACTGTACCCTCCACATCCGGTCCAGCTAGTCAAAGAAAAGGACGAGGATTTCCGCCATTTTGGACAGTTTCTCCGTCACTTCTACAGCACTCCGTCGATCCCCTCGCTAAGCTCATACAGATGCAGGATTTATGGAACACATTGTTTGTGTGTACTGCTTCAAAGCCTACAACTGTTTTTTAGAATGGAAATCTCGGGTTCAATGGCGGATATCGATTTTGCCGTTGATGGCGGGACGCGGAAGATAGTTGCTATAGATCGACTCTAGGACTGCCCTCCACCAAGCTGAAGTAACTCGGAAAGGAAATGGTGATGTAATGCATTATGACTGGCTAACTCTCCATTCTCCGACTGTAAGCTGCGGGACGGTTTCATTACATATTATAACTAGGTTTCCACTTGTCTACGTACACGTGAGCAGCTTTAAATGTATAGCTACATATAGTGTACCCAGGCTCCGTACTCTGGGTTCCGTATCGGTATATACATGTAAGATACAAGAATTTTTTTATTTTGTGTCGTGTGTTTTAACAAAAAAAAATAAGCTCAGTAGAGATGTTTCTACGACGGACAACATTTAAAAGTAACAATACAATACAAGATAGTTACATAGAAAAACTAATAACAGGCATGCAAATATTTATCACAGTTGGAACAAAATAATTTGATATTATTATCACAGACAGATATATAAATGCAAATGACAAAGTTTCCTTGCCGAGAGGAGTAGTGTATTAATAATTATACCGTTCCATTATACTATCATTCAATATTAAAAATACATTTTGGTGGGATATTGCTAAAAGTAAAATAAGAGAAATCACAATATCTATTTCGAAGATTAAAAAAACACCGGATAGAATCATTGATGAATTGGAAAACGAACTAAGAAAACTAACAAAGGAAGACACCGTGTGTAATGATAAAATCAATAAGTTATCTAATACCTTAAGAGAACATTATAGTCAGAAAGCAACTGGATTGAGAGTTAGAGCAAGAGTGCAAGAATATGAAGAAAATGAAAGATCAACCAAATACTTCTTCAACCTAGAAAAGCAACGCGCAAAAGAGAAATTATGGCATAAAATTAAAACAGCTGAAGGGATTTATAAAGAGGACTTACAGTCTATACAAAAAGAACAAATACGATTTTACAAACAACTCTTTACTTCTGAGGGGTGGGATAGAGAAGCCGCAGATAAGTTGCTAGAAAACGTGCAGAAAAAAATTACTGATGAACAGAACTTGTATATGGAGTATGAATTAGAAGAAAACGAATTATTAAAAAGTATCAGTGAAATGAAGAAGAATAAATCACCAGGAGAAGATGGTATTACTGCAGAGTTTTATCAAATTTATTGGTATGTTATCAAGAATGATTTCATTGAACTTGTTAACGAAATATGTAGAACTAATAAACTATCTGAATCACAATCTAAAGGAATACTAACACTATTGTACAAAAAAGGTGAGAGAGAGGATATAAAGAATTGGAGGCCGCTAACAATGTTAAATGTAGACTATAAGATAATTGCAAAAACTTTGGCTAATCGAATTAAAAAAGTGCTTCCTGATATTATTCATCCGGATCAGAAAGGGTTCGTCCCGGGGAGAAATATTGCTGATGCTAACAGATTAATACAAGATGTTTTTGACTATAGTAATTTAGAAAATAAAGAGGGCGCTGTTATCTTCTTAGATCAGCAAAAGGCGTTTGATAGAGTTGAATGGGGATGGCTTGATAAATGTCTTGAGAGGTTTAATTTTGGAACGAAAATGAGGGGATGGGTACAAATGCTGTTAAAAGATGCAAAAACTTGTATTAAAACCAATGGTTTCATTTCTGAGTACTTCAGCATCTCTAGATCTGCTAGACAGGGCTGCCCAATCGCGCCGATTTTATATGTTATGCAAGCAGAGCCTTTAGCATGTTCGATTAGAAAAAACAATAACATAAAAGGAATAACACTGCCAGGTCAAATCGAAACAAAGATTAATATGTTTGCGGACGACACCCAACTGTTTGTCAACGATGAAAGTTCAATAACAGAGTCATTCAAACTTTTAGGGGAGTATGAAAAGGCATCTGGTTCTAAAGTAAACCTACAAAAAACCACCGGAATTTATCTGGGACGATGGAAAAACAATATCCCACGTTACACAGCAATAAACTGGACAATATCTTATATCAAAACACTTGGCGTTAACCATGGACATGCAATAGACGACGACGCAATATGGAAGGAAAAAATAAAAAAGATTAACAGTTGTGTGCAAATTTGGAAAACAAGAAACCTATCTTTGTTTGGTAAAAATATCATTATTAAATCACTTATCATATCTAAAATAGGTTTCGAAATAGACGCCCGTGGCATACCTGAAAAATTCTTGAAGGAAATAAATACAATCATATGGAAATTTGTTTGGGATGGGAATGTGGAAATGGTTTCCCGTAATGTAGTCCGCTCCCAGAATTCAAGGGGTGGAATGGATATTATGGATGTAAATATGTTTACACTGAGTAAGCAGATAAAACTTATGTATAAAATATTGCAAACTAACACAAGTGCGTGGAATGCCATTGGGCAGTATTGGCTCCATTCATTAGATGCGAAGTATGATATAAATTTCATGCTATGTAAATGTTCTGATATTAGCTCTTTAAATCTTAATCACATGTCTCCGTATTATAAAAACCTATTATCAGCATGGTCAATATTTCTAAGAGTAAATAAACCTAATAGTACAGGAGAACTTTTAAAACAAGAATTATTTGGCAATCATCTGATTGTTTTTAACAGAAAATCATTATTTTATAGTTCATTTTCAAAAAGTGGAATCCACACCATAGGAGATTTATGGGATTCAACACATAAAAAGGTTTAAAAATGATGAACATATTTATGAAAGATTAAGGGATAAAAGAAATTGTATATCCGAGTTGGCAAAACTCAAATTTGCGATACCGGATAGTTACAAAAGAATATTAAGAGAGGAAGATACTATTGTTCATGATGCGTGTGGATTAACAGTCGACAGTACATTGAATATCTTAGATCAACACAACACTCAAATTATTCCTAATAAACTAAAACTGAAGAAAGTAGGTACGAAACTAAATGGTAATAATGAACCCAAGGTTCAGACCAAATGGGAAAATATTTACCGAAAGCAATTTCTATGGAAAGATATATGGCAAAACTGTTTCAATATATTAACATGTCTAAAAATTAAAGAATTTCAGTGGAAATGTTTGCATCAATGTATATATACTGAAATGATGATACAAAAATTTGGAAACTCTGACGGAAAATGTCATTTTTGTAAGACCGAAAATGAAGATTTACAACATTTATTCTTTAGATGTGAATATACTAAAATTATTTTGAATTATGTAGACACTTTAATGAAAGACATTGTACCTGGATATAATACTACCATTCTTGATAAAGAAGAGAATATAACTCTTGGTTACCCAGGTGCTGACAATTTCACTATTTTGACAAATACTATCATTTGTGTCATGAAATGGACATTATGGAAATGTAGAAATGACATTAAATATAACAACAATCATCCAAACTTAGACATAGCAAAATTAATTCAGAAGACAGCTAAAAAATGAGCTTTGGTGTTATTGCAAATCGAAACAGAAGAAAATAATTCCTGTTAATATTGTAACTCTAATGTATGAAAATATAATATAAAATATTTCTATATTTCTTTTGTTGCATTGCATTGCCTGTTATGTTTTATACAATGGACTTTATATTATTATATAACAGGCATGCATAAGACAATCTTTCATACATGAAAAGAAAATGTAATCTTTAAGTGATTGCTTTCATTATTAAATAAAACAATAACTTATGCACTGTGATGATTATTGAGGATGAAAAACCAGAGAGCAAATTATCCTTATGTATGTATGTATGTATGTATGTATGTATGTATGTATGTATGTATGTATGTATGTATGTATTTACATGTATGTATGTTTGTATGTATGTATGTATGTGTGAATGTATGTATGTTTGTGTGAATGTATGTATGTATGCATGTATGCATGTATGTATGTATGTATGTATGTATGTATGTATGTATGTATGTATGTATGTATGAATACGTGTGTGTATGTATGCACATTTGCTTACTTGAAACAATAATGTGGTCAAAGATTTCAAAAATTTGCAGACTGAAAACCATTTCTCAAGTACTCTGAGTGAAAAAAAAAAAAAAAAAAAAAATACATTTTCATAACATACATTTCATTATATGTATATGAACCTACTAGTTGTTACATATAGTGCATTTACACACAGGACCGTCCCAGGTGTGCAACGTACATTCCGCGAAAGATCGGTTAGCTAAAATTTCGATCAGCCTGATTTCATTTGGCAGACTGTTCCACACCTGAGCCGCCTGGTTCCGGAAAGACCTTTATCCAAACTTTGAGACTTAACTCTAGGTTGTACCACAGAGTTAGCTCCCCTAAGACCGTAAAGTGTATTGGACGTGTAATGATCATAAGGTCGTGCAGGCATTCGGGAGATATTTTATGAATAATTTTACAAACCTCGCGTGCCATATCCTGAATTCTTCCGACATGAAGGTAGGTTAATCTTTTATAAGCTAAAAGTTCTTTAAGAGGAGTGGTAAAATCATTTTTTTTTTCTATAAAACGCAGAGTAATTAAAACTTGAAAGGATAATAGATTTAAAAAAAAATTTCCCCAATTGTATTGTGTTTGCACCAAAATCTTAACGACACCAAAATTAAACGGTGTCGGAAAATTCCACGTTTTCATATAGTAGTTCGCTCTGGCCCTACACCAGGCATACGCATGGCATCGGGGCCTGAGGAAACTCGGGCTAGTCAACCTGTTAACTAATGTTCCGGTGCATCGAGTACATAACGCACGTGTACACTTTGTGTAGTAACTTTGCTGTAAGATTATCTCTTCAATGTGATCTTCAAATTATTTACAAATTAACATACAAGTGATTTGGAGGCGACCAACAGCGAACAGTGAAAGGCCTTTCAAAAACTATGCGATATAATTAGATTACTGAGTCTGGTCTCTGTGTCACACTCAATGTGCCTATACACACAGATAAAACGCAAAAAACAGATGCAGTCGTTGATTTGTATATATATTAAATAACATGGGATAGTTAAGGTTATCAAACGTATTGATATATTTTGAATATCAAAATTTGTAAAACGGAATGTTCTCGGTCGTTTGGGTATCTCGTTGAACGTTGTTTGATGTACATGTGTCAATAGTTTAGTCCAATAGTCAAGTTGCAAGGAGTATGAAAAAAATACAAAACAACACGCAAAAAAAGTTGTAATAGGGAACATATACTACTGGATTCGAACCCATAACAATGTCGCCAGTACTTTGGTAATGTACCATTTGGCCCACACGACTTATTCGTCTTTGTGGACACTACACCCACCAGGAACGCAGCCTTCATCTTCCATTCCGAATCCGCTCGAACAGGTTTGTTGTGAACTCACATGATGTCGTCCAATAGGAGGTCGTCTGTTCCTCGTCGATCGCCTAGGTATTGGAATGTCCGGATCAAGAGAAGTAATATCCCCATGTTCTGCAGCAGCAGGTTCATCATCTGGTTCCGATTCCGACGACTCTACACCTATGGAACCAGTCTGAGGCCCAGAAATAGGTGTCATATCCTGGCTCGGCTGAACCCCGCCCTGTGCAGGTGGCCGCTGAACGTTGGTAGGAACGTCCACGCCAACAAAATCCTCTTCTGAGATGTCGCTTCCAGGCGAGGATGCAACAAGCTCATCCACCGATTCCTTATGTGGTCCACATTCCAGCTTCGACCTTGTAACACGAGGTGTCGGTCTAGGTGGATATGTAATGTTTATCATCTGTCTCCACGGGTATGGTTCCCATGGGAGGATGTTTCCGTATTCTGCTATTTCTATCCCCGTCTTTGCGGTGTATAACTTAAACAGGATTGTCTTATTGGGTTGACTCCACAACATTTAGACGTCTGGCTCCCAACGATGCGCTAGCTTGTGACGTCCCTCTATTAACAAGAACCTGGTCTACCGGTTCCAAAACAGCTTCGTTAGACTGAAATCCTCATCCACTCCACACGGATCAATGGGTACTGGAGGCTGTCATCAAACATCAGTTAGAATTACGAATAACCCGCCGTCTTATGTCTAGTAGACGAGGTTGTAACGCAAGGTAGCATACCCGATTAAGTCGAGAGTTTTTTTTTTCTCAAATACAATGCTTTCCCATGGAAAAGTTTGAATTAATTCCATGATGTAAAGGAACGCTGATGAACCGGTGCATGTAATTATATAAGCTGGTCTGGGATTTTGTCATTGTTTTGTGAAGTGCAGTTGGATCGGCTAACAGCAAAGGACAGATACATGTACGTTCGAGTGCGGGCGCGTATCCTTTTTTATGAATTTCTGTCGATATCGTAATGTTTTTAATGCATCCTTTGATTAAGAAAGGGATAAAAAGATTATTTATCGTATCAGCATGCATTTCGTCTCGTGTTAAAACCACATCCGAACATCTTCAGTAGCAGTCTAATTAGAATTAAGACTTGTGATTTCCACTCCTCTAAGATACTCTGCGATACACTACAATACGTCGTAGAGGAGCGGAAATTACAAGTCTAGTTTTAATTAGATTGTCTTCAGTAGATGCACAATTCAAATATAGTAAGCCCTATAATTAGGATGTACAGTGCAGAGCCGTTCACAGTGTGAAGAGAATTTAAAGTGTCATATTGAACTCCTTTTTATTCTTTTCTTGTTTTACCTTTGCGTTTTGTATGGTACACAATATGCCCTTCGAATCATAAACAATGCTTAGGGACATTGGACAGTGATATTTATCAACACTAAAGAAAAGATTTTTGTTTACATTTTAATGAATATTTTATAAATAATCATCCTATAACTTCACTACTTGGTTTTGTAATGGCTTTTATATGTCACCTGACAATAATCAGACTAGAAACACAAAAGTTTTACACGTTATCACACACTATCGCCACAAACAGTCTACAGGTTGGCCTTGCTGACACGGATGTTGCCAAAGATGTTACCAATGGACTCACAAAAAGGATCGCACACACACCTGACAAACGTGGAGTAGATCCCGCGGGTGGACTCCAGACCCATGTGACAGGCCCTCACACATGGCGTCACACACCAAATATTACCAAAGCTGAGCCAGGCAAATTTCAAACCACACAGGACAGAGATGGGGATGCCACACAGTGTGGTGAGGATGAGGTAACACAAATCCTTGCTGAAGTTGAAAGACCGGGCTGACTTTTCCCACACCCCGTCCAGGGACAGTAGACTGGGTGGCTCGCCTATCACATCATCGAAGTCGATCTGGGAAAATAGCAACAACATTTAGTTACATGTTAGTACATCATAGGACAAAAACCTGACTTCTGCTACAGAAATGGTTACCATGAGGCTATAGTGCTCTCTCCTCCGGGTACTATCAAATTTAATTTGGCGCTTGAATCTATTGAACGTGAATCTGCATGTTGTGACGTCACGTTGTGATAGACGCGGGCACGATGGTTGATGCTGACAGGCCCGCCGCAAAAACGGCTGTTCTCTCTCCATCGTCACCCCCCAGTAAAGACAATAAAAAATATAAGGAATGAAATTCATTGTTTCAGCATTAATGAGGTGGGCTGGAGGGCTGAAATTCCATCAGCCAGTCTGTCTCCCATTGTCCTGCTGCATTAATGTCATGTTGTAGTTTAAAAACAGTGTGTCGTCTTTGTTGTTTATTGTCTTGTATGATACTGTCGTCTCAGAGTCTTCGTGTGCCGTGTTGTATGTATTCGTGGAAATCATTGATGTAAACTAAACGAGGAAGAGGATGGGGCCCAGACATGTTCCTTGTGGGACTCCAGAAGTTACTTGTATTTCATATGATTGTTTGCCCTCGAGTACAGTGTACTACTGTTTGGGTGT
The DNA here is from genome assembly GCF_902652985.1 of Pecten maximus. NCBI lineage: Eukaryota > Metazoa > Mollusca > Bivalvia > Pectinida > Pectinidae > Pecten > Pecten maximus. Next base: position 11,872,226 of record NC_047021.1, read on the forward strand.
GTGATGAGAGAAAGTCTGTAATCCTTGTGTAACGCAGTTGCGTTCCGCTCGCTTGTTTTTGGACTCGTTCCGGAAAATTGTAACATCCGGTTACGTAAGATACCCGTGCTGCTGTGGGGTCAATCACTTTTCGCCGGGTGTCAGCAGGGGAAGTTGTGTTGACTTTTAATCTGTGAATTTATTTAGATAATCGTCGCCCATCCTTTCCTAAATTTCATATTAGTTTGTCTGCTGGATATTATTTGCCACTATCGTACATGTATTTTTATTTTCACCTGTATTATTTTGATGTAATTTTTTTTTTCGATGTATAGAACTTTGTTTACTTTGAGTCTCGTGCGCCGGTGTCATGTCGGAAGTCAGGTTGTTGCTTGAAGGAATTATTCCGTTTTGAGAGCACTCGCGGAGTGGCTAGTGAATATTTCCGCCTCTCGGGCTGTTTCTATACCGGTAAAGCGAGGGATGGTTGTTGGTAACCTCGTAAGTAGATACGGGAGAAAAGACGGGTGGTTAGCAAATGTTGTATTCTGACCGGACATGCCACGTGCTTGAGACTCGGGGTATAACAGATTTATTTCATACATATTTTCATTTGTGATTAAACGATGGTTGGCTTCTGATTTAGGCTAGATGTTTATAATTGTAAAACCCTCACTGTGCCTCGCGGGTATTATATTGGTACTTTGTTATTTTTACACATGTTTCTAAATTGTTGAACTTTATATGACGAGTCTATTTTCCTTCTCACCAGTTTACTAAATATCGTTTATTACTTGATAATTCATTTTTATTTGGAATCTGCAAGCGAAAGCGGCAGTCGAACCCTGGGCAAAAACTTGGTAGCAGTCCGACACAAGTGGCGCCCCTGCGGTACACGTGCTGCGCGTTACACATGCATGTGTGTTCCCTGTAATCACGTAATATTTTAGTTTGTACTATGAGGAACTTTGTCGAAAGCTTTGGCAAATTCAATAATGATCAGGGTATCGTTTCACAAAGCTTCTTAACTTTCGAATTTTGCGTAAGTCACATTTACGAATTACTAAGCGTTTTACAAAAACTTGGTAACTTACGAACGTTTTTACCTCCATTTTAGAGAGTGGTATATTTTTACCGGGAAAACGTACGAAATTGGTGGTGATGGTATGATGTTGTGCCGGGTTCGTCTATCGGTGATAGGTGTGATGGTGTGCCGGGTGCGTCTATCGGTGGTGATGGTATGTTGGTGTGCCGGGTTCTCTATCGGTGGTAATGGTGTGCCGGGTTCGTCTATCGGTTGTAATGGTGTGATGGTGTGCCGGGTGCGTCTATCGGTGGTGAGGTGTGATGGTGTGCCGGGTTCGTCTATCGTTGGTGATGGTGTCTCGGGTTCGTCTATCGGTGGTGAGGGTGTGTCGGGTTCGTCTATCGGTTGTGAGGGTGTGTCGGGTTCGTCCATCGGTGGTGAGGGTGTGAGAGTGTGCCGGGTTTTCTATCGGTGGTGATGGTGTGATGGTGTGCCGGGTTCGTCTATCGGTGGTGTTTGGTTTGTTTTTGTTTAACGTCCTATTAACAGCCAGGGTCATTTAAGGACGTGCCGGGTTTTGGAGGTGGAGGAAAGCCGGAGTACCCGGAGAAAAACCACCGGCCTACGGTCAGTACCTGGCAACTGCCCCACGTAGGTTTCGAACTCGCAACCAAGTGGTGGAGGGCTAGTGATAAAGTGTCGGTACACTTAAACCACTCGGCCACCGCGGCCCCTATCGGTTGTGAGGGTGTGAGGATGTGCTGGGTTCGTCTATCGGTGGTGAGGGTGTGAGGATGTGCCGGGTTCTCTATCGGTGGTGAGGATGTGAGGATGTGCCGGGTTCTCTATCGGTGGTGAGGGTGTGAGGATGTGCCGGGTTCTCTATCGGTGGTGATGGTGTGTCGGGTTCGTCTATCGGTGGTGATGGTATGTTGGTGTGCCGGGTTCTCTATCGGTGGTAATGGTGTGCCGGGTTCGTCTATCGGTTGTAATGGTGTGATGGTGTGCCGGGTGCGTCTATCGGTGGTGAGGTGTGATGGTGTGCCGGGTTCGTCTATCGTTGGTGATGGTGTCTCGGGTTCGTCTATCGGTGGTGAGGGTGTGTCGGGTTCGTCTATCGGTTGTGAGGGTGTGTCGGGTTCGTCCATCGGTGGTGAGGGTGTGAGAGTGTGCCGGGTTTTCTATCGGTGGTGATGGTGTGATGGTGTGCCGGGTTCGTCTATCGGTGGTGTTTGGTTTGTTTTTGTTTAACGTCCTATTAACAGCCAGGGTCATTTAAGGACGTGCCAGGTTTTGGAGGTGGAGGAAAGCCGGAGTACCCGGAGAAAAACCACCGGCCTACGGTCAATACCTGGCAACTGCCCCACGTAGGTTTCGAACTCGCAACCAAGTGGTGGAGGGCTAGTGATAAAGTGTCGGTACACTTTAACCACTCGGCCACCGCGGCCCCTATCGGTGGTGAGGGTGTGAGGATGTGCTGGGTTCGTCTATCGGTGGTGAGGGTGTGAGGATGTGCCGGGTTCTCTATCGGTGGTGAGGATGTGAGGATGTGCCGGGTTCTCTATCGGTGGTGAGGGTGTGAGGATGTGCCGGGTTCTCTATCGGTGGTGATGGTGTGTCGGGTTCGTCTATCGGTGGTGATGGTATGTTGGTGTGCCGGGTTCTCTATCGGTGGTAATGGTGTGCCGGGTTCGTCTATCGGTTGTAATGGTGTAATGGTGTGAGTGTGTACCGGGTTCTCTATCGGTCGTGATGGTGTGAGTGTGAACCGGGTTCTCTATCGGTCGTGATGGTTTGAGTGTGTACCGGGTTCTCAATCGGTGGTGATGGTGTGTCGGGTTCGTCTATCGGTCGTAATGGTGTGAGTGTGTACCGGGTTCTCTATCGGTTGTAATTGTGTGATGGTGTGCCGGGTTCGTCTATCGGTTGTGATGGTGTGATGGTGTGCCGGGTTCGTCTATCGGTGGTGATGGTGTGTCGGGTTCGTCTATCGGTCGTAATGGTGTGAGTGTGTACCGGGTTCTCTATCGGTTGTGATGATGTGAGGGTGTACCGTGTTCGTCTATCGGTGGTGATGGTGTGCCGGGTTCGTCTATCGGTGGTGATGGTGTGATGGTGTGTCGGGTTCGTCTATCGGTGGTGATTGTGTGATGGTGTGCCGGGTTCGTCTATCGGTGGTGATGGTGTGTCGGGTTCGTCTATCGGTGGTGTTGGTGTGATGGTGTGTCGGGTTCGTCTATCGGTGGTGATGGTGTGCCGGGTTCGTCTATCGGTGATGATGGTGTGATGGTGTGTCGGGTTCGTCTATCGGTGGTGTTTGTGTGATGGTGTGCCGGGTTCGTCTATCGGTGGTGATGGTGTGTCGGGTTCGTCTATCGGTGGTGTTGGTGTGATGGTGTGTCGGGTTCGTCTATCGGTGGTTAAATGGTTTAATGGTGTGCCGGGTTCGTCTATCGGTGGTGACGGTGTGATGGTGTGTCGGTTCGTCTATCTGTAGGTCTTGTTTAGCTTTTCGTGAAAGTAAAAGGAGGGTACGTGATGTGTTTTGTTTGATATTTTTGGTAACTGAATTATAAAGAGTTGTTTTAAACATGTTCCATGGATTATCTACGGTTTGGTTAGTTTGTTCGTTATTTTTTTTTACTGTGAGATCGTGTATGTTGTTATTCCAGTCATATTTGTTGTAGAAGTATATGTTTCTGGGGCTCTCTACTTACTTACCAACGTATGGATATTCAATTTTTTCGGATCACGAGGATAAATATCGTCCAGTTGCTCGTCCGCCATTGGAACCTACAACAGAGATTAGCCAACAGAAGATTGAATGGAACATATCTTAAAAAAATATGTGGTTTCCTGTTTTGATAGAATATCAAAGTTTGCTATAAATCGCATGTGTTACTTTACGATTTAACTGTCTCTTTAATGAATTTTATGTTTGCGGCATATGCTTTTTGATTTCGACAAAAAGAAACCGTCAGAGGAAAGAGGACCAAAAGCATAACAAAAAAACTAACCACTATTCACAAAATCTTCATCTAAAGGGTATATATGTCCCTGGTCATCTGTAGTCGAGTATTTTACATGTTTAAAGCCACTAAAATAAAAACTTCAAATTATGAAAAGTTGTTATGAAGCATGCATTGCATCAACGTGAAGTTTCAAGCCAAGAGCTGTCTAATAGGTTAAAATATTTTACTGAACCCATCAGACAGCTCCTTGCAAAAAAACTTATTTGAAAATAAAGACACTTCCGTCTCACAGAACAGACGAGGCTGCTTCAGAAATATTATGAGGATAACGCTTGTCTTTTTACTGGTAAAACACACGTGGCCTATGTTTGGCCCATTACCTATAAAGGTCAGTTGAGAATGATGAAGTGATAAATATAACTTTAAAATACGACAAAAATTTTAAAATATCGAAATGTCTATTTTTTACGAAGGTGTTCGAACGGTTTCCCGAGGATCTCGAGCGGAAGCAATTAAATGATGCAATTAAACAGCTATCCATGGGTAAGTCACTTGACCAATTGTTAATATGTATCATGGCTATCCATGGGTAAGTAACTTGACCAATTGTTAATATATATCATGGCTATCCATGGATAAGTCACTTGACCAACTGTTAATATGTATCATGGCTATCTATGGGTAAGTCACTTGGCCAATTGTTAATATATATCATGGCTATCCATGGATAAGTCACTTGACCAACTGTTAATATGTATCATGGCTATCCATGGGTAAGTCACTTGGCCAATTGTTAATATATATCATGGCTATCCATGGATAAGTCACTTGGCCAATTGTTAATATGTATCATGACTATCCACGGGTCTTGCTTTCGACATTTAAAATGGACATTTTTTAGTATGATGTAACTGAATTGTCTCCCTATATGCCATATTAAGTCAAATCTGGTCAAACAAACGCTTGCACTACCTACTAGACCTACAGAACATAACGGCATGGTTATTTTATGCAATGTGTCGGATTCACATGAGCTTACTATGTTCTCCTGAAAATTGCATTTTTCGCATGTTTGCCGAAAATAACCGATAGCTTAACAAATTAAATGCCACTCTCGATGTGCACGCGTGCACGTTTCGGCAATAGGCTAACCATTCTGATGAAGGTGAATCGATCTGATTGAAATAATATCTTGACCTGCACTCCCGAAGCGAAGTGTAGTTTACGGAACGGGAGTGGAGATCAAGATTAATATGATTTTACTCGGATTGAGAGTGACACAGTATAGGCCTAGTTACCAAAATACTGGTATCACACCAGATTTTCTTCACACTGAAATGTCGTTTGAGCAGAGTGTAAAAATGCGTTTCTTCGTACATATTCAAAAGATCCTTCTAGGATGCTTACAAATATGACCCTAACAAAGAATGCTCATATGGAGTGTAATACGATATATTCAGACCATGGTCCGTTTTTGGCACCAGTAGGGGTACTGTACTTGAAATCAGGAAAACTAATATATGGGACGCTTTCCATTTAGCCCGGCAACGCGGCGCTGCTGATGTTGTCACCGTAAAAGATACGTAAAGTAACCAGAAATGCTGTCGGTACCCGGTAAATCCGGCAACAACAAAAACAACGTCACCTGAAACTGGAAACAACGGCAACGTGCACACGAAAGGAGATCCGTTTGAATCGTAATGGCTATTGGAATATGAGTGCCACACATTTGAAGGTACAATGTACATGTAAAACTTAAACGATTGAGCAGGCTTATGAAATATCTCGAAGACTTTTGATGAATATGATAATTAGGATCTAGAATCTATATAACATAACCAATACGATATTTAGAGTCTCTATAACATCTAACACGTTTACATTACCTACCAGAAGAAAATGTTCCAGATTATTGTGATGCATGCTTATAAAGAAATGATAGATCGTCTCTTTCATGTTCTTAACAAAATTGGAAATATTAAGTATATAGTTAACACTTACCGCACACAAGTAGTTCACTTGAGGCTTGCACTGCAGTGGCGTGCGGCTGCTTTCGAACTGACGCCTCGTCAGAACACGACGTGATGACGTCACAATCTTAACGTCAGTATTGATGACGTTGCCGCCGTACATGTGAACATGTTACGCGCGAAATCGAAGTAGACAGCTAGTACTCTGTTTCCGTTTCATTTTAACGCATTAAATTAATAAACCAAAGCAAGATTTATAGTAGAGTTAGCTTAACATTATTCTTTTTTGCAGACTTTGTAAGATAATTTTGTTTTATTCTGATTCTGTTTTAGGGTACCTAGGATCTTTCATCTTCAAGTTATCAAAAATCAACCTGACCTGTATCCGAATATCATTTTTCATTATGAAGCACATGTATACGATAGTGTGAACTGACACGTGAGCTCGGATCATAATCAGTCAACAATGTCGACCATGACGTGGTATCTCGTGTCGTTTCTTGTGCTAGCAGCCGCTAATTCCAATGGTAAAGTATACTACATCTAACGTTCTTTTGTGTTTTACTTCGTCTAGTATTTACATCGAATATTATGGCAATATGCCATTACATGTGTCGAGACGATTAGCAAAATAAAAACACTATTTTAGTAGGTCATCATTCAGAAACCATATGTTGAGTTCTCAGCACTGCTCAGTGAACTGTTCGGACATTCACGTGCTGATATTCTGAATTTATACGGAAATATTTCCAATATATAAAATACAGTTTTAATCTTAAGTGTGTTATTCAGAAAATCTTCAGTAGTTCTCTGGAATGTTTGTGAGGAAAAAAACTTAGGTATTATTTGGTTGAGGCACAAATGGATGTCTTTCTTACAAGAAAAATCTATTCTAAATTGACAATTCGGATTAGGCCTAACGGCGACACTTGAAATAACTAAAAGTTTTTAATGATTTTCTTGTGATAAGTGTTGGTGACCGCGGACTGTCCAGATGGGTGGATGAAACATCAGCAATGCTATCTCTTCAGTCACGACAAACTGTCATGGACAGGAGCTATTGTAAGTTTACAACGTGTGCCATGCGTGCTTATACATGTATATTGGTTTGATGCATGCTAGATTTTACTAGTAAAATGTCAGAAATCTTGGTTTTGATCAATCTGTATGTTGAACATTGTTGGTGCTTTCTATTCACCACCAAATTTACTACTATTCAGACACCTAACAATTGTCCATAGGAAAGCATTGTATGCTTTCAGGGAAGTTCCTTCAGTACACAGGCAAAAGTGCCACACATGTGCCACATGCGTAGCATTTTTCATGCGATTTTCACACGATTTTCATGCGTATATCATATGATTTTCCACACGCATGATTTTCGCATGAAAAGTTCATGTCATCCACATGCGATTATCATGCGATTTACATGTCTACTTGACACGCATGAGAATCGCATGTTTTGTTGCTACATGCGAGATACATGTGAAATTTACATGCGTGTATCACATTAAAGATTTTAAGCATCAGAATCATGCGTAAATATATATTTTGTTTTTCATTCATTTTTATTTTCTATTTTCATTTATTTTCATTCTTTCAGCACTTACAGTCTATTCTAATGCTTATGTGGGTGTTTTTTTTATCACTTTTCATATAAATGAGGACTGATTTTCAAGTGAGATCTTTTAATTGTTTTAAATTTCACATTAACCAGAAAAAAATGAACGATGTATACTATTTGAACAAATTCTTTTAAACTTGAAAACAAATTTCAAGACTTATACATAACTTAACTCAAATGGTATAGATTAAGAAACATGAATACATATATACAGTACTGTACATATGTATTTCTTTTTCTAAATAAATTCAAATAATCAAGATTACCAGGTCAATATAGTAGAACATATCTGGTATACACCAATGTTAATTTGACTAAGTTAGACTAAAGAAGCCATGAATGCATAATGATACCATTTTTTTAATTAACAGTAGCTATATAATTGCTCTTGTTGCTCATGCTTATTTCTATTGTTTGTCACAAATGTCCTCATGTTACACATGTGTCTGAGTGTATCTATAAAAATCTTGAAATCTTGTTAAATGAAGGTGTTTACATCTTTTATTATAAATTGACAATCGACACTTAATGATCATAAAGACATTGACAAAATATGCACATAAATCAGTTACCATATACTTTGATATAGGCCTAAAATTATGCAAAGTACATTTAAATATCATCGGCTGTTTCATTTGATAAATATTACGGCAGTAACCATGATCCATAGCCAAGCTGCACATATATTGCGACAAATATCGCGAAAACCACTAGAAACGGATACCTGCATCACGTCCACGCACTGTATCACAACCATGTCTGGTGCAGGGCCAGAGCGCACCACTAGATATGAAAACAATTTGGTGTCGCTAAGAATTTGGTGCAAATACAATAAAATCGGGTGTGACATAATACCTAGCTTACATATATAGATAAATGAGATATTTATTTACCTCAGAACACATATTTAGTCCCATCTAGGTGTTTTAATTCGTCCGCATAGACCCTCGCTTACGCTAGTGAAAATTTCATACTTGACTCGACGCCATATTGCTACCGGCGGGGCGGCCTAATTAACCTAATCAGTACACGATGGAGCGAAAAGAAAAAAAATACAATGTCAACATTTATTTTCATATATTTTACCGCTTATAATTAATAGATAATAATTTTTTGAATTGAATAACAGGTTTTGGGAAATAATATGCTCAGTTTCATTAATTTTAACTAAGTAAGAAGAAAACACAATAAATGATATGTGGTCTTTTCGGTCCATTGCGTTTGGATTCGGGTGGTTAGTCGTACTGTCACTTACAAACCGGAAAACCAAATTGGACAGAATCAGAATTACAATCGCTAGCGCAGTCCGTGGCGGAGAACATATCTGTGATTCACGGCGAATCCTTTTCCCTTCACGTAACCAACGAGGCGGACAAAGATAACAGATAGGTAAGTGAAATGCGTTTGTGTGTTGTTTTTTTCAGTAGGGTCTACTCCGGATGTTACGTCACCAGTGACGTCACCAAGTTTGTTGCTGCGCCTGTCTCATTGAAGTTGTATTTCGGTGGGCTGTGTTGTATTTTACTGTCACTGCCAGTATTTCTTACAATATCTGAAAATCAGAGCCGATGTTCCAAGATATGGATGTTTTGTCATGATTATATGTTGCTTTGCACAAGCACGCGTGCAAAAAATAATCAACCCAGCGTTCAGAATGTCAAGCAAAGTCCCGTAGCCTCGAGCTCATCGGCAGTACCAGTACCGCTGACTGTAACTTGTAAGTAAACTTGTTTGCTGACATTGATGTAAACAGGCGACGCTAAATATGCACGAAGAACAGATCCCGTTTATTTTATATTTACTGTAGTAATACTTTTTTCTCCAAATTTAATTAATTTTAGATTTCGATAGGCCTAGCCGGTTTAGTTTTTTTTGTGGCTAGCTGTCTCAGTGATTGTTAACGTCTAAAAATATCAACGGGAATCGCCAGATTGAGGTCAAAAATGTACAGAAAACCGCACGTGTGCTCACGGACATTTTCTCGTGAACGAGCAGAATAATGAAATACATTTTGATTTATAACCGCTCGCATAGATATACATATGTATACTACTCATAAAACATGTAACTTATCTTAAAGTATGCAGTATAGGCCTATCATCTTATTATTTTGTTGGTTCATTTTTAGTTGGATTATAGTAGCTGCGATAACGTAGCTCTGGACGACGGACGGACAATTTTTGACAGATGGTCGTCGTCAGAGCTACGATTCCCTCCCATTGCTCGTAATGTAGCAAAACCGTGAACCTCGAAAATGCTACAAATAGCGGATATCGTTTAACTTTGGAGTAATAGTTCGTATAATTAAACATTTCTAATTCAATTTTGCAGTGTATTAGCCTACCGTCTTATCTAGAAATCTTTAATTCGCATATTCTGATATCATACTGCTCGGAGTTGTCTCCGTGTCCGCCATGATACTTCTCGAAGAACTCTCGCGAGGATTCTAACCCAAATATGGAACCCGTGATCCATATATGGATGAAGCTACTACGATAAATAAATACATAATCAGAGATATTTAACCACTCTTTTGTAACTCTTGTGAAGAAAGCGAATCTTACTTTGCGTAATTAAATAATTTCAGAATGAATTGACCTTCCTTACCGAGATATATTACTCAGAATCTGTTTTTCTGTTGAAATCTCGCGGGAAACCTCATTAGCATCAATTTATTTTGATTTCCTTATAAGGAAATTGACCTTTACACTTGTATCAAAGATGGCGGTATGTTTGAACTGATATCTCCGTGTGTCTTGCTCGTTTTGGATTTTACTATTTATTGTCAAACATTTGAAGTAATGTGCAGGTTTGTTGCTTGAATATTCATAATAGATACCAGAATCATCAATTTACATGGTTTTTTTTATCCGAGAAAAAATTTACCACTGCTAATACTGCCCGATGTGAATCACATCGGGGCTTGCATTGCTACACTATCGGCAATGGGAGGGACTTCATACCCTGCCGGAGAGCAGTGTAGGCAGGGTATGAATATTCGTTCTAGGATTATAGATACTAAAAATGCATCTAATGTAATTTTTTGTTTTCATGTTATTCCTGCCTCATTAAATCAAGGTCATACATGGAGTTCTTATGCCAGTTAGGCCTAGAAAAAAAAATGTTGTGTTTCCCCTTTCCCGACCGACCCTAATTTTAGGCCACCGACCCTAATTTTTTTTTGTTTGAAATATTGAAAATCCGGAAATTTTCGTAAATTTAGCCCGTTTTCCTTTTTATTATTATACACACCCTAGTCTTATAAACGCTTGTATATGACGGGCACTGGTTTTAAAGCGTATTGATGACCTCGATGTTCAAAAAACATGGCGGCTTTTTGCACGCCGTCGTCTGTTTTGGCACTGACGATAAAAAAATGTAAACACATGGACGAAAAGCGAATTATGACATCACTGCCGCATACAACGCTATGTGGAGATATATTTTATAGATATCACGAAAAAATTGTAAAAGGTGATTGTGTTATATTGGGGAGGGAGGTTGGACAGTCGACTACCTTTGAGGTTGGACCAGGGGGGTTGGGGTATTTACCGAAACGGACCGAAACGGAGATGGAATTACCGAAACGGAGGAAAATGGGGCTTAAATTAGCATTCTTTTCAGAGAACGGACCCGAATATATGTTCTACAGTGCCTAACTGTGTCATATGTAAAATATCGGGGGTTTATTTGACCGAGAAGTATTTTAATTCGATTTTTTAATCATTCGCGATTAGCGGCCCGATTGTCGTCCGGGTTGCATTACCGAAATGGCCGATAATGGACCCGAAATCGATATTGTTACAAGAGAATGGACCAAATATTGTATTATTTGGTGTGTATAGATGTCAGAGGTAAAATATGTTCTATTTATTTTGCCTAGAAGTATTTAAAAATAATTATCAAAATATCCGATCCACGACCCCATTGCCGTCATAGTTGAATTACCGAAATGGCCGATAATGGATCCTAAACCGATATTTTTACGGGGTAATGGACCCAATAAAGTATTCTTTGGTATATAAAGAAGTCATATGTAAAACATTTTTGATATGTTTTCTCTAGAAGTATTTTAAAATCATTATCCAAAAACCCGAACCACAACCTAATTTTCGTTTACGCATTGGTCATGAATAAAAAGGAGCCGGAAAACAGAAATCCGGATATTTATTAAAAACAAAAACAAACAAAAAACTTCCACCTGCTTTATGACATGATTTGGACTTCAACATTTTTGTGTTATTGAAGATATCAGAGATTTTCCAGCTATTAATGAATGATGTCAGTTCAGGGTGAGTAACACAAATTAATTCCATCAAGTACACAATATAAATCTTACTTATCCAATATTTTAATTATTAAATGACAAACATTTGCGGGACAAGTTATGCTTTTTTACAACAGTTCTTCGCCTACAGAACATTTGATGAGATTATTATGATATGCATTGTATAATGTGTTGTCGTTCTATACTTATTGGGAAATTGGTAAGGCTTTATTATCAAAATATGTGTTTCCATGAAAAAAATTTTGATTTGACCATTTTTGCAATCTAGTGCACATTGTTTATTTCAGTATTTGTTTTCAATAACGATTTCTTTAAACTTTTAAATATTTAACTTTGTAGTGTAAGTCAAGGTGAGGGTTATAACCACTCATAAGAATTTCAATGCAACATTATATGACATTCAATGTGTGCCATCCCTTGCTACTCTTGATGTCAGTACAAAATGCTCATCTCTGTATGGTTCCGATGTTTATAGTTTATGTAGATAGATTCAGCAGTCACGTCGGTCAAACTACCATAATAATTGTGTTGAAGATATCAATATGACATTTATAATTATAAATCTTGTCGTTTTCATTCCCATGATGATCACTAGAAGACATTGTTGTTCAGACCTATCTTTGGTAAAAATTTTGATTCAAATTTTTAAACTTGATATCATTTCAGTTTTCATTAATGAAATGAAACATGTAGCATAATACATGAGCATTTATGTTTTTAATTATCTTTCGAAAACAAAATTAAACTTAGTGCTTTAACCATTGTTTATAATCCAAATAATTGAAACCTCAACAAGATAAGACAAATAATTACTTTTCACATTTTATTGAGCACAAAAGGCAAAGACATGAAATAAACAGTTGGCAATATGAAACAAGTCAAAGTTATAGAATAAATGTTTCCCTTGTGAGATATCATTTTTTGAAAACTTCACCCACTAATGGAAAATCACTCAAATAAATCTTTAGTGTAAACAGATAATAAAATATATGTTCTATAACTAATGAATTTAGCACTGTAATACTGCAAATTTAAAGCAAGCACTGTATTTTGCATAAAACCCCATAATTGGAATAAAATACAATAAAGATTTCAAACAACTATTTCACGCAAACATGTCTGTATACTCATATTTAATACCAACAAGCACTTTAAAAACAAGAGGCCCAGAGGGCCTGTATCGCTCACCTGGATTTCATGAGATATGAAACAAGAATGATGATTAAATATATTTGTCGCAGGTATTGCTATGTCAATATATCATAGGCATTTTATATGGGTACGTGAGGATTTTATATCAAAAAATACATTAATCCATGAAATAAAATTAACTTTTGGCACAACCCCATAGGGATGCTACCACACAAATGTGAGTGATATCCATTGCTTAGTTTCAGAAAAGAAGTTGCTTAAACCAATTGAGCCCTTTTGACCCCGCCCTCTGCACCCCGGGGGGAGTGGGGGTCAGTTGCTTCCTTTATAAAATTTTGAATCCCTACCCAAAAGGATGTTACGTAATACTAGGCAAATATGAGCGATATCCCTTGCTTGGTTTCAGAGAAGAAGTCGTTTATATTAAGAGAGCCAAATTGACCCCTTTTGGCCACGCCCCTCAGACCCTTGGGGGCAGCCCCACCATTTGTACAATTTTGAATCCCCACCCAGGCCCCATAGTGATGCTACCAGGCAAATATGAGTGATATCCATTGCTGAGTTTCAGAGCAGAAGTTGTTTATATCAATTATATAAAACTGACCCCTTTTGGATATAATCCTGCAGTAGCTATCAAGAAGAAGTGATTATCTATAATTGCCATTTATTACAATATATGTTTAAGTGAATGCTGGTTATTCGAAAAAGATGAATTTTATTTAAATGTTTATTGTAAATATGTATTCCCAAGGAAAACTGGTTTTGATGAAAGTAATATAAAATATCTTCTATAAAACTGCTAAAAAGTAAGATGTCTTTAGTTGAAAATATACATGATAGAGTAATGGTAAAAATTTGAAGAAAATCTAAAACATAGCTTGTTTGTGGTTTGCTATTTTGCACCTGAAATCAGTGTTTTCTCCAAAAATAACTCTAAAATAAGACTTATTTCAAATTTTGCAATATTCCACAACTACCCGTGGTACTTATAAATCAAATACAAAAATGTATTAATGTGTACATAACTGGAGATTTCAATGCCAGAACTTATACCAGACCTGATATGATGGTTTGGTTACTACTCAGAATATAAATGAAATGAATAATTTAGGAAAATATCTGACACTTAGTTAAAAATATTGTACTTGAATTGTTGAATGTATATATTTCAGTTTATCATAGGTTATAAGATAAAAAAAAATTGCCTCTCTTCGTTGTATCTGTCTTTTTTTTTCGAACTGCTCGGTTAATGGAAATTATGTAATATTCTATGAATCAAAGGGGGTTGATATGTACTTTACATGGATGTAATATTCAATGGGGTATATATGTAGGATGTGTAATAATCAATTGGGGTAGATATGTACTTTACAAGGGTGTAATTATCGTGATCAATGGGGGTAGATATTTTGAGAAAGATCCCTTCTGTACTTATGATGATTTCTGAAATAGCGATAACAAGAATTGTTTATTGAGGGCCAGTTTATTTGTCCATATACTTTAGAAGTTTAGAAACTTAAGTATAGACAGGCAATTAAATTATAGTTTTAGATTTTAATAGTTGTTAAATTATCATAAATAACTTATAATAACTGGAATATCTTACACCTAGTACCATGTAACATGGAAAATCTTTATTTGTAGAGATGATGTAGATATGAAGGATGGCTCAGATATTTATATAAGTAAACTTTTGCAATTCTGTTTGATGCATACAGAACAAAAAACTCTGATATTATGAAATATAGAATTGTTTCCATTTCTTCAGTTAAATGACTACAAAAGGCCTTATTTCCTTCATTCTTACATGTAGAACATAAATAAGTAAAGATATCAAGGATATTTCAGATATTCAGTAAAATGTTACAATTCATCATCGAACAAATATCAAATTCTGAATTGCTTTGGGGTTTGATTGACTCAAGAAATTCAAGCAAATGGTCTTATTTTCTTTGTTCTTTTATGCTCAATATGTAAAGGTGATAAGGACTACTCATACATTTAGTAACAGTTACGAACCCATATTTTTTCTGTTTTACAAAAGGGCTATTGTCCAAGGTTTTTCTTTTGTCCGTACCCCGTCCCCAAGGGTCACTCCATTTATAAAAAATCATGTTTTTGCCATCCCCTTATGATATTTCAGTACAAAATTTGGTTGTAATCCACTAAGCACTTTAGGAGGAGTAGGGTTTTAAAGCAAAACAACAGCAAAGTTTCCCTTTTGGGGCCCCACCAATCAGGCCCTAGTCACACTAGCCTCATTTATATAAAATATAACTGCCCTTCCCCAACGGTGTTTCTGGAAATAAAACACTGTCTTTGGGGTTAAGGAGGAGTAGGGTTTTGAAAGAAAAAGTCTAACGGCGGACCATGGATGGAGCACGATCGATGCATGCCATAAGTCATCCTGACCTGACCTAAAAACTATAACTTATTTCATATGTTATGAAATACTCTGATTTCTTTATTCCTTATTAGCTCACCTGGTCCAAAGGACCAAGGTGAGCTTATGCCTTACCGTGGCGTCCGTCGTCTGTCCGTCCGTCAACAATTGACTTCTTCTTCGTAACCGCTGATCAGAAAGGGGTAAATTTGGCTTAATTGATTTTAACAAATTATTCTCTGAAACTTAGCAATGGTTTGACTGGTAGCATCATATAGGGGTAGAGATTCAAAATTGTATAAAGGAAGGAGCTGACCCCCGAGGGGGCAGAGGGCAGGGTTAAAAGGGGTCAATTAGTCTTAACAAGATCTTCTCTGAAACTTAACAATGGATATCACTCGCATTTGTGTGGTAGCATCCCTATGGGGTCGCGCCAAAAGTCAATTTCATTTCATGGATTAATGCACTTTTTGGCATTTTTAGTATTGAAATAAAACCAATGTACATGTACCCATATAAAATGCTGATGATATATTGACATAGCAATACCAGCGACAAATATACTGAAGCATCATTCTTGTTTCATATCTCATGAAACCAGGTGAGTGATACAGGCTCTCTGGGCCTCTTGTATATGGTAGATATTTGCAAATTGTCTGACTTCCTTTGCTATTACATGCATTTGCTATAACATGCAGAAAATATGGAGGTAAAGATATCCAAGAAAATCAGTAAATTCTATCATATCTTTATCATATGAAATGCTCATTTCTATAGCCATAGGATTTGTATCCCCTAACTTCTGTAAGATATGCCCAATTTATATATATATAAAGTAGCTGTAGAATTTGTATACCCCCTTCATTATGTAAGATATGCTCATTCTGCAGCCATTAAGGATTTGTATCCCTCTACTTTATGGAAGAAGAAGAAAAAGAAGTCAAGAAGAAGAAAAAGAAGAAGAAGAATATTCTTTCCTCTGTCCAATATTAGCAGTTAAAAGTTTAATATTTATGGGATTATGAGTGAAAAATTCTAAATTTAATAAATGGCATGATCAATCCAATATTAGGAGTTAAGTATGTCTAGGATTTAAGGTTTTCTGATTTGGTGACAGGATCCTTCCAACGTTGGGAGTATATAAGTGCCTAAGGAAATGAGAGTTTGAATTTTTGAACATCAAATGATGATGTTTGATTTTTTTTTTGAATATTCAGGAATTTAATAGAGTATGATCAACCTATAAGATGTTTTGCAGCAGATTCCATGACTGTCATTTCTTCTACACCTGCATCATCTCCCCTGTCCAAAATCTGGAGTTTATTTTGTTTAAGATTTAAGAATTTAAGTGTCTGGAAATTAAGAATTTTAATCATAAATCATCACGTGATGACATTTAAATTTCCTCATCATCAAATGAGTATGTTTGAATTATCTTAAAATATCAGGATTTTGACTATTAACATTTTTATTTGAACAATATGTTCATTAATTTAGATATTGAGGCATCTCAAATATGGACCTAAAATTTTTAAAGTTTAACAAGTTAAAAATTAAGGTCTATGGGTTCAAGAATTAAGAGTTTTAACTTATTAGTAAAGATTTGTGAAGAATTGGGTTTTTAATGCAGGATCAATCCAATATTTAAGGACTTCAATATGCGTACTATTTAAGAGTTTAAGAGTCTGGGAATAAAGAGTTGTAATTTTCTCATCATCAAATGAGTATGTTCGAATAATATTAAAATAGTCAGGATTTTAACTAATATCATTTTACTTGACTAAGTGATAATTTATGATATATTTGTACAATTATCATTAAATTCTGTACCATATATGATAAAAAATTATAAACATGTAAATTTTGACTTCACAAAATTGATTTTTAGGTCACCTGAGACGAAGTCTCAAGTGACCTATTCTTATCGCCTTTTGTCCGTCGTCGTGCGTCGTGCGTCGTCCGTCCGTAAACATATTACATTTTCAACTTCTTCTCCAAAACCACTGCACCAAATTCAATGAAATTTGGCAGGGAGCTTCTATGGCTAAAGTTCAACTAAAATTGTGAATTATATGGTCCCCATCCCCCAGGGGCCTGAGGGGCGGGGCCAAAAAGGGTCAATTTGACTAAAACTTCAAAAATCTTCTTCTCTACTCTCAGATAAGGTGGAATCAAACACTCTTCATAGATGGAAGGGTCTTAAGGTGCTTTACCAAAATTGTGAATTTCATGACCCTGGGGTCTCACGTTTGCCCCTGGGGAGGGGGTAAACTTTACTATAGTTTATATAGGGAAATCACATTTTTGACTATTATTTGTTGGATTTGTATTGGAATTCAATCTAACTTGTATCATATTATCAGCATGGGATGACAGTTTGATGGTATGTACATGTTGGCCCTGGTTGACCCCTAGGGGCTGGTGGGCGGGGCCAAAAAGGGTCAAATTGACTGAAATTTCAAACATCTTCTTCTCTACTCTCAGATATGTTAGAATCAAATACTCTTCATAGATGGAAGGGTCTTAAGGTACTTTACCAAAATTGTTAAATTTCATGACCCTGGGGTCTCATGTTTGCCCCTGGGGAGGGGGTAAACTTTACTATAGTTTATATAGGGAAATCACATTTTTGACTATTATTTGTTGAATTTTTATTGGAATTCATTCTAACTTGGTTAACATTATCAGCTTGGGATGACAGTTTGATGGTATGTACATGTTGGCCCTGGCTGACCCCCAGGGGCTGATGGGCGGGGCCAAAAAGGGTCAAATTAACTGAAATTTTAAAAATCTTTTTCTTACAACCCAAATAAGGTAGAATTAAATACTCTTCACAGATCGAAGGGTCTTAAGGTGCTTTACCATAATTGTGAATTTCCTAGCCCTGGGGTCTCACGTTTGCCCCATGGGAGGAGATAAACTTTACTATAGTTATAGGGAAATCACATTTTTGACTATCATTTGTTTATTTGTTTTGAAATTCATTCTTTCATTCAAATTTACTGAAATATTTCAAAAATCAGGTGACCGTTAAGGCCCATGGGCCTCTTGTTAATCTAAAAAATATTGGGTCGAAATATCATCATCCTATCACTGAAATCAATGCAAGTCTAGACTTAGGAAAAATTCCTTGTTGGAAACATGTAAATGGTAAATTCAAATTTATAAATCTACAACAGTGTCAAAATTTGCAAAAAAAAAGTTAAAGTGTTTCTTTGGTCCGACTTATTAATATGAAACATGTCTTAAATATTGATGAAATTTTCACTTCAGGAGTTTATAATGAACTAAAAGTGTTCATTTATGCTGTAAATTTTTTTTATACATGTATATTTTTTAATCAATTTTAATATCATAACAAACACAAAACTGATCTTTTAAAAACCTATGGATATTTATGTTTTATTTCAATTAATTATAGAAAAGGTCTGAATATTATTAGTAATTGAGGCAAAATACCATCTCTCAAATAATTGAATAAAATTCATGTATTGAATGATGTGTTCGATTTTATTTTATTTTGTAATTTAGATGACATGCCTACTTCACAAGGAAAAATCCATCTAAATATACGTATGGATATATATTGATGTGAAATCCTATGTATAAGCTAAGCAAATTAAAACAATATGTCTTAGCCTTTAGTTTACCTTATTATGGAAAACATTAAACATACATGTTTAGTACACTTGAAGAAGAATCTCTTGAAGTTTTCTTATGAATTGAAACCATCTAATGGACCATCATTTTAATCATATCTTCACTGTGGCAAGTTTGAAATTTAGAAGCCCATCTGAATACACAACTGTCACTGATGGTCTTATTCTCCTTGAACTTTTTTAGGGCCTCCATGGAATATACATAAAATATTTTGCTTATATGACGCCCTCTTATCAGTTTTTTGTTGTTGATTTTTTTATTCATTTAAATTAAAACAATTTTGGAATATTGTGGTTTATTATATATATATAATTTAAGGTTTATTATGGGTTTATTAGATATATTCTTATTTTGGTAAAATGTGCCATAATCAAAATAACATATGTTTTTAATATTGCCTATGCTATATTTTAATGTTATTATTGAATATTTAATGTACTTAATATTAATTGCACAAGGCACAAAAGTAATTGCACAAGGCACAAAAGTAATTGCACAAGGCACAAAAGAAGAGTAACAAGCTCAGAACCTGATACAATATTTTTAATTCATACTCAACTTTTGAGTTTTATACTGATGTTCATTGAACATAATTTAACAAAGATTTAATTTATACCTGTTATACATTTGTATTTAAATCATAGGAAATTAACTCTTAAATATATCTCACAGGTGAAATCTCTCTCTCTCTCCACCTTCAACACAGGTGTGTTACACCTGGACACTTCAGTTATAGCCTAAGGGGACTTTCAATACACTGGTCAATTAGTGTAAGTTACACAGGCATGTCAATCATCTCCCAAGGTGTGAAAAATTAATCTTCAAATATTTTAGAAATAACTTTCATATCTGAAAGTATTAGTTGGCTAAAAGGGTGATGTGGAGTAATATGTAAAATTTACATATCGCAAATTAATATTGTCAAGTAAGTAATTCATACAGAAATTGGATCCAATTAAGTAGTTAACTATATAATGTTCATAATCATATACTCTTCACCAAGTTAAGGTAATAATATATAGCAATGTCATAAAAATGGAAATGATCATAATCTTCTTTGTCCTGCACTCGCTATTTCTTGCATATTAGGTAATAGGTATTATATTATCATGCAATGTAAATTCTTATTTTTGCATTATACAATTTCATGTGTGTGAATTTGCTCATCATAATGAGAATTTTGGAATTATAAAACATCAACATGGTAATTATAAGGAGGTACGGACAAAAGCCACCCCCCCCCACCCCCATGCCATTACAGGAGAACTGTAGCCCCTCCAGACATTAGCTCCTAGGACAAAAGCCCCCTCATAAAAAAAATGATATTTTTTATTGATTTTTTAGTGCTACATATATACATACATGTATATGTATAAGTGACTTCAGTCATCAGTTGATTCTGCAATGTAAAGAACTGGTTCCAAGGTTCAAACAAAAACTACTTGATTTGTTACATAAACAATAAGTTGTTACACAGGTATTTGGTAGGTTTTTCATTGATATTGTATTCTCCTGAAAAGAAATATATCATTAATGGCTTCAGGTGTATCAACAGTGAAATGCCCATGTTTGCACAGCCACAGGTATAATTTGTTTTTATATTGTTTCTTTGATCTTAATCATTCTTAAAATTAAAATTAATACAACACAGAGCAACGTGGTTGCATGGTTGGGTACTTATTATATTATAATTTGAGACACTGCAATTTTTTTTGTATTCATTAATTGAAGTATGCAACATATATGACAGAAAACGTGAGTAAGTTTGTGGAAAACATCATAATTTATTGTACAAACTTTAAGAGATTTTGTTTTAAATGATAAGCTTTCCTGATTTTTTTCTACACTCAATTATAAGGTATCTTAATTATGAAATGTGTGTGAATGAAAGTTAATAAGATTTCTAAAAGGTTTTCAATTCAATTCAACAACTTTTCTGTTGATTACTGAATTTTATGTCTTAATGTAAAGCAGCACAGTATACATGTATTATAAGGAAATCATTAAAATAATGCGTTGCTAGTTTTCCAATGTTTCTAACAATATCTGCATGATCCTACAGAGTTACGTACACACCTTTCTGAAAATGACAAGTAAATATTGAAAATCTTTACAACATGATTTAGGGTTGTACAAATGACACAAGATATTTATATCTTTCAAAATAAATTAAGATATATAGATACAGTATAGCAAAAATCAATTATAGTTGTTTTGTCCTAATTAATTAATAAGACACATGAATGATTCTCAGGGACTTAAAGTGATTAAAGGACCCGAAAGCGACCAAAAAACTAATATCAGATCATCTTATGTAAAACAACTAGTTAATCAAGTATATCTAATCATCATATCATCACTACTTATACACTTAGTTAGAAGCAGCTAGATATTTCCTATATCTTAAAAAAGACAGAATGTTTTAAGTAATTTATTCATAAAAAAAGAAAACCTACAGTATAAAGATTTTTGCTCACCATCATCAGACGGAAGTACATGTACATAAACAATTCCTTATAATTCCCATTTTTTGAAAAGTACTGCCTAACAAATTCCCTTGTTCCCTACTTTTACCTATTTATCTTTGAGTCTGATCAGGAAAACAAAATTTCTTAAAGGCAGCCAGCCCACCATACGTATCGACAGTTAAATCCGTTATTGATACTTTTCCAAAAGTTTTTCTTAAGATCTAACTTAGACTTCATATGTAGGTTTCCCATATAATTAAAAGAATTAAAGTAATGGAAAAGTAGAAAAGAGATCAATCTCAATGGTGGATGCGTAGATCCCTCTGGGATCTCTTGTTATATACATGTACATGTATACAGCTGATGGATTATGAATATTCTGTTGATTTTTTTAGAATAGATATTATTCATGGATCTGATTTTTAACAATAATGAATTTTTGCTGAAGTTACACTGACATGTTGATTTCATTTAGAATTCAATAATCCACTTATTGTTCTTGATGAGACTTAATCTAAATTTGATAACATTCGATCATTCTAAAGTTATAAGAAAAAAGATCTGTTCATATTACAGAAATATGCATAGGCCTATATATGTACCACTATCCACTGAATGATTGGGATTACTGTAGACTACAGTCGCTTTTTTTTGACAGGCTATCATATTTTTATATTAATTTTTGATTTTAGAATTATAATGGAAATTTTGTGACAGCATGGCACAAAAAGTCATCTGGACACTTTTTTGCAGTTTATTAAAAAATAATAGGAAAAATATTAATTCATTGCCTTGACTTCAATTCAATTCATTAATTACTTCAAGTTTGAAATATGGATTGGCGAGAATAAAAAAATCACTATTTTTATAAATTGTTAAAATAAATTGTTTTAAAAATTACCAAAGGTTCCACAACAATTTTACTTAGAGAATCAAACACGGTATTTCTGTTAAAAACCTATAAAGAATAAGAAATCCTTTTATTAATTATAACTAAATTTATAAGTATTTTTGCATGTTTTTAGATAATCCGGATTTCCGTTTTCCGGCTCTTTCTTTTACTCACGCCCTATGCGAGCGACTCTGTTTACAATCTGAATGTGACATCGCGAGGTTTTTTAAAAAATAAATTCAAACATTTCCAGGTTAAATAAACCCCTCATATTTCATACATTATTCAATTATCTACTGAAGAATAATATTTTGGGTCCTTTCTCTTCAAAAACAGATAATTTCAGGTAAATTTAATTCCATTTCGGTAGTTCGTCTCAATCGAAAATTGGGCCATCAATCGGGTATTTTAATAATTATTTTTAAATACTTCTAGGCAAAATAAATAAAACATATTTTACCTCTGACATCTATACACACCAAATAATACAATATTTGGTCCATTCTCTTGTAACAATATCGATTTCGGGTCCATTATCGGCCATTTCGGTAATGCAACCCGGACGACAATCGGGCCGCTAATCGCGAATGATTAAAAAATCGAATTAAAATACTTCTCGGTCAAATAAACCCCCGATATTTTACATATGACACAGTTAGGCACTGTAGAATATATATTCGGGTCCGTTCTCTGAAAAGAATGCTAAATTAAGCCCCATTTTCCTCCGTTTCGGTAATTCCATCTCCGTTTCGGTCCGTTTCGGTAAATACCCCAACCGGGACCAGGGCTGTCTGTTGGCGACGGTCTTCATGGCAAAGCATTGGTTAGAATGACCCTCACCTGCGCTAATCCCATCGAAGTACCATTTTACAGTGCATCTCTTGGACGACTCGATTTGTGCTACTATTGTGGTGGTTGTGATGGGGAGGTTGATCAGGAATTAAAGAAACAATATAAAACTGTTTACATGTTCTGCCCGTGTGTCTAGAATGTCTCGAACATGAACAGCCTCCATGTTATCGTCCATACGGAAAAAAATCGAAGAGTGGAAACTCTCAATAAACTGCGTTTATAATGACATGGTTTTACTGTTCTGACTATTAATATGATGCTCCTATTTGAGATTATCTGAAAAGAGATAACAAACACTGCAAATAAAGTTTGATATACTTTTAATATCATTTTCATCTCCCAATACATTGCATTTCAAAATGAAGTTAGGTAGAAGAATGATCAAACACTGAAATATAATGATATTGAAATGATATATACAGCATATATAAATATTCAAATATGAACATTTGATTATTTATTTAAAAAAAAAAAGATAAAAAAAAAAAAAAAAATCCCTACCTACCTACCCTAATTTTTTGAGAGACGAAAGGGGAAACACAACATTTTTTTTCCTTGGCCTTATATAAGAAATATGCTACTCCTTGAACTTTTACATCCATAGATTAATATAATTTTCATGTATGAGTTAAGCAAATTCTTATCAAGCTTTCATGTACACTAACTGCAGTTGGCCTTATGTCATTTTTTAAAAGTTTAAACATTTGAATTTATGATTTTAAAATTGGCTTGAACAACCATCCTACATTCATGAGAGTGACACGTCATAATCTGTTACATAAAATGTAAGAGTGACACGTCATACTATGATATATATTGAATGAGTGGGAAAGGAAAATGATGTAGTTCCAACAGGTCCGTTTTACAGGTAAATTGTACATAGTTTGCTGCCCAGAGGCAAATTGTACCTCAGACTGTAGATTTATAGGCCTATTTAATTTTCCTGGACGTGAACAATGTGTACTAATAACGGGTATACGGCTATAGGTTGGTTTTTGGAAGTGGTGAATTTACATTCTTTATACCTTTGGGAATTTCACTGAAGTTTTTTTTTACTTTAACATCTTTCTTTGGAATAAATTTTAAAGCATTGTCTTTATATTTTTGAATCAAACAAGAGAACTGCATCATTTCTTAATTTGTTTTGCATAATTTTTTTCTGAACTTATATCATTCAATTACATGTATTTGTAGAACTATTGAAATGACACTGCAAGCTGGAAAGTTCCTCATGCATCAGGTCCTGTCACTACAATACATGATATCAGGGATATGTCCCTGGTCATAATGATTGTTTAAATAAGAAAATTTAAAGATTTGAAATTGATTTCGAAATGAAATATTGAATAACTTCAGCCTGTGTTGTGTGATGGGAATAATTTTGAAAGACCAAATTTAACTATTCAAATGATTTGCTTCATGAATCTCACATTATCAAAATTTTTTTTTTTTCAAATTAGACTTTTTATTTAAATTTTTAATGAAACATGATTACATCATATATGCAAATGCTAAAAATTTGAAATTATTTGTTTTGAAGTCTCTGACCTGACCTTGATTGAGACTATATCTTTGGACAGAGCCAAATTATATCTTTTGCCATGTACAAAAAGAAATCAATGTGGAGAAAGCTAAGTTGATACTAAAATATTTTCAATTAAGTCATATTCAGTTATTTTGGGTGAGGAACCATGTACATTTTTGTACACTTTTGAATTCAAGTTGATTTCATCTATTTACAAAGGTATTACAGAAAATTATTTGACAAATTCGAACAATGACCAGGAATAAATTATCACATTTTTTGAAATGTCATCTGCACACAGGTAAAATATAGTTGGCTTAGTTGCACAGGGACTAATGTAAAAAGTTCACAATGTATGTGGCCATCACTGCAATGGACAAATATTGATATCAGAAAGGGCATTCAATTCCAGGCCTCAGAGCGCAGTTTATTTCCCTCTTGAGAAAAACTGAATTGAAATATTTTAAAAGTTTTCACAAAATATGGTTTTCATTTCATATTGCAGAACTATTCTCTCAATTTCAAGTGACCTACTGGTATTCTTATCGCCTTTTGCCCGTCGTTGTCCGTCATGCGTCCGTAAACAATTTACATTTTTGACTTCTTCTCCAAAACCCCTGAACCAAATTCAATGAAATCTGGCTAAAGGTCAACGAAATTGTGAATTACATGGTCCCCACCCCCCAGGGGCCTGAGGTATGGGGCTAAAAAGGGTCAAAATGACTGCAACTTCAAAAATATTCTTCTC
The DNA here is from genome assembly GCF_902652985.1 of Pecten maximus. Lineage (NCBI taxonomy): Eukaryota > Metazoa > Mollusca > Bivalvia > Pectinida > Pectinidae > Pecten > Pecten maximus. Next base: position 11,897,766 of record NC_047021.1, read on the forward strand.
TATATAGTTATATACTCTCAGATATGTTGGAATCAAATACTCTTCATAGATGGAAGGGTCTTATGGTGCTTTACCAAAATTATGAATTTCATGACCCAGGGGTCTCACATTTTGCCCCTCGGGAGGGGGTAAATTTTACGTTAGTTTATATAGGGAAATCACATTTTTGACTATAATTTGTTTGATTTCTATTGGAATTCATTCTAACTTGGTTAACATTATTAGCTTGTGATGGCAGTTTGATGGTATACACATGTTGGCCCTGACTGACCCCCAGGGGCAGATAGGCGGGGCTAAAAAGGGTCAAATTGACTAAAAATTTCAAACATCCTCTTCTCAAGACCCAAATAACTAAATAAGGTAGAATCAAATACTCTTCATAGTTGGAAGGGGCTTATGGTGCTTAATTAAAATTATGAATTTCATGACACTGTGGTCACACATCTACCCCTTGGGAGGGGGTAAATTTTATTATAGTTTATATAGGGAAATCACATATTTGACTATGATTTGTTTGATTTCTATTGGAATTAATTCATTCTAATTTCATTAACATTATCAGCTTGGGATAGCAGTTGATGGTATGCACATATTGGTACTGACTGACCCCTTGGGGCTGATGGATGGGGCCAAGAATGGTCAATTAAATTAACTGAAATATTTCAAATCTCAGGTGACCGTGAAGGCCCATGGGCCTCTTGTTCACTTATTTGATACAACTGCAATTGTTAGATATTTTATTAAAACTGGTATACACGTACTGCTACCATATAAGAGGTTAAAAACATTTATTTATTCATACAGTTTGCAAACAAATTGATATCAATGATTAAATGAAGCTGAATTTATGTTTTTATTTTCTGAAAACTATTTTGTTTTCTTTGTTTTAGATATCTTCAACATCCAGCTCCTAGAGGGACACCAGCTGTAAGAACTCCTGTCAGCTTCAAGTCTAGGTAATCACACATGTCTTGTAACTTCATAATAATCTTTAAAAAATACTTATTTATTTGGACACTTAACCAACTGCTGTTACCTTCATGTCAAGCTCATAAAAAAATGTGATAATTTTTATAAATTTTCTATTATAAATATGAAACATCAATGTGTAAGCACTGTCTTTGACTTTTCCAACGTCCAGGTCAGTTTTGTTTCTTTTTACGCCCTGTTGAAAGCCAATATCATTTAAGGATGTACCGGGTTTGGAGGAGAAGGAACGCTGGAAAACCCAGTGTTTAATCCGAGGGATTCACTGATCTCTGGTCAGTGCCAAGTAGCTGCCCCACTTGGGTTTCAAACTCACAACAGAGAAGCCTGAGGGGCAGGTCAAAAAGGGTCAAATTGACTGAAATTTTGAAAATCTTTTTCTCCACTCCCAGATAAGCTGAAATCAAATACTCTTTGTATCAAAGATGTAGATGGAAAGGTCTTGAGGTCCTTTACCGAAATTGTAAATTTCATAACCCTGCGGTCAAGCGTCTTCATTGAGAAGGGGTAAAATTTACTTTATTTTATATAGGGAAGGCATTTAACCTCTGCTCATAAAAGCTGTATATGATACTGCCATTGCAATGATTCAGTGATTGATTCTCTAAAATAATTATACCCCCGCAACGAAGTTAGGGGGGGGTATACTGGAATCAGGTTGTCTGTCCGTCCGTCCGTCCGTAGACGCATTTTGTCCGGACAACTCCTCCTAAACTGATGGGCCGATTTCAATGAAACTTCACACAAATATAGAGGAACATGTGTAGATGTGCATGCCACTTTATTTTTCTCAAAATTATGGTTGCTATGGCAACTGGTCACTATAAACAGGTTTTCTGATAAGAACCATAACTTTAAGTTTGTCCGGACAACTCCTCCTAAACCGATGGGCCGATTTCAATGAAACTTCACACTAATATAGAGGACCATGTGTAGATGTGCATGCCTTTTTATTTTTCTCAAAATTATGGTTGCTATGGCAACTGGTCACTATAAACAGGTTTTCCGATAAGAACCATAACTTTAAGTTTGTCCAGACAACTCCTCCTAAACCGAAGTGCCGATTTCAATGAAACTTTTCACAAATATAGAGGAACATGTGTAGATGTGCATGCCACTTTTGTTTCTTTTTTTTCTTTTTTTTAAAATGTGGTTGCTATGGCAACTGGTCACTATATTACTGGGTTATCTTATTAAGCCTTCCATTTCACCATTGCAGATTGCGGGGGTATAAGTCAGCCATCTTGGCGACAGTTCTAGTTAATTTTGAAAAGTAATGTAGTCATATTATTGAGATTTTGATTATCATCTCATAATTAAATATCGTTCATCATGTGTGAATGTACCATGAAAAACCAATTTTGATTACTTTTTTCTTTTAATTTTGTTTACAGAAACTTCAACAAAGGTGGACATCTGGAGAAGCTGAAAGACAGATCTGCAACATAGTGAAACTGTTTTCTGCTTTCGGCAAATGGACAGTCAGTCAGTCACAGCAGGCAAGGCTCGGCAGTTTTGAAACCCATGTGAACAGTGTTAAGCTTCAAGGAAAAAGATTCAATGAACTGTATATCATATGATTCTGTATAAATATATCCATGCAACAAAAGTGATTTCTGGAACTAGAAGTAATGCTGTTGGAGAGGCAAACAATATGAATAAGACAACAGAATCTCCGTCTTGTTGAAAAAGTGATGTTTTTCTCTATACGAGTGATTATGCCAATGATGCAAACGCCAAGGACATGGATAGTGGTTTTTAATATTTATATATATGTGTATTGATCTTTCTTACCATAAGATAAACTGACATTCTAAACTATAAATTATTTACAGTGCAACTTGGTTTTGTATGGATTTACTTTACATGAGCAAGTATTAAATGAATTATATTTTTGATTCTAAATAACAAATTTTCATCTTGTTATTATTGATTAGACTTTAAGATAATATGCCCATTGGGCATCTGACATTGTTCTGTTTGGTTTGCTTTATTTTGTTTACAGCCATTAAAGGGATGTCAGGTGTTGAATGTATAGAGGAAAGCCTGAGTACCTGAGATAAACCAAAGATCTATGATCAGTACCTGGCAATTGTCCAATGTGGTTTTCAAACTCACAATCCAGAAGTGAAGGTTATAATGGAACAATGTTGGGACACATTAACCACTCGGCCACTGTGGACCCTGACATGACACATTCTGAGTGGTAATAGAATTGTTTGAGAATGATCTAGTACATTTCTGAAGAAATTCTAGAACAATTCAAGACTTTCTCAGAGGACATGTGATTTACGCATGTGCTCTTTTCATGCATATTACACACGTAATTTACATACGAGATACACACGTAGCTCTTTTCGTCTCCTCCACATGCGTATTAATTCGCACGATTCTCGCACGACAGATTTTACATGCGTTTAACGCATATGATACGCATAATTTACGCATGTAGCTACGCATGATCCACGCATGTCGAAATTTACACACGAGACACATGCGTATTACGCATGATATTCATATGAACTCAACGCACGATTTATGCGCGTGCTCTTTTCTGCTTAACCACGCATGTAAATTTCATATGATTTTCATGCGTTTTACGCATGTGGCACATGTGTGGCACTTTTGCCTGTATACAATAATGTTTTCCTCTGGAAATTTTTGAGTTACGGGCCCTGATCAAAATGAAAGTGGTTATTTTGCAGCACCTCTGCAGTAAACATGTATATTGCAGATTTGAACAAGAGGTCCAGAGGGTCTGTATCGTTTGTTCTGATGATTTAAAACCTTTTTTTTACTGAGAATCGCTGTTGGGAAGTACATATGTATATCATTCCTTGACTTCGACTGGCTGAGTGGCCATTTCTCTCACACCTTTCGTCTTTATTAGCGTAAACTCCCCAAGAACATTGACGTGTTGACGTCAGAACCAATCAAAAGTATTCTTTTAATTTTAGATTCCTAATGTTCTTGAAAACAACTCGAGTTTCTGTAATGCTTGCTTTCCTGTTTACAGGTAATGTGTAAACTACTGGGAGGGTACCTGGCCGAAGTACAGTCCGAGTCCGAAAAAACCTTTCTGGACACGATGGCCCATCAAATCAACAGTAATGTCATTATCACTTCCATCACCTTCACGTGCTGGACACGTGCTGGTCACGTCGGTCCATCCACAGGCGTCTGTACCTGGTTAAAATTTATAGACTTTAAGATATTAGTCTCTACTCCAACTATATCAACAGTAGGAGTAGGGACTGATACCACTCCTACTATATCAACAGTAGGAGTAGGGACTGGTACCACTCCTACTATATCAACAGTAGGAGTAGGGACTGGTACCACTCCTACTATATCAACAGTAGGAGTAGGGACTGGTACCACTCCTACTATATCAACAGTAGGAGTAGGGACTGGTACCACTCCTACTATATCAACAGTAGGAGTAGGGACTGGTACCACTCCTACTATATCAACAGTAGGAGTAGGGACTGGTAACACTCCTACTATATCAACAGTAGGAGTAGGGACTGGTACCACTCCTACTATATCAACAGTAGGAGTAGGGACTGGTACCACTCCTACTATATCAACAGTAGGAGTAGGAGTAGGGACTGATACCACTCCTACTATATCAACAGTAGGAGTAGGGACTGGTACCACTCCTACTATATCAACAGTAGGAGTAGGAGTAGGGACTGATACCACTCCTACTATATCAACAGTAGGAGCAGGGACTGGTAACACTCCCACTATATCAACAGTAGGAGTAGGGACTGGTACCACTCCTACTATATCAACAGTAGGAGTAGGGACTGATACCACACCTACTATATCAACAGTAGGAGTAGGGACTGGTAACACTCCTACTATATCAACAGTAGGAGTAGGGACTGGTACCACTCCTACTATATCAACAGTAGGAGTAGGGACTGGTAACACTCCTACTATATCAACAGTAGGAGTAGGGACTGGTAACACTCCCACTATATCAACAGTAGGAGTAGGGACTGGTACCACTCCTACTATATCAACAGTAGGAGTAGGGACTGGTACCACTCCTACTATATCAAGAGTAGGAGTAGGAGTAGGGACTGGTACCACTCCTACTATATCAACAGTAGGAGTAGGAGTAAGGACTGGTACCACTCCTACTATATCAACAGTAGGAGTAGGGACTGGTAACACTCCTACTATATCAACAGTAGGAGTAGGGACTGGTACCACTCCTACTATATCAACAGTAGGAGTAGGGACTGATACCACTCCTACTATATCAACAGTAGGAGTAGGGACTGGTACCACTCCTACTATATCAACAGTAGGAGTAGGGACTGGTAACACTCCTACTGTATCAACAGTAGGAGAAGGAGTAGGGACTGGTACCACTCCTACTATATCAACAGTAGGAGTAGGGACTGGTACCACTCCTACTATATCAACAGTAGGAGTAGGGACTGGTAACACTCCTACTATATCAACAGTAGGAGTAGGGACTGATACCACTCCTACTATATCAACAGTAGGAGTAGGGACTGGTAACACTCCTACTATATCAACAGTAGGAGTAGGGACTGGTAACACTCCTACTATATCAACAGTAGGAGTAGGGACTGGTACCACTCCTACTATATCAACAGTAGGAGTAGGGTCGACTGATACCACTCCTACTATATCAACAGTAGGAGTAGGGACTGATACCACTCCTACTATATCAACAGTAGGAGTAGGGACTGGTACCACTCCTACTATATCAACAGTAGGAGTAGGGACTGGTACCACTCCTACTATATCAACAGTAGGAGTAGGGACTGGTACCACTCCTACTATATCAACAGTAGGAGTAGGGACTGGTACCACTCCTACTATATCAACAGTAGGAGTAGGGACTGGTACCACTCCTACTATATCAACAGTAGGAGTAGGGACTGGTACCACTCCTACTATATCAACAGTAGGAGTAGGGACTGGTACCACTCCTACTATATCAACAGTAGGAGTAGGGACTGGTAACACTCCTACTATATCAACAGTAGGAGTAGGGACTGGTACCACTCCTACTATATCAACAGTAGGAGTAGGGACTGGTAACACTCCTACTATATCAACAGTAGGAGTAGGAGTAGGGACTGATACCACTCCTACTATATCAACAGTAGGAGTCGGGACTGGTACCACTCCTACTATATCAACAGTAGGAGTAGGGACTGGTACCACACCTACTATATCAACAGTAGGAGTAGGGACTGGTACCACTCCTACTATATCAACAGTAGGAGTAGGGACTGATACCACTCCTACTATATCAACAGTAGGAGTAGGGACTGGTACCACTCCTACTATATCAACAGTAGGAGTAGGGACTGGTACCACTCCTACTATATCAACAGTAGGAGTAGGGACTGGTAACACTCCAACTATATCAACAGTAGTAGGGACTGGTACCACTCCTACTATATCAACAGTAGGAGTAGGGACTGATACCACTCCTACTATATCAACAGTAGGAGTAGGGACTGGTACCACTCCTACTATATCAACAGTAGGAGTAGGAGTAGGGACTGGTAACACTCCTACTATATCAACAGTAGGAGTAGGGACGACTAGTACCACTCCTACTATATCAACAGTAGGAGTAGGGACTGATACCACTCCTACTATATCAACAGTAGGAGCAGGGACTGGTAACACTCCCACTATATCAACAGTAGGAGTAGGGACTGGTACCACTCCTACTATATCAACAGTAGGAGTAGGGACTGATACCACACCTACTATATCAACAGTAGGAGTAGGGACTGGTAACACTCCTACTATATCAACAGTAGGAGTAGGGACTGATACCACTCCTACTATATCAACAGTAGGAGTAGGGACTGGTAACACTCCTACTATATCAACAGTAGGAGTAGGGACTGGTAACACTCCCACTATATCAACAGTAGGAGTAGGGACTGGTACCACTCCTACTATATCAACAGTAGGAGTAGGGACTGGTACCACTCCTACTATATCAACAGTAGGAGTAGGGACTGGTAACACTCCTACTATATCAACAGTAGGAGTAGGGACTGATATTTTATAATGTAAATACTAACCTGATGCAGACGCCTGAGGTCCATCAAAGCACTGAAATTACCGTACGTACATATCTAGCTGTATGTCAAAGTCTCGTGACAGGACCAGAGAAAACTTGGGCTATGTATGGCATATACGTGTACACTTTCGGGTCAAAATTCATCCCGCAAAATTTAATTTTATTATAATTTCTTTGTATTTTCAACTTTTTTTCAATCACTCGCCTTGACTTCATCCATGGTTATATTTTATTACTGTTTGGTGTGTTGATAAAGAAATATAAAGAAATTCTCCTTGTGAAATACCAATGCACAATACCCTTTATGTTAAAAGAAATTAAAATTACCACCTAAATGATATAACACGTGGCACCGCCATTATTCATACACTTACCAAAACATCAAAAAATGACGTTGCGAAAATTAATATAATACATAACTTTATGTAAACGTCAACGTCAACGGAAATAAATGGAATTATGAATAATATCTTTTTGTTAAAATCGGTCAATCAACAAATTCAGGAAAATTCTTAAAACAAATGTTAAATGGTAAGATTATATAGCAGAATTAGAATCTGATTAGATTTCGACCTGCCAGTGTACACCCATTCTCTGTCAAAATTGATTGTCTAAATTTCATAGCAGGTATTTCAATGATGTTATTTGTCATTTTGAGTTGGTATTCATAATTACATTCCGATGGAATTATTTTCCCGCAAATCACGATAGCTGACGGGTTCACCTTTCACCCATTTCCACTTCCTAGATTATCCAACAAGATACTCGTATACGGATGCATAAACGTCTATCTGACCCTATTCAAAACTTTAAGCGAAAATCATGCCCCAAAAATGTAAAGACTTAATGATTGTAAATAAATTGAAAATAGTCCAACAAATTGAATCCATATCATCTTTTGTAGACCCATCCAGAATAACCGATTTAATTGTAACAGTTGTCATAAAACCAATTGTTGACGAGACGGGCGGATGATATGTACATGTACATGTACCATGACGCGTTCGTTGAAAGTCGACTTGCGTGTGGAATGTTTTACAAAATACAGATATACATGTACGGAGACATCGGCTATACTTCCACTTGGTGATGTTTTGTATTTAAGCACCCGGATGTCAAATTTATGAGAATATTTTTTTCCGGTGACTTGTTACAGATCACTTCTGGATAGGGGCACATGATTCCGTCCAGGAGGGTTCGTTTGTTTGGGCGACTTCTCGAGAACCCGTGTCAGTACAGCACTTCCTTCATACACCGGACAACTACGGAAATAACGAGGGTTGTGTCGAAATCGATAGCAATGGAGAGTGGAACGACAACAACTGTATGACAGCATTTCAGTACATTTGTGAACGCCCGTAAGTAACTGGCATTGGCGATAATATTTCTGTGATATATATTTACAAATACATGTAGTTGTAATATACCATTGGAAAGACTGCAAAGTTGAAAGCTGATGGATGGAAAAGTGATATTATACGCTGGCTATCGTGCTGTATTGCACTGCGTACGCGTATTGTAAAGAAACTAACTGGTGGTCCGTATATCAAAAGAGACAAAAGTGGGTTCCATGAGAAATTTGCTTCTGCTTTTACATGTCCTGGTATGGGGAAGGCCCCGTAGAATTACTGTTATATTAATTCAAGGTAAATAGAATATATCAGAAATGTTACTAGAATTATAGTTTATATTAGAAATATTACTAAAATTAATTATATCGGAAATTTGATTTGAGTTAATACTAGAATTAGTTATTTCCGAAATGTTACTAGAATTACAGTTATATCTAAAATGTTATTAGAATTAGTTATATCTGAAATGTTATTAGAATTAAAGTTATATCCGAAATGTTACTAGAATTACAGATATATCCGAAATGTTACTAGAATTAACAGTTATATCCGAAATATTACTAGAACTAGTTATATTCGAAATGTTACTAGAATTACTGTTACATCTGAAATGTTACTAGAATTAGTTATATCTGAAATATTACTAGAATTAGTTATATACAAAATGTTACTATAACTAGATATATCAGAAATGTTACTAAAATTAATGTTACATCGGAAATGTTACTAGAATCAGTTATATCCGAAATGTTACTAGAATTAGTTATATCTGAAATGTTACTAGAATTAGTTATATCTGAAATGTTACTAGAATTAGTTATATCTGAAATGTTACTAAAATGAAAGTTATATACGACATGCTACTAGAATTGAATTAGTTATATCCGAAATGTTACTAGAATTAGTTATATCTGAAATGTTACTAAAATGAAAGTTATATACGAAATGCTACTAGAATTAATTATATCCGAAATGTTACTAGAATTACTGTTATATCTGAAATGTTACTAGAATTACTGTTATGTCAGTAGAATTACTGTTATATCAATTCAAGGTAAATAGAATATATCAGAAATGTTACTAGAATTAGTTATATCAGAAATATTACTAGAATAACTGTTATATCTGAAATGTTACTAGAATTACTGTTATGTCAGTAGAATTACTGTTATATCAATTCAAGGTAAATAGAATATATCAGAAATGTTACTAGAATTACAGTTATATCAGAAATGTTACCATAATAACAGTTATATCAGAATGTTACTATAATTAGTTATATCAGAAATGTTACTAAAATTACAGTTATATCGGAAATATTACAAAATTACTGTTATGTCAGTAGAATTACTGTCACATCAATTCAAGGTAAATAGAATATATCAGAAATGTTACTAGAATTACAGTTATATCAGAGACGTTACCATAATAACAGTTATATCAATATCAGAAGTATTACTAGGTAGCAGTGTACAGTAAAAATGCCCCATTCTGAAAAATAAGGCACATATTTTAAATATGTAAACAAAGTCCGTTAACCCTACATATTATCTATACTAAAGTATACATGTATCTTAATACAGCTGTGAAGGATAAATAAGTAAACATATTTTTCTATGTTTTTCAGACCTGTGAATACCATGGTAACCACTTAAAAAAAACCTTAAAAATTGTAAAATTTCATGATATTTTACCCAAAATGACAATTCCTACATATTTTCCCCCCGGAAAATCTGGAAATTCTGGAAATTTATAATCTGCAACCATTTTACTATTTTTTTTAACAAATGTGTAACCTGTATAAACTTATTCATAATGAATACAAATGTATGCCAGTTAAAGAATACATTTTTTCTTCTTCTAATTTTTATGCATATCATAATACACTAGTTATTTGTTTAACAAAAAAAATCACCCATGGCCAGACTGTCTAACTGTAGTGTGTGCAACCCTAAAATTACAATAATACCATTTCAATGTAAATAAAATATATTTAAAATGTTACTAGAATTAGTTTTATCAATATCAGAAGTATTACTAGAATTACAGTTATATCAATATCAGAAATGTGGCTAGAATTACAGTTTTATCATTTCGGTTCAATGTTTAATAATAATTTTTGCTTTTTTAGAGCGGTAGGTGAAGAGCTGATTGGCCGATAGGATGGGACGTGGATGAACTCCACAGCATCATAACTGTCTGTCTTGTACTTTGCATGAAGCAGTTAAATAAATAGTGGTTAAAGACTAGAAACCTTATCATTATCTATTCAGCATCAACCGAGATAAACACTACATTTTTATACAAAAGTATAAAATATTGTGTTATTAATCAACAAAATTACCTGTGCTATTTTTTATCACTTTATCAGAAGATTAAGTTTGTGTGAATTTGAATGTTGTCTTGGATGTGAAACTCAATACCATACCATTTCTATTCAGGACTTTTTAGATGGCTTACATCCTAACCCTGACACCAGGGTGAAGAATAATGTACATTGTATTTGAAGACGAACAAAATTAACACCTGCAACATTGAAAGTAATTAGGTCATACCAGTCATCCAAGCAAACCATAGATCCAATATCTAGTCATCTTGGTTATTGAGAGGTTGTTCAAACATGTTAACACATTGAACCCCTGTGACCTTGAGAACAAGCGAAGGTCATTCATTCATTCCCTCCCTCATCCCAGCACCCTATGTGTAAGCCAATACCTTGATCTAAGGTCTCTTTGTAATTGAGAAGAAATATTGTTCAAAGATAAAGATTTTTTAACACATTTGACCTTTATGAACTTAAAAGTAGGCCATGGTCATTCATTTGAACAATCTTGGTAATTTTCATCCCAAATCCTTTAGAGGATGACAATGGCTGACAACAGATGCCACATCAATGTATTAGACTCACTAGCCCTTAGGGGAGGCTAGCTAAAAACAAGGATATACCTGGTAACATGATGTATTCCAAACATTTTTATTCTCATTTTTAAAATAAGATAATAACCCACTTAGTTACACAAAATAGTCTATCAATAACAGATTTTCTGGTAATATGTTTGGCAATAAAATTGCAGGTATTGAAATACAATACATTAATTACATGTAGCATACAAACATTATAAACTCAGTGTAGTTTACTAAAGCTGAGTCAGATCAGATACATTGTTCTTCAAATGACATTTTCCCGCAGTTCCACCTCATTTGAATGTTCAGCTTCAGTAGCACATACATCAGATCATTTTATGATCCAGCCGATTGGGTAAAGAAAAACACTTCTTTGAAAATTCCATGCTATTATGACTGTGAAAGGACGGAACATCTGCTAAAAATCTGACAATCATTTACCTGTTCAAAGCAAATGATTTAAAATGTCCAGGTTTATTTTCCTTTGAACTTTGATACTGAATTGCATTTATTACAGGTTTTCCTAATTTAGAAATTCAAATTTTCTTTTAAATTGTATTATCAGCACTAAAAATATGTTTTCATGATATAAAAGAAATGCTGTAAATTAAATCTCACAGTAACAATGATACATGTAATGTTTGATCATAGTAAACATATCAAAACACGAAAATAAGGGTAGTGAAGTAAATGGACAACCTTGACATTCTGGTTTTTGTTACACAGAACAAATAATTATGATACACTGATGAACTATTTTGACAGAACAACACTGCACTTTCCATAAAATATTGCATCCAGTACCAACAATAAAATGTAAAATATAATAAAACATTAAGGCGCCACAAAACCTTATCTCCCATGCCACACTGTTGGTATAACAAACGTACTGTCATCGGTACAAAGCTCACCTCACATTGAATATCACAAAACCTTATCTCTCATGCCACACTGTTGGTATAACAAACGTACTGTCATCGGTACAAAGCTCACCTCACATTGAATATCACAAAACCTCACATTAGCATTAGGGGAGAGTTCACTTACTGGAATATATAGAGCACTAACTGTTATACAGATATTGTAACAAAAAACATTGCAACTTTAAAAGTAAAATACACATAGTTTAAATTAGGTTTTGCATTCCAGTGAGCCTTGTGGCGAGGGAGCAGACTATACATCAGACACATTGGCCTCCATATCTATTGGATAACAGACATGGAAATACTGGTATAAAACTCTTCTGTTAGATTGGATTTGTTTCAAATTACTCCTAAATATATCTCCAACTGGAAACCAAGATCATCTTCAAATATGCATTTTGCCATTGACCTTTTGAACCAAACAACCTTTACCTTTGACCCAGGGCCCTTGATCTTTGAACAGTTGATTCATTGTTTAATTCTGACCAACTTTGCTTCATAATGTCTTCCCAAAATGTTCAATAGTCAAAAGGTATGAAATTGGACCTTGACCTTTGACCCTGTGACCTTTTAACATTTATAAAGTGGACTCCTTGTTTAAATACTAACTAATTTTGATTAATAAACTCATAACAAAATGTTTATCAGCGATAGCATAAAAAAGTGACTGTGGCCTCTCACCCAGGGACCTTGACATTTGACCCAGTGACCTTGACTTTTAATCAGCTAATGCCTAGTTCAATTCTGACCAAATTTGTTCCATAATGTTTCAACAAAATGTGACCTTGAACAGTGCAATTTCCACCTTGGGCCAAAGATGAAAATAATCTTGACATCTATATTTCCAGCACTGTACTCTAGCCACTTTCATTCCCAAAGATAATCTAGACACCTTCATTCCAAATAGATAATCTCATCCCACCACTTTCATTCTAACTAGATAATCTGCATTATAGCCACTTTCATAGCCTAGCTAGCCACCTTCATCCCCAACAGATAACCTAGCCACCTTCATCCCCAACAGATAACCTAGCCACCTTCATCCCCAACAGATAACCTAGACATCTTCATCCCCAACAGATAACCTAGCCACCTTCATCCCCAACAGATAACCTAGTCACCTTCATCCCCAACAGATAACCTAGTCACCTACATCCCCAACAGATAACCTAGCCACCTTCATCCCCAACAGATAACCTAGCCACCTTCATCCCCAACAGATATCCTAGCCACCTTCATCCCCAACAGATAACCTAGTCACCTTCATCCCCAACAGATAACCTAGCCACCTTCATCCCCAACAAATAACCTAGCCACCTTCATCCCCAACAGATAACCTAGTCACCTTCATACCCAACAGATAACCTAGCCACCTTCATCCCCAACAGATAACCTAGTCACCTCCATCCCCAACAGATAACCTAGTCACCTTCATCCCAAACAGATATCCTAGACACCTCCATCCCCAACAGATATCTTTGCCACCTTCATCCCCAACAGATAACCTAGCCACCTTCATCCCCAACAGATAACCTAGTCACCTCCATCCCCAACAGATAACCTAGTCACCTGCATCCCCAACAGATAACCTAGTCACCTTCATCCCCAACAGATATCCTAGCCACCTTCATCCCCAACAGATATCCTAGTCACCTTCATCCCCAACAGATATCCTAGCCACCTTCATCCCCAACAGATAACCTAGTCACCTTCATCCCCAACAGATATCCTAGCCACCTTCATCCCAAACAGATAACCTAGTCACCTTCATCCCCAACAGATATCCTAGCCACCTTCATCCCCAACAGATATCCTAGCCACCTTCATCCCCAACAGATAACCTAGCCACCTTCATCCCCAACAGATAGCCTAGTCACCTTCATCCCCCACAGATAGCCTAGCCACCTTCATCCCCAACAGATAACCTAGCCACCTTCATCCCCAACAGATAACCAAGTCACCTTCATCCCCAACAGATAACCTAGCCACCTTCATCCCCAGCAGATAGCCTAGCCACCTTCATCCCCAACAGATAACCTAGCCACCTATCCCCAACAGATAACCTCGCCACCTTCATCCCCAACAGATAACCTAGTCAGCCACCTTCATCCCCAACAGATAACCTAGTCACCTTCATCCCCAACAGATATCCCCAACATATAACCTAGCCACCTTCATCCCCAACAGATAACCTATCCACCTTCATCCCCAACAGATAACCTAGCCACCTTCATCCCCAACAGATAACCTAGTCACCTTCATCCCCAACAGATATCCTAGCAACAGATAACCTAGCCACCTTCATCCCCAACAGATAACCTAGCCAGATAGCCACCTTCCTCCCCAACAGATAACCTAGCCACCTTCATCCCCAACAGATAACCTAGCCACCTTCATCCCCAACAGATAACCTAGCCACCTTCATCCCCAACAGATAACCTAGTCACCTTCATCCCCAACAGATAACCTAGTCACCTTCATCCCCAACAGATATCCTAGTCACCTTCATCCCCAACAGATAACCTAGTCACCTTCATCCCCAACAGATAGCCTAGTCACCTTCATCCCCAACAGATAACCTAGCCACCTTCATCCCCAACAGATATCCTAGCCACCTTCATCCCCAACAGATAACCTAGTCACCTTCATCCCCAACAGATATCCTAGCCACCTTCATCCCCAACAGATAACCTAGTCACCTTCATCCCCAACAGATATCCTAGACACCTTCATCCCCAACAGATATCCTTGCCACCTTCATCCCCAACAGATAACCTAGTCACCTTCATCCCCAACAGATATCCTAGCCACCTTCATCCCCAACAGATAACCTAGCCACCTTCATCCCCAACAGATATCCTAGCCACCTTCATCCCCAACAGATATCCTAGCCACCTTCATCCCCAACAGATAACCTAGCCACCTTCATCCCCAACAGATATCCTAGCCACCTCCATCCCCAACAGATATCCTAGCCACCTTCATCCCCAACAGATAACCTAGCCACCTTCATCCCCAGCAGATAGCCTAGCCACCTTCATCCCCAACAGATAACCTAGCCACCTATCCCCAACAGATAACCTAGCAACCTTCATCCCCAACAGATAACCTAGCCAGCCACCTTCATCCCCAACAGATAACCTAGTCACCTTCATCCCCAACAGATATCCTAGCAACAGATAACCTAGCCACCTTCATCCCCAACAGATAACCTAGTCACCTTCATCCCCAACAGATATCCTAGCAACAGATAACCTAGCCACCTTCATCCCCAACAGATAACCTAGCCACCTTCATCCCCAACAGATAACCTAGCAACCTTCCTCCCCAACAGATAACCTAGCCACCTTCATCCCCAACAGATAACCTAGCCACCTTCATCCCCAACAGATAACCTAGCCACCTTCATCCCCAACAGATAACCTAGTCACCTTCATCCCCAACAGATAACCTAGCCACCTTCATCCCCAACAGATAACCTAGCCACCTTCATCCCCAACAGATATCCTAGCCACCTCCATCCCCAACAGATAACCTAGTCACCTTCATCCCCAACAGATATCCTAGACACCTTCATCCCCAACAGATATCCTTGCCACTTTCATCCCCAACAGATAACCTAGTCACCTTCATCCCCAACAGATATCC
Source organism: Pecten maximus (assembly GCF_902652985.1). NCBI lineage: Eukaryota > Metazoa > Mollusca > Bivalvia > Pectinida > Pectinidae > Pecten > Pecten maximus. The sequence goes on from NC_047021.1 coordinate 11,913,674, forward strand.
TAGCCACCTTCATCCCCAACAGATAACCTAGCCACCTGCATCCCCAACAGATATCCTAGCTACCTTCATCCCCAACAGATATCCTAGCCACCTTCATCCCCAACAGATATCCTAGCCACCTTCATCCCCAACAGATAACCTAGCCACCTTCATCCCCAACAGATAACCTAGCCACCTATCCCCAACAGATATCCTAGCCACCTATCTCCAACAGATATCCTAGCCACCTTCATCCCCAACAGATATCCTAGCCACCTTCATCCCCAACAGATAACCTAGCCACCTTCATCCCCAACAGATAACCTAGCCACCTTCATCCCCAACAGATAACCTAGCCACCTTCATCCCCAACAGATAACCTAGCCACCTTCATCCCCAACAGATAACCTAGCCACCTCCATCCCAACAGATAACCTAGCCACCTCCATCCCCAACAGATAACCTAGCCACCTCCATCCCCAACAGATATCCTAGCCACCTCCATCCCCAACAGATAACCTAGCCACCTTCATCCCCAACAGATAACCTAGCCACCTTCATCCCCAACAGATATCCTAGCCACCTTCATCCCCAACATATAACCTAGCCACCTTCATCCCCAACAGATATCCTAGCCACCTTCATCCCCAACAGATATCCTAGTCACCTCCATCCCCAACAGATAACCTAGCCACCTTCATCCCCAACATATAACGTAGCCACCTTCATCCCCAACAGATATCCTAGCCACCTTCATCCCCAACATATAACCTAGTCACCTTCATCCCCAACAGATATCCTAGCCACCTTCATCCCCAGCAGATATCCTAGCCTGGACCTTTGAGAATGGCACCTCAATATCTTACACATTAGAACTTTTAGTACCTGTAACATATACAGTACCTAGTATTGCACAAGATTACAATCAACACAGTCAACACCAGTTACTTAATATATAATACAACAATAAAAATCACAACACAATATAACCTATAAAACATTAACTGAACATAATAAAATAATACCTTCCATCTTTTTTTTCTTTGCACTTGAGTCAAAAGTTTCTGTTCAGTTGAAATACCCCTTTTCTAAATAGGCCAAATCGACTTAATATTATACATAGACAACGCCTCTGGACAAACATTACAACTAATATCAAGAACATACACTGACTTTTATCTTTCAAATGACACAGAAAATGAAACAAATATGATGTTTTTGTAGAACTGCAGGAAAATAAATCTGCCAAGAAAATGATGAGGAATAAAGTTTTAATTGTGCCATTTAAATGTATAATTGTATATAAACTTGTATTACCAGTATGAGGACTTCTGTTACAATATACAACATTATAAGTGTAAAGAACTCAAAATGAGGACCAAGGCAGCATATTCTCTAAGATTTAAGGGGACTGGATTTGTAATGAGATGATGTGGAGGAACCAGCAAAGGCAGTTATTAGCTCTACACCATTTTGTAGTTTACCATGAACTAGCTATAGGCACAACAATACAAGAAGTGTTTTGCAATGGCATTGAACTTGATTGTCAATATTGACAAATGCTATTTTGGATTTTTTACACTCTGTCTAAAAATTTTAAAAAGATGTTAAAACTAATTGAAAGAACATGCATTCATGTATTCATCAACACAATTTATGTTATTATCAAAGTAAATGTATGAGTGCAAGGTAAAAGTTCCATGTTCATCCCAATACACAGATGTAGATCTACATATTAATGATATACCTTAAAGGGGCATTTCTTTCGTTTGAATAAAGTTTAGGTCCTCAAAACTAAACTTACTGGAAAATATGTATTTTTTCCTAGTAGTGAAATTTATAATCATTACATTAATACGGCAGTTTTACTCTCAAGATAAAGTAAAGTTCTTTGAGTATTAAGTCCTAATACCTTAACGTTTTTTTCACTGGTTTAAACATGAAATGGTCTTGGACATGGGAGTAATTTTACTGGTAAAAACTGTTACAGCACACAACCTTGGACCAATATTACATGACTTTCACTTGTTTAAACAACACATGACCTAGGACCTTGTCAAATGACTAAATTTCACTGGTGATGAACAGCAGATGACCTAGGACCTTGTCACTTGACCAAGTTTCATTGGTTTAACCTTATCACATGACCAAGCTTCACTCGTAAACAGCAGATGACTTAGGACCTTGTCACATGACCAAGTTTCATTGGTTTAACCTTATCACATGATCAAGCTTCACTCGTAAACAGCAGATAACCTAGGACCTTGTCACATGACCAAGTTCCACTGGTAAACAACACATGACCTAGGACCTTATCACATGACCAAGTTCCACTGGTAAACAACACATGACCTAGGACCTTGTCACATGACCAGCACAGTTCATTTGTTTAGCCATGACATGACCTGAGAGTAGATACCACCCTGTTTATGAATTGCATAGTTTTCCTTAATCATAAGATGAACAAGGACAATATATGAATTAGGATGATACATTTACACTGATAAAACAATTATTATCATTTAATGATATAACCATTCTAAGTATACTTTAGCAGCACATTACATAAAAAGTTACATATAAAAATATGCAAATATATATAAAATGAAACAGCAAAATCTCCTCTTAATTCTACATCAACATAATAACTCCTCCTCACCAGCCACTTATTAATGTTCTGAAGTCTGTACCCAGTGGGTGATGTATGTTATATGATCAGGTAAAATATAAATGTCCCAAGGACTACCCAGTGGCTGGCATAGTCTAGATTGGCCCACTTCTCCAGCGTGTGCTCCATTGTGTAACCCTGGACAATAGAAATATATTTTAATTATATTGATTTAAAATATAAATTGTAATAGAATACTCTCCTGGGGTACCTGGTCTTATTCTCCTTGTAATTTTACATGAGCCTCCATGCAAATCTATATTTTTGTTTATATCTTGCCCTTGTTTATTTGTTTTGTGCTTGAATTAATCATGGTTTTCTTATTATGTTGGAACTGTTTGTAGCTCTTAAAAGTAAGGTCAAGGTTGTTAATTTGAACAAACTTGGTATCTCTTCATTTCATCATGCTGCTGGCCCAATATCATGAGCCTAGATCTTTTGGTCAATGAGAAGAAGTCAAACATATTAATTGTTTATGGGCAGATAATGGAAAAAGGGTGACTGAAAACAAGTCTCTTAGACTTGTCCCACTGAGGGGGCAGAGTCACCATTTATACAAAACATTGTTCCTCCTCCCCAAAGGATGCTTCTGATGAAATATGGTTAAAATCTATTCAGTACTTTATGACTAGTTGAGATTTAACCTCTGTTTCCCCTATTGGCTCCCACCCCTCTGGCCCCTGAGGGTCAGAGTCACCATTTATGCAGAAGTTGTAACCCTTCACCAAAGGATACTTCTGACCAAATTTAGTCATTGCTTATGACTAATAGCAATTTAAAGACATACCTCTATTTTCCCTATTCGGCCTTACCCCTTTGGCCCCAAAATTTGTTTCCCCTTCACCAAAAGGATGCTACTGACCAAATTTGGTCCAAATACATTGACCCATTCGTGAATACATGTAGTAGTGTTTTAAAAATTAACCTCCATTTCCCCTATTGTGCCTCTCCGGCCCAAGTTGGACAAAAGTCACCATTTATGCAAAATTTGTTTCCCTTCCCTAACAGATGTTTCTGACTAAATTTGGTCAAAATCTATTTAAAAGTACATTATGACTAGTTGCGGTTTAAATCAAAAGTTGACGGACGACGGATGACAGGTCATAGCTTAAGCTCACTGGTCCTTCAGATCAGGTGAATAAACCATTTGGTCATGAACATTTCAGGATACATGAACATTCTAGCGCAAGTTTCAGCTAATCCAATCGTTTTAGATGTTCTAAAACATTCTGAAGATACTAACCTTGTCTTGTTCCTTGCTGCTATCAAACATGAGCCCAAGGTATGCCAAATGGAATATTGCTATCAGCCCAAAACACACATTTGTCAGTAGTACTAATGGATGATACTGCAAAGAGAAAGACAAGAGGCCCAGAGGGCCTGTACCTTTCACATGGATATTTCAGTAGTCATAGCAAAGTGCACTCATATTACAAATAATTTCCTACTTTTTGAGTTACTTCTCTCAACAATGGTTCAAACCAAATTGGACAGATTTTAATGTTTTTCGCTTTCTTTTTTCTATTCCAAGGGAGTCACACCCTCCGATTATATAAAATTAGATCTCATTTGCCAAATAATACACCAGACCAAATCTCATCAAAATCAATTTAGTTGTTCAGGACTAATAGCTATTTGAAGTATCTACCTCTAGTTCCCAAATGGGACATACCCCTCCAGCCCCAAGGCAGCAGCACTTGTCATATATACAACATTATATCTCCTTTGCCCAATAATGATTGGACCAAATTTCATCAAATTCCATTCAGTTGTTTTGGACTAGTAGCGATTTAAAAGAACTATCTCTATTTCCCCTATAAGGCCCCACACCTTTTTGTGTTTAATTATAAGAAAAATACATGTTAGTGAAGCAGCTGAGGAATGTTAACTTACTGAAGTGTAGTCATGGCCACAGTTGTCAGGGCACTTCTTGGCTTGAATACAGGCATTGAATATCCTGGATAACTTATTCCTAAAAACTGCCATTAAAGAAAACAGATTGATGTATAAGCAAAGCACTTTCAGTGATTTAGACAATTTCAAACTAAAAACTTAACAATTCCCACAAATTGTGAAAGTTGAGTATGATGTGTATACAAATAGACTATTTTTTTTTTGCTTTTACACTTTAAACTTTTAAGATTTAAAATATTTGAGCCATGTGACCTTGAAAATTGGTCAAGGTCATTTCAATAAGCTGCGTACTTCTTCATCCCAGCATGTTATAATGGCCCAGTATCATGACCATCGATCTAAACTGCAAAGAGCCATTACTCTTACGATCAGATCAATCTCAAGATAAAAAGCTCACAGCGTTCAAATATTCTTAATGCTCACAAGGTCAAATAGTACAGAACAAGCATACTGGGTATCAAAATAAATAAAGCAAAACATTTCCCCTACCAACGCCCGCTAAAGAAAGTAACAGTGACCTTGACAGACAAAAGGCGATGGCAATAGGTCACATGAGTGAAAAAATTAACACTAGAAAATGGTCATGAAATCTGTATCCCCTGACTTCCAGTTTGTTGAAGCTTTAACTAAAAACAGAATTTAACAAAAGTAAAAAAACAGGTCAATATTTGAAAAAAACAACAACAAACAAACAAACAAAAAACAGACGATGAAGGGTAACACTATCAATACAAATTGACTGGGAAAAAGATGTGGGAGCAATGTCAAGGGTAATTATTACATCCTCAGTCAGTCATATTGTATTTATAGTATAACACGTTTAGTACGAACATGCTTATAGCGATTTGATGGATATTGTAGCTGATTCTCAATTTCTGATTTCCCACCTATTCTCCCTCTTACCTCTATGTAATTCTATATTTATATTGTGAATTTCACATGGCGAAATATTGTATTTATCGAACCAATTTAGCGGTCCTTTCGGCTGAAATTCCGTGTTATTTCAACACTTTAGTACGAACCCATCTTCCGAAGTCGGAAAGTCATGCCCTGGTGATCACAACCATGTCACCGAGAGGTGCCCGAGGGCACATTTCAGGGTATATATTTGTACGGCTATTGAATTGGTGAGTTGTGTTTTCAATGACTACTCAATAAAGTGAGTTGTTTTATCGACGTTTCTGTTGAGTTGTCAATCCATTGTTAGATGTCTTAGTGTGTACACAGTGTATGTATGTTTTGCAATGGCATTATTATCAAGTGACTGAGAGCTAGTAAAAAACGACACTGCCGGGATCATGCAAGGTCTCCCGACCAATTTCGTCAGTAATACTACGGAGATGACTGCAGATGTTGTAAAAGACGTTCTGAATGTTTCGGACAGTGAAGACGAGGAGAAAATAGAGACAGAGAAGGAACATTCCGTAATCAGTGGTGCTACGACGAGTGACTATTTACACGAGATAAATCGTTTTCTGGAGTCTCAAAATGATACAAAAAGTAGGTCAGATCCTTTAGTACTTTGTACACACTTGCCTCACGCGAAAATTTTCATCAGAAAGTTATAACTGACTTAAAAGTAATCGCATCGCTTTTAATTTGTACTTGTTTGTTTGTATTTTTATTTGAATATTTTCATACAGAGAAGATTTAAGAGAAACAACAATAAAATTTGTAATACATGTAATACGAACTATCACTATAATAAACTGATTCAGTTGGTCCCCTGGGATTCGCTATAACCGTGTTTTACTGTATAAACTAACATGAATGGGAACAAGCATCAGAAGTCAAAATGGCCACTGGCAGCCATCTGGAATATCAGATCAAGTTCAAATTGTCGCATGAAATACAAGGACCCATAATGAACTTGAACTAGAAGATCTTTTTAAAAAATGTGTAGCAATAAGAATTGTGACCAATTGGCTGAAAAAAGATACAAACACATGTATGTTTATAAAATTACATTCTTTTAAACAACATTCCTCATTTCTTAACAAAATTGACAGACAAAAAAAATGGACATTATAATCATACATGTAATATTAATGTAATTTTGTTATCCATTGAAGTGTATAAACTCACCAAATTCAACATATGAATAAAATCCTAGTGAAAAAAGAACAGCAGCAAGCTGGAAATTCAGACCCTGAAAACAGAGTAGCAGATATCATGATATGATCAGATTAAAGAATTTTTAAGGTTTTAGTAGTTATACAACCCTAAGGGGGTCATCATTCACCAAATAATGAGTTTGCATACTTATCAACTTCTGAAACCTCAAATGAAGGAGATCTCCCCCATTCCACATCCCAAATGAGGCTAAAGGGTGTGAGGTTAAATGTTTTGTCATTGAAAGGGGATGTACCAGGAAAACTTACATAGTGTAAATTACCTCAGGTTATTATTGAGTACGTTCTGATAGCTTCTTAAGTAAAAACTATTCATATAAATGATTTCTAAAAAAAGGAAAAGAAAAAAAGAAATCTTATGGAGAGGAGCTTTATTTTGTGATTTAATAAGTCACTTAATATATACATTTTAAAATATTATAAGGTAGTTTTCGCACACAAAAGAGAACAAAAACACAAGACTTTTTTTTGTTATGAATTAATTCTAAAAGTAAAACTTATTTGTCAAATTATCTCCTACCACTGTTTCTTAAATAAAAATTACTACTTTTTGCAAATAACAAGTTTTTTTTCTTAAAATTTGCTTTGATCAAAACTGAAATACAGATTTTTAATGACAGTTTAAACTTCCCTCTTTAATCGAAGATGATGACATATTGTCATTTTCACAGGAGCATTTAAATCTGTTATATAGCTGAAAAAATAAATTATCTTACATTCTGTTCTTGTAAATCTATCTCAATATTTGGTGAAAAGTTATAATGACTGCAAACACTAAGCAGTTAACAATAAATGCCTAAGTTATAGGAATATTTTCTAAATTGAAGATAAACTTAATCCACTTACATGAAGTAAAGAACTTGCAGTGTATGTAAGAATGACAGCAACAAATGTTCCAAACACCCGGGACGGTTTGAACACATCTGAAAAAAACAAGTCCCATACCAGGTAGGTCTTAAATTGAGGTCACCTGAGTTCTGATATATAAATACAGGTACATTTGAAGTTGTTTTTTTTAAATTTTATAAACAAAGTGCCAAAATAAATAAATAAAACTGCCTTATCCAATATCTCCAGTATACAGATTTAAGACACAGTACTATATTCTAGTAACTGTATCTCCAGTATACAGATTTAAGACACAGTACTATATTCTAGTAACTGTATCTCCAGTATACAGATTTAAGACACAGTACTATATTCTAGTAACTGTATCTCCAGTATACAGATTTAAGACACAGTACTATATTCTAGTAACTGTATCTCCAGTATACAGATTTAAGACACAGTACTATATTCTAGTAACTAATTATGGTACAGGCACATCTGATAACTTTAGGCTATCATATCTGAGTTCTGAGAAGACATTTTTAAAAACTTCAGTCAATCTGCCTCCTTTTGACCTATCCTTTAGGCCCCTGGGAGGTGGGGACTATAAACTTTAAAATGTTACATGATCTTTGGCCATGGAAGATGTCTGTAAAATTTTATTAATATTGATTGAGGATTTTTTGAGAGGTAGATGAACATTTAAAACTATTTTTGGAAGCAACATAATGGACAAAAGGTGACTGCAATAGATTGTTTGAGACTTTGTGTACTCTTGTTGTTGAAGTTTAGACAGTGTACTCCTGTTGTTGAAGTTTAGACAGTGTACTCTTGTTGTTGAAGTTTAGACAGTGTACTCTTGTTGTTAAAGTCTAGACAGTGTACTGTTGTTGAAGTTTAGACAGCGTACTCTAGTTGTTGAAGTTTAGACTGTGTACTCCTGTTGTTGAAGTTTAGACAGTGTCCTCTAGTTGTTGAAGTTTAGACAGTGTACTCTAGTTGTTGAAGTTTAGACAGTGTACTCTTGTTGTTGAAGTTTAGACAGTGTACTCTAGTTGTTGAAGTTTAGACAGTGTACTCTTGTTATTGAGGTTTAGACAGTGTACTCTAGTTGTTGAAGTTTAGACAGTGTACTCTTGTTGTGGAAGTTAAGATAGTGTACTCTTGTTGTTGAAGTTTAGACAGCGTACTCTTGTTGTTGAAGTTTAGACAGTGTACTCTTGTTGTTGAAGTTTAGACAGTGTACTCTTGTTGTTGAAGTTTAGACAGTGTACTCTTGTTGTGGACGTTTAGACAGTGTACTCTTGTTGTTGAAGTTTAGACAGTGTACTCCTGTTGTTGAAGTTTAGACAGTGTACTCATGTTGTGGAAGTTTAGACAGTGTACTCCTGTTGTTGAAGTTTAGACAGTGTATTCTTGTTGTTGAAGTTTAGACAGTGTACTCTTGTTGTTTAAATTGTAGACAGTGTACTCCTGTTGTTGAAGTTTAGACAGTGTACTCTTGTTGTTGAAGTTTAGACAGTGTACTCTAGTTGTTGAAGTTTAGACAGTGTACTCTTGTTGTTGAAGTTTAGACAGTGTACTCTTGTTGTTGAAGTTTAGACAGTGTACTCCTGTTGTTGAAGTTTAGACAGTGTACTCTTGTTTTGGAAGTTTAAACAGTGTACTCTAGTTGTTAAAGTTTAGACAGTGTACTCTTGTTGTTGAAGTTTAGACAGTGTACTCTAGTTGTTGAAGTTTAGACAGTGTACTCTTGTTGTTGAAGTTTAGACAGTGTACTCTTGTTGTTGAAGTTTAGACAGTGTACTCCTGTTGTTGAAGTTTAGACAGTGTACTCTATACAATAGTTGTTGAAGTTTAGACAGTGTACTCTTGTTGTTGAAGTTTAGACAGTGTACTCTTGTTGTTGAAGTTTAGACAGTGTACTCTTGTTGTTGAAGTTTAGACAGCATACTCTTGTTGTTGAAGTTTAGACAGTGTACTCCTGTTGTTGAAGTTTAGACAGTGTACTCTAGTTGTTGAAGTTTAGACAGTGTACTCTAGTTGTTGAAGTTTAGACAGTGTACTCCTGTTGTTGAAGTTTAGACAGTGTACTCTTGTTGTTGAAGTTTGGACAGTGTACTCTAGTTGTTGAAGTTTAGACAGTGTACTCCTGTTGTTGAAGTTTAGACTGTGTACTGTTGTTGTTGAAGTTTAGACAGTGTACTCCTGTTGTTGAAGTTTAGATTGTGTACTCTTGTTGAAGTTTAGACAGTGTACTCTTGTTGAAGTTTAGACAGTGTACTCTTGTTGTTGAAGTTTAGACAGTGTACTCTTGTTTTTGAAGTTTAGACAGTGTCCTCTAGTTGTTGAAGTTTAGACAGTGTACTCTTGTTGTTGAAGTTTAGACAGTGTACTCTTGTTGTTGAAGTTTAGACAGTGTACTCTATACAATAGTTGTTGAAGTTTAGACAGTGTACTCTTGTTGTTGAAGTTTAGACAGTGTACTCTAGTTGTTGAAGTTTAGACAGTGTACTCTAGTTGTTGAAGTTTAGACAGTGTACTCTAGTTGTTGAAGTTTAGACAGTGTACTCTAGTTGTTGAAGTTTAGACAGTGTACTCTAGTTGTTGAAGTTTAGACAGTGTACTCTTGTTGTTGAAGTTTAGACAGCGTACTCTTGTTGTTGAAGTTTAGACAGTGTACTCTTGTTGTTGAAGTTTAGACAGTGTACTCTTGTTGTTGAAGTTTAGACAGTGTACTCTTGTTGTGGAAGTTTAGACAGTGTACACTAGTTGTTGAAGTTTAGACAGTGTACTCTTGTTGTTGAAGTTTAGACAGTGTACTCTTGTTGTTGAAGTTTAGACAGTGTACTCCTGTTGTGGAAGTTTAGACAGTGTACTCTTGTTGTTGAAGTTTAGACAGTGTACTCCTGTTGTTGAAGTTTAGACAGTGTACTCATGTTGTGGAAGTTTAGACAGTGTACTCCTGTTGTTGAAGTTTAGACAGTGTATTCTTGTTGTTGAAGTTTAGACAGTGTACTCTTGTTGTTTAAATTGTAGACAGTGTACTCCTGTTGTTGAAGTTTAGACAGTGTACTCTTGTTGTTGAAGTTTAGACAGTGTACTCTTGTTGTTGAAGTTTAGACAGTGTACTCTTGTTTTGGAAGTTTAGACAGTGTACTCTAGTTGTTAAAGTTTAGACAGTGTACTCTTGTTGTTGAAGTTTAGACAGTGTACTCTTGTTTTGAAGTTTAGATTGTGTACTCTTGTTGTTGAAGTTTAGACAGTGTACTCCTGTTGTTGAAGTTTAGACAGTGTACTCTTGTTGTTGAAATTTAGACAATGTACTCTTGTTGTTGAAGTTTAGACAGTGTACTCTTGTTGTTGAAGTTTAGATAGTGTACACTTGTTGTTGAAGTTTAGACAGTGTACTCCTGTTGTTGAAGTTTAGATAGTGTACTCTTGTTGTTGAAGTTTAGACAGTGTACTCCTGTTGTTGAAGTTTAGATTGTGTACTCTTGTTGTTGAAGTTTAGACAGTGTACTCCTGTTGTTGAAGTTTAGATTGTGTACTCTTGTTGTTGAAATTTAGACAATGTACTCTTGTTGTTGAAGTTTAGACAGTGTACTCTTGTTGTTGAAGTTTAGATAGTGTACACTTGTTGTTGAAGTTTAGACAGTGTACTCCTGTTGTTGAAGTTTAGATAGTGTACTCTTGTTGTTGAAGTTTAGACAGCGTACTCTTGTTGTTGAAGTTTAGACAGCGTACTCTTGTTGTTGAAGTTTAGACAGCGTACTCTTGTTGTTGAAGTTTAGACAGCGTACTCTTGTTGTTGAAGTTTAGACAGTGTACTCTTGTTGTTGAAGTTTAGACAGTGTACTCTTGTTGTTGAAGTTTAGACTGTGTACTCTTGTTGTTGAAGTTTAGACAGTGTACTCCTGTTGTTGAAGTTTAGATTGTGTACTCTTGTTGAAGTTTAGACTGTGTACTCTTGTTGAAGTTTAGACGGTGTACTCTTGTTGAAGTTTAGACTGTGTACTCTTGTTGAAGTTTAGACTGTGTACTCTTGTTGAAGTTTAGACTGTGTACTCTTGTTGAAGTTTAGACAGTGTACTCTTGTTGTTGAAGTTTAGACTGTGTACTCTTGTTGTTGAAGTTTAGACTGTGTACTCTTGTTGAAGTTTAGACAGTGTACTCTTGTTGAAGTTTAGACTGTGTACTCTTGTTGAAGTTTAGACGGTGTACTCTTGTTGAAATTTAGACAATGTACTCTTGTTGCCATTGTTAAGACTGTACTGTACTCTTTATGAGGTTTTTAAATATTAGCCACACTTGTGAAACATATTTGGTAATACTGAAGACCCTGTTAGATATCCTCCATATTATTTTAATGAAGCCTGTGATTGATCAGTAGGTAGAGTTTTAGATTAAATACAGTCTTAGATGATGATCAGGAATATGTAAATCAATCCCCCCTGGACAGTTTGTAGTGTGGAGGAGACAGAGATCATAGACCCTCATGTGTTGTCAGGCTAGGGTGGTGTCCTTTGGCTAGGCACTGAATTAATTACCCAAATATCTCGATAACAGGCACTTTACTGTACAATGTTTAGTAATGTTAGCCACCAGCTACTACAAGAAAGATCTTGACTCAAAATGATTCTGGCTGTTCATGGAGTAATAAAACCAGCCAAAATCATTTTTTTTAAATATAACATTAATGACTGTATGTGCTCATACTCAAATAAACCTTTATAACAAACACTTACATGTTTTCAGCCAGTAGTGCATTGGAAGGTTCCAGTAGGTCACAACTTCTACCAATGATCTCGGCACTTCTATATAATGGGGTTTGGACACTGACCTACAACACAAAGGAACCACATCGTGTACAGACTACCCAATTTTGGTGGAGTGACTTATATGATACAGAGATCACGTCATTCTCAATACTCCAGGAGTAAAGCTTACTTTCTGTTTTTCCTTTGAGAGTGAAAACAATCTTAACCCCTGGCTGTATACTAGAGTACATGTGTACAAAGGTTCTGCATGATCATTCAAATCGTTTGAGTAGTTGAACTTTAAATTAAACATCTCCTGAATTGGCAAAACAAAGAACAAACAAACCTATTTAATCAAAATTTGTTACAGTTTTACATTATTTGTTTCTTCATTGTCAAAAGGCAAAACTTAGTGCATGAACAATTGATACTCATATTACAATTAGTACTTATTAGCCTGAAAAAGAAACAAAAATAAAAGGTTTAGTGATTGTTGTAAAACAAATAAACTTTACATTTTAGTGAGTCTAGCATTTCTTAGTTATATACAAATGTATCAATCAATGCATAGCTTACAAGATCCTTAGGAGTTTCATTTTATTCGCAAGTATCTAAAAACATAATCTGGTGTGTGTTAAGAATTTTTTTTTTTTAAACCTGCAGATCTAGACATTTTATACTGCTTCCTGAAATGTATTGAAGATGACAAGGTATTGGTAGCTACCATTAGCACATCAATATCTTGTAATCAGCAACAGACTGCCTTAACATTTAAGTATTTAAATGCTTTTTTACAAATACACAAGTTTTAAGTTGACATATATACCTGATCACTTTGTGTTGAATAGACTTAACAATGTATAATTAATATAATGTACAGTTGATTTCTCGCTTGATTAGGCTTTGTATAATGCAAGCTCAATAGATGTGGTTGGCAGCACTCTCTATGTGTATGCATACCTACGTGTTTTATTGGTATCATAGACAGTTTTTGCAATGCTCTATATAGAACTAAAGTGTTTAGCATACACTATTGAATCAAACAGCGAATATCACACAGTGGTAAATTTAAAGGTATTCCCCATTGTTAGTGTAAATGTGTATATCATTGTAAACATGTAAGGACATGATCGGTGCGTTATGTGAATCGATACATACAGCTAAGTCTTGTCTTGTCGAGGGAAATCCCTCCTTTTACATAAACACTGCCATGCATCTGTTAGAAGTAACAAATATCTGGGACACAATCAACATGTGACTAGTTATTTACAGGACCATTATGTTAACTTGTATCATACATATGGCAAGGTTCATGCGGACTACATTCCTCACAGACTGAAAATGATTATGATCAACATGGAGACGGTCGGAATATAGTTCTTGTAAGGAGTGTCAGTGTAATCTACTTCCCTGTTCACTAAAATATCTATAGTGACTAGCTTTTGAGTGTATATTTGAGAGGATTTTATTGGAGGCAATTTAAAATTTCTACCAGCTTTAAACTAGCTCCACACAAGCCACAAATTGTATAACAATGACATCCAAGTCTGTAGAAGGCAGCAGTGATATCAGATGCCTTGTGGATCAGTTGGAGGAGCAGCAGTTAACTCTCAAAAGGGGCATAAACACAGCTGAGGAAAAACTGCAGGCAAATACCATCATATTCAAAAATCTGAAGGACGAGATCAAAGTCAAAGGGGAGAAGTGTAAGGCAGACATGGATTTGATAATAAGCGAGTATGTCAAACTTTGTGAGAAATTTGAAAAAGAAAATGAGGACATATTGACTGGTCACATCACAGACCTGGAGGAGAGGTATGGACAGTCAGTGGAGCTGGTCTTAGACTGTAATCAGGCCCTTAAGACAAGCCAAGCTGTCCAGCTGCCTGATGAACATCTACAAGTACCACCACAAATGCCACAGCTCCCTCCTGCCAAGTTTGACCCTTGCTCGGAGAGTATGTATAGTGACCACCTCAAACAAGCTTTAGGGAAACTAAGCAATTCTACAGACAAGAACATTTCACATCAAAGCCTGAAAGAAAAATCTGAAGGGTCTGCAGGCAAAGCATTGCTCAAATCAGCAGCCAGCTCACACACCCCGGACAAATTACTTGATGCACCCCGGATCCTGACTGAGTTTAAGTGTCCAGGTCGTGTGTCTTCTATCTGTCCAGCCCCTGGAGGCAAGGCCTGGACACGCCACGCCCAGACCTTGACCCTCCTGGACAAAGGGGGACAAGTCAAACACAAGGCAGAGTGTTCTGACTGTGTGACAGATATAAGCCTCTCTCCCAACACAAATAAACTATGGCTGTGTACCTGGGGTAGGAAGATCATGACCTGTGATCCCAGCTCACTCACCGAAAAGTTTACTACAGACAGTGTTCCTTGGTGTCTTTGTGTGACTAACACAGATCAAGTAGTCATTGGGATGAAGCACAAGATAACGATGTTCACTGGTCAAGGTCAAATGGTACACACAACCAGCACCAAAGAATCAGGAATCATTCGACCGGAACGCATTTCCCAGTGTTCCGTGACAGGAAACATTGCCATAGTGGATACTGACAACAAAAGCAACAGTCTCATTTTGGACAGCAGTCTTAAAGTAACATATAACCACATTGGTGGAGGAGCTATGGCCTCGTCTATCCGTCCAAATGACCTTGTGTATGATGGCTACGGTAACCTGGTACTGGCTGACATAGACAACAAAAGTCTGGAGCTGCTCACAGGTACAGGAGAATACCTACACACCATCCAGGTATTGTCAGGACCTGTCAAGGCTGTTGGAATTGACAAAGAAAATGTTCTGTGGGTCGCATTGTACAACAAACAGAGGGACAGTTACCAGATTCAAATACTACAGTACTATAACAGTGTAAAGTGAGCTCCTGATTACAGCATCATTACTTTATCGGGGGGGGGGGGGGGGGGGGGGGGGGAGAGGGAAAGATGTTGTAATGAAGGTGGTCATTACTCTATCAGGGGGGGGGGGGAGGGAGGGAAAGATGTTGTAATGAAGGTGGTCATTACTCTATCAGGGGGGGGGAAAGATGTTGTAATGAAGGTGGTCATTACTCTATCAGGAGGGGGGGGGGGGGGGAAGAAGATGTTATGAAGGTGGTCTTTACTCTATCAGGGGGGTAGGGAAAGATGTTGTAATGAAGGTGGTCATTACTCTATCAGGGGGGGGGGGGGGGGGGTGTAGGGAAAGAAGATGTAATGAAGGTGGTCATTACTCTATCAGGAGGGGAGGGAAAGATGTTGTAATGAAGGTGATGTCACTTCAGTAACAGTATTCATTATTGTCTCACATACGTTAAAACATAACAATGATGTCACTTCAGTATTAGATGTTTATTATTGCGTCACATATGTTAACATATATGATGATGATGTCACTTTGGTATAAGATGTTTATCTATATATCAATGTCACATAAGTTTATATACCGTATTTGACCTAATAAGGGCGCAGGGTGCGGGTAATTGACAGTAGGGGCGCCCTTATTAAGATTAGTTATTCTGAAGTTTTATGAAACAGACTATACCTTATAGCAGATAATACCCAAGGCTGTGGAAACAGTAAAATATTCAGTCATAAATATATTCCAGATGAAGATATATATTCATTATCATATATTAAGCTTAAACATCACTTGAATATTCCTGTAAACTTGTAAACCATGCCAGCTGATCTTTAGACCAGAGAACGTGTGTTCCACCATTTATGTTCAAATGGAACTGTTTTGTGTTCTATTTATAGACACAGGTGATTTCCCAGATCATATCGGACATCGTTTTCTTTGACCTAATAATTGATTTACAATGTCTTTTACTAGCTTTCTGTTCTGAACAAAGTTATTTATCAATAAGAATTAAGTCTTTCACTTTTTCTTCAAATAATGATGGTAAGTTATTATTTGTATGTGTGTTTAGTTTCAGGTGCTCTTTGCACTGACATGTCATCTGTAGGAAGACAAAATGTGGCGAAAACTTGTGTTCCAGTTACTTAATTTGCTGAAGAAAATTGAACACATAAAATAGCAAAATTTTACATGAATTATTACTTTTGAACACCATTTTGACACTCAGTCAAAGATTGATTCCCTTGAAAAAAGGTAGGGGCGCCCTTATTAGGTCAAATACGGTATATCAATGTCACATATGTTTATATATATCAATGTCACATATGTTAACACATAATGATGATGTCACTTTGGTATAAGATGTTTATCTATATATCAATGTCACATAAGTTTATATATATCAATGTCACATATGTTAACACATAATGATGATGTCATTTTGGTATAAGATGTTTATATCTATTTAACATAATATACATTGTATGTAATCATATAACGGTAGATGTCAGTACAGTATCAATATGTAATTATCTCAAATATCAATTGACGTCATTTATAATCATCATCAATTATCAAAGCCACCCATAGATAGATCAATAAGCCTTGTTTCATTGACTTATTAATTTTGTAGAACTGGCAGCTGATAAATATCGATCATCCCAATTCTTAATCATAATTTATTCCTTTGACGTCGAATGAAGATCACAGCTAGCTACAGTAAAATGACTCTGGGTTATACAGAATGTTATAACAAAATGGTGAACCTTTGTAATGGCCACATGGAACACAAGATAAGTCCACATTTGAAGTAAAATGTTACATGAACAATTTTCCACTTCTATCTTTACTTCTCTATTCTGCGAAAATTATTATACTATGAATAATTTTGTAAAGATTTTAATACAATTGTGGCAAAACTATGTTGATTCGAACTGAAATGTGAAAAAAAATAACATGTGCAGTTATAGTACCAAATTAGTTCTCAAGATTTCCTGTCTATAACCCGGACTACAGCAGTAGGAGTTATCTCCCTTGTAATCACTCGCTTCAAAGCCCAGATTTCCTATACTTCGTTTATGCTAGCTACATACATTGTACATTTTGATGCCTATACACATGTACATGTATATCATTGCCAGCATAAGGAGGTTAACATAATTTACATATACATTATTCATTCATTTAGATAGTAAAATAATAATAATTATAAAGCAAGTGTCAAATATTCAATTATTCAAACAAATATATTTTAGTATTTTGAGGCTCTTGTTTGTTTGTTTTTGTTTAACGTCTTATTAACAGCCAGGGTCATTTAAGGATGTGCCAGATTTTGGAGTTGGAGGAATGCCGGAGTACCTGGTGAAAAACCACTGGCCTACGGTGGTGGAGGGCTAGTGATAAAGTGTCAGTACACCTTAACCAATCGGCCACTGCGGCCCCATTATATTTTGAGGCAATATTGATGACCAGAAAATATACCAATAAAAAATAACACCAATTATTTGCTTTCTGTATTAATTCAAAGGGTACAGTACACTTTCAAAAATTCAAATTACAAAACCTTTTGTAAGTTGATTACCTCAGATATCAGGATGCTTCAAGCTAAAGGAGTCCTCAATTAAAGGTAACACTTTTAAAAACTCTAATACTTGCTAGCACGTGGCCATGCTAATATCAATACATTAAACTTGGTCCCATGACTCCAAGTTCCTTGTTAAATTTTTTTATGTAGTTAATAAGTTCATGGATATCAGCATTTTAACTGTATAGTCAAATAGCTCCCTATTTGTGACTGTGCAGTTGAATGTTATGTCTACATTATTGCATATACTAAAATTAAGCAATGTTGAACTACAGTGAGCAATTGGGTAGGTTACCCCTCCATGAATATACACTCAGGGCATGTTACATAATTAGTTTGGGTAGGTTACCAGTTACCACTCTGTAAGTGTACACTCAGGGCATGTTACATAATTAGTTTGGGTAGGTTACCACTCTGTAAATGTACACTCACGGCATGTTACATAATTAGTTTGGGTAGGTTACCAGTTACCACTCTGTAAATGTACACTCAGGGCATGTTACATAATTAGTTTGGGTAGGTTACCAGTTACCACTCTGTAAATGTACACTCAGGGCATTTTACATAATTAGTTTGGGTAGGTTACCAGTTACCACTCTGTAAATGTACACTCAGGGCATGTTACATAATTAGTTTGGGTAGGTTACCAGTTACCATTCTGTAAATGTACACTCAGGGCATGTTACATAATTAGTTTGGGTAGGTTACCAGTTACCACTCTGTAAATGTACACTCAGGGCATGTTACATAATTAGTTTGGGTAGGTTACCAGTTACCACTCTGTAAATGTACACTCAGGACATGTTACATAATTAGTTTGGGTAGGTTACCAGTTACCACTCTGTAAGTGTACACTCAGGGCATGTTACATAATTAGTTTGGGTAGGTTACCAGTTACCACTCTGTAAATGTACACTCAGGGCATGTTACATAATTAGTTTGGGTAGGTTACCACTCTGTAAATGTACACTCAGGGCATGTTACATAATTAGTTTGGGTAGGTTACCACTCTGTAAATGTACACTCAGGGCATGTTACATAATTAGTTTGGGTAGGTTACCAGTTACCACTCTGTAAGTGTACACTCAGGACATGTTACATAATTAGTTTGGGTAGGTTACCAGTTACCACTCAATAAATGTACACTCAGGACATGTAACATAATTAGTTTGGGTAGGTTACCAGTTACCACTCTGTAAATGTACACTCAGGGCATGTTACATAATTAGTTTGGGTAGGTTACCAGTTACCACTCTGTAAGTGTACACTCAGGGCATGTTACATAATTAGTTTGGGTAGGTTACCAGTTACCACTCTGTAAATGTACACTCAGGGCATGTTATATAATTAGTTTGGGTAGGTTACCAGTTACCACTCTGTAAATGTACACTCAGGGCATGTTACATAATTAGTTTGGGTAGGTTACCACTCTTAAAAATATCATAGAAGTCAACAGATTTAAGCTATGGCAGTATTCATATTAACATCACAAATATTATAAAACTGAATTTCAACTTACCCTTAGTCTTTTTGTCCTAACTGAATGTGGACACATAGAGAAACTTACCCCTGGGTCTCATTATCCTAATTTAATGTTGACACACAGAGAAACTTACCCACGAGTCTCGTTATCCTAATTTAACGTGGACACGCAGAGAAACTTACCCACAAGTCTCGTTATCCTAATTTAAAGTGGACACACAGAGAAACTTACCCACGAGTCTCATTATCCTAATTTAACGTGGACACACAGAGAAACTTACCCACGAGTCTCGTTATCCTAATTTAATGTGGACACACAGAGAAACTTACCCAAGAGTCTCGTTATCCTAATTTAATGTGGACACACAGAGAAACTTACCCACGAGTCTCATTATCCTTGTAGAAGGCAGTCCTAAGTCCACAGAGTAAGGCAGTGGTCTCGGAAGCAAAGCTCACAAAGTAGTGACTAAAACGGAAAGACTGTGCATCTCGGTAAGCAAGTACCCATCTGAAATAACCAACAACATTACGCATCATATATTGACATGACACAACATGCTTATGATCTCAAGCAAAATCAGATACTGAAGTACTGAAGACACTTATTATGATGATGTCAGTATGATATATATCTTACTGCACATGAGTTGGGTACAAATTTCTTTCATGGTTTCTCTCTATGTAGACAATTTCGTGAAAATTTTCTGAAACTCGTCTTGAAGTTTCCTTCTTTTTTTTTTGCCTTTTTATCACGTGCACATGCATAGCTTCGAGAACTTACATTTCGATGTTTTTAAAAGTCAAAATTTGAGGTCTTAATCAAACAGAGACATGTTTTTATGTTACACTCAATTTCTGACTACCGCAGCCAATCAAACAGAGACATGTTTTTATGTTACAATCAATTTCTGACTACCGCAGCCAATCAAACAGAGACATGTTTTTATGTTACAATCAATTTCTGACTACCGCAGCCAATCAATACCGCAGCCAATCAAACAGAGACATGTTTTTATGTTACAATCAATTTCTGACTACCGCAGCCACTCAAACAGAGACATGTTTTTATGTTACAACCAATTCCTGACTACTGCAGCCAATCAAACAGAGACATGTTTTTATGTTACAACCAATTCCTGACTACTGCAGCCAATGAAAAACGAGGGTAAATATTACATTAGTCACATATACAAAAGTAAAGCACAAGCGAATTCAACGGACAAAACGCCAATTATGTGATAAAAACAAATAGTAGCCTGACTTCTCAGTTAAATTTGTTACATTTATTTTTCATGAGTCCTTATAACTCTGAATAACACAAATGTATATAATTATACAACTAACATTTGAGTCTAAACATTGGTGCTCTGGACGATTGTGTAAGAAAGACATACGATGGGTTAGTTTGAAGAGTGATGTGTTGTTGGTAACTTACTTGTAGCTGGAGCTTGGTATGAGCCAGCTCGTAAGGAGACAGGTTGAGTAGATCATACACACTAGACTGATAGCAACACTCTTGGCAACTCGAATTATCCACCACACATTCTGAAAATATAGATCAAGTCAATTTAGATAAAACGCTATAAAGCTATATATATATAGTCTTGTAGAATCTAAATCAAAGCTTCTACTGAAAGTCACAGATTAAAAGTTCTTATGTGTTAATTGACATTATAGCTACATCATCTCCTAATTTAAAAAAGAGTATGATGTATACAACATGTATACTTACAGATACATATAAACAACATGTACAGATATATAGCATGTATATATAAACAACAGGTACAAATAAACAACATGTACATGTATATAGCATGTATATATAAACAACATGTACAAATAAACAACATGTACATGTATACAACATGTATATATAAACAACATGTACATATATACAACAGGTACAAATATACTACATGTACAGATATATAGCATGTATATATAAACAACATGTACATATATACAACATGTAAATATATACAACATGTACATATAAACAACATGTACATATATACAACATGTACATATATACAACATGTACATATAAACAACAGGTACATATATACAACATGTAAATATATACAACATGTACATATAAACAACAGGTACATATAAACAACATGTACAGATACATTGTATATAGCATGTATATATAAACAACATGTACATATATACAACAGGTACATATAAACAACAGGTACAAATATACTACATGTACAGATATATAGCATGTATATATAAACAACAGGTACAGGTATATAGCATGTATATATAAACAACATGTAGAAATAAACAACATGTACATATATACAACAGGTACATATCAACAACAGGTACATATATACAACATGTACATATAAATAACATGTACAAATAAATAACATGTGCATATATACAACATGTACAGATATACAACAGGTACATGTATACAACATGTACATATATACAACATGTACAAACAAGAGGCCCAGAGGGCCTGTATCGCTCACCTGGATTTCATGAGATATGAAACAAGAATGATGATTAAGTATATTTGTCACTGGTATTGCTATGTCAATATATCATAGGCATTTTATATGGGTCGTGAGGTTTTTATGCCAAAAAATGCATTAATCCATGAAATGAAATAGACTTTTGGCACAACCCCAAAGGGATACTACCACAAAAATGTGAGTGATATCCATTGCTTAGTTTCAGAAAAGAAGTTGTTTAAACCAATTGACCCCTTTTGACCCCACCCTCTGCACCACAGGGGGTCAGTTCCTTCCTTTATAAAACTTTGAATCCCTACCCAAAATGATGCTACCAGTCAAATATGAGCTGTTTCAGAGAAGTTGTTCATATCAATTTAGCCAAACTGACCCATTTTGGCCCCACCCCTCAGCACCCAGGGAGGGGGTCAACCTCAAAATTTGTACATTTTTGAATCCCCACCCCATGACCATGCTACCATACAAATGTGAGTGTTATCCGTTGCTTAGTTTCAGAGAAGAAGTTGTTTATATTAATTTAACCAAATTGACCCCTTTTGGCCCCACTCCTCAGCCCCCAGGGAGGTCGGCCCCATCATTTGTACAATTTTGAATCCTGATCCCAAAGAAATGCTTAGTCAAATATTAGCAATATCCATTGCTCGGTTTCAGAGGAGAAGTTGTATATATCAATTTAGCCAAATTGACCACATTTGGCCCCACCCCTCAGGCCCCTGGGGAATCAGCTCCGTCATTTGTACAATTTTGAATCCCCACCTAATATTGATGCTACCAGACAAATATGAGCAATATCCATTGCTCGGTTTCAGAGAAGGAGTCGCTTATATCAATATAGCCCAATTAATCACATTTGGCCCCGCCCCTCAGGCCCCTGGGGAATCAGCTCCATCATTTGTACAATTTTGAATCCCAACCTAATATTGATGCTACCAGACAAATATGAGCAATGTCCATTGCTCAGTTTCAGAGAAGAAGTCGCTTATATCAATATAACCCAATTGACCACATTTGGCCCCGCCCCTCAGGCCCCTGGGGGGTCAGCCCCATCATTTGTACAATTTTGAATCCCCGACCAATAGTGATGCTACCAGGCAAATATGAGCAATATCCATTGCTCGGTTTCAGAGAAGAAGTCATTTATATCAATATAATATAGCCCAATTGACCACATTTGGCCCCGCCCCTCAGGCCCCTGGGGGGTCAGCCCCATCATTTGTACAATTTTGAATCTCCATCCCATAGTGATGCTACCAGGAAAATAGGAGCAATATCCTTTGCTTGGTTTCAGAGAAGAAGTCGTTTATATTAATAGAGCCAAAATGACCCCTTTTGGCCCCGCCCCTCAGACCCCTGGGGGTCAGCTCCATCATTTGTACAATTTTGAATCCCCGACCAATAGTGCATGATGCTACCAGGCAAATATGAGCAATATCCATTGCTCGGTTTCAGAGAAGAAGTCGTTTATATCAATATAGCCCAATTGACCACATTTGGCCCCGCCCCTCAGGCCCCTGGGGGGTTCAGCCCCATCATTTGTACAATTTTGTCCTTCGGACCAGGTGAGCTAATAAATAACATGTACATATAAACAACATGTACATATATACAACATGTACATTTAGAAAACATATACATATATATACAACATGTGCATCAATACTAACATGTACACATATACAACATGTACATATAAACAATATGTACAAATAAACAACATGTACATATATAACACAAGTACAGATATACTTCAATGTACATAAAATCATCAACATGTACATATAAACAACATGTCATGTACACATATACAACATGTACATATATACAACACGTACATCAAAACAACATGTACATAAATACAACATGTACATATATACAATATGTACATGTATGCAAACAACATGACATATAAACGACATGTACATACAAACATGTACATATACATGTACATATATACAACATGTACATATAAACAACACATACATATATACATGTACATACAAAAAACATGTACATATGTACAACATGAACATAAATACAACATGTACATATTGTATACAATGTATATATATATATATATACTAACATGTATGTACAAAGTAGAATAATAAATGATAGATATCCTAAAAATCAGACAACATTAAAAGAAATAATGTAAACACAATGTCACCGGTACAAGTATGGGGCTAATTAAATATTTGTATATATGATTTACAAATATGTGTCGTCGAGTTACTTGTATTGTGGAAAGTACCTTGTCTATTTATAGTAACGTCTGTATCTTGTCTGTAGTTCAGGTGGTCGTTTCGTGATTGTCCTTATTTAGTCTTGTTTATGTCTTATATGTAAATTAGGGTGTGAAAGTGTGAAAAAGCGTGCAAGAGTGAGAGAACGTTAGATAAAACTCCATAACTCGCGTGAATCATCGCAGTTGCCATTTAACCGTTGGCTGAGACGTATCCTCTGGGGTCCAGCAACTACTACCTTACGATGTATTATACGACGTGACACTATTTCACCAGACTGCTGAAGTCTTGGAAGGTATATATACTATACAGAATATGTATTTACCGTGTAATAGATATTTATTGAATATCAACATTAAGCGCGTATTCGTATACACGTAGTATTAGCCGGTATATATTGATATATATCGTATATACATTGTACTTAGTCCGGCTGTTTTTATGTTTCAGGATTTTTTTTATGTTTGTACGTCTGGAAATGTCTCCGGTTAGTAAATAAATAAAGAACCAGCAGGAATTTGGGAGTTTGTTATTATGTCCCGCATTTTCTTCCTGAGACAACAAGTTAGACAATTCAATGAGAGATCACATACACACAAGTTAGACAATACAATGAGAGAGATCACATACACACAAGTTAGACAATTCAATGAGAGAGATCACATACACACAAGTTAGACAATACAATGAGAGAGATCACATACACACAAGTTAGACAATACAATGAGAGATCATATGCACACAAGTTAGACAATACAATGAGAGAGATCACATACACACAAGTTAGACAATACAATGAGAGAGATCACATACACACAAGTTAGACAATACAATGAGAGAGATCACATACACACAAGTTAGACAATTCAATGAGAGAGATCACATACACACAAGTTAGACAATTCAATGAGAGATCATATACACACAAGTTAGACAATTCAATGAGAGAGATCACATACACACAAGTAAGACAATACAATGAGAGATCACATACACACAAGTTAGACAATTCAATGAGAGATCACATACACACAAGTTAGACAATTCAATGAGAGATCACATACACACAAGTTAGACAATACAATGAGAGAGATCACATACACACAAGTTAGACAATTCAATGAGAGATCACATACACACAAGTTAGACAATACAATGAGAGAGATCACATACACACAAGTTAGACAATACAATGAGAGAGATCACATACACACAAGTTAGACAATTCAATGAGAGAGATCACATACACACAAGTTAGACAATTCAATGAGAGAGATCACAAACACACAAGTTAGACAATACAATGAGAGAGATCACATACACACAAGTTAGACAATTCAATGAGAGATCATATACACACAAGTTAGACAATTCAATGAGAGAGATCACATACACACAAGTTAGACAATTCAATGAGAGATCACATACACACAAGTTAGACAATACAATGAGAGAGATCACATACACACAAGTTAGACAATTCAATGAGATCACATGCACACAAGTTAGACAATTCAATGAGAGAGATCACATACACACAAGTTAGACAATTCAATGAGAGAGATCACATACACACAAGTTAGACAATACAATGAGAGAGATCACATACACACAAGTTAGACAATTCAATGAGAGAGATCACATACACACAAGTTAGACAATACAATGAGAGAGATCACATACACACAAGTTAGACAATACAATGAGAGATCATATACACACAAGTTAGACAATACAATGAGAGAGATCACATACACACAAGTTAGACAATACAATGAGAGAGATCACATACACACAAGTTAGACAATACAATGAGAGAGATCACATACATACAAGTAAGACAATTCAATGAGAGAGATCACATACACACAAGTTAGACAATTCAATGAGAGATCATATACACACAAGTTAGACAATTCAATGAGAGAGATCACATACACACAAGTAAGACAATACAATGAGAGATCACATACACACAAGTTAGACAATTCAATGAGAGATCACATACACACAAGTTAGACAATTCAATGAGAGATCACATACACACAAGTTAGACAATACAATGAGATAGATCACATACACACAAGTTAGACAATTCAATGAGAGATCACATACACACAAGTTAGACAATACAATGAGAGAGATCACATACACACAAGTTAGACAATACAATGAGAGAGATCACATACACACAAGTTAGACAATTCAATGAGAGAGATCACATACACACAAGTTAGACAATTCAATGAGAGAGATCACAAACACACAAGTTAGACAATACAATGAGAGAGATCACATACACACAAGTTAGACAATTCAATGAGAGATCATATACACACAAGTTAGACAATTCAATGAGAGAGATCACATACACACAAGTTAGACAATTCAATGAGAGATCACATACACACAAGTTAGACAATACAATGAGAGAGATCACATACACACAAGTTAGACAATTCAATGAGAGATCACATGCACACAAGTTAGACAATTCAATGAGAGAGATCACATACACACAAGTTAGACAATTCAATGAGAGAGATCACATACACACAAGTTAGACAATACAATGAGAGAGATCACATACACACAAGTTAGACAATTCAATGAGAGAGATCACATACACACAAGTTAGACAATTCAATGAGAGAGATCACATACACACAAGTTAGACAATACAATGAGAGAGATCACATACACACAAGTTATACAATACAATGAGAGATCACATACACACAAGTTAGACAATTCAATGAGAGAGATCACATACACACAAGTTAGACAATACAATGAGAGAGATCACATACACACAAGTTAGACAATTCAATGAGAGAGATTACATACACACAAGTTAAACAATACAATGAGAGAGATCACATACACACAAGTTAGACAATTCAATGAGAGAGATCACATACACACAAGTTAGACAATACAATGAGAGATCACATACATACAAGTTAGACAATACAATGAGAGAGATTACATACACACAAGTTAGACAATTCAATGAGAGAGATCACATACACACAAGTTAGACAATACAATGAGAGAGATCACATACACACAAGTTAGACAATACAATGAGAGAGATCACATACATACAAGTTAGACAATACAATGAGAGAGATCACAAACACACAAGTTAGACAATACAATGAGAGAGATCACATACACACAAGTTAGACAATACAATGAGAGAGATCATATACACACAAGTTAGAAAATTCAATGAGAGAGATCACAAACACACAAGTTAGACAATACAATGAGAGAGATCACATACACACAAGTTATACAATACAATGAGAGAGATCACATACACACAAGTTAGACAATACAATGAGAGAGATCACATACACACAAGTTAGAAAATTCAATGAGAGAGATCACATACACACAAGTTAGACAATTCAATGAGAGAGATCACATACACACAAGTTAGACAATTCAATGAGAGAGATCACATACACACAAGTTAGACAATTCAATGAGAGAGATCACATACACACAAGTTATACAATACAATGAGAGAGATCACATACACACAAGTTAGACAATACAATGAGAGAGATCACATACACACAAGTTATACAATACAATGAGAGAGATCACATACACACAAGTTAGACAATTCAATGAGAGAGATCATATACTCACAAGTTAGACAATTCAATGAGAGAGATCACATACACACAAGTTAGACAATACAATGAGAGAGATCACATACACACAAGTTAGACAATTCAATGAGAGATCACATACACACAAGTTAGACAATGCAATGAGAGAGATCACATACACACAAGTTAGACAATACAATGAGAGAGATCACATACACACAAGTTATACAATACAATGAGAGAGATCACATACACACAAGTTAGACAATTCAATGAGAGATCACATACACACAAGTTAGACAATTCAATGAGAGAGATCACATACACACAAGTTAGACAATTCAAAGAGAGACATGAGGACAGATGCCACCTACCATAGATTTGCGGTCCTGACATAGCATGTTTTTGTAGTCTTGATAACTGACCCAGGGACCAAATATTACTGTCCCTACACACAACACATAACCAAGGTACTCGGACATGGACGGCATCCCCTCTACTCCGCTAGCGACATCGAAGGCTAATCCTATAACCTTCATGGACATGATAATCTGAGCACCTATTGAAGATACAAAACATAAATTGGAGCTACTCCTGTCCTGGATAATTGAGAACAAAATACACATATTAAATTACTGTGCCATGTGATAGACAGATACAAGGTTGTGCCTTGTATATTACTGATACATGTT
Organism: Pecten maximus; assembly: GCF_902652985.1. NCBI lineage: Eukaryota > Metazoa > Mollusca > Bivalvia > Pectinida > Pectinidae > Pecten > Pecten maximus. The sequence continues at coordinate 11,941,949 of NC_047021.1, forward strand.
GTGGGAGATGAGATTGGTTAATAAATTACTTCATACCAGGTCCTGATGTAAGATGTACACATTTCCTTACCTCTTACTTTATGCCATGTGGTTTCCTCTACAAGATAAAGTTCACTGAAACAGATAAAATAAAGTTTGTTTTATGAAGCATAAATACTTAAATTGTAAGTCAATGTAGAATAAAATCTAACACAAAAAGAAAAAGAAACCAAAAACACCAGTATTTATCAAGTTGCCTATAATGTTTCAGTGGTTGGAAGGACATACAGGTATTTATTTCTTTTCTTTATTCACAAACTGCAGGGCTGATATATACAGATAACATACCATAATATGATATAGACAACGAGGAAGGTAGAGACAGCGATTCCACAGTATTGGCGACATAAGAAATGGACGGCAATGAGAACAATGTAGACCAGGCAACAGCAATACAGAATGTATACCAAGTCACGTGAAAACACCAGGTGAAGCGCCAGCACCCCAAACAGGGCACTTGTTAGGTGCAAGAATGAACGAGGTACTCCAACTTCCTCAGCATCTGCAAACAATCACCTAAATCTGATTAGTGAATAAGTTGAATGATTATTAATTCAATACAGGAAATACTAATATCCTCATCGTCTTGAAGAACAATTATCAAAAGGATTCCAATATTAACTTCCAGCTATTTTCAAAAAAATAAAAAGTGATTTCTGACAAAGGACTCATTTGATCCTAAAAGGGCCTCATTTAAATACAATACCACATACACTGTACATGTACATACAAATGACAGATATAAATATCTGTAATACAAGATAGAAATTTATTTCTCTCAAAGAGCTAGGTACTTGTTTGAACTTCCATGAAGTATTGGATAAACTTCTACTAGTATTGGTATTTCAGGAATTTGGATGTATATATACATATTAACTTGGATACAGTAACTTGAATCAACATATCATGTCATTAATATTTTGAAAAATGAACTAAAATTATCAGTATACATTACAGAAGAACCTGATCTATTTGACTAGATGCTCTACACCTTATATTTGTTAAGTGGCATTCTTTCTTACATCAATTCTATTTTGTGATGTATATGCACTAACAACATTTGATTTGTTTATGATTCTAACATGAACAAAATGGTTTTCAATGCTGGAGTTTATAATTTCTAATCATTATCAAACTATGATTTATGTAAGAATTATTATAGCTTAAATAAACAAACTTATCCCTGATCTAATAAGAAAAAATTGCTATGATCTCCTTGTTATTATACCATACCTGGTTTCCAGAGATTTGATATAAGCTTGAAAATAAAGGACAGAGCCAAAAGAGGAAGCAAGACTTTTAAGGCCCCTGTCAGCACTGGGAGCATGCAGTTTTCTCCGAGCTCCAACAGTGAGAAACTAGCTGCTTCTTCATACTCTTGACCATACTCTTTCTGGTACGAGGAGAGAAAAGCCTCAAGCTCTGGGTCCATAGTTTCTCCATTGAGATAAGCCTGTATAAGCTCCTCGTCAATGTCATCATAGTACATGTCTAAGTCATCCAAGCTTTCCATAGTTGAGGCATTAACTGTCACTTATTTTAATCCTGTGGGGGTTATAATATAAAAATCAACATAGGTAATTCATGTTTATGTTGAATAGGTACATTGTAGGTGTCTAAGACTAAATAATCATTAATCCATTGTTCCTTTATTTTACACTTCTGTTCAAAACTGAAAGGTCTACCTTTACAAACTGACTAAATAGTTATAAATATCCCTGTCAAATCTGGTTTCGACACAATATGCTTTACTTCTAAAAGACAATTTTTTGGTTCAACCTGTAGTCACTGTTCAGGTTTGGGAAAACCACCAACTTGCGTACAATATGCAAACTAGGCCAATTGAAGTATAGTTTTGTTACTAAAAATACAGTAGTCAAAATCACTGTAAAGTTAAATTTTTAAATATTTTCGATCAAGTTGCATTTATTTAGTTATGAAACATCATACAAATGCAAAAATGAAAATTATTTGCACGTTGGAAAGTACCACAAATTGATGCAATACTTCCAGTAGTGTAACATCAAGTTTCTAGGTCGACAACGCTTCTTCTTCTTCATTTCCAATTCCGTCAAAAATGACAATTACATTGGCAATCTGTTGGCTAAAGAACGTGAAGAGGGTTAATATACAGTGATATCTTCTTTTTTTTATGTTAGAGTGCAGATAAGATAAAAGGTAAAAGATTTGTTTATTTAGTGAGGACTCCAAGGACTATATATACAGTATACAATATACGTATGGATATGTGCCTTGAAGTCCTAAAGTGTAGTGCATTGTACTGCTGCTACAGGTAAGAGATTCCACTGTGTTATTGTGTATGGGGAAAATGAGTATATGTATGTATCCTTTGTGGCAGAGATATGCCTGAATGAGTATGTATGTACATGTCTACTGGGATGAGAATTGAAGTGTGGTCGATAGCTACTACATGTATTTGGTGTATTATTTTGTAGAATGGTATTAGTCTGGATTGTAACCATCGTGTTTGTAGTGTTGGCGATTGAAGTTTGTATATCATGTCTGTGATAGAACTAGTGTTATGGTATTTATTGTTGACATATCGTGCTGCTCTGCATTGTGTTTTTTTAATCTGTTGGATTTGGTTTGTGTTATAGAGGTCCCATATAGAAGAGCAGTATTCCAGTTTGGGTCTAACTAGTGCTTTTGTATGCATGTTCTTTTATGTGCTGCACACTGCAGTGAGTTAATTTTGAGATTGCGTTTCAGGAAACCTACATATGTAGTGATCTTTGTGCATTGGAGGTGATGTTGTTAATGCGTTTGTCCCATTTTAGGTTGTTTTGTAGTGTGAGACCTAAATATTTGCTCGAGTCTACTTGTTTGAGTGTGTGATTGTGAAGAGTGTAATCATGGTGTATTTTGTTTCGTTTAGGTGTTATGTTAATGATGTTGCATTTGTCTGGGTGAAACTTCATCATCCAATTGGTTTCGCATTGTGCTGCTTCATGTAGATCTTCTTGTAGTTTTATTGTGTCTTCCTTGTTTTGAATTGTTTTGTATATGATACTGTCGTCTGCGAAAAGTCTGAGTGTACTGTTTTGTATGTATTCATACTTTCAGTTTCAGTTAACATATATTTTAGTAAAATATTATTTACCTTGTTGTAAATTAAATCGCCATTAAAAGATAGTTCTAAATTTAATTTTCGGTATTGGCTATTTTCAGTAACCAATCCATACTGCAACCACAGTACTCCAACTGGAGTATTATACGCGAATTCGCGTATTATACACAAGTTGGCGGTTTCCCCTTAACCTGTGTATATATCGGTTACATTTTGCTATAGCGTGCGAAAACCCCCTATGGCGTATATTTCCCTATGGCGTATTTTAGGGTCACCCCAATTACACGACTGACGTACAGCGGCTTGCAGTTGTAAAATGATAAACACTGCATAAGACTGTAAGAGAAAGAAGACATATGTATATGTAAATGGTGGACGTTTATAAGTAAAACGGATATCGTAGCCAGACGAGAAGGCGTGGTGACAGAGACCGGTGTTAAACTTTTTCATACCAGGCCTAGCTACATGTAGTTTGTAAGCCTCAACAGGCGAAAGCTGGTAAGTCGGCGTCTGCAAACTAAAAACAACGTTTTGACAGTTGCCGACTGATAGTAGTTAAGCATTGAATGCAGGTATTTTCAAGTTGCAACGACATAAAAAAGTACTTACATTGTTTGAAATACATCCAAAGTTACTTTTTGCAACTAAAATATCACCATCAACAGGCGCGACGACACGACACCGGAAGCAACCTGACGGATTCTAATAAACGAAAACGAATGACGGGATTAAAATTCCCACTGAAACCAGAGACGTGTATATCAGCTGATATACATAATGTACACGTCTTCTTTTTAATTGGAAGTATAATATCTAAACAACTTGTGAAATAATGGATATCAAATGCCAACAGTATAGTAAAACCAACTAAACATTCCAAGCATTGCCAAAATGTTTACAATTGGGGTATTGGAATGAAAAAAATGTACTGTGAACATGATTTAAAATCATTTTCAGTCATATTTTCAATGACGAAAATGGCCCTTGTTATCTTTTTAATGTGTAAAATAATATCTAATCATTAACTAATCTCAAAAGCAAAGCGAGTTATATATTTAACTTCTTGATAAATGACATTTTATCTAATCTTTATATATGACCGATGGTAAATGCACATACAAAAAGTATTAAGCATCAAAGGCAAATTGTGCTGATTTGGTGTTGTTTTTGTCAGTTTTGAATGATGTTCCTATTTCTGCCACCTTATAACTTGAAAAATGACAATCAAATGTTTTTTAAACGTTTCGGCCTATAGTCCATATTGATTTTTTGGGTTAATGCAACATTGTTATTCATCCCAAATCCGGTATCTGTAAAGAATTAGATATTATAGGCTACATCAAAGTTAGTCCAATTAGCAATCATACTTATATTTTCTTTACTCAAACAAGGCCAAAATATTTCCCCTAAGGTTGATTTTAGTAGACTGTTTTTGTTACAACATACACACCAATAATATTGGAGAAAAAAAACAAAAACAAAACAAAAATCTGTTGCAATTATGCCCAGGTTAACCCTTTGAGTGCCACAGGATTTTCTTTAGGGAGTGCCAAGCTAGATTTTGAACAAATTGGGATTTGAAAATAAATGACGTAGAATAATCGAACAATGGACAGAACGATGACGTCACGTCATCATGTCATGCCCGAAGTCTCCGGAATTAAAATTGACACGAACTTGGACTTTTTTTTTTGCTTTCCTTGGTTGGTGTGTCGACTTTCAACTTACAAAAGGACACGTTACATGTTGTTCGTGTCATTAGTTGTCAAAGTGCAACCCATTACTAAATGTAACAAACATTTTTTTTCGAATTACATGTGCGTATTTGTTTAAACAAAAAACTAGAAATCATGTATGAGTGAAGCTTGATATATACAATGTATAGATACATTTATTAGTCTTCACGACGGCATCTATGTCTTGCTATACACATTGCATGTACTCAACGGAGACACCTACAACATGCTGTACTTGCACGGCGCCTCCCGTTACCCCTGACCCGCGAACAAACGACACACTCCTTCTGCTGATGTTGGGGGAGGTGTATCAAGCGATACCTTCCCGCCGGTTGTCGTTCGGTTTCCCTTCCCTCTAACAGTGCACTACAAAGGCTGTCCACGATATCCTGAATGAAGGCCGCCCGGCTCAGCTTTTGATTAGGGTCTGTATTTTGAGTATAACATATATAGGCATTTAACAATACCCTATGAAGGACATTGAACACGTTTTTTTTTCCATAATTTAAGGGTTTTGAGGTTGTCGTCATAAGTTAGAGTAAGCATGTCATTTAAGTCTACACCACCCATATTTTTGTTGTAGAACTCTCCGATTTCCGGTTTCCTTACACAATTTCTCGCGCCATGGAGTTAGTTACAAGCCGGACAGCTTTCCTGTTTGGTCGCTCTTTATATGCGCACAATAATATGTTCCTTTTTCGCATGAAGACACATTGCCCAGCATTGACATGAGGTGTTCTGATAGCATTCGGTTGATCTCTGCTATTTGCTCGTAAAGTGCCAGTAAAGTTTGTACCAACTTGAAAAAGTCTTCTTGCAAGATCTATTGAGGAAAAAAAACTGTCGGTTATCAGATGAAACCCTTTATTTAGCAATCCCGCCGCTTCCAATAACTCAAATACTACAGAAGATCCCTGCGTTTGTCCAGCAGGAACAGGATCATATCTGCGACCCCAGTAGACCGTCATATGCAATATATATCCAGTTACCGACTCAACCAACATCCAAACTTTGGCCCCGAACTTGCAGTGCTTCGAAGGAATATACTGAGTTATTTCAGTTCTATTCTTCGTACTAATCAGTGATTCGTCGATGGTAAGATTCTGTGAGGGTTTGTAGTGAAGTTTAAATAGCATGTTCACGTGTTGGACAAAATGTTTAAAGTTGTCACATGGGTTATAGGAAGCATCGGTCCGTTTTGGTATCTTTGAATTGTCGACAGTATGGAAGTATTTCAAAATGTTTTGAAACCGATTTCTGGACATAACGGAACAAAACCATGGTGTTTGTTGACTTGCTTTTGTCGACCAATATGAATGGATGGACGGCTTCTTAATCATTCCCATGTTTATTATAATCCCTATAAATGCTTTAAATTCTGTCAGTGAGACGGGATACCATTTATGTCCACGATAATGTGGTCCTAATGTCGCTGCTGCTGCTCGCAATAGGGTCCGGGCGTATCTAAAAGAAAGACAGGAATCAATCAAACATATGATTTGAATTATTAAGTTTTTAAATTTTTAATTTGTTTTACATAAGACGGACAGAGCGGGACTCGACAGATAAGAGAGGGACGGAGCGGGACTCGACAGATAAGAGAGGGACGGGCTGAACGGAGCGGGGCTCGACAGATAAGAAAGGGACAGAGCGGGACTCGACAGATAAGAGAGGGACGGAGCAGGGCTCGACAGATAAGAAAGGGACGGAGCGGGGCTCGACAGATAAGAGAGGGACGGAGCGGGACTCGACAGATAAGAGAGGGGCGGGCGGGACGGAACGGGGCTCGACAGATAAGAGAGGGACGTAGCGGGACTCGACAGATAAGAGAGGGACGGGCGGGACGGAACGGGGCTCGACAGATAAGAGATAGACGTAGCGGGACTCGACAGATAAAAGAGGGACGGCGCGGGACTCGACAGATAAGAGAAGGACGGAGCGGGACTCGACAGATAAGAGAGGGACGGAGCGGGACTAGATAGATAAGAGAGGGACGGACGGGATGGAGCGGGACTCGACTGAGAAAGGAGGGACGGGCGGGACTCGACTGATAAGAGAGGGACGGGCGGGACGGAGCGGGACTCGACAGATAAGAGATAGACGTAGCGGGACTCGACAGATAAAAGAGGGACGGCGCGGGACTCGACAGATAAGAGAGGGACGGAGCGGGACTCGACAGATAAGAGAGGGACGGAGCGGGACTCGACAGATAAGAGAGGGACGGAGCGGGGCTAGATAGATAAGAGAGGGACGGACGGGATGGAGCGGGACTCGACTGAGAAAGGAGGGACGGGCGGGACTCGACTGATAAGAGAGGGACGGGCGGGACGAAGCGGGACTCGACTGATAAGAGAGCGACGGGCGGGATGGAGCGAAACTCGACAGATAAAAGAGGGACGGAGCGGGACTCGACAGATAAAAGAGGGACGGAACGGGACTCGACAGATAAAAGAGGGACGGACGGGACTCGACAGATAAAAGAGGGACGGGCTGAACGGAGCGGGACCCGACTGATAAGAGAGGAACGGAGCAGGGCTCGACAGATAAGAAAGGGACGGAGCGGGGCTCGACAGATAAGAGAGGGACGGAGCGGGACTCGACAGATAAGAGAGGGGCGGGCGGGACGGAACGGGGCTCGACAGATAAGAGAGGGACGTAGCGGGACTCGACAGATAAGAGAGGGACGGGCGGGACGGAACGGGGCTCGACAGATAAGAGATAGACGTAGCGGGACTCGACAGATAAAAGAGGGACGGCGCGGGACTCGACAGATAAGAGAAGGACGGAGCGGGACTCGACAGATAAGAGAGGGACGGAGCGGGACTAGATAGATAAGAGAGGGACGGACGGGATGGAGCGGGACTCGACTGAGAAAGGAGGGACGGGCGGGACTCGACTGATAAGAGAGGGACGGGCGGGACGGAGCGGGACTCGACAGATAAGAGATAGACGTAGCGGGACTCGACAGATAAAAGAGGGACGGCGCGGGACTCGACAGATAAGAGAGGGACGGAGCGGGACTCGACAGATAAGAGAGGGACGGAGCGGGGCTAGATAGATAAGAGAGGAACGGACGGGATGGAGCGGGACTCGACTGAGAAAGGAGGGACGGCGCGGGACTCGACAGATAAGAGAGGGACGGCGCGGGACTCGACAGATAAGAGAGGGACGGCGCGGGACTCGACAGATAAGAGAGGGACGGAGCGGGGCTAGATAGATAAGAGAGGGACGGACGGGATGGAGCGGGACTCGACTGAGAAAGGAGGGACGGGCGGGACTCGACTGATAAGAGAGGGACGGAGCGGGGCTAGATAGATAAGAGAGGAACGGACGGGATGGAGCGGGACTCGACTGAGAAAGGAGGGACGGCGCGGGACTCGACAGATAAGAGAGGGACGGCGCGGGACTCGACAGATAAGAGAGGGACGGAGCGGGGCTAGATAGATAAGAGAGGGACGGACGGGATGGAGCGGGACTCGACTGAGAAAGGAGGGACGGGCGGGACTCGACTGATAAGAGAGGGACGGGCGGGACGGAGCGGGACTCGACTGATAAGAGAGCGACGGGCGGGATGGAGCGAAACTCGACAGATAAAAGAGGGACGGAGCGGGACTCGACAGATAAAAGAGGGACGGAGCGGGACTCGACAGATAAAAGAGGGACGGGCGGGATGGAGCGGGACTCGACTGATAAAAGAGGGACGGGCGGGACGGATGTGAATGACTTTGTGTACTTATATCAAAGGTACATTGCATATACTGTAATATGGGGTTTAAACAAAATACTTGAAGCATGGAACAGTTCGTCTTTATTTCAAATTAATCAGAAATTGTGTAGAGTAACGTTTTAGAAATGTTCAGACTAATGAACGACTGTTAGAAAACACTTAAAAAAAACAAGAACCGGTAATTTCAGGTTAATGTTTTCATGTAACATACTGTACATGTAGCGTCAGTTGTAGAGAGCAATGGTACACGGAATCCAGGGGTAACAATCTGCATCAATGAACAGCGTCACTGTACTAAAATCGACTAAAATCACAGCCATATTCCTTCCACAATTGCCGATAAGTTGTCACCACGATCATATTTAACTGCCATCATTATCAAAACGATAACGCACACGGAACAAAGACAAAGATACAGAACCTACGTTTTATCAAATTTCTTTCGTACAATGTCTGATTTCAAAGATAACTATTTGTTCATTGCTTCTGTATCCATCACATGGTAACCATGGAGTCTTGAGTTATCAATAGGTACTTATGTGCTAGACCTTATTCATACAAAACGGTTAAAGCGGCTTCATTATACAATAAAAGTTCACCTGAGCCCTTCTAATGTTGTGTGCCTCGATATAACAAAATCCAAACACTTTTACCTGTAATGTTCAATCATTGTTTCGATGCACAAGAATATAAAATACTGTAAGACAATATCACTGCAAGTACAGTAATAATTACAGTTCGTAGCTGATATAAATGTTATTCAGTATAAGTATATAACAAGTATGTACCACAGTTCAAAAATGTCATTGAAACTATCAGATTGCGTACGTTACCTGTTTGTTTCCAAGACGCATTTCCGTAATAAATTAACGGAAAAGAAAAGCAAGAAATATGCAATTGGAGGTGAATTCCTTGGAGGCATATCGGTTGGTCCAGGAGGTTCCAAACATGGTTGGATGAAGTCACGGTTCTCAGGAGGATAAGGTCGAAACCAAGGAGCAAACAATCGCGCCGCCATTATTCCGCCCAGCTGGAATGCCGAGACACGGAAACGCCGTCTATGACGTTATTTAATTGTCGATGACGTCATTGATATTGTTGAACGGTCAGATTTCGGAGAGCCTACAAATAGGCTCTCTGGCACTCAACGGTAGTATACGTAGTATAGAGCCTATAAATAGGCCCTGTGGCACTCTGGGGGTTAAACCCTGAATTGACTGGTCTGTTTCCCATAGTGAAGTTGCTATGGTCCCATTAATTCTAGTGTCGTGAAGTGACGTAACACTTGTCGCCTTAATAATATATGCATTGTCATAAAGTGACGTCACCATTGTTGTCTTAAATATAGTGCCAATAAGTGACGTCACCATGCTGTCTTAATTATATTGTCATTAAGTGACGTCACCATGCTGTCTTGATTATATTGTCATTAAGTGACGTCACCATGCTGTCTTAATTATATTGTCATTAAGTGATGCACCATGCTGTCTTAATTATATTATCATTAAGTGACGTCACCATGCTGTCTTAATTATATTGTCATTAAGTGACGTTACCATGTTGTTTAGTTATATTGTCATAAAGTGATGCATCTTTGTCGTCTTAATTATATTGTCATTAAGGTACGTTTTCATTGTTAAGTGACGTTACCATTGTTATCTTAATTATATTGTCTTTAAGTGACGTCACAGCTACCTCTTCATTATAGCGTCAGTATGTGACGTCACCACTACCCTTTGAATTATAGCTTCACCATTGCCGTCTTCATTATAGCGTCAATAAGTTACGTCACCATGGGTGCCAGTTACTTGGCCACGCGTGATGTTGCCTTAATCATAATATACATCTGTGATTTCACTACGGTCGCCTTTATCAAAGTGCTATTTATATTATTGACGTCGTAACAGGTCATTCTTGGCACAAAGTTATAACAACAAGCCCTCAATTATATCATTTTACAATTCTAGTGATAGCGACATATACAGTATGAATTATTAGTCATGTTCCTGTACTATATGACGATTACATTAAGGGAAATGTCATATTTATTTTCATGACTATAAGAATATATGTTTATTTGTTTAAATACACACCCTTTAAAATAATATATGATAATATATACTCAACATATCGACAAAAATAAATAATCAACACTTTATATTGTGGCGAGCATCGGTGATGTTTTGCATGATTCCAAATTATAACATATGATTTAAGGATTGTGGTAAAACAGAAAAAATCATTCAGGAACTTGGATTCCTCGCAAAACGCTTGGCTGAAAAATGTCCTGACAAAAGATGGCTTATTTGTAGGAGATGACAGTAAGATCTGCAGGAAATTTTACATAATATATCTGAGGAAAAAACCATAGGCTGAAGAGGATGGTGACTATGGTCAGAAATCCCCCATCGAGTAGTAGATTGATGGACTGATGGGAATTCAGAGCCCCTGACAAAGAGTACACCAATCCCATCTCTCCTGAACATCTCTAATGTCAAGTATGGTTCATCTTCTCATCGTAAATGCTCCATATGCTTACAGTATAATGACTTATGTGTTACTGTACCAAAGACTGTCCGCCATAGTTTGCTGCTCCAGAAACCTCTGTGGTGTCCTCCTGATACACGTATTTGCCCTGACCACCTCACTGGTAATTACTTTCACCCTGATACTGATGTATCTATTACCGATAGACAACCAGACAACCAATTCAAACTGAACTAGGGGAATCAATTATCTCTTTGAGATAATACACAAGGTGTCCAGCGATAGAATTTCACCACAGTTACGATTTTCAAATCTATCCGATATCGATTGCCAGTCATGGACTGGGTGGACTAGAGACTAGTTTCAGGAGATGCACGAATTGTGCAATCTGGTCTTTCAGATTTTACTGAGTGTACCTCTTCTTTGAACATCCTGCTGTACTTTTGGGTAAAACTGAAAATAACCTTTCATGGGAGCAGTTGACAGCATTATCAAAACTGTCCGAATCTACATTATCTAGACATTTTCACAGAGTTGTTGATGTTTTGAACATAATAATTGTGCCACAATATCTTGGCACAGCATATCTTACACATGACGAAGCCCTGTTACACAGTTTTTTACAAGGACAATTTATAGTGACGAGGTAAGCACGGTTTTCAATGGGCATCCTACCGAGGGCAGAAAAAACAATTTCCTGAATTCTATGTCAATTGTAATACCTGATGGCTACGTACGAGTCGTACTACATACAGTTGATCCTTAATATGGCAGCATCAATGATTCATCCATCACTAAATTGATCATGGAGAATTTCGATATTCTGAAAACATGGTTACATGAAAACGACAACCCAGTTGGGTTATGATGCTAAATTCCAATTTGGAACAAACAAAATGGAAGATCCAATCAAGGCATACTACTGCCTTTGTCCAGCAAGAAAACGGACATCAGGTATGTGCGCTAATGCTACATCGATGCTGTACTCTTTGGGTTATTATATGCATCAGGCAAATCCTCCTCTTTTGGTTCATGTTAGATGTTCCACAGTTGACGACTCCTAATACATGAAATATTTTCTTTGACAAAAACCGTAAATAAAACGAATCGCCCATCATGCACGGAAGGGAAACATATGCATATTTCCGCCCAGCTGACTATTAGCTTCAACAACGGAAAGGACACAATGTCCTTACACTGAGCTAGGAATTCACCGATATTATGTACATCTAAAATGTCAGTCAATATCTTGGTTTTATCGTAAACTATTTCCTATAGCTGTATTGCACTGTCTTATTTACACAAAACTATTTTCTAGAAATATTATTCAAAAACAGAAACATTTTCCCAAAAAATTTCAAATAAGTATTAAACTGCTGATTGGTTACAATTCTTACGAGGGATGATTGATATGTTGTGAGCTTCGTATTGAAGGAGATATTCAAGGATGTAGTTTGTAAGTCTTACTATTATCTGACTATATAGGGCCGTGTACCCAAGGACTAGTCTCATTTAGTTAGATAACATCGCCAAGGTAGCACTCTAAAGTAAACAAGTCAAGCGGCTTTTGCAAAATGGCCAAAATCGGGGAAAGAGCTGTGATCCAATATATGCATAAAAAAGTTTAACACCTAAGGATATCCATAATGATATGGTAAAAACACCAGGGAAAGACTCCCCTTTATATGCTACAGTAAAAAGGTGGGTGTCGAAGTCGAAATTCAGAAGCACACCAGGCGCACATTATCGCGTGCTAATCTTAACCTTTTTGAGGAAGATCCTGCCAACTTTCTCCAGATATTTGTCTCTATGGATGAAACTGGGTCCATCTTTTTTACCCCAGAGGCCAAACAACAATCGAAACAATGGAGCATCCTGGCTCTCCTCCGCCAAAGAAGGCAAAGACTGTTCCATCAGCTGGGATGGTTATAGCCTCGGTTTTCTTGGATGCAGATGGTATTCTGCTGATAGATTATCTCCAAAAGCAACAAACAATCATTGGCACATACTATGCTTCACTTCTGAGACAGTTACGGGAAAATATTAAACTTAAGCGCCGCGGAAATCTCACTAAAGTTATTCCATTAAGACAATGCTCCTGTTCACAAGTCTGTTATTACCATGGCTGCAATTTCACGATTGTGGCTTTAAATTGATCGAGAATCCGCCTTATTTACCTAGTCTGGCTTCATCAGACTTTCATCTATTTCCAAAACTGAAAACAGCTATTTCAGGCACCTGCTTTCAGTCCGATGATGACGTCATACATGCAGGGGATGACTTTCTGAACAGCCAAGAAAAGTGTATAGATACTGAAGGGGATTATGTTAAGAAATAATACAATATGTTATACATTATATACATGTAATGCAAAATTTCAAAACGACTTTTTTTTCCATTACAACGTTCTTTGAAAAAAACTCATACTGCTTAGCAGTATAATAAAACCAGTGAAAGTGTTTTGTCAAATAGGTCCATCTGGCACTGTATTATTTGATTATGTTATCTACTTTTTCTTAGTTCTTCCTACAATAACATAACAATATTTAACACAATTCAATTGTATATATTTTGATTCCCCTAGACTCCTTACTATTGTAAGATAACAATATTGGTCACCTTAATTGTCACTTTTAATTCTCCTAGGCTCCTTTCTCATGCAATATAACAATATCGGCCACCTTAATTGCAACTTTTGATTGTTCTTGACTCCATACCCTGTGAGATGTGTTTAAGTAATGTCTTGCACCACCCAGTCTCAAAATAAAACAAAACTGTAAGGTGACACATATAATTTTATTACACGATATATAACATACACATTATACATTAAGACCTATATCATGCCTTAGATACACACATATTTTAGTAACGTACGATAGGTGCATTCTTTTCGGGAGCCTGAAGTTCCGAGTTCCGAGTTCCGTTTAAGTAAAACGGAACTCGGAACCGGTTAAGAAAAACGGAACTACTATGTAGAAGATTTGCGGGTTTTGGTCCCAGTTCTGAGTTCCGTTTATCTTAAAAATGGAAATAGAAAATGAACTATGGTTTAACAATGAAAGAAAAATCATTGGCAGGTTTATCTATAATAAAACTGTACAAAAAAGGGGGAACACACTATTCATAGTAATAAATCTTCTTGTAAATATTTGGGAGAGGGCTTTAATGATGTTGTGTTACTTTGTCACTTGTGTCCAATCATATTTGCTATCATTTATAGCAATAACCAATCATATTTGCTATGATTTATAGCAATAACCAATCATATTTGCTATGATTTATAGCAATAACCAATCATATTTGCTATGATTTATAGCAATAAAAATATGTTTTAATCAGACATTTTATAAGAAATTCGTGTTTTTGAATATCAGTTTCAGTACATAAATGATAAGATAAAAATAGCTCTTAATTCAAATCATTTCACCTGTCTAGTATATCACCATTGTGGAGAAGCTGAACGAGAAAAACTCAAAGTTTTGGATTAAGCAATGCTTAGCAGGCAACACGTTTGTCTGGAAAATGCTTTTAGGCTATGCATTTTTATATTTAGTGGAATACCACAAAAGTCCTAAAAGTTTCATACACGACCTATTTACTATTACTTCAAACTTTGGCATATCGGCAAGTCTATTCGACTATGATTCGAAGGTTTCTGCTCTTCTCGTGCATAATGGGGATCCTTCTGCAAACGAATAATGCATGACTTCAAACACATAAGATGGCTTGGTGATATTGAGGCTTCAGTTAAACTTATCCTTCCACAGTCACGGTGGACATGACCCTAATCTTCTGTGAGTTCTCAGTAAAAAAGTTTCCAAAATATACATGGAATTACGGGAAATGATAAAACCATGATATGGCCATGTAAAGAGTCAGGCAAGTGTAAATTGTATGGAAAAGGTACTGAAAACATCCTCGTACAATGTCCAGGCTACTCAATCACGTGAGTCTACCTCTGGTTAGTATTTATAGAAAAAAATACTTCCCCCTACCTCTTCTATATCAACTAGTATGAGTAAGGGCTAATATGTTTTTCTATAAGTACTAACCAGATTCAGACGCATGTGATTCAATAACCGGGACAAGTTATTTGACTTTCTCTTTAATTTTCAGATGTTCATGAATATGTCTTCTTTAACAATTTGGAAGATCATAAGAAATGTAGCTTTATTCCCAGTAGGAAGAACGATAATAATCGATAATCACAATCGATGATTAAAGATGTCCACTCTGATGTTAAACCTTGCAAATTATGTACATGATATGATATATGAAATGAATCACTTGATATGTAAAACAAATGACATACAACTGTAAATCTATGCTTACAGGAAATAAAGCCTGCCTGCCTGCCTGCCTGTCTGTCTGTCTGTCTGTCATAATTCGATTCGTAAAAAAGGTGAGGGGATAGCTCAATTGAAATCGACTACTCAAAGGATATGAAATTAAAATATCAATATTAATCCGGAAACACGGAGAAAATATGCGTTTGGTTCTTCCAGTTCTAAACTGGAATGAATTAAATATTGAAAACAGTGGGATTCGATAAAACGTAATACAATAATAGAGTATGACAGGAACTTTCTTATGTCGTTGGTACTACTGATATTGTATTTTCAAAGAATATTACGTGACGGTTTTGATTCAGTAATATCACCTTTTACCCTGTTCTGGTTTGATTTATCTGGTTCTTTTTAAATGGTTTACAAAATAAATTGGGTATGTTGATTTTTTCTGATTTCCTTCTTTATCCTATTTTCACATGGAACTATGATATTTTACAAAATGATATCATGATGCCGACCATATTTTTCATCGAACTGCATTTGTCAAAAAACTTTATTATTGCAGTCGACAATCATCACGGAATTCGGAATATTCGAAAAAACATCCGAATATCACATTAACCAGACGTCTTGCTATCAAAAAAGGGAAAGTTCGGGGTAAATTCATCACTCTTGGCATAGCCGTTGTTATGTCAAACGTTCGTGTTTTATGATCAATGTAAGTGGTTTTACAGCGATGCATTAAAGTTTGTTGATACCACGATTTTAAGTAAAGGATAAATATATCTATTTATCAACCTCAGTATCCATGGCTATTGATCGTAATCAAGTCTCAGTATTCATGACTACTGATCGATATCCTACATCGGAATCCATGGCAAATGATCGAGATCCAACCGCAGTATCCATGGTTATTGAACGTGGTAAAATCTCAATATCAATGGCTGGTGATCATGATCCAACCTCAGAGTCCATTGCTGCTGATCGTGATACAGTCTCAGTATCAATGGCTGGTGATCATGATCCAACCTCAGAGTCCATGGCTGCTGATCGTGATTCAGTTTCAGTATCCATGGCTGCTGATCGTGATTCAGTCTCAGTATCCATGGCTACTGATCGTGATCCAGTCTCAGTATCCATGGCTACTGATCGTGATTCAGTCTCAGTATCCATGGCTGGTTATGGTCTAGTCTCAGTTTCCAAGTCCTCTGATTATGACCCAGTCTCACTATCCATGGCTACTGATCCGGATGTGTAGACACCAGACTACCTTTCCAGTTTCTTTGCCTTTTTGTACCAAAACCCGTCACTGATGCCGACGCGAATCTAATTATTTTACTCTCTACACTGACTGTATGTTGATCTTTGTCCACAATCAGAGATGTGTTGAAAAAGACCCTTTATTCAAGTATACTTTAGATGTAGGGTCGACGGAGGCTCTCAAGAAACGGAAACATTGACATGTGTGATAAGGCACATATATATTAATATATATAGTGTGTGGGAGAGGGTGTGTGTCACAGTAAGGCTTTGTGGATTTGATATAAAACACTGTGTAGACCGTCCAGCAAGGACACAGACATACTTAGGTATGACTATGGCTACACAAGAAGACGGACTACGACCCCGGACAACGACAAAGCGATGTCAAGGTGAGAGTACAATGCATGTGCTATGTGCGTGCGACTAGGCGGAAACCGGAACATGACTAGCTGTATTGTATATGTATAGATACAGGACGCTGACTTGTTTACATCCATTGTATAACCATCAGTGGATACATCTACATCCTAAACCCAGAGTGAGAGTAAATCACGCATATCGAGAGCTGGAGTGTCCGTTTCATCAACGACAATGTCGATGGGTATCGCCATAATGTGCTTCATTGGTGTTCTTCTCATCAACTCAGGTATGTAATTTATGTTTCTCAGCCTTCAACCAATGAAGAGAGTTTGTGTTACTTTCATCATCAACCTAGGCACTTAAGGTCAGAGGTGAAATAAGTACAATGCTTTCTTTAATTTCATAATTTCTAATTTAAACCATTAAAAGTATCTTAATAAAAGTCGTTCTTTAGCACCTGACACACTGCAGGGCTCTGTCACTGGATCATTGTGGCCTTGACTTCAAGGTCAAAGGTCAAATAAGTTGTGGATTTTCCAATAATTAAATGTCCGGGCGATTATGTTTAAGCTGTTAAATATATTGTACACTGTACAGTGTACATGCCGTAGTAGACATCGAAATATCACGTATAATAATTCATTCGTAATGTGATAAAAACCATACTTTCCAACCTGAAGAAAATGTTCAGAAATATCGTAATGGAATTGTTACTGTATACCTTTATCACCCACTGATGATGTACAGTGTTCATGACGACAACGACAAATGACTTCGAATGAAGGGCGACATTTTATTAGTACTGGCTCCTATTTATTCCTGATGATCCTATACAATCTTAACCGGGCATCATTATTGAACAGTTAAAGTTATCTAATGCTATATTGGTTATGTTATATACGATTTTGGTTTGAGAGCAAACTGACTGTACTATCTGCTAGTTCGGTTTAAATGGTGTTTTATAACCAGCTTACAGACGATGTTAAGTGTTTACAAGTTGTTTCCAAGAGGTGCGACATATAAAGGTAATGATTATTAAGTTGGAAGTTCTCGTAATTATATTCCGAACAGATAGAGTATTGTTAGTTGGGTTAAAATGTTGCTGCTAATACTGTGTTGTAGACGATGTGTAGTTTGTGGACGCAGGCATTAGAATGACTACCGCCTTATTATGACAGGCATACAGTGTAAAACATTCCAATGATCTATTATTTAACTGGCTAAGTCATTGAATTATATCTTTCGATTTTTCCAATATATGAATTAATCTAAATTTTATATAACACTCTGGTACTGTTTTTGACCTAATGACTGACTCAGACAGTTCATTCCAAACATCTACTATTCTAAGTGTACAGGAGTATGTAATGCCCCTATAACCTTTTAGAATGGACCCTTGTTCTTGATGAGGTGATTACTCTGTAATGTCCGTAACGTAAAAGCGACTAATTATCTTAAAGACGTTAATGATGTCTCCACTTCAACTTTTGTAAATTCCCGTTGCAACCCCTAGCTTTTTAAGTCTAGCACGATAAGGTAAATCCTTTATACATGTGACAGTTTAGTGCCTCGCCTCTCGGCTGTTTATTTTATAAGGACTCCACATACTTGAAGAAGTATAGTCTAAGTGTGGGCAAACTAACCCTTAAGTTGTTTCAAAATAATTTCATTAAGGTGTACATATATCTCATCACACTCATTGGCCTTATCGACTGTTGGCTAGATATGGACTGAAATGTTTAGATCGTTATTCATATTGATACCATTATCCTTTTCTGTCGTGACTTTTCCATGAATATTGGATAATCTTCTCCAGACATATAACCATGTATGATATCCTGAGCTTTCATTGGTTATACCTTGAATGTGTGTGGTGGGCGTTTAAAGAGCAAAGTGTTGGACCATATTTGAAGTTTATCCATATCATTTTGGACTATCTTTATTTCATCATTGTTTTTAATCTGCCGGTACATTTTCGTGTCGTTCGCAAAAACCAGGGATTTTTAAATAGTTTGTCATGAAGGTTATTTGTATATATTTCAAATAAAACTTGGTCAAGGACACTTCCTTTTCAATGGTGGGATTCCACTCAATTCAGGGAAATGTACTGATAACTGGTGAATATTTGTTACTCTTTGCTTTCGGTTACTCAAAATTTCTATACTCAGTTGAAACCGCAATTTTCTTTTCTTTTCTTGTGATTTACCATTAAGTGAAGAGCTATTTTCTCCATTGTTTTGTCCTGTCACAGGTCTGTAGGTACCTGATTCATATTTTGACCCAGTTTTAGAAATTGCCATGATGTTTTTTCTATTTCCAAGCCGAGGGGTAATACATGTATTACTGAATATTCTCATAAATGAATATTGGCCAAGTTTTATGAAGCAGTCTATAGCCTTACCTGTACTTATCTCCTATTGTTCTACCTTTCACACCTAGTCTCACCAACATATTACCTTACCTGTATATCTCAAAATTCAGAATGTTGGCTAAGTGAGAAGACATCGAGGGGAGGATGCCTTTACATATGTATATAGGGAATTATTCAACACAGTATGTAATGATTTACATATCTCCCCGTACAATTACTTTAGAGTTTTGGGGTGATTCATAGAACCTGGGCTTTCCGACTTATTTTCATCTAGGTTTAAGAGAAGTGTTTCTTTTTACTCTGTTGTGTTCAGTTGGCGATTCTATGGATTTATTGATACTCACTCTTCGAATGTCTCCTTTGGATTTTCTGTAAATACACTATTAAAATATTTGCAAACGCTTTCGCTTTATCTTTGGTAATTAATTGATATGGATCTCCGTCTATAAATTCTTAATCTGATATCACGGTTTTTACTTTTCTTTTTGAATTGATATACTTCTAACGTTGTTTTGGATTATATTTTGGATTGCTAGCAATACGTTGTTCTGTTTCTTTAAAGCCACATACTCACGAAGAAACATATATCAATGTTTACATTTTGAGATTTTTACAGTTTTCGGACTTGATACATACCTAACAGATATCGTGAATCAGAAACAGAAAGAAAATGTGTATTTATGAAAGTATAGGGGGAATTCCTAAAAATAATAACTGTGGCTGCCGGACCAAGTTTCTCTGAAAAGTAGTCCCATAATGCAACGGCGGGTTTTACAGTCCATCCAAAATAGCGGTACGCCGCAACGTGGAACTGCGAAAACGCAGACAGATTCTGCAAAACAAAAACAAACAAAAAACGACACAAAAGTCTGTAAAATCGGCAAAACCCGTCGTTGGAACCTAACGAGAGAAGAAAAAGGAATAGACTCGAATTCCGATTTTTCCGGACGTCTATTGGATTGCTGGTTAGCTTTTGAACATTGTCAACTTCACCGATCTAAGATTTTATCGATGTTTTGTTGTATGCATATTGCTACATTTTGAAATTAAGTATTTAAATGTAAGCTATGTTTGTTTATTTTGTTCAGTTACCTGGGTATTACGCGAATATTCTGTTAATATGTTTAAATGAGAGCATTATTAGGCAAAGTTCACGTTTGCTCGATATGAACAGGCCATGTGTGTAGTTTATGTGCAGTGCACGTTGACGTTGTTATAGCCTTGTTCTCGGCTCCGTGACAAATCTCGCGATAAATATAAATGCGGTGAGTTATTTTTATACACTGATGTCTCAAGGACTCCCCTGGTCCCCTAGAACTCATTTTAATGTTGGGAGAGCGTGAATGAGCATCTAGGATTGCCATTAATACACGTGTGCAACTAGAATTTTAGGTTGTTCGGGAGTGTGGCTTTAAGGGCTTCATTTCTTCATTTGGTTGCGCAGTCAAGTGTATTTTCTGTATTAAGTTTTTAACTTTTTTATCTGTATACCTTTGCCCGACTGTGTTTTTTTTTCGGCATAGCCGTATAATTTTCTTTTTACCCCGGATATGACGCGAAAGGTGGCGTTACTGGTCAAGATGAAGAATGTGATCGGTCAATGTAGCGGTAAATGCAAAATGCAGATATGCAGTTAAAGACGAAACAAAATTAAGATTGAATGCAAGCTGAATAAGTGGATGTATCTATTCAAATGACACATTATTAAAAATTATATTCCTGATTCAAATGCAGTCTTATTATCACCAAAAATGATTCAAACTGATATAATGTTGTTATCCGTGCTGAAACGCATTTATTAATTAGTTCGTTAATTTATTTCACCAGCAGTTTTACATCATAACCACCAGCATTAAAACTATGCCGTTTATCTTTTTTAAAGATATTTCTTGATATCAATGATGTCTCTAGTGGATTTCTTCAGTGACATTTTGCAATAAATTGACCATTTCCGTAATTGTTAAGCTGAATGTTTATAATGTAGAACTAAAGATTCCAGTAAATTTGCTGTACCTTGAATCTACCAGACAATTTCTACTTCCAATAGTAATTTTCATTTCTTCGTCTTTACATAGCTTACTTGTTATTATAGCATAGACATTTATATATACCTCAGGACAAAAACTCCTGGGCGTGTTTCACACCTAGCCTTGGCTGTGATAGGTGTATGATTATATCAAGAAATTAAACATTTTGTTCGCCGGGAAAACGATTTACTCCCTAATGAAACAGAGGAAAAACACAATGGTGTAGTTTATTGATTGTGATAATGAATTCAAAAACAAATATATTTCAAACATTAACATGTATACACGAAGGAAATGATTCCCTTTCGGTGTAACCATTAAATGCAAAAATGAAACGATGTAAAGTGTGCATGTGTTTCCAAGAGGTATGACAAGTATAGTCGCTGATTCACTAGGCATGAGGAAGTACTCATGACTACGTGCTAATAGCCCTCTTAACATTTCCAACTAAAACTTTTCTGTGAAAATTTAAATTTAGAATAATCCTTTATTGTGAATGCGATTGACAAATATATATGCTATATTGTTTTCGTATATTCTGTGAAAATTTAAATTTAGTATAATCCTTTATTGTGAATGCGATTGACAAATATATATGCTATATTGTTTTCGAATATCAAAAATAACTAAAGTAAAGTATTGATGTTAGTCTTTATGTGTGTTTATCAAAATGTCGATTTCTGTCAATATTGACACATATTTTTTTAGTTATGAGTCGTTCATTTACTACACTGTTCATGTCTGTAAAGACTAACACATATACTAGATACATTGTTCAATGATGAGATATTTGTTTAATACATTTTTGAGCTCCCTAAAGATCATATATCAATTTAATACATTGTTAATTGATTTATTTGTGATAATAAAGATCGTGGAGGTGAAGGTAAACATGGTGGATTTTTGTGACAATCGAGATACAAACCCAGGCTGTTACTGTGTTAGTAGGAAAGTCATGTTTATGTTAAAGTTTTCTTCCGCATTTCTAGCACTCCTATTGTTATATTTAGAGACATCACTGTGATATGAGTGTTAAGTTTTTTATAATGATTCACTTAGCCAGTACGACCCACTTTCGAGCAATGTGTGGGGTGACATGTATAGTAAACATCACTGACCCACGTACGAGTAATGTGTGGGGTGACGTGTATAGTAAACATCACTGACCCACATACGAGTAATGTGTGGGGTGACGTGTATAGTAAACATCACAGACCCACGTACGAGTAATGTGTGGGGTGACGTGTATAGTAAACATCACTGACCCACGTACGAGTAATGTGTGGGGTGACGTGTATAGTAAACATCACTGACCCACGTACGAGTAATGTGTGGGGTGACGTGTATAGTAAACATCACTGACCCACGTACGAGTAATGTGTGGGGTGACATGTATAGTAAACATCAATGACCCACGTACGAGTAATGTGTGAGGTGACATGTATAGTAAACATCACAGACCCACGTGCGAGTAATGTGTGGGGTGACATGTATAGTAAACATCACAGACCCACGTACGAGTAATGTGTGGGGTGACATGTATAGTAAACATCAATGACCCACGTACGAGTAATGTGTGAGGTGACATGTATAGTAAACATCAATGACCCACGTACGAGTAATGTGTGAGGTGACATGTATAGTAAACATCACAGACCCACGTACGAGTAATGTGTGAGGTGACATGTATAGTAAACATCACAGACCCACGTACGAGTAATGTGTGAGGTGACATGTATAGTAAACATCAATGACCCACGTACGAGTAATGTGTGAGGTGACATGTATAGTAAACATCACAGACCCACGTACGAGTAATGTGTGAGGTGACATGTATAGTAAACATCACAGACCCACGTACGAGTAATGTGTGAGGTGACATGTATAGTAAACATCACAGACCCACGTACGAGTAATGTGTGAGGTGACATGTATAGTAAACATCAATGACCCACGTACGAGTAATGTGTGAGGTGACATGTATAGTAAACATCACAGACCCACGTACGAGTAATGTGTGAGGTGACATGTATAGTAAACATCAATGACCCACGTACGAGTAATGTGTGAGGTGACATGTATAGTAAACATCAATGACCCACGTACGAGTAATGTGTGAGGTGACATGTATAGTAAACATCACAGACCCACGTACGAGTAATGTGTGGGGTGACATGTATAGTAAACATCACAGACCCACGTACGAGTAATGTGTGGGGTGACATGTATAGTAAACATCAATGACCCACGTACGAGTAATGTGTGAGGTGACGTGTATAGTAAACATCAATGACCCACGTACGAGTAATGTGTGGGGTGACGTGTATAGTAAACATCACTGACCCACGTACGAGTAATGTGTGGGGTGACGTGTATAGTAAACATCACTGACCCACGTACGAGTAATGTGTGGGGTGACATGTATAGTAAACATCACTGACCCACGTACGAGTAATGTGTGGGGTGACGTGTATAGTAAACATCACTGACCCACATACGAGTAATGTGTGGGGTGACGTGTATAGTAAACATCACAGACCCACGTACGAGTAATGTGTGGGGTGACGTGTATAGTAAACATCACTGACCCACGTACGAGTAATGTGTGGGGTGACGTGTATAGTAAACATCACTGACCCACGTACGAGTAATGTGTGGGGTGACGTGTATAGTAAACATCACTGACCCACGTACGAGTAATGTGTGGGGTGACATGTATAGTAAACATCACTGACCCACGTACGAGTAATGTGTGAGGTGACATGTATAGTAAACATCACAGACCCACGTACGAGTAATGTGTGGGGTGACATGTATAGTAAACATCACAGACCCACGTACGAGTAATGTGTGGGGTGACATGTATAGTAAACATCACTGACCCACGTACGAGTAATGTGTGAGGTGACGTGTATAGTAAACATCAATGACCCACGTACGAGTAATGTGTGGGGTGACGTGTATAGTAAACATCACTGACCCACGTACGAGTAATGTGTGGGGTGACGTGTATAGTAAACATCACTGACCCACGTACGAGTAATGTGTGGGGTGACATGTATAGTAAACATCACTGACCCACGTACGAGTAATGTGTGGGGTGACGTGTATAGTAAACATCACTGACCCACATACGAGTAATGTGTGGGGTGACGTGTATAGTAAACATCACAGACCCACGTACGAGTAATGTGTGGGGTGACGTGTATAGTAAACATCACTGACCCACGTACGAGTAATGTGTGGGGTGACGTGTATAGTAAACATCACTGACCCACGTACGAGTAATGTGTGGGGTGACGTGTATAGTAAACATCACTGACCCACGTACGAGTAATGTGTGGGGTGACATGTATAGTAAACATCAATGACCCACGTACGAGTAATGTGTGAGGTGACATGTATAGTAAACATCACAGACCCACGTACGAGTAATGTGTGGGGTGACATGTATAGTAAACATCACAGACCCACGTACGAGTAATGTGTGGGGTGACATGTATAGTAAACATCAATGACCCACGTACGAGTAATGTGTGAGGTGACATGTATAGTAAACATCAATGACCCACGTACGAGTAATGTGTGAGGTGACATGTATAGTAAACATCACAGACCCACGTACGAGTAATGTGTGAGGTGACATGTATAGTAAACATCACAGACCCACGTACGAGTAATGTGTGAGGTGACATGTATAGTAAACATCAATGACCCACGTACGAGTAATGTGTGAGGGTGACATGTATAGTAAACATCACAGACCCACGTACGAGTAATGTGTGAGGGTGACATGTATAGTAAACATCACAGACCCACGTACGAGTAATGTGTGAGGTGACATGTATAGTAAACATCACAGACCCACGTACGAGTAATGTGTGAGGGTGACATGTATAGTAAACATCAATGACCCACGTACGAGTAATGTGTGAGGTGACATGTATAGTAAACATCACAGACCCACGTACGAGTAATGTGTGAGGTGACATGTATAGTAAACATCAATGACCCACGTACGAGTAATGTGTGAGGTGACATGTATAGTAAACATCAATGACCCACGTACGAGTAATGTGTGAGGTGACATGTATAGTAAACATCACAGACCCACGTACGAGTAATGTGTGAGGTGACATGTATAGTAAACATCAATGACCCACGTACGAGTAATGTGTGAGGTGACATGTATAGTAAACATCATAGACCCACGTACGAGTAATGTGTGGGGTGACATGTATAGTAAACATCACAGACCCACGTACGAGTAATGTGTGGGGTGACATGTATAGTAAACATCAATGACCCACGTACGAGTAATGTGTGAGGTGACGTGTATAGTAAACATCAATGACCCACGTACGAGTAATGTGTGGGGTGACGTGTATAGTAAACATCACTGACCCACGTACGAGTAATGTGTGGGGTGACGTGTATAGTAAACATCACTGACCCACGTACGAGTAATGTGTGGGGTGACGTGTATAGTAAACATCACTGACCCACGTACGAGTAATGTGTGGGGTGACATGTATAGTAAACATCAATGACCCACGTACGAGTAATGTGTGAGGTGACATGTATAGTAAACATCACAGACCCACGTACGAGTAATGTGTGGGGTGACGTGTATAGTAAACATCACTGACCCACGTACGAGTAATGTGTGAGGTGACGTGTATAGTAAACATCACAGACCCACGTACGAGTAATGTGTGGGGTGACGTGTATAGTAAACATCACTGACCCACGTACGAGTAATGTGTGAGGTGACGTGTATAGTAAACATCACAGACCCACGTACGAGTAATGTGTGGGGTGACATGTATAGTAAACATCACAGATCCACGTACGAGTAATGTGTGGGGTGACGTGTATAGTAAACATCACTGACCCACGTACGAGTAATGTGTGGGGTGACGTGTATAGTAAACATCACTGACCCACATACGAGTAATGTGTGGGGTGACGTGTATAGTAAACATCACAGACCCACGTACGAGTAATGTGTGGGGTGACGTGTATAGTAAACATCACTGACCCACGTACGAGTAATGTGTGGGGTGACGTGTATAGTAAACATCACTGACCCACGTACGAGTAATGTGTGGGGTGACGTGTATAGTAAACATCACTGACCCACGTACGAGTAATGTGTGGGGTGACATGTATAGTAAACATCAATGACCCACGTACGAGTAATGTGTGGGGTGACATGTATAGTAAACATCAATGACCCACGTACGAGTAATGTGTGAGGTGACATGTATAGTAAACATCAATGACCCACGTACGAGTAATGTGTGAGGTGACATGTATAGTAAACATCACAGACCCACGTACGAGTAATGTGTGAGGTGACATGTATAGTAAACATCACAGACCCACGTACGAGTAATGTGTGAGGTGACATGTATAGTAAACATCAATGACCCACGTACGAGTAATGTGTGAGGTGACATGTATAGTAAACATCACAGACCCACGTACGAGTAATGTGTGAGGTGACATGTATAGTAAACATCACAGACCCACGTACGAGTAATGTGTGAGGTGACATGTATAGTAAACATCACAGACCCACGTACGAGTAATGTGTGAGGTGACATGTATAGTAAACATCAATGACCCACGTACGAGTAATGTGTGAGGTGACATGTATAGTAAACATCACAGACCCACGTACGAGTAATGTGTGAGGTGACATGTATAGTAAACATCAATGACCCACGTACGAGTAATGTGTGAGGTGACATGTATAGTAAACATCAATGACCCACGTACGAGTAATGTGTGAGGTGACATGTATAGTAAACATCACAGACCCACGTACGAGTAATGTGTGAGGTGACATGTATAGTAAACATCAATGACCCACGTACGAGTAATGTGTGAGGTGACATGTATAGTAAACATCACAGACCCACGTACGAGTAATGTGTGGGGTGACATGTATAGTAAACATCACAGACCCACGTACGAGTAATGTGTGGGGTGACATGTATAGTAAACATCAATGACCCACGTACGAGTAATGTGTGAGGTGACGTGTATAGTAAACATCAATGACCCACGTACGAGTAATGTGTGGGGTGACGTGTATAGTAAACATCACTGACCCACGTACGAGTAATGTGTGGGGTGACGTGTATAGTAAACATCACTGACCCACGTACGAGTAATGTGTGGGGTGACATGTATAGTAAACATCACTGACCCACGTACGAGTAATGTGTGGGGTGACGTGTATAGTAAACATCACTGACCCACATACGAGTAATGTGTGGGGTGACGTGTATAGTAAACATCACAGACCCACGTACGAGTAATGTGTGGGGTGACGTGTATAGTAAACATCACTGACCCACGTACGAGTAATGTGTGGGGTGACGTGTATAGTAAACATCACTGACCCACGTACGAGTAATGTGTGGGGTGACGTGTATAGTAAACATCACTGACCCACGTACGAGTAATGTGTGGGGTGACATGTATAGTAAACATCAATGACCCACGTACGAGTAATGTGTGAGGTGACATGTATAGTAAACATCACAGACCCACGTACGAGTAATGTGTGGGGTGACATGTATAGTAAACATCACAGACCCACGTACGAGTAATGTGTGGGGTGACATGTATAGTAAACATCAATGACCCACGTACGAGTAATGTGTGAGGTGACATGTATAGTAAACATCAATGACCCACGTACGAGTAATGTGTGAGGTGACATGTATAGTAAACATCACAGACCCACGTACGAGTAATGTGTGAGGTGACATGTATAGTAAACATCACAGACCCACGTACGAGTAATGTGTGAGGTGACATGTATAGTAAACATCAATGACCCACGTACGAGTAATGTGTGAGGTGACATGTATAGTAAACATCACAGACCCACGTACGAGTAATGTGTGAGGTGACATGTATAGTAAACATCACAGACCCACGTACGAGTAATGTGTGAGGTGACATGTATAGTAAACATCACAGACCCACGTACGAGTAATGTGTGAGGGTGACATGTATAGTAAACATCAATGACCCACGTACGAGTAATGTGTGAGGTGACATGTATAGTAAACATCACAGACCCACGTACGAGTAATGTGTGAGGTGACATGTATAGTAAACATCAATGACCCACGTACGAGTAATGTGTGAGGTGACATGTATAGTAAACATCAATGACCCACGTACGAGTAATGTGTGGGGTGACATGTATGGTAAACATCACTGACCCACGTACGAGTAATGTGTGGGGTGACAGGTATAGTAAACATCACTGACCCACGTACGAGTAATGTGTGGGGTGACATGTATAGTAAACATCACAGATCCACGTACGAGTAATGTGTGGGGTGACATGTATGGTAAACATCACTGACCCACGTACGAGTAATGTGTGGGGTGACATGTATAGTAAACATCACTGACCCACGTACGAGTAATGTGTGGGGTGACGTGTATAGTAAACATCACAGACTCACGTACGAGTAATGTTTGGGGTGACATGTATAGTAAACATCACAGACCCACGTACGAGTAATGTGTGGGGTGACGTGTATAGTAAACATCACAGACCCACGTACGAGTAATGTGTGGGGTGAAATGTATAGTAAACATCACTGACCCACATACGAGTAATGTGTGGGGTGACGTGTATAGTAAACATCACAGACCCACGTACGAGTAATGTGTGGGGTGAAATGTATAGTAAACATCACTGACCCACATACGAGTAATGTGTGGGGTGACGTGTATAGTAAACATCACAGACCCACGTACGAGTAATGTGTGAGGTGACATGTATAGTAAACATCACTGACCCACGTACGAGTAATGTGTGAGGTGACATGTATAGTAAACATCACTGACCCACGTACGAGTAATGTGTGGGGTGACATGTATAGTAAACATCACTGACCCACGTACGAGTAATGTGTGGGGTGACGTGTATAGTAAACATCACAGACCCACGTACGAGTAATGTGTGGGGTGACGTGTATAGTAAACATCACAGACCCACGTACGAGTAATGTGTGGGGTGACGTGTATAGTAAACATCACAGACCCACGTACGAGTAATGTGTGGGGTGACATGTATAGTAAACATCACTGACCCACGTACGAGTAATGTGTGGGGTGACGTGTATAGTAAACATCACAGACCCACGTACGAGTAATGTGTGGGGTGACATGTATAGTAAACATCACAGACCCACGTACGAGTAATGTGTGGGGTGACGTGTATGGTAAACATCACTGACCCACGTACGAGTAATGTGTGGGGTGACATGTATAGTAAACATCACAGACCCACATACGAGTAATGTGTGGGGTGACGTGTATAGTAAACATCACAGACCCACGTACGAGTAAACATCACAGACCCACGTACGAGTAATGTGTGGGGTGACGTGTATAGTAAACATCACAGACCCACATACGAGTAATGTGTGGGGTGACGTGTATAGTAAACATCACAGACCCACGTACGAGTAAACATCACAGACCCACGTACGAGTAATGTGTGGGGTGACGTGTATAGTAAACATCACAGACCCACGTACGAGTAATGTGTGGGGTGACATGTATAGTAAACATCACAGACCCACATACGAGTAATGTGTGGGGTGACGTGTATAGTAAACATCACAGACCCACGTACGAGTAAACATCACAGACCCACGTACGAGTAATGTGTGGGGTGACGTGTATAGTAAACATCACTGACCCACGTACGAGTAATGTGTGGGGTGACGTGTATAGTAAACATCACTGACCCACGTACGAGTAAACATCACAGACCCACGTACGAGTAATGTGTGGGGTGACGTGTATAGTAAACATCACTGACCCACGTACGAGTAATGTGTGGGGTGACGTGTATAGTAAACATCACTGACCCACGTACGAGTAATGTGTGGGGTGACGTGTATAGTAAACATCACAGACCCACATACGAGTAATGTGTGGGGTGACGTGTATAGTAAACATCACTGACCCACGTACGAGTAATGTGTGGGGTGACGTGTATAGTAAACATCACTGACCCACGTACGAGTAATGTGTGGGTGACGTGTATAGTAAACATCACAGACCCACGTACGAGTAATGTGTGGGGTGACATGTATAGTAAACATCACTGACCCACGTACGAGTAATGTGTGGGGTGACGTGTATAGTAAACATCACAGACCCACGTACGAGTATTGTGTGGGGTGACATGTATAGTAAACATCACTGACCCACGTACGAGTAATGTGTGGGGTGACGTGTATAGTAAACATCACAGACCCACGTACGAGTAATGTGTGGGGTGACATGTATAGTAAACATCACTGACCCACGTGCGAGTAAACATCACAGACCCACGTACGAGTAATGTATGAGGTGACATATATTAATAACCAACACACCCCACTCACCACATCAAGGTTTTATAAGCCGCTGATCAACTAACACACAAAGCGGATGCCCTGGCTGCACGAGATGTGATTCGGAAGGGCGGCTTGACCATGCACTTGACTTGTGTCATTGTTAGTGCGCAATTAATTAATGCGTCGACAAATAAACAACAACAACAGGAACAGTTCTGTGTACTTAATGACTTTAATGGATAGCGGTGGTATTCTTTGTAAATCCATTGTACATGTCTCTTGTTATGCCCTGTTAAGCTGGTGTTAATGTGTACCCGTGATTATAGCAGACTGCCGTAGTGATATATTCCGGAGCCTGTTACAGTATACGCTATAACTAATCTGAGTTTGGGTTGGTAATTTCAATAACCCAGTGTTGACATATCTTTAAATCAATACACACTTAGTGTAAGATTGTAAGTTTAAGCTCATGTTTGGCTTAATGGCATCAAAGTAAATTCATCGGAATTTCATTCTGCATTTACATACTCATTCAAACTACTTTGTTTCCCCATCAATGCAAAAACAACGTATTTTCCAATCAAAAAATCAATTTTGTTTAGCTTGATGTTACACAGTATAATACACATATTATTTCTCAGCCTTTGTCTATTTCAGGGTCAGGACTAATGTGTTACAAATGTAATAACGTGCTCCATCCCGATATTTGTGGTCGGCATGCCCGACGACTTACTGTAGGACACGTGAAAAACATCGAGCTGCAATGTAATGGCACGTGTAAAATCGCGGCAATTAGAACAAAAGTCCGTGATCAAGTAGTCGATGGTAAGTGAATATTATTTGTTATGTTACATGATCATACCTTACCCCAATAACTCCGCAAAAAGAAAAAAGGGGGTTGCGGTGGGAGGGATTGGTTATACTTAATCAGTCCGTAGAAATATCTTGCAGATTTTTTATTTCTTTTCTTTTCCATTCTTAAAGCGGATTTTAACAATGCCAAATAAACTATTAGGACATCACAGAGAATTCATGTCAACTAATGGGGTAACTTCATCAATAAACCACCAAATTCACTTTCATTCATTGGTGTTACATTGTGTTTTGTTTTTCGCTTGGGGGGGGGGGGGGGGGGGGGGACTAAATATAGAATACACATTTATTAGCAAATCATATATGAGGGTTTAGGTATATAGAATGATGTCGTGTTTAGGTATATATAATGATGTGGTGTTTAGGTATATAGAATGATGTCGTGTTTAGTTATATATAATGATGTCGTGTTTAGTTATATAGAATGATGTCGTGTTTAGTTATATATAATGGTGTCGTGTTTAGTTATATAGAATGATGTCGTGTTTAGGTAAATAGAATGATGTCGTGTTTAGTTATATAGAATGATGTCGTGTTTAGTTTTATAGAATTATGTCGTGTTTAGGTATATATAGAATGATGTCGTGTTTAGTTTTATAGAATTATGTCGTGTTTAGTTTTATAGAATGATGTGGTGTTTAGGTATATAGAATGATGTGGTGTTTAGGTATATATAATGATGTCGTGTTTAGGTATATAGAATGATGTCGTGTTTAGTTATATAGAATGATGTCGTGTTTAGTTATATATAATGGTGTCGTGTTTAGTTATATAGAATGATGTCGTGTTTAGGTAAATAGAATGATGTCGTGTTTAGTTATATAGAATGATGTCGTGTTTAGTTTTATAGAATTATGTCGTGTTTAGGTATATATAGAATGATGTCGTGTTTAGTTTTATAGAATTATGTCGTGTTTAGTTTTATAGAATGATGTGGTGTTTAGGTATATATAGAATGATGTGGTGTTTAGGTATATATAATGATGTCGTGTTTAGGTATATAGAATGATGTCGTGTTTAGGTATATATAATGATGTGGTGTTTAGGTATATAGAATGATGTCGTGTTTAGTTATATATAATGATGTCGTGTTTAGTTATATAGAATGATGTCGTGTTTAGTTATATATAATGGTGTCGTGTTTAGTTATATAGAATGATGTCGTGTTTAGGTAAATAGAATGATGTCGTGTTTAGTTATATAGAATGATGTCGTGTTTAGGTATATATAGAATGATGTCGTGTTTAGTTTTATAGAATTATGTCGTGTTTAGTTTTATAGAATGATGTGGTGTTTAGGTATATATAGAATGATGTGGTGTTTAGGTATATATAATGATGTCGTGTTTAGGTATATAGAATGATGTCGTGTTTAGTTTTATAGAATTATGTCGTGTTTAGGTATATATAGAATGATGTCGTGTTTAGTTTTATAGAATTATGTCGTGTTTAGTTTTATAGAATGATGTGGTGTTTAGGTATATATAGAATGATGTGGTGTTTAGGTATATATAATGATGTCGTGTTTAGGTATATAGAATGATGTCGTGTTTAGGTATATATAATGATGTGATGTTTAGTTATATAGAATGATGTCGTGTTTAGTTATATAGAATGATGTCGTGTTTGGGTATATAGAATGATGTCGTGTTTAGGTATATATAATGATGTCGTGTTTAGTTATATAGAATGATGTCGTGTTTAGGTATATATAGAATGATGTCGTGTTTAGGTATATATAATGATGTCGTGTTTAGGTATATATAATGATGTCGTGTTTAGGTATATATAATGATGTCGTGTTTAGGTATATATAGAATGATGTGGTGTTTAGGTATATATAATGATGTCGTGTTTAGGTATATATAATGATGTCGTGTTTAGGTATATATATAATGATGTGGTGTTTAGGTATATATAATGATGTCGTGTTTAGGTATATATAATGATGTCGTGTTTAGTTATATATAATGATGTCGTGTTTAGGTATATATAATGATGTCGTGTTTAGGTATATATAATGATGTCGTGTTTAGGTATATATATAATGATGTCGTGTTTAGGTATATATAATGATGTTGTGTTTAGGTATATATAATGATGTCGTGTTTAGGTATATATAATGATGTCGTGTTTAGGTATATATAATGATGTCGTGTTTAGGTATATATAATGATGTCGTGTTTAGGTATATATATAATGATGTCGTGTTTAGGTATATATAATGATGTCGTGTTTAGGTATATATAATGATGTCGTGTTTAGGTATATAGAATGATGTCGTGTTTAGGTATATATAGAATGATGTCGTGTTTAGGTATATATAATGATGTGGTGTTTAGGTATATAGAATGATGTCGTGTTTAGGTATATAGAATGATGTCGTGTTAAGGTATATAGAATGATGTCGTGTTTAGGTATATAGAATGATGTGGTGTTTAGTTATATATAATGATGTCGTGTTTAGTTATATAGAATGATGTCGTGTTTAGTTATATATAATGATGTCGTGTTTAGTTATATAGAATGATGTCGTGTTAAGGTATATATAATGATGTGGTGTTTAGTTATATAGAATGATGTCGTGTTTAGGTATGTATAATGATGTCGTGTTTAGGTATATATAATAGTGTCGTGTTTAGTTATATATAATGATGTCGTGTTTAGGTATATATAATGATGTGGTGTTTAGTTATATAGAATGATGTCGTGTTTAGGTATATATAATGATGTCGTATTTAGGTATATATATAATGATGTGGTGTTTAGTTATATATAATGATGTCGTGTTTAGTTATATATAATGATGTGGTGTTTAGTTATATAGAATGATGTCGTGTTTAGGTATATATAATGATGTCGTGTTTAGTTATATATAATGATGTCGTGTTTAGTTATATAGAATGATGTCGTGTTTAGGTATATAGAATGATGTCGTGTTTAGTTATATATAATGATGTCGTGTTTAGTTATATATAATGATGTTGTGTTTAAGTATATAGAATGATGTCGTGTTTAGTTATATAGAATGATGTCGTGTTTAGGTATATATAATGATGTCGTATTTAGGTATATATAACGATGTCGTGTTTAGGTATATAGAATGATGTCGTGTTTAG
This sequence comes from Pecten maximus, assembly GCF_902652985.1. Lineage (NCBI taxonomy): Eukaryota > Metazoa > Mollusca > Bivalvia > Pectinida > Pectinidae > Pecten > Pecten maximus. Next base: position 11,976,719 of record NC_047021.1, read on the forward strand.
TTATATATAATGATGTCGTGTTTAGTTATTTATAATGATGTTGTGTTTAGGTATATATAATGATGTCGTGTTTAGTTATATAGAATGATGTCGTGTTTAGTTTTATAGAATTATGTCGTGTTTAGGTATATATAGAATGATGTCGTGTTTAGTTTTATAGAATTATGTCGTGTTTAGTTTTATAGAATGATGTGGTGTTTAGGTATATATAGAATGATGTGGTGTTTAGGTATATATAATGATGTCGTGTTTAGGTATATAGAATGATGTCGTGTTTAGGTATATATAATAGTGTCGTGTTTAGTTATATATAATGATGTCGTGTTTAGGTATATATAATGATGTGGTGTTTAGTTATATAGAATGATGTCGTGTTTAGGTATATATAATGATGTCGTGTTTAGTTATATATAATGATGTCGTGTTTAGTTATATAGAATGATGTCGTGTTTAGGTATATAGAATGATGTCGTGTTTAGTTATATATAATGATGTCGTGTTTAGTTATATATAATGATGTTGTGTTTAGGTATATAGAATGATGTCGTGTTTAGTTATATAGAATGATGTCGTGTTTAGGTATATATAATGCTGTCGTATTTAGGTATATATAACGATGTCGTGTTTAGGTATATAGAATGATGTCGTGTTTAGTTATATATAATGATGTCGTGTTTAGTTATTTATAATGATGTTGTGTTTAGGTATATATAATGATGTCGTGTTTAGTTATATAGAATGATGTCGTGTTTAGGTATATAGAATGACGTGGTGTTTAGGGATATAGAATGATGTGGTGTTTAGGTATATATAGAATGATGTGGTGTTTAGGTATATATAATGATGTCGTGTTTAGTTATATAGAATGATGTGGTGTTTAGTTATATAGAATGATGTCGTGTTTAGTTATATAGAATGATGCCGTGTTTAGTTATATAGAATGATGTCGTGTTTAGTTATATATAATGATGTCGTGTTTAGTTAGGTATATAGAATGTTGTCGTGTTTAGGTATATAGAAAGATGTCGTGTTTACTTATATATAATGATGTTGTGTTTAGGTATATAGAATGATGTCGTGTTTAGTTATATAGAATGATGTCGTGTTTAGGTATATATAATGATGTCGTATTTAGGTATATATAATGATGTCGTGTTTAGGTATATAGAATGATGTCGTGTTTAGTTATATATAATGATGTCGTGTTTAGTTATTTATAATGATGTTGTGTTTAGGTATATATAATGATGTGGTGTATAGGTATATATAATGATGTCGTGTTTAGTTATATAGAATGATGTCGTGTTTAGGTATATAGAATGACGTGGTGTTTAGGGATATAGAATGATGTGGTGTTTAGGTATATATAGAATGATGTGGTGTTTAGGTATATATAATGATGTCGTGTTTAGTTATATAGAATGATGTGGTGTTTAGTTATATAGAATGATGTCGTGTTTAGTTATATAGAATGATGCCGTGTTTAGTTATATAGAATGATGTCGTGTTTAGTTATATATAATGATGTCGTGTTTAGTTAGGTATATAGAATGTTGTCGTGTTTAGGTATATAGAAAGATGTCGTGTTTACTTATATATAATGATGTGGTGTTTAGTTTTATAGAAGGACAAATTGTTAAACACATTCCAATTATAGATACCATACTGGACTTTATCCTTTGATAAAACCACCAGAAAGATACTTTAATCCTTAAATATAATTTAGATATTGTTCGTTTTCGATGAAATTTAGCATGTAGATTATCTAGATATGGTATGGTACTGCGAAAACAATGATTTTGATGAAATTTGGTATATATGTTCACCAAGGAACACTGTTCACTTTTGAATCCTCAGTTCTACATTTTAAGAAAATGCCCGCCATTTACTGGCTTAATTCTGATTGGTCAAACTGTGAATTCAAGATATGAGGTATGAGTTGGCTCCCGGACGACGTCAGTTGTAGTGTCTACAAATATTCGATTCATTTCCGTGTAAAATGACAAACGTAAAAGGTTTGGCTATTAGAGTATACATAAAATACAATGTTTTTTATTTTTCACTGTATAAGAACGTAATGTTAAACTGTTTCCATGTGAAGGAATGTTTGTGCTACTGTTAAACAATAAAATGTTTCGACTGTTTCAGTGTATATGCGGGACTGTGACCACAACTGGCAATATGAAGCCTGTAATCAGACTGATAACGCCAAGGTTTGCCACTGCAAAGACCGCGACTTTTGTAACTATCGACTGAAAGACATTCCCTTCAAAGGTGAATTCAGGACTTCATTAGAAAATTCCACAGGAAGCCTCTTTAACTATTATATAACGTGCGTGATGAACGCTGTTTCTGGACTTGTCGTTTATCATTTGTATAACCATACGTGAGGTGACAGTCACGGACGATATATCATTGTATAACCATACGTGAGGTGACAGTCCCGGACGATATATCATTGTATAACCATACTGTGAGGTGACAGTCCCGGACGATATATCATTGTATAACCATACGGTGAGGTGACAGTCCCGGACGATATATCATTTGTATACCATACTGTGAGGTGACAGTCCCGGACGATATATCATTGTATAACCATACTGTGATGTGACAGTCACGGACGATATATCATTGTATAACCATACGGTGAGGTGACAGTCACGGACGATATATCATTGTATAACCATACTGTGAGGTGACAGTCACGGACGATATATCATTTGTATAACCATACTGTGAGGTGACAGTCACGGACGATATATCATTGTATAACCATACTGTGAGGTGACAGTCACGGACGATATATCATTGTATACCATACTGTGAGGTGACAGTCACTGACGATATATCATTGTATAACCATACTGTGAGGTGACAGTCACGGACGATATATCATTGTATAACCATACTGTGAGGTGACAGTCACGGACGATATATCAATGTATAACCATACTGTGAGGTGACAGTCCCGGGCGATATATCATTTGTATAACCATACTGTGAGGTGACAGTCACGGACGATATATCAATGTATAACCATACTGTGAGGTGACAGTCCCGGGCGATATATCATTTGTATAACCATACTGTGATGTGACAGTCACGGACGATATATCATTTGTATAACCATACTGTGAGGTGAAAGGCCCCGGACGGTGTCACAAAATGGGACAATGAGATATACTTACTGAAGGGCCATATCAAACAGTTTTAGATATCAATTTCGCATCACGATTTCTCCTGGAGATGTGGATACTTTCGCTATGATCATCGGCTCCATTACGAGTTCCTCTAAAGTATAGGATCTTGAGTCGCGGACGGACCAAAGAAAATTGATCGCCGATTCAGATGTCCGAGAATCATATGCATGTTTCTACAATGATACGTTACTCCTCAGAACGTTACTTCCATCACAGAAGTAGGATATGTTTCCAGTCCTGTTGATTGACGGTATTATTTCAGACATGTGTAGATTACACTCTATATTCCAATCGATCAATACAGTTTTTTTGGAGTCTACCTACATTTCCCAGCTTCGACCTCTGTGATCAATAATTACAACTATCAAACAAACATCCATGTTTGGTGCAGTAATGTGGTAAACAAGAAATAACTCTTCTATTTAAATATATATCAAATAGAAACATGTCTACATACCAAAATTCCTATTAATATATAGGGTTAGGTGTAATTCCTTGCCCTGGGCAGACTTGGAGATTGTATTAATGCATTATTTGTACATATCAATTGATGTACAATATATATTCCCTACCATATTGTAGTGCTATACTGTTTGATGATATTATTATTTAGTATGGGTATTTAATTTATATATGTTTATATGTACACTGCCCTCCAAAAGTCCTGTTACAATTATTAAGTTAAATACAGCTAAGTTAATCTCGAAGTCTTTATTACAATTTGTTAGAATCATAACTTCTTAGGGTGTTTTTGTTCATGATTTCAAATGTCCATGTTCATTTTTCAACAATGCATATGCTTTGTTACAATGGGAATCCTCAAAATGCAATATTCTGGAAATGTCCCTCTTTGTTTGATATCAATTTCAAAAATGCTTGTTTTACTTTTTTTTTTTTTTTTTTTTTGCTGTTAATCAGTTAAACACTTACTTTTATTTGTGTCCGTGGAAAAAACAACAGATTTTTTATTCATTTTTGAACATTATTGAAAATAGGCCCCTCCATTGCATCTCCCTGCAACTTCAAAGAAGTGGGGTATTTTTCAAATAATTTGCAATCGTCCCACACAAAAGGACTATCTTACAGATATTTCAACACCTTTTCTCAAATTTTGTTGTCTAGCCATTCGATTTAAACGTTCCAAGTGTAACAGAACTTTTGGAGAGCAGTGTGTATATTTGCACGTGTTTTTGATCATCTGAAAGCGTTATATTTAGTTGATTAGTGATAAGGGAATCTCACAATAGTGTCTTAGTTTGACAGTACTTAAATGAATAACATTTTTCTTCTTACTAATATTGTATGATTTCACCTACTAGTACCTATGATGAGAACTGTGTATTTGTATGTGACAGTGTTATTGTGGTGCCAATTCAGATTCAAATATTACCTGAATGATTGTAGATAATATGTCGTATATTGCTGCTCATCAAATGTGATAGATATACAACCTAAAGTGTTCCATCGTCAGATACCCACGGTCGATTGGATACGCTGGTGTCTTCCCACCCAGCCAACTAATTACTGCATACTTCCCATCTATCACAAAGTGTAGGTACTAATTACAGGTATGGTTATAGTCTGTTTTGGGAAAGTGGCTGGCCATTAGGTGATCATTTACCTATGTTCAATTTCTTTATTACTATATTCATATTACAACAAAATTATTAATCACTTTTGCACCACACCCACACCGACAAATGGACGTGATATCTAACCTATGTAAGTATATACATTATGATGTACTGTACTCATATACACACGATGCGCTATAGCTAGTGTAGAGCACTCAGCCGTGGGTATCCGACCATGTTATTGCTCACAGTTTTTGTATGTAACGTTTTTTGGCAATTCAGAATTTAACATACTTTTGATGTTCACGTGGTTTAATATACTATATTATATATTTATATATAATATAACACCAACGAGATTTTGTATACATGTATAATGTCACGTGACTTTATTGGTAGCTACTTTTGATGTCCACACTGTTTTATGTATAATATTATGTGACTGTATTGGTAGCTACATTTGATGTTCAAGTGGTTTAATATACTATATTATGTGACGTTATTGGTAACTACTTTTGTAGTCACGTGGTTTCATATATGGCATGTGACTTGTTGGTAGCTACAATTTTTAATGTTCATGTGGTTTTATATATAATATGATAACATCAACGAGATTCCGTATGCATGTATAATGTCACGTGACTTTATTGGTAGCTTCTTTTGACATTCATGTTTTATATATAATGTGACGTTATTGGTAGCTACTTTTGACGTTCATGTTTTTCGGCATAGCCGTATAATTTTCTTTTGGCCCGGATATGACGCGATAGGTGGAGTTACTGGTTAAGATGAAGTATGTGATTGGTCAATGTAGCGGTCAATGCAAAATACAAATATGCAGTTAAAAAAGAAACAAAGTTAATATTGAAAGCAAGCTGGATAAGTTTATGTATCTTTTCAAATGACACATTAATAAAATTATATTCCTGATTCAAATGCAGTCTTATTATCACCAAAAATGATTCAAACTCATATAATTTTGTTTTCTGTGCTGAAACACATTAGTTCGTTCATTTATTTCACCAGCAGTTTTATATTATAACCACCAGCATTAAAACTATGCCGTTTATCTGTTTTAAAGATATTTTTTGTTATATTTACATTCTGTGTGACAGTCTCCCATTACTCCTGTGTTAAACCAGATTGTATTGATCATCGTATAAATGCAGCCCAGATCACATGACGTCACTTCCGTCAGCGCCAAAAAAATTGTTTGGCAATGCGTTGCGGGTGAATCAAACCTAGCAAGGATTTCGACTTAGAACAATCGCGTAAATATGACGTCATTTTGGTGCTTTGTTGATCATAGTCACGCCGAGGCTTTGGATTACACATCAATTTGAATGCAAACCAAGCACTACAATGAAATCGATTTCACATGTGCTGTTCTTTCAATTGAACAAACAGGGGCATAGCTGAACTTAAACCCCAGATTTAGCAAAGAGAAAGTGAAGTTTAACGTATCTTAATGTAAATATAACAATTAAACGCTTGTTAGATTGTATTTATTGTCAATATCAATGCAATCTGGGTGACAGATAAATATTCATGACGCCCTAACGGGCGTCATTCTATTCATCTGTCACCCAAATTGCATTGATCTTGCCAATAAATACAATCTACCAAGCGGTTAATTGTTAAATATATAATGTGACGTTATTGATAGCTTCTTTTGACGTTCATGTTTATATATATAATGTGACGTTATTGGTAGCCACGTTTGACGTTCATGTTTTTATATATAATGTGACGTTATTGGTAGCCACGTTTGACGTTCATGTTTTTATATTTCAATTTCTACTCAAGTTTGACTCAATGAAACTACCAAACTTAATCTGTTTCATTTGCTCATGAATTTGACCAGATTAACACTGATCAGTGCGTATGAATACATGGTTAAAATCCTTCCACGGAACGATTTCACTTTTTCTACATTGCTGTTATAAGCATCGAATAATTATTAAAATTATCAAATTTATAATGTATTCTTGTATTTTATGAAAGACCAGATATGCTAAATACTTTTATTTTGAAAAAGTTATACTGTTTTTCAATCCTAAAATAGCGGACTATTTTACTCGACCGACTAGACATGCACAATCCCGAACTCCTCGGGCTTTTCCGTATTTAGACTTGCACAAGCTACAAGATATTAATATCTAGACCAACTTTTTTATTCGAAAAAAAAAACAATTGAAATATAAGGATTGAATCTAGATTTGGTCGATTTCATGGGGTCATGAATTGAGTTGCTCTTGAGACAAACTCAACATGAACTGCTTCGCAGTTCATTAAATTTGTCTCAAGAGCAACTCAATTCATGACCCCATGAAATCGACCAAATCAAGATTCAATCCTTAAATATATAATGTGACGTTATTGGTAGCCACGTTTGACGTTCATGTTTATATATATAATGTGACGTTATTTGTAGCCACGTTTGACGTTCAAGTTTTTATATATAGTGTGACGTTATTGGTAGCCACGTTTGACGTTCAAGTTTTTATATATAATGTGACGTTATTGGTAGCCACGTTTGACGTTCATGTTTATATATATAATGTGACGTTATTTGTAGCCACGTTTGACGTTCATGTTTTTATATTTACATTCTGTGTTGCATTTGCCTATATGTCGTTAGTAAACCAAATTGTATTCATGAGACTGTATACTACAATTTACAGTGATTCGGTCAGAGTAGGAATACAGCCCCGGGTGTTGCAGGTCAAAACAATGGCCGCCAGTTACTTTCAGCCTGGAGAGCTTTCGAATGCTAGCATTTATAATCCACAACAAAAAAATAAAGCAACTTTACAAGTTATGAGAGTAATATTTTATAATTAAAACAAAATGTAGTCTTCACAAAATAACTATAAGCGCCGTTCTTGATCTAGGAATTATCAAATTGTCAAAGTCAATGTCGTCACACTCACAGGGGCTCGTTTCCGAATTTTCAGAAATGCAAGACACGACATTAAACATTAGCATTAAAAGTCCAGTATTTATATAAAGAAAATCTCGTGAAAAATCGGGAGGATGGACATGGTTTCCGGTTGTGTATGTATATTGGATTTTAGGTTTGCGGTTATTCACTGATGTCAAAGGCCTACCTTACAAAATCGAGCCCCTGTGAAGTTGAAAATCGTCTGCTAAGATGTGACTGGTTAGACTTGAATCTGTTTCGAACGAAAGACAAATGTATCCTTGGAATTGTTTTCACCTGCTGTCAAGACGACTTTCATTTAGAATTTAAGAACTGATATTCTTTTGAAAATAACGTAAATCCAGTCGATAGAAACTTAGGTGTTTCCGAGGAATCGAGTCTATCCTGTGCAATACCCGTTCAAAGCCGCATCACTTCTAAATGCTAACCGTATAGCATTGCGCCGAAAAAAGGCTTGGATATTAAACAATCGGAAATTATGCAATTGTGAATAATTTGACGATATCTACAAACGTATATGAAATAGAAAATAAAGTCAAATTTGTGCAAAACCATTGTATGTGTTTGCCATTAATAACGACACGAGGGACTATATTATTCCTTCTGGAAATTTCGGCTGTTCCGGTATTTGAACAAGATGACGTCGGTGATATGGTAAGCGGCAAATTTAAACGCGTCATAATCTACAGTAAATAAAAAATCTTTATGAATGTAAATATAAGCGGGCGACATGAAATATTTATCTGTTACCCAAATTGTATTCATATCGACTGTATACTACCATTTGGTAACAGTTCAATGCTTAAATATATAATGTGACGTTATTGGTAGCTACTTTTGACGTTCATGTTTTTCTTATATATAATGTAACGTTATTGGAAACTACTTTTCTTCTTATGGTTTTATATATAATGTCACATACTTTATTGGTAGCTACTTTTGATATCCAAGCTGTAATATGTATGATATCGTTTGACGTTATTGGTAGCTACTTTTGATGTTCATGTGGTTTCATATACATTACGTCACGTGACTTCATTGGTAGCTACTTTTGATGTTCACGTGGTTTTGTATATACTATCACGTGACTTTATTGGTAGCTACTTTTGATGTTCATGTGTCTTTGTACATAATATCACGTGATTTTTTGGTAGCTACTTTTGATGTTCACGTGGTTTTGCATATAATAGCACGTGACTTTATGGTAACTACTCAAGTGGTTTCATATACGTCACATGACTTCATTGGTTGCTACTTTTGCTGTTTCCTGGTTTTGTATAAAATATCACGTGACTTCATTGGTAGCTACTTTTGATGTTCACGTGGTTTTGTATATAATATCATGTGACTTTATTGGTAGCTCCAGTACTTTTGATGTTCACGTGGTTTTGTATATAATATCACGTGACTTTATTTGTAGTTTATGTGGTTTTGTATATAATATCACGTAGACTTTCATTGGTAGCTACTTGTGATGTTCATGTGGTTTTCATATACGTCACGTGACTTTATTGGTAGCTACTTTTGATGTTCCCGTGGTTTTGTATATAATATCACGTGACTTCATTGGTAGCTACTTTTGATGTTCATGTGGTTTTGTATATACTATCACGTGACTTCATTTGTAGCTACTTTTCATGTTCCCGTGGTTTTGTATATAATATCACGTGGCTTTATTGGTAGCTACTTTTGATGTTCATGTGGTTTTGTATATAATATCACGTGACTTCATTGGTAGCTACTTTTGCATGTTCCTGTGGTTTTGTATATAATATCACGTGACTTTATTGGTAGCTACATACTTTTGATGTTCATGTGGTTTTGTATATAATATCACCTGACTTTATTGGTAGATACTTTTGATGTTCATGTGGTTTTGTATATAATATCACGTGACTTTATTGGTAGCTACAGTACTTTTGATGTTCATGTAGCTTTGTATATAATATCACGTGGCTTTATTGGTAGTTCATGTGGTTTTGTATATAATATCACGTGACTTTATTGGTAGCTCATGTAGCTTTGTATATAATATCACGTGACTTTATTGGTAGATCATGTGGTTTTGTAAATAAATCACGTGGCTTTATTGGTAGTTCATGTGGTTTTGTATATAATATCACGTGACGTTACTGGTAGCTACAGTACTTTTGATGTTCACGTGGCTTTGTATATAATATCACTTGGCTTTATTGGTAGTTCATGTGGTTTTGTATATAATATCACGTGACTTTATTGGTAGCTACAGTACTTTTGATGTTCACGTGGTTTTGTATATAATATCATTTGACATTATGTGTAGCTCTTTTTGCATTCACGTGACATCGTTTTAGCTACTTTTGGTGTTCACGTGATTGTATATATTGGTAGCTACTTTAAGAGTTCACGTTATTGTGTATTGCTAGCTGCTTATGGTTTTCACGTGATTGTGTGTATGATGTGACGATATTGGTAGCTGTTTAATAAGATATCTCTATACATTTTTACTCATCAGGATGTTTTCCAACAAAATTTTATGTATAATAAATTGAAAAATACTTTTATTGTTTGTCCTGATTTCTTTGTCTTGTGTATTTTCACGAAAACAGTAAAAACATTGCAAATAGTTACGTTTTTTTCACACAAAACGTTAAAATGTTCATAAAATTAAGTGTTTTAAGTGTCGTGTATTTTTTACACTGAATACATGTGTTGCATTTAAGAGCTACAATGAATATCGGTTTTCACGAAAATGTATTGAGATAATGTCAAGCACATAAGTAAGCTACATTGCTGTACACCTTCGACAGGGAGAAAAGCACTTCCTAGTGGAGATGAAGCTACTGGAGTAGGTATATCGGAGTTCCCTCCCTTCTTACAGAATACATGGAATGTAGTATTAATGTATATAAAGGAACCAAAGAAAACAAACGAAATGGCATTGTTATTCAATAGATTATACAGATTATATGTCGTTGATCTAGTTATCTGTTAAGCTGTTAACTCGCGCCTACAAAGCTACATCCCTACAATTAGTAGAATATTGAAAGGACATTTGTGATCCCGGGGCCTTTTGTAATTGTCTTTATATACTCCAGTCTAGGCTTGCCCTTTTAAGACATCTATTATAGATATTGCGACAAGTCTCTGAATGTAAATACATATACCTCGAGGGTTTTAACCAGATTCGCTGGAACTTCGAATGGAAGAGTGGATTATTTGTTCCCTTTATAATGAAAAAGTGTACAATATCTTACAAGTCAAGCACCAAAATGAATGTCGACGAAACGCTTCCAATCCCACCGATAGCCAGGGTACCTAACGACCAAGGACACGCGCGCGATTGTTAAGCGTTAAATGTGGTAGAGTATGGTAATGAAAACTTACATTGCTTTCACTTATGATTTCATACTCGAAATATGGTGTGATGTGCTAGAGTATTCTAGAATAGTGTTAAATTCAAAATAGCAAAGTTCCCATTACAAATGTAACATCGGTATGTACATGTAGCTTACACGAACTTTACACAAAGTTTAGATATATTTTTTGAACGCCTTGTCTCCGATATAATCCCCAGTATGTGTTACCAACGTCGTAGTTAATTGGGGACTTATTGATTTTACCCCGATTTCTGTCTTCTTCTTCCGTCGTAAGTATAAGTCGGATCGTCAACAAACATTGGGATGTTGTTACTGATGAACTATACATTTCCCCCCGGAAAGCCATCCAATAGTGGCCGGTATATACAGCCTATTTTGACTTCTCTAGTCGGACTGAATTTGATCGCACGGTTGACTAGTAAATGAAGCATATTGTATGCTTCAATATGTTTGGCAATATAATTCCCTCCTCTAGGTCAGATAACTGTTTAAGATATTTGACATTTGTGATATGCTGCTTCAACAAATTATTTGCTTGTAGGTGTCACTACTGTAAAATCTATCTAAGATATCGTGGGAGGTAAACGTATCACGTGGTCACTCATTTCAGATGACCATAATCCATTGACATTGGAAAAGGTTGCAACGCATCCGTAGGTAAAGACCTAAACGCAGCTATCATGTGAGGTATCAACAAGAGAGAAGAGGTAACCAAAGCTCTGACCAAATGATGATCAACAGGTAGAGTACCCGGGGGTGAGACAGGTGAATATCGACCCAAAGGATAGGTTTCCGTGTTAACTAACACGAGGCTAGTCTGAATTATGACTTTTTATCTGGCGACGATTTTAACCTTTAAAGTGTACCCTGAACGAAAAACGATAATCAAATATGTTATTCTTTGTAACCACCAAAGAAGAATGTCGCAAACCGCATCAAAATCGGTTGGCCGAGTGCCGAGATATCGCACATCGAAGTACGCGATTTGCACCTGTCGGTCGACTGCTAATCAGCGTTCGGTCCGTCACGCTGATTTGGAACTCTTCAGTCTATGACGTCACAGGTGGAACAGAGTGACTGGTATGGTGGCCAGTAGCATAGAGGACAGTGTGAACAGTATCAGCACAAATATGTTTGAATACGATCTGGACATGAGATTTGAGGTTGTTGAATTTGGCGAATATTGCCGACGAGAAGTCGGAATCCAACAATATAAGTTTGAGTTTAAAAAAAAAATAATAACATAGTGAAATTGACTCTGAAAATGACCGCTTGGTTAACACAGACTGGTGTAATAATCGGTCAATCGCCAATAAATGTAAATTAGTTATGTGTTTACCATTTCTTACTCATTACCAAAGAAAGGAACACAGCATCAACATTTCTAACTAAAATAATGTGCCATTTCATTCGCAAATTAATATTCAAATAAACATACCAACAATACAACAGTTCTGGATGCTCTGGTTTGTGAGAAAAGACGAACACACTAACAGTAAATTCATGCGTTATATTCTATACAAAACCCGCTTTAGTCATGAAGGACACTTAATTTAGAAAGTAATATATTATAATCATCATGATCTACAGTATACTAAATTTCTCTCCCGTATGAATACCAGTGTTAAAGTCTACAACAAACTTCTACATATACAGATTTTATCCCTTATTTTACATGCCATGGTCTCGGGGATTAAGGATGATTAAATGCTTGAGAAAGATATGATTTATATACGATCGTTGTCAGTGAAATTATATAAAAAGATTCGCAACAATTATAATATAATTGCTACTTTCTGTACATGTATAAAGCATAGGTACTTATTAAAACCATCATTTTAGCTCCGTTTTTTATGATAAAACACAAACAATTTATTTCATCGTGACTTATCATGATTAATACTAAAACTTATAAACTCGTAATGATTTTCGTGTATGATTTTTTATTCTCCAAATTTTATGTATTTTTTTGCTATTATTTTTGTAATTGTGTCATTATTATGAAGTGATCGAGATCCTTGTGGTTTTGCTTTCCATACGTGTCGCAAGTCATATCTTCAATAAAAAAGGACTTTTAAAGATGTATAAACATGTTCGGAGAATTACGAATTCTCAAGTTTGAATTGGTTAGTATACCGCTAAACAATTATCAGGTGTGAAATTACGGTCCACAAGCTCGTCACACCTGTCACTGCACCACAGGTGTCCGTGATTTCTGGTGTTCTAATCGGCACACGCCGATAACTGCTTGTGAGTTCAGGCGTTTGGTTTCTGTGCACTTCAAAGGAGTTCCGAAGACATGCTTTTACAGGTTGTACATAAATTGAGCTTGAATTTTATTAAGAATTGCGTTTATACTATAGGGAATACATTTTCAAGTTGTTGAAATCCAACAAATTATTTTTGGAATTCAGTGAGTTTCGTTTTCCATACAAACGAAAAAAATCATATCTCAAAGGTTTGTCTATAGAATTATTAACCTAAATTACCTCATTCATATATATACCCATGATGTTGAAAATTTACTCTATGAATCTTGTCTGGGAGCTACTGATCTTTCATGGACACGTTTTATCAATTGCGGACAATAACCCAAAAATCACAAATAACGGTATAATTTCTATTTTGGCTAATAAAAAAATCAAAACGATTAGCATTTTTTTTCACATCTTCAATGAATTGCATTTTAAACTTGTATTACTAGAAGTATTAAAACCGAAATCAATACTGGTACATTTTTATGTAACAAACCTGTCATGCCCCCATAATAAAGGCTATATGATGTAAGTCGTTATAAACGGCCCATTATTCAAATGTCATACATGTTACAACGAACCGTTAAAATAAAAAATACAAATAAAATATTTTAATATACCTGTTATATACGACCTGTTATAATAGAAAATAAATAAGATGATACACGTTGTATTTGGCCCGTTATAATAGAAAATTAGTAAGATGTTACATGTTGTATATGGCTCGTTATGAGAGAAAATTAGTGAGATGCTACATGCAGAGACATATATACAGAGAGATTAGTAACATCGCTATTTCCCCGTACACATAGTGGCTCCCTTTATTCGTGACCACTCAAGCATATCCCTTATCAAGAGCGTCCTGTCTCCTATCAAACACACGCGAGCGCAGGTAAATCGGGCTATGCCCATGTGTGTATCGTAGTATTGGAACTTATTCGACATGTTCTGGTTAATCCGCCATTACGTCAGACCAAAACATCGTCATTTTAAATACACACAGAAAGCACATCGTTTTATTTTGGACACTACAAAAGTTGCCACATTAACCAAAAACTATCATACTTATGGGATATAGTCTTAATGATCATGCACATTGTTGCCATTTATCCGTATTTTCTAAAATCTATTGGGTCCTATTCGACATGTCCAAGTTTGTAAATAGCCGCCATTACGTCAGACCAAAACATCGTCAATTTTAAACGCACACAAAAAGCACATCGTTTTATTTTGGCCACTACAAAAGTTACCACATTAACCAAAAACTATCAAACTTATGGGATATAGTCTTATTGATCATGCACATTGTTGCCATTTATCCGTATTTTCTAAAATCCATTGGGTCCTATTCGACATGTCCAAGTTTTGTAATTAAGCAGCCATTACGTCCGACCAAAACATCGTCAATTTTAAACGCACACAAAAAGCACATTGTTTTATCTAGGCCACTACAAAAGTTACCACATTAACCAAAAACTATCATACTTATGGAATGTGGTCTTGATTATCATGCACATTGTTGTCATTTATCCGTATTCTCGAAAACCCCATAGGGACTTTTCGAAAATTGGAGATTCCCGCCGATCTTTCCTGCGTTGTGCTTGACTTTCATACTCAAAATACAAACACTTGGACAGCAAATTGTGATATATTTCATATTGATGACACTTCTGCACTTTGATATTAATAAAAATAAAGCACATAATTGGATCTTGCTGATAATTTCAAATAGAAATTATCGATAATTATGTGTCTGGTTTTCAAGTTTTCTCCGATATGGCGTCTAGTGAAGACTGAACCGAGCGACCGCAAAGGATTGTGGGAAGGTCAGGGGCCACTATGTAAACACAAGGGCAAATAGAGAGCTGCCAATCTCTCTGTATATATGTCTCTGGCTACATGTTATATATGGCACCGTTTAAAAAGAAAATTATATGTCCCTGGTTTCGGTAGCACTTGTTATTAACTAATTCACAAATATAACTCAGAGAGTTTATTAAGCACTTTCCTTTTTGTTGTCTTATTCGCATTAATTACAGACACGTGTTCACGTTTGTTTCTATATATTTCCTATATGGCGGCTCCGATCGTGTTCAACCTGTGACGTCACAGGTCAGAGGTCACCTAAACGAGGTATTCGGCTTTGGGCTTCAGGTGTGTTTTCGAGAAAAATCACAATAACTCGGTAATGGGTCGGCCGATTTTGATGCGGTTTTCTGCATTCTTGTTTATTAACCAATACCAATAACATATTTAATAAATATAATTTTTCGTTCAGGGTACACTTTTCAGCTGGCTGAAGACTCCTACCCCTAAAGTGGCTTTCCCTGTCGCCCCTCTTATGTAATATTGGCATCACAACACTCCTTTCTCAACCCAAGGGATAAGGATAATAAATTATCATGCGGGTAAAAGTATAGAGGATATTGAATGGTTTCCCCTTCGAATATTACATATATTTCACTCGTATGACAGAATATATTGATATTTTTCACAATATCCACTGTCACATGCTAAAGAATGTAATATCTGTTTTATTATCCCGAAAGTCATTACGATAACAATAGCCTAATTAAAACTCTTCACACCAATCTTGTGTCTGAATATTCATTTAATTAGCAATAAAGTAGATTCTTACCGAAGCAAAACAATTTCTTAAATTGTCCTTCAAAACATCTTTGGAAAACTCTTCAAATTCGTTGTCCTCCCGAAGGAACGGGAGGGAAACCTTCACGCTGTTTTTACTATTCTTTGCGTGTTTTTCGAGTCCTTCATATCCTGTGTACAACTGTCTAATAAGCTAAATCAGCAAGCTTAAAGTTTCTTAAGATACAGCTGGTCAGATGGGTAAGACAGTACAGAAGACAAGAAATATCTTCAAATTTCCCGTCAGCAGGCTCAGTGATACCTGTGGTGGGTCTTTATATATGTATCAAGGGAAGTAACTCTAAGACCAAACGGAACAAGTGTTTTATCATGTTAGTATTAAATAATAAACATATTTTATTGACATAAAATGACAAAGGGATTAGTATGTAAGTTTTACCAACTTATAAATGGCTTCTGCCGTAAAAATGACATAATGATATAACTATACAGTAGTCACTTGATGGCAGATATTATAAAGTATGGTAAGGAAAGCCAATGTAATAAGTAATAATTGACTAATCAGATAGAGAAAGAGAAGGGGGGGGGGGGGGGGGGGGGGGGTGTCAAGAAATCGATTTTCTTGTGAGTGAGGTTCTGTTTCCGATCATTTCAGACACAGACGACCCAAGTTACAGTGTAACAGCTAATCTAGTTCGCTATTCAAATCGTACGTTTGGATCTGGAAAGACAGGAGACAAAAGACCTCTATCCATTTTATAATGGGACGTATAAACCTGGTTACAGGCTGAGACCTATATATACTATAGGTCTCTGTTACAGGTAATTAATGTCATCTTATCGTATATCAACGTGAAGAGAAATGTTGGTTAAACTTTCCAACGAGTGTTCATATACGAAATTGGTCATAGAATCAGAGACATATATAGATCTCTCTATATATGTCTCTGATAGAATATAACGAATCCTGAAAAACTATTAGATAGCTGATTATTAAAGGCAAATACATACTTGTTTACCAAACCAAATTCACATGATTTACTGAGATACTATGTTCCACCTATAGTACGGAATTCATGTTGAGCTTGGCTTGCCGTGTAGATTTTTGACAAATGACTATTTTCCTTTTCAGCGCTTAGGCCACTTGGCCGAGTCTAAAAGTTTTCAAAATAAAACGGAATGTTTATGGACAGTCAACAAACGATGGTCCACCAGGTAATGGTGGGCTTAAATGGATATGACCTTCAGCTTTGACCTTCAAGGCGAGAATGTATCAGAGTGACACAACTGGGACCAAAGAGGAACCAGTGAACAAGATTTGACAAAAACCTTTCCAGACTTTCTAAGAGATGACATCAAACTTTTAAATCTAGGGTTAATTGTTTAGCATGTATATTATTTAATATTCCCATTGATATAAAACATAAATAACCAAGGTTGAATTGCTTGTCAGCAGACAAAATCAATACAATTTGTAATAGTATGTAGTACATGTACTAGGGTATAAATTAATTTCATTTTTGAGTGATTTATTATGGTGCCATTTCAAAGTTAACTTTTATTTTGTTTAATCATGACAAATCTTTTATGACTTCAGAGCATTATGACATCTGGGTTAGACCTTAGGTACAGTAATCGGTTCGGTGGTGCAAATGGACCGCTTACCGCAAGAATGTTTGGTGTTACGCGATAAGCTTCATTGGAGTTATTACCCCTTATATTTACAAGACATGGCAGCTTGTGCAAATGGTCTATTGTCTTAACCCAAGAGTAGCAGCTGTCAACCTTAATGTTTTGCAATCAGTCCTAAAATAAAGTATTCAAAACTAGGGACAAAGTGAAACCTATATATGTTATTTAAGAAAGATCCCTTCAGTACATTTTGAAAAATATTGTTAACAAAACTTCAATTGTCATAATTCAAGATTGCCGCCTGTATGCAAAGTTGTTTTCCTATTATGTATAAGAGGTCTTCTCTCCTGTCTTTCCCGATCCTATCTTTCCGAAATGAAACATACACAACTAGGGATCACAGCGAACCTACAGATGAAATTTCTGAAAGATTCTTTCAGTTCTTTCTGAAAAATAGCAATTATAAACTTCAATGTCAAAATCCAAGATGGCTGCTGTCAGCCATGTTGTTTTTCTATTGGTCCCGAAATGGAATATGAACAACTAGGGACCAACGGGAATATACAGTTTCAGAAAGATTCCTGCAGTACTTTATTGAGAATTCTACCATGTTTGCTATGGAACACCAGTTTTGATTGGTTTAAAACCATGTATTATTTTCCAATAACCCACGCTCGTGCCAATAATACACGGTCGTGAGTCACGGCTGTTACAATTTTATATATCTAATATTCACCCATTTTATAAAAGGTTACTACTTTCAATATAATTTTATCACCACGCGAGTTCGAATCCTACGGAGGCCCCCCTTTGTTTTCTTTCTGTTTTTATCCTTTTTTTTCTAATTTTCAAAATCAATGCCATATGATTGATGCTTTTGATCGTAGTACTGTATTGCCTGTATATTTCATCAACAAATAATGCAATACTCAAGAAATAAATTACAAGCTTTTCTCGGGATTTCTTTGCTGTTTTTCTATTAGAAAGAGGTCGATCTCAGAACTAAACAGTACATGGTAGAATAGAATTAATCAACTTTGACTCGTGTATTGTTGCAGGATATACAACGAGGACGAGGATATTTTGCAATTTTAATTAATAACTCAGGCCGCAGGCCTGAGTTATTAATTTAATTGCAAAATATCCTCGTCCTCGTATATCCTGCAACAATACACGAATCATCGTTAATTATTTCTTAAATAGCAGTAACAATCATCAATAGTCAAAATCCAAGATGATCGCCCGTCAGCCATCTCGCTTTTTAGTCTTTATGCACAACTAACGACCAAGGGGGAACATACGTATTATATTCCTGAAATAGCGATAACAAGAATTGTTTATAGAGGGACGGGCGGAAGACAGACCACAAAGGCAGGGTGATTTGAATAGCCCACCATCATAAGATGTTCCGCTAAAAATATTGTACTTACTTCAATACTGCATTTTTTCTTTGCAAACCAATCTTTGACCTCTTTATTGAAAAAGAAAGTTATCATCCCACTAGTAGTCATCTAACAGTACCATCTCTACAGGTGTCTTGGTAGGCATAATCGCTGTGTTGAAAGGACAGATAAATGTAAACACGAGGTCCACACCTGTGTAGTGTCCATGCCTTTTGATGTAGAAATTTACTTTGTACTGTTTATGGAGTTCATCTAGATAGTTTTCAGTATAAAGATCTTTCCCTAAATTTCTTCTTGTGTTTTTTTCTTACAGATCACAGCATTATCATCAGATAAATATCCATAACCTAATTTAAACATCCATGGTCCGCGTTAGACACCTTGCTTAATGTCAAAAGAAGAGGTGCCCTTTCTCTATTTTATCAACCTTTTATTAATTATTTTTTTTATTTCTGCTACAATTTACCGAATCCCTGTCAATCTTAAATATGGACGTCTGATAGTGAAAGCATTCATTAGTACAATAGTCAAGCATATTAATAGCAAATAAAATAACAAAGCAGTACTTATGTATTAAATTATGTTTTATTTTGTACAGAACAATAAAATGGGTATGTTAACCAGTCTTTCCCTATACAGGAAATTGTATAAACATTTATATTTAATTAAACTTGTATAAAATTCTGGCTCCTAACCCCTGTCAAGGCATAGACTATCAAACTCTTTAGATAATGTTTTAATTAGCTTAGTTTAAAAGTATATAATACATTTCTGTTGTCCAGTTTTTGTTTCCGGTTATGTATTTGTAATACAAGAGTTATCTATCTTTATAATGTGTGATACATCACACATATATATGTATTCCGATTTATATTGACGTTTTAATGGTGCCTAATTAAAAAGAAAATTCAAAGGGTTGTCAAAAGAGAAGTCCATAATATAATCTTGGATATAAGATATGACAAATAAGCATAATTTGACTGATATAACTATGTATATTGGATCAACAATATAAAGTAAAGAAGCTATTCCTTATACCTATTCCAAATACAGCATGTACAATATAATTGCACAAATCAAAAGCTGTATTTATTCGACATCCATTCATGGATAGAATATGGATGTATATACAGCATACACCAATAAACTTCCAGTTAACACATCCATCATGGCCAATCATACTTCTTGTAAATATATCCATCATGTAATGGCCAATCATACTTCTTGTTAATATATCCATCATGTAATGGCCAATCAGACTTCCTGTAAATATATCCATCATGCAATGGCCAATCAGACTTCTTGTAAAAACATCCATCATGCAATAGCCAATCAGATTTCCTGTAAATACCTCCATCATGCAATGGCCAATCAGACTCCTGTAAATATATCCATCATGCAATGGCCAATCAGACTTCTTGTAAATACATCCATCATGCAATAGCCAATCAGATTTCCTGTAAATACATCCATCATGCAATGGCCAATCAGACTACCTGTAAATACATCCATCATGCAATGGCCAATCAGACTTCCTGTAAATACATCCATCATGTAATGACCAATCAGACTTCCTGTAAATATATCCATCATGCAATGGCCAATCAGATTTCCTGTAAATACATCCATCATGTAATGGCCAATCATACTTCCTGTAAATACATCCATCATGTAATGGCCAATCAGACTTCCTGTTAATACATCCATCATGTAAAATGACCAATCAGACTTCCTGTTAATATATCCATCATGCAATGGCCAATCAGACTTCCTGTAAATACATCCATCATGTAATGGCCAATCATACTTCCTGTAAATACATCCATCATGTAAAATGACCAATCAGACTTCCTGTTAATACATCCATCATGTAAAATGACCAATCAGACTTCCTGTTAATACATCCATCATGTAAAATGACCAATCAGACTTCCTGTTAATACATCCATCATGCAATGACCAATCAGACTTCCTGTAAATATATCCATCATGCAATGGCCAATCAGACTTCCTGTTAATATATCCATCATGCAATGGCCAACCAGACTTCTTGTAAATACATCCATCATGCAATGGCCAACCAGACTTCCTGTAAATACATCCATCATGCAATGACCAATCAGACTTCCTGTTAATTCATCCATCATGCAATGGCCAATCAGACTTCCTGTAAATACATCCATCATGCAATGGCCAATCATACTTCTTGTAAATATATCCATCATGCAAAGGCCAATCAGATTTCCTGTTAACACATCCATCATGTAAAATGACCAATCAGACTTCCTGTAAATACATCCATCATTCACCAAACAACATACTGATTTTTTTATACATGATTATATGTAAAAATATCATAGATTATAATAATGCAGTTTATGTGAAAGGGTCTTAAATGATTAAAGCAAATGCAGTTAGGTACACTTTCTTTCTCCCAACAGAAAATCTCCTGTATAGAAGAAACACTGTTTAAGGCCAAAAATCATAAAGATTTTTTTTTTTTTTTTTACAAATGATGAAGTTGTCACTTCAATCATCCCATACATGTGTCAAGCACCATTTGTCACTGTCTTGAATGCCAAGACTAAGAGTAAATCATTTACAGTTTTGAATATATATGTACAAATGCAGATGGTTTATGAAGACTTTGTGAAAGCACTCATGTCAAGCTTGTTGCCTGGCGAACAGACTGAGATTAAATAGTAGGTGTCAAGTTGGTGTTTAATAGAGCTAGGATGAGTACACATCAATAAATCATTTAAACAAAATAAAATCAGGAAGAAGACGATGACTAGATCTTAGGAAGACATTATCAGAAGAGAAGCATTGCCTCACCTTATTGTATATGTTTACATGTACATATATGTACACAATGTATTTATACATAATTCAATCCAATCTCCTTTGGGATGCGTCCCATCATAATTCATAAAACATGTTCAGCTTTTAGAGACTAGAACTACTCTCGGACTTACTGGAATCAGATTATTTGAGGATTTTCTATAAATAGTAAATGTCACTTTGACTGTTAGCACCTTGAAATAATCAAATGATTTCAATCAAAATCTGACATCTAAAAACTGACTGAAATTATCTGAAATGAAGTCGCTACAGTGTTGATAATTAAAAAGTTGAGTATTTACCGTAGTTAATATAAATGGCTATACCTTTGCAATGTCCTTGGACCCTGCAATAAGAAATGATGCAACGTATTCTGATACTGGAAATTTAAATCTAATCATAATCAATTAAGAATGAAATCTAATCATAATCAATTAAGAATGAAGTACCAATAGCAATGACACTGAATCTAATTTGTTTACAGGGAGGTTTAGCTTACTGTGGTACCATGAAAGTTGTGAAAAAGTCATTGAAGAAATGAAGTTGGTAGTATGATGACACTAAATGTAGGGTTAACTTCAGTTGTCTCGGGTAGTATCATATATGACCACCACAGTAGTAGTACTGTTCTTCCATAAATGGCAAAGAGTATCATAATGTCAGACAAACAATGAATACTGTACCATGACATACAGCCTCTTCAGCCAGCCATGAGCTAGGAACATTGATCCCACAGAATGAGAGAGTATTGTCAGATACAACCTCTCATCGTCCTTTATACCAATATTGCACTGTCTATCCTTAGTCAAACAAACAAAACTAATGTTTATTTAGGTATGGCAGAAAATCAGACTGTTGTATATATCACAACCTAGTCAAACTATTGTTTTCTGCTGGCTCATATTTCATAGATCATAATTTGTAGATGTGTCACTTAGTCTGTATATGAAAACCAGATACAACGTTTAAGATAAAAACAGAAGTTGTATATAAAGTATAGTGTATATAAAGTATAAAATCTTGTCAAGTTAATCACAGGACCTTTTTAATTCGACCAATCACTAGACTTAGTAGTTCCACAAATTGCATGACTTATCATTTCCACCAATCATTGGGCTTCTTATTTCCACCAAACACATGACCTGTATATTTCATCATAGAACATGTAAGTGCCCTGAAGGTGAAATTTTCATCAGGGTTGTTTGTGACATGTCCTGAACACCTAGACAAGGTTCCACTTCCTGTCAAACCACCAATCATAACTCCTGTAATATATGAATGATTCGTTTGGTAACCCCCTTGTCTGTTTCTGTATCTGCCTCCTCCACCTTTATGTGATTTAAACATTTCAGCAGCTCCTCCTGGCGATGTTTGTGGTCGCTGTATTCAGAATTTGTCACCACCAACTCCACTAGCGTAAGCATGGATGACCGCACCTAGGACAGGCAGATACAGATTGCAATGCTCACAATAATCATTGAAATATCAACAAATCAATAGCTAGCTTAGCATTTAAAAAACCTGGAAAAACACTAGTAAAATTTTCCTACAATCTCATGACATGCAATACCCAAAATTTTTAAATACAAAACACATTGACTTGTAATTCCAAATTACATTCAATTATTTATCAATAAGGTTCACGAAAATATGAAGTACAGCACCCAGTATGGAGTCGAGCATACCTGGTCACCTGGCTGTAGGTCAGTCAGCTGGCGTATAAGGATGTCCACTAGTACCTTGGCATCATTTGTATACAGAAGGTTAGCTGTAGCAGTACTACTGAAGACATCTGTCAAGAATTTGATCACAGAGTGGACACTGGTCACCTGGTGGTCAAACATCTTCACCGGGTCATCTGAGAAAAGATTTAGGTTAGGCACAAGAGGTTAGAGGATGTTGAGAGATAACTTTTTTTCCAAAGTAAGTCTTAATATATCTTAATAGTTAAACAAGAGTATCATATGACAAGATGTACTAGACAAAATGCTATTTCCTTGTAGTTTTCTGGTTATAATTCAACAAGAGACCCATGGGCCTTAACACCATGTTAACAGCCACCTGAGATTTAAAATATTTCAGTATTTGTCTCTTTTTGGGGCCACTAATTTGTCTCTTTGTGTCACATGAGGCCCCCAGGGTCATGGCATGCATAATTTTGGTAAACACCTTAAGCCCCTTCCACCTATGAAGAGTATTTTGATACTCTTTAGAAGAAGATTTTTGAAAATTATTCATTTTGACCCATTTTTGCCCCACCCATTAGGCCCCTGGAGGTGGGGATTATATACATGTACATTTGTACATGCAATTGACAATTTTGGTTAATCTCTGGCCATAGAAGGTTTCTGCCAAATTTCACTGAAAATGTTTCTGCAGCTTCGTAGAAGAAGTCGAAAATTATTCACAAACTGAAAAAGGACAACCAATGAGGACAGACAAAAGGCCATTAAAATAGGTCACCTGAGACTTTGTTTAAGGTGACCTGAAAACATTTATAAATTTGAGTTACTTTTGTCTGGATTGAATGACCTTACCTCTACGATTAAAGAGTACAAGAACTTTCTCTGTGAAGGTCTGTAGAGAGGCCTTGCCCTGTATGACAGACATGATGGTGTTAATTGAGAGGTCGTGATAGTGAAGGTTTGGAGCCAGAATTAGGTTCACCAGAGAGTCAGCGGTCTGGTCTGCATGGTCTGGTGTCGGCGGCTCCTCCAATAGGTTAAACACAAAATCTATAAACTCAGCATTTACATGATCTGGAAAAAATATTACCATATGATTACAACATGTTTCACAACTTTTTTTATATCAATATCACTAATCTACATTTATTAGACATCGTAAACATGGCAATTTACGCAATGAAGAATTTTTTCCGCTAATTATGCTGAGTCCTTTTGACCGCAAAAATTTCTCTCGTGTGTATTGATATCAATTTGCAAAATCTTGAACAACAAAAGAAGGTGGATCAATCATGAAAATTACCCCACGCATACAGTTTGCATATCAAAATCACGAAATTACCCCCCTGTGAAAATAACCATGTTGACAGTAAAATCATGGCAAAACAGTACTCAGGATTAAATTTTTATCAGATATCATGCCAAACGTTAGTGATTGACTAATTTACAAATTTAATTAATTGGTTGGTAACAAGTAATGAGTGAATCAAACATCTTTATTCTATCTATGCTGTATGATAAATGTGCAATAAAGACAATAATAATGAACATGATCTTATCAATGAAATAGATTTTAATGTGACATTGACCAATGGCTTACATTATCAATCATTTAATAGTAAAATATATTGAAATGTTCACACTATCAACAGCTTTTATAAGAAATCTGTCAATTATGTCTCAACATACAAATCCTGACAAATATATGTCATGGGTGAGGTAATAGTCATTTCATTCTTTTAAAACAATAGGCACTCACCATGACTTACATAGCAAACTGGAGATCTCATTATCATTGATCTTTTAAACTGAAACTTCGCCAGGAAGGTACAGTACCCTCTACAATGAAGATTTCTTAATAAAACTGCCCTTTGAAGAGTCTGTTATATGTTATATTAAAGACACCATCGTTTAAAAGTTATAAATCTAACTTTATCATGAAACTTACCCTCTAAACTGACCGGGAATGACTCTCCTGTACAAACCACCATAGTCAGTACCAGTGCTACATAGTTAAGGCGGCGTACATCTATAAAAAAAATCATAACCATAGTCATCTAGGAGAAAAATAATGTACATACATTAACCAGTACATTCAAATAATGTACATACATTAACCAGTACATTCGAATAATGTACATGACAACCATTAAAAAACATAGATCTCCTTGGATATAACAGACAAATTCTGGCAAAGTCTATCAAACTTAAACATCACTTGTACAGCTACATCCTTGATAGAGACCACCACTACACCAGTTTGTGCCTCAGACTGATTCACAGATGGATGGATGAAAAGACAGCAGTGAAAGGAGACATAAAACCTGTAAACCAACCAAACCAACCAAACAAGTTTCTTTGACTTATCACCATACTGTTTACAATAAACTTATTGATTAGCCAACTGTCCCTTCCTCCAATGAAGACAAATCAAAAGCATTGGAGATGTTAACACCCCCATAAATAAAGATCATCAAACTTTAATTCATATGGTCAACGAAACTTTGAAACCGGAAAATATCTGGCTTATACACCAAACATCTGTAAAATTTTACCAGACTGACATTTTTATAATGTTCATCATGCTATGATCACTGATGACAACACAAGGCAGTGATGTCAACCCACCTGAATGATTGTTACGGAGGTCGCTGACCAGCTCCAAAGGTAAAACCGAATACAGAAGATGAGACACAATCACATCTTCCAGACTACAAAGGGCTCCAAATACTTGTAGCAAACTCAGTCGTAGGCTTATACGTGTTTCCTGCAAATATATCATTACTACAAACAAAAACCCCAAGTGGCCATGCAGAATACCAATCCTTTGCTATTAGTAAGATAAATATGTGCATTTTATAGTGTGTACTAGTCATTAGGCTGGGATTTATTTTGATATTAAGGCAATCAGACGTTCTGGCTGCTGATGTGAAGGCAAAGAAAAGGAGTGGGCAAAATCACAACTTCATCTACGACTTATAGAATCAAAGTGAGTGTGTTAGACAAAAATTAAAGATGAGTTAAACCTGAACAACCACCATGGATTGGCAGTGAAACTTCTCAGCATTAGATGAACAAATCCATGCTTTTCTGTTCAACATCCAGGGATGTTAGTCAATGCACGCTGATTTTTTATGATCTATTGCATACTTTACTAATGAATTGTTGACATTACTGAGCAGATTTAAAGGAAATCAAATGAAGATAAACTCAAGATTAAATCTCACCATTTGGAAATATTGCACTAGGTTATGTAAAACTTCATATGAATCTTTGGCAATAGCTCTTTTGCATACAGAGGCTTTGGCATTTTCCTGTAAATATGAAATGTACATGTGATAACTTCTAAATATTTGTGGTATTTTTAGATCATATTTAATTACAGACCAAGAAAAGATAAAGATGTTCAGAGTTTCCATAACAAAGTAATTTTGACACATGATGGTCTGTACTTGAAAGTATTTATCAGAGCTAATCCAGGTAGTTTGATATGTACTGACAATTTATAGAAAGCAGCTCATCCAGAGAGCCATGTAGGATCTGTTCTGATAATTTATTCACTCAGGTAGTCTTGTAGGTTTTGTACTAACAATACATGATAGGAGTCTATGTAACCTTGTACAATCTGTACTTACAAGTACTGAGAGCAGTTCCTCAAGGTAGACTTGTACAATCTATACTTACAAGTACTGATAGCAGTTCCTCTAGGTAGACTTGTACAATCTGTACTTACAAGTACTGAGAGCAGTTCCTCTAGGTAGACTTGTACAATCTGTACTTACAAGTACTGAGAGCAGTTCCTCTAGGTAGACTTGTACAATCTGTACTTACAAGTACTGAGAGCAGTTCCTCTAGGTAGACTTGTACAATCTTTACTTACAAGTACTGAGAGCAGTTCCTCTAGGTAGACTTGTACAATCTATACTTACAAGTACTGAGAGCAGTTCATCAAGGTAGACTTGTACAATCTGTACTTACACGTACTGAGAGCAGTTCCTCTAGGTAGACTTGTACAATCTGTACTTACAAGTACTGAGAGCAGTTCCTCTAGGTAGACTTGTACAATTTGTACTTACAAGTACTGAGAGCAGTTCATCAAGGTAGACTTGTACAATCTGTACTTACAAGTATAGATAGCAGTTCCTCTAGGTAGACTTGTACAATCTGTACTTACAAGTACTGAGAGCAGTTCCTCTAGGTAGACTTGTACAATCTATACTTACAAGTACTGAGAGCAGTTCCTCTAGGTAGACTTGTACAATCTATACTTACAAGTACTGAGAGCAGTTCATCAAGGTAGACTTGTACAATCTGTACTTACACGCACTGAGAGCAGTTCCTCTAGGTAGACTTGTACAATCTGTACTTACAAGTACTGAGAGCAGTTGCTCAAGGTAGACTTGTACAATCTGTACTTACAAGTATAGATAGCAGTTCCTCTAGGTAGACTTGTACAATCTGTACTTACAAGTATAGATAGCAGTTCCTCTAGGTAGACTTGAACAATCTGTACTTACAAGTACTGAGAGCAGTTCATCAAGGTAGACTTGTACAATCTGTACTTACAAGTACTGAGAGCAGTTCCTCTAGGTAGACTTGTACAATCTGTACTTACAAGTATAGATAGCAGTTCCTCAAGGTAGACTTGTACAATCTGTACTTACAAGTATAGATAGCAGTTCCTCAAGGTAGACTTGTACAATCTGTACTTACAAGTATAGATAGCAGTTCCTCAAAGTAGACTTGTACAATCTGTACTTACAAGTATAGATAGCAGTTACTCTAGGTAGACTTGTACAATCTGTACTTACAAGTACTGAGAGCAGTTCCTCTAGGTAGACTTGTACAATCTGTACTTACAAGTACTGAGAGCAGTTCCTCTAGGTAGACTTGTACAATCTGTACTTACAAGTACTGAGAGCAGTTCCTCTAGGTAGACTTGTACAATCTATACTTACAAGTACTGAGAGCAGTTCCTCTAGGTAGACTTGTACAATCTTTACTTACAAGTACTGAGAGCAGTTCATCAAGGTAGACTTGTACAATCTGTACTTACACGTACTGAGAGCAGTTCCTCTAGGTAGACTTGTACAATCTGTACTTACAAGTACTGAGAGCAGTTCCTCTAGGTAGACTTGTACAATTTGTACTTACAAGTACTGAGAGCAGTTCATCAAGGTAGACTTGTACAATCTGTACTTACAAGTATAGATAGCAGTTCCTCTAGGTAGACTTGTACAATCTGTACTTACAAGTATAGATAGCAGTTCCTCTAGGTAGATATGTAAAATCTGTACTTACAAGTACTGAGAGCAGTTCCTCTAGGTAGACTTGTACAATCTGTACTTACAAGTATAGATAACAGTTCCTCTAGGTAGACTTGTACAATCTGTACTTACAAGTACTGAGAGCAGTTCCTCTAGGTAGACTTGTACAATCTGTACTTACAAGTACTGAGAGCAGTTCCTCTAGGTAGACTTGTACAATCTGTACTTACAAGTATAGATAGCAGTTCCTCAAGGTAGACTTGTACAATCTGTACTTACAAGTATAGATAGCAGTTCCTCTAGGTAGATATGTACAATCTGTACTTACAAGTATAGATAGCAGTTCCTCTAGGTAGACTTGTACAATCTGTACTTACAAGTATAGATAGCAGTTCCTCTAGGTAGCCCTGTATGATCTGTTGATCCTGATGTAGAGCCCAGCTCCTCTGCTGGGAGTCATCTTTACAGGCCACCAACTCTGTGAACAAGTACTGAAGGCGCATGGAATCATGGCCAGAGTCTTCATCAGACATGTCGCTATTCTGAAATATACACATCATCACACAGCTATACCACAACAAAATAACTGTTACAATTTAAACATGTCAGTGATGACAGACATTACATGTAATTCTATAACTGTACTAGGCTGTTCTTAACAAAGCCATTTTGTAGATGGACAAATTTTCATATCATGAATGAACACATATCCTGCCATTATTCTTACAGAGGTGTGACACTTTCCTATGGCCCAGAATGACAATAATAAATGATCTAACTAGGAGTAGGACCCGTGGGTTAATGTTTCTTTCTGGGTCATAGGAACTTGTAATTTTTCTCATTCTATGTCATAGTCTTTAGAAACGTGTCAAGTCCCTGTGATAACTCTATATAGTGCGCTACCAGAAAAAAATCTCTGTTTACACCAATTTGTCATCTGAAAGGAAACTAACATACACCATTAGGTAATGTAAAATAGCATATGTGATATCCTGACAAAACTGAGTAAACAAAGGGCCATAACTGTGACATCAAAAGAGGTATTCACATACAAAATCTGACAAAAAGTTGGTGACAGAATGTATGAGATAACCCCAGAGAAAAGTGATGAACAGACTGAGGAACTGATAGACTAACCACAGGTCAGGGTGAAAGGAAAACTGTTGTTCTAAAGTTACTTCTTCACTTATTGATATGTAAGATGGTGTGTGCTACACTATAATCTCACCTCTGTGAAAGTGAAGAGGACCTTTTCCATGAGTAAGGCCACTTGAGGAATCATACTGCCCACATGACTTAGTACCACCTCCACAGCCAGACAGGACTTGTCATGACTTAGACCTGTGTGGCGCCTCACCTCCTCTGCTAGACCCGCGCCAAGATGGGACGGGATTGGTACACTAGATACATTAATAACAGAAGGAGAATCAAACTGGCGACTTGGACTGTTTGGAAATGACCTCTGACCTTTGCTTGGCGAGAGCACTTGTCTGCTGGGTGAAGAAGGAGAAGTGTCAACTGTCAGACAGCTGATACTAGTGGTCAGACTACCCTGAACTGATGCCACACCAGCCTCACTACAGCCTAAATTGTCACTGGTGCCCTGTTCAGCAACAGACCCAGGACTCAGGATACCCTCTTTTGAACCTTCTGGAATATAAGAACTGACATCAGATGTTGTACTTTCCCCTGGTTGGGCTCCTGTAGTTGTGATTTCCTCTGAATGGCATTCTGAAGCTTTGATTTCTCCTGGCTGGGCCCCTGTAGGTGTGTTTCCAGTGACTGAAAGGCGTGGTGGGGAGGGCGCCTTCCGTCGTACAGAAGATCTCTTGTCTGTACCTATATAGCATAAATGATAAACCTTCAAAACACAGAATGAATTTATTCTCAAGTAATAGTAACACAAATGCCTTTAATCAAAATTGTGCATTCCGCATTTCAAATGCTGCTTTTAACAAATTCATACATTCATTCAATACAAAATGGATTAAAATAGTGTTTACTCCATTCACTTCAGCTAAAGACTATAACGAAATTCTGATTTATATACTTGAAGTAGGAGAGGAAGGATCTGATCCATCGCCATTGGACTGGAAGGTTTTTTGAGATGATGTTCGAGTTGACTTGTTCTGACTATTGATCTCACTGGTCTCCTGTCTCGTGTTGTGGGTAATCTGACTTGTCGGAGCTGATCTCTTGCTGTATTCCTCTACTACAGCTTGTCTATGCTGGGTTAGCTTTCTGAAAATAATATCAAGAATCTGCAGCAAATATGGTTACTTATTATTTGTCGCTGACTATATAAACCTTCAATATCAATGGATATTATTACTGTATTAGAACACAGTTGTCACTTAATTAGTAAGTCAACTAACTCATTTAGCTTTCTTTGGAAGATTAGGGAATGATGTTTAAATGGATTTCATTATACATCTGTTGGGACATTTCAGTCAATAACTGATCATAGATAAGGGGAAATGATCAGAGAATCATTGTCCAACAATCAATTAGTCACAATATATCAAAATAAGAAAATGGAGAAATTAATCAAACCAATTTTGATAATTGGAAGGAATTATATTTCATCATATACCTGGAAATTGAAAACATATCAATATTTTTTGCCAAGGTGATTTGTGTCAAATTTGAACAGAGACTTTATAAAGAATCTGTACTTATACCAATTTTTGCATGGTTACAAATTTTGTAATGTATCATTTCTATTTTTCATGCATGTACATATGAAAACTACTAAGAAGCATTAAGTATTTAGCTTACAATGCAGAAATAAGTTTATAACAAAAGAATTCTTAATTGATATATATTGTCTATAACACTCTTTAAGCCTTTGTCCAACTCAAATATATAAACATCTATGGAACAAGCTGTGAAACAATAGTCAAATCCAATATCGCAATATCAGATTGCTTAAAATTTGAGGAATTCTAAGCCATGTACAGGATGCCAGGTGCACAAAAAATAGACAGCAACAGAGAAACTGTTCAGAACTTACTGGAGATTCTGTCGGAGATGTGCAGAATTTGTACACTTGTCTGCACTAGTCTGGTAGTGAATAGCTTGTATTGCTCTATCTATAGATTCCAGGACCTCCGAAAAAGCAACCTTGACAATAATAATAAAAAAAAGAAAGATATTCAATATTTTATTGAATATTAGCATAAAATTTCTACTGAGGTAATGCAGAAATTAGTTCAATTCCATTTGAATTAATTCATTCATTAACCACAAAAATTGGTTATTCATAAAAAAATAATCACAATAAAGGTATACCTTACTCATAATAGAATTCTTGAATTTCAAAAAAATCAAGTTCACTTGATTCAGTTTACTATGTATATTATCAGGGGAAGGTTCCATATTTTGCCATTGACATTCAGCTTTAATTTGATGGGTGATTGTTTTTTAAAAACCCTTGAATGTTGGCAGATTGACATATAAAAAGAAAACTTACCAATGTATTGTATTTCAAAGCATACCAAATTTCATCAAAGAGCCATAACACTATAAATTAAAATTGAATCTGTCCAACTTTTCATCTTATCTAAGATGTTACTGATATAAGGCTTCATACCAAATATCAGTAAAATCCATTCATACTTGATTACTGCAAGTTAGCAATTGTTCACAAGATCCAATTATAATAAAACAGCAAAGGACCACAACAAAATCTCTGTAAGTTATATCATGATCAAATCTGTCTCATTTTCTAACTTGTCTGAGATCTTTTTGATATTGGGTTGCATATACCAAGTACATATTTACAATGTATTATATTCTAGTTATTGTATGTGCATGTAATATGTGTTCACAATTTTGGTAGAATGGTAATGAAATTACTATTGAATCCATCTGATTGGCTGCCTTTTATCTTTTATCTAAATGCAGTACAGTAATTTGCATTGATTAAACCAAATCTTTTGCAGCTTTCCTCCACAATCTAAATGATTGATGATTGACTTAATTACCTTACAATTAAATCAATATAAAAACAACTGCTGAAAATATGTTTTAAGGGTCTAACATATGAAGCATCTGTTAGTTAGGTTCCTTTATGTTTAATTTGTTGTTTATCCTTTGACAGATGACTGGAAACAAGCATAAGCTGGCATACACCGACAATGTTGAGATTACATGAGAAGAATCTAATGATTGAAGCCTTAAAATGTCTGTTATCATCATTGCAAATATTCAGCCAGAGACCAGAAAGCCAGCAATTTGTCCTGCAAGATCATACCAGAAATTTAATATGAATAAATTAATACTGAACTATCCACAAATGTTATAAATGAAAGTAACATCAGTAGCTGAAACATAAAAAAATACATACATGACATATATATAACGTAATGTCACATATCCTTCACATTTGACACCTAGCCACAACGTTAACTTGATAAGGTAGAATTGCCATTTACTTTCCACCAGAAGCCTATGTCTATTCCACAATGTCATAATATAAGGTCAAAAACACGCAGGTCAGACAGATGCGGCAGACCGCTTCGGAAAGTCGCCGCCGGATGAATCATTGTGCTGCTGTACATATTAATTATTCAGAACCAGACAAAGACGTCTATCGATTTTTGAGAGACCTGACAATTTGACAACTTTTCATTTTCTCAAAATACCAAACGTTATCGCGTGCTAGCTGTAAAAAAAATCAATGCAAGCACTATAGAATCATGCATGTCATGGTTTGAATACTTACATCTTCGTGTGTAATGTAGTTTCTTGGAATGTAACCAACTTCTCCAAATCCGTTTTGAGCAAGAAACCAATCGACATGACTTGAATTTATAATCGTAAATTGATCGCCCGTCTTGAAGCTCAAATACTTTGAGTTGCTCGAATTGTAGTCATATAATGCCTTAAACATCTTGGATAGTTTGTTCAACAAGACATCCCTATTATGCAGAAACCAACGCCTTTGCTTATACTGAGCCTGCAGACGATTTGTGGTTTTTTTTCTTGAAGCGTCCCATCGATTAAGACACAGGAGCGTTTCATTGACGTTGATTTGTAATATCTAATTTTGGTTACATAGAGACCAAAAACGGAAAGCACGGAATATCACTCCAAGGATCATTCGGTATGAAACATTTGTAAATTTTGACAATTGTAAAAAACAAGCAAACGCTAGAAAATCTTGTTGGTACACACGTTAAAAATAAATTATGTTTGCACCAATAATGAATATAACTTTCCGACGCTAGTCTGTGTACACGGAAACAACACTGCATGGCATCCGTACAAAAATAAATAAATAAATAAATAAACCGATAAATAAATATGATTGATTGCAGTGCAGCTGTTACCTGCATGGATTTAAGGACGTCATACTTAAATAGGCTAGCGGATTTACTTAAAATGTGGAGCTGCAAGGTCCAAACTTGACAAGAGCAAGAAGACACTTCAAAAATCTATCTCCACAACATAGTAAACTGTAGCCCGAGTTTTTTTTTCTGGACTTTACACCAGACATGTAGTCAGGGAAAAACTCGGGATAAGTAAACTGGATCGGAGACTATCACATGTGACACGAACACATTGTATTATGCTTTACGTGTAGTCAAAATATGCCAGAACATGGGCACCAACAGATAATTCTTTCAAAAATATATCAGATGGGTATTGGGCAGTTCAAGTACGTTTACGGATATAATTATAAATGAGAAATCCTGTATAGATTGAAACTGTTGTCACAACAGTTGATATATTGATTGAAGAGGATCTTAATTGATCCTGTACTGGAAATATACTTAACTTATGATAAGGATGACACTGACTTTAAACTTGAGATATCAAGCGAAAGCGGACGCTTTGGACAAAAAAAAAACAACATTGTATGGAAATTAAGAAACATATTTGCTTACGTAAAAGTAATGCAAACAAACCATTATAGGTAAGGACGTTTGAGAGTGACGTCCGTATGGTACCTATAATGTCGCACATAAACCTCTGTTCGGAGGACGACAATGGTGACCAGTGTATCTCAACACACTGTCCTTATACCCATAAATACTGTATGCTGTTTTAAATTCACACGCCCTACGATTCTCTTATATCGGAATACAGAGAGCGAGATACATACATTTAGCTTATTCATCGTCGTCGTTGTCTTCGTCAATAACGTTAAGGTATTGGTTTGATGATACATCCAGTTTCTGGTTTCCCGAGGCCAGGTATATTTCCCGCATGGACGAGGGAAACTAATCCCATAATCTAACCGTTTCATTATACAGATAAACACATAGAGATATTTATCAAATATTTATAAAACACGAGTTGTATGCTGTGTCCTGTCATTTAGATGACCACAAACTACCAGAGAGAATTAAAATACACAGGCTATGGTGCGTATTTTTATAATCTTGACTTGGTTTCCTCGGAAGTTTGACCCTAAACAAAATACAGACTCACTATGAAGCCACCTTCTAACTTACTAGGATACCCTTTCACGACAAAAGACAAGTCGCTCTACAATTTCACAAGATGTATTACATAGAAAATTCTAACTATCCACAAAAATACAATCACGCAATTATTGGTTATTTTATATTATCAATTATTACTATTGAATACCAAAAAGGCTTAGATAATACGACATTTACATAATATAAACAAAACTAAGATTGTGATCTTCAGTAAAAGACGAAGTAGACGGCGACATAACTTCACGCTTAATGATCAAATGCTAGAAATTGTAGGCTGCTTCACATATTTTGGTTTTACTTTTAAATCCAACGGAAATTTTGTAAATGCTAGACGGAAGCTTATCGAACAAGCACAAACGTCCATATGAGGACAAATGAGGTTTAAGTGGTTAGATAATGTGAAATAGATTTTAAATGATACTGGATATATAGACTGAATATAGAAGCGGGAAGATGGCATCGCCCGATTCCAATACCTCCGGAAATGTGTTATTGTAATTTTTGTACTCAAATTGAAAACAAAACTCATTTTCTTATCGAATGTCCCTTATACTCAGATTTTTTCTTTCTTTTCTTTTGTAAAGGAAATATTGTGTTAAACCTATTATGTTTAAATTCATAGATGTTGTGTCATCAGAGAACTGTACCATCATTCAAAACGGCTGTGTATATTTACAAAGCAAATGAATTAAGAAATTAAAGCCCCTGTCACACTTTACCGGATTGGGCCACCGGACGTGAAACGGATAACATTTTTGGATATCCGGTGATGTTCGTCAATATCCGTTTTATGTCCGTTTTATGTTCGGTTCATTCGTTTCATGTCAGGTGATGTACGGTGCGTCCGGTGGTATCCGTTGGAAAGTTCAAGTTTGTGCATGCACAAAACTTGAAACGGACAGTAACGGATAAGAATATTCGTTGGCTGTCCTGTGCATGTCCGTTTTGTCCTGTATATATCCTGTCATTGTTCGTTTATATGCGGTAGGTGTACGGGGGGCATGCGTTACCCAGTCCGTTGATGGAATTTGAACGCATACGCCACGCATAAACCGGACCTTCAGCGGACACATAACGGACACATAACGGACAAACACAGGATGCTTGCAGGATTAACACCGGACACGACGAATAGACAAACGGATTGAAAACGGATAACACGCACAGAACGGATGAATACAGAATACCTACAGGATACCTACAGGGGGAGAAACTGACTACCGACAGAAACTGATTAGTTATCGCAGGCATATAAAAAGGTTCTTGGAATATCATCACCACCTTTATCATGCTCTGTTTCAGTTTCAGTTTCAGTTTCGGTTTCCTGTGCAACAGCATCAACAGCATCGACAGGCACTTCTTCTGTGTCTTGCGCTTTTGCAGGAACGTTTTTTTTTTTATTTTTCTACCGCGAGGCATTTTGGCGAGGCAGTCAGCACTGTAACTTTTTGACAACTGATCGCCGGAGAAATGCATATATCTTGTTTTTTCTCTGCACGCGCGCGTTATGTCCGTTAGGTGTTCGGTTTGTCCGGAATGCATCCTGTACACGTCCTGATTCACCGGTTCATGTTCGTTTGTTGTTCGTTACTCATTCGAAGACACCCGGTTGGTAATACGGTAGCCGTACGTTACATGTTCGTTATTGGTACGTTTTATCCGTTCCATATTCGGTGCAAGTACGTCGTCAGTTTGGATTTTTCTACCGGACTGACAACTTTGCCACCGTATACCACCGGATAACAAAAAATTCTATACGTTGATGTCCGGTACACCATTCCGGTCAAGTGTGACAGGGGCTTAACTACTGATTAACTAAGAGACATGTGAAATTATACGTGTAAATACTGTTTTTCAATCTCAAATGTTCTGTCGTGAATACTGTGATGAAGTATTCCATTTATCAGTTTATCAATTGTTGTTGGCTGAAATCGTACGAAAGAAGTGTTATATCTGTAACTGTTCCTACTGACTATTAATCCTAGTATGTATTGAATTTGTTTAGCCTATCAATAACAACGGATTGGCAGCAGGTCATATGATACTAGTCCTTTTTGTGACCAGCTGGGATGGGGAACCCAGTCTGTCTCCGAGGCTAAGGTTATCTCTTATCAAATAAATTTATAACAGCTTGGTATTCAATTAATTTGCAACAGTAATGTTTGTAGAATTTAAGTAATATATTTATTGTACATTCACATACAATATTGTCTGATAATTGGCCTACTGTACTTATGTATAGCTATTCCTCAACCGAATTACATCAAATGTTTTTTTTAATGATTTATATATAAAAAGAAATGGAGGGCCAAGTCAAGGTATTGTAATTGGCGTTTGCTTGACATTCATACAATTTTCACAAATCTTTGGATCCAGCATCCGTTCTCTTTGATAATTTTCAAATCAATCAAGATTTTCTAACTCAGGCTATTTCTAATACCTTGTCAAATAATTCAGTATCTGACAATCATTTTCATTTTACAACGGGGCAACTTGCAAGTGATTACATTGTTGTACTAGTCTGTTATCTATATTTATACTGTCTGGTGATAATGAATAAACTTGTACATTATTTTTTTCTTGCAGGTAATATTTAGTTCAGATTTGTTAATTATCATGCAAACCATAACGACTTAATAAAATGTGTTCCCCCCACCCCCACCCCCCACCCCCTCCAAGACTCAGCTGATGGTGATCACAACCATTTCATTGAAAGAAAGGTTTTAAGGGGGGGGGGGATTAATTTGGAAATCTTTAAATTTGGGGTTTTATGATGCACTAGAATGCACCACAGAGCTTTATATATTTCTTTTTTTTCGGGGGAGGTACCCCCGAACCCCCCACTCCACCCCCACCTCAATGATATAAAGCCGCAAGCCCCCCCCCCCCCCCCCTTTCACAAAATCATGTATCCGCCACTGTAAATTGTTTGCAGAACTAGAAAATTCTTCAAAATGTCAGTTTTATTCCAAATCTAAACAAGAACTCCGCAAGCGGGAGCATGATACGCCCGTCACTGGAAAAGCCAACACAAGAAAATGTAGCGAAAAGCAATGAGGTAAATATGTTAGAAGTTTAAGTTCCCATATTGGAATTATATTCGATATACGTGTACTTAAATGTACCAGTATTCATAGTATGGTCCTTTTGTATAATCTCTTAAATTTTCATTTTATGCTCTCTCTTACTATTATTTATATACTATTCTTATTTAATGAAACTTACTTCACACATTTAATATTCCGGCATAATTTTGCAGCTAAGAAAACATAGTTGAACTTTCGAGAAAAACTCCCCTCCCCCCTCAAAAAAAAAAAAATATATATATATATTTCAAGTCAATTCACGAATTTAATACAATTCTTGAGTTAAAGATGAACATAGCTGAATTCAGCTAAATACATGTAGCTGAAAGCAATCCTGCCTGAATACTTATGTTATATAATTACTATTTTCTTTGGTCTTTTTTTGTTTAGATGCACGTTGTTGAATTGCCTTATAACACCATGGACGTACGCACAGCGCAGGGAATACCATTATAAAGAAACCCTAATATATGCTGAACATAATTGCTTCTTGTTGTAGTGAACAAAATCTTAAAGGAATTGAATAAGAAATAGAAAACAACATGCATTTTCTACACAATGCCCATATTTGGCAATAGAAGGGGCATAACTCTGGTAAACATAATCACAAAATTCCGTAACACGAACTCTTTCGAGCGCGTAACCTCCTTGGCACTTTTCGAGCTTTGCAACATACCATTTGATAAATCCCGACAGCCTGATGACACACAGGTGGCCCACAGAGATCATGGATGCACCATTCAATTCTTCGTCCATTTTGACTGCACGTATTGTTTTCCTGTGGTCGACAATCAAGGTTGCCCAACCTTTCAGTATTTGAATCCGGCTATATGCATGTCTCCTCCCTCTTAACCTTTGTACCTTATGGTTTTACCCACGCATTACACCTAAGCTTACAAGGTCAAGTGAGCTGTCTCAATGGGCCACCTGTGCTTCATCAGGTAGTCGGGATTTATCAACTGTTATGTTAATTACCTGAGCAAAGCTCGAAAAGTGCCAAGGCGGTTATGGGCTAACACTGCGTTAGCAAAATAAACAAAAAGCAAAATCTTACGATGAAATCGGTCCGACACTGGGCAAAAACATGTATATTGTCCAGGTGTATATGGACCGTCGTAGAATAGAGAGTTCTAAAGGAAAAAGGGATCGTTAATGAATGAGCTTTACCTGGGCAAATATACAATACCGTTATATCAATAGTTGAAACACGAGCCAAAAACCCAAAATATATGTTTAACACAATTGCTTCTAGTATTGTGCAAAATCTTAAGAGAAATTTAATAATAAAAAAAAATAAAATAGAAACCTTCTTGTATTTTCTGCATATTTGGCAATAAAAGGGGCATAACTCTGCTCAAAATAATCGCGAAATTCCGTAACACGAATTCGCTTGAGCTATTGTGCCATAGACTATTTGTAGCAAGTTTCATGAAAATCCGTTGATAAATGAAGACTAGAGAGCGCTAACAAGGAAAAGTTAACGGACGGACGTACGGACGTACGGACAGCACATGGTATACCATTATACGATCAGTCGTTGGCGGTCGTATACAAAGAGTTTACATTTGAAAGTTATTTAACAAAGTTATCAGATTAGAAAAGAATCACTATTACAAAATCGTGTACTTGAAATATTAAATTTCCCATTGACGATGGTATGGTATTCCAAGAGAAGATACTTAAGTAGTCTGTAATTTATGTTTTAGTGGTATCGGGGGAGAATTTCACTATTTGTTTAAATGTCAAAATGAAGAAATCACCGGTATAAGAATCAAAGGGCCAAAGGCCCTGAGAAACGTCAGGGTCTGAGGTCATGAAATAAGAGATTTAAAATTGGATTTTATAGTCAGACAGCTACATTTGTATCAGATGAAATGTCTTAATATGGTTATTCCTATTCTATATATATTCAAGAAAACATGTATTTATCTGTCGTAAACTTTCCAATAGCTGAGTATAGTTCTTTCCCTGACGTAATTATTTAATGTTTGTGAAGATTTTTGTGAAGATGTGAAGATTATTGATATACTTCTGAATCAGTAAAGCTGCTTGTAAACTTTGGAAAAAATCAACTTAAAGACAAATCTATTAACAGTTTCATGTACAATCAGAGATAAAATCCAAGATGTACACAGCCTAAGTTTTTTTTATTTATGTCAATTAGGCCCAGCAAACATCTATTTTATGACCCCTAGTGACATCGAACATGCAAATATTTTACCTCCGATAGAAAACTGCAGTCCCGTTGTCGGTCACGCTGTCCGACGAGACAATATGAATTTTGACATGTCATCAGTCACGCATCATAACCATTAGATTCTTTTCAAAATAACAAATAATAATCTTATTTAATAAAATCCTCATGAAAAACGGCAATGTAGTTTGTTATAACTTGCCTTCAATTCCTGTTGATATTTCTTCTGTATTCTAGCGACATACAAATAAATATGAAACTGTGAACGATCGCTAGTTTAGTTACATTAGACATAACCGCCATTTTGGCTGATGATCACGTGATAAGTTATCCCTGTTCCGGTGCAAAGCTATTCATAGAATTGTAAACATTTTACTACGTAAACACGGTTGGTTTTTAGGCTTATATGAAATATTCATGCATATGAACTCAGGATGAACATATGAGTCTGAAACATGTGGATTGTTTATCTGGGGAAGCATGTAAATTTCCAGGACGATCAAACTGATTTTTTTTCTACTTTCGTTTTCAAGGCAGGATTGAGACAGAACTATGTAATCCTACGCCAACAAAATTGCATATATTGGTGAGGAATTGTTTATGTTTACAATATTAAATAGTCTAGAACACCAGACATTCATATTTCATTTTAAAAAATTGCAGTAAACACGGGAACCATCAGTTAAATCGTGTCAATAATTGCTGTCAAAATAGGAAGTATATTAGGCTACGGATGCATATAATTTGTGTATCACAGAAAAGAGAAATTGTTAGCCGCAAACAAATGTGTGACTAACAAAATTTACCCACCACGACTATAACGGCAGGTGTCAAAGGCATCCTGACGTTAAAAACATATGTGGCTCACTACTTTCTAGAAAATCCAACTATTATCCGGCACGGTTTCTAAGAAAAATGATGTTATTGATTCGAATATAGTACATGTATCTATAGCAGAATGTATATATATATATATTTCTCTCGATACAACTACGACAGGAAATTCAAACCTATATCTTCGGATCACCAACACATAGTGCGTACGTTCTTTTTTTAAGAACGCCGATGTGGCGCAGCGGTATAAGCTGCGGGTATTTCTGGCTAGGCGATTGGGTGCCGTAGATCGTGAGTTCGAGGCCCGGTCAGGGCACGAGTCAAAAAGTTGTCTTCCTTCGTCATTTGTGTTTCTAAGCTATATATATATATACACGTGTAGTTAAGTGTATCATGCACTGTATGTATCCATCTTGTCATACAATGTAACACATTTCCACGTGTATGAGTGAATCAATAAAAATCTTGAAATCTTGAAAATCTTACAAAATCATAACGTTATACATTTTAAAATGTATGTAGAGCTCTCGCCTTAAACAAAATACAAACTATGTAGACAGATACAAAATTGGTCAGGAATTTGGAACTGACCAATGGTCCTCAACCATGGTCATCAATACTTACCCAGCGATTCACAAATACGGCCAATGCTTCATGCTCACATCATCACCAGTGATGCGCCTGTCATCAGGTCATTTGTATTGTGTTTCCAATTAATGGATAATCGATTAAAAGCAATCATAACTATAACTGTTTACTTATGATATGATTGCTGTTTTTCCCAGATGGTTTGTTATTTTATTGAACAATAATTGTTGATTTTGTTCTTCATTCGGTTTGTTATTGTGTAGGTTTCTTGCATTAACATTATCAAACATTTCGAATGAAGCATACTTAGATAACATAGTTCATACATATTTTCATTATGCTCCGACACGCCAAATATCCGCTCCTTTTCTGTTAAATTACTATATATTAATGGATATGTACATTGTTTGTTGACATTAGTTTTAATACTTAGTAGCTGTTCTATACTGAACCTAATCACTTCACTAAACCTACACCCACTAAAAAGATGTTGTGGTGCACAGATCATCTGATTCCTATACATTTGTTTAAGCTTGTATTCAGTACATAGAACTCTGTGTAGACTTCTCCATTGAAAATCCTTGATTGTCCTGTCAATTATATTGTTGTTTATAAAAAGCAAGTTGGAATGGCAATCTGATGTAAAAATGATAATTCCATTTCTAAAGGGATTTGATCTCCCTATTTTGGTTTTATATAGATTTAATTATTTAGTTAAAACACTTATTCTGGATCAAAACACTGTTTTTATATTTGACAACTAGGTCATCTGAAATGTTAAGAACTTCATTGATGTTTTGTAGTAATGTTTCATCCCTGACGGCAGGCCCCATCTCATTTTTGAGAATTCTGCTAACGTTTTGAACACCCTCGCCTAGCGATGTTGCTGATGGAATAGGGAGTTCGAGGAAACTCGAATGAACCTTTGGTCTGCTAAGCAGCTTGTGCTATGTTCTCTTTAACTTAATTATTGTAAATTCAGCAACACATCCGAGTGATATAATTTATTAACTACATCTCAACATTTCACCTTCTCCGAAAAAAGTCATGGATGAAGACCCTTTAAGTACAATTATACTTTAGGAGTAAATATACTTTTAGCATAGCAGTATAAGGTTATTAATCAGTAAGAATTTATGTCTATATATTGTTCCTCAAACTGCAATAGCTTTATTTCAAGAAAATACTTCTGTGGTGCAACGGGAGTATTTGTGACGGCCATGCTGCACTGATGTCGCCCTCAAAGAACAGACACAGGCGCCAGGGCATCGGATATGATTAAAATGTATGCTGTATAGATACATTTTATGTCAACCTCAAATTGTGAAACAAGTTCTAGAATGAAAGATTAATTTAAATCTAAAAGATATTGATAAGAGTTGTATTCCTATAACTCGTACTCGACTTTGTCTCGTGGTTTCACATCCTTATTGTGTATTGTGTATATAGATGTATACATGTACTATGTATACCATAGACTCGTGGGCCGTAAGTCCTACAGTCAATAAATTGAATAATTTGAATGCTGGTCGAAGGCTGAAAACATAACGGAAGTTTGATAAACTTCATTTCTAAGAAATGTATCAGTTATCTATAGCTCACTGATTATTATCACAGTGGATTTTCGAGTACCGAGTTTTACATTCCGTACTGCGATACGTGATAACGATCCTTAAGTACTTATGTCTTCTTGTCGGAGACGCCCTCAACAGGAAAATAATGCTTTCAACCAATATAACATAACATTGATTCGATTTCATTTTGTCTTATTTATTAATAATAATAAAATGCATAAAAATGACATTCAGTATAAAATATACCTTTTTCTTCAGTAAGATTCGCACCACCATGTGACACT
Organism: Pecten maximus; assembly: GCF_902652985.1. Taxonomy (NCBI): domain Eukaryota; kingdom Metazoa; phylum Mollusca; class Bivalvia; order Pectinida; family Pectinidae; genus Pecten; species Pecten maximus. Next base: position 12,020,501 of record NC_047021.1, read on the forward strand.
CGTCTGAGACGGTCAGCTAATAGTATTTATGTCGTGTATATAAAAAGCGACATAAGGGGAATTATAAATAGATTCAAAATCACATTAAAAGCACTATAAAACGAAAATAACTACAAAAACATAGGGGTCCGACACAATTCTATACAAACTGGCAAATATATCTTTTCCAAAATGGACAACACAGTTTATTAAATGATCTTATAGTAGTAATGATCCTACCAGTCTCCTGTTATAAAAACAAAAACGGATAAATTATATTGGTATGGTAGAAATCAATAAGTCTGTTTGTAAGGTTCTATCAAACGAAAGGACTGATTTCACAAAACAAAATAAACAAATTTAAATGTAATGAAGAAAATAGGACAAATCACCGACACCTGTTAGGACCTTAAAATATTTCAATGTAAGAGAATAATCTCTTAAATCTGAAAAAAAAACTACGAACCCAATATTTTTATTATGGATATACCGATATTGTTTTAGAAAACGCTAAGGTATTGAAATAAGTCCTATTGGTACATACACATGTATTACATAGTGAACCTTGTCCAGTACCTTTGTGGTTCAACATCATATCCGGCACAGGGACATGGATATTAAGATAAGGAGGGGACGAAAATCTATTTGAGGACAAAGCTTCGTTTTGCCAAAGAAATGAAAATAATTAAAAAATATATTGTTCAAAAAACACAAAATTGGTATGTCTACATACCCTCCCCACTGTAGTTGAAGGATTATCATTTTTAACAGTGAGAAATTAACAATGCTAACCGGTATCACATGTTAAATATCAACAAAAACACTTGTTCCCTTATTACAAATGCGTGTCTGGTAAACTTCAATGTACAAAAATTTAACACACTAATACACGATACCGCAAACGGAATCTCTTAAACGTGTTCAGGTCAGATTATTATACAGACATCCGACACTTGTAGGTCGGATTTCTGTAAGGACCAAAGTACAAACCCGTGTCCTTTGTAGAATAAGTAGAAATGTACAACAATATCCGAACGCGATGTATGTTATTTCACTCTCTAGAAAGTAGTGGACAACCACTGATCAGGGTTGTATTTATGAAACAAAAACAACGACGAATCCATCGGAAATATGCATGACCAGGGACCAATAGACTAAAAGACCACGGATTTCTTTCAAGAGAGATGAGTTGCAACCAATAATAAAAAGTAACAGATACTTGTCTTAAGTATGAACAATCATGTATACAATGAACTGATGAGGAATAGCTGCAATATTGTGCTGGTACCTGATCCACAGTAATGGGTCTCTCAACACTTTTATTGGGTCTCCAGACGGAAACGTGCACATGCTCGTTAACGAGTCCCGACCCATTGTTAACGAGTCCCGACCCATTGTTACCGCGCCCATGGTCCCCCTTTAAAGCACCTTTTAAGGATCCTTATTGACGGGTTCCTCATGGACCTCTCTCATTAACGGGCATCCGGTCCCCTTTGAACGGGTTTAGCTCAATGTTAACGGTCCTGATCCCATTTTGTTGGTCTTTGAACCATGTAGACTGGCTCTAACCCCCATGGGTACAGTCTTTTGCCTCTAGTTATCGTTCCTGTCTAGCACCAGATCTCAATTCAATAACTAGTGGTCATTTTTCTGTAATGGTCATAACACACAAGCCGGTGTGGCCAGAGATTCTACATTGGAAAAGTTTGACGGAATCGCCATTGGAGACAGAGTCATGTGACTGTTGGCAAATGAAGGAAACTGAAACGCGGAGTTGGCACCAATACGTGGGCTCATTGTGGCTATGGGACTGAGGGAGCTCCAAAAGTGTAGGAATGGGGTACGGGGGCCCATCCCAACGGGACTGGCCAGCACTATTGGTGTGGGGTAGCTCGTCTGTCCAATTTTGGGGCTGGGTACAGGGAGTCCCGTGATGGCACTGGTGAGAGATGTAGACGAACTGTCAGTGATGCTGAGAGTGAGGGGGTTCGGTTTGGGTTTGGATATTACACCCGATGTACTGATGGATGGCGACGACAACGATGACGACGAAGATGAATGTGACGATAATGAGGAGGGCGACAGCCCACGTGATGTCAGAGATGGCACGAAACTGCTTTTCGAAGAACTGTGACAATCCATGTCTTTTTCTTCTTTAACAGATGTCACCACTACTGTCACCGGACTCGGAGTGGTGCTATCTGCTGACGTCACTTCCGTTTGCATACGACTAACACATGTCGCCTTGCTGGTAGAAGTCGCCATGTTTGCCGATGATTTGATATCCACCGAGTTGTATGAAGCAAAATGTGGCAACACTCTTTGACCATATTCCTGAGCTAAAGTTTCCATTTTAACCTTGAATGGTATTTTGTTTTCTGTTTTCACAATTTCTGGAAAAGACACAAATTTATAAACAAACTTTTGTCCCATAACTTTTTTGATAATGTTTTTGTCGTAGTAGTAGCGGAGAGCCCGACTCAGCTTGTCATAGTTCATGCTGTGCTTGTTTTTACGGAGCCCCCACAAACGCGCCACCTCCTCCGCGTTCAGCAGCTTAAACTCGCCGTCATTGTTTGTCCAGCGGATGATGTGATTGTGTTGGTTACTGACTAGCAGCTCCAACAGGAACTGCCACAGTGTGATGTTAGAGTCCATAGCTGCAACAACAAACAAACAGGGAGGTCAAATAATAGGGAGGTCAAATAATAGCAAAACAAACGCGACATACAAACAACAATACACTTCCATGTCAATAAACGGTCGACTATCAAGGCATACCACATACACACATATAAACAGGAAAGGATTTAACACTATTACATACGACTCATGGTGACTCCCCAGGACATTCTGTTGATATAAAATAACCTTCAGTATCATATTGTTTCCCTTCTTACGCGAGACGACATACAATACAACACCGCAATTGTGAACTACATGGTTTCAAAGTAATATGAGAGAATGATTTTAATCTGTTAAATAAATTATTTAACTGTTCTGGGTGCATATTGGTTTATTACGGTATCTTATATTGATCAAACCTTGAAAATGATAGAAAACGGACAATTCAGTCATTTGCCAAATGCTTTCATTTTTATGTCGACTAGAAATCCCAACAATAAAGAAGGGGGCATTATCACTTTCTGTATAGTGGACGAGACACCAAAGGAGCACACACTCTGAAACTTTCTGTGTAGTGGGCTAGACGTCCCGTACACCAAAGGAGTGGCCACACTCTGAAACTTTCTGTGTAGTGGGCTAGACGTCCCGTATACCAAAGGAGTGGACACTCTGAAACTTTCTGTATCGTGGGCGAGACACCAATGAGCGCACACTCTAAAACTTTCTGTGTAGTAGGCTAGACGTCCCGTATACCAAAGGAGTGGACACTCTGAAACTTTCTGTATCGTGGACGATATGTCCCGTACACCAAAGGAGTGGACACTCTGAAACTTTCTGTGTAGTGGACGAGACACCAATGAGCGCATACTCTAAAACTTTCTGTATTGTGGACGATATGTCCCGTATACCAAAGGAGTGGACACTCTGAAACTTTCTGTATAGTGGGCGAGACATCCCGTACACCAAGGAGTGGACACTCTGAAACTTTCTGTATAGTGGGCGAGACACCAAAGGAGCGCACACTCTGAAACTTTCTGTATCGTGGGCGAGACGTCCCGTACACCAAAGGAGTCGTCACTCTTACGTTTACTTTCTGTGTAGTGGACATGACGTTTTGTTCATCAAAGGAGCACACACTCTGAAACTTTACATAAAGTGGTCGTGACGGCTCCTTCACCAAAGAAGTGGACACTATAAATCTGTATGTATAGTGGCCGTGACGTCCCCTACAAGGGATCGGACACTATAAATCTTTATGTATAGTGGCCGTGACGTCCCCTACACCAAAGGAGCGGACACCGTAAAACTGTACATACAGACGGGACTATCGTGTGTCAAACAAGAGATAAAACATTAGCTAATTGGCGTGACATCACAAATGCCACCGATAACAACACGACGTTTACTGTAGTTTGTGTGGCGTCATGGATACACAAAGTAGTTGGTACACACAAGGACGTACACACATAAAGTACATACATGTATGTATGTCACTGGAACACGACAGTCAGTTTAAGCTTTGTGGAAGCTTTGCCACAAAAGATATTTAGTGTTGTATAGAGCAAGATATGATTTACCACCACCACAACAACACAACTACTATCCAATATTATTGGTTTACAAAGGGATTTGACACCGATTCCCAACCCCACCGTCCTTATAAACATAGTGCATTAGAAGTGCTATATATACAAGTCCCTGTGTTGCTATCCTCTTTGTGTAGTCACGAGAAATGTGGTAATGATTAGCGGCCATGTCTCAGTTCGGTGTTGCTGTGTGTGGTCTACTTTGTATACAAGTAAATCATCAATGGCTTGTCACTGCAGTTTCATTAAGACATCTTCATCAAAACAAGACTGGTGCCAAAACCCCACAATGAATACATGTACCATGTAATGGCGAAAATAATAAAGGACCCGGTTAACACATTATTGTTTTATTGTCAGCCGATGGCGTCATCCTACCTCTATGTGCTGCCAAAATCAAAACAAAAATGTTTTGGTTGTCTATGTGAATTAGTGACCTCAAAACAACATGCTTGGATCATTTTGTGACAGTATCAGGCCATTATAGCAACGGACTGAAAATAACTTTGAAATAAGAGAAATCCTGCACCTTTATTATTTAGATTCTTGACAAAATTACATAAACCTAGTTTTGTATCTTTTATATAAACATTTGTGACTTAAAAGCACTTACCGTACCATACTTGGATCAATCCAACAACAAATTTGATCAATCTACCAGACAACCACATACGTTTTTAACAAAACTGTAGGTATAATCCCAGTCTCAAAGCTGCAGAGCCCTGCGTTCCGTGACATACACTGGTGGTGTGGTAATATTATCTCACAAAGACGCGGGCTGTACCCACTACACTCAGACTCCCATGTCGTCTGCCAGTAAAAATACCTACCCTTTGATACGGGCGCCGAAAGACACAGTCGCTTGGTCAAAGGTTCAGTGGAGTCCGAGGAGTTACGAGAAGACACATCGGACAAAGCGGGGGATGCTGAACAGTGTCTCACATCTGAAAATTTAAAAAAAATCAAACATCAACAGGGGATAAAATCTTCCGCGTTACTGACTCGACAAGTCGCAGATTTGGGACATTCTTGAAATTCTAATGAAAAAGTGGAGTAGTAAGGATCTGGAGGCAGACGTTTGGGGCTAAAGTTACAGGGGTCCTCTGTTAGATGCTTGTCTTATCGACATATCTACTTCGACACATACGAGAGGCCGTCCACGGGGAAACTAAAACAGCCAGCAGACGCAACGCCTCTCTTTGTGCGATAAGTACATGTGCTGTGTTGGAACCACGAAAGCAAATATTTAGAAAATTTCATATGGAATGTCACACTGGTAAAATCGGAATGTTTCATATATTTTATAGAAATATTTGCGGAGATAAATAAAAGTTAGTGAAAATCACCACACATCATAACATATATCATGCCAATACAAATCAGACCTATCGTGTATATAGGCCTCTACTCAATAGTATTATATAGGAATGAAAGTCTCCATGCACTCTGTATTTTATTCTGCCCGCTATAAGGCACGTTGTCGCAGGCTTATCAGAGCGAAGCTGCGTGAGGGTTAAACATCGGTTATATATCTAGATGTTTTAAGTTGATCATTACGTTATTTGAGCATGTCGATAAACTCGACAACCCTGCAGAAAATTAGCAAGTTCTACTAGCCTTTTTACATAAACATATGCTTTTCAAATTTAACGAAAGTTGTTGCACTTTCATTCCCAAAAACAATAAATATTTCGCCAAGGCCTATCCCGATTAAAATATTTATATAATTTTCAGTTTCCTGGACGGCGGTAATCGAACCCCCACCCACCAGCACGCGGAGACCAGCTGACCGGTAACAGGTAATTCGTTTTTAGCTATATATTGACAAGACCAAAATATGTTTGTTTCGTTTTCAGTACACACATTTATTACCGTATGTCGATGTTTACAGTCTGTCTCCCTGTCAAAAACAAGCTTACCTTCCATCATACGTCGTCAGCACCACAAATAACTGTGTTGGTTAGGAGGTCGTTGTTCGTCGCTCTGTTGAGGAAACAAAAGTGTTTGAGTTGTGAAATTCGACACTGCCACACAGGGAAGTGGATTTTTGGAGGAAGTAACATACACGTATTACTAAACCAAGCTAAACAGGGAAACATTACATTAACTGTACATAAACAGAGATTTATCAAGTAATGATAAACACAAGTAGGATTTATCACAGTGGTTGATATATATTTACACCTCCCCCCCCCCCCTTGGTCCCTGGATAGCTCCCTCCAGTTCCCCGAGTGTGTGACATAATTCACTACGCTACATCGCGGCGGGGGAGAGTAATGCCCCCGATTACAATCTGACCCTGTTTCGATGGATGACGTAGGACCGGGTCGGAATGAGAAATGGAGGGGCGAGGACGGAGGTGTTGTTGTGATGAGCATTGAACATAACGATTGCATATAATCACTACTGTGTATTTTTGTGTATTACCCGCAATCTGTTTTGTTTCTGAAACTAACACAGCCACCTTCCCTTTATAATTCTACCCCTGTAGATATTATATTATAAATGGTTGTTTAATAATACATAATACAATACAGTAAATGGAATATAACGGGATCAGCACTTGTCCAAAATCGTAAAAACCTTAGAGTGAAGATTGGGACTTACGAAGGCTACTGGCCTTAATGTTATTTACGCGAGGTTAAGCTGTAATGTAAACGATAAATTTCACACTCGAAGGCCCACGGTGAATCCCTCTATCGCCAGGAATGTCGTTTAGTCCCATTTTTACTATTCTAACCGGAAATGCTTACTGAGATAATGGTTAAGTTAGGCGACCCCCTGGGCTCTATTTCAAAGAGGCAGGTCAACTAGTGCAAACAAAAAAACCCAACATGTCGAATCCGGAAAGTTACGGTGATGACTTTACAAAAAGTCAGACAAATCAGTAAAGCGGTGTTAAACGATCACGGAAATACTAGTGTCACACCTCACACCTCAAAAATGTAGCCAGTCTAGTCCTTCACAAGGTAAACAATATCTACCTCAGATCGTGTTTGGTTTTGTATTGCTAATTAAAGTCCTATCAACATCTGTCATACCCGATCAGTACAATGTACACTTTAACGCACGAAAAATAATGACAAAAGAATGTGCATATTAAATTTATTAATAATTTAATTTCCGCAGCTGAAAACCATAACTTCATCTTCATTTTCTATCGAGTCCTACATGTAACGTGACATGAGGACAGATCGCCCCCGCCTCCCACACACGGAGCTGTCAGATACAGGTGACAATCGATCACTTACACGTGACCAACTCGGCTGATGTTAGCAGTCAATATGCAATACATATAGATCCTCAAATAGCAGGATGATAATTTCACCACACAGGGAAATGTCACGCTAAAAATATGTCATCGTCAGTACTCACTGCATACAAAAGGTCAGGATTGATCAAAACGTAGCCGTGGGGAATTCCAACTTCTGAGGGCTTTACATTCCCTTGTATATGAGGATATCGCTTTCATTTAAAACGATATATTCACCTATTTCCTCGCACATCCCAGATTGACTGTTTACCCCCCCACCCACCCCGCCAAAAAAAAATCTCGAAGTGAACTACAACATCCACCAATCAATTTCAATGTAGACTACGGATCATGTCCCTGTGGTCTAAACTGTAACAAACATCTTGTCCCTGTGGTCTAAACTGTAACAAACATCATGTCCCTGTAGACACTATTATCAGATAGACCTTAGAAATCTATTGCATAATAATTGCGTACCGTGACGGTTTAGTCTTGTATGTAAATACACAATGTTGATAAGCCTTATCCTTGAATTGTATGATCGTATCACTGAGATGTCGAACATGTCAGTGTTAGATATGTCTAACACGCGTGTCATTTTCACGTGTGGACCAAACCAAGGGGTCGAGATCGGTACAACATGGAGTCTATAGGCATGTGTACGTACATATACATGTATATACCATGAAATGTCTGCACTTCACACCAACCTGCTGTGTGTTGGATCCTCTCACTGATGTCGACTGCTGGTACTGGGGATTATCCTCCAATCTTGTCAACAATCAGATTATCTAAAATTATCGTATCGAAGTGTTAATCCAAATTATTACACTATACATTGACTTGCTACCTTTGGTTCTAAAATGACTCATCATGTGACCCGGAAGTCACTGTTTACATTGGGGAACTCCCATATTGAAACGTCACGACCATTGACGTCATTTCACATAAATTAGCCTTATATGGAAGATTGAAATCCGTTTTCTCTGGATTGACCTCGTGAGTCGTTCAAATTCAACCAATGAAATTCCCTGTGACGTCATCTGATTTCACCTAAACTATTTATATGCTTTGGAACCAACTAAAACCTCAACATTTCTCGGTAAAGTCACCGGTACACTGTTATAAGTGTTCTTTATCATTTGAAATGGGGAAAAACCCTATACGTTATATAATCATCATGAAATATTTTGCATTATTTCCTCCCACGCATTTATTACTTTGTAATTCTTTCTAATATTCGAGAACATATAACATTATAGTACAAATTATAATTATAATTTTATTTTGTAAGTCATTCTAATTCATGAACTTAATTGATAAAGATCCTGACAACACAAGCACGGACTTGTCGATGAATGAATCCCACGTTGCTTAAGGAATGTTTTATCGGCAAAAAAATCCAATATCAGATAAAAAGATTAATTTTCTTTTACATATTATCAAAATACAAAATCATGAATTAAGGTTATTTTATGAGATAGCGTTTGTTTGACTCGTGCTACTATCACAATTTCATTTTAAAGACTAAATACCACTGTTCATTGATTAATCGAACTTTCAAAAGAAATCGCGCTTTCGGATAACTTACCCACATTTCCTTTGTCTATTTACAGTATTAAATGGCGAAAATGGTTCTTTTACACCAAACTCTACGCGTATTACTCATTGGTTGCCACTGTGATCATATGATTAAGGAACAAATTAGCTAACAACTATTTATAGCAATACACGTCATCATGTCCGAAGTCCTACTCAAACTGTTTCATTGATAATATATTGCACCGGTTTCAAAGTTATATTATCTTTCGAAATGGTTCAAAATCTCATTATATCAATATATACGTTAGTACAAATACTTCTCTTTATACCACATGACACTAGTTTTGAGAATTTCTGATCTATTTTATTGCATCTCGTCATAGTTATACTTGAGTAATGGTTTTCGGTATCCCACCAAATATCGGAAAACTGCTGGGGTCTTTCCGCCATTTATTGTTAATCTGAATTCGAATCCTATTGTCCATCATTATTGAGTACACCCCCGCTAAGTGAGTGCAAAATTACAAATACTTTGCACAGTGTATGAAAAGATTTCACTCTTTCAAGATGTATTTAATCACTTTAGCAGCACGTATACATGTATACATTGTATATATGTGTGTGTTACAAAGAGGTAAAATATATAATACAATATGAACTGATAGAATAACAATGGAGATAAGCCATCTCAATACTTAATATGAAATTACGTTTTCAAACATCTGTTAATTTCAACTATTTTTGTATAAATTTACTTACTTTTTTTGTAGTCGCACTCGAGTTTCTCAAACTGTAAACATTTCCTCCATTAAACTGTAATATTCCCTCCATTAAACTGTAATATTCCCTCTATTAAACTGTAATATTCCCTCTATTAAACTGTAATATTCCCTCTATTAAACTGTAATATTCCCTCCATTAAACTGTAATATTCCCTCTATTCAACTGTAATATTTCCCCTATTAAACAGTAACATTCCCCTATTAAACTGTAATATTCCCTCTATTAAACTGTAATATTCCCCTATTAAACTGTAATATTCCCTCTATTAAACTGTAATATTCCCTCTATTAAACTGTAATATTCCCCCTATTAAATTGTAATATTCCCTCTATTAAACTGTAATATTCCCCTATTAAACTGTAACATTCCTCTATTAAACTGTAATCATTCCCCCTATTAAACTGTAATCATTCCCCCTATTAAACTGTAATCATTCCCCCTATTAAACTGTAATATTCCCTCTATTAAACTGTAATATTCCCTCTATTAAACTGTAAACATTTCCTCTATTCAACTGTAATATTCCCTCTATTAAACTGTAATATTTCCCCTATTAAATTGTAATATTCCTCCTATTAAACTGTATTATTTCCTCTATTAAACTGTAATATTTCCCCCATTAAACTGTAATATTATACCTTACCTCATTCATTTAAGTGCCTATTTGAGTCTAGTAGTTGCTCCGGTCCATATATAGTATATGGCCCGGAGTCAAGGGCCGAAGTCCTTGACTCCGGGCCGACGCTATATGAAAATGACGTCATAATACCAAGTTGACGTCGTCATATTATGACGTCATCATTTCAGACACTGAGCGAAATGGCGTCTGGCAGTGATAGATTTGCGTCCTTGGACGAAACCGAACTTGTTTCGATAACCGATGCGAAGGACTCCATCAATACCAAACAAGCAACTAAATACGCAGTGAACACCTTCCGTTCCTATTTAAAAGAAAAATCAACAACAGAGGATTTCGAAAACTTTACGAATGAGGAACTAAACAACAACGGAGTAAGGAACACCCTGTATTTTTGCATCGTTTTGTTTGTTTCAAATTAAATGTTTAATGATTAAGAACAACTTGTTGTTTATTTTTTCCATGTCATGTTGGTCATATTCGGTATAATATAACAAATATTGCATGTCACTTCGGGCAATATGGGAGTTTATGGACTGGTCAGTCACCCAAATATATGTATATGGACCGAAGCTTTCGCTTCGGTCCATATACATATATTTGGGTGACTGACCAGTCCATAAACTCCCATATTGCCCTCAGTGCCATGCAATATTTGTTAAATATTCCCTCTATTAAACTGTAATATTCCCTCTATTAAACTGTAATATTCCCTCTATTTAACTGTAATCATTCCCTTCAATAAACTGTAATCATTCTCTTTATTAAACTGTAATATTCCCTCTATTAACTGTAACATTCCCTGTATTAAACTGTAATATTCCCTCTATTAAACTGTAACATTCCCTCTATTAAACTGTAATATTCCCTCTATTAACAGTAATATTTCCTCTATTAAACTGTAATATTCCCTCCATTAAACTGTATAATTCCCTCTATTAAACTGTAACATTCCCTCTATTAAACTGTAATATTCCCTCCATTAAACTGTAATATTCCCTCCTATTAAACTGTAATATTCCCTCCATTAAACTGTAATATTCCCTCCATTAAACTGTAATATTTCCTCTATTAAACTGTAATATTCCCTCTATAAAACTGTAATATTCCCCTATTAAACTGTAACATTCCCTCTATTAAACTGTAATATTCCCTCCATTAAACTGTATAATTCCCTCTATTAAACTGTAACATTCCCTCTATTAAACTGTAATCATTCCCTCCATTAAACTGTAATATTCTCTCCATTAAACTGTAATATTCCCTCTATTAAACTGTAATATTCCCTCTATTAAACTGTAATATTTCCCCCATTAAACTGTAATATTCCCTCTATTAACTGTAACATTCCCTGTATTAAACTGTAACATTCCCTGTATTAAACTGTAATATTCCCTGTATTAAACTGTAATATTCCCTCCATTAAACTGTAATATTCCCCCTATTAAACTGTAATATTCCCTCCATTAAACTGTAATATTTCCCCTATTAAACTGTAATATTCCCTCCATTAAACTGTAACATTCCCTCTATTAAACTGTAACATTCCCTCTATTAAACTGTAATATTTCCCCCATTAAACTGTAATATTCCCTCTATTAAACTGTAATATTCCCTCCATTAAACTGTAACATTCCCTCTATTAAACTGTAATATTCCCTCTATTAAACTGTAATATTCCTCTATTAAACTGTAACATTCCCTCTATTAAACTGTAATATTTCCCCCATTAAACTGTAATATTCCCTCTATTAAACTGTAATATTCCCTCTATTAAACTGTAATATTCCCTCTATTAAACTGTAATATTCCTCTATTAAACTGTAATATTCCCTCCATTAAACTGTAATATTTCCTCTATTAAACTGTAATATTCCCTCTATTAAACTGTAATATTCCCTCTATTAAACTGTTGTATTCCCTCTATTAAACTGTAATATTCCCTCCTATTAAACTGTAATATTCCCTCCATTAAACTGTAATATTCCCTCCATTAAACTGTAATATTTCCTCTATTAAACTGTAATAATCCCTCTATAAAACTGTAATATTCCCTCTATTAAACTGTAATATTCCCCTATTAAACTGTAATATTCCCTCTATTAAACTGTAATATTCCCTCTATTAAACTGTAACATTCCCCTATTAAACTGTAATATTCCCTCCATTAAACTGTAACATTCCCTCTATTAAACTGTAATATTCCCCCTATTAAACTGTAATTTTCCCTCTATTTAACTGTAAACATTCGCTATTTTAAACTGTAAACATTCCCTCTTTTGAACTGTTATATTCCCTCCGTAAAACAATAAGCATCACCTCCATTAAACTATAATATTTCCTCCATTAAACTTTAAACATAACTTCCATTACGCTGTGAAATTTCAATAAACCATTTTGGTTTTGATCTCTAAGCCTATCAAATAGTTTCAACTGCAAATAGATTTGAGGCGAAATACACAGCTAGCGCTTGCTCAGTTGGTCAGACAGTCCTACATGTGAGTATGATTCTTTTTCTTGGGACCACAATAGCTCAGTCGGTTAGAGCGCCGGGTTTGTAATGTATGATTTGATAGTTGTACACTCTTGAATCTATTATCTAGTAAAACAACAACAAACAAAAAAAAAAAAAAAAAAAAATCTTGATTCAGATTCAGATTCTTGTACATGGTTCGATGCTCCCTACCCGTGTGTCGAGTTTTTTGTAACTCTTGAAGCTGAGAAACGCACCGGCCTGTGCTGTCGTGGTTGTGTCCTTGGACAAGACACTCTACCCTTATTGCTCTGAATGGCATGCGACGGGCCTCCCTTACATATATGTTGTTCAGTGTGGTAGTCGCCAACGACTTCAAGAAGACCCCCACCTCAAAATGACCCCGGCTGTTTACGGAGTGATAAACGCAGCAAACAAACAAACAAACAAACAAACAAACAAACATGATTCCTATTACACTCTTGCTTCATGTGGAAGAAAAAAATATTATCTGTTTATAAAAACTGCTACTTTTTACTTTTTGCAAATATATTTTTATAGTAACAATCCTTGTCCATTCTTCACAACAATTATGAAATTCATTGAGAGCTTGTTGAGTGATTGCACAGCGAATGACTAAGGCTACATGATGTACCTATCCATCACATGTCGCAATAGGGTGGTGACGTCAAATTCAGTTTTCACGGAAATATGTAAGTTATTTTTAATTGACTTTATCGTCTAGCTGAAATAGCAATCATTTATGATATTTTGTCATAGCAAAATTGGCAGGGATTTAGATTGAACGTAATATCCTCTACTCTGTACCCATCGCCCACCTAGCCCCTTTATTCAGTACCTGTATGTACTTTAGCGGCCTCTGTTGGGCCCCTTTATAGATATACCTGTATGTACTTTAGCGGCCTCTGTTGGACCCCTTTATATATATACCTGTATGTACTTTAGCGGCCTCTGTTGGACCCCTTTATAGATATACCTGTATGTACTTTAGCGGCCTCTGTTGGACCCCTTTATAGATATACCTGTATGTACTTTAGCGGCATCTGTTGGACCCCTTTATAGATATACATGTATGTACTTTAGCGGCCTCTGTTGGACCCCTTTATATATATACCTGTATGTACTTTAGCGGCCTCTGTTGGACCCCTTTATATATATACCTGTATGTACTTTAGCGGCCTCTGTTGGACCCCATTATATATATACCTGTATGTACTTTAGCGGCCTCTGTTGGACCCCTTTATATATATACCTGTATGTACTTTAACGGCATCTGTTGGACCCCGCCTTTCTACTTGTTACTCAGATATATCACACAAACCAGATTTATATCATTTCCTTCCTACTAAAGAAGTAGTCTCTCTGTCATAGTTTCTCGTTTTTGACTCACAAGGAAATAAAGACATCGGTGAATACCAGATTGTGTCACAGACTGTCGTTGATAACACCACACACGTTTTGGCAAATAAATTTAAGATATAAAAGATATTAAGACTGAATGTTCTTCACATCTTTTAAACAACACTGAACTTTCCCCATATTTCCCGTATTGAACCCCGCCTTCTAACATTATATTGAGTAGACTTTACCAAGATCTCCCCAATTGAACCCCACCCTCTCACATTATATTGAGTAGACTTTACCCAGATCTCCCCTATTGAACCCCACCCTCTAACATTATATTGAGTAGACTTTACCCAGATCTCCTCAATTGAACCCCGCCCTCTAACATTATATTGAGTAGACTTTACCCAGATCTCCCCTATTGAACCCCACCCCCTAACATTATATTGAGTAGACTTTACCCATTTATCCCCAATTGAACCCCACCCTCTAACATTATATTGAGTAGACTTTATCCTGATCTCCCCAATTGAACCCCACCCTCTAACATTATATTGAGTAGACTTTACCCAGATCTCCCCTATTGAACCCCACCCTCTAACATTATATTGAGTAGACTTTACCCAGATCTCCCCTATTGAACCCCACCCTCTAACATTATATTGAGTAGACTTTACCCAGATCTCCCCTATTGAACCCCACCCTCTCACATTATATTGAGTAGACTTTACCCAGATCTCCCCAATTGAACCCCACCCTCTAACATTATATTGAGTAGACTTTACCCAGATCTCCCCTATTGAACCCCACCCTCTAACATTATATTGAGTAGACTTTACCCTGATCTCCCCAATTGAACCCCACCCTCTAACATTATATTGAGTAGACTTTACCCTGATCTCCACAATTGAACCCCACCCTCTAACATTATATTGAGTAGACTTTACCCAGATCTCCCCTATTGAACCCCGCCCTCTAACATTATATTGAGTAGACTTTACCCATTTATCCCTAATTGAACCCCACCCTCTAACATTATATTGAGTAGACTTTATCCTGATCTCCCCAATTGAACCCCACCCTCTAACATTATATTGAGTAGACTTTACCCTGATCTCCCCTATTGAACCCCGCCCTCTCACATTATATTGAGTAGACTTTACCCAGATCTCCCCTATTGAACCCCACCCTCTAACATTATATTGAGTAGACTTTACCCAGATCTCCCCTATTGAACCCCACCCTCTAACATTATATTGAGTAGACTTTACCCAGATCTCCCCTATTGAACCCCACCCTCTAACATTATATTGAGTAGACTTTACCCAGATCTCCCCAATTGAACCCCACCCTCTCACATTATATTGAGTAGACTTTACCCAGATCTCCCCAATTGAACCCCACCCTCTAACATTATATTGAGTAGACTTTACCCAGATCTCCCCTATTGAACCCCGCCCTCTAACATTATATTTTTCGTAAACGATGTTTCTTTACTTAGTCCCTTTATTTCTAGTCCGGTGACACCGTTTTCGAGTTTAAACCCCCCTTAACTGGTGAAAATTTCTAACGGAGTTTCACATAACATGATAAAATTTACCAAGACAGAAGAGAGATAACTCTAACGTACTTCATAATATAAATACTTCATGATTTTGTCACTTGATAAATAGTTCCTTTTTCTTTATACAAAAATTAACACCTTTTCAATAAATCATTTGCATAGCTCTTATTTTCATTGATTGTTCATATTTTTAAATATAAATAGTTGTATAAAAAAGAAATCACCACCTGTTACTATTCTTGTATGACACTGATGGCGGAGACAGTCCTCTTAGAGGTCCATGTGACTCAGACGGAGACAACCCTCTCTCCGGTCAGGTTTCAGTGACTTGCTGTGTAACATGACCATTAGCACATAGTATTTTAGCATGCAGTATCTATAAAAACCTGAGATACGTCCTTATCCTACGACAATTTGAACTCATATTTGTCTCATGGAAATGCTCCTGACTAGTATCGGACAAATAAGTTTAGTCACCAGATTTTTTGTCCTATTTATGAAATTATCCTCCGTTTTTTCAAGAGTATAGATATCTAGATCTATCAGATTAATGGAATACAATTTCTGTATCGAAATGATCGCGACATTTAATTCTTCCTTTGGCAAAATTATTTCTTATATTGTTGTATAAGTGATTTT
Organism: Pecten maximus; assembly: GCF_902652985.1. Classification (NCBI taxonomy): domain Eukaryota; kingdom Metazoa; phylum Mollusca; class Bivalvia; order Pectinida; family Pectinidae; genus Pecten; species Pecten maximus. The sequence goes on from NC_047021.1 coordinate 12,036,947, forward strand.
AAATTCTCCATAATAAATATTCCATTTTTGATAGTACCTACGGTGCCTAAATATAAACAGTTGATTCGATTCACAAATTCTTGGATTTTTCCTAGAAACCAGAGCGATGCATAGATTTATTCCTGTATGACAGCTGTCAGCATTAATAAGGTCTACACAAGGTGCCTGAATCGTTTTATAAAATAATAACATATAAGAGTACATCATATGTACTCTTATATGTTATTATTTTATAAAACGAGTCAAGCACCTGTGGTCTACATAATCATATCTGTAATTTGATGCTAACTCTATTTTAAAAACGATCTTTTTGTGTTTAATAATACATTGTCCGTACAGATACATGTGCATTCAAACATTTCTGAAGTGCGACATTGTTTCACAGGCCTGAGACATCCAGACATCTTAGGAAACTCTCTCATCCGGGGTTTCCCTTACAGGTACTGGATGCGTGCGCAGAAACGGAAGTGTATCAAGAGAATGGCGGCCAGATTTGTTACCAGCTAGATAGTTCGAATGGTGATCAATCATGTCTTGACGATTTTACAACGGTTTGAAGACCCATAACGCAAGGTATGTAATAATTGTACCTCTCTTCACCGGACCGAGATGTCACTTCACTCTCCTAATCGTGTTCTGTCCAATACCATCATCTTACCTGACTCATTCACGTTATTGTTTACAGAAGTCAATTTAAAGTGAGCTATTGTTTATGTATCTAGGTCATAGTTGTTGTATACATGTAACCAATTGTTTTCTCCGTATGTTGAGGTCAAAAAGATATCCTACTTTGTTACTTCTATGCAATTGTGCGTTGTCACATAACCATAATTCAACACATGCCGTGTAGAACAGTTTTGTCATGCATGCGTGCAAGCATGAATCATCGAGTTCTCCACAGACGCTGTATCGTGTAACGACAACGTAAGATGTAGATTCAGGCAGCATGCACATGTGTCGTCAATGACAGTATCCCTAACTACACTCAACCCTGATTACCACGTCAGCTGTCTGCTATTGAAACATGAAAGCAGAGCAGTTGTTTTGACAGGGGGCATGTATTCATTGTATATAATTAGGTTTTGCACTGCAATTCAGTGCATTGTAATTTGTAGGTGAGAAGCGTTTATACTGGAGTATCCCAGGCTTCTGTCAAAACTTTTTAATAATTATTATTCAAAATTATGTATTACTTCCAGTAAAGTTACAAGGAGTATAGAGTCTGTGTATTGTACATGGATATTGAGTTAAAAATATCTATACCTTTATACATAATGTACACACTGACTGACTTGTATACATTTGCAGGGTAGTGTTTGACAGACCATGACACATATTATGTTATCTCTTCAACAACACATTTAAATATGATGTATAGTATAATTAATGTTGCCACGCTTTAATGCATGTAAGCTGACTTATCGTTTGTTATTGTGTGGAATTATAACCACCATTAATCGTGGTGTTAAGTGGGAGGACAACTAGATGTTATGTGTGGATTACATCCTATATCAGGTTATACCACAAAGACACAATATCAGATAAACTTCTCAGGTATCTATGTAATGTGGTGACAGTTACTGGACATGCATAGTTTTGTGTAGTCAATGACTGCACAAAAATGTGTTCATGATGATCTATTGCTGAGGATGTTATTACCTCCCTGACAATCCTGATAAATTCCTAACAATGCTGTTGTTTAATTTGTGTATGCTCTATATCACTGTAAGTATACGTACACAATAGGTTTTTAAACAACTGTTACACTGGTTTGAAAACACCCTCAAACTAATTTAGTAGCTGTTCATTTGAGTTCTTTATCATCAACCAAGAGGAACTATATCATCTATACTGTCTTGTGTTATTTATTGATGAACTTGAATTGATTGTGCATTGATGTTTTTATGTGAAAAAATGTATGTAATATATTATATATATATATAAAAAAATCAAAATGGAGCTTTAAGCTAATGAGCATATAATGTGTAAAATTGCTGCGATGTGAAAAAAAGAAACATTAAAATAAATTTCCTCATTATATAAACATACATAATGTACATTCCATTTTTATCAAAACTGAAATATGTCCTTTTCTATGGTGTATTACTTGATACATCCGTTTATCACAATACCGGGTTTATTTGAGGTCATGATAAGACACAAAGTAAACATAGGCAGGTCACTTGCCATGGTTGGGGTGGAGACATACAACAAAGTAGTGTCTGTGTACATCATATACACATGCATGAAATGTAGAACCAACATATGATCAACACATGATGAGGTAATAAACAAAACATGTAATAAATATAATTATATGGAGGCAAAGAAACCTTGAGTATTCACATAGAGACAAGACAATGGAACATATTAATATAGAGGCAATGAAACCTTGAATATTCATATGGAGACAATGGAACACTGAATATTTATATGGAGACAATGGAACATGGAATATTTATTTGGAGGCAATAAAACATTGAATATTCATATGGCGACAATATAACATTGAATATTTATATGGAGGCAATAAAACATTGAATATTCACATGAAGGCAATGAAACCTTGGATATTCACATGGATGTAAAAACTGAAATACTCACATGGAGACAATGAAACATTGAAGATTCACTTGAGTGCATCACTTAAATGTCTTAATTAAAAAACACACACACAAAAAAGGGTGGTTGGCATTTTTAGACGAAATTGTATGATTGTTTTGCCCTGATCATTATTTCATTATCAATCCACTGTTACCAAATTTTATATCCAGGTAAATAAGTTGCAAAGTGCTTGCTGATCATGTTGATGAGGTCATGTACATGTGCTTGCTGATCATGTTGATGAGGTCATGTGCTTCCATATGATAATTTGTTTTATTATCCCCTCGCGACGAAAGTCGGGGAGGGGATATAGCGTTCTGTTCGTACGTACATACGTATGTTCACTTTTTGTCAGCGCTCTTGCGACTTCATTTTTGAACGGATTCTGACCAAACTTCATATATGGGTCCAGCATGTGAATACCTCGAACGAGTTCGTGTTTCAGGATGCCAAGGTCAAGGTCACCGTTACTATTTATAGAAAATTTTTGTCAGCACTCTTGCAACTTCATTTCTGAACGGATTCTGACCAAACTTCATATATGGGTCCAGCATGGGAATACCTCGAATGAGTTTGTGTTTCAGGGTGCCAAGGTCAAGGTCACCGTTACTATTTATAGAAAATTTTTGTCAGCACTCTTGCAACTTCATTTCTGAACGGATCCTGACCAAACTTCATATATGGGTCCAGCATGGGAATACCTCGAATGAGTTTGTGTATCAGGGTGCCAAGGTCAAGGTCACCGTTACTATTTATAGAAAATCTTTGTCAGCACTCTTGCGACTTCATTTCTGAACGGATCCTGACCAAACTTCATATATGGGTCCAGCATGGGAATACCTCAAACGAGTTCGTGTTTTAGGGCGCCAAGGTCAAGGTCAATGTCACCGTTACTATTTATAGAAAATCTTTGTCAGCGCTGTAATGCGACTTCATTTTTGAACGGATCCTGACCAAACTTCATATATGGGTCAAGCATGGCAATACCTCAAACAAGTTTGTGTTTTAGGGCGCCAAGGTTAAGGTCAAGGTCACCGTTACTATTTATAGAAAATCTTTGTCAGAGTTACTTGTGACTTCATTTTTGAATGGATCCTGACCATAATTATAATAACTATCAGGAAATGAAGTTGCTAGTGTGATGCGTAACCAGATACTGTTGAATGCATAACAAAATATACCATATTTATCTGGCAATGAGCCCATGCCTGATAATAAGCCCGTCCATGTCTATTGCAGTTCAGTGCAAATGACAACTGATGTTATTTCAATGTCCTGCAATAACCCCACCCCCTATTTTGCATCAGAGTTCATGTGTTAGCACGCGAGGGGATTTGTATCGTTTGTGATGCCTTGTTTATTTAGGGCATATAGTTTGATATATATATAGTGACCACTGGACCAGATGCTCAGGGCAGGAAGAAAAAAATCAGCATAACTGGTCCTTCAGGCAAGTGAGGATTCAAAAGTACTTGCCCAAAGGTGAAACATAGTGGTCCAATTAAACTGAATTAGTAGTATCTTCAATTACTCTAGGGGAAAGGTAAAAAAAATGAGATATTTTGCACTTGCCATTTGGGCAAGTGGTCACCAATATTTATTTGCCCACAGAACAAATCTACTGGCCCCGGGCCATTGGACCTGGGTTTTTTCTCACCCTGAATGCTGGGTTCGATAAGCATCTGTGGGTATAAACTTGCTAAAGGATATTACAATTTATATTGTTCTTATTATCCTCTGTTGACAGAAAAATAATTCCAAAACTTTCATAAGCTTTATAAATTATATGGTTGATGATTTCAGTATAATTTTAGAAAGACTATTGGAATTGTAGTTGATTTATTAATGATAAAGAGACTGGTTAATTTCTTTTTGAATGTTTGATTAGAACTTTACAAGTGTTTATTGGAAATAGCCTTGTTGTAATTCTAGACATAGAAATTCTACACCTTCTTCCTGAATCACATGATCGGGAGATTACCGGGGTAGGTTGTATTCTAGCTATAGGGACAATACAGCTACTATCAGTGATGTGTAAATATTATAGCCCTCATTTGTTTCTTGTCAGAATGGATATAGTTTTACACTATAAACCTCCATTTACATGAAAGGACACGGAAAGACATTTTTTCTTATTGTTGCAAACAATGACACTGTAATTTAAACTTTGTAGCTATTTTCAGGTCCTTGATGGAACAGCCTGCAATACCCAGCACTTAGTTTAGACACAGAGCATACATTTTAATGAAGGTGTTTTTCAACTTATCCAGGGGCCACAATAGCTTATTTGGTTAGAACACTGGCCAAGTAACTTCAGGTGATCATGAAGATCCGAGGTGCACAGTTTGACGTTCCCTACTTGTGTCGGCTTGCTGGAAGCTGAGAAACAGCCTGTACTGCGTCCTTGGGCTGGAAACTTTACCCTTATTTCTCTAGATAGTGCATGCAATGGGTATCCTGTATGTTGTTCAGTGAGGTAGACACCAACTACTACAATGATACCCTGCCTTAAAATGACCCTAGCTGCGTATGGTGCGATAATCCCAGGAAAAAACCAAACAAACTTATCAATTAATGTAAATGGTGGAATGATGTACAAGGTCACTGTAGTAATAAGTGATAAGGTTTTGCAGTATTAAACACACTAATATGAGGAGTGGCAACACATACCCCTTTAAATCTCTGATTCATGGTTTGGGTTGAACTTTATAGGTTATCATGTCCGGTTAAGCATTTGTTGGCATTTCCCTGATCACAACAGATCAGTTTACCTTTGTCAGAGTGTCAAAGTGTACATTCATGTTTTAATTGATTGTAAATTGAAAACAAAAAATTTGGTTCTTTGATATTTAATTCAGAATTGTGAAATTTAAAACATATATATATATGATCCATTGATGCTATAACTTACTTACTTCATCATATAGAATCTTGAGCACATGTTGGATTATGGATTTATTAATCTATTGTTCATCACTTTTATGGGTATAACATATTCTGCTTGAAATTTAATTTCAATTTACACCCTTAAAAGAAATTATTTCAATATAATTTTTTTTCTCTCCTCATATTTTGAGTAATTGGAATTTTCTGTTAAGTAGGGGAGACTACTCTAGTTGTCTTCAGTCTGTTGCCAGCAGACACGAGTTGGGCAGCTTTGATTTTATCATAATCACTGGTGTCAGTGAATCCATATCACATGTATGCATATATTGGCAAAATTATTTTATGTAGAATATATAGATGCCATGTAGCTTATAAAACATAAAAAAAACCCAACTTAGTGCCAAATTAAATGTGATATAAACAATATAATGAATATATATTCTTTTTTAACTGACAACAAATGTTTGTTTACAATATGGCTTGTCATTTATTCTTCCTTTTATTAAAAAGAATGCATGTAGCTTGCACTTGTCATATTAAAATAGGTTCTGTAGAGACAATTATATCTGGAGCATGCCCAGGTAATGAATTAAGACCACTACCTATAGTATTATTATAGACTAGAGATCTAGAGTACACAAATATTGAGCTTTAAACATGCATTTAGTTGATGGGATTTCAACTGATACATGTGACAACAGCTTACACAGACAGGTTATAAGATTAAGACAATATTTTTTATATTTTTTTTTTCCTCGGGCAAATGTCATCATTTGGTTGTTTCAAATTTTCATATTGAGGTGTATTAAGGCTGGTGTGCACTGATCTGTACACGACAGACAGGCTCTTAATTAAGGGACAAATCTCAACAACTTAGAAAATAATTAAGAATTATAGTTTTGATTTATTTCTACTTTATCTGTGCATTTGTTTAGTTCTGTTACTTTAAGTATGTCAGCAAACTTCATATGTGGAAGTGTTTTGAACATCACACCTGAAACTTATTAATGTAGGTCATTGTACAGTAATTAACTGTTTTGTAGTTTCCCTGATTTCCATAGGTGATGTAATTATAATCATACTGTATTTCTGTAGGAACATGTTTAGGTGTATTTCTAACAATTTGATAAAAGGACTTACGTACCGATATACATAGTACTATAGTGTATGTACACACATGAATTATTTTCATGGAACAAGGAAACAAATGATTGAAAATTCATTTTCATGGAAACATAGATAAAATGCAGCATCATAGACACACTAGTACTGTACTTACAGTTTTTTGTGGTCTGGTATGGCTGTGGTACAAACCTATCCTCCCTATAACACCGATGGAAGAGTTATTCATGTTGCAAATAAGATTTCAAAATAGAAAAAAAACCCTGAGAGATTTGTTTTCTATCAAATGTGATATATACAAGAATTAATCAGTACAGCATAAAATGGCGTGTTCGGCTCAGTCAGTCGAGATAGCATTTGGTAAATTGCTAGAATATGAAGTTAGCTCCCTTATCTCATGGATTCTTGGCAAAGCAACTGTTAGGTAATTAATAAAGATACGGGTTTGTTCATGTTTACCTTGTAGAATGGGTTCTGTATGGTATTTGAGTTATCAGAATTACAAATATGAAAAAGGGTAGAGTAAGAGTATTTAAAAAGAATCATTTAATTATTATGATACATCAGAGACATATATAGAGAGATAAGTAACATCGCTATTTTCCCGTACAAGTGTTGGCTCCCTTTATTTGTGACCATTCAAGCATATCCCTTAATTATCGAGAGAGCCTTGTCCCCTATCAAACACATGCGAGCACAGGTAAATCGGGCTTTGCGCATGTGAGTATCGATGTACTGGAACTTATTCGACATGTTCTAGTTAATCCACCATTACGTCAGACCAAAACATCGTCAATTTTAAATACACACAGAAAGCACATCATTTTATTTAGGCCACTACAAAAGTTACAACATTATCCAAAAACTATCATACTTATGGGATATAGTCTTGATAATTATGCACACTGTTGTCATTTATCCGTATTTTCGAAAATCAATTGGGTCCTATTCGACATGACTTAGTTTTGTAATTACGCCGCCATTACGTCAGACCAAAACATCGTCAATTTTAAACGCACACAAAAAGCACATCGTTTTATTTAGGCCACTACAAAAGTTACTACATTATCCAAAAACTATCATACTTATGGGATATGGTCTTGTTTATCATGCACATTGTTGTAATTTATCCGTATTTTCGAAAACCCCATAGGGACTTTTCGAAAATTGAAGATTCTGGCCGATCTTCCTTGTGGTGTGCTTGACTTTCATACTCAAAATACAAACACTTTGACAGCAAATTGTGATATATTTCATATTGATGACACTTCTGCACTTTGATATTAATAATATTAAAGCACATCATTGGATCTTGGTGATGATTTCAAATAGAAATTATTGATAATTATGTGTCTGGTTTTCAAGTTTTCTCCAATATGGCGTCAGGAGAAGACTGAACCGAGCGACCGCAAAGGATTGTGGGAAGGTCAGGGGCCACCACGTAGACATAGGGGCAAATAGAGAGTGACCAATCTCTGTATATATGTCTCTGGATACATGCATGATATATATATGTTATATATGCATATATATTTTAAATCACTGTATAAATTTTTACTCCTAGCTCTTTCTGCAATTTTTGTATAATTGGTCATAGTTGGCTGAAACTGATTACATGACTTGATTAAGGATATCAGTCACTTTGACATATTATTAGATGTAACGATCAATGTTACAGTAGACATATCAACTTTAAAAAAAAACTTCGTCATTTAGTTAGATAGTTGAATCTTATCACGATTGTATATTGCAGACGTCGCACACAAATTCCAATGTAATGAATATTTCCAGTGTTTGAATCGTTAAACCTTTGTGTTTAAGATATTGGATGTAAGTTTGGGAACATAACTGTTTGTTGGTTTAATTTGTATAAAGGGTACCAGCGATACCATATAAATGCTGGCTGGGTATATGATGTAACAGGCTGGGTTTTTGATGTAGAGCTGTGTTGGTACAAGCTGGGTTTGTGATGTAGAGCTGTGTTAGTACAGGCTGGGTTTGTGATGTAGAACTGTGTTGGTACAGACTGGGTTTGTGATGTAGAGCTGTGTTGGTACAGGCTGGGTTTGTGATGTAGAGATGTGTTGGTACAGACTGGGTTTGTGATGTAGAGATGTGTTAGTACAGGCTGGGTTTGTGATGTAGAGATCTAGATGTGTTGGTACACACTGGGTTTGTGATGTAGAGATGTGTTAGTACAGGCTGGGTTTGTGATGTAGAGATGTGTTAGTACAGGCTGGGTTTAAATTTGTGATGTAGAGCTGTGCCAGTACAGGCTAGGTTTGTGATGTAGAGCTGTGTTGGGGTGGGTATATATAGACTGGTGTAGGTCTGTGTTGGGGTGGGTATACAGACTGGTGTAGGTCTGTGTTGGGGTGGGTATATATAGACTGATGTAGGTATGTGTTGGGGTGGGTATATAGATTGATGTAGAGCTGTGTTGGGGTGGGTATATAGACTGGTGTAGGTCTGTGTTGGGGTGGGTATATATAGACTGGTGTAGGTATGTGTTGGGGTGGGTATATAGATTGATGTAGGTCTATGTTGGGAGGGGTATATAGACTGGTGTAGGTCTGTGTTGGGGTGGGTATATATAGACTGGTGTAGGTATGTGTTGGGGTGGGTATATAGATTGGTGTAGGTCTGTACATGTGTTGGGTTGGGTATATAGACTGGTGTAGGTCTGTGTTGGGGTGGGTATATAGACTGGTGTAGGTATGTGTTGGGGTGGGTATATATAGACTGGTGTAGGTCTGTGTTGGGTTGGGTATATAGACTGGTGTAGGTCTGTGTTGGGTTGGGTATATAGACTGGTGTAGGTCTGTGTTGGGGTGGGTATATATAGACTAGTGTAGGTCTGTGTTGGGGTGGGTATAGACTGGTGTAGGTCTGTGTTGGTGTGGGTATATAGACTGGTGTAGGTCTGTGTTGGTGTGGGTATATATAGCCTGGTGTAGGTATGTGTTGGGGTGGGTATATATAGACTGGTGTAGGTCTGTGTTGGGGTGGGTATATATAGACTGGTGTAGGTCTGTGTTGGTGTGGGTATATATAGACTGGTGTAGGTCTGTGTTGGGAGGGGTATATATAGACTGGTGTAGGTCTATGTTGGGTTTGGTATATAGACTGGTGTAGGTCTGTGTTGGTGTGGGTATATATAGACTGGTGTAGGTCTGTGTTGGGGTGGGTATATATAGACTGGTGTAGGTCTGTGTTGGTGTGGGTATATATAGACTGGTGTAGGTCTGTGTTGGTGTGGGTATATATAGCCTGGTGTAGGTCTGTGTTGGGGTGGGTATATATAGACTGGTGTAGGTATGTGTTGGGGTGGGTATATATAGACTGGTGTAGGTCTGTGTTGGGGTGGGTATATAGACTGGTTTAGGTCTGTGTTGGGGTGGGTATATAGACTGGTGTAGGTCTATGTTGGGGTGGGTGGTCTGTGTTGGGAGGGGTATATATAGACTGGTGTAGAGCTGTGTGGGGGTGGGTATAGACTGGTGTAGGTATGTGTTGGGGTGGGTATATATAGACTGGTGTAGGTCTGTGTTGGTTTGGGTATATAGACTGGTGTAGGTCTGTGTTGGGTTGGGTATATAGACTGGTGTAGGTCGGTGTTGGGGTGGGTATATATAGACTAGTGTAGGTCTGTGTTGGGGTGGGTATAGACTGGTGTAGGTCTATGTTGGGTTGGGTATATAGATTGGTGTAGGTCTGTGTTGGGTTGGGTATATAGACTGGTTTAGGTCTGTGTTGGGAGGGGTATATATAGACTGGTGTAGGTCTGTGTTGGTGTGGGTATATATAGACTGGTGTAGGTCTGTGTTGGTGTGGGTATATATAGACTGGTGTAGGTCTGTGTTGGGAGGGGTATATAGACTGGTGTAGGTCTGTGTTGGGGTGGGTATATATAGACTGGTGTAGGTCTGTGTTGGTGTGGGTATATATAGACTGGTGTAGGTATGTGTTGGGGTGGGTATATATAGACTGGTGTAGGTCTGTGTTGGGTTGGGTATATAGACTGGTGTAGGTCTGTGTTGGTGTGGGTATATATAGACTGGTGTAGGTCTGTGTTGGGAGGGGTATATATAGACTGGTGTAGGTCTATGTTGGGTTGGGTATATAGACTGGTGTAGGTCTGTGTTGGTGTGGGTATATATAGACTGGTGTAGGTCTGTGTTGGGGTGGGTATATAGACTGGTGTAGGTCTGTGTTGGGGTGGGTATATAGACTGGTGTAGGTCTGTGTTGGGGTGGGTATACAGACTGGTGTAGGTCTGTGTTGGGGTGGGTATATATAGACTGGTGTAGGTCTGTGTTGGGGTGGGTATATACAGACTGGTGTAGGTCTATGTTGGGGTGGGTATATATAGACTGGTGTAGGTCTGTGTCGGGGTGGGTATATAGACTGGTGTAGGTCTGTGTTGGTGTGGGTATATATAGACTAGTGTAGGTCTGTGTTGGGGTGGGTATAGACTGGTGTAGGTCTGTGTTGGGGTGGGTATATAGACTGGTGTAGGTATGTGTTGGGGTGGGTATATATAGACTGGTGTAGGTCTGTGTCGGGAAGGGTATATAGACTGGTGTAGGTCTGTGTTAGGGTGGGTGTAGGTCTGTGTTAGGGTTGGTATAGACTAGTGTAGGTCTGTGTTAGGGTGGGTGTAGGTCTGTGTTAGGGTTGGTATAGACTAGTGTAGGTCTGTGTTAGGGTGGGTATATAGACTGGTGTAGGTCTGTGTTGGTGTGGGTATATATAGACTGGTGTAGGTCTGTGTTGGGGTGGGTATAGACTGGTGTAGGTCTGTGTTGGTGTGGGTATATATAGACTGGTGTAGGTCTGTGTTGGTGTGGGTATATATAGCCTGGTGTAGGTCTGTGTTGGGGTGGGTATATATAGACTGGTGTAGGTATGTGTTGGGGTGGGTATATAGACTGGTTTAGGTCTGTGTTGGGGTGGGTATATATAGACTGGTGTAGGTCTGTGTTGGGGTGGGTATATAGACTGGTTTAGGTCTGTGTTGGGAGGGGTATATATAGACTGGTGTAGGTATGTGTTGGGGTGGGTATATATAGACTGGTGTAGGTCTGTGTTGGGGTGGGTATATAGACTGGTTTAGGTCTGTGTTGGGGTGGGTATATATAGACTGGTGTAGGTCTGTGTTGGGGTGGGTATATAGACTGGTTTAGGTCTGTGTTGGGGTGGGTATAGACTGGTGTAGGTCTGTGTTGGGGTGGGTATATATAGACTGGTGTAGGTCTGTGTTGGGGTGGGTATAGACTGGTGTAGGTCTGTGTTGGGGTGGGTATATAGACTGGTGTAGGTCTATGTTGGGGTGGGTGGTCTGTGTTGGGAGGGGTATATATAGACTGGTGTAGAGCTGTGTGGGGGTGGGTATAGACTGGTGTAGGTCTGTGTTGGGGTGGGTATATAGACTGGTGTAGGTCTATGTTGGGGTGGGTGGTCTGTGTTGGGAGGGGTATATATAGACTGGTGTAGAGCTGTGTGGGGGTGGGTATAGACTGGTGTAGGTCTGTGTTGGGGTGGGTATATAAACTGGTGTAGGTCTGTGTTGGGTTGGGTATATAGACTGGTGTAGAGCTGTGTGGGGGTGGGTATAGACTGGTGTAGGTCTGTGTTGGGTTGGGTATATAGACTGGTGTAGAGCTGTGTTGGGGTGGGTATAGACTGGTGTAGGTCTGTGTTGGGTTGGGTATATAGACTGGTGTAGGTATGTGTTGGGGTGGGTATAGACTGGTGTAGGTCTGTGTGGGGCTGGATATAGACAGATGTAGAGCCTTATTGGGTTGGTATATAATGAACAGGTAGTCGGGTATCATATCTAATTTGTGATGTTGAGTAGATTAGTTGATGTATAATTCATAGTAGGTAATACAGTTCCATTAGACTTTCCTGTACAGGTTGTTTTATTACACATGTTGCATTATTTACCATGGGATCCTTTGATCTGGTCAGCGACACAGTCTGTAGTGCATTACTGCAGTGCATCAAGTCAGCCACTACAATACAACTACAGCTGTATTCTGGTAACACAAAGCACAGATGATGCGAGTAATCTCAGGACTCCACATTCAATCCTGACGAGAACATACTGACAGATCTATCGCGCCTGAGAAACTGATCCTGTGCAAGAATTTCATGTATATCATATATATATCTTTTTGGCAAAAGTTTATGAAATATTGACAGCCTGTTCATATTGTAAATGTTTTGGTGTTTTGGCATCCCTTCTGCCAAGTTATCTTACACTTTATATGTAGTAACTTGGCAGGAGCTGGCTTCTGTTGGAAGAAACGGATGTGTAACTTACAATGTCAGTTGTTGTTGTCTCTGTAAAATATCATTGTTCTGGCTGAAGTTTCTACTGTAGAATCGGTGATAATGAGAAAATAAAGACAATGATTATGAGCTACTACATTGTATATGTGTACCTTCATGTATAGCTAGACATATAGGTAAATAGAGCAGTGTATTCTTTATCAGTGGCAACAAAACATAATGTTTTAAATTAATTTTAATCAAAAAATATTGCTGAACATTGATAGTTAAGTTGATGAGGATTTATGGAATGAATTACAGTCGCTGAACTATATAATATGAGGGAAAATCGATGGAATTGATTTATAGGAGCAACAATAAAAAATCTGTTGGAAACCTCGTGGAATAATTTGATAGTGACTGCTCAGCTAGGACCTGTACATTCATTAGATATGATGTAAAAATCATATTTACTTAGCTACAGAATTGTTGGCTTTGGTATACATGTAAATATACAGTGGTAGAATTGATTGGGCTTTGCTGTACGTAATTGATCAGAGAGCTTTATGAGAACCAATATGATGTGTTGAAGTGCTTAACTAAACCAACTATAGAAGGATTGACCCTGCGATGGTCTGTACCACTGCTGTGATGGATGTACAATGCCCATTATCCTAGGTTTTTTAGCTGTAAGCCACACAGCAGATACTCTATGTTTGATTGACATGCAAATATTACCAGCTGTCCAGTGATGCTTTCTCCTTTGGTCTCACTGTAGGTGGAGTATACCTAAGGGAGAGGGTATGTAGATTTGTAAAGTGGGGGTGGGGGGTGGGGGGACAGAGATATACAGACCACAGGAGGAGGATTATCCACTTCCTCTCTTCACCTCAACATCTACAGATTTTAATGCTTGATTAGTGATGATAGAAAGCAGAGAAAAAAACAATTACATTGTGGCACTCCAAGGGATCAAATTTGAGGTTTTATCATTTCATCTTAACACACACTTTCCTGAGTTGGATATATAACACACATACTCTCTAGTCTTCCTGAGTAGGGTAACACACAGATTATCTTGTCTTTCTGAGTAGGGTAACACACAGACTCTCTAGTCTTCCTGAGTAGGGTAACACACAGATTATCTTGTCTTCCTGAGTAGGGTAACACACAGACTCTCTTGTCTTCCTGAGTAGGGTAACACACAGGTTATCTTGTCTTCCTGAGTAGGGTAACACACAGACTCTCTAGTCTTCCTGAGTAGGGTAACACACATACTCTCTAGTCTTCCTGAGTAGGGTAACACACAGACTCTCTAGTCTTTCTGAGTAGGGTATAACGCACAGTCTCTCTAGTCTTCCTGAGTAGGGTAACACACAGACTCTCTTGTCTTCCTGAGTAGGGTAACACACAGACTCTCATGTCTTCCTGAGTAGGGTAACACACAGACTCTCTAGTCTTTCTGAGTAGGGTATAACGCACAGTCTCTCTAGTCTTCCTGAGTAGGGTAACACACAGACTCTCTTGTCTTCCTGAGTAGGGTAACACACAGACTCTCATGTCTTCCTGAGTAGGGTAACACACAGACTCTCTAGTCTTTCTGAGTAGGGTTATACGCACAGTCTCTCTAGTCTTCCTGAGTAGGGTAACACACAGACTCTCTTGTCTTCCTGAGTAGGGTAACACACAGACTCTCTTGTCTTCCTGAGTAGGGTAACACCCATACTCTCTAGTCTTCCTGAGTAGGGTAACACCCATACTCTCTTGTCTTCTTGAGTAGGGTAACACACAGACTCTCTAGTCTTTCTGAGTAGGGTATAACGCACAGTCTCTCTAGTCTTCCTGAGTAGGGTAACACACAGACTCTCTTGTCTTCCTGAGTAGGGTAACACACAGACTCTCTTGTCTTCCTGAGTAGGGTAACACACAGACTCTCTAGTCTTCCTGAGTAGGGTAACACCCATACTCTCTTGTCTTCTTGAGTAGGGTAACACACAGACTCTCTAGTCTTTCTGAGTAGGGTATAACGCACAGTCTCTCTAGTCTTCCTGAGTAGGGTAACACACAGACTCTCTTGTCTTCCTGAGTAGGGTAACACACAGACTCTCTAGTCTTCCTGAGTAGGGTAACACACAGACTCTCTAGTCTTCCTGAGTAGGGTAACACACAGACTCTCTTGTCTTCCTGAGTAGGGTAACACACAGACTCTCTTGTCTTCCTGAGTAGGGTAACACACAGACTCTCTTGTCTTCCTTAGTAGGGTAACATACAGGCTCTCTAGTCTTCCTGAGTAGGGTAACACTGTTGGAGGCATCCTGTTAAGCTAATAAGAACCATGAAAAAACATGAATATTTTTTTCTAATAAAGAATCACCAATTACATTTATTTGTAAATATAGCATCTTCACAGAATTGTCAATTTTTAAAAAATCAATGACTGTTTTGTTTCAAGATATCTGATTTGTTTTTTATCTTATCTATCGGTAATCTTATACTCATGTCATGATCACTTGTTTAAAATGTCTTTTTGGTCAAAGTTGTAAGAGCTGTTACAGGGTCTTGGTATAGTTAGGGATTTGGGACCCATGCTTTTATGTATTTAGTGGGCTATATAGTAAGCAAAAGCAACAACTGTCATTGTCAGTATATTATCTCATCATGAACATACAGCTGATGGGGTCGATCAGGAGAATGTTAGGGAGGGGTGCACTGATGGGAGGGTGAACACTGATCACCCAAGTGTGTCAGCAACAATTTGGCTCTTCTAGATCTTTTACTACTTAGCAGACTCTGAATCCTGTGTGATACCAGGTAAGCAACCAAAGAGGGGTTATGTGATTCTCACAGGGATCACAAGCTTGGTGCCAAACTGATTCACAGCTAGGAAATGTGATGAACTTAGCAGAAATATTTGAGGAAAAACAAATAACATCATAGATAATTGCATTTTGTCTTTTTGTTTTCATCAAGACTGTCACACATCTGTTGGTATCCTATAGTGGTCAGGGTCTGTCACACATCTGTAGGTATCCCATATAGTGGTCAGGGTCTGTCACACATCTGTAGGTATCCTATAGTGGTCAGGGTCTGTCACACATCTGTAGGTATCCTATATAGTGGTCAGGGTCTGTCACACATCTGTAGGTATCCTATATAGTGGTCAGGGTCTGTCACACATCTGTAGGTATCCTATATAGTGGTCAGGGTCTGTAACACATCTGTAGGTATCCTATATAGTGGTCAGGGTCTGTCACACATCTGTAGGTATCCTATATAGTGGTCAGGGTCTGTCACACATCTGTAGGTATCCTATATAGTGGTCAGGGCCTGTCACACATCTGTAGGTATCCTATATAGTGGTCAGGGTCTGTCACACATCTGTAGGTATCCTATAGTGGTCAGGGTCTGTCACACATCTGTAGGTATCCTATATAGTGGTCAGGGTCTGTCACACATCTGTAGGTATCCTATATAGTGGTCAGGGTCTGTCACACATCTGTAGGTATCCTATAGTGGTCAGGGTCTGTCACACATCTGTAGGTATCCTATATAGTGGTCAGGGTCTGTCACACATCTGTAGGTATCCTATATAGTGGTCAGGGTCTGTCACACATCTGTAGGTATCCTATATAGTGGTCAGGGTCTGTCACACATCTGTAGGTATCCTATAGTGGTCAGGGTCTGTCACACATCTGTAGGTATCCTATAGTGGTCAGGGTCTGTCACACATCTGTAGGTATCCTATATAGTGGTCAGGGTCTGTCACACATCTGTAGGTATCCTATATAGTGGTCAGGGTCTGTCACACATCTGTAGGTATCCTATATAGTGGTCAGGGTCTGTCACACATCTGTAGGTATCCTATATAGTGGTCAGGGTCTGTCACACATCTATAAGTATCCTATAGTGGTCAGGGTCTGTTACACATCTGTAGGTATCCTATATAGTGGTCAGGGTCTGTCACACATCTGTAGGTATCCTATATAGTGGTCAGGGTCTGTCACACATCTGTAAGTATCCTATATAGTGGTCAGGGTCTGTCACACATCTGTAGGTATCCTATAGTGGTCAGGGTCTGTCACACATCTGTAGGTATCCTATAGTGGTCAGGGTCTGTTACACATCTGTAGGTATCCTATAGTGGTCAGGGTCTGTTACACATCTGTAGGTATCCTAGTGGTCAGGGTCTGTCACACATCTGTAGGTATCCTATAGTGGTCAGGGTCTGTCACACATCTGTAGGTATCCTATAGTGGTCATGGTCTGTCACACATGTGTAGGTATCCTATAGTGGTCAGGGTCTGTCACACATCTGTAGGTATCCTATAGTGGTCATGGTCTGTCACACATCTGTAGGTATCCTATAGTGGTCATGGTCTGTCACACATCTGTAGGTATCCTATATAGTGGTCAGGGTCTGTCACACATCTGTAGGTATCCTATAGTGGTCAGGGTCTGTCACACATCTGTAGGTATCCTATATAGTGGTCAGGGTCTGTCACACATCTGTAGGTATCCTATAGTGGTCAGTGTCTGTCACACATCTGTAGGTATCCTATAGTGGTCAGGGTCTGTCACACATCTGTAGGTATCCTATAGTGGTCAGTGTCTGTCACACATCTGTAGGTATCCTATAGTGGTCAGGGTCTGTCACACATCTGTAGGTATCCTATAGTGGTAAGAGTCTGTCATACATTTCCTGTAGCAGTATCCTGTAGTGGTCAGGGTCTATCAGTCACACATTTGTAGGAATCCTTAAGTCTGTCTTTGTGTTGTTTTTTCTGTCCATAAATCTTCCCTGAAATTACCTCAGAATCCAAGTCATTAATTATCATTTCAAATAGTTATCTAAAAAAGGAATGTTCTACCACAATAACCCCAGTTTATAATCACCTAAAATATTCATTGAACTGAATTGTTAGTTGAAAAAGTATTTGTGAATGATCTAAATGATATCACACAGTTAATGGCTTATAAAACCCACGACTAACATAATGTGTTTTTGGAAATTGGTGCCATTTAACTTCATATTCCATTTAACGACATTCTTCTCCAAACTACAGCCGAATGCACAGCCAAACTGATTAGGATGGATATTTTTGTTACATAATTCTATAACATTTGCAATTAAACTTCTAATGTCAGGATATTATAGGACTTCTGATATGGATGGAATATCATGAAATAATTTGTAATGTAGAACGTTAACTATAAACATTCCTGATGTGATAAATTTAACCAAGTTATCACTAAATTATCTTCACTTTTCAATTTCACAGATACATAAAGAGTAAAAAGATATGAATTCCATGCCTTGTGTATTTTTTTTTCTTATTATCCCCTCGCGAAGAAAGTCGGGGAGGGGATATATATAGCGTTCCGTTCGTACGTACGTACGTATGTTCACTTTTTGTCAGCGCTTTTGCAACTTCATTTTTGAACGGATTCTGACCA
Organism: Pecten maximus; assembly: GCF_902652985.1. Classification (NCBI taxonomy): domain Eukaryota; kingdom Metazoa; phylum Mollusca; class Bivalvia; order Pectinida; family Pectinidae; genus Pecten; species Pecten maximus. Next base: position 12,055,289 of record NC_047021.1, read on the forward strand.
AACTTCATATATGGGTCCAGCATGGGAATACCTCGAAACGAGTTCGTGATTCAGGGTGCCAAGGTCAAGGTCAAGGTCACCGTTACTATTTATAGAAAATCTTTGTCAGCACTCTTGCAACTTCATTTCTGAACGGATCCTGACCAAACTTCATATATGGGTCCAGCATGGGAATACCTCAAACGAGTTCATGTTTCAGGGTGCCAAGGTCAAGGCCAATGTCACTGTTACTATTTATAGAAAATTTTGTCAGCGCTGTAATGCGACTTCATTTTTGAACGGATCCTGACCAAACTTCATATATGAGTCAATTAAACCTTCTGAACAAAGGAAAATGCTTATAAGTTATATATGCGTTTAGATACACACATAATTATAATAACTATCAGGAAATGAAGTTGCTAGTGTGATGCTAACCAGATACTGTTGAATGCATAACAATATATACCATATTTATCTGCCAATGAGCCCATGCCTGATAATAAGCCCATTCATGTCTATTGCAGTTCAGTGCAAATGACAACTGATGTTATTTCAATGTCCTGCAATAACCCCACCCCCCATTTTGCATCAGAGTTCATGTGTTAGCACGCGAGGGGATTTGTATCGTTTGCGATGCCTTGTTGAAAAAAGAAACTCAACTTACTTGTGTTTGATGATATGAAAATAAAAAAAAAGGTGCAGAAAATGTAGCATACTATACCAGGTACATATACTTTTAACCTATGCCCCAGGATTGTTTATAGTGTACATGTTATACATAATATTAACATCTCTCCCTTCTTCAGCTTATTGAACTTTGTCTGTGAATAAATTAGTGTATATATGCAGTAAAAAAAGGCTCAATGGTAATAAGCGTTGAAATCAGCTGCATATAATTAATGGCGTCATCTCTTTGTAACATTACAAAATGTCAACTAGATGGCGCCATTTTGAAAGGACTGATCAATGCAATTTTAGCATTTTCTAGTTACCTGATGATTGCTGTACTAAAAGCTAATGTCATGTGAGTATTTTGTCAAAAACTAAGACTGAATATTGCCAAAATTGGTGCATATTTAACTTTTCCACAAGTTAGGCTATACAACAAATGGCAAGTGTAAAGCTCCTATAGAACATTCGACCACGTCACTACTAAATCTGTGGGCAAACTTGATTCTGACGTGCCGGTGTGCTGGTGTGATGATGGCAAGGCGGCAAAATTACTTGATTGTGTCCCAAATATGCACACGCTATTTCAGCACGTGTCGATCAGCGTAAATTCCTACCGGTTTGAAAACACTGGCACATCAGCAAACAAGATGACAACATGTTCAACTGAAAGTTTAGATGAAGTGAGAAGTTAGAGAATTCCAACTTGTTTTGAACCTGTTAGGCTATTTTAGTCATAATATTTGGCAAAATAATTATAAGTTGATTTTGAATGTTGTGCAGCGTTCAATGTTTACAATGCTTTTGAAATATGTTTATGTTTTGGAATATGTCGGCCATATTGCAACTGAGCGCAGCTTTGCTTGAATGTATATGTGCGGCATGCGCAACAAGCTCAAAACCGACAACCAGCACAAACGGCAAGCTAGAATCAAGTTCGCCCAGTGTCAGTACACCCTGTGCTTGACAACCACAGTTAATCTGAGACGGAAATTGTGGATTGTGAATATATCAATTAATGAAAAATACAAAAGGCATTAAACAAAAATGTTGAAATGTTTTTTAAATTTTGTTAACTATATTGGTGTTTTTTCACTGGAATCATATCATCTTAGCAACCACAACTGTCGGGAGTTACCAACGCCGCAAGATATCCCGACTGTTATTTTCTTTGTACGGTATATTTCAACGATTTGTTTGATGTAAATGTAAGGATTGTTCATTCCAGTATGTTCGTTGCCAACTGCAGGCATGCTACGTACCATATACAAAATGGGATTCAATCCTTTAGTAATTGGTAAATTTATTCGTTACGACTTATACAGCTGGATCAATATTTCCTCCAAAAAACAAGATGATGCTATTTACATTGGTACAATGAATGATACAGGTGTATTTTTGCTTGATCTTATGTTACAGAGCCTGCAGAAACAGTAAGATAAACAAAGGTAATGGAGAATGCTACTAGGTAATTACTAGAGATGAAAGCCATGGTGACCTGATTGTTATCAATCTTAGCTATACATTATACATACCGTCCTATAATTTCTGGTCTAGCTCACATCCGATGGAATTTCTAAAGCCTTGAATCGATCTCTTTGCTTTGATCATTGCATTTTAACATAACTTATTAAAAAGCTAATGTGGCTGATGATTCTTTCAAGTATATGTTATCTTGGTGAAAATTTGCTAAAAAAATGTTTGGTAATATGATATTCCCCTGTCATATGTACATATTGACTGGTAATGTTTGATTAATATTTGACACATATTAGTATAAACATTATATCATTAATTAACACCTGTAACTAGCTACCAGTCAAGTTTCTGGTTGAAGCAAATCTACAATCAAAGAGCTATTCAATTTGACATATATAAATGGGTAATGACTCCTTATGAGTCTGCTCTTGTCTATTGCAGTTAACCAAATATTATTTCATTGTCCTAAAATAAGCCCAATTCTTAGTTTTATCAAAGTTTGATTGTGCACCCTTCAGGCTTACTACAGGATGCACACAGTTTCATTTTAAGGCAAATTAGTTTAATGAATGTTAAGTTGTAACAAGTGAGTGAGTAACAGATGGGTTATTCCCAGGAGCCACATATCATGAAAGGTTGGTTGGTGGAATATCTTGAGACTGCCCCAGGATGGAGTTATGCCCCCTTTCTCCATATGGTCTTTTGTTCTGTAGGGTAACATGTAGTGCTGTCTCTTGATTTGCTATGTGATAATCAATAATCAGGGCACCCAGTTGACCCTTGAAAGTATTTGACTCTTGGGTTTGAAGGGACATGACTATTTGACAAATTTTGACTCTTAGGGTTTCTGAGAAATTCTAACTAATAACTTCTGAAATTGTTTAAAAGTCAGTATTCAAGGGTCAACATGAAAAACTGTTGATTGTTTACAATAATATGATGTGAAATCTGTCTCACTTTAACATGGTGTTAGTGTAAAAGGATGCATACTTATGTTTTGTCCCTTTCCTAGTAATGATATCCTGTAATGTAAACGCACAGAAGGAAACAAACTCTTGAATTGAGTCACCGCTGGTTAGATTTTTATGTCTGGATCCTTTGTCTACTCCTACAGGACTACATTCATGATCAGATTGTCTTAATACTCCTACAGGACTACATGCATGATCAGATTGTATTAAAACTCCTACAGGGCTACATTCATGATCAGATTGTATTAATACTCCTACAGGGCTACATTCATGATCAGATTGTCTTAATACTCCTACAGGGCTACATTCATGATCAGATTGTCTTAATACTCCTACAGGGCTACATTCATGATCAGATTGTATTAATACTCCTACAGGGCTACATACATGATCAGATTGTCTTAATACTCCTACAGGCTACATTCATGATCAGATTGTCTTAATACTCCTACAGGGCTACATTCATGATCAGATTGTATTAATACTCCTACAGGGCTACATACATGATCAGATTGTCATAATACTCCTACAGGCTACATTCATGATCAGATTGTCTTAATACTCCTACAGGGCTACATTCATGATCAGATTGTCTTAATACTCCTACAGGCTACATTCATGATCAGATTGTCTTCATACCCATATATACAGGATTACATTCATGATCAGATTGTTTATCTGATGGATATAAAAAAAGGTGTGGCTGATGAAATGTTTATTATCAGGGTGAAGTTTAGTGATTCTGTATCAAAGCTCTGTCCAAACATCTCCGTAGGATATGTTCAATTGTACATTAAGTACCATGTCTTCAGAATGCTGAATCTAGATTTGAAATTACATAATTTTTTTTATATTCATATCCCTACAAACATCTCAACACATGTTCTAGTTCTAGGATATTGTGTCAAGGTAATTCAATAGGATCAATTAATTCTAGAATAGAGGTTGTATCAAAAGGGTGTTCCCTTTGACAAGTAAAAAGGATTAAACTCATCAGATATTAAATGAAAACACATCTCCAGTTTTGCATTCCTTTAACTTCATGATGAATTCTCCATCACAGTTGAGAGTTTGCTGCAGAAAAAAAAAAGACTTGAATTCTGACCCAAAACAGTTGGATACCATCAGATATATCATTGCCAGGTTTGAGGGTCATTTTGTCACTGTTTTGTAATGTTAATCCTATATCAGTCTTATTTACACTTAACACACCTGATCTTGATTTGAAGAACATATGGAAACCCTGAAGTATTGCCCACTTCAAAACTTAGTATAAACAGGAGTGGCACCTGACTGGACCTATCTGGTTGGTGTACCAGTTGTGGCCTACCAATCATTGACCCTAGGTACGGAACATTCAGGCTCCTAGTATCACCTGTCTGAACCGTGTCGGTGGAAGTAAGTAGCTCTTGTAAGAAAGAGGTCTTCTGTTGCCATTAAAAGCTTACTGTTGAGGTTCTTTTGGGTAGAATTATCCTTAATTTCCATGGTCATTTGATTAACATTGTTTTCTTTGAAGTCTTTTCAGCTTTAAGATGTAATCCAAATGCAGTGGATGTCCATTATTATTATTTCAGATATTCCACTTATAATATTTTTTCCATGATCCAGATTTTCTTTTAGAATAAAATGGTCATCATGAAATCCCTGTATGATGTAGTTGTTCTGAATTATTTTGAGATGTAATTACCCAAGGTAAGTGTCTGTATCTGACACATGTCTTCATATGACCCTATAACTAGTTGACAAATTAAATATTCTAACTCAAAATAAATAGAAAGATGGCAAAGCATGAACACAATATTGATTGCGGAGAGACCCTTGGAATGGTACAAATAAGATCAGGTGTTACAGGAGAGTAAGCGTCTTTAAGGTCAAATTTGGGTCACATACATCCTCAAACAGAGAAGAACTGCCGCCACAGTGACATTGTATGCTAGAACATCAACATGGGGACCTAGTAAAGCATGTTCTCGCAATTGAATGACTTTTTATTGTACATTTGTAAAATTGTGAATCAAGCACTCATATAAATGAACAATTAGGCTCATAAATTGATAGTCATTGATTGTCTTTTGCATATATATATATCTTATCTGCAAAAGAAAAAAAAGACATTTTTGTTATCAGTTTTTTGAGCACAAGATTGGACAAAGTTAATCATATGATAAAGATATGAAAGAAAATATGTGAATCTGCATAGTATCTTGACATTTTTTTGGTTAAAAATATCTTATGACTTTGATAAAGTGAGATTGGTGAATGTCTGCAGATAATACTGTGTGGTATTGCAGGTAGTTTAGGCAGGTAATGTGTAGAGGTGCAGGCTTCCCTACACATGTTATCACACAACAGGTGGGGGATGCTGGAGGGACTACAGGATGTGTAAATATAACCTCAGTATCACCATATCTCCCCCGTCTCCTCCAGATTTGATTACACAAGACAACTGTACTCTGACAAAATTTTAGGTAAATACACTATAGCAAAATATCTCTCTATGGTATTTAGTTTTTCGGGATCAAAAGGTTCTAGTAACCATATGCATTCTCTAAGTATTCTGTGCAAATCAGTTTCATGATTTGAAAAAAAAGAAGGTATTTTGAAACTGGAAAAATAAAATAAAAATTCAAACCTTTTATCATTAAATTTTAGAATTGTCAAAAGTAGAATGATAGATTGTGATTTTGGTAAATTAGTGTACATTAATCAGCACTGACACTTTCAATTGCTAAATTAAAGCATCATTTCAAGGAATTTTATGCCCTAACTCAACCAAAGTGATATTTTCACAAAATCTTGTTGGTGACATCGATTGATTTCGCTGTTATGTTAATGTTGGGGTTGGCCTGTCATGTTTACAATGCAGGGCTACAATTCACTGCGTTGTATGATGTAATTGATTTGCGAGCTGATTAAGAATCGACTCCATATTTGGTTTTGCACCTATTGGTTAGTGATATACTCATGCACTTAAAACTAGTATAGCGTGTTCTCATGCTAGTAATCTAACCGTGTAATCATGTTGATATAAGGCCCTGATTACCTCCCTTGGAAAATATCATGAACATTTTAGTAATATTTTTCAAAATGATTTTGTTCGGATGTCATTATTTCTCATTGTGAATAAAGAAGTCTTTAAATAACCACATACTCCTGTTAATAGAGTAGTTGTAAAATATGAAACAGACTTTGGTAGCTGTACATGTTGATTGTATGAAACATAGAATCTCCAGAGGCTTAGTAACCGAATTCCATGCTTCATGTACATCTCTTGAGGAAAGAATCAAACTGTTTCATACATTTTACATGACATTGGTTTACACAGTGTTTCAGGATTAAAGAGGATCCATAAATTGGCATTGGATAAGATGATAAACTTTGGCATAGATCCCCTTGGGGTTACTGTCAGGGTGTCCTAGAGTTTACGTGAGGTACAGACACCCGATCCACCAGCTTAACAGGATGTTTGGAGGAACTACACTAAACTGTAGGGTCAGTCATACAATGGGTTTATTATGTCATGCTTCCCCTGATCTCATCCCTTGTCACAATATCTGAGCCACAGAGGAACACAGATAATATAATATTTATTCTAAACAGAATTAATCTCTCTCCTGTGGTAGTAAGCCTTGCTCAAACAGACCTTAGGAAGTGAATGGATTAGGTTATGGTGACACAGGTGGTAGAACAGTGGCTAATTATTACTGTGTGGTCTTGAATTGCTGGAGTGAATGTCATTTGTTCTGGCATAGCAAAGTGAATGAATTGAGAAGAAAATATTCCATTTGGCCTTTACAAGGCTTGTACATACTTATTTGTGTATTGCATTGGTGATCACATTTGACAAAGACAGTATTAGGGATAAGATTAGGACAAATGTACAATACATATTATTTTCAAAAAGTTGATATCCAAGAGTACTAGTAGCTGACTCAGTAACTGGAGGTATTGGATCCTCAGTTTATTTCAGTCTGTCAGTTCCAATTTAGACTGGTTATATCATATATTGCTTTATTAGAGGTCTATTAATGGAATATCGTTCTATTTCATTTTATTTTTTAACCCTCTAACTACCTGGGTTTGATTCGACTTGAAAAGGTATGGGTCATCACCTACTTGACCACTTTTCATTGGGCTTTCTAAGTTTATTGCATGCTTCCCTTCTGGCCAAGGAGAGTGATAAATAAAAGTTTCATCTTATTTCATAACTGCTGTAAAATAAATAAAGTTAAATTGATGTATGTCTTTATGAAAGTCTGACACTTTCATTTGTAAAGCAATACTTTGTGTTAGTAGTACTGTGAGAGCCTATTGTATACACCAGGCCCGGAGGTGTTTATACCCAAAAGGCCCTGCTGCTAGTCTAATGGAGTCAGGCAAGTCATAAAGGGAGGATGTTGTATATATAATAATACATGTACCCCTCCGATGACCTGGAAACCTGGGCGAGACCCTGTAACAGTTCACCTGGTAGGGCATTTTTAAATGATGAACAGGATACATTAAAAAGGACGAGGTTTTTAGTTTTTTGGCAGAGAGATAACTTCATATTTTTGGTTTCTGTTGGGAAAGATTTGAATTCACCAGAGATAGAGTGTTCTGTGGTTTTCATCATATGAGATAAACTCACCTTGATACCTACATATGATATAACTGACATATAGGTGGTAGTTATATATAAATATAGACATCAGGTATACCAACTATAGATTAGAGCTGCTTCAACATTCCCACAAGTATGTTTCATGAATGAAACATTGCTGGTATATTTATAGGCGTCGTATTACAGACAAAACATTCACCAAGACATCTGACTTTACATTTAGTATGGTTGACCTCTGTGTAAAGGTCACATCTGTTACCTGTCAAGCTGTCCCTAGGGAACAAAACCCATCCCCTACTGGACTATATACCTGACTGACCAGAGTTCATGTCATTCTAGGTCATGTGGCCTGAGCTGTCACACATTGATTGGTTTGACTTGTATAGGTCATAGAAGGCAGGGAATACCAAGAACAGATAACTCTGTATGTGATATTTGGAGTTTATGATATCAATGGTTATTTGTGGTACAATATATAATACAAGAATGGCAGAGACGATACATAACTCTGTATGTGATATTTGGAGTTTATGATATAAGTACCCGATAGTTTTGTGGTACAATATAATATATAAAAAAACAAAAAAGTGGCAGGGGCAGATAACTCTGTGTATGATATTTGGAGTTTATGATATAAGTACCCGATAGTTTTGTGGTACAATATATAATATAAAAAATGGCAGGGGCAGATTACTCTGTATGTGATATTTGGAGTTAATTATATAAGTGGTTATTTGTGGTAAAATGTATATAATACAAAAAAAAAGAAAGGGGCATATTAACCATGTTCACGATGCAGTAAGGGCTGGTTGTTACAAGGGTTGGGGTGGGGGGTAGGTTAAAGAAAACCCAACATCATGTGAATCTGCAGGACTATATTCCTATCCTGATTATTTTTCATTTTTATGCCTAAAAACTAAAAAAAAAATCTTAAAGTGCAAAAAAGTCCACATATGTTGTCATGGTAAATGAACTTGAGTCAAGTCCTATTTGAAAATATCTATAATTAGGACCAGGCTGAGGCATATTGTATGTTCTCACTGATGACATGCATTAAATGGAGGATATTATAATTATGTAGCACCATGTATTATCAAGTATCCCTTAACTTAACATGTGGTATACTGTTGTAACATTAACAGGCACCTGTCATCCTCTGTAGAGTATATAGAAACATGTACCCGGTATTGATTTACCTCGGTTATGAGCTGGTGAACTATTCATAACACTGCAAATATCAATAGTCACCAACTAATATTTGTTTGTTTTTTTTGACAGTATTGAACAAAAATTATGAAATGCGCATATATACCATGCATTTAAATACAGAGTAAAATGGTTTTGTTGTATGTCAGGTGAAGCAAGTTTTTATTCAAATCTGTAATTCGATTTTTCAGGTACAAGTTACATGTGGCTGGGTTTTTAAAGAGATTATATCACTGATGATATAGCACACCTGGTCTTATTCAGACTACATTTAGGTATTAATAAGCAAAATTCCATTTGTACATTTATTGATTGATGAAATTCCACTTATCTAGGAAATCACCAAATAATGAAACTTGTAGATGTATACAGATGTCTGCATAATCTACACTGAAAATGCATCTATTGCAAATACTGGTGTATTACCACAGAACATGACTGGTAATATTATATAGATCTGTTGAATGGCAAAGAATTGTTAATAACTGTACTACTGTTGACTATGGGAATGATGACAATACAGTCATGTCGGAATTTTAATTAAGTGAACGGATCTTCAGTTACATCAGGCACATGGGGACATAGATTGGTCGTAATAGATCAATCTCGTACTCTCCATTGTCAGGAGACGAACTAATTAGATATAGTTCTGAGGCTGAAGTGGGCGGAGTGACACACTGTTGTAGTACTGTCATAGGTATCAGAGATAGGGCAGGATCAGGTATCATCTACTGGCTCCATATTACAAGGTAGCTCTTTTGACTGGCTGTAAATCTGAGTGAATCTCTCACCTTTGGTTCCTCTCAGGAAGGAAATGTGGTAACTCCGGATTTTAGCTTTCCATTTGTGAATTTAAAAGAAATTTGTAAGTTCCGAATTTCTTGGGAGGTCTGATCAGCCAAAGTGAACAGAATAAATTAGTAGGATCTGAATTTCATGGGAGGTCGGATGAGCCTAGTATTATTACAGTGTGTATAGTGCCAAGACCAAAGGGAATTGTGAGGAAACTGTCAGACTTTTGGACAAGTGAGAGACTGCTGTATAGGAGGAATCAGCTGACAAGGCGATGATATCTCGCATGTACTGAGAAAGTGTGGAGATGGGGAGATTTGTGTGTAGCTGCCTGTATTATACACAGTGTGGAGAGTTGTAGGTAGAAGAGAGGAGGTGTTTTACCTCCAGTCTACCTGACTGGAATTTTCGAGTTTGTGAAGGGTGGCTCTTCAATGCATATGTAATCTAACAAGGCTAACTGCTATTGTGTTCAGCTTAACAAGAGAAAAGAGATAATCGTGTTTTCGTGATGGAAGTCTGTGAGCCAATTTGGAAATAATTTTTAAGCATCTGTAAAGATGTGCTGATGATTGGTGTAGTGAAAGTGTAATGGAGATACTGTGACAGTAATACGAGGAGCTATGTGACAAGCACCAACACATTGTTTTACTAAAGATGAAGTATTGAGTGGCTAGCTAGAGGAATTCAACTGTTTTTGCCATGTCGGTGTAATAAGACATGCTCCAGGCAGCTTGAGAAAATACATATTTTTTTGAGTGATTTAACAGGTAGCTGGTAAACCTTAGGCTATATGTTCTCACATAGAGATTTTCATCCTAACAGGATCTAACAATAAAATGTCCCTGAATGAGATTGCTCAGGCACAATGGACCATGAGAAATATGTGACTTATTATAGGACGGTGACACACACAGGTAGTTATATTGGTGTGAACCATTCAAAATTTAAATCATATTGAACTTAAGACTTTGGAATGCTTTGGAGGAGAGGCCGGATCACCATTTAAATTGTATATTGATTTTTACAAGACTTTAGTATTCCAGGTAATTAATTCTTCATTATGTTGAATAGAGTGTTACATAGATGTTTATAATTTACCTGTACACACTAAGACAAATAGGATTGGAGAGGATTTTCTACATTCATTGAACAGATATGTGTGTCCCTGTTTGAAGAATTGTCACAGATGATTTGTTTGCCTATGGAGATGAATGACATGTTTGAGTGTTGGCTGTGTGGCTGATTGCAGTGTTGTGTTGGAGGAGCACACATACACACGGACACACACTCCTCGTAGGTCAATACCAGTGTGTGATAACCTACCTGTCTACCAGGTAATTCCCCCCTGGGATAGAGGGGTCTTGTTCCCAGGTAAGAGTCCAATGCTCCGACAGATTGGATTGGAATGTAATCAAAATGTATAAGGACGAGAATATTAACACCTAGTGTGGTTTATTGATGTTGATGGAGTACGTATTGGACAGTCAATCACTCTAGCTATTGTGTTTTCTTGGAGGATTTCAGTGGATTTTAGTCAGTAATTTATTTTTTGTACTTTTCAATTTAAAACCTTGGCTGTGAAGTAAGAGTACAATCCTATAAGCACAGGGAAGCTTACAGCGTGCTGTCTTACAACGGTATATTATACCTGTCGTTATAAGCTGCTCAGGTGTTATATCTCGTTAATTATCAGATTCACACCTAATTTGAGAACAAATGAGATAAGGTTATGTTTTAACTACGTGAGATAATTATCTATTAGGTTACCCAGAATATGTGCTGGGTGGAGGGATCTATACACGGTGTACAAACATGACAATGTGAGAGATTGCTATCTGTTCTGTTGGTTGTATATACCTCTCTGGAAATCATCCATGGAATTTAGCCTTGGAATAGCTGGTGGAATTTTGTCATAGTAGGTATTTTTGAGGGGTTTGCTAAAAATGGATTTTGGAGCTATTTGTGCATTAGTTTTATGATATTTACCTCCATTTTCCTGTATGTTATATTCATAGTTTATATGTTTTAGATTCTTGTTGTGTAGAAATTATAGTCACAAATATATATGTAAGATATCGTAAATGTGTACAGGAAATAGGTCCTTTTAATACAGAAGTTTCATATATCCGGTCCCTGACTCTAATCTAGATGTTCGTGACAAACTAGGCCAGAAATAATTCTAAATGAAGTTTCAAGCACGAATATAGAAGTGGTCAAATATCGTATATATTTATTAAAATCTATGATTAATTTACATGAAATTTGATAGCCACTGTACACAAAAACTTCTTTTCTGAATATATGACAGGGTCATGCAAAAGTTTTAGATTGATACCATATCTTTGAAGCAGGTGCTATGAATTGTATATGTTTTATTCTGAAGGAGGAAGTGGTTGGAGAATATGACGTCCAATTGGCGATAGACTTGTGTACATTCTCTGTGGGATTTTGTCATACCTTGCCTTTCCAGAAATTAAGTAGACAGTCACAAAATTGACATTCCAAACATATGCCTATACTACACTACAATTCATGAGTGCATGACTGGGAAGTGTGGTCTTTTTCATTCATGATGACTTCAGTAACACTGCCTTTTAAGATGGGCGTGTGATCAGGATGTTTGTTATCTTGACAATAAGACCATTGTATAACAGTCTTTTGCACATGTAACATAATGATTGCAATCAGCATAACGTATACAACAGAAGCGCGACAACAGATTTATTCAGATGTGATCCCAAGATGATTCTGCCATAGTTATAAGGATTACTAAGTAGTGAAACTACGTTGTCTTGATGAAGGATAAAATGCCAAGCAAAGGCAAAAAGAAAGTTGGATTTGCAGAAGACCTTCCAGATAGTCCAGAATCTGGGGGTCGAGAAAGCCGGAGTCGATCTCGTTCAAGATTTCGAGTCCGCAGATCTAAATCGCAAGATGTTAAGTCCACAACTCCAAAGGAAAATATTCCCCGAAAGAGGGAACACAGCTTGGTGGCCCTGGTACGAACAGGGTCCAGGAATTCGGTGCGGCACCTTGTGAAGATGTTTGAGACTAAAACGTACACGGTAAGTTAAGGTTCCATATAAGATCGGATATTGTTTTAAGATGATTAGATAATTTCAGACTTTTATTGAAATTTTAGAGTTTTGCCTTAATTAAGTATGGGTTGTATATTTAGTGACCATTGTCCAGTTTTTGTGTAATTGTATGATCTGTTACATATATAATTAGTTGTCATTAGTATTAATATGTTGGATGGTAAACTTACAGCTTGCTTTATTTTCAAGATTAAATAAACAGACAATAAACCCTCCCATGTTTTGTGGAGCTGCAGTTCTGTAGATGTCTCTAATGGAACACTTTGAGCTATAAGATGTACAGGTATTCTGGGCAGAATTGGCTTGCTTCGAAATTGTTGGTTGTTTATCCTAGATAGGTACGTGTAGATGTGGTATAGAACAACCTGAAGCCATACAGCTTAGTTTATCTGACCCTGTGTGTTTATGATCGGGGCTTGCCAACGTTTAATGGTTGGGGACGTTGATTACACCATGAGTGGTTTTAGTATGTAGGTGTGATAGGAGTTTAAATGTTAAATGTATTAATTCAATAGAAAATGATTACTGATTTATTTTCTGAAAGGTTGTGTAATGTCATAAGATCAGTAATGTATTGAAGATCTTGGATAGAAAAGGAAATCAAATAAAATTACATAAATTTATTTACAAAAATGTCAATGCCATAAGGCATATTGATCAATAGAGGTTGAATAAAATATCAATAACATTTCAAATGAGAATTGAAATGAGTATTCACATGGAACACTATTGAATTTTCAGGAATTATCCTTAGAGTTTCCATGGGAGGTAAAGCTCACTTCTAGATCTATACTAGATTGGTGGATAATTGGAGAGAGGGGATTTATAATTGGTGGTTGGCAGGATGGTGTATTTGTTTGACAAACACTTTAATTATATATAAACTTGTGGTAGTAAATACTCATTAGTAGGTGCTATATCTGATTAGTGCTAATGTTGCTGGTGCCGCCCCCCCCCCCCCCCCCCCCCCCTGTCCTTAGTAGTCTAGATCTGCATATAGGTGTATGATTTTCCCTGCATGTTGTAGCTGTCTAGATTATGTGCATGTTGCCTTTCTGTGAAATACCACAACACCCCACCCCACCCCCTCTCTCCCCTCTCTCCCCTCTGTCCTGTACACATCCTCCTATATCCTATACAGATGTAAAAGCAATCCTTCATTAACAAGCTACATATATGATAAAATGATAGTACTCTTCTCTCATTCACATGCATGATTAGAGACCGTTGTTTACTACCACATGGTCACTTATATAAATCTCTATGATATAAAGCACTCCTCCATCACATGTACTACAACCAATACATATGTAGCCTGGGGGCCCTATCATTCTAGCCACATAGACCCTCCACCTGACTGACAGCCTACAATTGGTCCAGTAAATGGTGGAAATTGGTCATTATCATGTCCTGATGTTTTATTAATAAGGCCAGCTCTGGAGAATTCAATGGGCTTTAGTATAAATACATAAGTGATCTGGTTTGATCCATACAGGGCTGTGGTCAATACCATATGGATCTGTTCTGGCCTTCCTGAGCTCTGTAGATCTCTCTCTTAGCCCCTAGAGCTAAAGCATGTGGAAAATAATCACCAGGCCCTTGTGACCTCTTCTTTCAATAGAAATTGGTTATACCCAGATGGCCCTAATGGCTGTACTGGATTCATACTCCATTTAGCAATTTTAGCCTGTTAAATAATTAAGTACAATGGAAGACATTTCCCTCCAGTGTATATATATATATATATATATATATGCAGTCCTTTATTAGAATGAAATATAACCCAGATTGATGTGTTTGTTATGAGAATTTATTACATACTGACATACATTTTACTACAGTTATCTTAACATTGACACAGATTTGTTACTGATATATACAGACACAAAATTGTCTGATGATATATATCAGTAAATAGAAAGTAGGAACTAACCAGTTATACAAATGTACTGCAGTTTAAGTGACAGATAACAAATGATAATGTGCTCCTGATGATAGCTGTTAGCACTCTGTACCAGTATGGCCTGGTTTTATTCAATTAAATTACGACCCATAATATTGGAAGGTACGTTTTTCCTGATTACTACTTGTTATAATTACTGGTAAAGTTAGGAAGAATGTTCCACTTGTTAGTGAAATGAAAGTAGAGCACTAGTTTAATACAAGGATATGTGTTATGTTGGGTACACCTGCCCTGTAATCCAGTTATCCAATCTCTTGCACATCCTAGTTTTTACCAGGTACAGATGTAGTCTGTCTAGTACCATACTTGATAAACATGTGTGTTGAATTACACCCAATTGGAACAGAGCATATGTCCCAGTAGTATGTCGCATGCTTTATAAACTGGATAGAGAGTTGTATTGGACACATTTATGGTCAGAATGGAGATTTTATATCAACATCTGTCATTGTATCTGCCAGAACAGTCAGTCAGTGGCTATGTATTGGCACTGGTGACAACTCTGTAATTCTCCATATATATTGTTCTAAAATTAAAGCTGACTTCAAAACTCAAAAGTACAGGTTTTAATTATAAGTAGATTATCCATCCCTTATTTATGTTACCTTCACTAACCTAATTACCACCTACAAATGTTAAAATCTATTCATGGAGCTTGAGAATATTTCAGAACAGTGTACTCCAGGGAGTTACATACATCCTTTATATATATCAATGTCTAGATTTAGGTATGCATGATTGAGAGCTGTATTTGCTGACTGATAATTTACCTACAAAGTTGACTGAGTATTCACACTTCTGGTAAAGAATTATTTTTTTGTGATACCAGCTCTTGAAGTTTTTCTATTTTTCTGTTGATTATACCCTCACTTTAGCGATCACTTTGTCTGTGCATATATGGTAATCCTGGTGACCTTGTGTACACATATATGGTAATCCTGGTGACCTTGTGTACACGTTACCTCTAAAAACCTGGAAATTAAAGTTTAATTTCTATTCACTCCATAACTACACAGCATGAAATTCTACATCTGAATAGATTTTGGCAGTCATCAGTTAGAGTTAAAAGTCAAAGTCCTCTATATATTTGACCTCTTTCAAGGAAGCAGGCATGGTAAAAGACCTCAATTTGTTAATTCAACTATGTTAATTATATTCATGAATGCCAATTTATGCTCCATATTTATTAGGAATTTGATATTTGCCATTAAGGTTTCTGATTCTACCCAGATGAAATATCATGAATAAAAATAGAGCTTTGTATTGACACATTAGAAGAGGAATTGATTAACATTTAGTGGTTACATTGTGTTTAGATGGTGAGAGGTAGGGTTGACATGCATAAAGGGTATCTAATTTCTGATGTACAGTCTATATAATGAGTAAAACACATCAGGTATAGATATTTAGTGGCTCCTGATTCTAGAATATTAACATTATTGAAACAGAGCTTTATAATCTTGGTCTCTAGGATATCGTATTGCCCTTAGTTTCAAGGAAGGGGGGGGGGGGGGATCCTGAGCAATTCGCAATTCTTCTGTGGCTCTTAATTATTGGGCATTCCCACCTGACTCTACAAACACTGAACACAAAGATGATGAGTTATTATTCAATGAAATATATTTGCAAAATTGCTGTATCTAATATAGTTGTAGTTTTATTGAATACAAATCCACTTCATCAAGGGCAGTGATGCCTTTCCAGTAGTATTTACTAAGGGCCTGTGTTGACTGGTAAAATCTGGCTTTGTATTTGAGGAGATGGTACCCACATGTTATTTCTAGATTATCAAAGACCGGTGCTCAAGGTGCTCACGAGCCACAAACACCTACAAAGGGTAGGCCTCTATCACATCCGACATCCACTCCCTGTTTATAACTGAAATTTGGAGATGAAATTAAGAACAACTGTGCTTTACATAAAGAACTGTTGTTGTATCTCAATAAGTGGGGAAAGCCAAGAAGAGATTTTTAAGTCTGGGTTCCATGCACCTCAATCACTTTACTATCTCTGACTCTACAGAGAAATCCCCAGCAGGTTATTGCCACTGTGAACTTTCTGTTAATATTAAAATATTGATGACTTGGGGTATATATATCTAAAATTTGCATTGAAAAAAAAACCCCAAGTGATGAAAATTAAAGAGAAGAGAGTTGGACAAGGGGAGGAAACTATGCTATACATACTTATATACACACATCGAAATCTCCTAAAACAACATGCTTCTTGACATTACATGTAAGTTATCATAAGATGTCTGTTCAATTGACATTCATAATTTGAAATGAAATCCAGTTGGTAGTATAAGTTGATAATCTTGTTTTAATGCATTTAATCTAGATTCTTGCTATGTACAGATAAAAACAGGAGGCACACCTCACTTAGCTCTGTAACAGCCTGTGTGTATGAAGTCTATATGGATACAACTCTCTTTAATATGTTATATTATTGCCCAGTTATAATTAAAACTGGAATTTGATGACAATTTAATATGTGTTGAGGTTTTAAGAGGCCGTCTTGTCATAGTGTATTTGACTATACAGGATATACACACATGGGCTGTGTGTTGTTTTCTGTGATATGTGTGGATTGTGGTTTATTTTGTCAGTGAGAATGAGAATATTATACTTCCTTGTTACCCACGCTTTGAGTGACCCCCAACACATGTACAGAAATATACCACATCTATTTCTCAAGAAAAGCTTTGTCCTGGAACCTGCAGGGATTTAATATTCTACTGCAAGTGTGAAGATGTATAGACAGGGTTATTTGCACTGTTCATATGGAATAATTGAAAAATAACATAGTTCTGAAATTTCATACCACTAAAAAATATGTATATAGGGACAGAGCAAATTTAACTGCTGCATAAATTAGAAAAAAAAAAAATCCTAGAAAATTGTTAGCATTGTGTGTTTTAATGTTCCTGAAATGTAGTTGTTATTGTGAGTGAATGTTTTCTCTGACCAGAAACTGGATTAGCGTGTGCTAACATTCACCGAGTTTAACTTTGTAAATATAGAAACAGTGACCTTTCACCCCTAATACAATGGGAAGTGGGGGGGGGGGGGGGGGGGGGGGGGGGGGGGGGGGGGGGGGGGGGGGGGGGAATTGAGGTTTGGTGTTAAAGCAGACTGTTGGAGGGGTTGGGGGTTCAGAATTGAGGTTTGCTGTTAAAGCAGACTGTTGGAGGGGTTGGGGGTTGGGGGTTGGGAATTGAGGTTTGGTGTTAAAGCAGACTGTTGGAGGGGTTGGGGGTTCAGAATTGAGGTTTGCTGTTAAAGCAGACTGTTGGAGGGGTTGGGGGTTGGGGGTTGGGGGGTTGGGAATTGAGGTTTGGTGTTAAAGCAGACTGGGAGGGGTTGGGGGTTGGGAGTTGAGGTTTGGTGTTAAAGCAGACTGGGAGGGTTTGGGAGTTGGGAATTGAGGTTTGGTGTTAAAGCAGACTGGGAGGGGTTGGGGGTTGGGAGTTGAGGTTTGGTGTTAAAGCAGACTGTTGGAGGGGTTGGGGGTTCAGAATTGAGGTTTGCTGTTAAAGCAGACTGTTGGAGGGGTTGGGGGTTGGGGGTTGGGAGTTGAGGTTTGGTGTTAAAGCAGACTGTTGGAGGGGTTGGGAGTTGGGAATTGAGGTTTGCTGTTAAAGCAGACTGGGAGGGGTTGGGGGTTGGGAGTTGAGGTTTGGTGTTAAAGCAGACTGTGGGAGGGGTTGGGGGTTCAGAATTGAGGTTTGGTGTTAAAGCAGACTGTTGGAGGGGTTTGGGGTTCAGAATTGAGGTTTGCTGTTAAAGCAGACTGTTGGAGGGGTTGGGGGTTGGGAGTTGAGGTTTGGTGTTAAAGCAGACTGTTGGAGGGGTTGGGGGTTCAGAATTGAGGTTTGCTGTTAAAGCAGACTGTTGGAGGGGTTGGGGGTTGGGGGTTGGGAGTTGAGGTTTGGTGTTAAAGCAGACTGTTGGAGGGGTTGGGAGTTGGGAATTGAGGTTTGCTGTTAAAGCAGACTGGGAGGGGTTGGGAGTTGGGAATTGAGGTTTGGTGTTAAAGCAGACTGTGGGAGGGGTTTGGGGTTGGGAATTCAGGTTTGGTGTTAAAGCAGACTGGGAGGGGTTGGGGGTTGGGAATTGAGGTTTGGTGTTAAAGCAGACTGTGGGAGGGGTTTGGGGTTGGGAGTTGAGGTTTGGTGTTAAAGCAGACTGGGAGGGGTTGGGGGTTGGGAGTTGAGGTTTGGTGTTAAAGCAGACTGGGAGGGGTTGGGGGTTGGGAATTGAGGTTTGGTGTTAAAGCAGACTGTTGGAGGGGTTGGGGGTTCAGAATTGAGGTTTGCTGTTAAAGCAGACTGTTGGAGGGGTTGGGGGTTGGGAGTTGGGAATTGAGGTTTGGTGTTAAAGCAGACTGGGAGGGGTTGGGGGTTGGGAGTTGAGGTTTGGTGTTAAAGCAGACTGTGGGAGGGGTTGGGGATACGGAATTCAGGTTTGGTGTTAAAGCAGACTGGGAGAGGTTGGGGGTTGGGGGTTGGGAGTTGAGGTTTGGTGTTAAAGCAGACTGGGAGGGGTTGGGGGTTGGGAGTTGAGGTTTGGTGTTAAAGCAGACTGTGGGAGGGGTTTGGGGTTGGGAATTGAGGTTTGGTGTTAAAGCAGACTGGGAGGGGTTGGGGGTTGGGAGTTGAGGTTTGGTGTTAAAGCAGACTGTGGGAGGGGTTTGGGGTTGGGAATTCAGGTTTGGTGTTAAAGCAGACTGGGAGGGGTTGGGGGTTGGGAGTTGAGGTTTGGTGTTAAAGCAGACTGGGAGGGGTTTGGGGTTGGGAATTCAGGTTTGGTGTTAAAGCAGACTGGGAGAGGTTGGGGATACGGAATTCAGGTTTGGTGTTAAAGCAGACTGGGAGAGGTTGGGGGTTCAGAATTGAGGTTTGGTGTTAAAGCAGATCTGTAATGTTTTTGACTGTCAGGCAGTTGCCTACTGTATATTCATATCTGAAGAAATAAAAGGACGTTTCTAGTATAAAAAGGCTATGCATAAACAAATCTCATACCGTAGGTTTTATTGTGTCGGCTTTATGATATATATAAAACAGTATGGTATGGATAAAACCATGAATATAAGTCGTAAATTAGCACAAAGACATCAATATCGAACTGCTCATCAGAGAGTTGTGGAACTGTCACTGGAGGGGAGACAATGGGTGATCATGGAAAGCTTTGACAGTCACATTGTTATTGTGGTGTTTTTTAAGCATACAGTGTATTTAATGTACCTATGTATTGTATAATATTATACAGTCGCACCAGAATATAAATCATGAGGCCGGAAAATATCATGAGCATCCCTGTATTAGAGTGGTGTTCTCTCTGGCTCGTACTTTTACAAAACATTTTCTGCAGAGTGACATCATTATGATAAAATAATGTCATATCTAAATGTTCTTTCAGAGGCATAACCCACAAGGACGGTAACAAAATGATGTAGTATAAAGAAAAGAAATATAACTCTATGTTATATTGATATATACTGTATGTTATATTGATATATACTGTATGTTATATTGATATATACTCTATGTTATATTGATATATACTCTATGTTATATTGATATATACTCTGTTATATTGATATATACTATGTTATATTGATATATACTCTATGTTATATTGATATATACTCTATGTTATATTGATATATACTCTATGTTATATTGATATATACTCTATGTTATATTGATGTATACTCTATGTTATATTGATATATACTATGTTATATTGATGTATACTCTATGTTATATTGATATATACTCTATGTTATATTGATATATACTCTATGTTATATTGATATATACTATGTTATATTGATATATACTCTATGTTATATTGATGTATACTCTATGTTATATTGATATATACTCTATGTTATATTGATGTATACTCTATGTTATATTGATGTATACTCTATGTTATATTGATATATACTCTATGTTATATTGATATATACTATGTTATATTGATATATACTCTATGTTATATTGATGTATACTCTATGTTATATTGATGTATACTCTATGTTATATTGATATATACTCTATGTTATATTGATATATACTCTATGTTATATTGATATATACTATGTTATATTGATATATACTATGTTATATTGATGTATACTCTATGTTATATTGATGTATACTATGTTATATTGATATATACTCTATGTTATATTGATATATACTCTATGTTATATTGATATATACTCTATGTTATATTGATATATACTCTATGTTATATTGATATATACTCTATGTTATATTGATATATACTATGTTATATTGATATATACTCTATGTTATATTGATATATACTATGTTATATTGATATATACTCTGTTATATTGATGTATACTCTATGTTATATTGATATATACTCTATGTTATATTGATGTATACTCTATGTTATATTGATATATACTATGTTATATTGATATATACTCTGTTATATTGATGTATACTCTATGTTATATTGATATATACTCTATGTTATATTGATGTATACTCTATGTTATATTGATATATACTATGTTATATTGATATATACTCTATGTTATATTGATATATACTCTGTTATATTGATATATACTCTGTTATATTGATATATACTCTATGTTATATTGATATATACTATGTTATATTGATGTATACTCTATGTTATATTGATGTATACTCTGTTATATTGATATATACTATGTTATATTGATATATATTCTATGTTAGATTATATAATAACAGCTCCCAATTTGGTGTGTATCATTGTCAATACATGGAACCATAGCTTGGTGGCAATAAAAAGTAAAATTCACACTTCGTTATATAACACCTGGTTGACTATTAAAAATGGTTCTGAACACTAGTGCCTCTTTCTAGTGAACACAGTAAGAAGCCATTCTACTTAATAGTCTATTAAGCCATTTGCCTCTTGACATTCTCCTGCTGGTGTTTCGCCAACAGGATAGTTTTGGAATAGAACACTGACTATGATTGGTGTATAATTGGGACGGGAGAAATCTGTGTAAATGATGGCACTGACACGCATATAACACCTCCAGAGTGTTTGAGGTCACATGTTACAACATTTCAAATCTAATCTCCAGGCATTTATCAATTCAAAAATGAAATTACGTTTCCTCACAAAATTGGCAGTGACATTGACAGTCTTGTGAGGTCTGGGAAATTACACAGCTACGTAATAGCCCATCATCTACTCCTTCGCCTTTGGCGCTGTGACATTTTTTTGTAAGCATGCTGCCAAGTTTGTGTAACCTGGAATGTCTGTCACTGCATTACATAATGTTAGGAGGTTGTATTGTGATGGGATTTCAGTAACATTTGCCTGCTGTGTATGAAACCTTGTTCGTGTGATGATAAGTGTGTTTCTTACAAGTTATTTTCCATTTTTTTACGTCTGTACACAGCATTGAGCAAATTATACCTAAAATCAATCTAATCCTATTTTTCTGCGGGGCAGTGAAAGGATTTACCTTTTTTGTTCCATTTTAAAATCATTATTTTCTCTTTCCATATAGATTTTCTTTGCTAAGTCTTCATTATCATTTGGGTTATAACATTATGCAAATTCCACAGATTTTTTCCGTCTGGTACATGTAATGCTACTCTGAAGTAGTTGTAGAAAAGTTGAAGCATTTCTGGCTCACGTCACCATCCACATTGGATACACTGAAGATTCTTGTCAGATTCATGGGGATTGTTTAGACTATATATATAATCTAGTATTATTTGAGATCAATAATGGCCTTTAGTTGTTTTGAAGGATTCAATTATGACTGCCAACTGAGATATGATCCAGCCAATACTTGTCATTGATCTGTACCGCCATCTGTCATACAAGGCCTTAAGGTAGATCACTCCAAAATACAGCAGGAATCGATTCACTACATCGTCACATCTTCAAAAGGACAAATATAAAATATGTCTGGTGCAATCTAGAGCTCTTTGTCCAATAACATGTGTGTTGAGAACCTGAAAGGAATTTCACAAGGGAGCTAACTCTAACTGGGTAATTTGTCTCATAGATAAATACTCTTGTCATGGTGTAAATGAGAATGTCATTTGACAGATTATTTTCTTGAGATGAATCAATTTTCCACAGCCAGTACCTCTATGATGACTGCAAATTGTGATGGAGACAATTCATTATAATAATATCATTAATGAATAAAATTTCAGGTAAAATCATGAAATGTCTGCTATGGATGCTTAGAGTCACCTCAACTTGATAGGTGTTAATTGAGTCTATTCAGACAGGTTACCGGTATATATATGGTCACCTCAACTTAACAGGTGTTTGTGTCTATGACAGGTAAAAGAGTCACCTCAACTTAACAGGTGTTGAGTCTATTCAAACAGGTAAAGAATTTATATGAAGTCACCTCAACTTAACAGGTGTTGAGTCTATGACTGGTAAAAGAGTCACCTCAACTTAACAGGTGTTGAGTCTATTCAGACAGGTAACAGACAGGTAAAGGATAGGCCTTTTGGTTGATTACTGGTTTATTGTCTTCTATCACAGTCACAGTGTACTCGGGCGACATGAGGGGGAGTTGGTCTAGACCTCTGGTGACATATACCCCTCTGTGGAGATTTGTGTTATTCATGATCAGGTACATCAATATAGGGTCAAACGGCTCCATCATTATCCAGGGACCGACATGGGCTTTGTGGAGTGGTCCTTCTGGGCCCTGTGTTGGACACCATATCTGTAAAGGCCTCATATAGCCACCTGTATAAGTAGTGTTGGTAAGTTGTCATACAAGCTCAAGCCATCCACCCAATAGATATATGGAGGTGTTGATGAGTCTGCTGTATCAGACATGTTTCTCATGTAAAGATGGTGTTAGCCTAATAAAGACACACTCATTGGGGTTTATTATTAAACAGAGATGCTGTTCTACCAATATCAAGAGAAAATGTCCTGGTGGGAACCACCTTAACAGATGTGTGAAGGTGTTGATGAGACTGTCAGACAAATTTGGAATGTTTAGATGTTTTAGACCTCATACAGACATGTTAAGCCTTAAGAAGTTATTATTGAGACCTTGTAATCTTATATAGTTTCTGAGAAAATGTCCTGGTGCAAGCTCAACAGATATGTGGAGGTGTTGAGGCTGTCAGACAGGTTTTGTGACAGACTGTTACATGTTGCTGGTGGACAGTTACACTGTGTTATAAATCCTGAAAGTGTTAATGTAATCAATGTATCCCTACAGCAGTCATTCTGTACAGGTATATAATGTACATATAGTCATTCACCCACAAATCCATATCTATTCAGGTCAGCTGGTCTGTGTATTAGAGAAATCATTATGAGGTCCTTGGTCTATGAAGGACATAATTTATATAATCATGGTTGTGTTTTGGAAAGAGTGTTATAAGAAAAAAAAAGGTTTTTAAAATAATTTCCCTCATATACATGATGTCTAAAAGACGTACAGTGCATTCCGCTTAATCGGGTTGCCTATTTGTGGGGACTTTTTACCCGATTAACCGACTTATGCAATAAGCCGAAATGCACGTCGCCATCTTGGATTTGGTCCGTAATGGTTGTCAAACTTGGGTCGATTTTGGATGAAAATATTTGCGTTATTATTGTTAATAAATGGTGTTTTTGTTTGTGCTTTTACTGATGTCAAATTGTCAGATTACTATTACTAATTGTATAAAAATGTGTGTATTAAAATAACAAAACCTTAATGATTTTCTTATTCGCGGCACAGTACAATTGTAGCACCTCAAATCGGGGGTCATACATCCCTGTTTCATCCACATATTCCTAATTTGACATACAATCTAAGGACTCGCCGACAATTACAGCTAAAATCATTTATGTTTATCATAGAGACATTCTTATGTTCGCTTTGAAGTTTAAAATATTCCATATTATTTCCGATTACCAAAGCACAAGATCGGTGATACCGAGTTTATTTAGGTTGTTTCCTGTGGTATAAATTTATACGAACTTGACACTGGCAATCACTGATAAAACAACACGAAATCCAATGTAATGTTTTTAGCCCACCATCATCAGATGGTGGGCTATTCAAATCGCCCTGCGTCCGTGGTCCGTCGTCCGTCCGTCCGTCCGTCCGTCCGTCCGTAAACAATTCTTGTTATCGCTAATCCTCAGAAAGTACTGAAGGGATCTTTCTCAAATTTCATATGTAGGTTCCCCTTGGTGCCTAGTTATGCATATTGCATTTTGGGACCGATCGGAAAACAACATGGCCGACAGGCAGCCATCTTGGATTTTGACCATTGAAGTTTGTTATCGCTATTTCTGAGAAAGTACTGAAGGGATCTTTCTCAAATTTCATATGTAGGTTCCCCTTGGTGCCTAGTTATGCATATTGGATTTTGGGACCGATCGGAAAACAACATGGCCGACAGGCAGCCATCTTGGATTTTGACCATTGAAGTTTGTTATCGCTATTTCTGAGAATGTACCGAAGGGATCTTTCTCAAATTTCATATGTAGGTTCCCCTTGGTGCCTAGTTATGCATATTGCATTTTGAGACCAATCAGAAAACAACATGGCCGACAGGCAGCCATCTTGGATTTTGACAATTGAAGTTTGTTATCGCTATTTCTGAAAAAGTACTGAAGGGATCATTCTCAAATTTCATATGTAGGTTTCCCTTGGTGCCTAGTTATGCATATTGCATTTTGAGACCAATCAGAAAACAACATGGCCGACAGGCAGTCATCTTGGATTTTGACAATTGAAGTTTTTTATCGCTAATTCTCTGAAAGCACTGAAGGGATCTTCCTGAAATTTCATATGTAGGTTCCCCTTCGTGCCTAGTTATGCATATTGCATTTTGAGACCAATCGGAAAACAACATGGCCGACAGGCAGCCATCTTGGATTTTGACAATTGAAGTTTGTTATCGCTATTTCTCAGAAAGTACTGAAGGAATCTTTCTCAAATTCCATATATAGGTTCCCCTTGGTGCCTAAATCTTAAATTTTATATATAGGTTTCCCTTGTTTGAAAAGTACTAGAGGTTTCTTCTGAATTTACACAGATTAGTAAGACTTAGAAGAAGAGAAAAGTAGAGAAAAGATCAATCTGACATGGAACCTATGAAGAACATTCAATGGTGGGCGCCAAGATCCCTCTGGGATCTCTTGTTTATTAACCAGTTCTAATCCTTACCTGAATAGGAATTAAAAGCTAACGTCGGGCGTCTGTCCTTTAACTGCTCGCTACTGTTTTTCAACTCACCTGTGTACCGGTGTCATCACATTTCCCCGTGCATGGCGAACCCCTCTATTTGGATTCGCCACATACAGTAAGCGGTGATATCAATCGATCTGTACCAATGTCAGACCCAGGTCACAACCTATTGTTTTGGTTTCTGCTTCGAAGATTTTTCATCCCAGAAGTAAAAGTTTAATTGTCTAGTCGCTTAATTATGCTTTTAAACCCCCATTACGTTCGGCTGCTGCTGACTCTAAAAAAATAACATTTAATTTTACCCACAATTCTTAGTCGACTTCCTGTTGGGGAAACCCCACGAGGCAGAATCAACAACATCATGACAAAACCCTGACATAACATTACCGTTTAAGGTAATATTTAACCGTTTTTTGACATTTTAACCATCTAAATTACACTATTTGTTGATAAATGTCTAAAACTTACGCGATGACTTTCGTGAAAATCGGAACATTTCTATTTTTTTTGTTCCGATTGTTTATTCGAATAACCGAAAAATACGACTTTTCCAACGCAATTAAACGAATTTTTTTAACATGATTTAAGAGAAAATGGTTTTGGTTTTTGAAATTTTACCCAATTAAACGAAATACCCAATTAAGCGTTACCCGATTAACTGGAATGTACTGTATTGATGTTTAAATTTGGCAAATCCAGCATGGTATTTTGATATTTGTAGATAAATATTTGCTCAACCATAAATTTTGGAGGACCGTGACTTTGTAGCCCATGTACCTTTCAAAGGTGCAGTTTGTATTTCCTTTAAAAACATTACAAACATAATGTGATGAAATCAATCTGGTAAATTATCAAGCATTAATTAGAATAATTGGGGCCGTGGTGGCTGAGTGGTTAAGGTGTTCCGACACTTAAGGACTAGCCCTCCGACTGTGGGTTGTAAGTTCGAAACACAACGTTGGGGCAGTTACCGGTTTTTCTCCACCTCAAAAACCTTGCACGTCCTTAAATGACCCTGGCTGTTGATAATAAAGTATAACATTAAGCAAGATAAACATAAACCAAATTAGAATAATGAAAGGCAGAACAGTCTGACAGCTATTTTCCACAGGCGCTTGCATAGAAAATATCACTTTCGATTGTTTTTTTAGCCCACCATCATCAGATGGTGGGCTATTCAAATCGCCCTGCGTCCGTGGTCCGTCGTCCGTCCGTCCCTCCGTCCGTCCCTCCGTCCGTCCGTCCGTCCCTCCGTCCGTAAACAATTCTTGTTATCACTATTTCTCAGAAAGTACTGAAGGGATCTTTCTCAAATTTCATATGTATGTTCCCCTTGGTGCCTAGTTATGCATATTGCGTTTTGAGACCAATCGGAAAACAACATGGCCGACAGGCAGCCATCTTGGATTTTGACAATTAAAGTTTGTTATCGCTATTTCTGAAAAAGTACTGAAGGGATCTTTCTCAAATTTCATATGAAGGTTCCCCTTGGTGCCTAGTTATGCATATTGCGTTTTGAGACCAATCGGAAAACAACATGGCCGACAGGCAGCCATCTTGGATTTTGACAATTGAAGTTTGTTATCGCTATTTCTGAGAAAGTACTGAAGGGATCTTTCTCAAATTTCATATGAAGGTTCCCCTTGGTGCCTAGTTATGCATATTGCGTTTTGAAACCAATCCGAAAACAACATGGCCGACAGGCAGCCATCTTGGATTTTGACAATTGAAGTTTGTTATCGCTATTTCTGAAAAAGTACTGAAGGGATCTTTCTCAAATTTCATATGTAGGTTCCCCTTGGTGCCTAGTTATGCATATTGCGTTTTGAGACCAATCGGAAAACAACATGGCCGACAGGCAGCCATCTTGGATTTTGACAATTGAAGTTTGTTATCACTATTTCTGAGAAAGTACTGAATGGATCTTTCTGAAATTTCAGATGTAGGTTTCCCTTGGTGCTTAGTTATGCATATTGCGTTTTGAGACCAATCCGAAAACAACATGGCCGACAGGCAGCCATCTTGGATTTTGACAATTGATGTTTGTTATCGCTATTTCTGAGAATGTACTGAATGGATCTTTCTGAAATTTCATAAGTAGGTTTCCCTTGGTGCCTAGTTATGCATATTGCGTTTTGAGACCAATCTGAAAACAACATGGCCGACAGGCAGCCATCTTGGATTTTGACAATTGAAGTTTGTTATCACTATTTCTGAGAAAGGATTTAAGGGATCTTTCTCAAATTTCATATGTAAGTTTCCCTTGGTGCCTAGTTATGCATATTGCGTTTTGAGACCAATCGGAAAACAACATGGCCGACAGGCAGCCATCTTGGATTTTGACAATTGAAGTTTGTTATCACTATTTCTGAGAAAGTATTTAAGGGATCTTCCTCAAATTTCATATGTAAGTTTCCCTTGGTGCCTAGTTATGCATATTGCATTTTGAGACCAATCTGAAAATAACATGGCCGACAGGCAGCCATCTTGGATTTTGACAATTGAAATTTGTTATCACTATTTCTGAGAAAGTATATAAGGGATCTTTCTCAAATTTCATATGGAGGTTCCCCTTGGTGCCTCGCTATGCTTATTGCATTTTGAGACCAATTGGAAAACAATATGGCCGACAGACCGCCATCTTTGATTTTGACAATTGAAGTTTGTTATCTCTATTTCTCAAAGTACTGAATGGATCTTTCTCAAATTTCATAAGTAGGTTCCCCTTGGTCCCTTGTATTGCATTTTTGGACCAGTCTGTCCTGAAAACAACCTGGCAAACAAACAGCCATTATCGTTAAATCTCAAATTTCTTATATAGCTAGGATTCCCTTGTTTGGAAAGTGCTGGAGGGATGTCTCAATTTGCACAGATTAGTAAAATGAAGGGAAAAGTAGAGAAAAGATCAATCTGACATGGAACCTATGAAGATCATTCAATGGTGGGCGCCAAGATCCCTCTGGGATCTCTTGTTTATATGACAGCGGTATGTGTAATGTGTAATAGGGAAGTTTGGCAACAACGCCACGAGCGAAACGGCACCCATCTCACTTCAATCGACTAAAAAACACATTTATTAAACTGACACGGTGCACACTATATGCCACCGTCATCAGGAAACATTCATCTTTAACCTACCGTGTCACTCAATACGAATTGTTACATCCAAAACACAATAATCCGTGAAAACATCGCCGATTTCCTCGCTCTGAACGCCATTTTTCAAACGGCTCCCTCAGCCTGTCCAGATTCTTCATTTACATACGAAGTTGAAAGGTCATGTGATTGTATAATCGGCTGCCGCCAGTTGCACTTTTTGGGATCATCTCGGCATACTTTATTTTACAGGTGCATGCACAGGACGTCGTTTGCGATATCACGGACTAATAAGATAAAATGTTTTAATGCCATGCAGTGATGAGATCGCCCTTTCCTTTTCTTCAACTGCATCATTTCGGTAGTTGAACTTCGTTTTCAATAAAAAAGATTGCATATAACGGTGCTCAATAACTTGTTCAAGAGAGGGCCGGGACATTATACGCATACCATGAAGAAGCAGTATCAGTTGAAATTTTTCGAAGTTAAAATTTGGATTGGGTAATTGCTGATAATTGTTTGATATTTTGATTTTTTATTGTACTTGCCATCTATTTAGGGCTATGCCTATCTTCAATTTTTAAAAAAAATGGACCCCTACATGACTAGTTAAAAATATATAGACCACACACAATACCGGTAAGAATAAGAGGTTGTTCTGGGTATTCTGGCGTTAGCCCTAAAATACTAAAAAAGTCTGGCATTGACACAAAATAACCACTACTGCCCCTTCAAGTAAATAATTCTGTAAGCACTTCAGCCAGCTTGATTATTTTTAGAGTAGCGTTTGATGCTTACACACTCCATTAATCAGGTAATTCATCTTTAACTTAAATTTTATATATGCGAGCGATGTAAAGTGGAATTAATGGATAATCAGTATTACAAAGAATACTTTACAATGTGTTAAACTATTTGCCATTGTCACTGGCGGATTTTAAAGCCCCCCCCCCCCCCCCCTAAAATTGTCAAAGTAAGGAGATCTTAATAACCGAATTCCCGTATCAATCAGCGAAATAATAATATAAAATCATTAAAAACATCTCTCATATATTTGTTTTTATAAAACACACCAGGTATGAATCTATCGTGAAATGCAGGATTTTGCATTTACCGGCTATTTTTTTTCAGGGGGAGTACCCGCGTGTACCGCCCCCCCCCCCCCCCCCCCCCCCCTTTTCGGATGAGGAAAAATTGTTTATAGCCTTAAAAACCGTTCATTATTTAGAAAACGATACGATAGTGACGTTCTGTGTGAATCAATTTATACCCCCCCCCCCCTTCCACTTATCGAAAATCTTTAAAAAAAAAATTGCTATAATCATTTGATCATTTCATTTTTCCGAAATTTTGTTCCGAAATTTTGGCCCCCAGACCCCTCGCCAAAAAAAATTTGGCTCCCGCCTATGGCGCTCGCATTACCACTAACTTACTGGACCCCCCCCCCCCCCCCTTTCCAATTCCTGGATATCTGCGCCTGCTGTGCACTGTCATATACGCAGCATGGTACTCTAACGTTAAAAATAATGAAGAATTTATGATTATAAATCATCGTTCATCGACGAAACTCTTCAAATAATCGTAAACTAGACGACACTCTTCAGCGAGCCGAAGCATTTTCCGGACAAAATGCATGTGGAGATGACCCCCAAAAGTGCACCTGACGACTGACGATCATATAATCGCATGACCTTTCAACCCCGTATGTAAATGAAGAATCTGGACAGGCTGAGGGAGCCGTTTGAAAAATGGCGTTCAGAGCGAGGAATTCGGCGATGTTTTCACGGATTATTGTGTTTTGGATGTAACAATTCGTATTGAGTGACACGGTAGGTTAAAGATGAATGTTTCCTGATGACGGTCGCATATAGTGTGCGCCGTGTCAGTTTGAATAAATGTGTTTTTTAGTCGATTGAAGTGAGATGGGGTGCCGTTTCGCTCGTGGCGTAGTTGCCAACCTTCCCTATTACACATTACACATACCGCTGTCATATAAAAAAAAACAATCGAAAGTGATATTTTCTATGCAAGCGCCTGTGCTATTTTCATGCATCAATTTTGGGACCTCCTGGACACAGTTTTTGGCCAAAATGTTTGATGGGCAAAATGTTCCGATACTGAGAAGGTCTTTTTCAGCATTTTCGGTGCCAAAAATACCTACAAGAAATTTTGCAGGTGTGCAAATTACATTGGTTTTCATGGTAATGTACAAAGGTCCTTGAACAGGTTTACATCACATGATTTATATATGTTTGGAATGTATCGATCCCTTGCCTGTATTTTAATCTGTAGTTCAAGGTAATTACTGCAGTAACATGGGTACTATGGGATCAGAGAGTACTCTATGAGTAAATTTGTACAAAAAGAAGGTCATCAGAGGAGTTTAAGTTTTGTTTATTGTTGTTGATGTACATGGTACAACTTAATGTTCAATTTCCTAGCCCTTTATGTGCTTGTAAAATTCCCTTATATTTTGAATGTTACAATAATGTTTTTTGTACCTTGAATACTGATGATAAGTTAATTGTGTTGAACACCTGAGTGAGTTGCTATTGTTAAGCTAGATTGGTATGTGCTAGTACCCAGTACATCAATGCCTACATATTAACTGGAGCAGAAATAAGAGGGAAATCTTGTAGCTCTGAACAACATGAAATATGAAATATGCACATATGCTGTATAAAGATAACATCATAATTAAATTTTTTGCTTGCTATGTAGTTTGAATGAAGAGACTACACCAGAGTTGAAAATTTGTAGAAGTATTTGATATAAATACTATGTTGTGTACCTGTTGTAGTGATACCTGTAGCTACGTACAGGATGGGGCGCTAAGGTGTGTCAGTGTGTGATAGGTATAGTAGGTCGCTGTACCTATATAAGCAGTTTAATGTGAAGTTGACTGAACACATGTAGTACTCCATGTGTATAATATACACTGGCACATGTCATACTGGATTTACATAAGAGGACTGTACAGGCACATTAACACTGCTGTTTTAACTAGAGCTGACCTGGAATGGGATCCGAAAAAAACACACAATGAGTTTAATACTCTCAAATGATCGGAGGAAGTCAGTGAGATTTTGTGCTTTATGACTGACAAGAGGCTGTAGTGTGATTATATTTCTAATGTGTATAGATTGTCAAGTGAGGAAATATGTCGGTGTGAGCTCACATCCTGAGTGAACTCTTCATATATACCATACACACACCATGTGGGGCTGATTGTTACTGTAAGGGTGGACATTACAATCCCACCAATATCTACCCTGTACCGATATCTACCCTGTACCGTCATGTCATTGAGCAGGAGGATGATGTCCAAGTCAGTCAGACGACGTCTGTCCTTTGTTTGGGTAAGACTTTATTAATGTTCAGAATGTGGTCAGGTTTCGGGTGATGTCTCCGGACTTATCTCCGCTCACAGGAACACGCTGCTACCCACAGGAAGTACTGGTCTAGGATTTTCTATGAGTGGAATTTAAAAATTTTGAAAATTAATTAAAAGACTAAGAATAGTTGTAGATCAGATTATAATGAGGCGTTCCTTGTGTGCGTGTCGGAGATCAGATATACTTAACAGGCAGACACATTACATAGGAATGTCAGTATGTGTTCTGTTTGAAATAGGTTTAAATGTATAATTTTCACAACTTTCCTACGAGTGTTCAATAAACAGCTATGTCTGTTTTGACTTACCTACATGAATGGAGTAGAAGATATTGTTTTTTTGGCTTAAATATGAATTGGCAAAAGTCCTGTGTACATGTGAGGATTAGCACTTAAAAAACCCGTATTGGACTTGTTAACAGGTAATAATTGTGTTCAAAGTAATACTCTTAATTATAAGTTACCAGGGACATTCAAAATATTTCAGATATTTCAGTACTTCAGAAGTAAATGACAGAAGAAATGTAATCCTGGTGTTGAGTTGTGTTCTATTAAATCACCGGTAATTATGTTACATAATTAGCTTGTCTAGGTATGGTATCTACATTGGATCAGACTGTAGTCTGTTGTACACAACTGTATCACCAATACACAATGATAGGGTATTAGAGTTCAACACATTGGATCTGTCGTTACTAAAGACTTAGGTATAACGCTATATAAAGTTAAACTGGAATGCTATTAAAAACAGTACCTGTGTTTTAGCCTCTAGGTACGCCTGTTTTTACATGCCTGCTGATTATTTCGTCATACATAGGTATTTAGGGAGTGCAGAATAAAAAGATTCACCTCAGGGGTATGTCTGTGTTTTTAAATTAAAACACATACATATTGTGAATTCACCTAGAATTGTCTCAGTCAGCATATTAGATGAAGTTGAAGTGACCATGCTTTTAGCTGTATGTTTTCCTGTTAGGTGTCTGTGGTGACCAGCATATATAGGGAAACAATATCCCATCACTTCCAATGTCAAATGGGAAATTCAAACAATGGCTGATTAATATCCTTTTCACCAGGTTATTTTGACAATGCAAAAGTTGAAGTTTCCTCAACTCAATTAACATTGATCAGAGCAGATGACATAGCTTTTTTGTGCATTACTGAATATTTCTCCATCATAACTGAATATATGACTGAATATTTCTCCGTGACTGAATATCATTGGCTGAATATTTCTGCATCATAACTGAATATTTCTCCATCATGACTGAATATTTCTCCATCATGTTTCTACATCATGACTGCTTATGAATATCTCTGCATCATGACTGAATATTTCTCCATCATGTTTCTCCATCATGACTGCTTATGAGTATTTCTCCATCATATACGGCTGAATATTCCTTCATAAAAGTGCATTTTGTTTACCTGGAATAATGAAGGTTTCTAGGAACTAACATTGTAACATCTAACAACATAATTAGATAGGATGGATACTGCATGTTTTATGAGGTTATAATCTGTTTGGTTGATAATTTCTGAAAATACAAAAAGTCTTGTTTGTGAATGTCACACTGGATCAATACCATGGATCAGTTTGAGGAGGAGGATAATTGTATTGGTGAATTTTGCATGAGGTTATATCACTTCCTTGGAATTATTAGCTGACAATGATGTCAAAACAATGATATTGTTTTAAAAGTGCATCAGTTTCTCAATCAAGCCATGAAAACAAGAAAATGGCCTGAATATGATACTTTCTGTAAGAGTACTTGCCAGTGTAGTGTTCTCTCATTAGTAACAATTAATTTTCACAGATGTCCTAATGAAATGACTATGAGAATTACATATTGAAATACATGTATTGTTTGTCATTGTTGAGGCAGCGCCTTTATATTTAATGCAAAAATAGTCATATATAGGCCATCCCCATAGCCTTTTGAAGCATAGAAAATTGAAAGGACCCCATTTTTTTCTGAAGCTCCATTCAAATTATTCACAGGGACCCCATTTTATCTGAAAAGGACCCCATTTAAGAAATGCTCAGTGCAAACCCAGGAACTGTTAGAGTAAGTTAATTTGCTGTAAGATAAAAACTAGTAAGGTTTTAAAGTATACATAAGTATCAATCTGCTCTGTCCTGGTCAGAAATGGTGACTTGTTAGACCCATACCAGAGTCATAGACTATAATTGTGAACATGTTTCCAAGACAGCAACTAATGGTAGCATTAGTTACAGTATCCTACTGACCTCATATCAGATATCATTGGTCACTTATTAGTTCTAAAGTACACACATAGAAACCACAGGTAGCCTTGACTATTGTGGAACTTTTCATGTCAAAACAAAGTCAATGTTATTGTTTGTCAGATGAAGATGATTGCATGTAAAACAGGTGGGGATGAAAGAAAATTGATTGAATATCTTCTTGTGGTCAGTGGTTATATTTTTTATGATCTTGATTCAGTATCTTTAAAATAACATATTCTTGATCTTTGATTGGTGCTACAGGTTTCAGATTGGGAAAAAGACAATAGGGATGATTGTTAGTGTTTATTTCACTCTCCTTAATTAGTTGCCTTTTACACTCCAACATTTTGCATTTACTGAAAAGCAATGTTTATTTATTTAAGAATCATCAAATGGCTCAGGTGACTTTCCTATAATGAGGGGCCGCTGTGGCCGAGTGGTTAAGGTGTCCCAACACTTTATCACTAGCCCCCCACCTCTGGGGTCCGAGTGGTTAAGGTGTCCCGACACTTTATCACTAGCCCTCCACCTCTGGGTCACGAGTTCAAAACCAATGTAGGCCAGTTGCCTGGTACTGACCATAGGTTGGTGGTTTTTCTCTGGGTACTCCGGCTTTCCTCCACCTCCAAAACCAGGCACATCCTTGAATGACCTCGGCTGTTAATTGGATGATAAACGAAATAAACCAAACCAAACTAATTAAGCTAAACATTCCTGTTTCTTTTAATGTAATTATGTTAATGTTGATTTATATTTATTTCTAAAACTAAAGAGAATATCAATTATTTTTTCCATTCCTTTAGTAAACTGAGCCTGAAGTGTCCTTCCCATTTGACATACATGTACATGCATGAGCAAATAATAGACTTGGAAAGTATTTGAAAGACTGTAATTATCATAATGTATATATAAAACCAGCTGACTTTTATTACCTGTGTTATTGACGATTTGTCTGACTTGTCGCAAATGATTTTTACTGATCACCCCAAACAAGGAAGTCGGAACAGCTTTGATTTCTGTGCGTTTATTGATTTCTCTGCGTTTATATTTCGGAGAATGATAGGACATTACGCTTTCCCTTTAAAATATAGTACAATGTGTTAGAAGATTGTTCAAGTGTACTAAAGTATAGACCATTGGTATAATGAGGAAGGTCAGTAAGACAGCGGAAATGTGCCCTGCCTGTCATGGAGGTTGCTGAGGTCAGAGGGATGAGTAAGAGGTGAAGTGGACTGTTATTATTGTGTTAATCGTGACAGTGCACAAGTATTGTTCAATGATTTGAAAGGTTTAGAATGTAATTAAGTCGTATATCACATTTTACATGGAAATGATAACATTCCTGATGAGCAGGTTAGAGCTCATCCAGAATGGTTTTGAGAGGATGATCTCCACTATTAATGAGTAAATATTAAGTTTAATTGAGCCTTGGGACCTAGCTAGCACCCATGCCTTGCGCTCATGCAGTGTTTAATTAGTTGGTATTCCATCAACAGTCATCCATCCTGTGACTAGCTTAGCTTCACAATTTTATTAACATGGTTTTACAGTGTAATATCCATGAACATGGCTTCATAAAATTAATGTTATCATGCGGTATTAGAGACTTTATAAGACTGTGACTGCAGTAGGTTTGAGGTTCCATCATGATTAAGTCATGATTAACAGCAACATGTGCATTTTCCATGTGCATTGTAGGAGAGGGGGCACAAGTGGGGTGAGACATGGTCTTTGTTTACTGATGGAGCATGTCCTGGCATTTATAACAGACCTATCTCTGTCCTGTTCTCAAGCTGGTGGGCCAGGCCAGCCTCAATCTGTGCAGTGTAACCTTCTAACCTCTATGATGACATCATCTTAGTTTTATGCATCTCAGGTGTTAGGGAGAATTTGTGATGATATTTTGACTTCAAATTTCATTAATTTCAGAAAAGTTTAGATAAAAGTTAAACACTCTCCCATAATATTTCCCCACTAGAGATAAAAACTAGTATTTGTTAAATAGAAAAATTAAAGTTGAAGGCAGGGTTGTCCCTGAAAAAGTTTGATAAAAGTTGTAAGTGGGATTTAGTTTTGTAAGAGAAACATTGTCGACATTGCTGCAGAATTAATGATACACTGATAGGGGGTTTATAGCACTTGAGGGGGAGAGATAGAACAGAAGAGGAGGAGCTCCAATACTGTTAGGGAGGAGGTAATTACCAAGCTTGTCTGTCATATACATACTACTTACACCCTCCTTACCTACTGGCATTTCAAACTTGGCACTTATTTCACTTCCTTTCTTCCACCTTCATTAAAACAGAATTACAAACACAGGCTGTATCCCAATGACCTTGAGCTGCCAATGACCTTTGTTGTCAGGAGACTTGGTGTTATAATTGAAAATTGAACTGAATGATTACAACTCTTTTCCCAAAAAAACAACAAAGAAGAACTGTGAAATGTTTGTGTTTGTTTTGTGGATGTAATTACATGTGTGAGATGGAGCAAACTTGTCATTTTGCCAGGTGATGTCGCAGTAAAGGAATACATTTAATTAACTTGCAGCTCCAACAAACCAGATTTACTTTGCAACATCTGGAAGTGTTGCATAATAAGACATGTTTTGTTAATTTCTGAATGTACAAAGTAATCGTTTGTTAATCTCAGAAAATCTCTATAGTTCATTAATTTGTTGTGAGAGACTCTGTAGCATTGGATTTTATAACTTGTCCAGATCGTGCAGACTAGTGACTTGTGTATGTTTGATTGTCCTTTGTGGACTGCATTGGACTGATGAGCTGAATGTGGAGGAGTTTCCTACAGGTCTCTATGGAGTGTTTAGGGGGATTCCTCTACCAGGTAGGAAATGCATTATACATAGACTTAACAGCCCTGTAATGGTTCCCACAGGAAAGGCTGACTGTAAGTGATCTTCTCTGTAAATTGGATGGAAGCTTTCTCTAGAGGATGTGTAGCTTCTCAAGGCAAAACAATTATTTCTCAGTGCTGGTTGGTATATATATATTGAAACTCTGGAATTGGTGGGGCAATAAGTGGATTTGGGAGCTGCTTAGGATTGTGTAAAATCTATAATGAGAGTGAGGGTTTTGGCTACTACCAGCATCTGATGTCAAGTTCAAGAGTTTAATATCTGTATCTTATTTACCACGATTTATGTTCACTACTGGAAGATTTACATACTCTACCATTTCTCACAATTGATATTGTAAGATTTACAGTGAAGGTCACTCAGAAACGATGTCATCATTCGGTCATCCAGTTGTTTTAGTAGGATGTCAATGAAATTCCTTTCATATTCTTATCAACTGCACATAGTTTTCTTCATAAACATGTTAATGAGGTACAATATATAAACTGCTCTAAAATGCCTGAAGTATGCAGGTAGATATGTGATATGACCTTGGAGCAAGGTCAGAGTTTGTATGTCAGTCTGTTAGTGACACCCAGGCTGTGGGCTAAGGCACATCGTCAGTCTGCTGTGTCCATGTTTTATTATGTACACCTGGTCATTTGTTTACCTGTGTTGTCATGGCAATGTGGACATTCACATGTTCATGTTTCAGACTCATGAGGTGGAGAAGAAGCCTGTCTAATTTTGATGGGACAGACTCAAGATGGTCACTGGTCAGTTTGTACCTGCTGTCTATATTAACAAAGGTCAACTTGACCATTGTGAATCTGATACAGTATTTATAATGAATTACTTGCCTGAACAGTCAAGTGACAGACCTATGGGAAATCACCATTGGTTTGAGGAGTTTGGTCATTATCTGGAGACTATTGATTAAAGTGTGGGTTAACATATATATACGTCCAGTTGGTGCCAGTAATTGTAGTGAATTATATACCCACAAATAAGGCAAGGGTATTTCAATTGAGAGACTTTATTCCCCCCCCCCCCCCCCCCCCCATTAAATCTTATTTACAGTATACAACTTTTCTTTAATTAGAGCAGTTTAATTATCAATAATGATCTTTTCTTCTTGTGAAAGATTCTTTTCGACGTATTTGAATATGTTGTTTTACTTATTTGTAAACAATATGTCCTGCCAAGGTGAAATAGCTAGTTTACTCATATAATGTTGGATTATAACCTGTTTACAAGTTGGTGTAGTTGTGTATTAGTATACATTACAAAATCTATTACAATCCATGAAGGTAACCGTGCTTATACTTAAAGCACTTCTAACATACTTAACAGGGTGATCTCGTGGTTACAAGGGATGAGATAGTTCAATCTTACACAGGGTAGTGAAAGCCACCTGGCATACCCTATGACGCTACTCACAACAGCATGACGTCATCAGTTTATATAGTATAACCATATGTCGCAAATTGATCAGGATAGTGTCATCAATTTCTACACACATTTCAGGAAACACTGATGTTGACAAGATGAAATAATTTTCAACACCTTAAACTTCTTTAAAGAAGTTTAGAAAACTAATCAATCATGGGCCTGTACCATGGATAGTGATATTTCAGCTGTTGTACACTCAGCAAGCCAAAGCTCATCTATACTATCCAGTATCCCTGTCCACAAAACAGCCCCATGTAAGATTCTGTTAGGGCTCTTACATTGCTGTTCCTCTGAACTGAAATTTCCTTTCATGCGAATGACTGTTTGGAAGGCCATTATACAGCTTATCCATGCAGTTGGGCAAAGTATTTGGTACGTTTAATTTGGTAGGTCTATCAGGTATAAATATGATGAAGAATTACCTCCAACACGGTAGTGTAATGTTAGACAAATAACTACAAAATTATAGGGATCCTTAGTCTCAGAATAGATCTTGATGATGTTAGGAACATCCACATACAGATTATTGCTCTCCGAGGCCTTCCTTTGGTAATTTTATTAGAGGACCAGCTTCACCTGTCATGAAGTTTTAAAGGGAAAAACATTCCAAATGAAATTATTCTAGACCCGATTTAAACTTCATAAACCAAGCAAAGACAAAGTTCTTTTTTGATTACATTGTAAAATGCATGCTGTATAGCATGTGCCAGTATACACTAAATACAGACTAAATGGTTGATATGGGAAACTAGGGGGCTGTATATCTTTATATTAGATTAGGGACATATAGAGAAAGCTGTGTTACCTTATAATGTCACACAAATTTCATTTGTAGGTGTGGTTATTGCTAATTTTACATTAATAAAGAACTGAGCAATCTATCTCAATCATAAAATCACTGATATAGATTTATACAGAAAATGTGTACAAATACAGAATCCTAATTCAAAAAGTCGCTGATATAGACATATACAGAAAATGTGTACAAATACAGAATCCTCAATCATATGACTAATATGGATATTGTGTAAATGATTTAGACTTAAAATTCATCTTAGCAGGGTTGCTAGTTGCAAAACAATGTCATTACACTGTTGTTTCATATATATGACAATCACTAGCTGAACAACAATACTCTGGACTTGTAAAGTCAGTATTAGTGAGGTGGCACTAAGAAATGGCTCCGGACTGGCCAAATCAATGGTGGACACCATCCTCAAATGACTATTACACTAGGATTAAAACACTTAACATATTAGTCTTATTTTTACATATTGTAAAGTTTGTAATGTTTTATCAGCCTCTGAAGACTCAGGCTTAAGCTTCTCAAAGATGGCATAAATGTTGATGTGCAGGAAAGATGAGGGGATTAGGTGGAGTTTGTATTTAACTTGGTTATGTAACGTATGATGACCAAGGATGTTAGACCTACAGTGGCCCATGGTTACCTTGAGGTTTCAAGGTAAGATATTACCACAGGTTGAACCTACGTTGTAATTTCATTTATATTATATATTTATACATTTATATTTAGTGTTTTGTTTGTTGGCCACTAGGGGGCGTGGGTGTCACTTAGTGTTTTGCTTGTCGGCCACTAGGGGGCACGGGTTTATATTTAGTGTTTTGTTTGTTGGCCACTAGGGGACGCAGGTTACAGTTTGTGTGTTGTTTGTTGGCCACTAGTGTGTTGTTTGACGGCCACTAGGGGGCGTGGGTTACAGTTAGTGTGTTGTTTGACAGCCACTAGGGGG
This sequence comes from Pecten maximus, assembly GCF_902652985.1. Taxonomy (NCBI): domain Eukaryota; kingdom Metazoa; phylum Mollusca; class Bivalvia; order Pectinida; family Pectinidae; genus Pecten; species Pecten maximus. Next base: position 12,096,081 of record NC_047021.1, read on the forward strand.
CGTTGGTTACAGTTAGTGTGTTGTTTGACAGCCACTAGGGGGCGTGGGTTACAGTTAGTGTGTTGTTTGACAGCCACTAGGGGGCGTGGGTTACAGTTAGTGTGTTGTTTGACAGCCACTAGGGGGTTACAGGGATGAAGGATCCATTTGTCATACTATATCACTATAATCTGGTGAGGATGGGTAAAGGATAGAACTTCAGTAGTGCCTTGAGTGTTACAAAATGTCTTAGAATCTTGTCAGATTACAAAATAATCACATCCAAAAACTGACATGGATTTTCAAGATTTACTTCTGCTTAAAAAGTTAAATGTGATATTTTTATTGATTTTATTGTTCTGCTCTTTGCAGCTTACAAGGTTTCTTTGAACCACTGTGGAATAACTAGGTGTTTTGGCAGTTTAGACTTGCTGAGCTCCTAATTATGTGATTTAGTGGCAGTGTAAACAGTTAAGAATTGGATATATTTCATACAAAGATGCTCTTGTTTAAATTGGATGATGGAATTCCACTGATGAATGTTGGTTGTAATATCACACACAGATGTCTGGCTAGAGATGCATGAAGCCTCTAAAACAATCAGATTCTCTTGCAATGAGCCATTCCAGAATGAAGAAAGTGAAAACATGCGTGATAACGGCTGGTCTGTTGATCTGTAGAAAACATTTACAGTTATGATGCATTCGTTTTTGTATTTGACATGAGTATATTGGAATAGAAGAACTGTGTGAGATCACAGCTTACACAAGCTTCTGACAGTATATATGTGAACGATTTTGTGGCTGTAAAAACTCAAGACTTGATAGAGATCTCTGGAATATTTCAGATGTCTATCAAACAACTTTCTTCATTTGTAAACCCATAACTTGTACCACTGCCCTGCTGACTACATTGAGGAACCACAAGCACTGAGGTAAACTGGTAGATGTGAAACTCTCCGTTTGTTGCTTACTCTCTTATTAGAGTTAACGTTGTGCAAGATTTGTATTGAAGCTTGAAGGCCAGAAATAATACCTTGTTGCCATGCATGGTGTGTTGGAAATATTAACTCCAGGGATGATCCGAGTTGTCTTTTCAGCTTTAATTTGTTTATTCTTACTGATAACGAATGTGTGATGTAATTATCCACAAATATTTTAATGGTTGCATTATAATTCATAGTACACATTCATTATATTTTGCAGATGAATGAAGGCAGAAAGAGTCAAATTGTACTGCCAGACGAGCGGATATTGGACATTCTAATACAAGTAAGTATAGCTATTTAGAAGGTTAGATTCCATTCTTAAATGTATTTTATAATAATCAAGAGTACATTGGGATCATGTTATATTTAGTGTGTTTAGACAGACTTTAAAGGTTAAGTAAATAGGAATTCTAATTCATTGGAGATGTAGCACAGAAAATAGTTGGTCAATAAAAATGTGAGATATAAAAAACTACATCATTTCATTTTACATATTAAGCCTTAATGACATTTGTTAATTGACATCAGGACACTGAGTCAATGACCCATTATAACTGACCCTGACATGTGACAATGATGTCGTCAACTAATTACTCAATTAAAGTTTTCTTGCACAGCTGATAATGATTACAATGTTGTCAAAGAAATTAACAGTAAAGTGATGAGGAACAGAAAGGAAAATTTTGAATTTGGAAATAGAAAATAAATTCAATTATTTTATTCCAATATAATTGTATGTAAATTGGTTGTTAATTTCTAATATTCACTTACATCAAGATATCCCACTAACATGAAATGAATGTGAGACCCCTGTACTCTCCCAAAGATATAGGACAGAATTCACTGTACTCTCCCAAAGATAAAGGACAGAATTCACTGTACTCTCCCAAAGATATAGGACAGAATTCACTGTACTCTCCCAGATATAGGACAGAATTCACTGTACTCTCCCAAAGATATAGGACAGAATTCACTGTACTCTCCCAAAGATATAGGACAGAATTCACTGTACTCTCCCAAAGATATAGGACAGAATTCACTGTACTCTCCCAAAGATAAAGGACAGAATTCACTGTACTCTCCCAAAGATATAGGACAGAATTCACTGTACTCTCCCAGATATAGGACAGAATTCACTGTACTCTCCCAAAGATATAGGACAGAATTCACTGTACTTTCACAGATATAGGACAGAATTCACTGTACTCTCTCACCGATATAGGACAGAATTCACTGTACTCTCACACAGATATAGGACAGAATTCACTGTACTCTCCCAAAGATATAGGACAGAATTCACTGTACTCTCACACAGATATAGGACAGAATTCACTGTACTCTCCCAAAGATATAGGACAGAATTAACTGTACTCTCCCAAAGATATAGGACAGAATTCACTGTACTCTCCCAAAGATATAGGACAGAATTCACTGTACTCTCCCAAAGATATAGGACAGAATTCACTGTACTCTCCCAGATATAGGACAGAATTCACTGTACTCTCCCAGATATAGGACAGAATTCACTGTACTCTCTCACAGATATAGGACAGAATTCACTGTACTCTCTCACAGATATAGGACAGAATTCACTGTACTCTCCCAAAGATATAGGACAGAATTCACTGTACTCTCCCAAAGATATAGGACAGAATTCACTGTACTCTCACACAGATAAAGGACAGAATTCACTGTACTCTCCCAAAGATATAGGACAGAATTCACTGTACTCTCTCACAGATATAGGACAGAATTCACTGTACTCTCTCACAGATATAGGACAGAATTCACTGTACTCTCTCACAGATATAGGACAGAATTCACTGTACTCTCCCAAAGATATAATACAGAATTCTTTGTACTCTCTCACAGATATAGGACAGAATTCACTGTACTCTCCCACAGATATAGGACAGAATTCACTGTACTCTCCCAGATATAGGACAGAATTCACTGTACTCTCACAGATATAAGACAGAATTCACTGTACTCTCCCAAAGATATAGGACAGAATTCACTGTACTCTCTCACAGATATAGGACAGAATTCACTGTACTCTCCCAAAGATATAGGACAGAATTCACTGTACTCTCACAGATATAGGACAGAATTCACTGTACTCTCACACAGATATAGGACAGAACTCACTGTACTCTCACAGATATAGGACAGAATTCACTGTACTCTCCCAGATATAGGACAGAATTCACTGTACTCTCCCAAAGATATAGGACAGAATTCACTGTACTCTCACACAGATATAGGACAGAATTCACTGTACTCTCACACAGATATAGGACAGAATTCACTGTACTCTCACAGATATAGGACAGAATTCACTGTACTCTCACAGATATAGGACAGAATTCACTGTACTCTCTCACAGATATAGGACAGAATTCACTGTACTCTCACACAGATATAGGGCAGAATTCACTGTACTCTCACACAGATATAGGACAGAATTCACTGTACTCTCACACAGATATAGGACAGAATTTACTGTACTCTCACAGATATAGGACAGAATTTACTGTACTCTCACACAGATATAGGACAGAATTCACTGTACTCTCCCAAAGATATAGGACAGAATTCACTGTACTCTCACACAGATATAGGACAGAATTTACTGTACTCTCACAGATATAGGACAGAATTTACTGTACTCTCACACAGATATAGGACAGAATTCACTGTACTCTCTCACACAGATATAGGACAGAATTTACTGTACTCTCACAGATATAGGACAGAATTTACTGTACTCTCACACAGATATAGGACAGAATTCACTGTACTCTCCCAAAGATATAGGACAGAATTCACTGTACTCTCACACAGATATAGGACAGAATTTACTGTACTCTCACAGATATAGGACAGAATTTACTGTACTCTCACACAGATATAGGACAGAATTCACTGTACTCTCACAGATATAGGACAGAATTTACTGTACTCTCACACAGATATAGGACAGAATTCACTGTACTCTCACACAGATATAGGACAGAATTTAGATATAGGACAGAATTCACTGTACTCTCTCACAGATATAGGACAGAATTCACTGTACTCTCTCACAGATATAGGACAGAATTCACTGTACTCTCCCAAAGATATAATACAGAATTCTTTGTACTCTCTCACAGATATAGGACAGAATTCACTGTACTCTCCCACAGATATAGGACAGAATTCACTGTACTCTCCCAGATATAGGACAGAATTCACTGTACTCTCACAGATATAAGACAGAATTCACTGTACTCTCCCAAAGATATAGGACAGAATTCACTGTACTCTCTCACAGATATAGGACAGAATTCACTGTACTCTCCCAAAGATATAGGACAGAATTCACTGTACTCTCACAGATATAGAACGGAATTCACTGTACTCTCACACAGATATAGGACAGAACTCACTGTACTCTCACAGATATAGGACAGAATTCACTGTACTCTCCCAGATATAGGACAGAATTCACTGTACTCTCCCAAAGATATAGGACAGAATTCACTGTACTCTCACACAGATATAGGACAGAATTCACTGTACTCTCACACAGATATAGGACAGAATTCACTGTACTCTCACAGATATAGGACAGAATTCACTGTACTCTCACAGATATAGGACATAATTCACTGTACTCTCTCACAGATATAGGACAGAATTCACTGTACTCTCACACAGATATAGGGCAGAATTCACTGTACTCTCACACAGATATAGGACAGAATTCACTGTACTCTCACACAGATATAGGACAGAATTTACTGTACTCTCACAGATATAGGACAGAATTTACTGTACTCTCACACAGATATAGGACAGAATTCACTGTACTCTCCCAAAGATATAGGACAGAATTCACTGTACTCTCACACAGATATAGGACAGAATTTACTGTACTCTCACAGATATAGGACAGAATTTACTGTACTCTCACACAGATATAGGACAGAATTCACTGTACTCTCTCACACAGATATAGGACAGAATTTACTGTACTCTCACAGATATAGGACAGAATTTACTGTACTCTCACACAGATATAGGACAGAATTCACTGTACTCTCCCAAAGATATAGGACAGAATTCACTGTACTCTCACACAGATATAGGACAGAATTTACTGTACTCTCACAGATATAGGACAGAATTCACTGTACTCTCTCACAGATATAGGACAGAATTTACTGTACTCACACAGATATAGGACAGAATTCACTGTACTCTCACACAGATATAGGACAGAATTCACTGTACTCTCACACAGATATAGGACAGAACGCACTGTACTCTCTCACACAGATATAGGACAGAATTCACTGTACTCTCTCACAGATATAGGACAGAATTCACTGTACTCTCTCACAGATATAGGACAGAATTCACTGGTGGCCATGATCTATTATACTTGATACTTCTGTGTTAGAGATGAGAGCAGGCCCTTATGGTTGTTTGATCTTGACCTTGCAACAGAGACTCTACATAAGGAGTGTACAGATGTAGTAGTTTTCATATCCACCATGTCTTTAGGGTAAAAACAACAATGGGGAATGTGATCCATCTTTTACATGGGACAAAGGTTATATGATGTACTTGATCTTCTCTTACACAAAAGTAACATATTCTTTGATGTGATGGGGTCAAAGGTCTAGGTCAGAAGGTTAAATAACTCTTGACATATTTTATCAATGCTCAGAATTTCTAATTATTGTTTAATCGGTGTGCATAGAAGTATTGGTGCTCTAATAATTAATAATGGTGTCTGTTTATCTCTACATCTGTCCATTATTGAACATGTTCTTCAGGTTAGTTCCAGTATCAATGTGAATGTAGGATTACTGACATCTACTAGTTGTGACATACTGTCTGTCCCGGCCAGCACTTTCATTTCTGGTGATCATTTCAGAATCAAGAATGCCCAAATGTCTGAAATTTTTCATGAGTCAATTAAAATCAAGGTCACTTAAAGAACTGCTAAAAAACCACGATTTAATTACCCTTTTTGAAATTGCACTTGGTGACACATTGTAATATACAGATGTACAAAAAGGGTTTTAAAAGTTCCTAAGGTTTAAATCATGATTTGGTACTAAAAATAGAACTTGGAATATACTCTCCAAAATAAGTCATATAGCCCTCTAAAAGGCAAAATTTTTGAAATTCCTAGTGATGATGATACACTGATTCACCGATATGATTTAGGTGGTTGTTGTATGTGCCAAAGGTCACACTTTACCACTTTTGAATAAAATGTTTGTTTACAAGATACCTCATTAAAAACTATACCAATTAAGTTGACTAGAGAGTCATAATATCAAAATGCTGTTGTTTATATATATATTTGGAGTATAATGACAGAAATTAAGTATCAGTATACACTTAGTTAAGCTCAGGTTTAGAGACAGACACATTGAGGGCCCTTTCACTCAGATTTAGAGACACACAATGAGGACCTGTCCACTCAGGTTTAGAGACACACAATGAGGACCTGTCCACTCAGGTTTAGAGACACACAATGAGAACCTGTCCACTCAGGTTTAGAGACACACAATGAGGACCTGTCCACTCAGGTTTAGAGACACACACATTGAGGGCCCTTTCACTCAGGTTTAGAGACAGACACATTGAGGGCCCTTTCACTCAGGTTTAGAGACACACAATGAGGACCTGTCCACTCAGGTTTACAGACAGACACATTGAGGGCCCTTTCACTCAGGTTTAGAGACACACACATTGAGGGCCCTTTCATTCAGGTTTAGAGACAGACACATTGAGGGCCCTTTCATTCAGGTTTAGAGACACACACATTGAGGGCCCTTTCATTCAGGTTTAGAGACAGACACATTGAGGGCCCTTTCACTCAGGTTTAGAGACAGACACATTGAGGGCCCTTTCACTCAGGTTTAGAGACACACACATTGAGGGCCCTTTCACTCAGGTTTAGAGACACACACATTGAGGGCCCTTTCACTCAGGTTTACAGACACATTGAGGGCCCTTTCACTCAGGTTTAGAGACACACAATGAGGACCTGTCCACTCAGGTTAAGAGACAGACACATTGAGGGCCCTTTCACTCAGGTTTACAGACAGACACATTGAGGGCCCTTTCACTCAGGTTTAGAGACACACACATTGAGGGCCCTTTCATTCAGGTTTAGAGACAGGCACATTGAGGGTCCTTTCATTCAGGTTTAGAGACAGACACATTGAGGGCCCTTTCACTCAGGTTTAGAGACAGACACATTGAGGGCCCTTTCATTCAGGTTTAGAGACACACACATTGAGGGCCCTTTCATTCAGGTTTAGAGACAGACACATTGAGGGCCCTTTCATTCAGGTTTAGAGACAGACACATTGAGGGCCCTTTCATTCAGGTTTAGAGACAGACACATTGAGGGCCCTTTCACTCAGGTTTAGAGACAGACACATTGAGGGTCCTTTCACTCAGGTTTAGAGACACACACATTGAGGGCCCTTTCATTCAGGTTTAGAGACAGGCACATTGAGGGTCCTTTCATTCAGGTTTAGAGACAGACACATTGAGGGCCCTTTCACTCAGGTTTAGAGACAGACACATTGAGGGCCCTTTCATTCAGGTTTAGAGACACACACATTGAGGGCCCTTTCATTCAGGTTTAGAGACAGACACATTGAGGGCCCTTTCATTCAGGTTTAGAGACAGACACATTGAGGGCCCTTTCATTCAGGTTTAGAGACAGACACATTGAGGGCCCTTTCACTCAGGTTTACAGACAGACACATTGAGGGCCCTTTCATTCAGGTTTAGAGACAGACACATTGAGGGCCCTTTCATTCAGGTTTAGAGACAGACACATTGAGGGCCCTTTCATTCAGGTTTAGAGACAGACACATTGAGGGCCCTTTCATTCAGGTTTAGAGACAGACACATTGAGGGCCCTTTCACTCAGGTTTACAGACAGACACATTGAGGGCCCTTTCATTCAGGTTTAGAGACACACACATTGAGGGCCCTTTCATTCAGGTTTACAGACAGACACATTGAGGGTCCTTTCATTCAGGTTTACAGACAGACACATTGAGGGTCCTTTCATTCAGGTTTAGAGACAGACACATTGAGGGTCCTTTCATTCAGGTTTACAGACAGACACATTGAGGGTCCTTTCATTCAGGTTTACAGACAGACACATTGAGGGCCCTTTCATTCAGGTTTAGAGACAGACACATTGAGGGTCCTTTCATTCAGGTTTACAGACAGACACATTGAGGGTCCTTTCATTCAGGTTTACAGACAGACACATTGAGGGCCCTTTCATTCAGGTTTAGAGACAGACACATTGAGGGCCCTTTCATTCAGGTTTAGAGACAGACACATTGAGGGCCCTTTCATTCAGGTTTACAGACAGACACATTGAGGGCCCTTTCATTCAGGTTTACAGACAGACACATTGAGGGCCCTTTCATTCAGGTTTAGAGACACACACATTGAGGGCCCTTTCATTCAGGTTTAGAGACAGACACATTGAGGGTCCTTTCATTCAGGTTTACAGACAGACACATTGAGGGCCCTTTCACTCAGGTTTACAGACAGACACATTGAGGGCCCTTTCATTCAGGTTTAGAGACACACACATTGAGGGCCCTTTCATTCAGGTTTAGAGACAGACACATTGAGGGCCCTTTCATTCAGGTTTACAGACAGACACATTGAGGGCCCTTTCATTCAGGTTTAGAGACACACACATTGAGGGCCCTTTCATTCAGGTTTAGAGACACACACATTGAGGGCCCTTTCATTCAGGTTTACAGACAGACACATTGAGGGCCCTTTCATTCAGGTTTAGAGACACACACATTGAGGGCCCTTCCACTCAGGTTTAGAGACAGACACATTGAGGGCCCTTTCATTCAGGTTTAGAGACACACACATTGAGGGCCCTTTCACTCAGGTTTAGAGACAGACACATTGAGGGCCCTTTCATTCAGGTTTAGAGACAGACACATTGAGGGCCCTTTCATTCAGGTTTAGAGACAGACACATTGAGGGCCCTTTCACTCATGTTTAGAGACACACACATTGAGGGCCCTTTCATTCAGGTTTAGAGACACACACATTGAGGGCCCTTTCACTCAGGTTTAGAGACAGACACATTGAGGGCCCTTCCACTCAGGTTTAGAGACACACACATTGAGGGCCCTTTCATTCAGGTTTAGAGACAGACACATTGAGGGCCCTTTCATTCAGGTTTACAGACAGACACATTGAGGGCCCTTTCATTCAGGTTTAGAGACACACACATTGAGGGCCCTTTCACTCAGGTTTAGAGACAGACACATTGAGGGCCCTTCCACTCAGGTTTAGAGACACACACATTGAGGGCCCTTTCATTCAGGTTTAGAGACAGACACATTGAGGGCCCTTTCATTCAGGTTTACAGACAGACACATTGAGGGCCCTTTCATTCAGGTTTAGAGACACACACATTGAGGGCCCTTTCATTCAGGTTTAGAGACACACACATTGAGGGCCCTTTCATTCAGGTTTAGAGACACACACATTGAGGGCCCTTCCACTCAGGTTTAGAGACAGACACATTGAGGGCCCTTTCATTCAGGTTTAGAGACACACACATTGAGGGCCCTTTCACTCAGGTTTAGAGACACACACATTGAGGGCCCTTCCACTCAGGTTTAGAGACAGGCACATTGAGGGCCCTTTCACTCAGGTTTAGAGACACACACATTGAGGGCCCTTTCATTCAGGTTTACAGACAGACACATTGAGGGCCCTTTCACTCAGGTTTAGAGACACACACATTGAGGGCCCTTTCACTCAGGTTTAGAGACAGACACATTGAGGGCCCTTTCATTCAGGTTTAGAGACAGACACATTGAGGGCCCTTTCATTCAGGTTTAGAGACACACACATTGAGGGCCCTTTCACTCAGGTTTAGAGACAGACACATTGAGGGCCCTTTCATTCAGGTTTAGAGACAGACACATTGAGGGCCCTTTCATTCAGGTTTAGAGACAGACACATTGAGGGTCCTTTCACTCAGGTTTAGAGACACACACATTGAGGACCTGTCCACTCAGGTTTACAGACAGACACATTGAGGGCCCTTTCACTCAGGTTTAGAGACACACACATTGAGGGCCCTTTCACTCAGGTTTAGAGACAGACACATTGAGGGCCCTTTCATTCAGGTTTACAGACAGACACATTGAGGGCCCTTTCATTCAGGTTTAGAGACAGACACATTGAGGGTCCTTTCACTCAGGTTTAGAGACACACACATTGAGGGCCCTTTCACTCAGGTTTAGAGACAGACACATTGAGGGTCCTTTCACTCAGGTTTAGAGACACACACATTGAGGGCCCTTTCATTCAGGTTTAGAGACAGACACATTGAGGGCCCTTTCATTCAGGTTTAGAGACACACACATTGAGGGCCCTTTCACTCAGGTTTAGAGACAGACACATTGAGGGCCCTTTCACTCAGGTTTAGAGACACACACATTGAGGGCCCTTTCACTCAGGTTTAGAGACACACACATTGAGGGCCCTTTCATTCAGGTTTAGAGACACACACATTGAGGGCCCTTTCACTCAGGTTTACAGACAGACACATTGAGGGCCCTTTCATTCAGGTTTACAGACAGACACATTGAGGGCCCTTTCACTCAGGTTTAGAGACACACACATTGAGGGCCCTTTCATTCAGGTTTAGAGACAGACACATTGAGGGCCCTTTCACTCAGGTTTAGAGACACACACATTGAGGGCCCTTTCACTCAGGTTTAGAGACACACACATTGAGGGCCCTTTCATTCAGGTTTAGAGACACACACATTGAGGGCCCTTTCACTCAGGTTTACAGACAGACACATTGAGGGCCCTTTCATTCAGGTTTAGAGACAGGCACATTGAGGGCCCTTTCACTCAGGTTTACAGACAGACACATTGAGGGCCCTTTCACTCAGGTTTAGAGACACACACATTGAGGGCCCTTTCACTCAGGTTTACAGACAGACACATTGAGGGCCCTTTCACTCAGGTTTAGAGACACACACATTGAGGGCCCTTTCACTCAGGTTTACAGACAGACACATTGAGGGCCCTTTCACTCTGGTTTTGAGACAGACACATTGAGGGCCCTTTCACTCAGGTTTAGAGACACACACATTGAGGGCCCTTTCACTCAGGTTTAGAGACACACACATTGAGGGCCCTTTCACTCAGGTTTAGAGACACACATTGAGGGCCCTTTCATTCAGGTTTACAGACAGACACATTGAGGGCCCTTTCACTCAGGTTTAGAGACACACACATTGAGGGCCCTTTCATTCAGGTTTAGAGACACACACATTGAGGGCCCTTTCATTCAGGTTTAGAGACACACACATTGAGGGCCCTTTCATTCAGGTTTAGAGACACACACATTGAGGGCCCTTTCATTCAGGTTTAGAGACACACATTGAGGGCCCTTTCATTCAGGTTTACAGACAGACACATTGAGGGCCCTTTCACTCAGGTTTAGAGACACACACATTGAGGGCCCTTTCATTCAGGTTTAGAGACAGACACATTGAGGGCCCTTTCACTCAGGTTTAGAGACACACACATTGAGGGCCCTTTCATTCAGGTTTAGAGACAGACACATTGAGGGCCCTTTCACTCAGGTTTAGAGACAGACACATTGAGGGCCCTTTCATTCAGGTTTAGAGACACACACATTGAGGGCCCTTTCATTCAGGTTTAGAGACAGACACATTGAGGGCCCTTTCATTCAGGTTTAGAGACAGACACATTGAGGGCCCTTTCACTCAGGTTTAGAGACAGACACATTGAGGGCCCTTTCACTCAGGTTTAGAGACAGACACATTGAGGGCCCTTTCATTCAGGTTTAGAGACACACACATTGAGGGCCCTTTCATTCAGGTTTAGAGACAGACACATTGAGGGCCCTTTCATTCAGGTTTAGAGACAGACACATTGAGGGCCCTTTCATTCAGGTTTAGAGACAGACACATTGAGGGCCCTTTCACTCAGGTTTAGAGACACACACATTGAGGGCCCTTTCATTCAGGTTTACAGACAGACACATTGAGGGCCCTTTCATTCAGGTTTACAGACAGACACATTGAGGGCCCTTTCACTCAGGTTTAGAGACACACACATTGAGGGCCCTTTCACTCAGGTTTAGAGACAGACACATTGAGGGCCCTTTCATTCAGGTTTAGAGACAGACACATTGAGGGCCCTTTCATTCAGGTTTACAGACAGACACATTGAGGGCCCTTTCACTCAGGTTTAGAGACAGACACATTGAGGGCCCTTTCACTCAGGTTTAGAGACAGACACATTGAGGGCCCTTTCACTCAGGTTTACAGACAGACACATTGAGGGCGCTTTGTAGTTTACTTTAACTTGTAATATGGAATGAATACATGTATATATATATAGCTTTCAGTTTTTTCACACTCTGTCTTTTCACATGGAAGGCCTAGGTTTAATTCCTGAAATCTTAGCATGGAATTTTCAGTCAAAGTATAAATATGTTCCCCAACCCATCACCATCTCAGTATAGATGGGTCTAGGGTGGGTGCTACATTATATGTGCTGTCAGTTAGCTATATATAGTAAAGATAAAAAAAGTTGTGTTTTAGAAGCATGGCTCAGTGTATACACATTACATACAGAGACTTGAAAATGTCTATAACAAGTTATAGGTTACATTATTCTGAAAACTAATTACTGATTTGCTATGTGCATTATTAGCTCACCGGTTACGAGTAACCGAGAGCTAATGCTGTTACCCCGGCTTCCGCATCCGTGTCGGTGTCGGCGTCCCACCCCCAAAACTTTAAAATGTTTTGGGGTAAGTTTTTGGAAAGCTTGTTAGTCCAAAAGTATACACTTCATGCCCTTCTAATTTGGTTTATACATTCATTAGAGGTCTAGGAGTGATGTTATGGTAAAATCAATCATGCAGAAAAAAATTGTGATTTTTTACGCATTTTACAATTTTGTGGACTTAACTTTTTTGGCACCAAAACCCACTTTAAAGTTTTTGGGGTCAGCTTTTGAAAAGTTTGTAAGTCTAAAAGTATACACCTCATGCCCTTCTAAATTGGTTTATACATTCATTAGAGATCCAGGAGTGATGCTGTGGCAAAATCATGCAGAGAAAATTTAAAGTTTTTTTTTGGGGCATTTTACCATTTAGCGGACTTACTTCTTTTGACACAAAAACCCACTTTAAAGATTTTGGGGGTTAGTTTTGGAAAGCTTGTAAGTACATCCATTAGAGGTCTAGGAGCGATATTATGTGACATACAATTTCAAAATGACATGCTTATACATAAATAAAAAATGAATGCATAGTGTGATTGCTGCCGCCGGTGAGCTTTCGCAATCATTGATTGCACTTGTAGAAACTAAGTTGATGTTGACATGCATTGATATTAAAATCATTTTGATTTGATGTATTTTTTTCATTTCAGCCAAAATTGAACACAAAAGACTTGTTAGATCTGGTAGCATCACATTTCAAACTAAAAGAAAAAGAATATTTTGGGATTTATTTTCTTGATGAAACGTAAGTACTGTATGATGCATATGTTGAATGTGGATATTTTACTTGTGTATGACGGTTGTAGTGGAAAGGGATGTGAAGATGATCCTTATACCTCTCGTATCAACTGTTGTTTTATAACATCTTGTGTATTTCTCCATTTCCTGAATGCATTATACATACTTGCTACAGGAAGGTCATTCACTAAGATTTAGGAGTGACACGGTTAAAGACTTTCTGTGATAACAACATTTACCAGTTGAGGATGTATCATCTGTGTCAATCAGCCCTTAACTTTTCTGATTTATATACAAACTTTTCTGATTTATATATATATATAAGGCCTTTTATAATAATAATCAACCATAAAATATTCCCGTATTTTCTGGATGGTTGGAGGTTATATTTTTACAGGAAGTGAGGAAATAAAGAAAGAATATAAAGCATAAAGGTTAACCAAATTTTCTAAAACTAGGAGATTTTAAAGTGATAGCGGTTTCATTGGATTGTTTTGGGTGATATTGTTAACTATCTATATATCATGGATCTCAGTGCAAATTATCAAGTATTTGTGATTCCTTAGATATGATAAATATTACACCATTGAATACAAAATGATGTAGGAAATGAGCTTTTTAATTCACCACCTAGAACAATTTTTATACATCCTCCAACACCTAATGACGACGTTTGGTACCCCCTCTGTATCCTCACCGACAACATATCTTCTCAAATTTCTCTCTGATAATTGTTATGTATTGGACAAATAAAGAAACAGATAATATATTTTTCGATCCTTTTTTGAACAGATTAATTATATTTAGCATGAGGATCTAAAAGAAGACTAATTAGATAGCTTCCTCAAACACAAACTTAACAATTTTACCACAGATGGATTTATATAATTTAAGTTGCTATGTGACTTTAACTTTTCATATTCAACCTGAAAACTTCTTCTACAGACTGATGTTTATTTTTGTATGTAAAAATAATTTCCCACAAAATAGATATCAATTTAAAAACAAGCACAATTTTTACCTGAGTTGAATTAAGGTTGATGTGTAACTAACTTTTCATGTTCAACTCTGAATCTCGTTCTGGAATGTGAGGAAATAGCAGGGATGTCATGTATTGTCATTTGGTGGTAAAGAGCTCTACAAGGGTATAAATCTGGGCAAGATTGGAAGACACACATTTGAAATAAATCAAGGAAGCTTGAAAGCACATTTCTCTTGTCCCTGCTATATAGAATATCAAAAATTAGTATGTTTCTTGATTGTTAGTTTTTGTTTGATTCACATTATTAAGTTAAATTTTGAAAAAAACAAAAACAAAAACAAAAACAAAAAAAATAATTATTAAGTTTGGCATGTTTTGATTTCATCTTTAATTTGTGTTTACAATTATTATTACTTCAATTACCATGAAAGTGGTTGAAGGAATGATAAGTTTTACAAATTTTTTTTTTTTTTTTTTTTTTTTTAAAGTGCTTTAAGAGATTTTGATTACTACATTGGAAGGATGCTAAGTATAGGGAGAGATTGGAAATCTGCATGCTAATCCAACATCTGAATATAAGGAAAGAAATAGAATTAGATGGTCTGAAAGAGGATTATGCGTGTTAATCTAGCATCAGGAATATTGATTGAGGTATTTTATATAGAAAAATATCTCATCCTACACAGCTGTCACACGACTGGCAGGACTAGATCCTTGTAGGCGGAGTACTGATAATACAGCATCTGTAATGTATAAGGATACTGCTGGGGTCCAATGTCTCCTAGTTAAGATGTTATGACAAACTATAGAGTATTTTTGTTTTACATCGGAAAGATTTAATCTGTGTCTCTGAGTGTCTCGATCTGGATAAAAAAACAACATGATGTAGTTGTTGTGTTACCAATGTTTACATGATCCATACACTACATTTTGGCCTGTATACACCACATAACATCCTGTGTGTTTATAAAACATCAAATGACAGTTGGAGGCACGCAAGTGTCATACCACATCATTACATTCTGACTAACATAAGTCATTAATCAGAGAGAAAGTCAGGAACACTGAGTTGTGTAGATCTGTTAGGTAGTGATGTAGGGGAGACAACTGGGATAGCCCAGTAGACAATATCTGATCATGAGCCTGACTGTGTTTGACAACCCCCATACTGGAGGTGATGATTTAGGTAAATAAAGATAACGTAGCACAGATGGCAGTGTTGTTATCCACTTCCAGGAGTCATTAATCAAATCTCTACATTCTAGGTGATATGGAGCTTGTCACAAGAGTGGGAAATAACACTGGCTTCACATGTATAAAAAGGAACTGCAGCATTTGTAGTGTGGTAGACACAGTTTTACAATTTTATGTGGTTTCTTTTTTCAAGAAGAATTACCATCGCCAGATATAATTCTCGAACTGGTTTTATCTTTTCAAACATAATTGGGTGTTACCTCTTAGGATTTCAATGGATGACGGTGTTCATTGGTTAATAAACCTTTGTTAACATTTAGTGTCCATCCAGGAATTTAAGTTAAAGTTGAACATACCTTATGCTAGATTCTAAAGAAGCTGAAGAGTTCTTCAGATATTCTCTATGATTCATTATTTCTGAATTTGTTGTTGCATCAGAATACTTATGCAGGTTGAGATGTTTCATCTGGTACTTTTGAAGGAGCCGCATGTATCCTCCTCAAGTGAAGATCTGAGGTTCATGGTTCAACACTGACTACTGTGACTACTGGTGTCAGTTTGTGTTCCTTGGGATGCTGAGGAACGAGCACGCCTATGCTGTTGTGGTTGTGTCCTTGGGCAGGACACTTTACCCTAATTGCTCTGGATGGTATGCGACTGGCTTCCTGTATATTATTAGCCCACCATCATCAGATGATGGGCTATTCAAATTGCCCTGTGTCCATGGTCTGTCATTGGTCTGTCGCCTTTCCCTAGTTGTGCCCTTTGAATTTAGATTTTTGATCAGAAAAACAAAATGGCCAGCAGGCAGCCACCATGGCTTTTGAGAATTGAAGTTTGTTATCTCTATTTCTCGAAGGAAGGATATTCCTCAAACTTCATGTGTAGGTTCCCCATGGTCATTAGTTGTGCCATTTGAATTGAGATTTTTTATCAGATAAAGAAAATGGCTGACAGGCAGCCATCTTGGATTTTAATAATTGTAGTTTATTATCGCTATTTCTTGAAAAGTACTGGAAAAGATATTCCTGAAACTTCATGTGTAAGTTCCCATGGTCCCTAGCTGTGCCATTTAAATTTAGATTTTTGATCAGAAAAACAAAATGGTCGTTAGGTGACAAGAAATTAAAACTTTAGGATGCCCATATTTATCCTGGATTAACCTATTAAATATTTATATATTCTATTATTATTATATTAAATATTTCTTAATACAAGTATAAAATGTTGTCAAGAAATTTAAATTCATATTGTTCATGTTGGAAAGTGTAAGTATTTTCCAACATGAACAATATGAATTTAAATTTCTTTTCTACGAAACGCATGAAGGGCCCACATAGGATTGTGTTTAGTCAGGTTTGAAGTATGCACTGTTTTTTTAGAAGTGGAAGCCTATTTCCAAACATTTTGAGCGAAGTGTTAGTAATATACTTTGAAACCGTCATTTTAAAGTGGAAGGTCAAGCTCTGAAATGTAGTACAGATGTCTCATGTCAGGTCATGATCAAGTTGTGTCCAAGGGGAACAACTCTGTCAGGCTTATCATAAAAGACACTCTCTTATCCTAATCTTGATATGCGTTCAATCTATGAAGTTTGGTTTTTTTCTAAAAAAACATTCTACCAAAATATTGTGAATATACAGGTAACAAATAATAGCTCAGTGGTTAATTTTGTAAGAAGTCATCATTTTCTTTTTGGGAGATAAAGATCGCTAAAAATTGAGTTTTTCGACTAGATGTTGATGAGAATGAGATGGTTTACAGAGGGTAATATCAGCTTGCTACACAAAGATGCCATGTAAAATAGATTTGTTCTGTAACACAAGACAACACTATAGGTATTGGCTACAATATAATGGCTTTCTGTCTGATCAACCTGCTGTTTTTACTGTAAAATGAGCGTTACTGAGCTGTATAATTAGGGAATGTAATTGTGGATGTGTGTGAATGATCTCAAGTCTATCTGCCAAGTCCTGTCATGCCATTTGCCTGGAGACATGCGAGAGAAGTGTTTATACCTTTCTCATACCGCCTGGAATATCCCTGCCATCCATGTTAGAGTGATCAACACCACAGTGTTGAAATGCCTACCAGAGTGACTATACCTAGGCTGCTCTTACTGATGAGAAAATAGACTTGTAGGTTATCCTAGGTGGCAAAATCATTGTTATATAATTATCTCAGGAAAAATTACTGCGAGAGCTACAGAGCTTTTGATTATCCCATGAAAAATAAATATTGGCACTGAAAAAATAACAGTATAAGCTTTTATACCAGATAATATGACAGGCTTTATATAAGTCAGGTTAAAATTATCTAGGAGATTATTCCACAAAATATTTGTCAGTATTTTTCCAGGAACGAAAAATGTATTGGAAAGAATGCTTAATAATCTGGAGCCAAACCACTCATACCTGCCTTGCTACACTATAATGTACATGTATAGAGAGACACTTGATGTTCGTCCTTTAGGCTCAAGTCTTGCACTATTGTCAAGTGCTTTGTTTATAAAATAACTTAACGATGATTCTATTGTAATGTCCTAATTAATTCTCATAAAAATGAATATTCTCAGAATTACCCGCTAATTCTTTTAGTCCTTTAATATTAGAGAACAATTTAAAAAAAAACATTTCTAGTCAATATATGGTATCTTGTGTTTGTTTTGGTGTCTTACATTGGTGTCTAGTGTGGGTGTCTTATATTGGTGTCTAGTGTGGAGGTGTCTTGTTGGTGTCTAATAGTGTTGTGTTGGTGTGCTGTGTTGTGTTGGGGTGTTGTGTTGGTGTGTTGTGTTGGTGTGCTGTGTTGGCATGTTGTATTGTGTTGGTGTGTTGTGTTGGCGTGGTGTGTTGTGTTGTGTTGGCATGTTGTGTTGGTGTGTTGTGTTGTGTTGGTGTGTTGTGTTGTGTTGGTGTGCTGTGTTGGCATGTTGTATTGTGTTGGTGTGTTGTGTTGGCGTGGTGTGTTGTGTTGGCGTGTTGTGTTGTGTTGTGTTGGCGTGGTGTGTTGTGTTGTGTTGGCGTGGTGTGTTGTGTTGTGTTGGAGTGTTGTGTTGGCGTGTTGTGTTGGTGTGTTGGGCAGTTTTTATGTTTGTATTGTTTGACTATACGTCATATATGTTATTAACTGTACATGTATGTAATTTGGCCTGAATTAGATACACGTAATAATATTAAAGTCTGGACATAGTTCTGTAATAACATCGGTTAGTTGTTTTGAATGTCAAAACATGTTGACCAGAGATTGTATAATTGTGTGATTATGTAACTCCCCGACTATAGGTGTAACAGACTAGACAAGGTGTATTACAATAGCAGTAAATCTAGTTATAACAATGGTAACTCTAGGAAGTAGAACTGTAGGCCAGGACTCCCTTTACCAGGGGGAAGTGAGTGGTCTGTTATTGTACCCTATAATGGTAGTAATTACTGTAGGCCAGGACTCCCTTTACCAGGGGGAAGTGAGTGTTCTGTTATTGTACCCTATAATGGTAGTAATTACTGTAGGCCAGGACTCCCTTTACCAGGGGGAAGTGAGTGGTCTGTTATTGTACCCTATAATGGTAGTAATTACTGTAGGCCAGGACTCCCTTTACCAGGGGGAAGTGAGTAGTCTGTTATTGTACCCTATAATGGTAGTAATTACTGTAGGCCAGGACTCCCTTTACCAGGGGGAAGTGAGTGGTCTGTTATTGTACCCTATAATGGTAGTAATTACTGTAGGCCAGGACTCCCTTTACCAGGGGGAAGTGAGTGGTCTGTTATTGTACCCTATAATGGTAGTAATTACTGTAGGCCAGGACTCCCTTTACCAGGGGAAGTGAGTGGTCTATTGTACCCCATAATGGTAGTAATTACTGGAGGCCAGGACTCCCTTTACCAGGGGAAGTGAGTGGTCTATTGTACCCTATAATGGTAGTAATTACTGGAGGCCAGGACTCCCTTTACCAGGGGGAAGTGAGTGGTCTGTTATTGTACCCTATAATGGTAGTAATTACTGTAGGCCAGGACTCCCTTTACCAGGGGAAGTGAGTGGTCTGTTATTGTACCCTATAATGGTAGTAATTACTGGAGGCCAGGACTCCCTTTACCAGGGGGAAGTGAGTGGTCTGTATTGTACCCTATAATGGTAGTAATTACTGTAGGCCAGGACTCCCTTTACCAGGGGGAAGTGAGTGGTCTGTTATTGTACCCTATAATGGTAGTAATTACTGTAGGCCAGGACTCCCTTTACCAGGGGGAAGTGAGTGGTCTGTTATTGTACCCTATAATGGTAGTAATTACTGTAGGCCAGGACTCCCTTTACCAGGGGGAAGTGAGTGGTCTGCTAGTGTACCCTATAATGGTAGTAATTACTGTAGGCCAGGACTCCCTTTACCAGGGGGAAGTGAGTGGTCTGTTATTGTACCCTATAATGGTAGTAATTACTGTAGGCCAGGACTCCCTTTACCAGGGGGAAGTGAGTGGTCTATTGTACCCTATAATGGTAGTAATTACTGTAGGCCAGGACTCCCTTTACCAGGGGAAGTGAGTGGTCTATTGTAGCCTATAATGGTAGTAATTACTGTAGGCCAGGACTCCCTTTACCAGGGGGAAGTGAGTGGTCTGTATTGTACCCTATAATGGTAGTAATTACTGTAGGCCAGGACTCCCTTTACCAGGGGAAGTGAGTGGTCTATTGTACCCTATAATGGTAGTAATTACTGTAGGCCAGGACTCCCTTTACCAGGGGGAAGTGAGTGGTCTGTTATTGTACCCTATAATGGTAGTAATTACTGTAGGCCAGGACTCCCTTTACCAGGGGGAAGTGAGTGGTCTATTGTACCCTATAATGGTAGTAATTACTGTAGGCCAGGACTCCCTTTACCAGGGGGAAGTGAGTGGTCTGTTATTGTACCCTATAATGGTAGTAATTACTGTAGGCCAGGACTCCCTTTAACCAGGGGGAAGTGAGTGGTCTGTTATTGTACCCTATAATGGTAGTAATTACTGTAGGCCAGGACTCCCTTTACCAGGGGGAAGTGAGTGGTCTGTTATTGTACCCTATAATGGTAGTAATTACTGGAGGCCAGGACTCCCTTTACCAGGGGGAAGTGAGTGGTCTGTTATTGTACCCTATAATGGTAGTAATTACTGGAGGCCAGGACTCCCTTTACCAGGGGAAGTGAGTGGTCTGTTATTGTACCCTATAATGGTAGTAATTACTGTAGGCCAGGACTCCCTTTACCAGGGGGAAGTGAGTGGTCTGTTATTGTACCCTATAATGGTAGTAATTACTGTAGGCCAGGACTCCCTTTACCAGGGGAAGTGAGTGGTCTATTGTACCCTATAATGGTAGTAATTACTGTAGGCCAGGACTCCCTTTACCAGGGGGAAGTGAGTGGTCTGTTATTGTACCCTATAATGGTAGTAATTACTGGAGGCCAGGACTCCCTTTACCAGGGGGAAGTGAGTGGTCTGTTATTGTACCCTATAATGGTAGTAATTACTGTAGGCCAGGACTCCCTTTACCAGGGGGAAGTGAGTGGTCTGTTATTGTACCCTATAATGGTAGTAATTACTGGAGGCCAGGACTCCCTTTACCAGGGGGAAGTGAGTGGTCTGTTATTGTACCCTATAATGGTAGTAATTACTGTAGGCCAGGACTCCCTTTACCAGGGGAAGTGAGTGGTCTATTGTACCCTATAATGGTAGTAATTACTGTAGGCCAGGACTCCCTTTACCAGGGGAAGTGAGTGGTCTATTGTACCCTATAATGGTAGTAATTACTGTAGGCCAGGACTCCCTTTACCAGGGGGAAGTGAGTGGTCTGTTATTGTACCCTATAATGGTAGTAATTACTGTAGGCCAGGACTCCCTTTACCAGGGGGAAGTGAGTGGTCTGTTATTGTACCCTATAATGGTAGTAATTACTGTAGGCCAGGACTCCCTTTACCAGGGGGAAGTGAGTGGTCTGTTATTGTACCCTATAATGGTAGTAATTACTGTAGGCCAGGACTCCCTTTACCAGGGGGAAGTGAGTGGTCTGTTATTGTACCCTATAATGGTAGTAATTACTGTAGGCCAGGACTCCCTTTACCAGGGGAAGTGAGTGGTCTATTGTACCCTATAATGGTAGTAATTACTGTAGGCCAGGACTCCCTTTACCAGGGGGAAGTGAGTGGTCTGCTATTGTACCCTATAATGGTAGTAATTACTGTAGGCCAGGTATCCCTTTACCAGGGGGAAGTGAGTGGTCTGTTATTGTACCCTATAATGGTAGTAATTACTGGAGGCCAGGACTCCCTTTACCAGGGGGAAGTGAGTGGTCTATTGTACCCCATAATGGTAGTAATTACTGTAGGCCAGGACTCCCTTTACTAGGGGGAAGTGAGTAGTCTGTTATTGTACCCCATAATGGTAGTAATTACTGTAGGCCAGGACTCCCTTTACCAGGGGGAAGTGAGTGGTCTGTTATTGTACCCTATAATGGTAGTAATTACTGTAGGCCAGGACTCCCTTTACCAGGGGGAAGTGAGTAGTCTGTTATTGTACCCTATAATGGTAGTAATTACTGTAGGCCAGGACTCCCTTTACCAGGGGGAAGTGAGTAGTCTGTTATTGTACCCTATAATGGTAGTAATTACTGTAGGCCAGGACTCCCTTTACCAGGGGGAAGTGAGTAGTCTGTTATTGTACCCTATAATGGTAGTAATTACTGGAGGCCAGGACTCCCTTTACCAGGGGGAAGTGAGTGGTCTGTTATTGTACCCTATAATGGTAGTAATTACTGTAGGCCAGGACTCCCTTTACCAGGGGGAAGTGAGTAGTCTGTTATTGTACCCTATAATGGTAGTAATTACTGTAGGCCAGGTATCCCTTTACCAGGGGGAAGTGAGTGGTCTGCTATTGTACCCTATAATGGTAGTAATTACTGTAGGCCAGGACTCCCTTTACCAGGGGGAAGTGAGTAGTCTGTTATTGTACCCTATAATGGTAGTAATTACTGGAGGCCAGGACTCCCTTTACCAGGGGGAAGTGAGTGGTCTGTTATTGTACCCTATAATGGTAGTAATTACTGTAGGCCAGGACTCCCTTTACCAGGGGGAAGTGAGTGGTCTGTTATTGTACCCTATAATGGTAGTAATTACTGTAGGCCAGGACTCCCTTTACCAGGGGGAAGTGAGTGGTCTGTTATTGTACCCTATAATGGTAGTAATTACTGTAGGCCAGGACTCCCTTTACCAGGGGGAAGTGAGTAGTCTGCTATTGTACCCTATAATGGTAGTAATTACTGGAGGCGTTGTTTAGCACATCATTTCCTGTGCCTGCTACTGTTAACTAGGCTGTTAAGTCATTACACAGCCTCCCCATACAGAGCTAGATCTGGTGCAGATAACTGAGTCAGGAAATCATTATCAAAGAGATAACTTAGATACTTTATATGACATTTAAACTGTTAATTATTTTAGAATGGCTTATAAGAAAAGGTTTTGTTATCATTGCACATGTACAATTAGGATGTTATCATGTAGGTTTTTGTATTAAATAGATCCAGATGCAGATTTATAAAAAATAAAAAAAAAATGATAGATATTAAGAAATATAGATTTTTATCGTTTATTAAGTTGCTCTCAGGCAAAATAAGATATAAAAATTATTATGGTTATTCACAGTTTTGAAGATGATTGTTGTAAAACAGATTTAAATGTATGTGAATTGAAGAGACATTACCCACACCGAAATAAAGTACAAAAAAAGTATGGGAAAAAAGTACTAAAAAAGCATGGAAAAAGTATGCTTTTTTTGACTCAATTTGGAACCTGATATTCCAACACGGTTCCAAATTGAGTCAAAAAAAGTACTAAAGTATAAAAAAAGTCTAACAAAAGTATACCTTTAGTACATTTTATTGTTTTCATTAAGTACAGAAAAAGCACAAATATAGTACAGAAAAAGTACATTAAAAGTACAATAATAGTATAAAGTGCACAGGGCCAAATTGATGGTGTACTTTTTTTGTGCTTTTATACTTTTTTAGTACTTTTACAGGTAAGTCCATAAAGTACAAAAAAAGTACAAAAGTACAAAAAAAAGTATGAAAATGGTACAGAAAAAGCAGGAAATTAGTACTGAAAAAGTAGGAAAAAAGTACCAATAAGGTAGGAAATTAGTACTGAAAAAGTAGTGGAAAAGTAGGAAAAAAGTACTAAAAAAGTAGGAAATTTGTACTGAAAAAGTATCAAAAAAGTAGGAAAATGGTATTGAAAAGAAGGAAATTAGGACTGAAAAAGTAGGAAAAAAGTACCAATAAGGTAGGAAATTAGTACTGAAAAAGTAGTGGAAAAGTAGGAAAAAAGTACTAGAAAAGTAGGAAAATAGTACTAAAAAAGTAGGAAATTTGTACTGAAAAAGTATAAAAAAAGTACTGAAAAAGTAGGAAAAAATTACCAAAAAAAGGGACTTAATTTAATGGTGTAGGAAATTAGTTCTGAAAATATAGGAGATAAGCTTAAATGAGAATACTGCATGCTTAAACAATACATACATCAGTCCCATTCCAAGAGAAATGCACAATTGTATCAAGTGAAAACAAACATTGAAATACAAGATTAGTTATCCAATCACAATTCCACTGAGTATAATTTCATGCCATAGCAAAGTCTTGATCTAATAAGCTCGAAATTTGTTTAAGGGTGAGGTTAAGGATTTACAGATGGACATCTATGTATAAGGGCAATAACTTTTGATAAATTATTCTAATATTTTTTTCAAGCAGGAAAACACAATTTTATATCATGTGTATGTAGGAGATCCAGACAAAAAAAATATACTATTCTAATTAAAAGGGCAATAACATTTGTAAAAATTGTCGAATCATAATTCCTCTGGAGGAAACACAACAAAAGAATGTAAATAAAAAACAATGCATAAATGCATACTGAATACAATGAAGTATGGTATATGCATAATGTTGCTTGCTTAAACTGGTCAAATCCAAGTAAGTGTGAATTCGAAAAATAAAATGTCTGATTCTCTTCATTCCTTTTTTGCTTTATGCGAATCATTGCCCTCAATTCGGACCACAATGCAATATCTTTAAGCTTTCCCTCACTTCAGAATGTACTGCATAATCTGTTGGAAGAAAGAGAAAATTTTAAAATATTTTTTTATATCAAAACTTAGAATAATTGTGAAGATTTGTTTAATATAAAAATGTAGATAATTTTCCTTATATATGCACCTGATCACTTTACTGTCATTTATTACATGCATGTCTGCTTGGAAGTCTTTTTATCAAGAAAAGCTAGCCACAGGTATACAAGTTTAAAGCTACAACATAAAACTTTTAATTATAAGGATAAGTACTTTAATAAAAATCAAGCTACTCCAGAATTCTCTGACAGTTTGTTTTATCTTAAATTATGCAACTAACTATCAAAATACTCCAAAACACAGATTGTTTTTATTCAATGATTTCTTGAGATCATTTTTTTGTGAATTGATCATGATCATGACATACAACAAATTTTCAATGGATTTTATTGACTTCGTTTTTTAATGTATTTTCTTCAAATTCCATATACTATAGTAGACAATTATTAGCTCATTTACCGATATTTTTACATATATTCCCTTAAATAGAAATACACATGTTGCCCGAAATGTGACGTTACTTTCGTTCTTATATTCTAACTTAAAAATGTCATTGCTATTTTTTTTGAAATTTTATGCAATATCTCTTGAAATCAACTACAGAAAATTCTGTAAATATTATCAGATGAATAAGCAAATAATTCTTTACATGTAAGTGAAATTTCAATAAATTCCATTGAAAAACGAAGTCATAAAAAATAATTGGAAATTTGTCAAAATGCATGAAATATGTAGTAAAGATATTACGAATTTACCGTTACGTGACAGAAATAAAAATGCAATATAACTATGTCGAAGTTCGTCAATAAAGAAATAAAATTCTTCTTGTTCTCAATATTTGGGTGCTATCAATCAGGATGCTTATAAAATACCAGGCGTATGGTAGCATAAATCTGTAAATTGAATACTTACGATTGAAACACGTGGATCTAGCAGTTCTTTGTTTATTAAACTCGGGCCGTGTAAACTGTAATCGGTGATGAATTCATTATGAAAACCCTGAAACACGAAGTAATCAAGTATTATTATTAACATGTGTAGGCCCCTATTCACCTATATAATGTGAAACGATGTAGGAACGTGCAGAAGACGAAATAGATTTAAATAATAAAATTGTAAACTTACCTGGTCGCGATATCTGTGATATTTTCGGGTGAAAATGAGCATTTGTCGCCAAAAACAACAAGAAAGCTGATATTCTTTGGCCACTTACTGACAGATAGTCGATCTTCTTCAGTTAGGCAAGAAAATGAATTTCGTTTTTAGGCTATTCTATATCAAAATCGTGTTTGTTTATGTTTCCTCCGTAGATAAACATCCGGTGAAATTCAAACATGGCTATCAGACTTCCCGCTAAAATCTCGCTGTTTGTTGCATCATGGGATAAAAAAAAAGTTTTGTCTGAGATCTACTGTATCGATTTCATTCTTTTATTACTTGTTTTTTTATATTCTACTTCCTTAACCTCTATTGTTCCATACTTTTGGTATTACTACTTCAGCATTTAAAGCTTGCACATTGCACAAAATGATCGCACGAAGCGAACTCGTCAAATCTCGGTAGATTCCGTAAACCGAAGTAAACAAACGAGATCACGGCCCCGAGGTCATAGGTGAACCGACCGATGGTAATCTGACACAGGTATAAGCCTCGTCAGTACCTGTTATGTAATCCGGATGTTTTGTTTAAATGAGGGTAGGCACCTGTGATCTGATCGTAGTGAAAGGCAGTCAAGCTTGACAATATAAATTGTTATAATTAACGCCGCGGGCATAAGACTTAGTCTAAGAGGGGCAATATGTGTACAGGTGAGACGGGAGGTACACAGGTAACTCCAATAAACAATAAAGCTAGGTATGATTTGCCATTACAGTCGACCGTCGCTTATATTAATTAACACCACGGGTGAAATTAACTTTCGGTACGACGTTAGCATATATCCTGATCGCTTTGTTAGCTTAACACACAGGTTTCAAGATTTAGTTTAAAACAGTTGAAATATTTTTGATCGATCTTGGTGTTGCAGTTATTCAAGCCGTCTACTATATCAATTAAAATATTTATGATAGATCTTGGTATTGATCTTGATTTTTGTATACAATAGAGTATTTTATTTGTACACACAACACTCCTACGAGATCATTCTACAACAGATTAGAGTACAGCTACATTGTGTCGTTGTCCGAATTATCGTACGATCTTGCTAAATAAATATCAGACAAATTAAAGTTTTCTTTTTGTGTTCACTTTCACCATTTCAATGAATGCGATGTAATTCTGATTTAAATACCGGAATATTGTTCCTTGATCATGCCTGTTTGTTGTCAGTCAAGCCATATCGAGATCGAGATCATCACAGCGCTTGACTTCAATATACGTTTTACAAAGAAGCGTCCGAGTGACTATATCAGTATTACACATGTTTATATGAGTATATCGGTGAATATTTTGACCGAACACGACGTGATTTCGGGTGCAATTATCAGATGTAATCTTAAAACCACGTATATCCAGCAAGTATATGATATGCAGACAAAGAGCAGGTGATTTTAATTTCATTTGAATGAATTAAAAGCGTATTACAGGCACGGGCACGGGCACATGTGTGTTCGTAGAGTGATCCCCGATCTGGTAGAGGTTAACGTTTGGATAAACGAAATGTTTTAAACTCCGTGAACCTTACTAACAAAGTACATTGAAGTGAAATACTTATGATAATAATTGTTGAATTTTAATTATTTTTAGATAAATTTTTGTGTTACTGATCAAAGTATGAATAGTATTTTTTAGAACATAAAAAAGACAAAAAAAAAAACAACAACAAAAAACGAGATCAAAAACATTTGATATTACCAAATGATAATTTTCTGTATCTTATTTGATAGATATTTGTTGTGGTTAATCCTGGGTATTATTTTTTTAGTCTTAGATTTGTAGTCGACTGAAAAAGTCAGATTTAATTTTGAAAATATTAATTTGCTATAACCCCTCGCAATGTCTGAAAATATTCTAAGTCCATAATAAGTACAAAAAAAGCACAATGGCATTAGCTGAAAAATTCTAAGTCCCAAAAAAGTAGGAAAAAAGTACATCCATATTTTCACAATCTTTCAAAAAAATTCTAAGTCAGATTTTAGCACAAAAAAAGTACTCTGAAAAATTTCAGAGTCCAAATAAAGTACAGAAAAAGTACCCTGAAAAATTTCTAAGTCCAGAATAAGTACAAAAAAAGTACTCTGAAAAATTTCAGAGTCCAAATAAAGTACAGAAAAAGTACCCTGAAAAGTTTCTAAGTCCAGAAAAGTACAAAAAAAGTACTCTGAGAAATTTCAGAGTCCAAATTTAGTACAGAAAAAGTACTCTGAAAAATTTCTAAGTCCAGAAAAGTACAAAAAAAGTATACTTTTTTGGTACTTTTTCAAAAAAGTAGGAAAAAGTGTATACTTAAAGTAGCATAAAAGTATACTTTAGTGTGCTTTATTTCGGTATGGGTACAGACATCTTCTTTCTGTATATGTAATGTGCCAAAATATGATTCAGTCATTGTAAAAACATTCTAAATCTTCTATGAATTTTAGAAATCTATTGTGTTACATTGTGAATTCAGGGTGATTGAGTCACACCTATAATTACCAAGCTTTTGCAGGTTAGACACTACACATGACTGCCATAGGTAGTTCTGGACCACATCATAGGCAGGATGCACAAGTGCCTGATCCATGCCTGCTTAATGAAGGATGTCTGGCTTTTGAAAAGTTTCACATGTGTAATTACAAATATTTCATTGGGACTTAAAAACAATCTGGAAATTTATATACATGTACAGTCAAACCTGTCTATAGCGACCGTCCAAGGGGAGGCAGAAAAACGGTCACTATAGACAGGTTGCCTTTATAGACAGGTCAAAATTATTGCACCAACCAATTTACTTAAACCTGCCATAAAAAATTGTCATTGAACAGGGCATTCAGAAGACCAGTCAGAAGTTAAATAAATGCATAAACTTTATAAATCTGAAGGGTTTAATATTTAATGATTTGTGGACCCAAACACAAAATATAACTCAAAATGGTCTTATGGATAATTTTTGTTAAATATTTTGTTCTGAAATAATGCTATATGTATCTATCAAATTATCTCCCTTTCTTTCATAAATAAAGAAAAAGAATACACAATAATTAATAAATTAATTATATTTGTGTTACTACTAATTATTTTGTGTTATAGTCTTACTTCTTAAAACCAAAATATTTTTTTTCTGACCCAAATTGAAATCCGGATATTTGTGTCAGTTTACGACTTTTTAATAGTATTGACTAATTAAAGATGGCGGCAGTACAAACGCTAGTACCGACAGCTACGATTAAGAAAGGCATTATTGGCTTTCATGTGAGTAAATCTTGTTGACAGATATGACCAGTGTTTGTTATTGAAGTGATGTATCCTAGTTGTAATCACAAAATTAACTGACCGTGTCAAATGAAGCCACCTGTGCACAGTTGTAATGTAATACCGACACGCATGGTGACCCGACTCCTCTCTTACCGTGCCCCAGGCCAGGGCAGCTACAGTAATTATAGGCTAACAGGTGGTAGGGGTCTTTTGTTTATATACTCAGGCCAGGGTTGTGGTGGTCCTTTGTTTGTATAATCAAACCGGGGTCGATGTGTCTGAATTTTCCGGGGATTTTATGAGGGATGACTGCCGAGAGCAGAAGATGGCCGACAGATCGGTCGCTATAGAAAACAAATTAGCGACCGCCGTTCCGAAATCGTCGGTCGTTAGCCACATTAGACAGGTAGTCGCTATACAGAGGGTCGTTATATAGTAAAATCTCACGGGGAATCTTAAAACCGGTCGTTATAGACAGGCAGTCGTTATATACAGGGGGTCGTTAGAGCAGGTTTGACTGTATAAGTTATCATTTAGACTTGAACAAGTTCTGGCCCATATCATGTCTTGAATCGGTCACTTGTTAGGTCTAAAAACATCGCTTGAATTGTATTGAAGGGATTTTAGTATTAATTTTAACTATACAGTTATTATAAGGGTTGTGGTATACCACACGCTCTATGGTTGATTATCAATGACCCCATCTTCGAGAGCATTTCCTGTAAAATGATGTACCAGAGAGTTCAATGAAACCATTATATGTGGTATAGACCCGAGTGGTAGTTAACGGGACACTTATAGTGTGTGTAGTACTACACAGGTGATCTGATGTACTATATCACTCCTTTACCCCATTACACTGTGAGTGGGAGGAGTCAAGACACAATATACCAGGCACAGGGCCTCCACAACTGAAGCCCCACACCTGTATATTCTGCCACAGTCCAGCTGAGCTGTTAATTTAGTGGTAATACATTTGTATTCCAATAACAAATATTGTCTGTTTGTCACTATACAGATTAGTCCTATCCTTTGATTTAACTGGAATTATTTTTGGAAAAGGAGCTTAAATTTGTTTGTGAAACATATTGTGTATTCCGGAATGTGAAATGATATGGTTGACTGATTACTAAGAGCACTGATGTGTGACTGGGTAACGGTATAGTGCTGTAGAGGTGAACATCATGTTACAAATCGAGTATCTTCGGGTCTGTTGTACTTGACATAAATAAGCCCATTGTGATGGTATAAACCTTCCTCACTCGTGGACAGCTTCATGACAGGTGAGACATTGATGATGACTTAATTACAGGTAATATATTAACATACTACCTGTTAAAAAAACTACCACACACAACAGTACATCAGGTACTGTCATTCTCGTTGAAAGCATTTTACCTATGTCTTTATATATAATTGTCTGCAAGTTGCACTGGATTTCATGAATTATTATTATCGATATATATCATATGTGATTATTTCTGAATGACAATTAAGGATATCCAATTTCTAGTTCATAATTGGATGTAGAATGAATATTCAAAATTGTGTACAGAGGTATTTTGGGTGCAGATACCAGTTTTAAAGTGTAAACTGCTGTTACAGGTTGGTTTTTGGTCTGACTAGCTTAAATAACTTTCCATTATATAGTTAACTGAATTGCAGATTGAATTCATCCATTGTGAAAATACAAAACAGCCATGGTATTGTTATGGTCATGAATGTAAAATTGGGAGGGGACATATACATATTGAAGTTTCTTTATGAATGGAAGTTATGTCATGTAAAGAAATATTAGTGTCTGAATGCATGAATAAGCAAAGTCTTTTGTATACAAATTTGTACTGATCTGGATATGCTGAAAAGGTACCTATTACGTTATAAAAAGTGTATGACATTGATTTGGTTTAAAACTACAGCACTGATTGTCTGATGGTGTGGCAGGAAGAAACTGAAGATGCTGATGTAGCGTATACTCTACTATATATAGTCGCTTAGTATAAACTGAGATTTTAGCGTTAACCATTTTTACCTCTGTAAAACAAATACAAAAACCCTGATAGGTGATATTTAAAGTAAAGACAATAAAAAGTCTTGAGTATAAAATGTCTCATTGGAAAGCAAAATATACATTTATAGACATATCGACAAAAATTTCATCAAGCAAAATTAGTTTCTTAGATGTGGTGCATGGTTGTTGAATTATAGTTTCTGAGTTGTGGTCCCTGGTAGGCTATGAGATAGTGGTATAGGTTTCTGAGTTGTGGTCCCTGGTAGGCTATGAGATAGTGGTATAGTTTCTGAGTTGTGGTCCCTGATAGGCTAAGTGGTATAGGTTTCTGAGTTGTGGTGCCTGGAAGGCTATGAGATAGTGGTATAGGTTTCTGAGTTGTGGTTCCTGGTAGGTTATGAGATAGTGGTATAGGTTTCTGAGTTGTGGTCCCTGGTAGGCTATGAGATAGTGGTATAGGTTTCTGAGTTGTGGTCCCTGGTAGGCTATGAGATAGTGGTATAGGTTTCTGAGTTGTAGTCCCTGGTAGGCTATGAGATAGTGGTATAGGTTTCTGAGTTGTGGTCCCTGGTAGGTTATGAGATAGTGGTATAGGTTTCTGAGTTGTGGTCCTGGTAGGCTATGAGATAGTGGTATAGGTTTCTGAGTTGTGGTCCCTGGTAGGCTATGAGATAGTGGTATAGGTTTCTGAGTTGTAGTCCCTGGTAGGTTATGAGATATAGTGGTATAGGTTTCTGAGTTGTGGTGCCTGGAAGGCTATGAGATAGTGGTATAGGTTTCTGAGTTGTGGTCCCTGTTAGGCTATGAGATAGTGGTATAGGTTTCTGAGTTGTGGTCCCTGGTAGGCTATGAGATAGTGGTATAGGTTTCTGAGTTGTGGTCCCTGGAAGGCTATGAGATAGTGGTATAGGTTTCTGAGTTGTGTGGTAGGCTATGAGATAGTGGTATAGTTTCTGAGTTGTGGTCCCTGGTAGGCTATAAGATAGTGGTATAGGTTTCTGAGTTGTCCCTGATAGGCTATGAGATAGTGGTATAGGTTTCTGAGTTGTGGTCCCTGGTAGGTTATGAGATAGTGGTATAGTTTCTGAGTTGTGGTCCCTGGTAGGCTATGAGATAGTGGTATAGTTTCTGAGTTGTGGTCCCTGGTAGGTTATGAGAGATAGTGGTATAGTTTCTGAGTTGTGGTCCCTGTTAGGCTATGAGAGATAGTGGTATAGGTTTCTGAGTTGTAGACCCTGGTAGGCTATGAGATAGTGGTATAGGTTTCTGAGTTGTCCCTGATAGGCTATGAGATAGTGGTATAGTTTCTGAGTTGTGGTCCCTGGTAGGTTATGAGATAGTGGTATAGGTTTCTGAGTTGTGGTCCCTGGTAGGTTATGAGATAGTGGTATAGGTTTCTGAGTTGTGGCCCCTGGTAGGTTATGAGATAGTGGTACAGGTTTCTGAGTTGTCCCTGGTAGGCTATGAGATAGTGGTATAGGTTTCTGAGTTGTGGCCCCTGTTAGGTTATGAGATAGTGGTATAGGTTTCTGAGTTGTGGTCCCTGGTAGGCTAAGTGGTATAGGTTTCTGAGTTGTGGTCCCTGGTAGGCAATGAGAGATAGTGGTATAGGTTTCTGAGTTGTGGCCCCTGGTAGGTTATGAAAAGGTATAGGTTTCTGAGTTGTGGTCCCTGATAGGCTATGAGATAGTGGTATAGGTTTCTGAGTTGTGGTGCCTGATAGGCTATGAGAGATAGTGGTATAGGTTTCTGAGTTGTGGCCCCTGGTAGGCTATGTGATAGTGGTATAGGTTTCTGAGTTGTGTTCCCTGGTAGGCTATGAGAGATAGTGGTATAGGTTTCTGAGTTGTGGCCCCTGGTAGGCTATGAGATAGTGGTATAAGTTTCTGAGTTGTGGTGCCTGGTAGGCTATGAGATAGTGGTATAGGTTTCTGAGTTGTGATGCCTGGTATGTGGGTTATAACTCTGTCCTCATTCACAGTGACTCAATACATAATGACATTAAGCAGCCTAATGGAAGGAGATGGGGGATGCAGCCCCAGGCTGATACTATCTCCCTATTTCTGCTAGTCCAGATATCTGTCTGCCTCTAAAAATGGTAAAAGAGTATAATTGATTGCTGTGGCTTTAGATATGACAAACTGCTGGACAGCCTCTGTGTTCACTAAAACTATTTGATGCCCAATTACTACTGTGTTCACCAAGGACTATGTCAGTTTGAAGAAAAAAATCTGGCAGATTGTTGTTCAGGGATTGTGACAGAGCATATTTGATCTTACACGTTGAACTATTGAATTGAGATGTATCACTTTGCTAGAATTTTTTTTATAATATTTTTTACCACATTCCTTAATATATTTTGAATGAATTAAGGGACATATTTAAAATATCTGAAATAGAATGTACATCTACTCAATGTTTGAAAACTACCTCATTTATTCCTTCGGGCTACAGGTTTTAAACTTGTTTGTTGAAGGTATATACCCAAAGATAATGTTATTGATTCATGAAAGGTATTCTATTAGATCTTGATGTTTACAGACAACATTCCAGTAGCTGTTTAAATATATACAGAACTGACCTGTGTAATTGACACAGGAAGATTAAGTACTATTCCCTGTCCCTGACAATTAAATCTATCTGTCTCTGGTAAAAAAGTTGGTAGTTGTAAGTGCTGTTAGTGTTAGATTTTAACAAAGCTATCCTCTGTATGATAGTAGGTACTATTATATACAGGAAATGGGGCTTTAGTGACCTATCATCTGACCTGTTGACCATTTGAGCTGTCCTTTGTGCCTGTAATGGAGAAGTTTGGCATGTTGGTTAATTGGACATTAGACCTATATGGAGCATTGTCTGTGTAATTATCTCTGTATAAAGAGGACACTTGACAAGGACGCCTGGTGACATAGGAGGTGACAAAGTGTTTGTCAGTTAATAGTCCCCTTCAACAGGTTTCAGATTCTGAACTGTATGTAACAGCCTATATAAGGGGTTCACACTTATACCAGGGGCTCTTTATAAGGGACTGAAATAGGGGATTCACACTTTTTTCAATTAGAGACTGAAAATAGGCTAAATAGGGGATTCACACTTTTCTCAATTAGAGACTGAAAATAGGCTAAATAGGGGATTCACACTTGTGGCTGCTAGGGAGTAAAACAAGAAGTTTGAATGCTTGGGGCTGATGTTAGAAACAAAAATAGATTATAGGGGTTTTACAAATGGGTTTTACACTATTGGGGATATAGTTTGATCTGTTAGCTACCCATATGGATGGAACTAGTTCCAGACATTTCTTAATTTAAAACTGTCAAAGAAAAAGACCTTTCTGATTAACTCCAATAACACTTTACTATAATAATTAAACTTAAATCAAAGAATTTCTTTAGTTACATGTGAACTTAATAATTTTCATAATTTTAAAATAGTTCATATATAAAATCGCTATAAATAAGAAGTATATATGTATGCAAAAGTAAAGTTATATATATTATGTATATGCAGTATACAAATTTTACTCTATTCTAGAAAGCTTTTAATCCATGGGAGAAGGAAAATGCTATGAATGTACATATATTAATCTTCAGCTTTTGTATGCTATACTGAATAAGAAATTTTAAATCAGAAAAAAAGAGAAATGACATTATAAATCCTTAACTGTATGGAGGAGGATATGATCAATGGAAATTTATATAAATGATTTAGGTACGAGACCTCAAAACAACACCATACTTGGACCTACTTGTACAAAGTCATAAATAGCTGTTTAGATGTAAAGGGTGTTGTATATGGTATGTAAAGGGTGTTGTATATGGTATGTTAAGATGTAAAGGGTGTTGTATGTGGTATGGTGTTAAGGTGAAGTTTTTTCCAGTACTAAAAATGAAGACCCAGCTGTCTTCCTCCTATGGGGATTTAAGGAACAATGTTTTGGTGATTGTTTATGTGGACAAGGCGATATTGATTTTGAGACTGTTCGTTAGGGGCACGTAACACCTCCCAGTCCATTACGTATTTTCTGGAACTAGTATCAGAGGACACGAAGGATGTGTCATAATAAAACCGTACCACATTTTAGGAAACATTTAATTTACGTTACGGACTTTGTCAATTCCTTGTCACTTTTATTACCACCGAGTCCCTATACAAGTTGCGATGCACTCTCTAATCATGTTTTCTTTGAACAGAGGTTGTGTGTTGTAGCCCCAGTAAGAGCTTTAGTATCCCCAGCAGCACATTCCCTTTAGATCCTGAAATTCAAATAATTGAATCGTGCAAAATTGGATACCAATTACAGACATGCACACAAGAAAAAATGTAGAAAACAACCAATTTTGAAGATTTAATTATGACATATGGCAGTGTGGCCAACATTCCAGTAGTCGGTCACTAAATTGATATGTTAGCACCTGGTGTATTGGGGAGAAGGGATGAGAGATTCATTGGTCTTCTGATTCTATGGACATTTATTTAAAGTAACCGAGAGAAAAATCTGAACCAGTAAAATATAAAGTCATATATCACAAATGATGGAATACTTGATATGGCATTAAAACAGCTTGAATTGAGTTACATTGGGAAAGAATCAGAGAGGTAAATTAACAATGGATTTGCTTTCAGATTCAAAGCCATCGAACAATTAAGTTGCTTGAAGCCATATCCCCTACTTACTTTTACCATCACCAAGACCTTTCATTTCATTTCAACATATTTTATTGTATAACATTTATACAAATCAGTTAGACAGCAGGCTAGGCCTAATTTATTAGCCTTCTCCGATATAAACACAACAATACTACAATTATACTATAACAATTGAAGACCAGAGGGCACACTGGTACCCCTACTGGACAACCAGCACTACCACCACCAGGACACACTGGTACCCCTACTGGACAACCAGCACTACCACTACCAGGGCACACTGGTACCCCTACTGGACAACCAGCACTACCACTACCAGGGCACACTGGTACCCCTACTGGACAACCAGCATTAACACTACCAGGGCACACTGGTACCCCTACTGGACAACCAGCACTACCACTACCAGGGCACACTGGTACCCCTACTGGACAACCAGCACTACCACTACCAGGGCACACTGGTACCCCTACTGGACAACCAGCACTACCACTACCAGGGCACACTGGTACCCCTACTGGACAACCAGCATCAACACTACCAGGGCACACTGGTACCCCTACTGGACAACCAGCATCAACCACTACCAGGGCACACTGGTACCCCTACTGGACAACCAGCACTACCACCACCAGGGCACACTAGTACCCCTACTGGACAACCAGCACTACCACTACCAGGGCACACTAGTATCCCTACTGGACAACCAGTACTACCACCACCAGGGTCCACACCACCACTCTACATACATGTCAGATACGACTTACTGAACAGGTTATTGGTACCCTTATAACAGGCACAGTGTAGTTCAGGTCACTGAACCTATCGCCCCCTACCCCATAAATATCTACAGTTGGGGAGACATATTGCCAAGGTACTAGTGACTTCAATAATTTTTACAGCAGTGTTTTCCCTAAAAACTTTCATGGTGCTTACTTTATATTGAAGTGTGGCCACAGGTTGAGATGCAACAAGTTAACATATGTTTTTTAACCCTTCCTATAGTTAATGCATGTAGTGTACTCCAAGTGAACCTATGTCCCCTCGGAGTTACTAACCACCCACACCGATGAGCTTATCAAGCAACTAGTTACTAAGTTTCAGCTTGTCATATAATAGCTTTTCATTCCACTATTAGTTTTATCTTCAAATCTGTCAAAGTAATGAAACCAGAGAGAGTTTCATTTGATGTTCATGATTTTAAGGTCTGAGAATTTTCTATAAGATGTAATCGTAAATATGCTTGCTTCATTAACTGGCTATAGTGTTTCCCCACCCTCAGTTGGTGGACAGAGGTTGCTTTTGTAAGTAAATTGAATGCTGGAATGGAAAGAGATGTGAGATGTAATGTCTATAGGACTTGGTAGAGTTCAATGTTTGCTTTTGTTAGTCGTACTGATGTATGTTAGGACAATACACGATACATTTGTTTCTCTGATGTTTCCGTCTCGTCAGGTGTGACACACAACAGGTGTGCCACACGTTCAGTGATTTATGAGGTGAATGGGGTCAGCTGATGTGTCATCTATGTACCTGTGGTCATTTTCTGTCCACAAGGATGATCATATGGTATTTATAGTAATGATGGACAAATCATGAATTGATGACCTCTTGTATGAGCTAGACATTAAATGTGGTGTAGGTTTGTACTAGCTAATGGCTAAATGTACAAGAAAATGTACATTTTAATTAATCTAGTTTAATTAGAGTTGCTCTGGGAGAATTGCATCTTTTTCTTTCCTGTTCTTTCCTTTAAGCATAGGAAAGAAAAAGAAGATAAGATAAGAGGGTATTGTTGTGAAGAATCGACTATCACTTATACTCTCAAAAGTGACCCCAACAAGAGAATAAGGAAGAACATCACAAGAAAATCCTTGATTCTAGACCCTCATTCACTAGACTCAAAGTTTCTACACATATACAATGATCATGAAGTTGAATAAAACAGGTGTTTCTTGAGGCTCAAGACATAATGATTTATCAATGTGCATTAATTAGTCTGCAGTTACCAATCCTCTATCCAAACCTTCATATAAATTCAGCTTTCATATGTAATTGTTTAGGTATTGAACTTTGAAATAATGATTTCAGTTTTAGAATTGGGATTAAGAGTGTTTAGACGAGATACTGTTTCTGGGAGGGTGGTAAAATCCCCGTAAACTATGGTAATATGCATCTGGTCAGTAGGTCACAGAGTTATCTCCCCCTGGTGGCAGTCTGCTCACTGAAGCCTTTGTATACACATAATTGGCAATGATTAGGGAAGATTTAGAGGACAAAGGTCAGCCAAGGTTGTCTGTTTAGGATCAGATTCGGAGGCAGTGATGGGGCCAGGGATGTTTATGGTGATTTAACACTGGTGATTACTATAATCTTTCCCATTGTCTGACATTAGCTTTAGTCAAAGGGAGCTGTGGAATTATGTATGTTTTAACAACACTAATGTGCTAGCTAGTTGTCAGATAGCATTATGGGTATTTTGTATTAGCCAGGGTGAACAGATAAGGATGAGAGTAGATCGTACTGAGGGGAAGTGTCATTTGGTGTGGTGGTCTAGGCTATACCCTGATAAGATAGGCACTTCCTGTCCCAGGCTCTGAACCCAAACACTGGCAGGTTGTCATGGTGATAGGGGTCACACAGCACTGAGGAGAGGATAGAGTTGCCATGTCAGAGCTATAATACTCAAAAATGGAATAAGAGATTTTTGATAAAAATTCTGGAATTTTTTGGTTTGACATGATAGTGATATTAAAAGCCTAGCTGGGTAGCAATGTAAACGTGACAGCTGGGAGTCTGGTACAGAGGGGCTTGAAACACTGTAGATCTGTACTAGAACTTAGACATTTACACCAATTCTCACTGGAAATCAAGCTGTGAAAATTCAGGATACCAATGTGCCTCTGTTCACCACATCTGCACAAATAGAGTTTTGGAAATCATATTTTTTGGGGGGGGGGGGGGGGGGGGGGTTGAGTTAATTGGTGAATATACATTATAGATAGCAATGTGGTGTTAGTGCTGTGATTGATATGTGAGATAAGAGTTAAATGGTTCAATACAAATGTTTCATATTATCCATCTGGTGCTTCACATGTCCTAAATACCAAAGAAGGACCCTGATCAACCTGAGGTCATGTAGATAAATGTTTAACATAGAAATATTAGAGGATGTTGGTTTGTGATTGATTTCTAGTTAGGAATTGATGTTGTGTCAAGCATCTTTTTACAATATGCCACTGTTCATGGTTTTCATTGTCATTCCTGATCAGGAACCAAGTACACTGGGAATTCTATACTAATATCAGTCGGTTTGAATACCAGTAGAGAGATAAACATATGTATATAACTTACAGGTTTTAGTTGATTGATAAAACACTAAACATACATATTTAACCTTATTTTAGCGGTTTTCGCACTGGAAGCATTCCGCTAAGCTGTGATTGGGCTAATTGCTGTTAATCTACATTGGTGGCTTCTATGACAATCATTGTTGGCGCGCGAAAAAAACATTCCGCTAATGTGGTTAATTTGGTTTTGCAATAAAATTTGAGTATGTCAAATTAAGTATGTTTTGAATTAATTGATTAAAGAACTATCTGTTGACAATAATTGATTAAAAAACTATCTGTTGACCAGCCTTGTCTTGTGTAACTTTAAATACAAACATCTATAGACTTTAGCAAGTCTAGTAAAGTACAGTTAGATGGCACTTTCATGCTGTAAATCTTACAGCTTATCTGATTGGAGGAGACAGAGTGACAGTGAAGCTACTGCTTATCTGATTGGAGGAAACAACACTTATATCTTACCTGTTCATAAATAACACTCCACATGGTAGCATTGTTGTCATGTTTCATGTTAATATGACATTTTAATCTTGGTCAGAAGTCCCCAGGCCATACACATGTTTCTGTTTTACAGCCACACAGACAATACAAATGCTTGTTATATCCATTCAATCGTCTAACCAAAGGCACTTGATCAGGCTAAAAGATATGTCTGAGATCCTTTGGGTTATCTGTTGGAATTTAATGGTTTAAAAAATCATGGAACTGAAGTTGATATTTAGTTTACTTCTATCTACACTGATTGTAAGATGTGAAGGAGTAGTATATTCTCTCCAAGGTTCTGGTGCCAGGATTTAGCTCTGTTGGAGAGGTGTGTGTTTATGTATTGTGTACACAAACAAGATCTAGATAGCACCCAGAAGCTTAGTAAACACTTGATTTCTGATAATTACAAGAAATCCCAAAATACTACTGCTGGTGGAATTCAAATTATTTCAACAATTAACTGATACTTTTTTCAAGTGATATTTTCTCAGGGTTTCAATGTCTTTGAAATGTTACAGAATGTCAGCAATGGAGATTTCACACGTGATATAATTATAATGCTGTGTTTGTTTATTACAGATCTCGAGGGAACCATAACTGGCTCAACCCTGATAAACGAGTACTGGAACACGACTTTCCTAAAAAAGTCAACGTATTAGTTCTATTTTTTGCAGTGCGGTAAGTATTTTATCTCAAAAATGGTAATAGCATTGATCCATATCCAATTTAAGTTTTTCTTTGATGTAATATTGGTGTACATTTCATCAAAAGAATGCGAGGAAATTGCGTAAGTTTTTATGTTCTTTAAGAAAGATGTTAATGATGTGATAATCTGTTGTGAGTGTTTGTGTAAGAACGGTCATAACCCTGGATGAAAACTATGGGATGTTAAGTCATCTGAACAGATTCTGGAGGATTACCCGTATATGTTGTGATGTTAGGGGAGGTTTATAGAAGGACCAGCCATATCAGTGATTCATTGGAAGGTGGACACTGATTCATAACACTAGACTGACTCACTCTTGTACTCCAGGTAGCACTTAGGTTGTAAAAAATCAATTCAATTTTTAATTAAACATGATGATGATATATAAAGTATTTATAACCCCTTGAACTGATTAAAATATTTCATAAAGCTTTTTTCTATTGTCTTCTCAATACCAATGCTTCAGTTTTAAGTTTAAAAATGTCATATATTTTGTTTTCCTGCAGCTACAATAATTTAAACATTTCGATTTTGCAGGAATTATGTTGAAACTATTGCCAACCTTCGAGATGCAGCTACTGTAGAATTATTTTACCTCAATGCAAAACAAGCTATATTCACGGTAAGTTAATGTTTTCTCTGCCTATTATATAGTGTTAGCGTCAGATATAGGATTCCGATGCAATGCTTAAATTTTAAGCTGCCAACAGAAATTAGACCTTGAAAATACCAAGGTTCAACACACTGTAAATCAACCTCTTATAAGATTTATTGTATGTTACTTATATATATGTTCCTGATCACAGCTAATCTGGTCTGGGAATCCTAATTAGCTGGAAAATACCAAAGGTTGCTGTTGTGGAAGTAAATTGAGTGGTGCTGGTCTTGGTTCAGGTATCTCTGGGTTTGACAATACCATAAAATTATACTTTCTCTTATTGCAGGGTATTGAAACAATCTTTTTATTAAGGTTACCTTCATTAATGCAAAAAATGAAATTAATGTTTTTGTTTAAATGTAAACCTCATTTGTCCCCTATGGGTGACACTGGGGGAACTAAATGTTTCCTGGCCATGTGTCTTGTACCTATACCTGACACCAAAATTTGTGCTTTAGCGGCTTCATTCCTGGAAGAATTGGACTAACACAATGATAAAGGACTATAATATTTCAGACAAGTTCAAGTTTGAGAGTCTTTTGATTAATGTCAAGGTCACTGTTATTGTTTTAAGCAGGGATTGGTAGGGAACATATATGGCTTTAGCAATAACCTTTATGCTTGTTTGAAAAGTAAGCATTTCCCATCCATAGTAAAAGTTAGTTTTTCCCATCCCTGGTAAAAATTAGTATTACTATTTCCCATCCATAGTAGAAGTTATTATTTCCCATTCCTGGGAAAAGCTAGTATTTGCCGTCCAATTGGTAGTATTTTCTGTGGAGATATATATGAATGAGACATTAGACTTGTGTTCCCAGTGTTTATTAGTCACCTGTCGGGGAAACCTGGTTACTATAGGTTTCCTTCCCATCTGTGTGTCGGTCTATCAGTCCGCCAACTCAGTTTTCCACACTTTTTTGGCCATGCTTCAAGGTATGTCGGTGAATATTAGTATGTTTCTTCAGTATGAGTAGCTACAGATCACTTCAAGTTTACGGGTATTTGGGTCAAGGTCACTGTTACTATTTTTAGCTGGGTCAGTAAGGGACATGTATTACTTCAGCAATACCCAGCATGCTTTTATACTGCTGTTTACTCAGCATTCTACTCACTAACATATATATAGGTTATTCTGGTTGCGTACTTGTTAAAATGTTTTTGATTGCCCTTGTCACCATAATAGATAGCCCCAATCTCATCATATTGCTATAATGGACCTAGTGTAATGAAGGTGGTGTCAGTCTTCTGTGACAGATAAGGCTGTGTAATCACTGGGTATATGGTAAAACAGCTGGTGTTCAGTAACAAATACTGACATCTCTAATAGCTTCATGTTATTGATAAGATTTTTTCCTTCTTACTTTTGGAACAAAGAGTTGTATTACTTATTACTTGTCCACCCAAAACTGTTGTATAGTCCCTCACATTGAACTCCATAAACAGAGGTGGTGACGTCATGATGGCAGTGACTGAATGGTAAAAGGTGTGGTTTGTAGGCTGTATTGTGTCCTCTAATGATAGTTATAAAACAGATACTGGCTATACTAATTCTAAACACATACAATATTTAGGGTATTTTACGTGATTTTTTTCTTTTCTTTGACATGGGGTCAATTAGATTAAAGGTACAATTTAATCCTATTTCTAATCATGGAAACACAAATCAAGAAATAAAATCTAATTTATGTTCTTTATAATTGTGAAATCGGAAGGGGAAGCCACTCTCTGCCTATTGTGATGTTCTGATAAATTTTGTGCATAGGGGTCATTTGTGACCTAATGCCACTGTTAATGGGGTGTTTTACCGGTAGTGAATTAAGTGGACTAGAGATGCTCATTGTGTTGATAGGAATACATCACTTAGGCTGGAACAGATCCCCAGGGAATCAGGTCATAGACATATCAGTGTGAAGGGTCCCTTCAGGTTAGAGGGTTCAATTGAACTAGTCCTTTTGTCAAGTACCCAGAGTTATCACCCCATTACCTCAAGGTCCAAGGTGGAGGCATTACCATTGTGTGGTGTTGT
The DNA here is from genome assembly GCF_902652985.1 of Pecten maximus. Taxonomy (NCBI): domain Eukaryota; kingdom Metazoa; phylum Mollusca; class Bivalvia; order Pectinida; family Pectinidae; genus Pecten; species Pecten maximus. The sequence goes on from NC_047021.1 coordinate 12,139,234, forward strand.
GACAGAACGTTGGGCATTCTTTATTATGATAGAGGATAGAGGCAGTAGAGGAAAGGACATTGGGTATAAGAGGATAGAGGCAGTAGAGGAAAGCACATTGGGTATAAGAGGATAGAGGCAGTAGAGGAAAGCACATTGGGTATAAGAGGATAGAGGCAGTAGAGGAAAGGACATTGGGTATAAGAGGATAGAGGCAGTAGAGGAAAGCACATTGGGTATAAGAGGATAGAGGCAGTAGAGGAAAGGACATTGGGTATAAGAGGATAGAGGCAGTAGAGGAAAGGACATTGGGTATAAGAGGATAGAGGCAGTAGAGGAAAGCACATTGGGTATAAGAGGATAGAGGCAGTAGAGGAAAGGACATTGGGTATAACAGGATAGAGGCAGTAGAGGAAAGGACATTGGGTATAAGAGGATAGAGGCAGTAGAGGAAAGCACATTGGGTATAAGAGGATAGAGGCAGTGGAGGAAAGCACATTGGGTATAAGAGGATAGAGGCAGTAGAGGAAAGCACATTGGGTATAAGAGGATAGAGGCAGTAGAGGAAAGGACATTGGGTATAAGGGGATAGAGGCAGTAGAGGAAAGCACATTGGGTATAAGAGGATAGAGGCAGTAGAGGAAAGCACATTGGGTATAAGGGGATAGAGGCAGTGGAGGAAAGCACATTGGGTATAAGAGGATAGAGGCAGTAGAGGAAAGGACATTGGGTATAAAAGGATAGAGGCAGTAGAGGAAAGCACATTGGGTATAAGAGGATAGAGGCAGTAGAGGAAAGCACATTGGGTATAAGAGGATAGAGGCAGTAGAGGAAAGCACATTGGGTATAAGAGGATAGAGGCAGTAAAGGAAAGCACATTGGGTATAAGAGGATAGAGGCAGTAGAGGAAAGCACATTGGGTATAAGAGGATAGAGGCAGTAGAGGAAAGCACATTGGGTATAAGAGGATAGAGGCAGTAGAGGAAAGCACATTGGGTATAAAAGGATAGAGGCAGTAGAGGAAAGGACATTGGGTATAAGAGGATAGAGGCAGTGGAGGAAAGGACATTGGGTATAAAAGGATAGAGGCAGTAGAGGAAAGAACATTGGGTATAAAAGGATAGAGGCAGTAGAGGAAAGCACATTGGGTATAAGAGGATAGAGGCAGTAGAGGAAAGCACATTGGGTATAAGAGGATAGAGGCAGTAGAGGAAAGGACATTGGGTATAAGAGGATAGAGGCAGTAGAGGAAAGGACATTGGGTATAAGAGGATAGAGGCAGTAGAGGAAAGCACATTGGGTATAAGAGGATAGAGGCAGTAGAGGAAAGCACATTGGGTATAAGAGGATAGAGGCAGTAGAGGAAAGGCACATTGGGTATAAGAGGATAGAGGCAGTAGAGGAAAGGCACATTGGGTATAAGAGGATAGAGGCAGTAGAGGAAAGGACATTGGGTATAAGAGGATAGAGGCAGTAGAGGAAAGGACATTGGGTATAAGAGGATAGAGGCAGTGGAGGAAAGAACATTGGGTATAAGAGGATAGAGGCAGTAGAGGAAAGAACATTGGGTATAAGAGGATAGAGGCAGTGGAGGAAAGAACATTGGGTATAAGAGGATAGAGGCAGTAGAGGAAAGGACATTGGGTATAAGAGGATAGAGGCAGTAGAGGAAAGGACATTGGGTATAAAAGGATAGAGGCAGTAGAGGAAAGCACATTGGGTATAAAAGGATAGAGGCAGTAGAGGAAAGAACATTGGGTATAAGAGGATAGAGGCAGTAGAGGAAAGCACATTGGGTATAAGAGGATAGAGGCAGTAGAGGAAAGCACATTGGGTATAAAAGGATAGAGGCAGTGGAGGAAAGCACATTGGGTATAAAAGGATAGAGGCAGTAGAGGAAAGCACATTGGGTATAAGAGGATAGAGGCAGTAGAGGAAAGCACATTGGGTATAAGAGGATAGAGGCAGTAGAGGAAAGCACATTGGGTATAAGAGGATAGAGGCAGTAGAGGAAAGCACATTGGGTATAAGAGGATAGAGGCAGTGGAGGAAAGCACATTGGGTATAAAGGATAGAGGCAGTAGAGGAAGCACAGTGGGATAAGAGGATAGAGGCAGTAAGGAAGCAACTTTGGGTATAAAAGGATAGAGGCAGTAGGAGGAAAGCACATTGGGTATAAGAGGATAGAGGGCAGTAGAGGAAAGCACATTGGGTATAAAGGATAGAGGGCAGTTAGAGGAAAGCACATTGGGTATAAAAGGATAGAGGCAGTAGAGGAAAGCACATTGGGTATAAAAGGATAGAGGCAGTAGAGGAAAGCACATTGGGTATAAGAGGATAGAGGCAGTAGAGGAAAGGACATTGGGTATAAGAGGAAAGAGGCAGTAGAGGAAAGCACATTGGGTATAAGAGGATAGAGGCAGTAGAGGAAAGAACATTGGGTATAAGAGGATAGAGGCAGTAGAGGAAAGCACATTGGGTATAAAAGGATAGAGGCAGTGGAGGAAAGAACATTGGGTATAAAAGGATAGAGGCAGTAGAGGAAAGCACATTGGGTATAAGAGGATAGAGGCAGTGGAGGAAAGAACATTGGGTATAAGAGGATAGAGGCAGTAGAGGAAAGCACATTGGGTATAAGAGGATAGAGGCAGTAGAGGAAAGAACATTGGGTATAAGAGGATAGAGGCAGTAGAGGAAAGAACATTGGGTATAAAAGGATAGAGGCAGTGGAGGAAAGAACATTGGGTATAAAAGGATAGAGGCAGTAGAGGAAAGAACATTGGGTATAAAAGGATAGAGGCAGTGGAGGAAAGAACATTGGGTATAAGAAGTAATTGTTTTGGAGGAAGGACATTGGTTCTAAGGGGATGTGGCTAGGGGAATGGTTTGGACAGAATGGAAGGAGGTTGCATATTAAGGGGTCATTATTTTGGTGAAAGTGCATTGGGTGTTAGGTTGTTTTGGAGGAATGGCATTGGGTGTTAGGTTGTTTTGGAGGAATGCTATTGGGTGTTAGGTTGTTATGGAGGAATGTCATTGAGTATTAGGTTGTTATGGAGGAATGGCATTGGGTATTAGGTTGTTATGGAGGAATGGCATTGGGTGTTAGGTTGTTTTGGAGGAATGTCATTGAGTATTTGGTTGTTATGGAGGAATGGCATTGAGTATTAGGTTGTTTTGGAGGAATTGCATTGAGTATTAGGTTGTTTTGGAGGAATGGCATTGAGTATTAGGTTGTTTTGGAGGAATGGCATTGGGTGTTAGGTTGTTATGGAGGAATGGCATTGGGTGTTAGGTTGTTATGGAGGAATGGCATTGGGTGTTAGGTTGTTATGGAGGAATGCGTTGGGTGTTAGGTTGTTTTGGAGGAATGGCATTGGGTGTTAGGTTGTTATGGAGGAATGGCATTGGGTGTTAGGTTGTTATGGAGGAATGGCATTGGGTGTTAGGTTGTTTTGGAGGAATGGCATTGGGTGTTAGGTTGTTTTGGAGGAATGTCATTGAGTATTAGGTTGTTATGGAGGAATGGCATTGAGTGTTAGGTTGTTATGGAGGAATGGCATTGGGTGTTAGGTTGTTATGGAGGAATGGCATTGGGTGTTAGGTTGTTTTGGAGGAATGGCATTGGGTGTTAGGTTGTTTTGGAGGAATGGCATTGGGTGTTAGGTTGTTTTGGAGGAATGGCATTGGGTGTTAGGTTGTTTTGGAGGAATGGCATTGGGTGTTAGGTTGTTATGGAGGAATGGCATTGGGTGTTAGGTTGTTATGGAGGAATGGCATTGGGTGTTAGGTTGTTATGGAGGAATGGCATTGGGTGTTAGGTTGTTTTGAAAGAATTGATAAGGCCAATGATTTGGCAGAGAAAGATCTTGTACATTGTTCAATCCATTTCACTGAAACATACTGTCAATTAAATTTGTTGAAATGAGAAAGATCTTGATCAAGATTATAGGTACCATAATTGTTAAAAAAAGGTGATCTGAGATGCATAGAAAGTAGTTAGGGATCAAGGTTCATGCAAATGTATGCAATGTCTTGTGTAGACACTGACTCTGTATGTCAAGTCCTTCTGGAAGTAGGGCCTCTTAATGATGAGGCTGAGCATTCAACACTAGAGCATTGTCCTTAGAGTCAAGGGTGATGAGGGTTGTCAGTAACTGTCAGTACAAGGAATGTAGCCGATCATAGCAGAGAGGGTCATAACTCAATGTGTTTCTCTCCCCATCAGCAGTAACTTCAGACAACAGGCTCTGCTGGGGAAGGATATTACAGGTATAATGGTTTTGTCGACTTGTGCCTGTCTGTCCTAATGTGTGACTTCCCCTAGACCAGATTATTGGGGATTAGCTTTTTGTCTGTCTATTTGTCCTAGTGTACTGGTGTTCAGTGTTGGGGATTGGTAGCATTGTGTCTGTCTATTTGTCCTAGTGTACTGGCGGTCAGTGTTGGGGACTAGCATTGTGTCTGTCTATTTGTCCTAGTGTACTGGTGGTCAGTGTTGGGGATTAGCATTGTGTCTGTCTATTTGTCCTAGTGTATGGCAGTCAGTGTTGGGGATTAGCATTGTGTCTGTCTATTTGTCCTAGTGTACTGGCGGTCAGTGTTGGGGATTAGCATTGTGTCTGTCTATGTGTCCTAGTGTACTGGCAGTCAGTGTTGGGGATTAGCATTGTGTCTATCTATTTGTCCTAGTGTACTGGCGGTCAGTGTTGGGGATTAGTATTGTGTCTGTCTATTTGTCCTAGTGTACTGGCGGTCAGTGTTGGGGACTAGCATTGTGTCTGTCTATTTGTCCTAGTGTACTGACGGTCAGTGTTGGGGAATTAGCATTGTGTCTGTCTATGTGTCCTAGTGTACTGGCGGTCAGTGTTGGGGATTAGTATTGTGTCTGTCTATTTGTCCTAGTGTACTGGCGGTCAGTGTTGGGGACTAGCATTGTGTCTGTCTATTTGTCCTAGTGTACTGACGGTCAGTGTTGGGAATTAGCATTGTGTCTGTCTATGTGCTGGCGGTCAGTGTTGGGGATTAGTATTGTGTCTGTCTATTTGTCCTAGTGTATGGCGGTCAGTCCAAGGTCTAGCATTGTACATGTCTGTGTGTCCTTGAGCTCGAGACTGATATTTGTTTGTTTGCGTCTGTTTGTCTGCTTGTCTGTCCGTCCTTTTGTCTGTTTGTCTGTCTGTTTGTCTGTCCTTTTGTCTGTTTTGTCAGTCTGTCTGTCCTTTTGTCTGTTTTGTCAGTCTGTCTGTCCTTTTGTCTGTTTTGTCAGTCTGTCTGTCCGTTTTGTCTGTTTTGATGTCCCTGTGATTGTCCCTATGTCCTCATGTTTAATATCATTGTAATGAGATATTATTGTGCTGAGTAACATTTGTACATCCTTATAAGATGTTTGTTCCTTGTTTGCAGGGCCAGATTGAGTGCGACAGTGAGACAGTGTTTGAGTTAGCAGCCTATGTATTACAGGGGAACTTTGGAGACTATGTAGAGTAAGTATCATTTGGATTTATTTCACTTTTGTTTCAATAAGTGACTTTATGAAAGTAAACTGTATCAATCATTACATATAGCATCCCCGCACCAATCCTATACATGTTATAGCAGTTTCAGAAGGCATGTAAGGAAAAATAAAATTATCATATAAGCACCCTGAGAAAGTATTTACATTAATGAATACAAATTTGACCATTATAACTCTGAAAATATATTTACATTGATATTGATATGAATACAAATTTCACCATAGTGTATTGATTAAATCTGGAAAATACGATGTCCTAAACATTATCATTTTAATCAGAAGTATGGAGAGTACCTCCATCCATATCTGTTCTATTGTCTGTGACCCAGAATAAAACAAAGGTTTCTGATCAATTATTGATATGTCTGTTAACATGTCAAAACTTATAAAACTCTCATCATTCTATATGTTTTGATTCTGGCTGACAATATGATGGTTGATGTATGAATATTTTAAGCTGAGGAATGTGTCCTGACTGGCTGGTCTGTGTACGTGGCATCTGTCACAACAGTGTCGTCTAAGGTCATTCATTGTCCTCTTACGGCCCTTCATTGTCCTCTTACGGCCCTTCATTGTCCTCTTACGGCCCTTCATTGTCCTCTTACGGCCCTTCATTGAAGGCAGTTGTCTCAGGATACTAAAGAGAAGTTATCTTGAGGTCCTGTATCATAAACAGCAGTGGTCCTACATTGATGTCATTACAATATAGTTCTCTATATTATGGTCTCATTTTGAAGGCAGTATACTACAGTTCTCTAGATTACTAATTAGAGGTCTTTATTGAAGGTAGTATACTCAGTTATCTAGATTACTAATTAGAGGTCTTTATTGGAGGTAGTATACTACAGTTCTCTAGATTACTAATTAGAGTTCTTTATTGGAGGTAGTATACTACAGTTATCTAGATTACTAATTAGAGTTCTTTATTGAAGGTAGTATACTACAGTTCTCTAGATTACTAATTAGAGTTCTTTATTGAAGGTAGTATACTACAGTTATCTAGATTACTAATTAGAGTTCTTTATTGAAGGTAGTATACTACAGTTCTCTTGATTACTAATTAGAGTTCTTTATTGAAGGTAGTATACTACAGTTCTCTAGATTACTAATTAGAGTTCTTTATTGAAGGTAGTATACTACAGTTATCTAGATTACTAATTAGAGTTCTTTATTGAAGGTAGTATACTACAGTTCTCTTGATTACTAATTAGAGTTCTTTATTGAAGGTAGTATACTACAGTTATCTAGATTACTAATTAGAGTTCTTTATTGAAGGTAGTATACTACAGTTCTCTAGATTACTAATTAGATTTCTTTATTGGAGGTAGTATACTACAGTTATCTAGATTACTAATTAGAGTTCTTTATTGAAGGTAATCTGCTCTAGTATTCTATATAAGGGGCCTTACTAGTGAAATTGATACTAGTATATATATTAGAGTGATGGTGGCCTGCAATACAGGCCAGATAATAATATATGCTCAAATCTACAGCCTTCTATGAAGATCCTAGAAGATTGTAACTGATGGCCCTCTACACTGAAGGGATTATCATTCTACTTTATGGCGGAGTGTCTAATACTTAAAACTTTTAAATTTACTTTCGCTTTTTATCTTAATAATCAATTTGATTATTTGGCCACTTAAAGGGACACATGCATTCCTACTTTATATCAATTAAGAATATGATATATTAACCCTGTGTAAAGAGAACACCACTGGCTTTATAATTGCTGGTCAGATTAGATAAGGTTTTGATAACACAGGGTAGAAAAAATACCCATGCACTAGTGTGTTATCGGTGATCTAGTCTGGACAGGTTAACAATTAAAGTTCTGTCTTCAGTATTGATAATTTGTAATAATGTCTGGTGATATCAGGACACGAAATGTGTCTCCGATCTATACTGTGATGATGTGACGGGACACTGTGTATGATCTATACTGTGATGATGTGACGGGACACTGTGTGTATGATCTATACTGTGATGATGTGATGGGACACTGTGTGTATCATCATCTGTCCAGTCTCATGTTAAAACTACGTAAAGAATGTATTAGAGAGTGGTTATTAATACATATCAGGTCGCTATTCTTTGAGTGCTCAGGACCCTGATACAGTGGTAATTTGTCTCATTTTACCAGAAGCATGAATTTGTGGTGATATACTAGGCTCCTGTTGTCATAGGTCACTACTGTAGTCATTCTACTGTCAGCCTTGATAGCTTTAAATTCTCAGTCATTATGTGAATGCTGTACTTATACATTATCTGTTGGTCCCCTCAATCTGTTTTCTATGATTTTTGCATCTAAGACTTCCTATTTTTAGTGAGAATTTCAACAATTTAAAAAATTAAGAACAAATTAGCCTGTAAACATGATTAGAAATATCAGATCAAAGATGGCCTACCTTTTGTACTGGAGCTTTTTACTTTCATAAAATGAATCTGAGCTGGAAAATTAGTTACTTGCTAAAAGGCAAATAATAAAGTATATATATTAATTTGACAGGATAACCTGAATTTTTTTTTACAAATCATAATTAATCTTTGAACTTGTAAAAATTGCACTTAGACCACCAGCTGTTTTTGAATTTGTAGGGGTATGGAATTTAAATAAATCTCAAAATTTGAATAGTATTTAGGGACATGTAGATATCTTAGTTAAAATGTGCTGAATGTTAATCTGTGATATATACATCTAATGGAATGATATCTAGAATTTTTAAGGATTTTTTTTGACCCTGTGATGGAGTAGTAGGGAAGGGTAACCTAGGGGCTGCCTCTAGCCTTATGATGTACTGGAATCCAGCGACAAGATAGAATATGTCCACTTTGTAACGCTGGTACTGGAGATGAGTTCCATTTTTTATTTGTGTGTAACAACCATAATGTACTCCAGTTGGGTAGTAAATATATCCCAAATTACTACTACAGAAATCCTAATTACTTTAAAATGAAAGGAATGTTCTCAATCTTTTATAAGAAACAGTCTATGAATGTCAGTTTATTTATCCAAAAACTAGTCAAGTTATTATAACACACCTTTATCATCCAGCATTGTGATTATGCAGTATGTAAGCTTTATTATATTAATAATTATATTTATGAAAGGTTAAAATATACTTATTTTTCCACATTTCCTCTTCAAATTATATTATACTTTGCCTGTCATGCATCCATTCTGTTAAAAATGTCTGACCTCTTGTTATACACTATTTTGTGTGTCTGAGTGAAAAATAAAAATCTTGAAATCTTGATGTATGACCCTCTCTATGATGCTTCAGACGTAGTTGGCATAGCTAGCAAACATTTCATGTTATTGACTGCATGGTGAGCTGGACAGATAAACCCCAGGGTCTGTTAGAATGACCATTGCAGATCAGACACCTATAGTGTAGTAGACGATCAGACACCTATAGTGTAGTAGACCATCAGACACCTATAGTGTAGTAGACCATCAGACATCTATAGTGTAGTAGACCATCAGACCATCAGACATCTATAGTGTAGTAGACCATCAGACATCTATAGTGTAGTAGACCATCAGACACCTATAGTGTAGTAGACCATCAGACATCTATAGTGTAGTAGACCATCAGACATCTATAGTGTAGTAGACCATCAGACACCTATAGTGTAGTAGACCATCAGACATCTATAGTGTAGTAGACCATCAGACATCTATAGTGTAGTAGACCATCAGACATCTATAGTGTAGTAGACCATCAGACATCTATAGTGTAGTAGACCATCAGACACCTATAGTGTAGTAGACCATCAGACATCTATAGTGTAGTAGACCATCAGACATCTATAGTGTAGTAGACCATCAGACACCTATAGTGTAGTAGACCATCAGACACCTATAGTGTAGTAGACCATCAGACATCTATAGTGTAGTAGACCATCAGACATCTATAGTGTAGTAGACCATCAGACATCTATAGTGTAGTAGACCATCAGACATCTATAGTGTAGTAGACCATCAGACATCTATAGTGTAGTAGACCATCAGACATCTATAGTGTAGTAGACCATCAGACACCTATAGTGTAGTAGACCATCAGACACCTATAGTGTAGTAGACCATCAGACATCTATAGTGTAGTAGACCATCAGACATCTATAGTGTAGTAGACCATCAGACATCTATAGTGTAGTAGACCATCAGACACCTATAGTGTAGTAGAGTATCAGACATCTATAGTGTAGTAGACCATCAGACACCTATAGTGTAGTAGACCATCAGACATCTATAGTGTAGTAGACCATCAGACATCTATAGTGTAGTAGAGTATCAGACATTTATAGTGTAGTAGACCATCAGACATCTATAGTGTAGTAGACCATCAGACATCTATAGTGTAGTAGACCATCAGACATCTATAGTGTAGTAGACCATCAGACATCTATAGTGTAGTAGACCATCAGACATCTATAGTGTAGTAGACCATCAGACATCTATAGTGTAGTAGACCATCAGACATCTATAGTGTAGTAGACCATCAGACATCTATAGTGTAGTAGACCATCAGACACTATAGTGTAGTAGAGTATCAGACATCTATAGTGTAGTAGACCATCAGACACCTGTAATGTAGTAGACCATCAGACATCTATAGTGTAGTAGACCATCAGACATCTATAGTGTATCAAAACTTTTAATGTCATATATATTTCCTGGAGCCCGAAAGTGATCCTTTTGTTACTGGGGACCCACCAGTTATAATAAACAGATGACGCTAGTATTGGAGTATTTTGAAACGGCCTATAGATTGTGCTGCAGGAGACAGCAGTTTGTTGGAGACAGCAGCCACAGTAACAGTTGTCTTGTTTTCACTTGCAGTGATGCCACCACGCGGGATGACCTTAGGAAACTGCCTGTGATACCTACCAGTGCCTTGAAGGAACACCCTTCCATATCATACTGGTAAGTACTGGTAAACCATACAACTCTCAGGTAGCTAGCTCCCCCTGGGCAGGGATCTAGTGTGACATTGTGATTAACAATGCTTGTGCTGTCATTTATGGTTTTGATTTGGAGAATATGGCTTGTTATGCAGCAGACTGTTCAATATTGACAGAACACAGGTAGATAATGCAAATTATTTTTTACAAAATCAATTTGGAACACATGTCACCTAATTAAAAAAATATAAAAAAAAATTTGAATGTTTTGAATTTTATGTGTTATGGCAGTGATTAATGAGGGCTCTTGGATTTCCAGGGAAATATATTGATTTTGTCTCCGGCTGCCTTCCTGTTTTTTTATTGTGATCCATTAACATTGGTGATTCCTGCATGGTGTCTTAGCCTATGGTCAATGTTCGTGTAGGAGATGATTACATAATCAGTCCGGAGATACTCTATCTGCCTCTAATTTGTCATGGTGATATTGATGGTATTGGATTATGAACAAAACTGTGTGCTGTCTGCTAGGTACTCGCTCCTTCCTGCAAATGTTGACAAGGGAAAAGCTTTGTTGGGGTATTATATTATTGATCATTACTTCTTTTGTATATTTGAGATGAATTAAAATCTACAATTTAGAAGATGAAGTATTGTTACTTGTGAACTTATTAGAATATTACACATCATTATTAATGCAATCATAATACTATGGATGACATGGGTTGAATAATTTAGGATATAACGAAATTTGTAGAGATATTTTGTGTGTTGATTGTGTGTATGATGTCATTCATTGATTCAAATTTGATCGAATGTGTGATAAAATTGTCCAGTGTTGTCAGACGAGAGGTTGATTGTTGCTCTACATCAGAGACGACCTAATTAAGTTTTAATCATTGTGTGTGAATCATTGACAGAGATCACTGATAAAGCACTGGCTTGTCTGTTTAGATAGTAACATATATATATACGTTTAAAACAAGATCAGCATACTTATAGTTGTTTAGATAGTAACATATATATGTACGTTTATAACAAGATCAGCATACTTATAGTTGTTTAGATAGTAAAATATATATGTACGTTTATAACAAGATCAGCATACTTATAGTTGTTTAGATAGTAAAATATATATGTACGTTTATAACAAGATCAGCATACTTATAGTTGTTTAGATAGTAAAATATATATGTACGTTTATAACAAGATCAGCATACTTATAGTTGTTTAGATAGTAAAATATATATGTACGTTTATAACAAGATCAGCATACTTATAGTTGTTTAGATAGTAAAATATATATGTACGTTTATAACAAGATCAGCATACTTATACTTGTTTAGATAGTAAAATATATATGTACGTTTATAACAAGATCAGCATACTTATAGTTGTTTAGATAGTAAAATATATATGTACGTTTATAACAAGATCAGCATACTTATAGTTGTTTAGATAGTAAAATATATATATACGTTTATAACAAGATCAGCATACTTATAGTTGTTTAGATAGTAAAATATATATATACATTTATAACAAGATCAGCATACTTATACTTGTTTTGATAGTAAAATATATATGTACGTTTATAACAAGATCAGCATACTTATAGTTGTTTAGATAGTAAAATATATATGTACGTTTATAACAAGATCAGCATACTTATAGTTGTTTAGATAGTAAAATATATATATACGTTTATAACAAGATCAGCATACTTATAGTTGTTTAGATAGTAAAATATATATATGCGTTTATAACAAGATCAGCATACTTATAGTTGTTTAGATAGTAAAATATATATGTACGTTTATAACAAGATCAGCATATAGTCCTTCAAGGAGACACAATAACATGGGGCAGGAAATAGATAATGTATTCATGGTAGAATTAATGAGAGGTGATTACTTTAATGCCATGGACTGGAAATATTCCTGGTAAACTGGCATCACATTGTCTCACAGTAGAAGACATTAGATGACAGTCTATAAGGTGGTAAATCAGAGTTCCAACTTGTTGCAACATTGTTGTACATAATATATTTATCAGCAAGTCAAGGTGATATCAAGTCAGTTGTCGCCTCTTGCTGTACTGGAACTTATTATGAATTGTGATATGTGATTAATTAGATATCTTAGTTGATGTCTGTGAGGCACGTCCTTAATTGACCCCGGCCATTAATAGGACGTTAAACAAAATAAACCAAACCAAAACAAAATAAACCAAACCAAATAAACCAAAGTCTGTGAGGCTTTATTATTGGGTGAATAATCTTCGTATACAGAAGTAAAAAATGCTATAGTGACACACAGCAATTTGTTTTCTCATTGACACAGCTTGTTTACTGATAATAATGGTCATGTTGTCAGTTATCTTAGCTTACAATGTATTCAGGCAACACTAAATACAACATAATTATACTTAACTGTCAGATTCAGTTTGACCAAATACACCTTTTTTATTCTGCCTCATCCTCAAATGGTCTGAGGCAGTATAATCTTCAGCCTTTAGATGTGTAGTGTTTGTAATTGATGTCTATGATGTTAGTAAACACTATAATAATGACTGCAGTAATAACAATACATTCCAAAGTCATGTCAGAGGAAACACAAGTCATGTCAGAGGAAACACATTTTACAATTAAACTGCACCATCTGTTTGAGGATATTAAACATCAGAGAATCTAGTGCCTATGTAGACAAGGATGGTTATAGAAACCAGACTGTGCAGCCAATTCCAAAGTAGTCAGGAAATAGCCATCACTAAACATTAATGGTCTTCCGGAAATGAACAAAATTGTTAAATTTCATTTTTGGAGTTTGTCTCATTGAAGTGTTGTATGGAATGAAAAATAACAATGCAGACTGGAAGTTTGTATGGAGATTGTAGACTGAAGGTTTCTACACAGATAGATTTAGTTTATCTTGATGTTGTTTGCAGAAAATGTCAGGAAGATGGTTGATAAAGAGTGACTGTAACTTCCTATAGATTAGGAGACATTAGGTAGACTACAATTATCTCCAACACAGACAATATTAGAGTTATTGCTCCATACTGGCGTATTAAAGATACCGGTCTATGTATTTGCAGCCATATTGGCTATTCCTGTTATTCGTCTATACTTATCACATATATTGTATTGTTATTTATGAGTTATTGGCCAGGACAGGCAATGAAGGAACCATTGTAGAGAATGACTTGGGGTCAGACTTCTCTCTCCATACATGGACATTATTATACTCATGACTTTACATATATGGTTGTATTAGCATGTTATATAAATATATATGTCAAAACATACTTCGGAGAGTAGGAGAAAAATGATAACCCGTACTAAGTGAATAGAGTGAAGAAATTTCAAGTATGTTTAAGAAGTTATCTCTCATCCATTTGTCATTTTTGACAATAAATGTTTTTAAATCAAGAAATTTCAGTGCGTCTTATTACGCGGTTTGAGATTCCACTGTTTTACCCAATAGAACAATGGAGGATTCCCTGACTACCAATACACAATTACACAGACTAGGTGGAAGGATCTCTGCCTGCCTTTAATATATTAAATGTGGAAATTCTGACAGATTGGTTAGAAAAAGTTTCCATCTCTCTCCTGTATAAATGTAAATGTAATACTGCTAGATCTATCCTGTTATGGATTCTTCGGTTCACTTGATAGAATATATTACAGTAATGGCGTCTGCCCCTGGACTGGCCATACAGCTATAGACCTGCCAATAACTTTCAACAGATTATCCGTCTCTTACGTAACATTGATTATTCCTTAGCCGTATGCTGGTTCACAAGGTAATACAAGGTAATTGGGTTTTGTGCCCTACTTGATCAATCCAGTCAGGTTCCATTGGATTTTCTAAGGAGTTGTCACGGTAAAAACTAGCATGTATTACAGGGTTCCTAGATACCGTATTTGACCTAATAAGGGCGCAGGGCGCGGGTAATATTGACAGTGGGGGCGCCCTTATTAAGATTAGTTATTCTGAAGTTTTATGAAACAGACTATACCTATACCCAAGGCTGTGGAAACGGTAAAATATTCAGTCGTAAAAATATTCCAGATGAAGATATCTATTCATTATCATATATTAAGCTTAAACATCACGTGAATATTCCTGTAAACTTGTAAACCATGCCAGCTGATCTTTAGGCCAGAGAACGTGTTTTGCACCATTTATGTTCAAATGGAACTCTTTTGTGTTCTATTTATAGACACAGGTGATTTCCCAGATCATATCAGACATCGTTTTCTTTGACTTAATAATTTATTTACCATGTATTTTACTAGCTTTCTGTTCTGAACAAAAGTTATTTATCATCAAGAATGAAGTCTTTTACTTTATCTTCAAATAAAGAGGGTAAGTTATTATTTGTTTGTGTGTTTACTTTCAGGTGCTCTTTGCACTGACATGTCACCTGTGTGTGTAGGAATTGACAAAATGTGGCGAAAACTTGTGTTCCAGTTACTTAATTTGCTAAAGAAAATAGAACACATAAAGTAGCAAAACTTTTCACATGAATTATTACTTTTGAACACCATTTTGACACTCAGTCAAAGATTTATTTCCTTGAAAAAAGGTAGGGGCGCCCTTATTAGGGCAGGCGCCCTTATTGGGTCAAATATGGTAAATCTGTATCGCCTGCTACGGAACAAACAGGTTGCAATCCACTAGTCAAAGACAAAGATTGTTGGACTTATCCGATTGATTCCTGTGTTTACGGCCTGGTGTTCTAGGGTATATTTCTGTTTGAAATGGATAAGTCAAATGCGTAATATTTCCAAGTTATGATATCAAAGATTGTGTTACCATGTATGCATAGAAGGGACTACTGACAAGGGAATCAATTGGTAATGGAGTTTTCTCAAGATTTTCACAAGTTGGATGTGTTAATAAGAGTAAGGATATATAGATTACCTGATGAGTAATTCACAGTACAGTATCATAAGTGGGACTTAGCCGGTGAAAATTATCAGGAGTATGTTGTGGGGCTGGGCCAGGTCAGCTGCCAGTAAATGGCACCAGCATTTTCCATCCTTGTGATCACAACTGTGTGATTTAGTGAGCTCCTGCTCTCATTCTTGTCACCAATTGTCCTGGGGACTCGAGGCACCATATTGTCTCTAAGTACCCGTCCTACTGTCTCCACTTTTCCAAGATTCTCTCCTCATTTCCAAAGTAGTGTTTCCTCCCCGATTTCTTTGCATCAGGTGAAAGTTCTTTACTGGTGTCATGAATATGCCTTTCACAGGTCTAACTAAAGCTTGAAAAAGAGTATTTTTCTGTTTGCTGACAGAAAGTGTTAATGCTAGTAGTATCAATAATATAGAATTTCACACTAGAGAAATCATATGAAAATGATATTCAGAGTTTTAAAGTGTTTTTCAAAAGAAATTTATTACAGAATTATATATCTCTTGGGTATTCCCCCAAACTATGTTTATGTCAACAATTCTCTTTCACATCAGTTGGTTGAAAACAGAATTCAGCCCCAAAATTCAGCCAAGCGTTATAATTCACCATTATAAAACTTGCCACTGGTCAATACTAACAGAACACCAATGCTTCACATATAGCCTCTAACTGTTTCAAGTGACAAATCCATTATGTATAAATAAATGAATGTCTCCACAGAACACATTGTTATACAGGTATTTGGCTGAATTAGACCACTGACTGACCATTGAGTGACCATGCAGCTAAGGTCCAGCAGGCACTGCTGGTCAGCTGATGTAGGGCCCTGATATGGTCTGGCCCTTGTTAATTAATCCCCTGGTGTAACTGTTATTACAGATTATGTATTGGTATTACAAGGTTCTGGTCAATGTTTTGTCTGGCAATCTGACTGGATGTCTGGATCTACTGACTGGCTAACCATCGGACATTAGTGGCTGGTGTAAATCTTGTGGTGGTTTTGTTGCTGGTAATGAACTGGTTGAAATTGACTACGTTTTTTAAGGGATTTTGTTATGGATTTGTTATAGATAGAATGTGGACTGGTGTTAATGCAGATCTCTTGTGAGGTATTTATGCTGATATATATTTTGCCTTTTCATGTTACCACTTCCAGATATTTTTCATGATCTTAATTTATATTGGTGTTCTGAGATGTCCTGTTTTACACCCCAGACCCAGTGACATGTAATACACCAGACATGTACAATGTTAAGTGTGATAGTACTAAATTAGACAGCACCTGGTAACATGTAAAAAGTGTTTAAAGATGACAAGTTTATCTAACAGATGTTTCCAATCCGTCAGAATTAGACCCTTGTAATGGGGCTTGTCAGTTGATATTGAATCATGGAATTACATACAGCTTATCATGTATGCTTTAATGGGGCGTCATCTGAGGAAAAAATACCAGGTGAGCCAAAAATATGAAAAACCATAAGTGTATTGACTTGTAGAGATCTAGTACTCAAACTCCCCATGGCTGCTTTCCTGTGTTGAGGTTTATAGCGTGGTAAGTTGTTACACAGTGAAGATGGGCACTTGATCCATGTGATAAGTTTCTTGTAAAGATGCTTCCCCGGAAAGTTACAATCTCTCTTAATCCTATTCCGGTGCCTTTGAAATGTATATAAACCAGTGTTTCCTGTGATATATCTGTTGGAGGGAGGTTATCAAAACAGCCAACCTTGACTCCCTCGGGGAGGCACTGCTGTGGTTTAAAGGCACACAGGTTTTTTTGAGATATTTTTTATAGGTTATCTGTCCCCTAGTGTGAGGTATCTCGATAGATTAGGCCTCTTTCCCTGCACAGTTAGCCAGGCAAATTGGCTGCGTAGTGTAAAAGGGATGCTTTATTTATCCTGGACCGTTTCTGTTAGTTACCAAGGAAAGCTGCCCAGATTGACATGGCCAGAAGATTTCTCAGGGGAGTGTTACTGTATAGTTGGAACAAAAGTTGGACAATTGAATTCTGACTTCTGAATTGTATTGATTTAGGTATGTATACAATGATCATATCTGGCAGTGTCTTTATCAGTGACCTCTCCAGAGATGGCTAGCATACACTGTACTAAATGACAAGTGGTTATAATCAGATTCAGGTTTCTCAAATTGGTCTATATATGTAATTATGGCAGTGTTTGTTGAATGAAAATCAGATTTATAGAGCAAAATATAAAGGTAGAAAAGAGCTGAAGCAAGGAGAATCTAATCAGAATTTTTGTTTTTAAAAAAGAAATATGGGTATCATGAACAAGGCCGAGACATTGTATTTCAAATATTCAGAATGTAGCGGCATTTATTACCAAGGTGGTATCATAGTGATTGTATTTATAAAATAATAGATCTGATATGCTTACTGTATTATCAGAGCCATCAGTGATTTATTCCGACCTATCAGGACTGGCGATCTGCACATGATAGGTAGATAGTATTAACACAAACGTGGAGTATTTTCAAACGGTTTTATAATTGTGTTTGACATGTATAAATGAGTGGTTTACATGAATGTTTGACATAGTTGTGGCATAGAAGGATTAGGTTCAGTATGTGAGGTCACTGTAGAGGTTTATGATGTGCCAAGTGGTACTTTCATTTTAAGCCAAATGAGACTGGTAGTATTTTGAGGATGGTGAGTACGATATATGTCTTGGATGATGATCATGTGTTTTAATGTAACAAATTTTCATCTTTGACGAGAAAACTTCTCTTAGTAACATTTCATGTTCAATTATACTTAATATAAATCTTTCTGAAAACTGCTATTTTTCAAAGCTAAGATATTACTTTTGGACTGATATATACCTCGGGGTAGGTATGGTATATTAGAGCTACATTTAGGATCTAAGGTGACAGGTATAGGTAGGTATGGTATAATAGAGCTACATTTAGGATCTAAGGTGACAGGTATAGGTATGGTATAGAGGTACACTAATAGGATCTAAGGTGACAGGTATAGGTATGGTATAGAGGTACACTTAGGATCTAAGGTCTGACAGGTATAGGTATGGTATATAGGTACACTTAGGATCTAAGGTGACAGGTATAGGTAGGTATGGTATAGAGTACACTTAGGATCTAAGGTGACAGCTATAGGTATGGTATAGAGGTACACTTAGGATCTAAGGTGACAGGTATAGGTAGGTATGGTATAGAGGTACATTTAGGATCTAAGGTGACAGGTATAGGTATGGTATGGTATAGAGGTACACTTAGGATCTAAGGTGACAGGTATAGGTATGGTATAGAGGTACACTTAGGATCTAAGGTGACAGGTATAGGTAGGTACACTTAGGATCTAAGGTGACAGGTATAGGTAGGTATGGTATAGAGGTACACTTAGGATCTAAGGTGACAGCTATAGGTATGGTATAGAGGTACACTTAGGATCTAAGGTGACAGCTATAGGTATGGTATAGAGGTACACTTAGGATCTAAGGTGACAGGTATAGGTATGGTATAGAGGTACATTTAGGATCTAAGGTGACAGGTATATGTATGGTATAGAGGTACACTAGTAGGATCTAAGGTGACAGGTATAGGTATGGTATAGAGGTACACTTAGGATCTAAGGTGACAGCTATAGGTATGGTATAGAGGTACACTTAGGATCAGGATCTAAGGTGACAGCTATAGGTATGGTATAGAGGTACACTTAGGATCTAAGGTGACAGGTATAGGTATGGTATAGAGGTACACTTAGGATCTAAGGTGACAGCTATAGGTATGGTATAGAGGTACACTTAGGATCTAAGGTGACTTGTATAGGTATGGTATAGAGGTACACTTAGGATCTAAGGTGACAGGTATAGGTATGGTATAGAGGTACACTTAGGATCTAAGGTGACAGCTATAGGTATGGTATAGAGGTACATTTAGGATCTAAGGTGACAGGTATATGTATGGTATAGAGGTACACTAGTAGGATCTAAGGTGACAGGTATAGGTATGGTATAGAGGTACACTTAGGATCTAAGGTGACTTGTATAGGTATGGTATAGAGGTACACTTAGGATCTAAGGTGACAGGTATAGGTAGGTATGGTATAGATCTACACTGACAGGTAAAGGTATGGTATAGAGGTACACTTAGGATCTAAGGTGACAGGTATAGGTATGGTATAGAGGTACACTTAGGATCTAAGGTGACAGGTATAGATAGGTATGGTATATTAGAGCTACACTTAGGATCTAAGGTGACAGGTATAGATAGGGTATAGACCTACACTGACAGGTATAGGTATGCTATAGAGGTACACTTAGGATCTAAGGTGACAGGTATAGGTATGGTATAGAGGTACACTTAGGATCTAAGGTGACAGGTATAGGTATGGTATAGAGGTACACTTAGGATCTAAGGTGACAGGTATAGGTATGGTATAGAGGTATGCTTAGGATCTAAGGTGACAGGTATAGGTATGGTATAGAGGTACACTTAGGATCTAAGGTGACAGGTATAGGTATGGTATAGAGGTACACTTAGGATCTAAGGTGACAGGTATAGGTATGGTATAGAGGTACACTTAGGATCTAAGGTGACAGGTATAGGTAGGTATGGTATAGAGCTACACTGACAGGTATATTGTAGATATCAGATTCATACTCACTTACACTGTCTGTTGTGGCTCAGTGACATCGATCATTGATTTTGTCCACCATTCTTAATTGATACAAAGTATCAGTAAGCACACGGTTTCGGACATTATTGACCACAAGTAAGTGTAAGGTTGATTAGCTGACAAGGTCAGCACTAAAAAATATCTCTAGCTGAATTGATTATCACCAGTATGTCTGAAAGAATGATAGACAAGGTCTTTAGGTATAGCTAAGACTTGTAAGTCTATATAGCTGATTGGAACAGTGCTAAAGACAAGTTATTATATAGCTTACTGGATAAGTGCTATTAAGACATTTAGTAAGTCTATAGCTAACTGGATTAGTGCTATTAAGACATTTAGTAAGTCTATAGCTAACTGGATTAGTGCTATTAAGACATTTAGTAAGTATATAGCTTACTGGATAAGTGCTATTAAGACATTTAGTAAGTCTATAGCTAACTGGATTAGTGCTATTAAGACATTCAGTAAGTCTATAGCTAACAGGATAAGTGCTATTAAGACATTTAGTAAGTCTATAGCTAACTGGATAAGTGCTATTTAGACATTTAGTAAGTCTATAGCTAACTGGATTAGTGCTATTAAGACATTTAGTAAGTATATAGCTAACTGGATTAGTGTTATTAAGACATTTAGTAAGTCTATAGCTAACTGGATTAGTGCTATTAAGACATTCAGTAAGTCTATAGCTAACAGGATAAGTGCTATTAAGACATTTAGTAAGTCTATAGCTAACTGGATAAGTGCTATTTAGACATTTAGTAAGTCTATAGCTAACTGGATTAGTGCTATTAAGACATTTAGTAAGTATATAGCTAACTGGATTAGTGTTATTTAGACATTTAGTAAGTCTATAGCTAACTGGATAAGTGCTATTTAGACATTTAGTAAGTCTATAGCTAACTGGATTAGTGCTATTAAGACATTTAGTAAGTATATAGCTAACTGTATTAGTGTTATTTAGACATATAGTAAGTCTATAGCTAACAGGATAAGTGCTATTAAGACATTTAGTAAGTCTATAGCTAACTGGATAAGTGCTATTAAGACATTTAGTAAGTCTATAGCTAACTGGATAAGTGCTATTTAGACATTTAGTAAGTCTATAGCTAACTGGATTAGTGCTATTAAGACATTTAGTAAGTATATAGCTAACTGGATTAGTGTTATTAAGACATTTAGTAAGTCTATAGCTAACAGGATAAGTGCTATTAAGACATTTAGTAAGTCTATAGCTAACTGGATAAGTGCTATTTAGACATTTAGTAAGTCTATAGCTAACTGGATTAGTGCTATTAAGACATTTAATAAGTCTATAGCTAACTGGATAAGTGCTATTAAGACATTTACTAAGTCTATAGCTAACTGTATAAGTGCTATTTAGACATTTAGTAAGTCTATAGCTAACTGGATAAGTGCTATTAAAACATTTAGTAAGTCTATAGCTAACTGGGTTAGTGCTATTTAGACATTTAGTAAGTCTATAGCTAACTGGATAAGTGCTATTAAGACATTAAGTAAGTCTATAGCTAACTGGATAAGTGCTATTTAGACATTTAGTAAGTCTATAGCTAACTGGATTAGTGCTTTTAAGACATTTAGTAAGTCTATAGCTAACTGGATAAGTGCTACAAAGACATATATCTAAAGCTGATTGGATTAGTGCTAAAACTATTATGGCCGACAAGGTCATTGCTATTACAAGTAAGGGGGTGTCTGATTGGTCGACAGATTCAGTCTCTCAGACAGTAAATAAATAAAGTTGATTGGCTGTCAGTGTCAGCTCTGAAACAAGTAAAATAAATCTGGTGCATGGTCAGAGTCAACTCTGAAACAAGTAAAATAAATCTGGTTGGTCAGAGTCAATCCTGAAACTATTGATTGGTTGATCGAGTGCGAGACAGCAGATTTATCATTTCAAAAGGTTGACAATAGTTTACAAAAGTTATGTATTTGGATTAATTGTAGTCATTTCCGTTTCAGTAAAGATATTGTGTATCTTGTGTAAACCTACATTTCCATTTGGTATATCCCTTCCAGGCCATTTTTATACGGAGATGGACAGACCAATCAGATTTGTTTTATTGTGTAAATACTTTAACCATTGATCTATGTAAATGGCTGTGAATAGTTTAATGTAAATCCAGCGAGAGTTTTACTAACTGTGGCGCTACCACAGATCCCACCCTATCACAACTAGTATTGATCACAAGAAACAGAAGCTGCTCACAAGTTATGGTGTAAAGCTAAGTCCAATTGTTTTATGGTTGTGTTGGGAGTTGGGTAATTGGTTACTTCATTGTCCTTGTGTGAAGGCATGTGGGCAGAACATCACTGATCCTAGCTATCAGGCAGAGTCTGTCTGCTGCTGCCATTGTTTGATTCCAAAGCTGTTGTTGTCTCCATGAAATGTAGGCAATAAAGACTTGGAATCACATTGGCTCCTGACAGCTTCACAAAAGTATTTGTTGGGGCAGAATTAGACAGGTTTTGGTGGTGTTTCAGACAAGTTTTGTGGTATCATAGGCCACTTACATGACAAGTTACTACAGATTACCAACACTTGTACTAGCATTTCTATGCAATTTCACGTAGGAATACATTCAAACTTCATAAAATATTTACAGTTGAGTTTTATCTTGCCTTTGGGAATATTGACTGCTGCATGGACAGTAGCTGAACTATATTGCTTTGGATAAATCTAAAGTCGTCTCCAATCTAACTATATTGCCTTGGATAAATCTGAAGTTTTCTCCAATCTAACTATATTGCTTTGGATAAATCTAAAGTCGTCTCCAATCTAACTATATTGCCTTGGATAAATCTAAAGTTTTCTCCAATCTAACTATATTGCCTTGGATAAATCCTGTCTATACGGTCTATAATGGTGAAGTAGTGTGATCATCCTGTAAAGTAGGTCTGTTTGGAGAGTCAGAATCACTCTGACCAAAGCTATACCTCCACAGTAGACAGACACTGTGTGGTTCTAGGTGGACCAAAGCTATACCTCCACAGTAGACAGACACTGTGTGGTTGTAGGTGGACCAAAGCTATACCTCCACAGTAGGCAGACAGTGTGTGGTTCTAGGTGGACCAAAGCTATACCTCCACAGTAGACAGACACTGTGTGGTTATAGGTGGACCAAAGCTATACCTCCACAGTAGGCAGACACTGTGTGGTTATAGGTGGACCAAAGCTATACCTCCACAGTAGACAGACACTGTGTGGTTGTAGGTGGACCAAAGCTATACCTCCACAGTAGGCAGACACTGTGTGGTTATAGGTGGACCAAAGCTATACCTCCACAGTAGGCAGACACTGTGTGGTTGTAGGCAGACACTGTGTGGTTCTAGGTGGACCAAAGCTATACCTCCACAGTAGGCAGACACTGTGTGGTTATAGGTGGACCAAAGCTATACCTCCACACTAGGCAGACACTGTGTGGTTATATGTGGTACTGGTAGTAAATTGTTAGAAGGGATGTATATTAGATGTGAGTGGGAGGGGAGACATGTATCACACCTTCTGTAAGCTGTGGCTAAGTAGTGGTTCCTAATGGTACTGTCAGTGTGAACATCTCTTAAACCATCCCTCTGTTGTGTTGAAGGATATCCATCCACTAGTGTGGGTATGTGTATCAGCTGACCAATATAAGTATATATATATATATATATCTTTCTCAGAGATTGGAAAGCAATTGTGACATGTTTCTGATGCTAAAAAAGATTGACATTTTTATTTTCATCCTATTTTTTGTTTGTTCACAGTGAGGAGCGAGTGATAGACTACTATAGGAAACTCGCCACCACCTCCAGGGGACTGTCTATTGTCAAGTAAGTATCCAAATCCTGTCACCCATCCCCCACCTCACACCCCACACCTCACACCCCACACCCCACGGGGGCCTGTCTATTGTCAAGTAAGTATCCAAATCCTGTCACCCATCCCCCACCTCACAACCCACACCTCACAACCCACACCTCACACCCCACGGGGGCCTGTCTATTGTCAAGTAAGTATCCAAATCCTGTCACCCATCCCCCACCTCACAACCCACACCTCACAACCCACACCTCACACCCCACAGGGGCCTGTCTATTGTCAAGTAAGTATCCAAATCCTGTCACCCATCCCCCACCCCATACCCCCCACCCCACACCTCACACCCCACACCCCACAGGGGCCTGTCTATTGTCAAGTAAGTATCTAAATCCTGTCACCCATCCCCCACCTCACATCCCACACCTCACACCCCACAGGGGCCTGTCTATTGTCAAGTAAGTATCCAAATCCTGTCTCCCATCCCCCACCCCATACCCCCCACCCCACACCCCACAGGGGCCTGTCTATTGTCAAGTAAGTATCCAAATCCTGTCACCCATCCCCCACCTCACAACCCACACCTCACACCCCACAGGGGCCTGTCTATTGTCAAGTAAGTATCCAAATCCTGTCTCCCATCCCGCACCCCATACCCCACACCTCACACCCCACACCCCACGGGGGCCTGTCTATTGTCAAGTAAGTATCTAAATCCTGTCACCCCGCCATCCCCCACCTCGCACCGCACACCTCACACCCCACACCCCACATTCCAAACCCCACAGCCCTCACCCCGCACCCCACACCTCACACCCCACACCCCACAGGGGCCTGTCTATTGTCAAGTAAGTATCCAAATCCTGTCACCCATCCCCCACCCCACACCCCACACCTCACACCCCACACCCCACAGGGGCCTGTCTATTGTCGAGTAAGTATCTAAATCCTGTCACCCATCCCCCATCCCCCATCCCCCACCTCACACCCCACACCCCACACCCCATACCCCACAGGGGCCTGTCTATTCTCAAGTAAGTACCTCAGTCATGGTCATCATTGTACGGAATCATCTATATACAGGATGTACAGTAAATAGTTGCAGCATCCTGATTTACAAATCATAATCAATCTGTGGCTGATATTACACAGACTTGGTTACCCTAAACAATGAGTATGACATAGTATACATAAACATCCAGTTTACTATCAATATAGTATGATCAATATGTGCCCAGGGATAATGTGTTTGGCACATGAGTATAATTTAGTTTGAGGTTATATTTAATACGGAATCAATTGAAATTGCTTAAACGTGATAAAATCAAATGACTCTGCAATTTTTAGCATGTTATTAATCATGGGGAACAGTGAAGCTGTTGTAAGCAGTGGGCCTCTGGCCAAATCCACTAGACCAATCAAGCCACTTCTCCAGTCATTACCGGAGGTATTTTCTATGTCATGGGCAAATATCTATTGTGGGAAGATAATGTGGATCAATTCTCCACTGCTGTATCTAGATTTCAAAATGTCACTTTACAATTAAATCAATTAAAAAGTAATATGTTGTGTATACGCTTCAGACCAGACTATGGGAATATTTCTAGGCTTGCTCTGTTGATTACTTTTCAGTGTCAAACTATTGCCTACATGTAGACAGGTTTCAGGTATAAGTTTCATATCTATGACTTTCTGGGACTATTATATCATGAATTTGTATATTGTGGAATTGATAGCAAAATTGTGCTCATAGTTAAGTAAGTATATTTTTTCACTGAGTTGTAGGTAAAATTATACTGGGAGCAGGGCTTTTTCTCACTGGTTTGGGATGGGGTCTTTTTGTCTTTTTTTTTTGGGAAGATCAAACTTGGAGAATTAGGAAAGATTTTTTCAGGAGTAAACAGAAAATCTTCGGAATTTGGCATTAAAATGAAATAATTCCAAATGGGAATGGGGGCCCATTAAGGGCTCCAAAGAGCCCTCGGAAAAAGTCATGGGGAGTAATTTGTCTCACAAATTTATGTGTAAAATGTACAAAGTATAAAGTATCAAAAATTGCCATAGATTTGTAGGTAAAATTCGTTGTGTAAAGTAGTTACGTTACAGATAACTTGAGATTCTGTATAATAATGTGTCCTTTCTGAGTTTGGGCCATCACTTATTGTGATGTATGGGAGGGCACTGTTACTTAAAATTACTGCACTTCAACATATTGATAGAACGGGGATAGTACTTACTGAGAACAGGAAACTTATAAACACTAGGAATGTTTCGACTCACAAGTTTTTACTGAGTTGGAAATCCCTTTTACACATAGACTGAATTTGTAACGGACGAAACTAGACTGTTTGCAGATTTTAGGTTTATATTTCAGTAACATTCATCTTTTTTCTTTAACAGTTATATGAGCATTGTGGAAGCACTGCCGACATATGGAATACACTACTATGAAGTAAAGGTGAGTGTCACAAACTCCATTCTGTCTGTGTAACATTATGATGACAGTACGTCATAACTAACAAACTCCACTCTGTACATGTAACATTATTATGACAGTACGTCATAACTAACAAACTCCACTCTGTACAAGTAACATTATGATGACAGTACGTTATAACTAACAAACTCCACTCTGTACAAGTAACATTATTATGACAGTACGTCATAACTATCAAACTCCACTCTGTACATGTAACATTATTATGACAGTACGTCATAACTAACAAACTCCACTCTGTACAAGTAACATTATTATGACAGTACGTCATAACTAACAAACTCCACTCTGTACAAGTAACATTATTATGACAGGACGTCATAACTATCAAACTCCACTCTGTACATGTAACATTATGATGACAGTACGTCATAACTAACAAACTCCACTCTGTACATGTAACATTATGATGACAGTACGTCATAACTAACAAACTCCACTCTGTCCAAGTAACATTATGATGACAGTACGTCATAACTAACAAACTTCACTCTGTACATGTAACATTATGATGACAGTATGTCATAACTAACAAACTCCACTCTGTACATGTAACATTATGATGACAGTACGTCATAACTAACAAACTCCACTCTGTACATGTAACATTATTATGACAGTACGTCATAACTATCAAACTCCACTCTGTACATGTAACATTATGATGACAGTACGTCATAACTAACAAACTTCACTCTGTACAAGTAACATTATGATGACAGTACGTCATAATTAACTTACAAACTCCACTCTGTCCATGTAACATTATGATGACAGTATGTCATAACTATCAAACTCCACTCTGTACAAGTAACATTATTATGACAGTACGTCATAACTAACAAACTCCACTCTGTACATGTAACATTATGATGACAGTACGTCATAACTAACAAACTTCACTCTGTACATGTAACATTATGATGACAGTATGTCATAACTAACAAACTCCACTCTGTACATGTAACATTATTATGACAGTACGTCATAACTATCAAACTCCACTCTGTACATGTAACATTATTATGACAGTACGTCATAACTAACAAACTCCACTCTGTACAAGTAACATTATGATGACAGTACATCATAACTAACAAACTCCACTCTGTACATGTAACATTATTATGACAGTACGTCATAACTAACAAACTCCACTCTGTACAAGTAACATTATGATGACAGTACGTCATAACTAACAAACTCCACTGTGTACGTGTAAAATCCCATGTGCATCTTAGGAAGGATGCAATGTGTTTACTTTCAATTAGGGAACTACACATAAAAAAAAATCCCTTGTTTATTCTGGAGAAAGTTCAGGAAGCAGTTGCCAGTTCTTTCTGCATACTGTGGTTAGTGGTGTTGTAGATTATGTGGGCTCCAATTGAGTGGTCATTAGTCAGACATAAGCACTTTCGGTTTTGCATTATTTTCGTGAACTTGTAGGTTTTATTACTTAATTCCTGAATTTTCAATAAAAAAGATGTTATTGAAATATTGAATATTGATTAGTTATTTATGAACTAGAAATTTTTAAAGCATAAAGATCATATCTTCAAACAAATGTTTTTGTTTATCAATTATGAAATTACAGTAGCTTAAGTACACAGAATATGATGTACATTGGATGGTAAAAGGGAGTTACTTGTATTAGATTGAGAATAGGGTATTGTTACATTGAAGTGATCTCCAGATCCCTGACAAAGTTTTATGGAGCATAAGCCCATGTCTGTTTATAAACCCACTCATATGGTCTATTGCAATTCAGTCAAAATACTTAAAAAAAAGGCAACATCTATGTCCTGAAATAAGGCCACACCCTACTCTGAGTAAAGTTATATGTTAGCCTCTTGGCTTATTACTTTTTAGCAGTAGATTGGAAAAGGAAGGTGGTATGACACCTACAGATGGCATCCTCATGATTACTTCGTTAAGGGGGGATGGGAGCAAACTTATGACATCCCCAGTTTGATGCTGTGGCTGTTCTAGACAAGATCAGCTCCACTTATCAGACATCAACTGGTCACTCGAGGATAAAACAGATCAACTTTTTACCATCCTCATCACCTATCTCTCCTCTCATCATATCAAAGATCTGATCTCCCAACACTGTCTGTAGACCTGAGATTTTATGGCTGTAAGATATGTGTGGTGTTGATCACCAGATTCAATTCATCAGTGGAGAGGTACTTGACAATGGAGTATAATGTTATTGCTATGTCTCTGTCTGGAGGAATTGTATAAGTACATTAACATCTTTGTGACTGGGTAAGGTACACTACTTAGTAAGGTACACCAGTAAGGTACACCAGTAAGGTACATCAGTAAGGTACATCAGTAGGGTACATCAGTAAGGTACATCAGTAAGGTACATCAGTAGGGTACATCAGTAAGGTACATCAGTAAGGTACATCAGTAAGGTACATCAGTAAGGTACACCAGTAGGGTACATCAGTAAGGTACATCAGTAAGGTACACCAGTAAGGTACATCAGTAAGGTACACCAGTAAGGTACACCAGTAAGGTACATCAGTAAGGTACACCAGTAAGGAACACCAGTAAGGTACATCAGTAAGGTACATCAGTAAGGTACATCAGTAAGGTACATCAGTAAGGTACACTACTTAGTAAGGTACACCAGTAAGGTACACCAGTAAGGTACATCAGTAAGGTACACCAGTAAGGTACACCAGTAAGGTACATCAGTAAGGTACATCAGTAAGGTACACCAGTAAGGAACACCAGTAAGGTACATCAGTAAGGTACATCAGTATGGTACACCAGTAAGGTACATCAGTAAGGTACATCAGTAAGGTACATCAGTATGGTACACCAGTAAGGTACATCAGTAAGGTACACCAGTAAGGTACACCAGTAAGGAACACCAGTAAGGTACATCAGTAAGGTACATCAGTATGGTACACCAGTAAGGTACATCAGTAAGGTACATCAGTAAGGTACATCAGTATGGTACACCAGTAAGGTACATCAGTAGGGTACACCAGTAAGGTACACCAGTAAGGTACATCAGTAGGGTACACCGGTAAGGTACACCAGAATGGTACACCAGTAAGGTACATCAGTAAGGTACACCAGTAAGGTACACCAGTAAGGTACACCAGTAAGATACACCAGTAAGGTATACCAGTAAGATACACCAGTAAGATACACCAGTAAGGTACACCAGCAAGGTACACCAGTAAGGTACATCAGTAAGATACACAAGTAAGGTACACCAGTAAGGTACACCAGTAAGGTACATCAGTAAGGTACATCAGTAGGGTACATCAGTAAAGTACACCAGTAAGGTACACCGGTAAGGTATACCGGTAAGGTACACCAGTAAGGTACACCAGTAAGGTACATCAGTAAGGTACACCAGTAAGGTACACCAGTAGGGTACACCAGTAAGGTACACCAGTCAAGTACACCAGTATGGTACACTAGCAAGGTACACCAGTAAGGTACACCAGTAAGGTACACCAGTAAGGTACATCAGTAAGATACACAAGTAAGGTACACCAGTAAGGTACACCAGTATGGTACACCAGTCAAGTACATCAGTAAAGTACACCAGTAAGGTACACCAGTAAGGTACACCAGTAAGGTACACCAGTATGGTACACCAGTCAAGTACATCAGTAAAGTACACCAGTAAGGTACACCAGTAAAGTACACCAGTCAGGTACACCAGTAAAGTACACCAGTAAGGTACACCAGTATGGTACACCAGTATGGTACATCAGTAAGGTACACCAGTAAGATACACAAGTAAGGTACACCAGTAAGGTACACCAGTATGGTACACCAGTAAGGTACACCAGTCAGGTACACCAGTCAGGTACATCAGTAAGGTACACCAGTAGGGTACATCAGTCAGGTACACCAGTAGGGTACATCAGTAGGGTACACCAGTAAGGTACACCAGTAGGGTACATCAGTAAGGTACACCAGTAAGGTACACCAGTAGGGTACATCAGTAAGGTACACCAGTAAGGTACCAGTAATAAAGTACATATAGTTTTGATGCTACATTTTTATTTCCTACAGATTATCATGTACAGAGGAGCCCACTTATTTGCATATCGGTTATTTGAATATCCCACTTATTTGCATAAAATTCTCAGGTCCCGATTTTTTTCTTCTTTATCTTTGTATTTTAATCCCGTGTATTTGCATCGACTAAAACACCGACTCCCGCTCATATGCATATAAAAATTCCAAAAAATCGAAAAAGTTTAATTGATTTTAGGGTATTTTTGTGATTTTCCCGTAATAAAAGTTTTATGAAATGTGTTTTAACTTACATATTGATTCGACACGATGTACAACGTTATCTTATCATTGGGTCACACTTCGTCAATACAGGTTACGTTCGATGCATCGATATCGACATTTAGTTATTATCCAGACCATATCAGTAGCAATGTGCAGAAGAATTACTGAATGAAATATTTATATACCTCATCTTTTGATGAGATTTGTTTATTTATTACAGCATCGATCCAAACCTAGCTGTGTTCTGTGCACTTGAACACTCGCTGAGGCAGGTTGCGATCGCCATGATTGTTTACTCGGCGCGTTGCATTGTGGGGGCATATGTGTAATGAACGATAACTCTTTTTGTGTGTGCGCCATTTTCCAAAACAAACCCAAACGACGATACACATGTCACGGCCATTTAAGACCGTCTATTGCTTCAGCAGTTCATCATTTATGATCAAACAACTAATATACTCATAGCAGGAACTCAACGCATCTCGAGACGATAATGAATGTTAATTGAAACGATGATATTGATTATTGAACATCGTAGTGCCAACCCACGCGTGTATGACCGATATCGGACCCAGAAACTCTGTGACAAGTAGTAAACAATGAAGTGTATGCAAATTTTTGTACATTTACAAAGAATAACAACCCATGTGTTTCGTATTTACTGTTATATTTTAAATAGTGTTTTTTTTAATAATATATTTTTAATGCAAATAACGTAAACAATCATATAGCGCCCATTTTGAGTACCTACCTGACGATCTACATGTGTATAAGAGGGGCCAAAACCCAACTCCGCCTATACGAATACTCCGGTTATTTGCATATTTTGTCATGGAAAAAGGGCTATGCAAATAAGCGGGTTGCTCTGTATATCTCATTTACAAATAGCTTGGCAGATCAATATTCTAAAATATCTTAATTAAATTCATTCTTGGTTTACATAGCATTGTCTTGAAGCTGAGACAGAGAAGACAATTATTCTGCTGCTCCCTTTGAAAACATATGTGATTTTTCCCTCAATTATGCATTTGTCTTCCTTACACCTTGCTTAGCAGTCTCTAAGGTTTAAATCGGTCTTACTGTTAAGTACCTACCCAAGGACATGGTTCTGTCTTATGACAAAGTCTACATATCTATTATGGACTTCAGATGAGGTCAAAACACAGGGTTTCTATATATATATATAATTTCCCTGCATATGACAATTTCTTCCCAAATAAAAACAAGATAAAATCTTGGCATATATATGATATAGGTATAGATACTGCTGTCTGATTCAGCTTTAAGCCAGTAAGGAGGAGACTGATTAGTGAGTGTAATTTATATGTGATTAAGTCGGGTGTCCTGGTGTTGTGTCCAGGAGGAGACTGATTAGCGAGTGTAATTTATATGTGATTCAGTGGGTCGTCATGGTGTTGTTACCAGGAGGAGACTGTTAGCGAGTGTAATTTATATGTGATTCAGTGGGTCGTCATGGTGTTGTTACCAGGAGGAGACTGTTAGCGAGTGTAATTTATATGTGATTCAGTCGGGTGTTGTGGTGTTGTTACCAGGAGGAGACTGATTAGCGAGTGTAATTTATATGTGATTCAGTGGGTCGTCATGATGTTGTTACCAGGAGGAGACTGTTAGCGAGTGTAGTTTATATGTGATTCAGTCGGGTGTTGTGGTGTTGTTACCAGGAGGAGACTGATTAGCGAGTGTAATTTATATGTGATTCAGTGGGTCGTCATGGTGTTGTTACCAGGAGGAGACTGTTAGCGAGTGTAATTTATATGTGATTTAGTCGGGTTTTGTGGTGTTGTTACCAGGAGGAGACTGATTAGCGAGTGTAATTTATATGTGATTCAGTGGGTCGTCATGGTGTTGTTACCAGGAGGAGACTGATTAGCGAGTGTAATTTATATGTGATTTAGTCGGGTTTTGTGGTGTTGTGTCCAGGAGGAGACTGATTAGCGAGTGTAATTTATATGTGATTCAGTGGGTCGTCATGGTGTTGTTACCAGGAGGAGTCTGTTAGCGAGTGTAGTTTATATGTGATTCAGTCGGGTGTTGTGGTGTTGTTACCAGGAGGAGACTGATTAGCGAGTGTAATTTATATGTGATTCAGTGGGTCGTCATGGTGTTGTTACCAGGAGGAGACTGATTAGCGAGTGTAATTTATATGTGATTTAGTCGGGTGTTGTGGTGTTGTATCCAGGATATGACTTTGCTGTGTGATTCCTTTATTATAAAATTGTCTCAGAGCTGCCTGATCATGCATCCATGGAAACGGTCTTCATCCATTTAGGTAAACCCCCCCCCTTCCTATTAAACCATATTGCTCACCACCAAACCATACAAGTGATATCATGAGTGACACACCCTAATGATTGGCTTGACATTTTTGATGCACACACTGTTGTGTAATGTAGCAGAAGTGAGTTATTTACACGATATTTATATGTTTTACAAGTATTCGTGAATCATCTGATATGCTGTACTCGGCCACCTAACCCTCTACAAATATACTGTCTGTAATATTAGCTTTGATTCAGTTGAGAATCTTTGTAAATGTGCGCCATGGAGAGCAATTAAGTCTACAAGGATACCACTGAACATCAGTTGTCCGGGATATCAATTGCCTGGTTTTATAGTCACCATATTTGGGTTTCTGAATTGAAATGTTGGACTATCATGATAGAAATCCATTTTCATTAAGTTTCAGAGGTTTTAAGTCGTGTCTGTTTGTATGATGTAATTAAGGAAAAGTAGTTTCCATGGTAATGTTATATCCCTGGGCTACAGGCAGATCAGGTTTATATACCCAGGAGTACACCAATAAACATTATACAAAATCACCTGTTGTAAATAATTCAGATCGGAAAGTGTCAATCTTCTGGACTGCCTCAGAGATCTGGATAACAAAAGTGAACAAATATTTAGTGTAAGGATGAAACATATTCTACCAAGTATATCAGTATTTCTAACGTGTATACTGTATATATACACATTAGGACATTGGGTACAGTAAATAAAACAAAATGCTATTCAGAAAACTCCTTTGTACACTTTTAGCTTGGAATGCAGTGAGACGTTCATGCTGGGAGCTGAGTATAGGTTAATGTTTGCTGTATGCAGTAATGAATTATACATTTTGTAAAACAACTTTCTGTTTTGTGTCTAAGAATATGTGTTTTGTGTTTTTTAGGATAAAAAGGAGATTCCATGGTGGTTGGGAGCGAGCCACAAGGGTATAGCAGTGTATGACAAGACAGACAAAACCACACCTAGAAAGGTTAGTTGTCTCCCTTACTACTTATATCTAGGTATCAGGCCACAATTAATTTCCACTGTTTTCTTGAGACATATACAGCAGATCAATTTTGTCCTTGCTTTCATTTAGATCTGTGGTGAATGAAAAAACATAGTTATTTTTCTCAGGAACAGAAATTTAGTATCTTGACTTAGTTCACATCCTTTCGTATTAAATAAAATTTTCAAAATTGGCAGTAAATCAAGAATCAATATTGCAATATTGTTGATTATTCTTACATGAAAAAAGTTGGAGATCTCAGACATGTCAGGATTTGAATGTATTGTGATACATTATTATGTATTTGAATATAGTGATTGTAAAAAGCTTATTGCCATAATTGTGAAGAACCATAAATACTATATAACAAATTTTGTTGAGGATACCGTATTTTACCGGGTATAAGCTCATGCTCGGAGATAACCCCACCCCCCTATTTTTCACTTTTTTTCCTGCATAGGCTCATATTCAGGAATAAGCCCACCCCCAACTTTTGAATGTCTAATCCACAATGGAAAAAAAAATTATAATAAAATGAAATAAAGGTTATGTAGTGAAAATGAGTAGATTAATCTAAATCTAGATTCTATTTCTGTAAAAACCAATCTTTTAATGAAAAAAAAAAAAAAAATTATTTTGGATAAATAACTAGATTTTAGACTTAAATATATCTCTTTTTCATATTTTGAACACTTATTTTTGGTTGCAAAGTGCAATGGTCCGAATATTACACATCGATAGAGTAGATTTCAAAACGAGGCTACTACGAGAAAAGTAGCCGATGGATTGACAGGGTAAAATTCCTATTTGTTTTCTCGAGTTTATTTCTCTTAATCCAGCTGATGTACGCAAACAAGGCGAAGCCGAAGTAATTTATTCAAGACTTCTTCAGAAATTATTTGTTTTAAACAAGTAGATGTACAGCATTTATAACCAATTGTACATCGTATCTCGATTCCCGTTATAGAAACAAATCTGTTGTCCATGCCACATTATGAACGTAAACATGGCAGTCATGATTGAGGTTTGTTGCTCGCTATCGAAGCTAATTGTTTTCGAAACAGCGAGTCACAGTTCTTGTCTACGGCTCAACCAAAGCGAGTATAGTCTACCGTAGACTTAGTTCAAGTTGTATAGTACTGTGAGTATGAATTCTACAAAATAATCCTTAGTACTACGCGCCTTTTTCTACTTGTGTGAAAATAAAACAATGAGAAAATGGTCCATACATTCTTATTCGTCTTCACAAATTATACGGTGACTGAACACATTTTCTGAACCTTGTAACTTACGATTATGTCATCTGGAATTTGTTTACAAGATCCGAATGGAATAAACGATGTATTGCATTATTTCTAAACAAAATATTTCAGTCATAGATCATTGGTGTAGATGGGGCTATCCTCTTTTGTAATATAATCCCAAGATGGGGCCAATTGTTTTCCCTTCTTTCATAGGGTCTTATCCGGGGATAAGCCCACCCCCCTCTTTGGCCCACTTTCAGTGCACTAGCCCCTTGGACTTATACCGGGTAAAATATGGTATGTGTCAGTAAGTTTTGGATCAGTTGCTATGTACAGTTTTGGTATATATCATTGTTGGTCCTTAGCATGTCAGGTTTGTTAAAGTCAGCATGATATATGGCCTAAAGGATACCAGACATATATTATTATTATTACAGGGAACTAAGAATGCTGCTTGTGATCTTATTTTGAACATGTATAGCCGCACACCCAGTAAAACAAACATCACTCTTACAATGATTTTAGGAATTAAATCTTTAAAGCATGCTCCGAAATAGAAAATTATACAAAAGAGTTGTTAAACATTCAGACTTTCACATAAATGTATGTTTCAATGCTGAATTTCCAGTAAACTGTTTATCTTGATGATTAAAACCAGCGGATGGCGGCAGTGTAGACTTAAGATCTCTTTCACTTTAATCCCCCAGCCAGCAAAAACCACCTTTACATCATCATTACTGTGTGTAGAGAGAGTTTATTACTAGTCACCTCTATCTGCTGTTTATTTTACAAGTAATCCTCCCAGCATCAGTATCATCCACAGACACAACACTAGTCTATCCACTTGGATACCTGATGTAGTAGTTTTGGAAGATATGTGAGGAAATGCACAAGGGACATGTTTCACTGTACCACTAGAGTAACAAATTACAGGACCAGTATAACTAATGCTCGAGTTCCAAGGGTTAGTTTTAGAAACCGGTGTCTAAGTGCTGGTGAGCATAACAGTTTATTTCCCAATATATATCAAGTCAAAAAATTGAAATGGTTATTGATTTTGAGGTGTTTCTCCAAAATTAATGTTGAAAATTTGCATTAACAAATCACTTCCCTGACCAGACTTAATTTGAAACTTTGGCTTTTAGTGAAATAAACAGATTATACTGGTTCAGTCTACATATTAACAACTGTACAGTGAAAAGCAGTGCCAGGTCCAATACAGTCTTTACCAATATTTCCAGTGTAAAGGGGTACCTTTATTATAAACGTATATGTGGTACCAATATTTCCAGTGTAAAGGGGTACCTTTATTATAAACGTATATGTGGTACCAATATTTCCAGTGTAAAGGGGGTAAATTTATTATAAGTGTATATGTGGGTACCAATATTTCCAGTGTAAAGGGTACCTTTATTATAAACGTATATGTGGGTACCAATATTTCCAGTGTAAAGGGGTAAATTTATTATAAGTGTATATGTGGTACCAATATTTCCAGTGTTAAGGAAGTAACATTTATTATAAGCCTATATGTGGGTACCAATATTTCCAGTGTAAAGGGGTACCTTTATTGTAAGTGTATTTGTGGTACCAATATTTCCAGTGTAAAGGGGTACCTTTATTATAAACGTATATGTGGGTACCAATATTTCCAGTGTAAAGGGGTAAATTTATTATAAGTGTATATGTGGTACCAATATTTCCAGTGTTAAGGAAGTAACATTTATTATAAGCCTATATGTGGGTACCAATATTTCCAGTGTAAAGGGGTACCTTTATTATAAGTGTACATGTGGTACCAATATTTCCAGTGTAAAGGGGTACCTTTATTATAAGTGTATATGTGGTACCAATATTTCCAGTGTAAAGGGGTACCTTTATTATAAGCCTATATTTTCAAAACATTTTGGACAAGGTAGATTCATATTAAGGTTTTCTTACTGCACTCTCAGTGTATAATGTAGATGTTGTATAATAAATATAGCACTCAGGAGATGTGTGGGAATATCAAAGAAAACAGAAGTTATGGCAAAGGAGCTCTGCATTAAGTGGTGCATATAATGTAAATTTGGTGTACTGGTCGATGATTTAGGTAGATGGAATATCCAGAGGTGTATGTGAGTAAATCAACAACAAGGCTTTTGGTTCTGACATGACGTAACTTGAATCAACACCAGGGAGGTCATCTGGAAGTGTATCTAGAATCACCACCCAGGTATTGGTGGTTGTCTGAAAGTGTATCTAGAATCACCACTTGGGGTACTGTTGGTTGTCTAGAAATGTATCTAGAATCACCACTTGGGGTACTGTTGGTTGTCTAGAAATGTATCTAGAATCACCACTTGGGGTACTGTTGGTTGTCTAGAAATGTATCTAGAATCACCACTTGGGGTACTGTTGGTTGTCAGGAAGAGTATCTAGAATCACCACTTGGGGTACTGTTGGTTGTCTAGAAATGTATCTAGAATCACCACTTGGGGTACTGTTGGTTGTCTAGAAATGTATCTAGAATCACCACTTGGGGTACTGTTGGTTGTCTAGAAATGTATCTAGAATCAACGCTCGGGGTACTGTTGGTTATCAGGAAGAGTATCTAAAATCACCACTTTGGGTACTGTTGGTTGTCAGGAAGAGTATCTAGAATCACCACTTGGGGTACTGTTGGTTGTCAGGAAGAGTATCTTGAACCATCACCCATATTACTGGTGGTTGTCAGGAAGAGTATCTTGAACCATCACCCATATTACTGGTGGTTGTCAGGAAGAGTATCTTGAACCATCACCCATATTACTGGTGGTTGTCAGGAAGAGTATCTTGAATCACTACCCAGGGTACTGGTGGTCGTCAGGAAGTGTTGTCTGTTTGTGCCAGTCTGATAAACAGAATTGGTTATCAGGTTTACTCTGATACGTCGATGTACAGATTAACTCTAGGCTCCTCTGGGATAACTTTGTGTACTGAAGGTAAGAAGTTTCAGAAGAAACAAGACTGATACAGGTACTGTGTCTGTATTTAACTTTGAGATCTCCTTTTACTCTGTGGGTGAAGGATAACATGGAATCAGTTTCCAGGGGAACCCTTAATTATAGATCTGAGATGGTGGCTGCTTTTAATGTTTATACTTTGATATTCATTGGCAAATTTCTTTGTGTGTCATTTCAGATATTTACGTGGAAACTTTTAGAAAATCTATACTACAGAGATAAGAAATTTTCGATTGAAGTCCATGACCCAAAACGGTAAGTCTGTGTGATAGTATCTTTAAAAACACATGGTACATGGGAGATAACTCTCATAAAGGAACAGCTGTTTTTTTTTCTTTTTTCTTTTTTTTTTTTTTGACAAACACTGCCTGATTTGGTGTTGGCATGTATGTATCCATTGCCTGCTATTTTTGTGTTGGTTTTCATTTAAGAGTTATTTTTTGTTTTCTCCATACTCTTTTTGTGTAGTTTATTTCATTGTGTTCAGTATAAACCCATTCCACCCTAGTAATGAATTATCAAATACAAAATAGCAGAAAAGTCTTCACTATGAAATCAAAACTTTCGTGGTGAAGTTTCTGTTGCTTTTCATGACCTTATTTATTACAAGTATAGTTTAGTTGCTGCATAAGTTTTGCAATTTTCAGATATTTCCTTAATTAAGTATTCCTGGTTTAAAACTGAAGGTGATTTGTGGATATACATCTGAAAGTGACATTGTGTATTCTAGGTTGTAAAGTCTTTTGTTCTAACCATTGTGATTGACAAAGCTGCATTTGCTTGTGTCTGGGTTTAAAGCTCGGTGTTGTTTGCTAATAAAGGCTTAATGCATTATTGTGTATCGTACCTTCATCCTCATATGTGTAATATGGTGCAAGGGAGACAACTCTCAGCATTCCCTGTATATGGACAAAAGCTTTGTTATCAGCCAGACAACCAACTTGGTACCAAAGCCTTGTTTTTTCAGCCGAAAAAATAAATTGGTTCAATTATGTAGAAGCTATATTTTGTGCAGCCAGCATGCTAGAAGTCATTTAATTAAGTGGTTAATGGTGAAAATAAATACTTACTGTTTAGTTGTAGTATGGTTAATCAAAGTAAAGTAGAGTGGTACAAGGGTAGATAACTCGTTACCTATATTGGTTTAAGGGTAGATAACTCCTTACCTATATATTGGTTTAAGGGTAGATAACTATAATATATCTCCTGCCAATGTTATCTGTATTCACTTACTAAGGTGTGTTGTGTATGTTATAAACATTTCCTACAGGTTAGAGTGTTGACATTTTAGTTTTGTCAACTACACAATCAATGATGGGATTTACAATTTGATTTCTTTGTAAGCATGAGAGGTATTTTTTGTTGAAATTACATTGTAATGGGGAAATTCTACTTGTATGAAAACTGGATAGATTAGACAAGATGTGTATAATCCTGTTTAGTTGTTGGACACTGGTGTACTGACCTTGACTCCGACCTTGTACCAGTAACAGTTGGCCCTAAACATCTTCATCCATGTAGATAGTGCATGTGTATGTATGCTGGCGTGTTGTCTTTTGTAGCATTGTACATACGCTCAGCAGCTTTAATCTGTATGAGGACGCCATTAGAGAGCCACCTGAGGAATTTGATGACCTTTCCAACGCCATTTCTGACCCTACCACTCAGTAAGTACATAGATATCCCACCAATCAAAAGAGGGCTTACATCACGCCAAGTCACTGTCTGGTCTGCCGACATCGCCGCGTTCAGCAAATGAAACAGCTTAATTCACTAAAACATGGCAATCAGATTTTGTTTTATATAGTATTAATATTTAATTGATTTTCTGTTTTTGTTGTTTTTTTTTTTTCCGCTTGGCCAATTTCGAATTGAAATTTTAGACGAACATATTACTTTGTTATAGTCTCGAAAGAAAACATCTGATTTCCTAGTTTTCTGTTCAGCTATAGCTAAATTATCACTGGCTCTCAAATGGCACCTTTGTATTTTGCTTTTAACAAGATTATGCTAAAATGCTGTTCATATCAATCTTCCTGGTTTACAATTTTTTTTCTTCATTTTGCACGACAGCATGTTACTTAGAGATAAAAGGGGGATAACTCTTTCAAATCTAAACATGTATGTGTGTGGAATGGTTTTCTTCACTGTAAACCAAATTTGGTCAGAAGCATCCCTATGGGTAGGGGACTCAGAATTGTACAAATGATGGGGCTGACCCCCTGGGGGCCTCTGGGGCGGGGCCAAAAGGGGTCATTTTTGCGCTATTGATATAAACGACTTCTTCTCTGAAACCAAGCAATGGCTATCACTCATATTTGCCTGGTAGCATCATTATGGGGTGGGAATTCAAAATTGTACAAATGATGGGGCTGACCCCCCAGGGGCCTGAGGGGTGGGGCCGAATGTGGTCAATTTGGCTATATTGATATAAACGACTTCTTCTCTGAAACCGAGCAATGCCTGTCACTCATATTTGCCTGGTAGCATCACCTTGGGGTAGGAATATGAAATTGTACAAATGACGGGGCTGACCCCCTGGGGTCTGAGGGGCGGGGCCAAAAGGGGTCAGTTTTACAGAATTGATATTTAATATAAACAACTTCTGCTCTGAAACTAAGCAATGGATATCACTCAAATTTACCTGGTAGCATCCCTATGGAGTGGGGATTCAAAAATGTACAAATGGTGGGGCTGACCCCCAAGGGGTCTGAGGGGCGGGGCCAAAAGGGGTCAATTTGGCTCTCTTAATATAAACGACTTCTTCTCTGAAACCAAGTGATGGATATCGCTCATATTTGCCTGGTAGCATCACTATGGGGTGGGGATTAAAAATTGTACAAATGATGGAGCTGACCCCCCGGGGGCCTGAGGGGCGGGGCCAAATGTGGTCAATCTGGCTATATTGATATTAGCGACTTCTTCTCTGAAACCAAGCAATGGATATTGCTCATATTTGCCTGGTAGTATCACTATTGGGTGGGTATTCAAAATTGTACAAATGGTGAGGCTGACCCCCCGGGGGCCTGAGGGGCGGGGCCAAGTGGGGTCAATTTGGCTGAATTGATATGAACAACTTCTTCTCTGAAACTAAGCAAGAGATATCGCTCATATTTGCCTGGTAGCATCCTTTTGGGTAGGGATTCAAAATTTTATAAAGGAAGGAACTGACCCCCACTCCCCCCGGGGTGCAGAAGGCAGGGTCAAAAGGGGTCAATTGGTTTTAACAACTTCTTTTCTGAAACTAAGCAAACATTTGTGTGGTAGCATCCCTACGGGGTTGTGCCAAAAGTTGATTTTATTTCATGGATTAATGCACTTTTTGACATCAAATCCTCACGTACCCATATAAAATGCCTATGATATATTGACATAGCAATACCAGTGACAAATATACTTAATCATCATTCTTGTTTCATATCTCATGAAATCCAGGTGAGCGATACAGGCCCTCTGGGCCTCTTGTTACAAGTATAGTTTAGTTGCTGCATAAGTTTTGCAATTTTCAGATATTTCCTTAATTAAGTATTCCTGGTTTAAAACTGAAGGTGATTTGTGGATATACATCTGAAAGTGACATTGTGTATTCTAGGTTGTAAAGTCTTTTGTTCTAACCATTGTGATTGGCAAAGCTGCATTTGCTTGTGTCTGGGTTTAAAGCTCGGTGTTGTTTGCTAATAAAGGCTTAATGCATTATCGTGTATCGTACCTTCATCCTCATATGTGTAATATGGTGCAAGGGAGACAACTCTCAGCATTCCCTGTATATGGACGAACTTGGTTTATCAGCCAGACAACCAACTTGGTACCAAAGCCTTGTTTTTTCAGCCGAAAAAATAAATTGGTTCAATTGTGTAGAAGCTATATTTTGTGCAGCCAGCATGCTAGAAGTCATTTAATTAAGTGGTTAATGGTGAAAATAAATACTTACTGTTTAGTTGTATTATGGTTAATCAAAGTAAAGTAGAGTGGTACAAGGGTAGATAGCTCCTTACCTATATTGGTTTAAGGGTAGATAACTCCTTACCTATATTGGTTTAAGGGTAGATAACTCTATATATCTCCTGCCAATTGTATCTGTATTCACTTACTAAGGTATGTTGTGTATGTTATAAACATTTCCTACAGGTTAGAGTGTTGACATTTTAGTTTTGTCAACTACACAATCAATGATGGGATTCACAATTTGATTTCTTTGTAAGCATGAGAGGTATTTTTTGTTGAAATTACATTGTAATGGGGAAATTCTACTGGTATGAAA
Organism: Pecten maximus; assembly: GCF_902652985.1. NCBI lineage: Eukaryota > Metazoa > Mollusca > Bivalvia > Pectinida > Pectinidae > Pecten > Pecten maximus. The sequence goes on from NC_047021.1 coordinate 12,181,600, forward strand.
ACTGGATAGATTAGACAAGATGTGTATAATCCTGTTTAGTTGTTGGACACTGGTGTACTGACCTTGACTCCGACCTTGTACCAGTAACAGTTGGCCCTAAACATCTTCATCCATGTAGATAGTGCATGTGTATGTATGCTGGCGTGTTGTCTTTTGTAGCATTGTACATACGCTCAGCAGCTTTAATCTGTATGAGGACGCCATTAGAGAGCCACCTGAGGAATTTGATGACCTTTCCAACGCCATTTCTGACCCTACCACTCAGTAAGTACATAGATATCCCACCAATCAAAAGAGGGCTTACATCACGCCAAGTCACTGTCTGGTCTGCCGACATCGCCGCGTTCAGCAAATGAAACAGCTTAATTCACTAAAACATGGCAATCCGATTTTGTTTTATATAGTATTAATATTTAATTGATTTTCTGTTTTTGTTGCTGTTTTTTTTTCCGCTTGGCCAATTTCGAATTGAAATTTTAGACGAACATATTACTTTCTGTTATAGTCTCGAAAGAAAACATCTGATTTCCTAGTTTTCTGTTCAGCTATAGCTAAATTATCACTGGCTCTCAAATGGCACCTTTGTATTTTGCTTTTAACAAGATTATGCTAAAATGCTGTTCATATCAATCTTCCTGGTTTACAATTTTTTTTCTTCATTTTGCACGACAGCATGTTACTTAGAGATAAAAGGGGGATAACTCTTTCAAATCTAAACATGTATGTGTGTGGAATGGTTTTCTTCACTGTAAATGGACTTAATAATGTTTCTACATGTAAATACAATATTTTGGTATTAAATACACCTATCAAAAGGGACTCAAAATAATTACTACCTCCACTTTCTCAGATTTTTCTTGTGGTCAGTTTGGCCCAATTACAAACAAAACAAGGAATATTGTCATTATTGCTTTATGGACAAGTTACTTTAGTGTCCCTACTGTCTGTTGTTTTGTATCAATCATAAAAGTTTGTATTATAAAAATGGGTAATGAAATTTCGTAAGATCAAAATTCGCCCCATATGGAAAACAATCAAAAGTTGTCTCATAGTCTCCTTAAGTAGAAATAAACAATTTGTAATGAAAGTCCATCTACCTCAGGCATAAATAAATTTGTCTGCCTTACAACTTAAACATCAAAATGTTTCCACTGAGAGGATTGCTAGATGCTTACAGAACACAGGTTCATTTCATCTTACATTACCTTTTGTCATTCCAGGTGGTCATCCTGCTTTCGCCCAATTTGTGTTGCATCTTATATCTGTTGTGCTTGCTAGTGTGGACTATTTTCATCATGCTTTGATGTTTATTATTTTTAACACTTTTTTGTTGTTTTTTGTTGCTTTTGTTGATTTTCCTCTGTTCACTTTATATTGCAATATACATATTGTTTTGTGACAGTATTGTAACTATAAAGTGTATATTAACAAACAGCTGAATATGTTATACAAAGTATATTTTTTTCAATGTTTTTTTTTTATGTGGCAGTTAAGTTAATACTTTCTACTGGGGAAAAAACTGTCAAATATCAGTACATGTACCAGCATGTTAAATTGTTTGTATGATACAGAAACAGTACAGACATATACTATCTATAATGTCTGTGAACATAAATAAGTTGATTATTTCAGGACTTTGTGAACAAAAATTTATTTAAGTTTGTACTGTAAAGTTTATTTTGCAGTACCACATGTAGGTGCAGCTTTACAGAAATGTCAAGTGTAACTGTTAACCTCACAATGATATCACTTATATTACAGTACGTCCGTACTGCAATGTCTAGACACAGAGTAATAGAAATGTTGAGTTAAACTGTTCAGAGCTCACAATGATATCACAAATATTTAGTACATCTGTACAACATCATAAGTTTATAATACTTGCGGACAATCACTTTCAGGCAAAAGCAAAATGACTGAAAATAAAGAAATAAAACAATAATACTTGTATAAATGATAAGATGATGATAGATTACAGGCATGGTGATTTTGCCATCTGTAAACTTTAGAAGGTTTAGTATATTACTTGTCTAGTTTGTTTGGTCCAGTTTTCATGCCAGTGTCATTTACCCGGGTATTTGGTTGAAAGGAGAAAAAAATTATGGAGGCAAAACTATAGCTTGAGACATTTGAACAAGTTTTTAACAAGCCCACACTCAAAGGTCAAGGTCATCTATTTCAGTTAAAAGGTTGGATAAATTTTCTTTTGATGATGTCTTAATTGCGGTTGTAATTTTTGTATCGAATCTGTTAGTAACTTTATTTGCTGTTAGTAATTTATATCATAATACAGTTAATGTAGCGATAAGATTTTCCAAGGCCTTAGGTTAACACAACATTCCCAAATTTGGGTGAAATTCAAACTTTTTTTATTTTTTGTATTGACCAATATGTCCTTGTTTCAGGGTGTCAGTGAGCCGGCGGACGTTTGGCCCAGGGAATGTTGTTGTTCATGCTTGGTTTGGGGCCACACCACAGCAGACAAAATGTATCTGGTCTATGGCCGTAGCACAACACCAATTCTATCTCGACCGCAAACATAGCAAGGTTAGTACAGTTATCTCCCCCTGTGGTTCATGGTACAATGAACTGTAGAAAACGTTATTAGTTCTATCAACTACCAATATCAAGGAAAACTACACATACTTGGGTATACTATCCTGATTGATATTGAAATGTTGCATATCAAACCAGTTGTAATTTTGGAAAATCATAAACATTCATAAATGTTAAAGTATAGCTAAAAAAACTGATGTGATTTAACTATTCCATACACTTTCACTGGACATTTTCGGATGAAGTGTTGAAAAGTCTCAAAAATGTCATGCATAAAATCAAAAAATGATTGTGATATCACTTTTATTTTGCCTGCTTTTCTCATCTACTGACAGGCCAAATAGGCCATAATTGTTGATGTTCAGCCAATCAAATTAATAAATAATAAAAAGATAGTTAAAAATAGCTGTCTTGTACAGCATTTCTTATTTATATGTCTGTGCAAATCTACCCCAAATGATGTGCATGAAATTTAAACATCAGTTTTATTGTCAAAATCAATTAAAAATGTTATTTTATTAAACTATGTTTAGGGTTATATTTCAATGGTGTGGCATAACAGAAATAATGATAAGGACAATGTGTGATTTAACAGACCAGCAGCAATCGTTATATAGGATATCAACTGTACAGTGAATGTGAATGACGATTTTTTAATTCACTCTCTTTATGATATAAGAGAAAAAAGGTTGATGCCACGATGGTTGTTTCTGATCGATGTTTGTCACTTAATCTTCCTTGATTTTACAGGTTAACCTTCCTTGTGTGCGGAGTGTTAATGAAATAGCTGCCGAGTTGTCCCGGAGTACAACATCCCTCGGCTCCCTAGGATCAGACGGAATCAGTCGTAGTGGCAGCTCAGCTAGTCTACCTAGTCTGTCAACCTCCAGATTTGACTGTGAGTCTTACACAGAATGTTATTGTTTGTCTTCTAATCAAATTCCAGTTTCAGCAATATTTTGGGGGATAGAGTTTCCCAGTGTAAATGATTAGTTAGAGATGTATATACCAGTAATCAAGGCTACAATAATTCAGTTAAAACAGTCTTCCAGAGATAGTTATGCAGGCCCTAACAAAGTTATTGACTTCAGCACAATCTTAAGTATTAAAATTAACTTGTCTTATCTAGCTACAAATCCACCATTCCATGTTCAAGTTCAACTTTTATTCTTTAAGTTTTACAACTTAATGGATAACATAGTATACATACATTAAAGGACAAAGGCACCCACTCTTACATAATTAATCATTAATTCTACATAATAGTTCTTACTGTCATCTCATACATTTACATTCAACAAAAATAATTCTTACTATCATCTTAAAGAACAATAGCAATTCAATATTATCAATTAGATAAGTTGAAAATGAATATATTCTAATTAGAATTTAATAGCAACTTTTTGCTACCTTTATTTGCTAGTGATAAATATTTTCCTAAATTGTTAAGTTCTGTTATATTTTTTCTACTTTTAGTAACTGAAAAAGCTTAAACATACTAGAATTTAAAAAATAATATGATTTAATCAAATGTGTCCTCAATAATTAATTGACATTTTAAATTATATAGGATAGAGTAATTAATGTGTCCATTAATTATATAAAGTAATTAATGTATCCATTACCAAATAATATAAAGGAAAATTAACTGAAATACATGTACACTGTGTACATCCATTAGCATTTTCATAGTTGTTCCTCATACACTGTCCAATTATTTTTATTAGCTCACCGGTTACGAGTAACCGAGAGCTAATGCTATCACCCCGGCGTCGGCGTCCCACCTCAAAACTTTAAAGTTTTTGGGGTAAGTTTTTGGAAAGCTTGTAAGTCCAAAAGTATACACCTCATGCCCTTCTAATTTGGTTTATACATCCATTAGAGGTGTAGGAGTGATGTTATGGCAAAATCATGCAGAAAAAAATGTGATTTTTTCGCATTTTACCATTTTGTGGACTTTAACTTTTTTGGCACCAAAACTCACTTTAAAGTTTTGGGGGTGAGTCCAAAAGTATACACCTATCACCCTTCTAATTTGGTTTATACATTCATTAGAGATCCAGGAGTGATGCTGTCTCGGCAAATCATGCAGAAAAAAATTGGCATTTTACCATTTAGTGGACTTACTTTTTTTGACACAAAAACTCACTTTAAAGATTTTGGGTGTTAGTTTTGAAAAGCTTGTAAGTCCATACCCTTCTTATTTGGTTTATACATCCATTAGAGGTCTAGGAGCGATATTATGTGACATACGATTTCAAAATGACATGCTTATACATATATAAAAAATGAATGCATAGTGTGATTGCTGCCGCCGGTGAGCTTTCGCAATCATTGATTGCACTTGTATTTATATACAGTCATGATTTTTTTCTTAGTTTTAGAATTGTATCCTTGTAATACTAAATAAATCTTTATAGCTTTTGTTTAACAGCATCAAGATCATATCCTTGGAAACAATTAAGTTTCTGTTTAGTTTCTCTTGGAGTAATTTAATAAACATAGTATATAATAAAAATATATATCTTGTACATAAAATGACAATAAAACTAATTTATACAAATTTGTTTAAATTCCTGACATCTTACTCTGGAGTCATTCAAGTTCATTAAGATATTTTATTAGTCAATTTTATTATGTAAAACTGTTTGAGCTTTCCCTAACACCCTCTACTCCTGTCTGTCTGGAGTACTTACCTTCTGCCCCAGTGAGGGGTAATTTATTTGGCACTTACTTAATTAACCTATAAACTAATCAACAAGTACCTGTTAATTATTTTTGAGGGCCAGGTGCCTAGACTGACACCTGTTAGTTACACACAGAAGTGGGGACACCCTCCTTGTAATGCTCCTAGTTTCTGATTTATGATTCTGTAAGAGTTAAATGTTTATGACGGGCGTGGCATTAGGAGGGGGTTGTTTATGATATCAGATGGGTGTGGCTGTTGACCTGGTCTACACCCCAGGTAGACAGGTGTTGTGTAGGTGTTACCTTGGGTTGGTACATAACATGCTGGTAATGAAGACTAATAAAGTTGATATATACATGTACATCTTCAGGTGTAACCCTGACATTAAATCTTCTGGGACACAAATGACAGATAGCCAAACTTGTGAAATGTAGAGTGATTAAAACAGGAATGAAACAAATCCAAGTGAGCATTTAATTTAGATGGTTGAGATCATTTAAACTCAATAAACTGAAATTGAATTGAGCGTGTATTTTAACTGAAAACATCAACAAGATCTATGAAATTTGATTAGAGTTAATTATTGTTTGGTTATACTTGTCCAGTTCGAACCCAGGCCTAATCTCTCAGTAAAACATTTTGTGGTTTTATTGAAAGTGTTTTCTGTAGCAGTAATAAAATCTGTAGTATTGGGTTTTTTTCCTGTATGTCTTAGGTGTGGTACGGATATGATTTGTGATATTATCTTTTAATATAATTGAATGTCTTTTTATGTCCTAACATAAGCTGTATTGTCTATGTACAGTATCAGGTTTGGGTCACACCTTACACATGCTGTGTAATACTCCCATAAGTGGTACCATATTCCCACAGAGATTTTTACACCTGTATTGGTTATAATGGACCCCTACACTTCATTAGCCACTCTGTATACCTGCCCTACATCAATTAACACACCTAGCTGTTGTCCTAGCCCTCAGGTAGCACATTACCTGTGACCCAATATTGGGTACCCAAGAACTACTCCCCCATTGTCACACCTGGATGACCACACTGTGTACCCTAACACTCAGGCAGGTGATTAATTGATGGCTAATTGGTATTGTTATCCCTGATTGCCCTGATTTGTTTGTAAACAACCTATTGTGATCTCATTATCTCTTCAAAGGTGTTTCCTGTACAGGTAATAGTAGCCCAATTACCCCTCATTAGTGACCGGTTCAGTGGTCAGTATGGGTATAAGGCCAGATCAGAAGGTCAGTGTGTTCATTAGCTCATCTGATCAGGTCAAGGTATATAGAGGTCCAGTGTTATCCTAGTGGTCATCTAAACATTCAGCTTGGACAGTGTATGGACAAATCTGACAGAAGGACTCAGACATAGAGTTGCTCAATCTATCCAACTGTGGGTCACTGTTCTGTCTGGCCATTGGTCAAGAGTTTCCAGTGTTTTGAGAATTGAGTTGATCCACATCACAACATCTCACCTTACCCTAAGATTGTCTGTATTAGGAATGACATTGTGACATTTGTGTGAATACTGGTGACAACTTGAGGCTGAGAATCTACAATCATGGACATTTGTCTGACCCCTATCTCCTCCCTCAGTGACTCTGGTGAGTACTTTATAGTTGTTTCCCCTGCTGCAGCCATCAAGTCTGCTTCCAATGTCTTGTACTTAGTGATCAACCTTCTACAGTATTATATGGCCTGTTTTCAGCTCAACACTTCTTTACAATGTCTGATATACTGATTATGTATTTGGGGAAGAAAGCCACTACTTAAAGTAGTCCTACTATATCTATAGACCGAATGATAGACAATGTGCAATATATTTATTTCCTAATGATTTTCCAATGTTAACAATATTACCTTTAAAGTCATGTATTAATCTAACTTTGTGTAGTTGATTTGGTAATTTTCCAAACCAGATATGACACAGAAATAAGTTTACATTTGGCCAAACTGTAATGTAGTATTGTATGGTAACTCAGTGGTTATTGTCATCTTATAATTATAATGTCTGTGTTAATTGATATTTAAACTTTAACTAAAATGCATATGGCATGATTGAAAATTTATTATAGATTATTAAAAATGAATGTTTAATTATTAAAAATGAATGTTTAATTATTAAAAATGAATGTTTAATTATTAAAAATGAATGTTTAATTATTAAAAATGAATGTTAAATTAATGATATATAGTTTTGAAATTATTGAAAATTTATTATTGGAATATCTGTGAGAAATGATCATTGAGCAAATATTGATTCTAATTGAGAATGATTTTGATTATCATTTAGAAAATATTTTAAATGAATTAAAAACAAACATTTCTGAATAAGTATAAACTATATTATATTTGATTAACTTGAAGTGGCAAAAAGAATTCATTAGATATTAAAAATCATGAAAAAAAGATCTAAAAACAACTTGTTAAACTTTAATCTGTTATCTATGGCTGTGTTATAAAATAAATATTTTCTTGGTTAAATATCTTGCAGATAATATTGATGACCAAGAATGAATTCTTTCCAGTCAATACTGTTGGCATTGTGTCTTTTCTTTCATTCATACATATTAGGTTTCTTAGTTAGATTGTTTACCTAAAGATTTTTTTTCCAAGTAATTATGATAATACTTATGTAAAAAAAAAAATTTAATAGTGTTAGTACATATTGCAGCTTTTGAAATGATTTTCTCTACATAAGATCCAACTGTTTTTAGGAGTTTAATAAAAAAATCAATTTCAATATAATGTTAATAATTTTTTTCTTCTATGATACTATTTATCGTATTGATTAAAAATAATTATGTAAAGAAGTAATTTGCAATTTATACAATTTTGAAAAGGTTTTAGTTGATAGAATTAAAGCCAATTAACAAATTTTCAGAATCTGACCTCAATTTGATAACATCTATATATTGATTTGTTTTTAGATAAAAAATAATTATTTCATTTGATGTAAGTTTAATATGAATATGTCAGTAAACATGTTATATTTCAGTAATTGTAGTAGAAACTCTCAAAATATGAAGTAAAATCTAATTTCATTTTTATTTGATATAAAAAAAAGTATTTTACTCCCACACAAATAATCAGTAACATTTGTTCATAAAGAGTAAAACATAACAGCCTGGGGCCTTTTCTTGGTGTTTTTCCGATTTTTTTTTTCTTAGTTGATACAGAATTTTGAATATGAAATTTGTGTGTTTGTGGTTTGAGGGATACAAGGTGTTGAGATATATAACTGTCCAGACATATGTTTTCACGGCAATATTGGTCACACATCTACCACTGATAGGTGTAATCTGGGGACAAATCTGATTAACTGGCCTTTGTAAACTTCCCTCTCATTTCTACACTCTGTCTATGTATTTTGAAAAGGCAGGCCATTAAGTCAGTAGATTATACTCACAGAGCAGACTTTCTTGTCTCCAGGTTATCATAAAGTTTGATCACATCAAAGTTAGAAAATAACAGTTGAGGTCTGATCCAGTCTAGATAATTGGCTTTTTCACAGCTCCTGTAAAAACATTTGCCCCCTAAGGGGTTTAGTTTCTGGTAAGTAATTATGTAAGTGGCTTAGTAATTAATATCTAGAGGTAGCTTTATGTAAAAGATTTGTTTAATAAATAAATCTTCAAACTGGAGTGATCCAGGACTCACTTCCTCCTTAGTGGCTACCAAGTTGTCTATCACTTAGCTGATGTTGTTTCGGATGTTTTAATTCCCTATTACGGTAATTAATTCCTACCCAACCATCAGCCTATGTTCTGTTGGTGTCTGTTGGATGGCCCTTACTCCACACTCCCCCCCCCCCCCCCCCCCCATTTCCCAACACTTGAGACTCCAGACTCCAATATAATTTTGCAATTTGAAAAGTTACTACCAACAAATAGAAAAATAAATAACCATTACTTATTCATTAGGTATTTAGGAAAATAAGTTACAAAATGAAAGTCTCAAATTTTTTACAGATTAAGAAGATGTATAAATAGAATTAATTAATTTGGAGTATTCATATCTGTTACAAATCTGAAATATTTTTGGTTTTCACAAATAAGAAACACAATTGATTCATATTTTATAATTTTCTTTTCTTGAAATGAAAATTTTCTTTTCTTGAAATGAAAACAAGATCATGGCGAGGCTTTACCTGTATCTGACTTTGTCATTCAGGGCAAAATATTTTATATAAACATCACGATCTACATTTGTATTCTATACTATATATATAAACTTCTAAAATTAGATGTCCATTCATAAAATTCCATAGGTGTGTCAAGTGTTAAGTGTTGTAGGTGTATTGGGTTTTTCTCAATGTTAACTGGATTGTATATTGTCATTTACCTGGTCTGACAGGTGTACTTAAATCTCGTTAGTGACAACAGGTGAGTCATTGTGTACTGCTACTGAGCGGGCTGATAAGACTGACATCTGAGGTATAGAATGATAGGGTCAGAACAGTGAGAGTTAGTTAGACACAGAACCTTGACAAACACACACTGTCAGAATGAAGATCTATGGTATGTATAAATGGCAATGTATTGTTTCTACATTTGCAGTATTTAAAGAGTAAAAAAGGTTTTCTATTCAGTAAATGATTTGCTATACTAACATATTAAAAAAGGATCATATGCAGAATCTTCCTAGATTTGATGAAAATATTTGTAAATTTTGTGTTTTAACCTTTATTTCATTTTTGAAAACATCAAATTAATTTAAATTTTAAGGGGCTGAAGACAAGCAAAAATCTTTTTAAATAAAGCATTATTAATCTTTTAATTAAACAGTTAAGTATGTTTTGAAGTTGCATGATTGGTTTTAAACCAAACGATTATTTGGGTAAGAGTCCATTAGCTTATAAAGAAATCCTGATTTTCATTGATTATGTTTTAAAATCCTGAAATTATTCAATTCACTGTGAGTCACATTAAGACCATTCTTCCCAATAGTTTAAAAGATGTAATCAATTAGGTATAAAATCCAAATTTAGCATCTTAATGTGTAAAAGATTCTTGTTTTTATTTAGTGTACAACTTTGCCAATGGTCCATTGCTGTTAAAGAGTTCTAATTTGTAATTTTGATAAAAAATATTTGAAACCTGATCCTGAAAACACTTGAATCACCATAGATAAGATAGGAGCTCTCTACTTTCCAAGGATGCGTAATAAATATCAAAGTATAGAATCGAAGATGAGTCAGTGTTTTGGAGCATCAGATGGTGTAGTAACCTGTGTTTGTAGAGATACCCCCCAACATACAGATAAAATCACAGTATCCACGCTCCCACCAAACCTAGACTAAGGTGCTTCACTTGTCTGTGTGACTCCGGTGTGCAATGATGTGTACCCAAAGTATATAAGTACGGGTGTATACTGAGAACAGGTGGAATATGTCTACTACAATAGGTTTAAAGGTGGCCATTGTATGATATCCGGGTAAAGGTACGTTTACCTGCCAAAACTTCTAAAGCTTTTGTGAATTTATTCTTTTATTAATCAATTCGGAAGTATACCCATGGACCTGGATGTCATATTTTAATGATCTCAATAAGGCATCAAAAGCACAGAGGATATATAAACAGGGATTTACTATAGACTGGTGAGATAGGGCTTAGTGGTTATAGAGTATAGGGTTATGTAGTGCAGTAGTCGTGATGGAGTGTCGGGGTTAACACAGCGTACATGTTGGAGAGGGATGGGTTTGATGGGTAGTTAGGACCTGATCAGTAAGATCCAGGTATGGCATTTCTACTGTGGCAGGCCATAAGAGCATATAAGTCAATAACAGACCTCTTCATATAATTTGTTAATAACATGTATATTTTTCTACAGTGAACATCCCAGAGCACGTAGACGCGCTGAAGGCCCAGAGGGAGATGTACCAGGCTTTGAAAGCCCGCCGCGAGGCCCTTGAGGAATCCCTCCGTAAGCGTACTGAGGAACTGAAGCTTCTCTGCATCAAAGAAGGGGTAAGTCATCAAACTTTTTAAAGAAATCAAAAACAAAAATATTGAAAATAACTTCAATAAATTACTTAACAACAAGTAATCAAGTCCATAATTATCAAAATCTCTTCTCAGGCAGCAGGCCAAAAGTTTGCTATTTAAATGTAAATGATATTTGTAGAGAAAGAATAAACATTCTAATTTGTTTCAATTTGGAGAATTCACCTGTAATTGTGTATGTTAATGTTAATTAATGTAAAATGCTGTGTTTCCCCTTATAAATGTTGTCTTTAATTCACAGGAGTTGACTGGTAAGCTCCCAAAGGACACCCCACTGGCCCCTGGTGAGCAGCCCCCTCAGATCCGACGACGTGTTGGAACAGCATTCACCTTGGCCACTAAGGTAGATACAGTAGATATTTGAGATGAATTGTGTTTGAATTTTGAACTTAAAAACTTTTTCTCAAACATCTCTAATTTTGATGATTTCAAGATGTTATTTAAAGTCTTAAAATATTGTCATTGTACAAAACATTGTAAAAAGTTTTGATTCAATTATTAATTTTTACATTTAAGCAAATCTGCCCTGTATATTAGAATATGTAGCAAGGTTAGAAGAGACTAAGAATTTTGGCTGTGTTATTAGCTGTGGTGTTTAATTGAGCTTATTTTTCCTTTCAGAATGATGATGACCAGGTTTCCAGTATTGAGTTGGAGTATGAGCTACAGAAACAGATTACCAGTGCCGCCCACAAGCTTTCCCAGGACAAGAATGTCAGCAAGTATGTCCGGAAACAGCGCCGACAGTCCTTCCATCGTGCCCAGACCAAGGTAGGTAACTCAAACCCAACAAGCCCAGAAGTGCAATCAAATCTGTAACAAAATAATGATTATAATCATCTATTTTACATTGAAATTTAAACTTATATTGATCACTCTTATTTTTACTTCAGAGGTAACGTGATGAAAACAAATTCCTTATTTTCGAATGGAATACTAAGATAGTGTAAATCATTTGAACAATGTTTGCATACCATTCTAATTTTACCTTATTTTTCAACAGCTCAAGGAGATGGAGAAGAAGCTACAGGAGAGCCAGCGTGAGGCCGGTCTGTCTGAGTTGACCCCCTCCACACCATCGTATGATGGTATGTACAGTTGTAATGACAGTTTAGAGTATAGCTTAGATGATTGTTTGTCCCAGAGTCACAGTGAGGACTATGGTAAGAAGCGATTCCACTCATCCATCACTAGTCGTCTCTACAAGTCCTTCCGCTACAAGTACACCTACCGCCACAAGCTCAACAAGTCCAGCTACGACCTTGACTCGTCCATCAGCAGCGCCAACACTTCCAGCTTCCTTGATGATGAGGTGTTTGACCGTTCTGCACTTGAGATGTCCCCTGCCAGCCGTGCTTCCTGGCACACGTACTGCTATGAGAAGGTGCACCAGTTACCTCCGGCCATCGAGAGTCAGGTGTAGATGTGACTTCATGTGAGAAGTGTCTTAAGATGTGACTTCAGTTTGAAGTGTCTTAAAAGTGTTGGTGCTAATGACAAAGTGGCTGGTTATGTGGAGGACCTGTGTCCATGGTTACAGTGTGACTAGGTGTTCCTCGGGACAAACTTAATGTACACTCTAAGTGCCTTAATGAAGGGAGATAACCCTAACTAAGGGAGATAACTATGCATGTGGAAGTGACACTGTGAGGCTATCTGTCTTTTTAATTTATTGAATGTTGTGCTACAGAGATTATTTATCATTCCAATAGTGCCAAGGTTTTCACACTGCCATGTGAACCCTTTTGTATGTATTTTGTGTGAAGGATTTGTGTCTGACATATCTACTGTGACAATCAGGACTAATGTGATATCCAGGGAATATTTATTTTGCAATTTCTATTTTAAGATCATAACTGCCAATATGTGTGATGTTTTAAATGATAAAATCAGATCTGAAGTGTTTCTTATTGAAATGATCTCATCCTGTCTCAAGTTAAATGTATCATCAGTCATCCTCATATTTACAGCTGTGTTTGTATCGGTATTAGTCACTTCACTGCCATATATATGTGTGAGCTGCACGCTTTGTTGACCAAGAGCTACTGCATGGCTTTCTTGTTATTATGCTCGACAGAATTCCTAATGTAAGGATTATCATTAGTTAATATTAAAATTCCTAAAACAGTTATTTGGTATAACACTTTATTGTTATCAAATATTCCATTGGTAGGTAATGAACCAAGTTTAAAAAAACAAACTTGTATGAATTTGTTATATAAAACACTTATGTGAAAAATAATGTTAACTTGTAATACATCAGGAATTTTAAGTTGAAGTTATTGAGTAATTTCAGAGGAGATTAACTGCATTAGGAATTATCTGAAGCATTGCTTACTGATGTTGCTTTGTTTGTTTTTGTTGCCGTGGTAACTGATTTGTGTTTATATGTGGCTATTTGTGATGCTTGTGTATGTGGTGTCTGGTGTGTATCGTTCTATCATATCAACTCCTTCACTATTAAATATATATTTTCATAATCTTTGTATTCATTTGACTCATTAATTTTACTGCATGATTTCCTCAACAACAGAAAATCTGATCAAACACCACTTATCAATGTTTAGTTCTGAAAAGAAAGAAAGACGAAGTATTCTGAATAGTATTGAATTAATGAATAAAAACACATTTTCTATAAGATAATGAACTGCTGAATCCTTCTAAGAAATTCAGTAAGTAAAGAACAAATATTGAAGATGGTGTTGTTCGTCTTGTCAGATGTTCTGTTGTTCCTATATTCAGTGATTGGTGGGTTACTGTGGTGGTTCGACTTTTGCTTGACAAAATATAACAAAGCAGTAGTAAAAAAAGAGGAAAAAATACAGAAAATACCATATTTGCATGCCAATTTCATTGAATTAAAATTCAAATGGCAGCTATCCTAACAAGTGACTGAGGACATTCAAGGTCACAAGAATCTGTAAAAAAGAGTGACATTGACCTGATAAAATGACCACTATCAGCCCAGTATGTCTCAACATAACATCTTTATACTGTTAACTACAGCAAACCAGGCACAATCAAAGGTTACAAAGAGGAATATACAAAGATAGGTTAAAAGGTCAAACATCAAACCATTAATGAATCTGGCTGCTACAAGTCAAAGAAATTTGCCTTTTGACAGGTCTAGTCAGTATTGACACAAGGTAACATTAGGTACAAAATACATGTATCGACAGGTCAAAGGTCACATCCATCTATACCCCAGGACTAAGACAATTATACATCACTAGTGTTCTCACAGGTAGGTACATATAGACTGTAAGACTCAGATAAGGTCAAAGTGCAAAATTTTGATACACCAATAAATTAAAAATTATGGCATGTTTTTCATGAATACATTGGCAGATTAAAACAAGGTCCAACATCACAGCAATGCATACATTGGCAGATAAAAAGATCAAAGTCATAGTAATGAATATACATTGGCAGATAAAAAGATCAAAGTCATAGTAATGAATATACATTGGCAGATTAACATAAGGTCAAAGGCCACAGTTATCAGTACATTGACATATTAAAACAAGGTCAAAGGTCAAGGTATTGAACATATCAACACTTTGACAAAACAGTTGGCCTCGAAAATGAGGTAAGAGGTCAAAGTCATACCCCAGCTGACTGATTACAGGTCAAAGACAAAACATAAGTTTACCAGTAGGCAAATAGTAAACGATAACAGCAAAATAGATTCACACCAAATGTTACATAGCCAACTGATAATTGTGTAAAGATGGAAGCTTTGTATTAAATTGAAAAAAAAAATCAATTACTGATTTGGTCATGGTGACAAAAGATTAATAAGATTGTGATAAAGATCTATTTCATCTACAGAAGTAGGAGTTAAGTGTAGTTGTTATCTAGGGGGATAATGTTATGTAATTCTACATAGTATTGGGGCCCTAATGGACAGCTGTGGATAGAATCAAAAGTTTTACAACAGCTGCTCAGGACAAAGGAGAAGGAATGTGAATCTTTGTAAAACAGGCCATAAAAACCAAGATGTCGACTAACACTCATCATTATTGAAAAGATTTCAATTACTAGTAATGAAAAAAGTAGTCTGTATTACAAATTGGTCATCATAGGTGTCATGGTGAATTAGCAGTGGTGTATATCTACAGTAATTGGGTTCAAATCCCTGAGTATTTTGTTGGGGATGTCTACTTGGTACTGGTAATGGGAATCAGTTGGAAACATCTGCCTACCACAGACACCAGTACCCTAGGTCTCTCACAGACATACTCCAACACCAGATACCTACACATAATAATCCTAGTACAGATACCCAGTAGATGGCAGTGACTCCAGCCCCAGGACAAGCACCTGCTGATAGGCCAATTAGTGGCACCTGGCTGATAGATAAGCACTCCTACCCAAACACTGACATACACCTATAAGGCAACTCTTATCTTCTTATGTATGGAGTTTGTATCCCCTTTAAAGTTTAAACCAATTTGAACTAATTTTGATGATATGAAAATTGGAAAAATGCACTCAAAATTAATTAAGATTCCTATGAAGAAAAGCAAAATATATTTGAGAGGAGCCTTAATTATCTTAAGAAACCTGTTCAAACATCTTTGTGATGAAAAAATCATCTTTAGTAGTGGTAGTTCATTCAAGCTAAAATTATGTTAAACCAGTTGATCAAAATAAAATTGAAATAGACAATGTTTAACAGATATATAGTTGTGGATGTCTAGTTGGGGTATGTGGGAGAATGGTGTAAAACTAGTGGTATTGGAGAAGAGTTGAACATGTGGAGACAAATAATTAAGGGACATTGATTTTTTTGTGATATGTAATTAAAGTTAAAATCTAGCATATCCCAGATTTTTTAGAAAGAATTAGTAGAGAAAGTTGTCCTGAATTATATATAGAATAATAGCAGGAAACGTTTTTAAACTTGGAATTTGTCATTAAATTGTGTAAATTTGATTTGTGAGTTCAGTTACAACATCAACTGAAACCATTTTGATTCATTCCTTTGAGGACATTTATTTTTTACATTTAACTTAAAAACTATCATCCTATTTCAGTTATCAGGCGTATTTGAGTCACTTGGTTTAATTTTAAACTTGTTGGTTCCTTTCCAAGTGTATAAAGCACATCAGTAAAGCAGAGAATTAAAGGGAAAAGCTTTAATACAGAAGTATTATACATGATATATATAATAATGGTAAAAGTGAAATTAAACAAAAAAATAAAAATTAGAAAAAAAGTATACAATAAAACATACAATACGTACAAAGTTTAAATGAGCTGCTTCTACCACAAACGACATTGACAGCTTCCTATTGATAAGATGCTCTGTAGCATTGAGTGCTATGTTGAGTTTTACAGTATCACTCAAGATGCACACCCACACAGATAAATGCCGAATCCTATGATGATGACAGAACATTACACTTCAAAAATATGGTATAAAAACAGCTGTTGGTAATCTGATGATGCAATCTCTAGGGACTTTATGTATATTGCAATCTTTAATCTGTAATATTATACCAACAGTGTAGAGAAAAATAGCAAACATTTAACTGCATCTGGAAGTTAAGGTGTACCACATAGACATATGGAGCATGGAGTTCCGGTAAATTCAGAGATAATACATCTGTTCATGACCTTTATTTTTAGGATTCCTAGTCCTCAGTGTTGCTCATTTCCAACTAAATCTAAGGGAGTAACTTGGGTTATTGTTGCTAGTTAGGGAAGAAGGAAGATTATCTCCATTGGGTTACTGTGGATGGTTAGAGAAGAACTCGATGGTTATTTCCCTTGGATTACTGTTGATAGTTAGGGAAGAACTTGATAATTATCTCCCTTGGGTTTCTATTGATAGGGTAGATCTTGATGGTTATTTCTCTTGGGTTACTTTTGATAGTTTTGGTAGAACTTGATGATTATCTCCCTTGGGTTACTTTTGATAGTTTTGGTAGAACTTGACGATTATCTCCCAAAAGTTACTTTTGATAGCTAGAGTAGAACTTGATGATTATCTCCCTTGGGTTACTTTTGATAGTCAAAATGATAGAACTCGACGATTATCTCCCTTGGGTTACTTTTGATAACTAGGGTAGAACTTGACTATTATCTCCCTTGGGTTACTTTTAATAGTCAAAAGGATAGAACTTGACGATTATCTCTTAGGTTACTTTTGATAGCTAGGGTAGAACTTGACGATTATCTCCCAAAAGTTACTGTTGATAACTAGGGTAGAACTTGACGATTATCTCCCTTGGGTTACTTTTGATAGCTAGGGTAGAACTTGACGATTATCTCCCAAAAGTTACTGTTGATAGCTAGGGTAGAACTTGACGATTATCTCCCAAAAGTTACTGTTGATAGCTAGGGTAGAACTTGACGATTATCTCCCTTGGGTTACTTTTAATAGTCAAAAGGATAGAACTTGATGATTATCTCCCTTGGGTTACTATTGATAGCTAGGGTAGAACTTGACGATTATCTCCCTTGGATTACTTTTGATAGCTAGGGTAGAACTTGATGATTATCTCCCTTGGGTTACTATTGATAGCTAGGGTAGAACTTGACGATTATCTCCCAAAAGTTACTGTTGATAACTAGGGTAGAACTTGATGATTATCTCCCTTGGGTTACTTTTGATAGCTAGGGTAGAACTTGATGATTATATCCCTTGGGTTACTATTGATAGCTAGAGTAGAACTTGATGATTATCTCCCTTGGGTTACTGTTGATAGCTAGGGTAGAACTTGACGATTATATCCCTTGCGTTACTATTGATAGCTAGGGTAGAACTTGATGATTATCTCCCTTGGGTTACTATTGATAGCTAGGGTAGAACTTGACGATTATCTCCCTTGGGTTACTATTGATAGCTAGGGTAGAACTTGACGATTATCTCCCTTGGGTTACTTTTGATAGCTAGGGTAGAACTTGACAATTATCTCCCTTGGGTTACTGTTGATAGCTAGGGTAGAACTTGACGATTATCTCCCTTGGGTTACTATTGATAGCTAGGGTAGAACTTGACGATTATCTCCCTTGGGTTACTTTTGATAGCTAGAGTAGAACTTGATGATTATCTCCCTTGGGTTACTTTTGATAGCTAGGGTAGAACATGATGATTATATCCTTTTGTTTACTGTTGTTAGTAAGGGTAGAGCTAAATACCTTCTTAAGGTAACTGTTGATAGTTAGGGCAAACCAATGGGGTTTGGGGGATTCAGTTGTTTATATGTAACGTACACATGATGGATTAGTTATTTTGTTTGTTTTCCCATCCTGTATTAATATAAGTATGTACTATATAGTTCAGTACTGAATAAAATAACTAAAGATAATTGTTTCATTGAACAAATTGAACTTCAGAAAATCCTCATTGATCAATTTTAAAAATGGCATTTAATGGAGATAACTCATCTACTGTTTTAAAAACAATTTTAAGTCACTGCAAATGTATTTATTTTGAAAAATTCAATAAAGCATCAGAAAGTGATGATTATTCTTGAATTCACATATTTTTAGCTTTTCCCTTAAAAATATATATCCTGTGTACACAAACTAGAGATTTGCTGAACCTATACAAGCTGAATCACACCTGAACACCTAGTTGTATGATGTTTTATTAAGTAGTCGAACCTAACATTGTTGGTTATCTCCCATGTACAACAGAGTACACAGGCATTGTAAGAGTTTTGTATGGGACTGGTCAAGATGGCCAAGGGGTGACCAGGTAGTCGCTAGTCCAGGTATTACACCTTGTACGTGTGGTCAATCTGTAACTTTTCCAATTAAATGTGAACAGGTAATCCTATCACATGAGATAATGACTTCAGACCCTGTGATGCAATGCTTTGATATAATCAGTTTGCTCCGTTCCTGTACTTAAACCCAGTACAATCTAACTGCTTAATCTAGATGTATACAAGAGGGTACAATTTATTTTTGATATGAGTCATACATATTGAAATTAAAGTGCATCACTTTTGAAAATTGTCTGTGAAACCTTGTAGCATTAGGAGATAAGATTGGCTCACCCCTGGTGTTTCAATATGTCTCCCTTCAGAACTTAGAGGATGTGGGTACTTAACAGGCAGCTAATGACCGATTCCAATCAGACTGATATTAGACGGTTATCTTTCTGGTACAAATCTCTGCAGAGTGGGTATGAAAATAAATACACTTCAAAAAAGTATAATCTTGAGCTAAGCTGTTTGTGTAGATGGAAGTTTGGTGCTCCCCCACTAGGGTTTGTATGGAATGTTAGGCTGAGACAGATTGGGTTTGTGGTGTAATGGGGTCACCTCACCATGAAATGCACATGATTACATCCACATTCGTGAGGTCAACAGACTGCATCACTTCTCTACAGATGTTTGTCTGACCCATGGACAGGAGGATATTTCACTGATAAAGTGTGTTAGGTTTTTAATCATCATTTCCTGTTGTGTTCACTCACCTGTTTCTTCAGTCTGACACATGTGAATGGTGCCTGGTAGTGGTTCATTGTTTGTACAGGCTTAATATGGAGGCTATTTAATTGGTTGATGGCTTAATATGGAGGCTGTTCAATTGGTTGATGATAATGTGATTTAGTGTTGTGATTTATATTTTATATATCTATTTGTTTTTTCACAGGATGTATTCAAATGTCTCGTTTCTGGTTGCTTCAACAGTAAAACATAATGAGGATGGTAAAGATGTATGCTTCCTCATGTGAATATCTAAACATCACACATATTGGTTTAGTAGTTGTTAATGATTACATGTTCAACACAGGATTCTACCTATGTACATATTATTTATTTTTGTATTACTTGCAGATTTAGAAAGTCCAACAAAGTCGCCTGAACAGCTACGTCGCCAGCAGGAATATGTGAGTATTAAACTATTAATACACCTTTAAACTGATTTTGTTAGGTTTACAATTTGTAACATTGTAATTAGCATGTTATAAGAATATTAATCACAGGTTCATATTTTGCCATGTTACATTGACGTCACTGATTACTTTGTACCATGTATCGAGTCAGTACTCAGTCCAGGAATATTACCTGTGTAAAAGAAGGAATAGCTGGAAAAACCATTTGCTCCAAATTTTGAAACATTAGTTTGGAAGATAAAGATGAAAATTTAGAAATATGTTTGTTTTGCACATGTTGTCTACAAAAAATCAATTTGAAGTAATTTAATATTTTGACAAATCTAATCAGTTAAGTTGTGTGTTGATGTTAAACAGGCTATAAACAGCTGATCCTAATAGGCTCAGCCAATGTCCAATCCATTTGACATATTGAAAGTCAATAAAATTTTGTTGAAATTGAAAAAATTGGACAGCTGGGCCTAGCCTGGACCATATAACACAGCAGTAAAGATATTCACAGAACAGCAATTTAAAACAGAAAAAACAACTGATGTCAATTTAGTGCTTTAATCTATTTCACAATGTTTTTGACAATTTTTTATATACAAGGAGATTTTGAGTAAGAGTTATCTCCCTTACAGGATCGAGAGGGAGATTTGGACTTCCCTCCTATGATGCAGAGATCAGCCACAGCTAGAGAACTGTCCCCAACACAAAGCTCACCAGCACAACTCAGCCCCACTCTCAGCAGGTACTGGTAGTAGCACTCTACTGGCATATACAATGTTTAAGGCTAGACATTAGGAGTTTGAAATTCTTAAATCTGAGATAATAGGCTTTTTGTCATGATGATAATTTTCATGGTCTAACCAGAAACACACATAATGTTTTTATATTCTAAAGCCTTAGGCTATTTTAATTCACTCATTATCACAAATTATTTAATTTACACATCCAGCAGCTTGTAAAATATTCATTAATTTATTTCAATATCATTCCAATAACCTATATGTATATACATGTATATAAAAAGTATATATCATTAATTCTTTAGTAAACAAGTGACAATGATATCATATCTGTGTGCTTGTCTGTATGCTATGTTAAATTAAGACAAATGAAGTTCTGTTGAGGACATACGTTATGTCTGACTTTTGTGTTTTCCTTACAGCCCCCAGCTGTGTGGTGAGGGCCGCAGCCAATACAACAGAAAAGTATATTCTCCAGTTCTGGCCAACCGCTCACAGTCCTCAGGTAGTAACATGTCTAACCAGTCGGAGTACGAGAATGTGCGTGGCTACAACCGGTACGACAGTCAGGACAGTGGGTTCAGTTCAGCAAATAACATGTACAACCTCATGACACAACGTACGTCACACTATGATAGTACAGACGAGATCAAAACTCCCACTAACAAGGAGCCTCACCCTGATACCGACAGTGTGTTTAGTAATGACAGACTTGGTCAGTCCAAACACGGGAGTTTGGATGGTAGTTACAGGAAATCATTAACTTCTCAACAAAGTTATGGAAGCTTAGAACGAAATTCTAAAAAACGGGATCAGCATCCTAGTAATCGAGCACGGGATCGACAACACAGTGATAGTGACACTCATATTCCTGTTGTAGATCTAGAACCTTCCAAGTATGGGAGTAAACGTTCCTCACAATCCGAATATGACTTGACCACACCACGAAACAGTGTAGTTGAGGTGCCGGTGTCTCATGAGGAATATCACTCCCAGCAGTCGGAACATCATGACTGGCAAGACACAGCACAAACAGAGCCGTCTCCAATTGTGCAAAGTCCTCAACACATGCGACAGGAGAGTAAAGATAGTGTTTATTCAGGACAGTGTTATAGTCCTCGTATATACGAGGGTTCATTCCAAAGTCATAGTGACGTACAGTCAGCCGACCAGGCAGGCACTGCGTCAACCAAGAGAACAGAATCTCACCAACACAAGAAACATCCAAGTGCTTTAGTGACAGTGACCAAATTACAGCCCCACCAAAGTGTGGAGTTGGTGTCAAAACCATTTGAAATGGCGGACTTCTATAAATATAGTGAAAAGATCCGACGACAACGGATGATAGAGCAGTACCAGCAGCAGCTGATGGGGGGATCACGGTGCTCCACCCCCTCCCAGCACTCGTCGGATTCAGGGGAAACATCCCACTCTGGCTCTACCTCATACCGCCACCCTCATTTTGTACAGGGCTCGTCAGGACAGGGCTCCCCATCTCCGAGTCCCTTCAGGGCAGGCCCCCCTACAAACTTTGCCACAGCTAGTCGGCAGATGTCTCCCTACCTTGCCCACAAGCGAGAGGGATATGACCAGTCATCACCATTTCCTAGTCATGCTTCACCAAAGCTAGTTAAAGAACACAGTACTCATGTGCAATATACAGTGCAGACAGCGACTGGAGGACGTATTTATAAGTCTGTACAGACGACCACACATACACAGTACAAACCTTTAACACCTCAAAAGTGTGACCCAGTGAGAAACCAGACGGCCACACCTGTGACCTCAGCACCATCCACTCACACACCCAGTGCAAGGTGAGATATGCACAGGTGGATCATCAACCATGCGGAAACCCTAGTCAGGACTTGATTTAGTACGGAAGATGTGTTTAGGCAACCTGCCCCCTCTAGTCTAGAGCTGTGACTTCCAAATCTTCATGTGTGACCCCCACAATCTACTGTGTGTTGCCTCTCTGTGTGACCTTTATACCTACACTGCTTGTCAATCAAATTCACATGGACTAGTTTTACACAAAGCTTATTTTCCCAATGTATTACAAACCAAACAGTGATCTAGTTTTCTGTGCAATTACAGCAGGGCTCCATGGTTTGTAAAGGAGATAATGGTTTTTTCTCCAGAACACAGGTCTATCTCAAGTTTCAAACTAGAACTTCACTGACATTTATTTTACAGAAATATGGACAGCTAGATGTCAGAAAATAACCATTTATTTTTAAAACAAGGATAATTTTAAAATTGGACTTGTCTAAGGTGCCTGGAATAATGAAATACATTTCATTTGATTTTAACAGTCTTGATCTGTTGAATGCTTTTTATTCAGTTGCAGCTGCTTTCTGTTACAAGCTTCTCATTCATTCTGACATACATTAATTCACTCACCACAATAATTCAGTTATAAGAATGCTCTAGTAAACTGTAGGTACTGCTGCTTGATGTGTAATTAGGATAATTAATTACTTGTTCTTTTGTTATTAGATATCTTGAAATGTACCTTGAAGACATAGCAAATGTTGATATTTCATCTTTGTCATACTTTTTAGCCTTACAAAATGTCAGCATATTGTCAATAAGAAGCATGTATTATCCATGACTGACAACACAAAAGTTTGAATCCTTGCACACTCTCATGACTGACACTCTATGGCACACATACATCTTTATAACCAGGCACATCTGCTGCATGTCCTTCTGGTGTCTTCAGTCATCTGTACTGTCCACTGCTGGTTAAGTAGTAATGTCCGTGCTAGTCATGTGACATTACGCCCCCTCTCTAAATGATACGTATGTGACAATGTCTGCTATTGACTTTCCTCATTACCTCAAACCTGCTAATTCAATATATACACATTCTTTTTGCTGAAATGCACACAGCTATGCTGATTTTTTTCCTTTTTTTTCTGTTTGCTACTATTTCATCTTGCTGATGAATTCTCCCTTGCTTGTTCCAAACCATGGCTGTCTGTGTTGCTTCCTTGTGTGTTACCTAGTATGGTTGTCTCCCTTGCTTTTCACCCACACTCAAGTGTCTCCCTTGCCTATCTTCCACATTTGTGGTATTTTCTTGCTTTTCACCCCAATGTTGAATGCCATCACATCCGCCTACTGAATCTCTCGTCATGTTTCCGCATGTGATCCAACTGTTTTTATTTCTTATGAGATTATGATTGCATTTTATAAAGATTCTTTTTAATTCTTTGTAATTAGTTCACCATCATCATGCTAATATTATTTCTTATCTTTACTCTTTTTAATTATTATAATTTTTTAATTTATTTTATCTTGATTACACTGTTGATATTGTTATGGTAAAGAGATGTTTATTAAAGAGAGAGGTGTTTTATTCTTTGAACCAGTTATAGAAATATCAAGACAAGATCTGAAATAAAACATTGAAACATAATTTCTGTGTTGTTTATTTCAATTTCTGCATGCATGGGCTTTACCGAGAAAGGGTTAAACACTTTTCAAAGGGAAAGTTCAAAATTGAATTATATTTTTTTTCCCATACTAAAACATTTTTGTTCAGAGGATCTTGCTTATAAAATAAATCTTGATATTTCCATCTTAGCTTTGCAGAAGCTAAAACAATTTAATGATTTAATTCTCTGAACACCTAGTTACTCTTAAATGCCTGAAATAGTGATGACAATAAAAGATTAGCAACACCCCTGTTTTACATTTAAATGATTAAAAAAAAAATCAATCAACAGTAGATATATATATATATATATATTTTGAAATAGCTGATTATATACTGCATTTCTTCAGCTATGGTTTTGGAGAATATCAGGAAGTAAGATCAGTCATCAGTGGCATTATATTCATTGTCCAGCTGTCAGCAGTTTAAAATCTGAATGGTATTAAAGGGAAATAACTCCTACAGTATAGCAGTAAGTGTGATGATGGTGATTGACAGATAATAATTGTGTAATTGCAGTATATATGATATATTATGATGGTGACATTTCTGAGTATATACAAGCTAACTAAATCATTAAGACATTTGACAAGTTCTGTTCCATATTAATATTTGTGGTGGTGTGATAGGCATCATATGGTTGTTTGTATATGTAATGAGATTTGACTTTTTAACAGACATAGACAAGTGAAAGACAAACGGGTCCAGAAGAGTCAAAGAAACACCAGTGATTGTAGAGACCATCGGCGAAGCCATGGTGAACAACCTGTCTCCTGTCTGGACACAACATTTTCTGCTCTAGAGCCCATGGACAATGTAGCCGATGATTTCAGTGAAGAAATGATGGCCTGGTATGATGATAGCAGTAACGTGGGAAAGAAACCATCATATGTGTGATAATGTGGGATGTAGTTGAGTGCTATACAGACAGATGGCAGTTCCCCCAAATAAAAAAAACAAGGGGAAAAATACGTATTTTTGCAATCATATCATCATTGTGTTCCTGTAATTTATAGTTTTTGAAAATTTATTTTTAAACTTTTTTCTTCAAATTCAGGATAGCGAAGTTGTCTAAATTTTTCTGCATGTAAAATAATTTCAATTATTTATTTTCATTTGAAGAAAAATTCAAATTGATGTGAAAAAAAAAGTTCTGAGCAGTTTCAAATTTCGACTAAAATTATTAAAAAATCATTGTTAATGCTTAAGATATTGATAAATACATATATTTTGAATAAATATGGACCATATTGATAATATGCAATTCAATAACTATGAAATTTAGTTTAATATTTGTTTTGGAGAAATCAGGGCCTGGATTTAATGTCTCGTCGGATATAGCTGTGGGAGCTAGGCAGCCTTCTTCAACACAATAGTACTTTATTAAATTTTACCTTCTAAAGCGATTTTATTATATACTCAGTAAACATGGGTGTGATTTCACAGGTACTAAACACATGTTAATAATGGTCTCGCTCTATTGTGATCAAAATGACATTTTAAGCTATGCAGTTTACTTGTTTGTAAATTTTCTGATGGAAATATTTCAATAACAAACTTGTGAAAAAAGGTCCATTATGTAGATGTTTGATATTATTTGCAACATATTTTACCATTGAACAGCACATAGAACAAAACTTTTAAAGCTAATGTTTTTTTAGTAGTATTTCAGTAACTTTATATAAAAAGACAGTATTAAATTGCTGAGGAAAAATGTTACTTTTATAACTTGTTGTTTCTTCTTTTTTTAAGTAAAGAATATTCTGTCTTAAATTGGAAATTAACTTGCTTATATGCTATAAAGTTATAGATTTTTTTTTATTTATTACTTTTAAAATTTTATGTATGTTTACTGTGATAAAATATTACTTCACAACAAATCTTTCTAGATATACTCAATTTCAAACAAATCAGAAACCAACTTGCCTCCAGTATCGGAAGGCAAGCATGTAGACTAAACTGAGTTATCTGCTCTTTATGGATTAGTATTCCTCCAGATATCACTGCTGAAAAAGACATTTTTCAATCTTAAGTCTACAATGTTTGAATTTAGTATTGTTTGAGGTTGTAAAATCTAGTCATACAAATATTTTATAACTGAAATGTTTCGATTGACAAAGAGAAAATATCTAGTGTTTTATGGTACATGTAGCGTGTTGAAATAGTTTAGTAAAGTTTACAGTCTACAAAGTTGGCTCTGTGATCATATGGCTCAGATTCCAGGAAAACATGTTCATTCTAGCGGCCGTAGAATCCCATGTCAATCTTCAGACCTGTTTTAGAGGCCAGAGAATTCAGCTCATCCTTTAGACCTGTCTAGAGACCAGCTGAGACCTGTCTTGGGCCAGAGAATCCAGTGTTGATTTTAAGGCCTGTCTAGGGCCAGAGAGTCCAGTGTCAACCTTTAGACCTGTCTAGGGCCAGAGAATCCAGTGTCAATCTTAAGCCTGGCTAGGGCCAGAGAATCCAGTGTCGATTTTAAGGCCTGTCTAGGGCCAGAGAGTCCAGTGTCAACCTTTAGACCTGTCTAGGGCCAGAGAGTCCAGTGTCAACCTTTAGACCTGTCTAGGGCCAGAGAATCCAGTGTCAACTTTTAGGCCTGTCTAGGGCCAGAGAGTCCAGTGTCAATCTTAAGGCCTGTCTAGGGCCAGAGAATCCAGTGTCAACCTTTAGACCTGTCTAGGGCCAGAGAATCCAGTGTCAATCTTAAGGCCTGTCTAGGGCCAGAGAATCCAGTGTCAATCTTAAGGCCAGTCTAGAGCTAGAGATTGACACTGTCAATCTTAAGGCATTCTAGAGGCTGGGAGGCACTGTTCTGTAGAGAATTTGTATCAGAATGTGAGCTGTCATTTCATCATAAGAAAAATAAAATGATACATGTATTACTAGTACATAATGGTATGTCCTGAAGTGATAGACAGGTAGGTTACCACACACTCATTACCAGGGAGTTTACTTGTTTATAATGTTACAAGTGATGAATAAGAGTCTGAAATGGAGAAACTAAAATAATTCACTGGATACAGAAATCCTCGGTCTTTACCAAAAATGGAAAGATGGACACAGATCCACACATATGTATGAGTGGGGTGAGAGTTTGTGGGAATCGGTATGACTGGGTACAAGGTATGCTTGTTGAAGTGTGTGAAATAGTGGGTACAAATGCGAGTTCAGTTGTGTTTTGGGTGTAGACACATTGGAATGATAGTGGGTACGAGTGTTCCAGCTGACAATGAATAATGCTGGGCTGAGAGATATGAATACTTGTCTTAAAAAACCAAGTGATGGCAGCTTGTTGGGGAGATGTTATGTTCTCTGTCTTTTAAATTTTCGTGAATTATTATTATTCTTAAAATATATATTAAATATCTGAAAGAATCATCTATCATGGTTGTGTTTTCTGTGAACATTTTACTTATAGGCAATAGAAGATAAAGACAGCAGTTCCACACTAAAGCAGTTAATATGCGCCTATCTATTCTATTATTTTTGCGATAATATGCCAGGAGAGTCAAACGCAAAATCAAATCATTCACAAATGTTTGTATGAAGGTAAAACCTTATGATGGCAGCCAAGCTATTGGTTATGTTACAGAAGTCCTGCAGAGTCCATAACTCTAATAGCTCATCATTGGTGAATTTAAAGTAAATGTAATCACAATATATCTGAAGAAGTTAGTTTGCAAAATAAAGTATCCACGAAATGTCAGTGATTTACAGTATAACATTCCTTTATTAACACAACACCTGACTATAAATATCAACAGTGTAAAGAAGGACTTAATAACACTTATAAATAACTAGAAAAGACACGTATCAGCAGGGTAAGGCAACATTTGCCGTATAAATCTACATAAAATCTGGGTTAAGATGCATCTTCAAAATGAGAACTAGGATGGTGACAATAGGACCACTAGCCATATTGGGCATCGAACACGTCTAACAAATCATTGTACCAGGAAAAAGTTAATTTCCAAACAAGATCATGATGTCGAACATAAACAAACGTGTTTAACGATCATCATTTTCACGTTAGTTTTTCGTAATAAAGTCGCGTATCTCTCAATATCCTGACTGGACTGATCATGTTATCACCTAGGAACACTACTAAGTACATACGTATCACATTTGCTGATCCTAGGGGAATATATTACATTAATTGATATACATTATATATATAATGCGCAGGATAGACATAATTACGAGCTAACAAACACGGCCCATTATATCTCACAACTGGGCAGTCTAAATGGATAATTGGGCACTAAGCTTTGGATGAGTGAATAACAAGATTACGATATCTAGTTCTTGTGATTTGGAATTATAAAATTTCATCAAAGAACAAACCTAGTATATAGCTTATAGTGAGGGACGTACAGAAGAGCATGTAGTACACAACATCGGACAAATAAACTGGTGACTTCCAGAAATATAACCAGAGTCTTGTTTGACTGGCTAACCAAGGTGTCATGAAACATACTGCTAAACAGGGAATGTATTAGAGTACTAAAAGTCACTAAAATAATCGCTCCATTTTGAAGTAGAATCTTAACAGATTCAAAAGTGGATTACAGCAATAGAAAGTCAGCACCGACACAGTTACCTGATCAACCCGAGGTGACGTGGGCTGAGCTCAAAGAAGAGACATAATTGTTTTTAGCTCGTCTCTTCGAAGAAGAGTGAGAGCTTATGTCGTCGCGTCGGCGTCGGTTTTTCAAATGTTAAATTTTTGGTGTAAGTGTTGAAAGGCATAGTAATTTATGGTAATATGGTCCCTGTGGGGGTCAAACTATCCCCTGTCGGAGTTAAACTAAAAGATTTTTTGGAAAAAAAATCAGATTTTTGAAAAATTTTGGACTTTTTGCGTTAAGTTTTTGGTGCAAGTGTTGAAAGGTATTAATACATCACTTTATAATTGTACTAGAGTGCTGATATTTGGCAATAGAGTCCCTCTGGGCTTAAACTATCCCCTGCCGGAGTTAAACTAAAAGATTTTTTGGGGGAAAAACCAGAATTTTCAAATTTTTGGACTTAGAATATTTCTGCGTTAAGTTTTTGGTGCAAGTGTTGAAAGGTTAAGTTTTTGGTGCAAGTGTTGAAAGGTATTAATACATCACTTTATAATTGTACTAGGGTGCTGATATTTGGCAATAGAGTCCCTCTAGGGTTAAACTATCCCCTGCCGGAGTTAAACTAAAAGATTTTTTTGGGAAAAAACCAAAATTTTCAAATTTTTGGACTTAGAATATTTCTGCGTTAAGTTTTTGGTGCAAGTGTTGAAAGGTATTAATACATCACTTTATAATTGTACTAGGGTGCTGATATTTGGCAATAGAGTCCCTCTAGGGTTAAACTATCCCCTGCCGGAGTTAAACTAAAAGATTTTTTTGGGAAAAAACCAGAATTTTCAAATTTTTGGACTTAGAATATTTCTGCGTTAAGTTTTTGGTGCAAGTGTTAAGAGGTTTTAATACATCACTTTATAATTGTACTAGGGTGCTGATATTTGGCTATAGAGTCCCTATGGAGTAAGACAATCCTTTCCTGGAGTAAAACTTTAAAATCTGTGTTTTTTTGTTTTTAAATCTTTGGGCTTTGTGTTAAGTTTATGTTGTGAGTGTTGAAAGGCATAGTAATACATGGTATTAGGTTCCCTGTGGGGGTTAAAATATCCCTTGCCATAGTTACACTGAAATATTTTTTGGGGGAAAAAACACATTTTTAAAAAAAAAATTTGTGCAAATGTTGAAAACTATTAACACACCACTTTATGATTGTACTAGGGTGCTGATATTTGGTAAAAGAGTCCCTATGGAGTAAGACAATCCCTTCTTGGGGGTGAAACTGAAAATAAAACAATGTGAAAATGCTCACAATAGACAATTTATACCGATCAACATTTTTCAAGGGAGACAACTCTCATAAGGATAATATTTTGTCAAAAAATTGAAGAAATACCAGGGTATGTCCAAAAGCAATTACATTTGTATTTAATATATTCATTTAATCTACAACAGCATAGCTTGTCTCCCGAATGTTTGTCAATAAATAATTTATATATATATAAATTGGTATAGTTTTGAAAATTGCATGAATTCACAAAACATAATCTGATCAAGTAAACAATATAAATATTATTAATGCAATTTGCAAAACCATTCCAATTAATATATTTTGATTATTTATTGACAAACATTTGCGAGACGAGCTATGCTGTTCTCCAACAGCTCTTGTTCTGATTTGACTACACCAAATTTATGTGGTTATGCAGGATAGGGAACTGTAAATGTATCTTCGTCTAGGGATGGATGTCCTTGGCATATAGGGAGGTTGTTTTTTTCCAAAAAATTATTTAATAGTTATTTATTCATTAATGAAAAGCGGTACATTAGTTTGAAAACTCATCATTTTTTAACAGAACACCTATGGAAATAAAGTTTTTTTTCATTGCACTGCAATGAGTGATGATACTTGTTGTACTCACTTAGACTAACATGTGAAAGAATTGCCGATTTAAGTACAAGTCTGGACAAGAATATCATTTGATGACATTTCATGCAGTACTCACTCAAGAAACAAGCCAACTACCACCAAAGAAACCAGGAGGAGCTAAAAACACAACACTAGATTTCTCTATTTGTCACAACAGTAGATGTATATCAGTGTCATAAAGTATATATTACAGTATTATAGGCAACCACTCGGATAAGGTTTCTTGGCATCGTCACATTGGATTTAGTACAGAGCCTACATCCAAAGTGTATTGGCATTAGTCACATTTGAGACTTTTCTGAAGAATGCTCCTGTTTTATTTGCTTCAGATATTTTTAGTGTTACAATACTGGCAATGTCATTACAGATAGAAAAGGAATAATGAAGTTATTATTTCCCAAGCTGCCTTCACAACAAGGGGCCCAGAGGGCCTGCATCACTGACTTTGATATTTTAAGTAATCATGGCAAAATACTCTCATTTAAGTTATATTAAAAATGCTTTTGGGCTGCCTCTCCCAACAATGGTACAAACCAAATGTGAGCTTATGCCATGGTGTAGCATCTGTCATCTGTCCGTCGTCCTGCGTCCGTCAACATTTCCTTTAAATCCCTACTTGTCATGAACGCCTAAATGGATATTGATGAAATTTGGTCTGGAGTATTATTTGGCAAAGGATATCAAACCTTGTATAAACAGAGGGTGTGGCTCCCCTGGGGCCGGAGGGGTGGGGCCCAATAGGGGAAATTGAAGTAAATCCTTTAAATCCCTACTAGTCCTGAATGCTTGAATGGATTTTCATGAATGACCAGGAGCACTATTGGGCAAATGTGATCTAACGTTGTGTAAATAGAGAGTGTGGCTCCCGGAGGCCTGAGGGGCAGGGCCAAATAGTAGATATTGAGCTAAATCTTTTAAATTAATACTAGTTTCAACCTTGAGATCCCCACCCATAACCATATATACATTGTTGGACATCAAGAAATAAACACAATCATGATCTAAAAAAAAAAAAGCCCTGGGGCCGTCCCCACCCCTAGGGACCAAGTGTCTTTGATATGTCTTTGAAACCATTGGAATCCCCACCCTATAACCATGCACTATTGGGCATAAAGACATAAACACAATCATGATGTAAAAATAGACCCTGGGATCTTTCCCAACCTCTAGTTTCTTGGTTATATTTTTAAAACCGTTGAAATCCCCACCCCATTACCATATATATAACATTATTTCGACATTTGGTCAAATCCAACCAGATAAGCGATACAGGCCCTTTGCAATTCTTGTTAGTAAGTTAAGTTCAAAAACAAAAAATATCTTTATAACAAATATTTATTTTTAAAAAGATATAAACAATAAAAATACATGATGATCAATGACTAGTCCAGAATTATTTTTGTTTTTTGTGCTTGCGTGCCGGAGCATTGTTGAAAGCTACCCCTGGTCTGCGACTTTGAGGTAGGTAGGCAGTGGTAATCTGCTGCATCACAATCATAGCGATGCAGGATAAGGCCATGAAACATGCATACCAGGTATAGACATTGGTGTGCGAGACAAACCAGTCGGACCAGAACGCCAATATAAGTGTAAGGCTTATGGCTGTGAACAACACCAGTCCTGATGTAGCATGGTATAACTTCAAATCAACAAGGCGTATCTGGATGTTCAAACTGCGTAAGATACCGCTGTATTTTAATAGTATTCCTCCGATCAATTGTAAAAGAACATAGGACAATGTGAGGACGCCTATAAAGCCATGCCATGTTGTGAAGTGGTTTTTCTGGTTTAAATCTTTGTTGATGTAAATGGATGCAAAGCCACATGAAGCACATGTTGCAGCTATGCCCATGACCCAAGCATGAATCTCGGCCTTGGTGGCATGTGTTCGGGACTGGAACAGGGAGCTCTCTCTGGAGAACACAATGATGGCCTCAAACATCAGCAGCACAAACTGCAACAGATACAATTATTTGTCAGTGACAAGATTTTTGTGAGTGTGAGTGGCAGAGAAAAATATTGTACTGCTGAAATGGAGAACAAATCAAAGAATTAAACAAGAGATCCCATAAAGGGACCTTGGCACCTACCATTAAAATTAATGATCTTTATTGGATCTATGTAAGACTGATTTTTCTCTACTTTTCTCATTTTTCCAATTCCTCTTTTCCTCTCTTATCATTTGAAAACAAGGGAGACAGAAACATCAGGAACTTTCTGTGACAACTAATAAAGTGTCGTAGAAAGACAAAATTCAATGGGTACACAAAAAGGTGTACAAGTACCAAGACAACAAGAACTGTGTTAATGAATTATGTAGAAAAAAACATAATAAATGTTCACACAGTTGGGCTTCAACATAGGATTGAATAAACCGGTTTTGTCTCACATGCAACAAGAAGTCGTGAAAGCAAGACTGTGGTGTTACTTTTCCAGAATTTATGGTAAATTGACTCTCGAATTAGGGATGCTGGAATACGGACTTTATTCTTTTGTGTTTTTGTCAGTTTATAAAACAGAACATGTATCAAGGTTATACCAATATGGAATATAGTTGTATTGAATGGTGCATCTTACCACACCCTATGAATTACAGGAATATGGTGATTTTTGTGGTTGTTTTTGGAAATATCCTGAAACTTTTGTGAATTTTGGAGTTTGCTTAACTCATTATACTGATCAAGCGTTTTAATCTGTAGCGGAGTGTAGTTTACAGAACGGAAGCTTGGTTCAGGATAGTTTTAATCAGATTGGGCAGAGGTGAGAGTTAAGTAAACCATAATTCTTGTCTTGCTCTTGGGTGTCTAAAAATGGCTGGCTTGAACACCAGTTCTGATATTTTCTTATCCTTTTCAATCTTTATATCATTTCTAGACATGATGCTTGATTTCTTCTTAATTTTTTTTCCCTTGAAATGTTTTGTGCACACAACTGCATTTTTGCATCAATGGCAGCTATGTTATAAGGGAAACATTGTAACATAAAATTTCACAAAGATCCATTAAGTACTTCTCAAGGAATAGTGATAACAATTAAGAATTGTTTAAAGGATGACGTGATTTGAACAGTCCACCATCTGATGATGATGAGCTAAAAATAGAATCACTTTGTATTTAATCCTTCAAGAAAACATGATGTTATGAAGTTAGTAGTTGACACTAACTTATCCCTCCTCAATTAATCTGGGGCAATGTTAAACACTTTTTGGTGATGTTCCTAGCAAAGATGGAAAAGAAGTGAAACATTAACAGTTTTTGTTTTCTTGGAAAAAGTCTTGGTGTGTATGACACATTCAGTCCTGCATTTGATTTAAATGACCAAGTATGGTAGTCTTTTGTTTGCAACAACAAAATTTTAATTCAGTACTGTATAGATATAATCAGTAAACAAATTGATGTGTCCAATAACACTAAAAAATATGTTTAATATGTCTTACTGCTATTGTCATCAAGGTTGGGTGCCAGGAGAAGAGACCTGCAAAAAAGAAAACAAAGAACTATTTTACCATTCATGAAAGACTGTTATAACCCATTCTTATAGAGTTAGAAACCTGTTAATTACTGAGGTATGTACCTAGTAGTCTAACAGTAAAATCCAAGTGACAGAGGGGGCTCATCTACAGAAAGGCTATGATAGCAGACGCTAAACCTGTTAATAACAAGAGGCCCAGAGGGCATGCATTGCTCAGTAATCATGGCAAAAAACTCATTCTTCTATTCTTTTGCCATTCGGCCACCTTCAAAAAAATGACGATTACGGCTAATGGGAGGCGTTGCGAATACTCTTAAAAAAAAAGTGCAGGGATTTGGGTACAGTGAGAGGGTTTTTTTTAATTTTTTTTAGTGGAAGATAAAAGCATTTGATGGTGTGTTTATGGTGTGTGTTTGAGATCATCAAGGGCTGCATTGTGTATATGTGCCTTGAAGATCTCTAGTGTAGTGCATTGTACTGCTGCCACCGGGAGGAGTTTCCATTGTGTTATTGTGTGTGGGAAAAAGGAGTATTTATATGTGTCATTGGTGGCAGATAGGTGTCTGAATGTGTAGGGGTGTGTTTGCCTTGTACTAGGGTCAGCTGGGTGCATGATGCCGTGTGGGTCTATTGCGACATGATGGTGAATGATTTTGTCAGTCATTCTGAAAAAGAAAAGGGATTTAAATGTTTTTGTGCTATATTTCCCCTATTGGGCCCCAATTCTCCCACCCCATGAATGTGTTTGAGCTCAGAGGACAGAGGATTTTTATTCCCTTAACTAAGCGGAGGCATAGTGCATTCCTTACAAATCCAAGCATGTTCCTAATCTGTTTATAAAGACTCTGTGCCCCATATTAGATTAACTTAAATTGATATTTGAAAATCTGTTGTAAACTACAAAAACAATTAAACAATTAAAGGATCCCATTTAAAATAAGCCTTTTACGGCTTAAATGGGCCAAAGGCAACATCTGGTTTTATTACCAAAATCTTCTTCAAATTTTTAACGAAATTCGATAATTTATTTCACTAATTTTATTTGATGTATGTGATATCCGACCAAACTACTGATCTGTGATATTTGATGTACGATATATCGGTACAAATTATTAATCTGTGATAGAATATTTGATACGTGATTACTACATTGATTTTTTAGAAAATTTGTGATAATTTATTAGTGTACTAGAGATTTATTTATGTAATATGCGATGAATGTATTTCAACATGCCTTTTACCTGGATAAACACAATGTTAAAATACGGATTAAGTTGTTCCGCCTACTGATAACCACGCAACGACCCTAGACCTGTACGTGGACGGTGGACCCGGATATCGTCATGTGATTTTAATTTGGTGATTTAACCCGACGAATCCGTGTGATTACCTGGACATCTAGTAACATACTTACTGGAACCAGGAACTGCAGTGTAGACCATAAAGGCCGTCAACAAAGTGGCTGCTACGTGGGCTACCATCACGACTGCTGAGGCTGGCGGCGTCGTCGTCAGTAGGCCAGACAACAAACTTTGATGTTGTCAATGTCAATATTAAGCTCATAGTATCCTAATATAATGACTGTAGCGTTAAGCGTTTGAGCGATCTCTATAAATCTCCCACGGAGTGTAAACTGACCCTGCAACTTTCGGGATTTACTATTCCACATGCGGGAAAAATACAAAAGGCGTTGTTAAAAACGCCATAGAAAACACCACAGTCCGATATCATACGATCTTTGTAGAATTGCTAATGTTACATGACGTAATAAAAAGTCTTCCCTCCCACCCCGTCCATTGCCTGATCCAAGACTCTGCAATAACACCGATTCCAGAAACTTCAAAAAATTCTAATTTTGTAAACCTCTAATTTTGGGGTTTATAATGCACTAGAATGCAAGCACAGAGTATATATATATTTCATTTGGGGGGGGGGGGGGTTAGTAATAGTTATTATTTATTATTCTACCATGTTTGCTATGCAACGCCAGTTTTGATTGGATTAAAACCATGTATTATTTTCCAATAATACACGCTTGTGAGTCACGACTGTTACAGTTTTATGTATCTAATATTCAACATTTTAGTAATACGGTTACTTTAGCCGAGAGGGCTAATGGGTTAGTCTTTCACAAACTTTTTATCACGACGCGAGTGATAGATGGTCATGATCGTAATACTGGATTGCCTGTAAAGAAATGTATATTTTATAAACAAATAATGCAATACTCAAGAAATAAATTACAAGGTTTTCTCGGGATTTCTTTGTCGTTTTTCTATTAGAAAGAGGTAGGTCTCAGAAATAAACAGTACATGGTAGAATAGAAATAATCAACTTTGACTCGTGTATTGTTGCAGGATATACAACTCGGACTCGGATATTTTGCAATTTTAATTTATAACTCAGGCCTGCGGCCTTCGTTATTAATTTAATTGCAAAATATCCTCGTCCTCGTTGTATATCCTGCAACAATACACGAATCATCGTTAATTATTTCTTAAATATACTATATATATTAGTCACGATGCAGCTGTGTGAGTCCTTTCCCCCTTTGGAGTCCTTAGTCATTTTTATTTATTAAATCAGTGCAATATTTTTCAGAGAATATACTAAAATTTAATTTTATGTAATAAACTTATAAATTTCAGCTTTAATTTTTCTGACCGACAGGTCTAGTCTCTTTTAACACACACTATATTAGTGTATACTAGATTCGATGTCAATTTTTATTGTGTGCTATGCTAGCATATATATGTACATTACACTTTGATAGTGTTTTAATTTATTCTTTAGCGACGCTTGTGAGAGTTACAAGAGTCCATTATTAAACTATTTTTCGGCATAGACGTATACTATTCTTTTGGCCCCGGATATGACGCGACAGGTGGCGTTACTGGTCAAGATGAAGTATGTGATTGGTCAATGCAGCGGTAAATGCAGACGTGCAGTTAAAAACGAAACAAAGTTAAGAATGAATGCAAGCTGAAAAGTGGATGTATGTTTTCAAATTACACATTAATAAAATTATATTTCTGATTCAGATGCAGTCTTATTATCACCAAAAATGATTCAAACTGATATAATTTTGCTATTCGTGCTGTAAAACACAAGTTCGTTAATTTATTTCACCAGCAGTTTTACATTATAACCACCAGCATTAAAACTATACCGTTTATCTTTTTAAAAGATATTTCTTGGTTGTATAAATATAAAACTGTGATAGAACTACAATTTAAATTTGTTACTATTTATGCATGTACTGTGATCATGTTGATTTTACTTTTGTTTGTCGCAAGAATAACACTATATTGTTAATGTTGACTTGTTATATTATATGCGACTTTAAATAAAATTTCTTGACTCTTGACTTATATATTTATTTGATTATGTTTAATGGCCCGTATGGTAATTTCGGGACAAGCAATAATGAACTGGGATATATGGGGGATCGCTTGATATTTGACTTCCAATTACAGTAGTATTAGGTGTCCTTTATTATGGAAGAATTATGTTTTACAGAACTGCATTAGTTTCAAAATTCCGTTTTGAAACAAATATCCTTGTTACCATATTGTGCCTACAGCTGTATGCAGTTTTGTTATATCAATAGTTATTCAGATACAAGAAATGCCACTAGATTAAGAGTAGTGACCTAGGCTGCAGGTATTTTGGCTTACATTGTGTGTTCTAGGCCCGGTCTGACTACGTGTCATGAAAATGTCTCCATTCGTTATACTATACATAGAAAAATTACAAAAATAATTTAAAAGAATGAAAAAAAACCCAAACAAGATAAGATAAATGAAATATTGTACATTCTCCCAAATGGCCACGCCTTAAAGTGGTTAGGAGATTGCCTTTTTATATACGAATCCTTTGTGGTAATTCATTTTTCCTAGAAGAGATAATCATACACCCTGGAGTTGTTTGTCTTATATTTGGTCACCTGACACGACGTCACACGTGATTTATTGCAATCGCCTTTTGTCCGGCATCGGCCGTCATCTATCGGAAGCAATTCACATTTTCGATTTTCTTCTCAATAACCAAGATACAAAGGGTCGTGATATTAAGACAATGGTATGCTGGGATAACAGACTAAAAGTTTGCTAAAACCGAATGACTTTTGCCTACCTTCAAGGTCACGGGACATTTATGTTAAATTCTTTATTTAAAAAAAAATCCCAGAAGGATCTTGACTACCACCGATGCCATGGAAGAATATTTTCTCAGCTTTTCCATTCTTCGCCCTCTTCCTCTTAATCACTTGATAATTAGTGGAACCTACATATAAAGTCCAAGAAAGATATCAGAAGAACTTGATATTGATAACACATTTTAACTTTGTGACATTGTCTGCATACATGGTAACACGTCACACTGTGTGGATAGTTATCAGAGAGAATCGTTTCGTCACACTTGTTAGACCTTTCGTCAACCTCGTGATTGTTTTACGCTCTACAGGAGACGATCGAAATGTTCCTCTGTCTTCAAATTAGGATTTCTTTTAATATTGATAAGAAGATATAGATCCTTGCTTGTACTAAAATGTTTTACGCCATCGATTATCGATGAGAAACAACTCGTTGGGTATGTAACATACCCAACGGTACCACTAGCTGGTTTCCAAGGGAAGCTGGTCATGTGACGAAGTTGTTCCGAGCCCGCTACCAACGCTGGATACTACAAGAAATACTTTTAGTATTTTTGGCCAAACAAATATATACCAATTCTAATACTGAGATTATGGGATCAGTTCTTTCCTGTTGATTCCTGATGGAAAGCACAACTATAATATATTTGTTAAAGTATGTACTTTTCGCGTGTCTTTCGACGATCATTAGTGCGGCTCGGTCCATTAGCGAGCCTAAGATCAGCTTTACAGGGTCTGTGTTTGCTGTTCTGACCCCGTATGGGTTCCATCAATGTGCCAGAGAGTGTGAGGATTCAGGACGGTGCGAAGCGTTCTACTTTGAAAGGACAAACTTGCAGTGCATGCTTTTCTGGGATGGCATGCTTACGACACGATTCGATACGTCCTCCCAATCGTCCACTTTCAGTCCCCAATTGAGAGATGTATATGGAAAATACGCACCAACGGTAAGCGTTAATGATTTTATTAAAATCATTTGAATTTTAGTTTTAAACTATGTCCTTCATTTTTGACTTCCTCGACTGATTTTAATATTGTTATTACTATAAATATAGTTTCCTTTGGCATCTCGAAAGATTTACTATACTTTTAAACCAGCTGCCATGTTAAAGCGACTATAGTTGTAAAAATCACTGTTGAAAAATATTATCAATTGAGGTAAACATTGATTTTCCACAAGGACACTCGATTTCGCCATTAACTAAGATACAACGCTTATAATAAACTCAAAGGGGTAGTGCAAAGACAGCTGTAGAGACTGCATCTCATACCTTAGGTACTCACAGTAGACCCATCTGGGCCTAAACTGCCACATTACACACCAACCTTATGTCGGTCAGTGTGTCTTGACTGGATGCGGTCATGGCTTCGGGAGGCATCTCTCATTGGGTAAAATTACCATGGTCTGCCGTTATTTTCTTACGACAAACAGTATCCATTGTCTAGAATGACCCTAAACAATATCAATTGTCTACAATGGCCTCCATTTAACCCCAAATAATATCCATTGTCTAGAATGACCACTATGTAACCCCAGTATATCTTCCATTGAGCATCATTGGGATGAGCTTGATAGGCGTGTATATAGAGATTTTGTTAGTCCCCTGCCGTTTGAAAAACGGGGGGACTATAGGTTTACCCTCCGTCCGTCTGTCTGTCTGTCTGTCTGTCCGTCTGTCTGTCTGTCACGCAATAGTTGTCCGGACAACTCCTTCTGAAGTACTACTCCGATTTTAATGAAACTTGGTATACATGATCAGTATAACATGTAGTTGTGCATCCCATATTTTTTTTTTTGAAAAACCAATTTTCAAAATGGCCGCCGACTTCTCATTGGTTGAGACTTGTCCGGACAACTCCTCCTAAAGTACTACTCCGATTTTAATGAAACTTGGTATACATGATCAGTATAACATGTAGTTGTGCATCCCACATTTGTTTTTCAGAAATCCATTTTTCAAAATGGCTGCTGGCTTCTCATTGGTTGAGGCTTGTCCGGACAACTCTTCCTAAAGTACTGCTCCGATTTTAATGAAACTTGGTATACATGATCAGTATGACATGTAGTTGTGCATTCCACATTTTTTTCTTTCGAAAAAACAATTTTCAAAATGGCTGCCGGCTTCTCATTGGTTGAGACTTGTCCGGACAACTCCTCCTAAAGTACTACTCCGATTTTAATGAAACTTGGTATACATGATCAGTATAACATGTAGTTGTGCATCCCACATTTTTCTTTTCGAAAAAAGCAATTTTCAAAATGGCCACCGACTTCTCATTGGTTGAGACTTGTCCGGACAACTCCTTCTCAAGTACTACTCCGATTTTAATGAAACTTGGTATACATGATCAGTATAACATGTAGTTGTGCATCCCACATTTTTATTTTTCAAAATGGCTGCTGGCTTCTTATTGGTTGAGGCTTGTCCGGACAACTCCTCCTAAAGTACTACTTCGATTTTAACGAAACTTGGTATACGTGATCAGTATAACACGTAGTTTAAAAAATGGGAAATAAATAGTTGCACTCCTGGTTCAGGCAGGGGACTTTGTATTGCTGTTGCAATACTATCCATCCTTGTTGTCTCTGGTTTGTTTTAGGATTGTTATATGACAGAGAGTTCAAATCACATTATTAATATTTTGGCAAATAAATAGGAAAATGAAGTTTACATGTATTGGTATTCCGATATATATACATTATATAAAGTATGTAGATGGCGATCCAACTTTTAATTAAAGCAAGTCCAATGATGGAGTTCTCATCACATATACACTTGGCAATCGAATGAAGACCTATTATTCGATTCTCTATGTAATGTTCTGGGGTTTATGTCCCCGGCATACAAGACAACAACCATGTGTTTCAACAGGCGGTTTATTAAAGGTGCGGTATCCCACAATACATCACAGAGGTATACACTGACATCCGGAACAGTACGGTTAATCCGGGCGGGTAACACTAATTTGCTGATACACAACATCCCTCCCCCTTTTTGGTAAACGACTTATAAATAAATGGTAATTGCACCATTTACTTTTAACCATGTCCATATGCATAGCTGGAAACAACACTTTACCATATAAGGTTAATATAATATGTTACTTCTTGTAACTGACTAGAAAAATAATTTTAACCAGGTCCGTGTTGACATGAAAATTGGAGCTTAACCATAAAACATCTTATCAAGCTTAAAACTTAACAATGAACCATTAACACATGCTCCAATTCATGTTCTCACAAAATCCTTCAGATAAATGGGTGAGTGCCTGGCCCGTTGAGGTCTCACTGGTATTTGCACTGGTTTTGAATTACCAATCTCTGTATGTGCAGTTTTTGGTGTAGTAACTCCACAGCTTTCCACAGCTGGTGTTTGGTCTTGAGTAGGTACCAACACATCCTCAAGTTCCTCGGGAAGATCCAACTTTACATTAGAAGATAGACTGTGCCTCTGACGAATATGATCGACATGACGACGTTTGACCTTGCCGTCATCATCACTTACTGCATATGACACGGGTCCGTTCTTTGATGATATTTCACCAGATAACCATTTCGGACCACTGTAAAAGTTCTTGACCCAGACCTGATCTCCAGTACTGAAAGTACGTTGCTTTGAATGTTCGTCATGATAAACCTTTTGACTAGTTTGACATTTCCTGACACGATTTCTGACCTCAGGTCTGACGAGATCAAGTTTTGTTCTGACACGACGTCCCATTAGGAGCTCCGAAGGCGAGATTCCTGTCGTAGTGTGCGGAGTTGACCGATATGCTAGTAGAAATCTGTTCAATTTCCGTGTAAGGTTTCCTTCAGTATTTTGCATCTTCTTCATGCCTTCTTTGAATATCCTGACCGACCTCTCCGCGAGACCATTAGATGAAGGATGATGGGGTGACGTTTTCACATGTACGACTCCATTCTCAGACATGAACGCTGCAAAATCTTCGCTGACAAAGCATGGGCCGTTGTCAGACACCACCATCTCCGGTAAACCATGTGTAGAGAAACATTATCTCAATTTGTCAATGGTCACTGCTGACGTCGATGCTTTTGTAGGGTACACCTCCAACCATTTGCTGTAGGCATCAACTATGATGAGAAACATCTGACCTAGAAATGGACCAGCATAGTCCACATGTAATCTCGACCATGGCTTTTCAGGCCAATCCCATGGGTGGAGAGGAGCTACCGCGGGAATCGAACCGTGTACCTGACAGTCCTGACATCCCTGTACTTTACTCTCAATGTCCCTATCGATCCCAGGCCACCAGATGTAGCTTCGTGCCAATTTCCTCATCCTGACCATCCCTGGGTGTCCCTCATGAAGTTCCTCTAACAATTGTTTCCGTCCAATTGTAGGGACTACCACACGCGTTCCCCAGATAACACACCCGTCATAACAACGGAGTTCTGTCCGGCGTGTAAAGTAAGGTTTCAAATCCTCCTCACCACACTTGTCTCTCCAACCCTTTTGTACATGGTTGAGAACTCTACTCAGGGTTGAGTCTTTGGCTGTCCATGTCTGGCTATTATGAAAGTCTACTGGGGTGCTGCCAAGATAGTTGATGAAAAAAGTGGTCTCCCCTGGAATAGGTATTTCTCCAACTGTTTCCTGGAGGGGTAAACGACTTAGTCCATCGGCGTTGCCGTTCTTTGATCCCTCTTTATACAGAAGATCATACTCATATGTTCCTAAGAGTAGTGCCCACCGTTGAATCCTGGCTGAAGCCATAGTAGGTGTAGGTTTGTCTGCTTTGAGTAAACCTAAAAGAGGTTTGTGATCCGTGTAGAGTACAAATTTGCGCCCGTACACATACTGGTGGAACTTCCGGACTCCAAATATGAGAGCGGCTCCCTCCTTATCTATTTGCACATAGTTACGCTCTGCTGGCGCTAGTGTACGCGAAGCGTAGGCAATAGGGCGTTCCTTACCCTGTACTCTGTGTGACAGTACTGCCACCAATCCGTAGGGTGAAGCGTCACAAGAGAGTATCAGTTCCTTATTTGAGTCAAAATGCACTAGCAATGCGTCTGATTGCAACATCTCCTTGGCGCGTGCAAACGCCTCAGCTTCCTCTTTTCCCCATTTCCATTTACTGTCTTTTCTGAGTAGTGCATATAAATGTGACAACACACTACTAAGATTTGGCAAATAACAGGCATAATAATTCAAAAGTCCAATAAATGCCTGAAGTTCCTTAACATTATGTGGTGCAGGAGCCTCCTTTATTGCTCATACCTTTTCGGCTATGGGTTGTATCCCCATGCTGTTGATCCTATGTCGCAGGTAAACTACTTCATCTGACAGAAATACACATTTAGTCTTTTTAAGTCTTACACCTGCTTTATCCAAACGATCAAGTACTACAGCTAGGTTTCTCAGATG
Source organism: Pecten maximus (assembly GCF_902652985.1). Classification (NCBI taxonomy): domain Eukaryota; kingdom Metazoa; phylum Mollusca; class Bivalvia; order Pectinida; family Pectinidae; genus Pecten; species Pecten maximus. The sequence goes on from NC_047021.1 coordinate 12,225,400, forward strand.
CTTATCCTTCCCCGATATCAAGATGTCATCTACCCACATGCGCTATGCCATGTAGTAAGTTTTTCATGACACGTTGAACGATTCCTGGACTAGATGATACTCCATAGGGTAGGCGATTGTACTTAAATAAACCCTTGTGTGTGTTTATTGTCGTGTACACCTGAGATTCTGTGTCCAATTCAAGCTGTTGGTAGGCCTGACTAAGGTCTAGTTTAGTGAAGTGTGACCCACCTCCCAATGCTGCGTTGAGATCTTCTGTTTTCGGAATAGGATAGTTGTCGAGTTTCGAGACTCGGTTGACTGTGACTTTGTAATCACCGCAAATTCTAATGCTACCATCTCCCTTAACAATGGGTACAATGGGTGTGGCCCATTCAGAAAATTCTACGGGTGATATAGTTCCTTCTGATACCAAGCGATCAAGTTCCTGCTCTATTCTGTTGTCCCTTAGAGCATACGGCACTGGTCTAGCCTTGAAATATAATGGCTTATGTGAGTTGTCCACACATATAACTTGGCATTGGTTCCACGGATTGTACCTAATCCATCCTTAAACACTGACTCATGTTTTCTCAAAATGTTATCAAGCTGATTCTCTTGTGGATCTTGCTTGACTTGACATATCTGGCTCCAATCTAACTTGACATGAGAAAGCCAATTTCTTCCAAGTAGACTGGGGTAGTCTCCCTTGACGACAACCACTGTGAGTGTTCCTGTATAGTCTCCATACTCCACTGAGACATCACCCTCACCCCTGGTTGGGATTGGTTCACCGGTGTAAGTCTTTAACTTCACCGCAGTATCTCTTAGCTTTACTGACTTGCCTTTTTTGTTGATCTCCGCCAACGTGTTATCCCCAATCACTGTGACTACAGCTCCCGTGTCTATTTCCATTTCACTGTCTTGTCATTAACCTGTAGTGTAACTTCACAGCGATCAGATTTGCCAACTTGATTTATGTTGTACATTGAGTAGACATAGTCCTGTTCATCGTTCCTGTTTTCCGTAGTTGACTGCAGCATGTGTACTGGTGTTGTTTGTGATTTATGCTGTTTACCTTTTACTGTGTCTTTGTTTCGCTGTCGACTCAAACATTTTTCCTTTATGTGTCCTTTCTTTTTACAGTAATAACATTCACTGTCTTTGAAACGGCATACTTTGGGGTCGTGGTTCCCCCACACCTATAACATGGCTTCTGTTGACCTTGATGACCTTGGACATGACTTCTAGACTGACCTTGACCTTTCCTATGCTGACGTGTTCCTCGATTATTATCATTCGAAACTTTGTTGACATATATTGTTCTGTGTATCGGACCTCGATCCGTGCCCCTGTGCTCCCTGCAAGTCTATAACATTTTTCGCAGCTGTTTCCATAGACAATGCTATTTCATACGCACGTTTAAATGACAATTCTTTTGTCGCCAATGTAATGTTCTGGGGTTTATGTCCCCGGCATACAAGACACTCTACACATACATAGCTAATGCAAAATATGGTGAACTTGACTGTAAATATTCTATTTAAGGGTTCGCCTCCAGCCTCCAGTTGCCCCGCTGATAGCAAGGTGATAAGGACACACAGGAACGAAGATAAGTGTATAAAAGGTAACATTTATTGTGGATTAACCAGGCATAGATTATTCATTAGATAAAGTGTAATGCATTCTCTTAAACACCCTTTTTCAGAACTGCACCAACAGCTATAGCAGGGCGTGGCTCGGTGGTCCCTCCCCCAATAATATGCTGAGATGTATAACCATATTTGGTTGTGCTGTCTTAACTTTCAACATAAACAACTTACCTCGAGTTTAACTCACAACTCAGCTTTCTGATGAATGTGATGATTTCATTAACACTCCAGTTACCCATTTGTAAGCTTTCTGATGACTGTGATGATTTCATTAACACCCCTGTTACCCATTTGTAAGCTTTCTGATGAATGTGATGATTTCATTAACATCCCGGTTACCCATTTGTAAGCTTTCTGATGACTGTGATGATTCCATTAACACCCCTGTTACCCATTTATAGCCTATCTTATATTTACGTCTTTAAGTTGATTTGATATTCAAGGACTTGTTCCTATTATTACGATTTCCATGAAAGATGTCAACTACTGAGGGGAAAATTAAGGTTTCGAGAGATACAGGCTGATGGAGTTCAGGAAGGAAGCTTCGAGATGTACACAAAGATTTCATTGGGAAATATTACAACACCACGACCTCACTGGGGAATATATTTTCTTGTGTATCATGAAGTCAGACCATGTTTGATGTTCGTGATAGGCCTATGTTATATGAAGTCAGACCGTGTTTGATGCTCGTTGATAGGTCCATGTAACATGAAGTCAGACCGTGTTTGATGTTCTTTGATAGGTCCATGTAATATGAAGTCAGACCGTGTTTGATGCTCGTTGATAGGTCCATGTAATATGAAGTCAGACCGTGTTTGATGCTCGTTGATTATAAGACTCTTTCATATGTGTATATGTAGGATAGGGATATTCCACCCGAGGGGTCACAAAATGTGGTGAAACCCGAGGCTTACCACATTTTGTGATCCCTCGGGTGGAATATCCCTATCCTACATACACACATAATGAAAGAGTCTTTTTCTCTCGTATCATTGCCGAATTTCTGGCGAAAGTGTCCCTCAGCCATCCATTTTCTTCAATTTTTTAATTTCTTTATTTGACGTTTTTACTAAATATACTTGTGATATTCTGAAAGATCATACCCTATTTTGACAAACTATGTTTGAACACAAATTTCATTCATTTTGTGGTTAAGTGATGAACGAATGAACAATTCGCCGATAAAAATTACCGTAACTTGACCGACTTTTACGTGGCCGTGATCAAATTGTCAACATCCGAGAAAAAGAAGTTCTATCAACAATACTGAAAGCCAACGCTGAAATGAGTTTTCCAACTTCACATATAATTTGATTTGCACCTCGACATATTTAATCATTTCACAGAACACACTGTACTTTTAAATGTCAAGTCAATTTTTTTTTTATAAAATACTACGTCACTGCATGACGTCACGACTGTCATTGGAATTCCATTCATAGTTCAAGGATATTGAGAGTGATGTCGATCTCGATCGCCATGAAGCGGCGATGTTTCGTGGCTGGTAATTTAAATTCACTGTGATTTTGGCAACTTCGTGTGTGAACCAGCGAACAATGACTTCGATCTTTTCTGTGACATAGGATTATATGTGTTTAACCGGTTGTCTTGATGGAATGACGAAGGTAGGTCAGTCGATAGGCTAACGATGATCATATTGAAAGGCTAGGATGACAGTTAGTTTTCATGGTTACTCTTCACAAATATAGACTCTGAGTTACAGTTAAAATAAATATTTTTATATGAACATCGAGGGGTGTCATTTTTACCGAATGTTCGTTCATTTAAGAGCCAATTCCCAACTTCCAAATACACAGGTTACTGAGTAGGCCTAACAGTTACTGACAGTACAGTACAGTAGAGTAAACAAATTCCAGGGCTCCCTGCTGACGCAAACGGAACCATTTCATAGGTTGTGACGTTTGACATTTTCTTTTTTATATTTTTTTTTATGTATGGCTTTTATTTTACTTCCTCTCATTGCCAGGTGATTGTGTGTGTTTACATGTTTTTAATGACAAATGACAAATCTGTCGGGTAGTCTAAGCCAGTCTGTACTGTACTGTAACTGTTACAACAGGCGTGTAGGCGTAGTCTAACTGTTTGTTACAGTAACGGAGTTATATGTTCGCTCAGATGAAATGTCTAATCGTTTAACCGTGTAGCCCTATTAATTTACTGCTGATATGATATATGTTTATCTAAGAATGTATGTATTTTTATAGTTAAGTCCAACGTTTCAAAACCGACACCGACGATAAGGACTGTCGGATGTGAACACAAGCAGACGACGTTGTGAGAGTTGTCCCCCTTGAACGCAGATTAATCCGCGCGCGTGAAATGCTATGTAAGATAGATTTATTTATCTTACATAGCTATCTTACATGGGCAAACTCTATCCAACATGGCGAGATATGAGAGAAAGATTTATCTTACATAGCTATCTTACATGGGCAAACTCTATCCAACATGACGAGATATGAGAGAAAGATTTATCTTACATAGCTATCTTACATGGGCAAACTCTATCCAACATGACGAGATATGAGAGAAAAGTCTATGTAACATGATGTCAGACCGTGTTTGATGCTCGTTGATAGGTCTATGCCTAGTGGTTTCTTTGTCAGCGCATTTGTTATCGTTTTGAAGACGAAACCTAGATTTGTATGGAGGGGGTCATCGATTTGACCTAGATTTGTAGAGCGGGTGTCGTCGATTTGACCTAGATTTGTATGTCGGGGGTCATCGATTTGAAATAGATTTGTATAGCGGGTGTCGTCGATTTGACCTAGATTTGTATAGCGGGTGTCGTCGATGTAGCAGAAGACGCTATTCCTTCTGGACTATCTGGTCCTATTCCTTTCACCTTTTCAAGCGTCTCAACGCAAATCTGTATTTTGTTCATAGTTTGACCTCGGTTTGTATGTTCATACAAGTCCGTAGCCCCTGTTTTTATCAGGACATTGTTGGCAGTTACTCTCGGACGGAAAGAGAGGCATACTAAATAAAACACAGACAGTTTTGATATGTCTTTTCAAATTGGTTTCCCTCCGAGCGAAGTAATGTAAAATTTTGATCTAAGTTGAGGTTAGCATTACAAGCTACAATAGGACTGAGGGAGGGAATACATTTGGGAAGCGAATCGGGGTTTTACACAGCCTGCATCGATCAATATGTCTGCCTTTCTAAAGGAGCAATTTAGTCAACTTTGAAAATAAGTCATTGGATATACGTCACTTCAGAAGAAAGTTGAAGCATTTGATAAGCACCATCGCTGTTAGTTTTATTTTTTGAGAGAATGTGGTGATATAGGCAGGGCGATAACTATTTCAGTGTGTGGCTACCCACCAATTATTCCCGGGACCTATGTTATGATGCCAGTGTCAACAGGCGGAGATGACTACACCTTGCCAGGCGTCGCTGTTCAATATGTGTGTCATAATAGTCACCACTTTCATGGTGGGGGCATAAGATGTCTGACGAGCGGCAATTGGTCGAACTTCGAGTCTCTACCAGGATGCTCACGTAAGTACAACCATATTACCTAATATTAGTTGTAATCGAGTTGCGTTGGTATGATTTTGTATTTTTCTCACAATTAGAAAGTTGAAAAATCAAACAGTGGCGATCGCGAAATAAGATATTTTCCCAGGCAAGAAAATGCCGAAAGATAGAATCTATTTCTGTATGAAAATATTTCAAATATCTTACTTGTACAAATGTTTTGTATTGTATATCCAAAAAAAAAAATCTTTCGCTTTTTCTGCATTGGTAGAAAATTAAACAGATCATATCATGCAATCAGCATTACAGCGCACGACAGCCAACGCACGAATGCTTATTCATTGATTTCTCTGCAGTTCTTGGTGACAGTACTTGTGTCAACGACGTCGACTGTGAAGCAGTAATTAGGTCCAAGTGTAACAATGGCCTGTGTGTATGTCCGGCTAACATGGATTACAATTACGACACAAAGGCATGTGTAACAGGTAAGGAATTCGAGACGCAAACTATCGAAGATCGAATGATGACAGCGATGGAATCGTCTCTCTATGTCCAGCAATTGTTATGAGATTAAATATGACCTCGCACTTTTCCACATTAGTTTATTAAAGTCCTAAAATGTTTGATCACAAAATCAGCCCTGGTATTTTTGTCTCAATCTTCATATCTATCCCACAGACTGCAGGAGCTTGTACGAATCCGGATCACTGGAGAAAGGTATGTATCCGGTCGCTCCAGACGGTGTCAATGAGATGTCAGTTTGGTGCAAGGATGGCTGGACTGTAATACACAGAAGAGTAAACGGAAACGTCCGTTTTGAAACAAAAACTTGGGAAGACTACAAGCGCGGATTCGGAGAGAAAAATTACTGGGTTGGACTAGAGAAACTTCACATTCTCACTCAATCAAATAGCAAGGTTCATATTTATCTCGATCTTGGTAACAAGGAAAACATAACCTTGCTATATCGAGATTTTCGTGTATACAACGAATCCACCAACTACACGATGACCGTATCCGAGAACTTTGAATCCAATCGTAACATCAGTCAATCGTTTACTGGCTTGTACTCCTCTAACGGCTCGCCATTTTACACAACAGACAGGAATTCAACATCGTGTGCTGTTACATTTGGGGCCTGGTGGTACACGGCTCAAAGTTGTTGGGCCCACTTGAAGAACCTGAATGGTCCTTTTGACAATATGTTTATCAGATTCCTTGATGAAGCGACAAAAACTGTTATTAAAATTAATGTGGAAAAGGTGGAAATTCGAATAAAAAGACTATAATGCTACTTAGAACACCGGCAGTGTATCTGGTAATCAACAGCCAACGTTAAAATTCAATATCCTCGATATGAACTTGATTCTCGGAAAAGCGTTTGAATACCCACCTAAAAATACAAAATTCGTCATTGCTCACTTAATGTCACGTTTCGAAGTTACACTTGTCATTTTCACTTTCCCAGTCACAGTCAAAATGAGGTATAATCCTGATATTTACATTAAATAAATCGTTGAAAATACTGCACGAGAAAAAACCATAAAAGTCGGGATGTGTTGCGACGTCGGTAACTATGGCAGCTATGGGTGCTAAGATAATATAGTTCCAGTGAATCTACGTAAAGAAACCAGTATTGTTAACATAAATTAAAAGAAACAACTCGACATCATCGTTTAATATCTTTAACTTTTTTTTAATTAATTGATATATTCACAATCCACAATCTCCGATTAACTGTGGTTGTCAAGCACAGCGTGTATTGACACATTTTTAGTAGTAACGTATAGGAACTGCACGCTTCAACCATTTGTTGTTGGGAAGTTAAATATGCACCCAATATTCAGTTAAGTTTTTGACAAAATACCTATTTTTACAGCTTTTTGTAAAGAGATCATCGGGTAACAGGAGAAAACTCTAAAATTGCGTTGATTAGTCTTCTCAAAATGGCACCGTCTAGTTGATGTTTGGTAACGTCAAACAGAGACGACGTCATGAACATGTTACCGATACCAACTGGTACTGGATTCCTCTCATAGCGTTTAAAACATCTGTTACATAGTGACATTCGTAGTTAGCAACTTTTCGGAAGATACTGTTTTTTTTTTTATTTGGGAGCAACCTTGCAGGAAATGTACACCGGGTCCAAAATAATAGGTCTGTATAAAATATGTTTTATGAATAACTTTCACATTTACACGAGTTTACTAAGCCTTTTGTTGTCAACCTTATTATATATACTTAATATATTTAAATGTGTTAACAAAGACCAATATAGTTATCATTGTAGTCCCTATTAAACAAGTTTTTGCATCTCATTTGGCTTTCAAAATAGAGATATTGGCTTATTGAGGTTAAACATTGTTATGCTTAACTTGTTGATATTGTGACGGTTAAATTTTTCCCATGCTCTATAAAACAATCTTTGCAATAAAATATCATTTGACTTTATTCATTAAAAGTATAATCAAATTGCTGGACACCACAGCAAATATTAATAGTTGTGGATAAAACAAAGAAAGAACATTTTGACAATATTATTGTTAAATGGTCATATCGCCTTAACACTTTTAGAAAATTGAAATTAAGCGTTGACAGACGAAGTCTGCACAGATGTATTTGTCTTTTGTTCGTCCCTTGTTGGAATACGCCGATGTCGTATGGGACAATCTCACAATAGAATATGCAAAAAAAGTTCGAGTGTATCCAACTTTAAGCTATTTGAATAATATCTGGTGCCACTGAACTAGCTAGTCATGATTACCTTTACCGTGAAACTGGAATAGAGCCATTGTCGGAAAGAAGACGTAAAAATTATCCACCTTCATAAAATCATTCATGGACTGACACCAGCTATTTAACAGAAATACTACTTAATCGAATCAATGAAATGCATGGTCATAATACACACCAATTTCAAAATATTACTAACCTACTGGCTAGATCCAAGTTTTGAAATAACTCTTGCTTTCCTCTTACTATTAACCTATGGAATAATTTGCCTTCTAATATAAAAAATTAATCCTTCTATTTCATTTCTGAAACTCTGGAAAATTGAAAATTCCCATGTACTATTTTACTGGAAAACAAATAGGTCAAATTTAGCATGCCACACTTCGTTTAAAATGTAGCTTTCTTCGAGATCACCTGTTTTTCTGCACTTGCGGTCAAATTGAAACCGTAAATCACTATCGCCTAGAGTGCAATACGTATAGCAAGCTAAGCCGTCAATATATTAATCCTATCAACAACTTGCCTTTAGACCCCCTTCTTCATTTGTTGCGTACCGAGGCAGAAAACGTTAATATTTTTAAGGCTGTTAAAACATTCATTGTTAAAAGTAAATGCTTTAATTATGTATGATGCTACTTACCATAACACAATCTATGTCTTGTAGTCCATATTTATTGCTTTCACTACTTTACAAGGGTTTACGAGTGATTTATTCCACCACTTCCACCCTTCCCTACACCCTTCACCCTCACTGAACCTTCTAACCCTTCTCTCCGTTTCAACTGCATTATTGTTGCTGTTATGTGTTACTGTTAATATTTTACTTATTGATATTACTATTATTACTGTTTCGTTATTATCGAGACAATGTTATCTATTCTCTGCTGACTTTACAACACTTACCTACGGGACTTGGAGTCATGTTGAACCATAGACATACAAGATGTACATGTATGTCTGTGGCTCACCATAACATCTTTTCTGTTCATCATGTCTGTCACAAAAAGAGAAGACGGATTAATATGAGTACCTAAGTACTTCTTTCCGAATTATCTGTTTATGTATTGTCTTATTATCCTGTTGAACAAATATATACTGTTTAAACCAACATTTGTTAACGATATTTCTGCAATATAGTACTACATGTATGATGTTTTCTCTAAATCCAAAATTTAGCACCATTAGCGATTAAAGTAGTTCGTTTTTCAATTGTTTCAAATTTTACCTAGTGATAGAACACATATTGAAGCTAATCTTTAAGTAAAACATATCGGACAAAACTTATATCTTACCAAGATTTCATATTTTTGTGAAAGCCTGGTTTTGAGAATATTTTAGGAATTTAAAATGTGTTACAAAAACATGTCATTGACGCATGTTTTGGCATTTGGTCAGTTCACTGAACATGTTGACCATTTAGACCTTTTTAATCTAAAAGATGTATACTAGTATTATACCATTCGATATAACTACTATTTTACCTGTATCACACAGACCATTAGAATATTGTCTCGGCTTCCTCACTTCGCGTCCTGATCTTGACCTATACGCCTCGTTCTCGATAGGTGGCTCAAATGACTGCGACTCGAGATCCCAAGTTTGTCGCAACACATTTACTAGGATCTGGTTTTGAACCTGGCGCGATGATCTCTGGTTTTCTTCCTCAACCTCTGTGGGTTTGTTTTAGGAGTATGCTGTTCCTTCTAAACAAAATCATTACTGGTTTCTACTATATCTGGGCGACTGTATGGTGTTGCCAGTTTTCGTTGATGTCCGTTGTCATCACCACTATCCCATTCTTCCTCAATAGGTATCAGACTACCTGTAGATACATGCCTGTTGAAATTAATATTTTGCCGCGACTGTCGCAATCTCGAATCTCTAATGCCATGCTCAAGGCTTCAACAACGGTCGAGTTTTTGGTGGTGTTGTCTTTAGTCTCCGTCCCTTTAACGTGATAATTAAACCGATCTGGCTATTTCTGTACTGTAGGATAGCTAGACATGGCCTTCTTTAACAGTCTTTTAACCGTACCATTTGCTCCACCTGTCCATTGGATTACGGCTGATGAGCGCTGGTTGTTACGTGTTGAAAATTATCAGCTCTCAAATTATCACTTATAACTTATCACTTATATATACTTTGACATCTGTCTCTGCCCCCCACTGTCCGCAGAAACTGCTTAACTTTCATTTTGAACAAACCATTGCTAATTTTGACCACGGTCGATTTGGTATCTCGTGTGACTCCACAGGCTTCTCTGAATTGTATTTTGTTATATGTTCGGCCCCAAAACTACAATTTTCCACCTCTTCTTAATGTTAGGGCTCGCGTCTGGCCAAAATAAGATTTTCCTCGCATGCGTTACATTTGGCTATGTTGAGGTGTGATTTATGTGTGCGATCGAGCATTTCCTTTCTGATATCTTTGGTTACGATATCAGTTTTGGTCCTTTGAACATCAATCCATCAATAAAGAAAATCTCAAAAGTTAAAATAGGGTCGGATTTCTTGATAGATTTCTTCTTTTGTTTCCGGCCATCCCTTTAAAACTTGTCGTTTCAACTCCACTAATCTACGTCATTACATCTGGTACCTGTGTTTGCGTGCATCTGCATTTTTCTTCTTGCACGATTTACATTTCTTACCGAATGCTTTGTAAGTGGAGCTTCTGTGATCGAATCCACACGTGTTACATTTAGACTGTTTATCTGGTATCGACACATGCGCAAGTAGGTCATTCTTGTTCACTGTCCGAACTTGATTTATTCCCGAGTAGTCGTGCATTTCAATTCTTGTTGTGACAGTTTAAATGTAGGTCTTCGCTATATTATGTACTTCTGTTCGTTTATATTGAGCATTCGCTGATCAGTTTTTCTCAAACCTCCGGTGATTTCTTGCCAAAAACTTTTTTTATTCCTTTACGATTTCATCTTCCATTTCCGGATTGTAACCATAGTCTTTAAACCAAACCCTCGTGTCTGTGACAAATCGTTCTAATGGTTGACCAACGGTTTGTACTCTGGATTCCAATCTACGTCTGACAGATCGTGTTTGACTTTGGTTTACAATAGTTCTCGAACCCGTGCTGTCATTTGCATTCATATTCCAAGAGTAAATGCTTTGACCCTTTTTATCTACCCATGACAATAGATAATTATATGTTCCCTCTTCCCACTAAGCGGTCCACCGAATGTGAATTGGTATTCCATTTTGAACGTTTTGAATTAGTTTTGAAATGGTCAGGGTACTTTTTGACGTGTTTTTATTTTTTCATCGTTTTGAAATGGCTTCGAGCACTCCATTAATGTTTCTTCCTTTGGTTTAGATCTGATCAACAATGGGTGGTGCGGGATGTCGTCTGATTATGACACCGGTCAATTCTTATTTCATTTCAGCTTCATGAGTAAATTTATCCTTTGGTCGATAAATAAACGGAGAGGATCTTAAGATCCTAAAGATGCGCAAGAGTTGGAGTAGAAATTCCTACTAAATATGGTTACTCGCTAACGGTCCTCAGTGTAAATAGGTCAAGGTCAAGGTCATTTAAAACTTTTAAACTCCCGAGACCTTGAAAATAAGTTAAGATAGGTAAAAGAATGGTTCATATTGATTGACAGACCATGGTGGCCTGGAATGAGGTCATATTATCATGGTCTCTGCATATTGTTCATAGATCACTGTCTAAATTTAAATGCAACCACAGACAGATGCTTTATCAATATACTATAAATACAATGTAATAGAATTTTTTAATTTGAGATGTCTTACGTGTCATTACAGTTATTGTGTCAAATGTCCTTTCTTTTGTACATGTATTTTGTTGACGAAATAAACCTAAGATGGTACCCGTTGTCTGTGCGTCGTCATTCACCGACGGAGTGGCACAACAACCACTGGGACCGTGAGGATAGTTCAAGGTCATTTAAATGATGAAACTTTAATGTTCTTAACCCCACACAGGTATATCTCTTCTCAAATATCATCGCGCAGTTTCTTATAGTTTTCCTAAAAGTTAAAACTTCACGGACTGGAGGACAACCACTCCCGCACAATACCATAAACTCAATATGTTTATTTTTATCTTCAACTCCAAATCAGCGCATGCGTGGAAAGAACATCTTGTTGAATTCACCATTAATTTGTAAGTGCCATCTCACGGTCCTATTTATGGACATAGTATGCAATCCTAATGAACGTATACAGATTTTTTTCTGGTAAGCGAGTCGACTGTTCTGCATTACAGCAAGACAACCACAATGACTGTAACTGTTTGTCCTGAATCCAATAAAATTGGTAAATCATTTTTTTTTAGATACACGTAAGGATGAACACTAGAAGCTCAAACGATATACGCAATCGTTAAATTCGATTTAATCTGTAAATACACGTGATAGATGCTCGATAATCACAAGATATGAAAAGTTACTACTTGAACGCTACGTCATATCTGATTATAAAATGGATTTCTGTTTCATTTCTGACCCCGTCTACTTTCTGAGTGAAAATTAATCTTCTAACTAATTATATAATCTAGGATATATAAATTAAATTTAACTTAATGTAGTTATTTAATCAATTTTAATTATATCAATACAAACATTTAATTATTAAGTTGTCAAAAATATAACATTCGAGTAGCATATGTAATGATACAAATGTCAGTCCAGATTTTATGATAGAGTTAATGTTCTTGATAAGACACAACCTCTGGAAACCTTGCATTGCGTGCTGCTCATGAGCATAGACATTTGAGGTTTGGACCACTTAGCCAGATGAAGTAAAAATAAGGTTTATCTGTGGTACAAAGAGGATGTCTCGAAAACCAATACTGGCGGAATTTTATATCGCAAGGTGAAACCAAAGGTGACACAGGAATGACGTTAACACAGACAGATGTCCAGTCAACATCTACAAAAATATATCAGCTTGAGGTTAAAATTGTGCATTTATATAGCAGCAAAATTAATTTCACTCGTATTTTGCATAAATTAATTTTCATGCTGTCAATGTCATACATTGATAAAATTGCGTGTACTAATAGAGAAGCTATGAAATGATTCTCAAATTAGTCTTGTTTTCTCACATTTTCAGACGTTAAAACGGGAAATGCGATGCATTCTAACTGCGAGCGAGAAAATTCACTTAAAGTGATGTATGGTTCAGTGATTGGCCTATGGGGTGCACTAGTTATAGCAAACAGTTGGAAGATTGTGCAGGTCTGCTGGATTCGTAGGATTCTTTAATAACCGTTCGTTACGTGCAACAGCTGCAACTCGGCTATACAAATTCTAGCTACCATACTTACCAGAAAATATAGCTTATGTTGTGTTTTTGGATTAATTTCGGTACATGTGTTCTATTCAACGGATTGTCATATTACATTTTCTTAAAATTGTAGAAACTTTGGATCGTGTTGAAATAAGTTATCTTATTTGTTTTTGTTGCCACATTTCCCTGATCGGGCCTCCTACTGATTCCGGGGGCCATGATGTCACAACTGATAACAAGGGCCCAATGGGCCCAAATCGCTCACCTGCAATGCAGTGATCTTTTCATATATGGATCCTGCAGTTATTTGAAAGCATGCTACAGGACCAATATAATGTCTCTCTGCACTTTGGCTTTTCACTAAAAGTCATTTAAAGATTTAAGCATACTTGATCGACGTGACCTTGAATGAAGGTCAAGGTCATTCATTTGAACAAACTTGGTAGCCCTTCACCCCAGCATGCTACAGACCCAATATCAACTCCCTGGGACTCTTGGTTATTGAGAAGAAGTCGTTTAAAGATTTTAGCCTTTTTGACCCCTGTGACCTTGAATGAAAGTCAAGGTCATTCATTTGAACAAACTTGGTAGCCCTTCACCCGAGCATGCTACAGACCCAATATCAACTCCCTGGGACTCTTGGTTATTGAGAAGAAGTCATTTAAAGATTTTAGCCTTTTTGACTCCTGTGACCTTGAATGAAAGTCAAGGTCATTCATTTGAACAAACTTGGTAGCCCTTCACCCCAGCATGCTACAGACCCAATATCAACTCCCTGGGACTCTTGGTTATTGAGAAGAAGTCGTTTAAAGATTTTAGCCTTTTTGACTCCTGTGACCTTGAATGAAAGTCAAGGTCATTCATTTGAACAAACTTGGTAGCCCTTCACCCCAGCATGCTACAGACCCAATATCAACTCCCTGGGACTCTTGGTTATTGAGAAGAAGTCGTTTAAAGATTTTAGCCTTTTTGACCCCTGTGACCTTGAATGAAAGTCAAGGTCATTCATTTGAACAAACTTGGTAGCCCTTCACCCGAGCATGCTACAGACCCAATATCAACTCCCTGGGACTCTTGGTTATTGAGAAGAAGTCGTTTAAAGATTTTAGCCTTTTTGACTCCTGTGACCTTGAATGAAAGTCAAGGTCATTCATTTGAACAAACTTGGTAGCCCTTCACCCCAGCATGCTACAGACCCAATATCAAGTCCCTGGGGCTCTTGGTTATTGAGAAGAAGTCGTTTAAAGATTTTAGCCTTTTTGACTCCTGTGACCTTGAATGAAAGTCAAGGTCATTCATTTGAACAAACTTGGGAGCCCTTCACCCCAGCATGCTACAGACCCAATATCAAGTCCCTGGGTCTTTTGGCTATTTAGAAGAAGACGTCTAATTTTTTTTTAGCCTTTTTGACTCCTGTGACCTTGAATGAAAGTCAAGGTCATTCATTTGAACAAACTTGGTAGCCCTTTACCCCAGCATGCTACAGACCCAATATCAACTCCCTGGGACTGTTGGTTGTTGAGAAGAAGTCGTTTGAAGATTTTAGCCTTTTTGACTCCTGTGACCTTGAATGAAGGTCAAGGTCGTTCATTTGAACAAACTTGGTAGCCCTTCACCCCAGCATGCTACAGGCCCAATATTAGGTCTCTAGGCCTTTTGGTTATTGAGAAGAAGTTGCTTGAATGGAAAGTTGACGCCGGACGGACGACGGACGGACGACGGACGCCGCGCCACGGCATAAGCTCACTTGCCCTTCGGGCAGGTGAGCTAATAAGTGAAACAGTTACATATCTTATCGGACAGTTTAACAAACCTATCGGACAGTTTCATAAACTTATTAAGAAACTTATAGCTATGTTTTAAATTTTGTTATGACATGATGAAGCAAAGTTGGTCTGAATTAAACAAAGAGTTAACTGACCAAAGGTCAATGTTAAAGGTCAAAGTTAAATTATGTATCTTTTAACCGATGAGCATTTTGAAGTAAAGTTGGTTGAAATTAAACAAAGAGTCAACTGAACAAAAGTCAATGTTACTGGGTCAAAAGTCAAGGTCGAATATTGTAGTTTTTTACTGAGGAAATTTTTTTTATGAAAATATGAAGCCAAGTTGATGGGAACTATACCAGTTAACAGACCAAATATCAAGGTCGGTCTCTGGGTAAAAGGTCAAGGTCATTTGATCCAAAGGTCAATCTATGGTACTTAGCTGGAGAGGTATTCAATATTTAAATAGAACAATCAAATGTAACACATGACTGTTATGCATATGTGGAGGTGGATGAAAACAAAAGTTACATGCTTCATTGCAATTGTTTTTGAAGTCTGAATGTCAAATGTCAATCTCAAGAGACATGTGCAGATGGTTTGTTGATGATACTAGGGGTTAAACTGCCACACTACTGTGCCCTGCTGACCTGTCCTGCCCTGAGTCTCATTCTGTTTTTGTACTTAAACAATTAGCATGGCCTAGCTGTGCCTTCTCATTCAGTATCACACAGTAATAAGCTTATTACAAAATAACAAATGAACCTTTAGTATTTGAATATCATTTATTTATGATGGTGCAAAATTTGTTTTACAAGGCACTGAGTGGAAAATATAGTATGGAAAGTCGACCAGCCCTCTTGCAGTAGATAGTAAGAGCATTGCAGCTAGAGTACATACTTAGTACTGGATTTCTTCAAATAAGTTAAAGCCAGTTTATATCTACACATGCATACATATCCCTTTCACACTAAAGCATGCACACACCATATACACAGACACATACATATACAAGAATGCCAGTCCCCACATGGTCATTATCCTGAAATTCACCATTATGTCCAGAAACTATGTTCAATTAATGTCCTCATCACTAAATGTACATGTGTACAATGTATACCCTGAAACTACATATACAATGTATATAAGTGTACAATGTACGTCCACGAACTACATAAGTGTACAATGTACGTCCTCGAACTACATATGTGTACAATGTATGTCCTGGAACTACATATGTGTACAATGTATGTCCAGGAACTACGTAAGTGTACAATGTACGTCCTCAAACTACATATGTGTACAATGTATGTCCTGGAAATATGTAAGTGTACAATGTACATGTATGTCCAGGAACTACGTAAGTGTACAATGTATGTCCTCAAACTACATATGTGTCCAATGTACATCTTCGAACTACAAATGTGTACAATATACGTCCTCGAACTACATGTACAGTTTATGTGTAAAATGAATGTCCTTGAACTACCATGTATATGTGTACATCCTCATCCTCACCCCCCCCCCCCCCCCCCCCCCCCCCCCCCCCCCCCCCACGTGTCCCTGCCTAGCATAGATCTCTACTCTCGAACACTATCATACTCTTATGCATGCATCCATATGTAGGGAATTTTCATCACCTTAGGTCTATCTAAATCTCAATGCTGTAAACGTTCAAATGTTAATTTAAGAGACAGTTATGTGTTTAAAAATTTAAATATTCAAGAATAACAAAAGTTAAAGGTACCACCACATTGAAACTTAGCTACACCAAACAAAATGTCCAGCATTCTAACGAGTGAACAAAGTGACAAATCTCTTTAACAAGCTGGACACATGTAATTAACGGAAGCATTGTTATAATCAGCATGAGGTCACATAAAGCAATCTAATACAACTTTAAGGTTTTTTTTTGTTTTTTTTTTACAATCATGATGATCATGAATCACTGTATTAACTGTATCAGTGAATCACTGATGATTAATCTTACAGATTCTATAAATAATTCCCAGGAGGTATATCTCTGTCAACATAATCACTAATACAGCATATATGTTATTCTGTAAATATGAGCCATTAAACTCATCTCAATTGCCTCACTTTAAAGGCCAAGGGTGAGAGACAGTTTAACCTTATACAAATATCACCATGGTTACAAGGGTGACAGACAGTTTAACCTTATACAAATATCACCATGGTTACAAGGGTGACAGACAGTTTAACCTTATACAAATATCACCATGGTTACAAGGGTGACAGACAGTTTAACCTTATACAAATATCACCATGGTTACAAGGGTGACAGACAGTTTAACCTGATACAAATATCACCATGGTTACATGGGTGACAGACAGTTTAACCTGATACAAATATCACCACGGTTACATGGGTGACAGACAGTTACCTTGGTAAACCTTATACAAATATCACCACAGTTACAAGTTGACAGTCAGTTAAACCTTATACAAATATCATCACAGGTACAAATCAATATTTTACCTTAATTTTTTATTACCAATAATTTCAAACATGAATAAGTTCCCCAGAATTAAAGAGCATAATGGAATTTTTAAAGTTTTATGTATAAGTTTGTCAATGTTGTTCTATATATGTAATTTTCTACTTAGGCTTAGAAATTGGAATCTGCACAACCTTCCACAAAAGTTGCCAAGTATGACTTCTTGTCATTCAAGCTTCAGTCAGTCTACTTTATAAAACTGGTAAGATCAAGAATACTTTTAAATGGTACGAGATTTAAGACAGCTTCATTCTTTGCACATGTAACTCATGTGTGGAAAGGAAGTAAGCAGGTGAATACATACATTGATTTTGTGTACGTAAACAGATGTAGCAACACAAGACAATACTGATTTAACATGTAAACAAAACTGTCTGTAATTAACAAGGCTTCATTTATATATCATACATATACCACAGATACAGACAAAACACTTTCTCTAATTTATGTTAATTGTATTTGACTTAAGGTTGTATAAAGAAAGGGATTCAACTTGATCATCAAATGCAGTCGATACAGCGAATACTTTAATTATAATACAATGCAATGTGTATATAGAACAAACAACAAAACTGTGGCAAACAGGGAAAATAAACATAATGATGGACATAACAATCTCTAATAAAGAGAAAACAATGTACATAGTGTACAGAGC
This sequence comes from Pecten maximus, assembly GCF_902652985.1. Classification (NCBI taxonomy): domain Eukaryota; kingdom Metazoa; phylum Mollusca; class Bivalvia; order Pectinida; family Pectinidae; genus Pecten; species Pecten maximus. The sequence goes on from NC_047021.1 coordinate 12,243,481, forward strand.
AAAATAAAAAATCAACATGTATTTGGCATTTTCTTCATCAATTTGGTAAAATTAACAGTGAGCTGAGAAAACAGCACAGGCTATATATAGTAACTGAGTAATTATAGTGCTGACGTAATGACCTCTGATCTGGACCTAAGGACACTCGGCTCTCAGCACAGGCTATATATAGTAACTGAGTAATTATAGTGCTGAGGTAATGACCTCTGATCTGGACCTAATGACACTCGGCTCTCAGCACAGGCTATATATAGTAACTGAGTAATTATAGTGCTGAGGAAATGACCTCTGATCTGGACCTTAGGACACTCGGCTCTCAGCACAGGCTATATATAGTAACTGAGTAATTATAGTGCTGACGTAATGACCTCTGATCTGGACCTAAGGACACTCGGGCTCTCAGCACAGGCTATATATAGTAACTGAGTAATTATAGTGCTGAGGAAATGACCTCTGATCTGGACCTTAGGACACTCGGCTCTCAGCACAGGCTATATATAGTAACTGAGTAATTATAGTGCTGACGTAATGACCTCTGATCTGGACCTTAGGACACTCGGCTCTCAGCGCAGGCTATATATAGTAACTGAGTAATTATAGTGCTGACGTAATGACCTCTGATCTGGACCTAAGGACTCTCAGCTCTCAGCACAGGCTATATATAGTAACTGAGTAATTATAGTGCTGACGTAATGACCTCTGATCTGGACCTTAGGACTCTCAGCTCTCAGCACAGGCTATATATAGTAACTGAGTAATTATAGTGCTGACGTCATGACCTCTGATCTGGACTTTAGCACTCTCAGCTGACATAATGACCTCTAATCTGAACCTTATGACTAAGAATCCTACTAATACTTTATTTTCTTTCAAATGTTGTGAAAAGGCATGCTGGAATATTTTTTGTGCTAACTGTTATGGCTTTGTCCATTTCAATTTAAAATTGTTTTCTATAACAATCTGATCTCTCCTGGAAGACTTGACTTAGATCTACAAGTATCTTTAAAAAAACCTCTATTGATTTGTCCACTTCAAAATCTATCTGGGGTAAACTGAAATGTCTGTCTTTATCTAGTTTTGAAAAAACTGTGGAATGATGTGATTTTGTATAAACATACATAAGACAACAGCTACTTCAATTCTTGGGAAAAGTCATGAAGGTAAAGGTGAGAGGTCATTCTGACAACACTACAATGCAAGAGTGCAATCAACAAGGCTACTATCTTCATATCACAGTAACTTTTCTGGAATTACAGACATTCAAACAAGTTATATAATACTTTTCAATAAAAATGAGCATAATGAATAGAGGTTTTAACTTATAAAACACAATCCATTCCAACCATTAAGTTGTATTCAAAAACAATTTAAAACAGAAGATTGGTATATTTCATTATATATTGGAATAACATAGTCTGTAGAATCCAAATCTATTGCATTACATGACAAAGAAAGAAATACATGTATTGGCAGTTTATATGGCAATGAGTTCTACAGCATATGATGCTCTCTTCATCTATCACAATTTGTAGGTACAGATGTAAATAGTATAGTTTCATTGGGGGGAGTCTATAACAGTAGATTCAATTTAAAAACAACTTCATTTCAAACCATCTTACAATGTATGACTGCTTTTAGACTCTTGCCCAGAGTGGAACTTAAATCAATTCAAAAATATACAAGAACAAAAGAAGGGGACTGTTTTTGCCACTTGTCTATAGAGGTGGTGATTTATAAAACTGACTGGGTACTTACATACCAGTTTTAAACTGCAGGTCAGGAATGGTATTTCAACATCACAGGATCTACGATATTCATGAGAAAAATGTTTGTCCAGTTATTAGACAATTGTTAAGTGGAATAATTGGATTAAAAACTACCATACATTGTTTTGTTTTCACTGACATAATTGTTATTAAATAGATATTGACAATTGTTTTCTGCCAACTGATTAATATCATACCAATAATAATGACCTACTGATTTCTCACATAGAAAAATCACATTATATTGTATCAATTAAAACATACCATGTTTTTTTGTAAATATCGCAGATCCAATGTGTTTAAGTTGATTGTATACAGTATTCCAATCTCACCCTTTGTTCAGAGGTTAGCCCGTTCTCATAAACAACCAACATAAGAATATCAACTTTTGGTAAGTGGCCTGACATTGATTTTTATTTGATGAAATGGTTATTAATTACAATTAGACAAAATTACACGGGTATCAAATTAATTTCAAACCAGATTTTAACAGAATTAAAGAAAAAATAAGAAATAAAATATACCCCAAAACAATAATATCTTCATGTATTCGAAGTTTTTTTTGTAATTTTAGGCCACAATCATCGAAGAATTTCCACAAGCAGTGAAAAAATTCTAACTTTTCTGAAAAACAACATACATGCAGTACAATGGATTTTCTTAAAACAATAGGCACTCATCTGATGAAGTCAAGAAATATGTCTTCACTATCGTTGGCACTTGTCTATACTTAGGTAGTCCACATGTCTGAGACATCAGACATAGAACTCCACTAGCTAATAGGAATTACCATATTTCCATATGTAAATATGTATAATGGTAGGTTATCACAGTCGGCGGGTCAATAAATATTGAAATAAACGAGACATCATTCATTTGCCTCGTTCATTTTATATGATGAGATGGGTGTGATCCTACAGGATGTTGCTGTGTCAAGCTGAGGTATGTCCTACAACGGTCACGTAACTGTCCCCTGCATTCTCCTTCCTGGAGCTGACAGATGACGTCTTACATCGATGTGCCGGAATCCTCCCGGAGACAAACTCATTGTTATTACTCTAGTGGACTCCAGTTTTCTACAAAGAGAAGATAAGACTAAAATTAGTAAAATTTAGGAAACAATACACTTCATGAAATATTGAAATATTTCTGAGAAAAAACAACATCAACTACTTCAATACATGTATGGTTTATTGTTAAACTTAAAAGTATTTTCTTGTTTTACAAGAAACATCCACACATTCTGTTTACTTATTCAATAACAAAATATAGTCACCAAAAGTTAACAAAGGCCTCTATCAAAATCCAGCTTGGAAAGGAACCTGGTGCTTTAAATGGTTACAAAGTGTATACATGTACAGTAAGATTTACTGGATTCTAACTACATTGATATTGTGCCACACCCTGACAGTCATCTACACATTTGTAAAATACAGCATTGCAAAACAAAATAGAAAACAATGTACACAACAAAGAGAGTGTAAGACTAGATGTGTGAATCCATACAAGGATAGATGGATAAGACAGGACGGACAGGAGGTAAGGATGAACAGTAGAGCAAAACAGAAAAAATAGGATGTAAACCATTTAAGTCATGATCCTGCCAAATGATAATATTTTATTTTATTGATCCTCATCTTAACTTACGAAGCAAAATTGGTTTTGTAATACAGTAAATTGGAAAAAATTCAATTTTAATGGACAACTGGGCTATAATAAAAATCCAATTTTAATGGGCAATAGACCTAGGGCTCTTATAAAAATCCAATTTTAATGGGCAATAGGCCTAGGGCTGTTATAAAAATCCAATTTTAATGGGCAATAGGCCTAGGGCTGTTATAAAAATCCAATTTTAATGGGCAATAGGCCTAAGGGCTATTATAAAAATTTAATTTTAATGGCAGACTGGGCTATTATAAAAAATTCAATTTAAATGACAATGGGGCTAAAAATGCAATTTTAATGAACAACTGGGCTATATAATAAATACCCAATTTTAATGGACAAAAGGGTTATTATGAAAATCCAAATTTGATGGATAATAAGGCTATGATAAAAAAAAATTCCAATTTTAATGGACAACGAGGCTATAATACAAAAAAAAAAAAAATCAATTTTAATGAACAAAGGAACAAAAGCTGATTTCAACAAAGTTTTATGAATTCAAGATTTCAGGGTCTTGACCAATGGAAATCTTTATACACAGAGACAATTAGTTGTATCCTTCAGTGTGTATCAAGTCTAATTACTTCAAGTAGACTAAGGTTCTTCCATTAAATATCCATGATTTCTGTCAGGGAAAATTAGGTATCATAATCTGCAGTATTTCTAGTGTATGAAGATTTAATGAAGTCATAGACACCAAACCCACTGAACCACAGGAACACATGAACTGAGTCACCACTACCGTTACAAAATCTCAGATTCCTAAGTCGAGTTCAACATGTTTTGAATCTCAAATTCCTATGTCGAGTTCAACATGTTTTGAATCTCAGATTCCTAAGTCGAGTTCAACATGTTTTGAATCTCAAATTCCTATGTCGAGATCAACATGTTTTGAATCTCAGATTCCTAAATCGAGTTCAACATGTTTTGAATCTCGGATTCCTAAGTCGAGTTCAACATGTTTTAAATCTCAGATTTGTAAGTAGTTTCAACATGTTTTGAATCTCAGATTTGTAAGTAAGTTCAACATGTTTTAAATCTCGAATTTGTAAGTAAGTTCAACATGTTTTTGAGTAGAGTTTTGAGGATGACAAAGACAGAATGTGAGGTTATGAACAATATGATCGACATATAGAGTTAAACATTAAACAATACAGTACTATATAGGCCCCGTACAGATACCAAAACCGCCAATTACCTGGAATGTCGTAAGATTGGGAACATATGGTCGATGACTGTGCAAGCGAGATCTGTTCAAATGGAAACACCTGCACATTTACGCACAAATAATGCATGCATTGACATAATAAAGCTACATGGCTTGCACCGGTTTTAATCATGCTCTGCATTACGATGGTTAAAAATGCAGACAATGTAATTACATATACATAAAATAATGTGTTCTGCAAAGCTGCTATTTCTGTCTTTTTTCTCAATGACTCAATACTTTAATCATGAACACTTGATCGATAGAAATTTCAATTATGTTTTGAAAAAAGTTTACTGTATACAAAAGCTCTCAAATAACACAGAAAATAAATGACATTGATAATATTTATTGGACTTTTGTTGTTAAATATAAGCTAAAAAAATGAAATAAAATAAAAAACCAAACCATTTTTTTTTTAATTCTAACAAATTCTACTCACATAATAAACAAGATTATTTTAAAGCAAATTTGTATTAAGATGTAAAATAAATACTAGATATCCACCAAATAAAATAGTTGAGTTGCCAAGCAAAGCTTCCGGTCAACCAGCACACTGCTAGCAAACAAACCACATAGAATACAAACAGGAACAACAAACACTGGACAAGACATGATCAATACAGGATACTGTGTTGGTGAGGGATTCCTTCATACAGGAGACTGTGTTGGTGAGGGATTCCTCCATACAGGAGACTGTGTTGGTGAGGGATTCCTCCATACAGGAGACTGTGTTGGTGAGGGATTCCTCCCTACAGGAGACTGTGTAGGTGAGGGATTCATCCCTACAGGAGACTGTGTAGGTGAGGGATTCCTCCATACAGGAGACTGTGTAGGTGAGGGATTCCTCCATACAGGAGACTGCGTAGTTGAGGGATTCCTCCATACAGGAGACTGTGTAGGTGAGAGATTCCTCCATACAGGAGACTGTGTTGGTGAGAGATTCCTCCATACAGGAGACTGTGTAGGTGAGGGATTCCTCCCTACAGGAGACTGTGTAGGTGAGGGATTCATCCATACAGGAGACTGTGTAGGTGAGGGATTCCTCCATACAGGAGACTGTGTAGGTGAGGGATTCCCCCATACAGGAGACTGTGTAGGTGAGGGATTCCTCTATACAGGAGACTGTGTAGGTGAGGGATTCCTCTATACAGGACACTGTGTAGGTGAGGGATTCCTCTATACAGGAGACTGTGTAGGTGAGGGATTCCCCCATACAGGAGACTGTGTAGGTGAGGGATTCCCCCATACTGGAGACTGCGTATGTGAGAGATTCGTCTATACAGGAGACTGTGTAGGTGAGGTATTCCTCCATACAGGAGACTGTGTAGGTGAGGGATTCCCCCATACAGGAGACTGTGTAGGTGAGGGATTCCTCCATACAGGAGACTGTGTAGGTGAAGAATTCCTCCATACAGGAGGCTGTGTAGGTGAGGGATTCCTCCATACAGGACACTGTGTAGGTGACGGATTCATCCATACAGGAGACTGTGTTGGTGAGGGATTCCTCCATACAGGAGACTGTGTAGGTGAGGGATTTCTCCATACAGGAGACTGTGTTAGTGAGGGATTCCTCCATACAGGAGACTGTGTAGATGAGGGATTCCTCCATACAGGAGACTGTGTTGGTGAGGGATTCCTCCATACAGGAGACTGTGCAGGTGAGGGATTCCTCCATACAGGAGACTGTGTTAGTGAGGGATTCCTCCATACAGGAGACTGTGTAGATGAGGGATTCCTCCATACAGGACACTGTGTAGGTGAGGGATTCCTCCATACAGGAGACTGCGTAGGTGAGGGATTCCTCCATACAGAAGACTGCGTAGGTGAGGGATTCCTCCATACAGGAGACTGTGTAGGTGAGGGATTCTTCCATACAGGAGACTGTGTAGGTGAGGGATTCCTCCATACAGGAGACTGTGTAGGTGAGGGATTCCTCCATACAGGAGACTGTGTTGGTGAGGGATTCCTCCATACAGGAGACTGCGTAGGTGAGGGATTCCTCCATACAGGAGACTGCGTAGGTGAGGGATTCCTCCATACAGGAGACTGCGTAGGTGAGGGATTCTTCCATACAGGAGACTGCGTAGGTGAGGGATTCCTCCATACAGGAGACTGCGTAGGTGAGGGATTCCTCCATACAGGAGACTGTGTAGGTGAGGGATTCCTCCATACAGGAGACTGTGTAGGTGAGGGATTCTTCCATACAGGAGACTGTGTAGGTGAGGGATTCCTCCATACAGGACACTGTGTAGGTGAGGGATTCATCCATACAGGAGACTGTGTAGGTGAGGGATTCCTCCATACAGGAGACTGTGTAGGTGAGGGATTCCTCCATACAGGAGACTGTGTAGGTGAGGGATTCCTCCATACTGGAGACTGTGTAGGTGAGGGATTCCTCCATACAGGAGACTGTGTAGGTGAGGGATTCCTCCATACAGGAGACTGCGTAGGTGAGGGATTCCTCCATACAGGAGACTGTGTAGGTGAGGGATTCCTCCATACAGGAGACTGTGTAGGTGAAGGATTCCTCCCTACGGGAGACTGTGTAGGTGAGGGATTCCTCCATACAGGAGACTGTGTAGGTGAGGGATTCCCCCATACAGGAGACTGTAGGTGAAGGATTCCTCCATACAGGAGACTGTGTAGGTGAGGGATTCCTCCATACAGGAGACTGTGTAGGTGAGGGATTCCCCCATACAGGAGACTGTGTAGGTGAGGGATTCCTCCATACAGGAGACTGTGTAGGTGAGGGATTCCTCCATACAGGAGACTGTGTTGGTGAGGGATTCCTCCATACAGGAGACTGTGTTGGTGAGGGATTCCTCCATACAGGAGACTGTGTAGGTGAGGGATTCCTCCATACAGGAGACTGTGTAGGTGAGGGATTCCTCCATACAGGAGACTGTGTAGGTGAGGGATTCCTTCATACAGGAGACTGTGTAGGTGAGGGATTCCTCCATACAGGAGACTGTGTAGGTGAGGAATTCCTCCATACAGGAGACTGTGTAGGTGAGGGATTCCTCCATACAGGAGACTGTGTAGGTGAGGGATTCCTCCATACAGGAGACTGTGTAGGGGAGGGATTCCTCCATACAGGAGACTGTGTAGGTGAGGGATTCCTCCATACAGGAGACTGTGTAGGTGAGGGATTCCTCCATACAGGAGACTGTGTAGGTGAGGGATTCCTCCATACAGGAGACTGTGTAGGTGAGGGATTCCTCCATACAGGAGACTGTGTAGGTGAGGGATTCCTCCATACAGGAGACTGTGTAGGGGAGGGATTCCTCCATACAGGAGACTGTGTTGGTGAGGGATTCCTCCATACAGGAGACTGTGTAGGTGAGGGATTCCTCCATACAGGAGACTGTGTAGGTGAGGGATTCATAACATACATTACGGATGTCATGTGCAGATATAAGGAATAATGGAAATGGGGAAGGTTGGGGTCAGGAGGTAATTTGAGGAGTATCATCCAGTTTGGAGAATGTTTAGTTAAAAAATGGGTAGTTAAGGTGGAATATAATAATATAAAGAAATATGGGAAGGACATGGGGAATGTCAGAAGGAGGAGTTAAATGAATATTTCCAATTATCATAAATATCACAGTCTGTGTAGCTGGAACATATATCAAATGACATCTGCAAAGGTGAAGGAAGCCAGACAAATACACAGGTAGGATTTTCATAGGGCTGCGCACTACATCAGTAGGCAAGTTACCAATATAAATGTATGTAACGTATGTATATTGTTTTGTAAGATTCCAATAGGTATCTACAGTGATATGTTACAATGGTGCTATTTTTAGTTGTGACCTTGTTTATGTTCTCAAACAATAACCTTGCATAACATTTACCTTTTTTTATTGACAAGAAAAAACTAAATAAAACATTAAAACTTATCTATGAAAAAAAACACAACACATTATTGATGAGTCTTTACTGAAAAAATAAAACAAATTAAGGAAAATTCAACATAATTTTACGAACACAAAATCAGCCTTCTACTGTCTACAGTCTGAATGTGAGTTAAATCAAACAATTCATGCTATGTACAGCATTGTCAAACCATGGGTATTAAATATATGGATACCTTGAAGCTAGAGTATGCAGTCATGCATCTGCTGCTCAATACCCTACAACAAGCAGGGCCACACCTGCTTAACTACACAACAACACAGGAAATACACAACACTTTATCAATTTATTGTATACTATGTAGGTACTAAATCACTGAATCATTTTTTTATTCTTTTATTTCATTTGCTTCTTATATTCAATAATTGAAATACAAAATTGTAATAATTAATAGAAAGATCAGGTCTTTATAATTTGCCATCACACAGCTAGACTCCCCTCCTCTACTCATGCCCGTCGCCTTTTAGATCATAATACGGTGATGCATGCACTTGGTTTGTGATCGTTATTGCTACAGATTATAATGTTTCTGACCAGTAATACCAGGGCCCTTTTTTTCGTCTTCTGATTTACATATCTCTGATATTTTCCGATGCTGCTGAAAGTTTAATTCAATATCATTTACATATTTCGTGTTTTTTTTTGTAAATACCACTGAATTATAATGAGATTTGAAAATGTTTCTAGATCTGGATATAAGCCCTATACATATTATTATATAACATGTTACAAATGAAGACAGCATCAAAAGCAGTATTTTCTGCAGTTGCACCAAATATTCCAAAAAAGAAAGAATAATATAATTGAAATCCAAAGCCAAAACCAAGAAGTTGTTTTCTTATGTAATATTTGAAAGTTGATACAAAAAAGGAGAAAAAAAAAATGAAATATAAGACGTTATGCCAGAGAACATTTAGGTTATGTGATGACAACCACAATCTATCGTGAATGTGAACTGTACACGGGAGATTTCACCGTTTACCTCTTCTTCGTGGTTTGCTGTTGCATGTTAAGCAAAGGTCCGAGACGAACATAAATCTCCCTAGGTTGGGAAGAAACAGAATAGGAATGTTATCATTTCTGGGCATATAATCCCGTCATTTACCAACTAAAAATTGCCAGTAATTTTACAAAATATACACAAGAACATGATTCAGCCACTAAAATAACGATGCACCAACATAAAATAAATCTTACAATTAAATGAAGCAATGCACTGAGATATTGTAAGTATGAGACATCGGCAAGGTGTCTATTGCAGCTTTGGAAGGTTTGCATGTTAAAAAAGCATAATGATATGAATACATGCAAGGACATACCCCCAGTACAGGTATTCATTGTCTGAAGAGATCATTTTTTCACCGATCGACAAATATCCAAGGCTGTGACATATTTTTACCTATCAACAAATATCTAGGGCTGTGGACATATTTTTACCCATCGACAAATATCCAAGGCTGTGGACATATTTTTACCCATCGACAAACATATCAAGGGCTGTGGACATATTTTTACATATCAACAAATATCCAGGGCTGTGGACAACCTCCGAAGACCAACATACAACGTATCAAGTTTGAAATTCTGAAATTAACAGGTTTTTTGATAAATCCAATTTTGTCGGAGTAACATCCATGTTTTTTATGTTTATTTTAATGATGCTAAATGTCAATGTGTATACATTACATAGGATATGGGTTCGAGGAGAAAGCAACATCACATTCAGCAGGGACTATATAAGTGCATGTAACCAGCAGAAGTACAGATTACCTCTGTGGATACTAGTGTGGAATGGAAGGAGTGTGATTTTAGCTGTCACAAATGCTACATAGGGGACTAAAAACAGGGAAGGAGTGTGATTTAAGCTGTCACAAATGCTACATAGGGGACGAAAAACACAGTCAATAAATAGAAAGCTTGGGAAAGCAGTGATGGGTTTTGTGGAACAAAATCAGTGAAATTGATTACAGCGTACATGGAGAATGAGAGCATAAGTTAAAAGACATAACTACAGATTATCTTTATCATAGAAAACAAAGCTGGTACTTCAGTGTTTTATGCTAAAGTTTTTAACTTTCAAATTTATGTAAGTAACAGAGATTAACCTTCTGTAGCATCTAAACCTTTGACAAGACAGACAAGGATCTGGGGTCCCACAGGCACAACACTATATATAGCCATATAACTTTATATACAGGAGATCTTAATTTCACACTAGAAGCATTGTGCTTCAGTATGTTTTTACATCAAATATTGACAGGAAACCAATCATTATTGTTTGTTAAAATTTGTCACATGGCAATGATAATTCTTATTTGAATAGCAATTAAAAGTGATATTTACATTGTAAGTGATACTTTAAAAGGTTGTATCTGTACAGTGGTGTTTTTCCTTGGTATTTCTTGAAAATCAAATTGGCCAAATCGAGGAAATTTTTTAGATATACATTATGTTAAAAACTATCATGCTAATAATTGTTTCATGAGTGTCATGCATGATACCAACTTTGTAGATCCTAATTTTACATTATTCAGTGGACCCTCGATAATCCGAACACCTTCGTTCCCAGTCCAAACCGTCCGGATTACGAGTTTTCTGGACTGCCGAATTTCGTGTACCAGGTCAAAAAAATTGTTGTGTAAGAGTTATCTCCCTTGATTATATACAATCCGGGACGTTTCATAAACACGTCTAATTGTCAGACTTTTTAACAATAAATATACTTCTCATATGATTCTTTTTTTTGTTTTGTAGAAAGTAAAAAATAAACTGTTTTTAAAAGAACATGTAAAGCGAAAGTTGTTTTATTTATAGTGGGCATATGTGACCTACAAACAACACACATGTGTCATGTCCCGGAGGTTCACAAACAAGTAGAAATTACAAACGTTAAATACCTTAAATAAAATATCCCGATTTTACAACTTACTGTCAGTCTATGTTTTTTTTATGATTTTTACGTACCAGAAACCCCAAGCTATCTATTTAAAAGTACGCGACACCAGCGAGAACTACCCAAGATGTCCGATAATTATTCAACCCGTATTCACTTAACAATGTGACGCTTAGTTAAGTATCAGAAGACTATTGACTAATTTGTGTGTAATCAACCCAGTTCTTGTGATCACTGCTTAATACGTAAATGTGTATGTAATTAATAACATGCAACTTTCAACGAGTCGTCGTTTCACGTAACGTTAACGGTGTTACAATCCCGATATCCGTGTTTACCCAATACAAGTGTTACTGATGTTAATTACCGATCATAAATTGAACTGAATGTTTGTGCATAAATTCTGTAACAATTAGGTCGTAGAGAAAAAGCAATGTACCGTTATAAAAACAAAAGCTACACATTGGAACACAGGTAAACACCCGGGGCTATGACCTGGCAGCAGTCGCTATGACTATGCACAGTGTCAAGCGATATTCTGTACAGCTGTCGACACGGGTGACTTGCCCCGACATTTTTTTCTCCTCGTGGTGAAAAAATCGTCCGGATTATTGAGGGAAATTTACTAATGAAAAGTACGTTTCGTTCCCAAAATGGTGTAACTTCCCGCATTTACCCAACAGGCTGTAGAATTTTTAACATATACCTGGTACAGTTGCCTTAAATTGCAGGCTTTCTGTTGAAGCAGGCTAACAGCCATTTCTCTTTAGAGGTACAAAGTAGAAAGTTGTTTATTGCATGCAGCTTTGGGAAGTTTACATATGTTTAAAAACCATATTGTCATCATACCCCCAGTTACTATTAGGTATTTATTCTGTCTGAAGATGTGGACTCCATATAGTTCTTTTTTTTCTCTAATGTGCATATGAATGAGTCGTATGTCAGTACATGAACATAATGAACATTAATATGGACTCCAATAATGATCACAAAAATATATGTACATTCTGTATATAATGAACATAATACTATGGATTCCAACAATGATCGCCAAAAATATATGTATATAATGAACATTACTATGGAATCCAACAATGATCGCCAAAAATATACGAGTGAATACAGGGTACATGAATTACCCAGTAGTTCGTTTGTTTGTTTTTAGTTTAATGTCCTATTAACAGCCAGGGTCATTTAAGGACGTGCCAGGTTTGGAGGTTGAGGAAAGCTGGAGTACCCGGAGAAAAACCACCAACCTACGGTTTCGAACTCACCACCTAGAGGTAGAGAGCTAGTGATAAAGTGTTGGAACACCTTAACCACTTAGCCACCGCGGCCCCGGTAGTAATTACCTAGAGGTGGAGGGCTAGTGCTAAAGTGTCAGAACACCTTGACCACTCGGCCCCAAGACCCCGGTAGTAATTACCTAGAGGTGGAGGGCTAGTGCTAAAGTGTCAGAACACCTTAACCACTCAGCCACCGCGGCCCCGGTAGTAATTACTTAGAGCGGTGGAGGTCTTGTGATAAAGTGTCAGAACACCTTAACCACTCAGCCACCGCGACCCCGGTAGTAATTACCTATAGGTGGAGGGCTAGTGATGAAGTGTCGGAACACCTTAACCACTCGGCCACCGCGGCCCCGGTAGTAATTACCTAGAGCGGTGGAGGTCTTGTGATAGAGTATCGGAACACCTTAACCACTCGGCCACCGCGGCCCCGGTAGTAATTACCTAGAGGTGAAGGGCTAGTGATAAAGTGTCGGAACACCTTAACCACTCGGCCACCGCGGCCCCGGTAGTAATTACCTAGAGGTGAAGGGCTAGTCAGATAAAGTGTCGGAACACCTTAACCACTCGGCCACCGCGGCCCCGGTAGTAATTACCTAGAGGTGAAGGGCTAGTCAGATAAAGTGTCGGAACACCTTAACCACTCGGCCACCGCGGCCCCGGTAGTAATTACCTAGAGGTGAAGGGCTAGTGATAAAGTGTCGGAACACCTTAAACACTTGGCCACCGCGGCCCCGGTAGTACTTACATAGAGCGGTGGAGGGCTAGTGATAAAGTGTCGGAACACCTTAACCACTCGGCCACCGCGGCCCCGGTAGTATTTACCTAGAGGTGTGTAGGTAATGTATACAACATAACAGCACTATATACAAGTAATAAAAAAAATCAGAAAGCAAACTAGATCCATATACATTATATGTACCATGCAAAGATGAATTATTTATCTCTAAATAGTCTCCAACTTAAAACACTTATCTCTTAAAGAATCCAATAGAAATTGAAGATAATTTTAAACCCAATTGTGACAACAAAGTCTTTGATGTTTCAACATTCCTGAACATGACACAGATAAATACATACATAATTTGTGAGAACCTGTTATCTACTGATGAGTTACAGGATAAACAGATTTTTAAAGAAAGTCAACAATTGTAGATATACATGTGTACTTTCCTTCATTAAGATTGTACATATTGATTAATTTGACCTGTCTGTATACTTAAGACAAAGAATGCTGATGTGTCTTACATTTATATGTATATGAAATACTTTGTCCTGTCTGTAGACTAGACATTGAACACTCATGTGTCTTACATTTATATGTGTATGAAATACTTTGTCCTGTCTGTAGACTAGACATTGAACACTTGTGTGTCTGACATTTATATAACTAGACATTGAACACTTGTGTGTCTGACATTTATATAACTAGACATTGAACACTCGTGTGTCTGACATTTATATGTTTATGAAATACTTTGTCCTGTCTGTAGACTACACACATTGAACACTTGTGTGTCTGACATTTATATAACTAGACATTGAACACTCGTGTGTCTGACATTTATATGTGTATGAAATACTTTGTCCTGTCTGTAGACTACACACATTGAACACTTGTGTGTCTGACATTTATATAACTAGACATTGAACACTTAATTGTGTGTCTGACATTTATATGTTTATGAAATACTTTGTCTTGTCTGTAGACTAGACACTGAGCACTTGTGTGTCTGACATTTATATAACTAGACATTGAACACTCGTGTGTCTGACATTTATATGTTTATGAAATACTTTGTCCTGTCTGTAGACTAGACACTGAGCACTTGTGTGTCTGACATTTATATAACCAGACATTGAACACATGTGTGTCTGACATTTATATGTGTATGAAATACTTTGTCCTGTCTGTAGACTACACACATTGAACACTCGTGTGTCTGACATTTATATGTTTATGAAATACTTTGTCCTGTCTGTAGAACATTCATTATATATAATGTTGGGTTTATCACTCAGTAAACTGAGTGAGCTTTACTTAGTGAGCCAGTGTGATTTTTAGATGGAACTAAATCTTTTAGCAGCTGTTGGCTAAAGTAAAGAATGTTATATAGGAGGCTTAGGATGTTTTTTAGGGGAATTTGAAGAGATGTTTGCCTAATACAGCATCAACATGACAGCTCATGATTTGATATTGTTTTTTGCTGTGGGTTTATTACAGGTTATTAGTTACCAAACACCTTATTATGTATGACAGACTGGTGTACGTAACTAACATTAGTAGCCCATCACATCTAACTCAACACATAGTGAGGATTTATTTATGTTGGACAAAGATGTGAATGCCAGATTAAATTCTAAAGGAGCAAGACTATCAACTCAGACCCTTTCTTCTCTTTTCTAACTGACATTCTGCTGTGTCTAACTGACCTTCTGATATGTCTAGCTGACCTTCTGATATGTCTAGCTGACCTTCTGATATGTCTAGCTGACCTTCTGATATGTCTAGCTGACCTTCTGATATGTCTAATTGACCTTCTGATATGTCTAACTGACCTTCTGATATGTCTAATTGACCTTCTGATATGTCTAACTGATCTTCTGCTATGTCTAACTGACCTTCTGCTGTGTCTAACTGACCTTCTACTGTGTCTAACTGACCTTCTACTGTGTCTAACTGACCTTCTACTACTGTCTAACTGACCTTCTACTGTCTAACTGACCTTCTGATTGTCTCTGATATGTCTAGCTGACCTTAGTCTACTGTGTCAACTGACCTTCTGCTATGTCTCACTGATCCTCTGATATGTCTAACTGACCTTCTGATATGTCTAACTGACCTTCTGATATGTCTAATTGACCTTCTACTGTGTCTAACTGACCTTCTGATATGTCTCAGTGATCCTCTGATATGTCAACTGACCTTCTGATATGTCTAACTGACCTTCTGATATGTCTAACTGACCTTCTACTGTGTCTAACTGACCTTCTGATATGTCTAACTGACCTTCTGATATGTCTAATTGACCTTCTGATATGTCTAACTGACCTTCTGATATGTCTAACTGACCTTCTGATATGTCTAACTGACCTTCTACTGTCTAACTGACCTTCTATGTCTAACTGACCTTCTGATATGTCTAACTGACCTTCTGATATGTCTTACTGACCTTCTGATATGTCTAATTGACCTTCTGATATGTCTAATTGACCTTCTGATATGTCTAACTGACCTTCTGATATGTCTAACTGACCTTCTGATATGTCTAACTGACCTTCTGATATGTCTAACTGATCTTCTGCTATGTCTAACTGACCATCTGATATGTCTAACTGACCTTCTGATATGTCTAACTGACCTTCTGATATGTCTAACTGATCTTCTGCTATGTCTAACTGACCTTCTGATATGTCTAACTGATCTTCTGCTATGTCTAACTGATCTTCTGCTATGTCTAACTGACCTTCTGATATGTCTAACTGACCTTCTGATATGTCTAACTGATCTTCTGCTATGTCTAACTGACCTTCTGATAAGTCTAATTGATCTTCTGCTATGTCTAATTGACCTTCTGATATGTCTAACTGACCTTCTGCTGTGTCTAACTGACCTTCTGATATGTCTAACTGACCTTCTACTGTGTCTAGCTGACCTTCTGATATGTCTTATTGACCTTCTGATATGTCTAACTGACCTTCTGATATGTCTAATTGACCTTCTGATATGTCTAATTGACCTTCTGATATGTCTAACTGACCTTCTGCTATGTCTAACTGACATTCTATTGTGTCTAACTGACCTTCTGATATGTCTAACTGACCTTCTGATATGTCTAACTGACCTACTGCTATGTCTAACTGACCTTCTGATATGTCTAACTGACCTTCTGTTATGTCTAACTGACCTTCTACTGTGTGTAACTGACCTTCTACTTTGTCTAACTGACCTTCTGCTGTGTCTAACTGACCTTCTGATATGTCTAACTGACCTTCTGCTGTGTCTAACTGACCTTGTACTGTGTCTAACTGACCTTCTACTTTGCCTAACTGACCTTCTACTTTGTCTAACTGACCTTTTACTGTTGGTATCAGCATAGTGTTTTCCTGAGACCAGTCATGTTATAAAACTACCCATTATTCTGTTCCTTTTGAACTGTAGCTATATTGAAATAATAACAATTTAATGATCCTTCAAAACCCTGTGATATGATAAAACTGCTCTGTTTCAAACTTATTAAGACTAAAATCATGTTATTAAACAACCCCTTTGTGTCTTTGCCTTCTCCTCCATTGTACCCTGTTATAAGCTTCCACTTGAAACGTTGACCTCCACTGACCCCTGAAGTGGACAGCTAGTCACTGGTGAACAGGTACTTACTTCACTTGGTCGATCATGTCTTTGCCATTATCGGAAGAGGAGCCTGGTCGTTTGATTGGCACCAATGCACTGTCCAATGAGGTTCCTGTTCCCGGATGACCAAACTTATCCACACCAGCACCACCTATTTCTCCACCCCATGCTGAACGCATGCCGCTATGGCCCCGAGATGGACTACAACAACAAGCAGTCATTTACTACCTATAATCTCACTTTTTATAGACACAGACAAATGTTGCTTAACTAATTCTAATTTCAAGAACTAAATATTTTGCCAAACTATAACGAGACATTTTAATTTTAATTGAACATAACAACTACCTTTATAAATGTGTTGTTTATACACCATTTGATTTTCAGATTGATGTTTAATGATGATATACATATACAATGCAATGTATCACAGGAATTTTATCTTAACAGAACACATTTCATGCTTTTAAAGAAAACAAGTCTATTCTACAAATTTTGTCCCCCACATGAGATGTAAAATCATCAAATAAGGTGAACTCATATCCCAAGTATGAAGTCCCAGTGACAAATAGGGAATGAGAAAGAGTCTGAACAAACTTTTTCTTTAATGTAGGTCAGAAAAGTGAATATGTAGGTCACAGTGACCTACTTTGGATACAACGCGCACTGGCTTACCAACATGGATCCATAAGTATGAAGTTCCACTGACAAATAGTGTAAAAGATAGATCATGGATATTAGATAGTGGGAGGATGGACGGACACAACCTTAAAGCCACATACTCCAAAATAACCTAAAATTCTAGTTACACACATGTATTAATGGCAATCCAAGATGCTCATTCACACTCTCCTAACATTAAAATGACCACTGGCCTGGACGCTTGACTGGGGGAGTCCTTGAGACATCAGTGTATAAAAACAACTCAAGGATTTATTTTTATTGTGAAATTTGTCACGGAGCCAATAATGAGGCTATAACAACGTGCACTGCACATAAACACACATGGCTGTTGTTTACATTTCGAGTATACATGAACTTTGCCTAATAAAAATCAACAAACATACATCTAAATACTTAAAATTTCAAAATGTAGCAGTATGCATACAACAAAATATCGATAAAATTTAAGTTCGGTGAAGTTGGCAATGTTCAAAAGCTAACAAGCAATCCAATAGTCGTCTGGCAAAATTGGAATTCAAGTCTAGTCCCTATTCTTTTCTCGCTAAGTGCCAACGAATCATTTCCTTTCCAAAGGAAATACTCGGGTTTTGCCGATTCCAGTCCCTTTTACATTTCTTTTTGCCAAATCTGTCTGTGTTTTGGCAGGCTCACACATTTTGTATAGACTAATAACCCGCTCGTTGCATTATGGGACTATTTCGCATAGAAACTTGGTCCGTCGGACCCAGTTACTATTTTTGGGAATTTCCTGTACACTCTCATTAAAACACATTTTCCTCCAGTTTTTGATCCGCGATAATTTGTTAGGTATATATTAAGTCTATGGGAGTATGTGGCTTTAACAGTTAACTGGCTTCCAGTCGGGGTTTAAAAATAGTACAAACTGCAACAGTTCTAATTGTGAAGAGTTCCAAATGGTTTTCTTTTATAAATTGGTGTATTCTACTTCATATCAAGATGAATTACAAACAAAAGATAAACTTTTGAGTTATTTCCCTTGTCACTGTGGCAAGGAATTTTCTTCACAAACTTTTGAATTGAATAATCCAAGCATTTTATATATTTCACCAAACAATTCTTTCTACATTTTTTAACCAAAACTATGTACTTTGAGAGCTGATAAAATACTTTAAAAATCAGAGGAGAAAAAATGTCCTTTTTTTTTAATAAAAACAGAAATGAAAATTTAAATCACATATATACATTTTATACAAAAAATCTGCTTCTTGAGATCAAACTATCTATTAACATTGTAAGACAGGTTAGTTTAAATAAAGGAAATGAAATTTTCAATGAAAGGTAAGTAAATGTAGGTAAGTACTGGTATGCCTGTACCTGAATCTAAAATCCCTTGGTAGAGAGTAACCTTGCATTGCTTGAACCCTTGACTTCATAATCTGTTTTCGGAAGTCTTTCCTTGCATTTCCATAACCATTGAAAATGTGATCACAGAATAGAAGTTTTCCATTGAGGTACATCTGTAACAAGAAGACTTCAATTTAACAAAGTTTGATGATAAAAAATGTCATATATCCAACTAGAACTGTGTTGTGTTTACAAGATGAGGGGCGAGAGGAAACATGCCAGGGACTACATTTTGTCAGTTGAGGAGAAGGGGCTTAAAGTTTAACTTTCCAGAAACATGATGTGGACTTTATTGTGTGGGTGTCAGGAGAAGGAGCTGGGTTTAAATTACCAGAAAAATGCCAGGGACTAGATTTTGTCGGTTGAGGAGAAGGATCTAGGTGTAATTAACTTACCAGAAACAAGCCTTGGACTACATCATGCCAAGTGAGGAGCAGGGTTTTTTCACCCAAGTTTGGGATGGTGCCTTTTTGCCTTATTTTTGGGAAGAAAATTGGTGAATTGGGAAAGAGTTTTTCAGGAGTAAACTGCTAATTTTGGAAATTTGACCTAAATAGGAATTAACTTCAATTGGGAATGGGGCCCATTATCGGCCCCAAAAAGCCCTCAGAAAAAGCCTTGAGGAGGATGGGCTGGGTGTTACCAGAAACATGCTGGGGACTACATTGTGTTAGTAGAGGAGGAGGGATAGGTGTAAGTTACCAGAAACATGCCGGGGACTACATTGTGTCGGGTGAGGAGGAGGGGTGGGTGTAACTTACCAGAAACATGCCGGGGACTACATTGTGTCGGGTGAGGAGGAGAGATAGGTGTAACTTACCAGAAACATGCCGGGGACTACATTGTGTCGGGTGAGGAGGAGGGATAGGTGTAACTTACCAGAAACATGCCGGGGACTACATTGTGTCGGGTGAGGAGGAGGGGCTGGGTGTAACTTACCAGAAACATGCCGGGGACTACATTATGCCGGGTGAGGAGGAGGGATAGGTGTAACTTACCAGAAACATGCTGGGGACTACATTGTGTTAGTAGAGGAGGAGGGTGGGTGTAACTTACCAGAAACATGCCGGGGACTACATTGTGTTAGTAGAGGAGGAGGGGTGGGTGTCACTTACCAGAAACATGCCGGGGACTACATTGTGCCGGGTGAGGAGGAGGGATAGGTGTAACTTACCAGAAACATGCTGGGGACTACATTGTGTAAGTAGAGGAGGAGGGGTGGGTGTAACTTACCAGAAACATGCCGGGGACTACATTGTGCCGGGTGAGGAGGAGAGATAGGTGTAACTTACCAGAAACATGCCGGGGACTACATTGTGTCGGGTGAGGAGGAGGGGTGGGTGTAACTTACCAGAAACATGCCGGGGACTACATTGTGTTAGTAGAGGAGGAGGGGTGGGTGTAACTTACCAGAAACATGCCGGGGACTACATTATGCCGGGTGAGGAGGAGAGATAGGTGTAACTTACCAGAAACATGCCGGGGACTACATTATGCCGGGTGAGGAGGAGAGATAGGTGTAACTTACCAGAAACATGCCGGGGACTACATTGTGTTAGTAGAGGAGGAGGGATAGGTGTAACTTACCAGAAACATGCCGGGGACTACATTGTGTCGGGTGAGGAGGAGAGATAGGTGTAACTTACCAGAAACATGCCGGGGACTACATTATGTTAGGAGAGGAGGAGGGTGGGTGTAACTTACCAGAAACATGCCGGGGACTACATTGTGTCGGGTGAGGAGGAGGGATAGGTGTAACTTACCAGAAACATGCCGGGGATTACATTGTGTCGGGTGAGGAGGAGAGATAGGTGTAACTTACCAGAAACATGCCGGGGACTACATTATGCCGGGTGAGGAGGAGAGATAGGTGTAACTTACCAGAAACATGCCGGGGACTACATTATGTTAGGAGAGGAGGAGGGGTGGGTGTAACTTACCAGAAACATGCCGGGGACTACATTGTGTCGGGTGAGGAGGAGGGGTGGGTGTCACTTACCAGAAACATGCCGGGGACTACATTGTGTTAGTAGAGGAGGAGGGATAGGTGTAACTTACCAGAAACATGCCGGAGACTACATTGTGTTAGTAGAGGAGGAGGGGCTGGGTGTCACTTACCAGAAACATGCCGGGGACTACATTGTGTTAGTAGAGGAGGAGGGATAGGTGTAACTTACCAGAAACATGCCGGGGACTACATTGTGCCGGGTGAGGAGGAGGGGTGGGTGTAACTTACCAGAAACATGCCGGGGACTACATTGTGCCGGGAGAGGAGGAGGGGTGGGTGTAACTTATCAGAAACATGCCGGGGACTACATTGTGTTAGGTGAGGAGGAGGGATAGGTGTAACTTACCAGAAACATGCCGGGGACTACATTGTGTCGGGTGAGGAGGAGGGATAGGTGTAACTTACCAGAAACATGCCGGGGACTACTTTATGTTAGTAGAGGAGGAGGGGTGGGTGTAACTTACCAGAAACATGCCGGGGACTACATTATGTCGGGTGAGGAGGAGGGATAGGTGTAACTTACCAGAAACATGCCGGGGACTACATTGTGTCGGGTGAGGAGGGGTGGGTGTAACTTACCAGAAACATGCCGGGGACTACATTATGTCGGGTGAGGAGGAGGGATAGGTGTAACTTACCAGAAACATGCCGGGGACTACATTGTGTCGGGTGAGGAGGAGGGGCTGGGTGTAACTTACCAGAAACATGCCGGGGACTACATTATGTTAGGAGAGGAGGAGGGATAGGTGTAACTTACCAGAAACATGCCGGGGACTACATTGTGCCGGGTGAGGAGGAGGGGCTGGGTGTGGTCAGATCCCTCAGCAGCAGTTGTGATGTCGTACTGCAGAAGCCTGAACAAGTCTCCCCTACATTGAACACATGGCTTGGTACGGTTCCTATTACAACTCGTGTAGATCTCCTCCACCATTTTCTCTCCCGCAGTGGAGTATGGAAATCTGTGTTAGAGGTATATATGTAGAATGTGCTAATTCAGTATCAATGATCAATACAAAATTAAAGGCAATGTGAAGACATTCTTTAAGGAAATAAGTCAATTTCAGGTGACACAAAAACAAGTATGCTTTGAGCTGATACACTTATTGCCGAACAAATTTTATCCATCTTCTGCCCTTTGGATAAAGGGAGAAAGAAATTAAGAAGCAGTCATATGATCAGTAATCAACTTGATAAGTTTCTATCAATATTTTGATGAGCTATTCTTGAACATTAAGAATATCTCATTTTACCTTTTAAATTTTTTCTTGCAGCTATCAAACAGGTCATTACAGACTGACACAAACTATCATACAGGTCATTACAGACCAACACAAACTATCATACAGGTCATTACAGACTAACACAAACTATCATACAGGTCATTACAGACCAACACAAACTATCATACAGGTCATTACAGACTAACACAAACTATCAAACAGGTCATTACAGACTAACACAAACTATCATACAGGTCATTACAGACTTACACAAACTATCAAACAGGTCATTACAGACTGACACAAACTATGATACAGGTCATTACAGACTTACACAAACTATCATACAGGTCATAACAGACTAACAAACTATCATACAGGTCATTACAGACTAACACAAACTATCATACAGGTCATAACAGACTTACACAAACTATCATACAGGTCATTACAGACTGACACAAACTATCATACAGGTCATTACAGACTAACACATACTATCATACAGGTCATTACAGACTGACACAAACTATCATACAGGTCATTACAGACCAACACAAACTATCATACAGGTCATTACAGACTAACACAAACTATCAAACAGGTCATTACAGACTAACACAAACTATCATACAGGTCATTACAGACTTACACAAACTATCAAACAGGTCATTACAGACTGACACAAACTATGATACAGGTCATTACAGACTTACACAAACTATCATACAGGTCATAACAGACTAACAAACTATCATACAGGTCATTACAGACTAACACAAACTATCATACAGGTCATAACAGACTTACACAAACTATCATACAGGTCATTACAGACTGACACAAACTATCATACAGGTCATTACAGACTAACACATACTATCATACAGGTCATTACAGACTGACACAAACTATCATACAGGTCATTACAGACTAACACAAACTATCATACAGGTCATTACAGACTTACACAAACTATCATACAGGTCATTATAGACTAACACAAACTATCATACAGGTCATTACAGACTTACACAAACTATCATACAGGTCATTACAGACTAACACAAACTATCATACAGGTCATTACAGACTAACACAAACTATCAAACAGGTCATTACAGACTAACACAAACTATCATACAGGTCATTACAGACTAACACAAACTATCATACAGGTCATTACAGACTAACACAAACTATCATACAGGTCATTACAGACTAACACAAACTATCATACAGGTCATTACAGGCCAACACAAACTATCATACAGGTCATTACAGACTAACACAAACTATCATACAGGTCATTACAGACTAACATAAACTATCATACAGGTCATTACAGACTAACAAACTATCAAACAGGTCATTACAGACTAACACAAACTATCATACAGGTCATTACAGACTAACACAAACTATCATACAGGTCATTACAGACTGACACAAACTATCAAACAGGTCATTACAGACTAACACAAACTATCATACAGGTCATTACAGACTAACACAAACTATCATACAGGTCATTACAGACTGACACAAACTATCATACAGGTCATTACAGACTAACAAACTATCATACAGGTCATTACAGACTGACACAAACTATCATACAGGTCATTACAGACTAACACAAACTATCATACAGGTCATTACAGACTGACACAAACTATCATACAGGTCATTACAGACTAACACAAACTATCATACAGGTCATTACAGACTAACACAAACTATCATACAGGTCATAACAGACTAACAAACTATCATACAGGTCATTACAGACTAACAAACTATCATACAGGTCATTACAGACTAACAAACTATCATACAGGTCATAACAGACTAACAAACTATCATACAGGTCATTACAGACTAACAAACTATCATACAGGTCATAACAGACTAACAAACTATCATACAGGTCATTACAGACTAACACAAACTATCAAACAGGTCATTACAGACTGACACAAACTATCATACAGGTCATTACAGACTTACACAAACTATCATACAGGTCATAACAGACTAACAAACTATCAAACAGGTCAATACAGGCCAACACAAACTATCATACAGGTCATTACAGACTTACACAAACTATCATACAGGTCATTACAGACTGACACAAACTATCATACAGGTCATTACAGACTAACACATACTATCATACAGGTCATTACAGACTGACACAAACTATCATACAGGTCATTACAGACTAACACAAACTATCATACAGGTCATTACAGACTTACACAAACTATCATACAGGTCATTACAGACTAACACAAACCATCATACAGGTCATTACAGACTAACACAAACTATCATACAGGTCATTACAGACTAACACAAACTATCATACAGGTCATTACAGACTGACACAAACTATGATACAGGTCATTACAGACTTACACAAACTATCATACAGGTCATAACAGACTAACACAAACTATCATACAGGTCATTATAGACTAACACAAACTATCATACAGGTCATTACAGACTTACACAAACTATCATACAGGTCATTACAGACTAACACAAACTATCATACAGGTCATTACAGACTAACACAAACTATCATACAGGTCATTACAGACTAACACAAACTATCATACAGGTCATTACAGACTAACACAAACTATCTAACAGGTCATTACCGACTTACACAAACTATCATACAGGTCATTACAGACTAACACAAACTATCATACAGGTCATTACAGACTAACACAAACTATCTAACGGGTCTTTACAGACTAACACAAACTATCACACAGGTCATTACAGACTAACACAAACTATCATACAGGTCATTACAGACTAACACAAACTATCATACAGGTCATTACAGACTAACACAAACTATCATACAGGTCATTACAGACTAACACAAACTATCATATAGGTCATTACAGACTAACACAAACTATCATACAGGTCATTACAGACTAACACAAACTATCATACAGGTCATTACAGACTAACACAAACCATCAAACAGGTCATTACAGACTAACACAAACTATCATACAGGTCATTACAGACTAACACAAACTATCATACAGGTCATTACAGACTAACACAAACTATCATACAGGTCATTACAGACTAACACAAACTATCATACAGGTCATTACAGACTAACACAAACTATCATACAGGTCATTACAGACTAACACAAACTATCATACAGGTCATTACAGACTGACACAAACTATCATACAGGTCATTACAGACCAACACAAACTATCATACAGGTCATTACAGGCTAACACAAACTATCATACAGGTCATTACAGACCAACACAAACTATCATACAGGTCATTACAGACTTACACAAACTATCATACAGGTCATTACAGACTAACACAAACTATCATACAGGTCATTACAGGCTAACACAAACTATCATACAGGTCAATACAGACTAACACAAACTATCATACAGGTCATTACAGACTAACACAAACTATCATACAGGTCTTTACAGGCTAACACAAACTATCATACAGGTAATTACAGACTAACACAAACTATCATACAGGTCATTACAGACTAACACAAACCATCATACAGGTCATTACAGACTGACACAAACTATCATACAGGTCATTACAGACTAACACAAACCATCATACAGGTCATTACAGACTGACACAAACTATCATACAGGTCATTACAGACTAACACAAACCATCATACAGGTCATTACAGACTGACACAAACTATCATACAGGTCATTACAGACTAACACAAACCATCATACAGGTCATTACAGACTGACACAAACTATCATACAGGTAATTACAGACTTACACAAACTATCATACAGGTCATTACAGACTAACACAAACCATCATACAGGTCATTACAGACTAACACAAACTATCATACAGGTCATTACAGACTAACACATACTATCATACAGGTCATTACAGACTAACACAAACCATCATACAGGTCATTACAGACTGACACAAACTATCATACAGGTCATTACAGACTAACACAAACTATCATACAGGTCATTACAGACTAACACAAACTATCATACAGGTCATTACAGACTAACACAAACCATCATACAGGTCATTACAGACTAACAAACTATCATACAGGTCATTACAGACTTACACAAACTATCATACAGGTCATTACAGACTGACACAAAATATATATCATATAGGTCATTACAGACCAACACAAACTATCATACAGGTCATTACAGACTAACAGGTAATTACACACTAACACAAACTATCATACAGGTCATTACAGACTAACACAAACTATCATACAGGTCATTACAGACTTACACAAACTATCATACAGGTCATTACAGACTAACACAAACTATCATACAGGTCATTACAGACTAACACAAACTATCATACAGGTCATTACAGACTAACACAAACTATCATACAGGTCATTACAGACTAACACAAACTATCATACAGGTCATTACAGACTAACACAAACTATCATACAGGTCATTACAGACTAACACAAACTATCATACAGGTCATTACCGACTAACACTTAAAAGAAGAAGACTTACATTGAGGAGATTACTTCAATGACTACAATCTGACCGTCTGGCACCTCTGTCTGGATAAATGTGTCGTACTCCAAGTCCATGATCTGTGGTACAACGTGACGACTACAGCGACATATAGGTCTCTCCAGCCCTAACATGGCCTGTCGAATAGCCACAGGACATGGGCTCTTCATTAGTGACATCAACTCAGCATTTGGATTAGTAGTTGCAATTGTGTATTGGCGGGACAGGGGTGCACTGGATATAGGGGTCCTTGTACCTCTCGATGAATGTTTACCTGCAGAACTGAAATAATAAAATAACACAACAGTAAAAATCCTGATACCATACATCGATCATTACAGTAAAACATTGATATAAAGCTCTGTATACTCACTCAGCCTAACCTTCATGTAGTGCTCAATTTTATCTACAGTAAAATACAATGTTTCTGGTGGTTATCCCTACAAAACCATTCATATGCCAGTAGTGCCCTCATATATCAATTGTTCTAGAGACGCTGACACTGATGCCCAAGTTTAGCAATAGCTCCCCGGGACTTAAACCCGGTGAGCTAAAAACCAATTTGGTAGAGGGGGAGGATGATGTGTGTAACATATATAATTTTACTCTACGTACTGTGCTAATCTTTCAAACATAGCAATAGCTGTTGGGGAAACATCGCCCCCAGCATCTGTAGCATCATCCTCAAACTTGACATTGGAAGGTGCTGCACTCTTCTTCCGAGACTCCATCACCTCAAATTCCTCATCTAGACTCTTGGCTGACCTACTTCTTGCTTTCACTGTATGAAAACATAAAAATCTCTATCATAAACCAATTTCAGTCCTTATTAATACATATCTTTTAAGTTCTTTATGCTGGAACATTTTATTTTAGAAATTCTATTTTGAATCTATAAAAGAATATGGAAGAGACCTCTAACATAAACTATAACAATAAGCTACTAACCTAGTGGTGCCGATGGAACCCGGTTGTGGTTTGGACTGACCAGTTCTATATCCGAGCGGCGACTCAGCTGCCCGATATCTGACAGCTGTGCCGACTTGATAGTCCTCTTTCTTGTAGTGTACTCAGGGTATTCACTCATGGAGCTGAGGTAGGGAGAGGTCAGACCAACCGCCAGACGATAGTGTTCCATCCACTCCTCCACCAAACCCCTTATAATACAACACTTACAGGTAAATAACGTCCACACCTCCACCAAACCCCTTATAATACAACACTTACAGGTAAATAACGTCCACACCTCCACCAAACCCCTTATAATACAACACTTACAGGTAAATAACGTCCACACCTCCACCAAACCCCTTATAATACAACACCTACAGGTAAATAACGTCCACTTCCCCACCAAACCCCTTATAATACAACACTTACAGGTAAATAACGTCCACACCTCCACCAAACCCCTTATAATACAACACTTACAGGTAAATAACGTCCACACCTCCACCAAACCCCTTATAATACAACACTTACAGGTAAATAACGTCCACTTCCCCACCAAACCCCTTATAATACAACACTTACAGGTAAATAACATCCACACCTCCACCAAACCCCTTATAATACAACACTTACAGGTAAATAACGTCCACTTCCCCACCAAACCCCTTATATTACAACACTTACAGGTAAATAACGTCCACACCTCCACCAAACCCCCTAGTATTCAACATTTTCAGGTAAATCCATGTAAGCATTGTCTGAAGATCATTAGAACATACTCTGTATGGTATTGTACAATTTTAATGTGTCTCTCACTTACTTAGCTTTCCTTTGTAATTTGGCCAGGTCCTTGTCATTTTCAGCATCATATTGGAATGAAAATTCAAGCAGTTTCTGGATCTCTGGATGATGACTGCGACCATGGTGCTAGAAAATACAAAACGTAACCTAAATAACAAGTCTTATCGTTAATTACTTACATGTAAACTGTACATATAAAGAAGACCTCATTATATAGACTCCAGGTATCTCCACTAATTTAACATGGAATTATAAATGTTTAGACTACATAATTTTTTCTATTTCATTTATCACATAGAAGACAAAAACACAAATTATCTAGTAAATTAGGCAAAGATGTTGATGTAGAATTCTAATCCATGAAGATTAAATCTCAATCAAATAAACTACCATTGCAATAATATTTCTATCTTACCTTTTTCTTTTGATTTTTACTTTTCTTGCTGGGTTTTGGTGCAAACAATCTCATTAAATCTTTAGCAGCTCGAGATGAAAAGGGAAACGATGCTGTCAACAGTTGTTCCTAAGATAAAGCAAGACAATTATAATCTATAAAGATATAATATCTTGTATAAAAATCTGCCTCGAAAATTTTCAAACTCATTATCTTAATTAATAATGTTGAAGTTTCATTTTACAAAATGGTTAAATAAGAATCTAACTTACATTTTCGTCACCGGGTCTGGACTCTACAGCCCCTGGCGTAGCAGTGAGAGAAAATCGTGCTACCTCCTTATTGCAATTAAATATCAGGGACATCACTTGTTGACCAGAACACCTAAACAACAGGGAACCGTTCATCTGGGAAAAAAAGGGTAAATCAATAATCAACAGCTCCACTGTATGTTATAAACACTATAAAAGCCATGTCTCTTTACAGATCAGGTATAGTTTTGAAAATAAGCTACGGAGAAGTTTTGTAACTTCTGTTACTCACAAATAAATGTCTCCCTGTGTAAGTTACTAAAGGAATTGCCAAAATATTCTATAGAAAAACTCTTGCTGTCAAATTTCAGGAACATTAAAATCCTATAAGCCTTTTTCTTAACTTCAGGAATGTTTTTCAATGGAA
Organism: Pecten maximus; assembly: GCF_902652985.1. Taxonomy (NCBI): domain Eukaryota; kingdom Metazoa; phylum Mollusca; class Bivalvia; order Pectinida; family Pectinidae; genus Pecten; species Pecten maximus. The sequence goes on from NC_047021.1 coordinate 12,273,251, forward strand.
GACAAGCTATTTCATTATCTATGTTACTAAGTTAACTTCATGCAGATGTATTTTCATTTAGCTGGAGCCAGAAGCCAAAATTAAATGGTGAAGCAGGTAATCACCAAATTTTTTTTTTCTGAATCACTTATACACTTCAAGACAAGAACTATTTTCTGTATATGCACCAAGGGACATAACTACATAATAGTATTTCTAATAGCCTTGATCATTACATAATACCACTATAAACAGCTTTGTAATAAATTAGAATCTTTTTTTTTTAATTTCATACAACTGAAGTTATATATATATATCTTTAGACTATTTGGAATCACTAAACCACATGTTATGCCTTTATTTTTCTTCCAAATATTTTCAATATCTATATTTTCATCTGGTTGAACCCACTGAATGCAATCTCGTACCTGGAATGTGACTGGAGCGAATGTTTTCATCGCAGTAGTCGGCCACTTCCACTTTCTGATTACAGATCCATCGTCCAAAGCCTCATGGCCACCCTTCTCTGTCACCAGCACTCTGTAACACAGCCACACCTTGGTAAACAGTGGTTTAGAGACCATGTATATAACAGGTATTTCCCTTTGACATATGTGGAGTATTTTGGGGGGTACATCTCCAGGTACTTGGTACACTTATTTACTGTACTTATTGTTACATTTCAATGTTAACTATTAGAACCTGGAGAACATAGATACACATTTTTTTTTAATAAATCATTAAGTTTCTCATTTAAAAAAATGTTTCAGTATTTGCATATAAGCAATCGAATTATGTAAAATGTTTTTGGATAACAGTCAAGTAGAAATATTAAGTAAACTGAAAAAAAAAATGTTATAAGAAATAGTTTCAGTCTACAGGAAAGTAAACTGCCATGACATCAACAGTGCCCAGGTAAAAATACTCTGCCTCAAATGGCAGAAGTTAGTGTTACAAGAACATTGAAATATGTTAAAATTTGAGACAGGGTTGATTGAAACACCAAATTTAGACACACCAAAATAAAACTAAATTGACCGAAAAAAAATGTAAAAAATGTAAAAAATGTCCTGACAGCAAACTATCCCTATTTATGGTGTAAGGGAAATATTTCAGCCTGTTTATAAGTCCATCTTACCGAATGACTCCATTTGCCCCATAGCAGACACCTTTGCCACTTGGAGTAAAACATGCCAGCATTTTAGACTCAGGTCCATCATCATAGGCCAAAAGATAGTGTCCTGGTCGTCCAAACCCAGCAGCTGTGTAAACTACAGCCTTATAGCCAGACGGATAGCTTCCCAAGTTAAGGTCTTTTATCAACAGGCACACAATGATTTACCTAACAAATTACCTACATCTCTTTGTATATATTTTTAACCTTGAATTCTACTTGTAAAAGTTAAATACCATTGAACCTATTCTGTAATAATCCCAGGGAGCCAGCATACAACTTTGAATATATAAGGATAATGACTAAATATTGCAGGTGGGCTGTGAGCATTTTTAGTAAATTACAATAATGTCTATTACCAGTAGATAAGGGTCGGCTCAATACTTAATTGGCATTGGTTATTTTTCTGGATAGATAATTATTCATTTTCTAAAATAAAACCAATTCCAAGCAATTATATATATATATATTTTTTTTTTTATCTGGCAAACTGTTGGATTTAAAGAAGAGTTTCTTACATATTCATTTAATGAATGAAATCAGGGAAAATACTTGTATTCAATTTGTAGGTATGGTACTGTACACAAAGGATACTACACAACACTAGATCCATCCTGATGTGTTGCCTGCAACAAGTCTTTTCCTTCATGTCGCTCGTCGAATACCGGGGGTATCCGTGGTTTACCTCCCTTGTAGATGGGTTTTACTGTTGTCTTCAGTGGTGACCTCCTATACTTTAACATAGCCTCCTTCTTAGCATCCCCGTAGTATCGTACCTGGACCTCTCTATCGTAGCCATTCTCTATATCCCTCATACGATGATCCTTTCTGTAGAATATAACAGTAGGATAAGAAGCCACACTTTACATTTTACATGTCATTAAAACTTAGTTATAAAGTAAATGATTTAGTGTGGAAATAATACTAAAATTAAGTTATCATGACTGCAAGATGATGAAAATACAGGTATCTCTTTTGTTTTTATTGTAGTGCAATTTGCCTTAATTATTCCAGGCCAAAACAGCAAAATGCTACAGACATATATTTTTAATAGAAATTGAATTTGATCTTTTGCTTTATAAGGAGATGGTTACAAGATAATATAAACATGGTAGGGGATGGTTACAAGATTAGTTAAACATGGTAGGGGATGGTTACAAGATTAGTTAAACATGGTAGGGGATGGTTACAAGATTATATAAACATGGTAGGGGATGGTTACAAGATAATATAAACATGGTAGGGGATGGTTACAAGATTAGTTAAACATGGTAGGGGATGGTTACAAGATTAGTTAAACATGGTAGGGGATGGTTACAAGATTATATAAACATGGTAGGGGATGGTTACAAGATAATATAAACATGGTAGGGGATGGTTACAAGATAATATAAACATGGTAGGGGATGGTTACAAGATAATATAAACATGGTAGGGGATGGTTACAAGATTATATATGGTTACAAGATTATATAAACATGGTAGGGGATGGTTACAAGATAATATAAACATGGTAGGGGATGGTTACAAGATAATATAAACATGGTAGGGGGTGGTTACAAGATTATATACACATGGTAGGGGATGGTTACAAGATAATATAAACATGGTAGGGGGTGGTTACAAGATAATATAAACATGGTAGGGGATGGTTACAAGATTATATAAACATGGTAGGGGATGGTTACAAGATAATATAAACATGGTAGGGGATGGTTATAAGATAATATACACATGGTAGGGGATGGTTACAAGATAATATAAACATGGTAGGGGATGGTTACAAGATAATATAAACATGGTAGGGGATGGTTACAAGATAATATAAACATGGTAGGGGGTGGTTACAAGATAATATAAACATGGTAGGGGATGGTTACAAGATAATATAAACATGGTAGGGGATGGTTACAAGATTATATAAACATGGTAGGGGATGGTTACAAGATTATATAAACATGGTAGGGGATGGTTACAAGATAATATAAACATGGTAGGGGGTGGTTACAAGATAATATAAACATGGTAGGGGATGGTTACAAGATAATATAAACATGGTAGGGGATGGTTACAAGATTATATAAACATGGTAGGGGATGGTTACAAGATTATATAAACATGGTAGGGGATGGTTACAAGATTATATAAACATGGTAGGGGATGGTTACAAGATAATATAAACATGGTAGGGGATGGTTACAAGATAATATAAACATGGTAGGGGATGGTTACAAGATTATATAAACATGGTAGGGGATGGTTACAAGATTATATAAACATGGTAGGGGATGGTTACAAGATTATATAAACATGGTAGGGGATGGTTACAAGATTAGATAAACATGGTAGGGGATGGTTACAAGACAATATAAACATGGTAGGGGATGGTTACAAGATTATATAAACATGGTAGGGATGCTTACAAGATAATATAAACATGGTAGGGGATGGTTACAAGATTATATAAACATGGTAGGGGATGATTACAAGATAATATAAACATAGTAGGGGATGGTTACAAGATTAGTTAAACATGGTAGGGGATGGTTACAAGATAATATAAACATGGTAGGGGATGGTTACATGATTATATAAACATGGTAGGGGATGGTTACAAGATAATATAAACATGGTAGGGGATGGTTACAAGATTATATAAACATGGTAGGGGATGGTTACAAGATTATATAAACATGGTAGGGGATGGTTACAAGATAATATAAACATGGTAGGGGATGGTTACAAGATTATATAAACATGGTAGACGATGGTTACAAGATAATATAAACATGGTAGGGGATGGTTACAAGATAATATAAACATGGTAGGGGATGGTTACAAGATAATATAAACATGGTAGGGGATGATTACAAGATAATATAAACATGGTAGGGGATGGTTACAAGATAATATAAACATGGGAGGGGATGGTTACAAGATAATATAAACATGGTAGAGGATGGTTACAAGATTATATAAACATGGTAGTGGATGGTTACAAGATTATATAAACATGGTAGGGGATGGTTACAAGATAATATAAACATGGTAGGGGATGGTTACAAGATTAGTTAAACATGGTAGGGGATGGTTACAAGATAATATAAACATGGTAGGGGATGGTTACAAGATAATATAAACATGGTAGGGGATGGTTACAAGATTATATAAACATGGTAGGGGATGGTTACAAGATTATATAAACATGGTAGGGGATGGTTACAAGATAATATAAACATGACAGGGGATGGTTACAAGATAATATACACATGGTAGGGGATGGTTACAAGATTAGTTAAACATGGTAGGGGATGGTTACAAGATAATATAAACATGGTAGGGGATGGTTACAAGATAATATAAACATGGGAGGGGATGGTTACAAGATAATATACACATGGTAGGGGATGGTTACAAGATTATATAAACATGGTAGACGATGGTTACAAGATAATATAAACATGGTAGGGGATGGTTACAAGATAATATAAACATGGTAGGGGATGGTTACAAGATAATATAAACATGGTAGGGGATGGTTACAAGATTAGTTAAACATGGTAGGGGATGGTTACAAGATTATATAAACATGGTAGGGGATGGTTATAAGATTATATAAACATGGTAGGGGATGGTTACAAGATAATATACACATGGTAGGGGATGGTTACAAGATAATATAAACATGGTAGGGGATGGTTACAAGATTACATAAACATGGTAGGGGATGGTTACATATGATTATATAAACATGGTAGGGGATGGTTACAAGATAATATAAACATGGTAGAGGATGGTTACAAGATAATTTAAACATGGTAGGGGATGGTTACATATGATTGTATAAACATGGTAGGGGATGGTTACAAGATAATATAAACATGGCAGGGGATGGTTACAAGATAATATAAACATGGTAGGGGATGGTTACAAGATTAGTTAAACATGGCAGGGGATGGTTACAAGATAATATAAACATGGTAGGGGATGGTTACAAGATTAGTTAAACATGGTAGGGGATGGTTACAAGATAATATAAACATGGTAGGGGATGGTTACAAGATAATATAAACATGGTAGGGGATGGTTACAAGATAATATAAACATGGTAGGGGATGGTTACAAGATTATATAAACATGGGAGGGGATGGTTACAAGATAATATAAACATGGTAGAGGATGGTTACAAGATAATATAAACATGGTAGGGGATGGTTACAAGATTAGTTAAACATGGTAGGGGATGGATACATATGATAATATAAACATGGTAGGGGATGGTTACAAGATTATATAAACATGACAGGGGATGGTTACAAGACAATATAAACATGGGAGGGGATGGTTACAAGATAATATAAACATGGTAGGGGATGGTTACAAGATAACATAAACATGGTAGGGGATGGTTATAAGATTATATAAACATGACAGGGGATGGTTACAAGATTATATAAACATGGTAGGGGATGGTTACAAGATAATATAAACATGATAGGGGATGGTTACAAGATAACATAAACATGGTAGGGGATGGTTATAAGATTATATAAACATGGTAGGGGATGGTTACAAGATTAGTTAAACATGGTAGGGGATGGTTATAAGATAATATAAACATGGCAGGGGATGGTTACAAGATTATATAAACATGGTAGGGGATGGTTACAAGATAATATAAACATGGTAGGGGATGGTTACAAGATAATATAAACATGGTAGGGGATGGTTACAAGATAATATAAACATGGTAGAGGATGGTTACAAGATTAGTTAAACATGGTAGGGGATGGTTACAAGATAATATAAACATGGTAGGGGATGGTTACAAGATTATATAAACATGGTAGGGGATGGTTACAAGATTATATAAACATGGTAGGGGATGGTTACAAGATAATATAAACATAGTAGGGGATGGTTACAAGATTATATAAACATGGGAGGGGATGGTTACAAGATAATATAAACATGGTAGAGGATGGTTACAAGATAATATAAACATGGTAGGGGATGGTTACAAGATTAGTTAAACATGGTAGGGGATGGTTACAAGACAATATAAACATGGTAGGGGATGGTTACAAGATAATATAAACATGGTAGGGGATGGTTACAAGATAATATAAACATGGTAGGGGATGGTTACAAGATTATATACACATGGTAGGGGATGGTTACAATATTACATAAACATGGTAGGGGATGGTTACAAGATAATATAAACATGGTAGGGGATGGTTACAAGATAATATAAACATGGTAGGGGATGGTTACAAGATAATATACACATGGTAGGGGATGGTTACAATATTACATAAACATGGTAGTGGATGGTTACAAGATTATATAAACATGGGAGGGGATGGTTACAAGATAATATACACATGGTAGGGGATGGTTACAAGATAATATAAACATGGTAGGGGATGGTTACAAGATAATATAAACATCGTAGGGGATGGTTACAAACTTACGTAGCTCTCATACTCTCCTGTAACATCTGTATACAATATTCAAGGATGGTATTTTTATCTATTTCATCTTGGCGTCCTTTATTTACAATCCAACCTTGAAAGAAAAGGAGATGAAAGATTTCCAGTATATTAAATCATGAAAATATTGCTTTATAAAACAGAGCATTATATCAATAAAATCAGAAGCTAAAATCAGCAGGTAAATGGAGAGATAAATGATGATTTAATTACATTTTCATGTTCTAGGTGTAAAAAGTTTATTCATAATGGTTTGACCATGCCTACCTTTGGTTTCACAGGACACCATGGACACTGAAATGGTGGTACCATAAGGAACAGGTTGGTTTGTTCCTGTAGCAGCTGAAATGTACAACCCCTCATGTCAGATTTCCTTAGATACATTTATTTAAACAACACTCTCATTGTCATAATTCAATACATAATGTAGATTTACTTATTAGAGCAAAGTTGTGTACAATTATGTGAGTTTATTGTGAAGATGAATTTTAAAGTCCTTTTGTAAATTGAAAAGTTTTCTATTCAGGTTCCTAACTATGGAACATCATTTTAAATATCTACACATATCCTTACTTTGTAATTTAACTCAACAGCAAAATATGTTTAAAAGTAAGGTATATAATGTATAAAAACACAATATCTCAATAGTTCTCCCATCACCAACTCTCTCACGCACCAAACAATTATGTCAAGCAATCTAGAGTTTAAATGTCAGACATTATTTTTTTACTAACTCAGTATCTGTGACTATTGTATTTTCAGGACTGTCACCATTGTCACCCTCTGTTATGAGGGAAAACTTAACAGGACAGTAAATAAGAACACACAACATATCATATATCATATGTAGGGAAGAATATAGAATTATATAGAATAGCTTACAGAGAATATCCACCAGATGAGAGTTTCCAATCATACAACAATATCTTACTTATAGCTATTATATATATATATATATATATATATATACATTAACTTGTATCTAACCTAAATCTTATATTTCACTTGTATCACATAATAACTACTCAACTACCTCTTTCATTTCCTCCTGCCTTCCCTTTTGTTCAACAAAAATAAGGCAAATGTTAAGTGTTCGCTCTTATATTGATAAGGGTTCAGGTAACAGCTAGGTTTTAGCTTATTGCTAAATCCTTAATCCTTTGATCTAACCAATGCTACTCTCCCTTTGCTAAACTGAATATTGCTTTAACTATCCTGTCCTTTAACCAGTACTAATATCGCTTTAACTATCCTGTCCTTTAACCAGTACTAATATCACTTTAACTATCCTGTCCTTTAACCAGTACTAATATTGCTTTAACTATCCTGTCCTTTAACCAGTACTAATATCGCTTTAACTATCCTGTCCTTTAACCAGTACTAATATTGCTTTAACTATCCTGTCCTTTAACCAGTACTAATATCGCTTTACAAGCTCCACATTTAATCTAACGGACAGTTAAACTGTTCAGTACTGTAACTTCCCAATTCATATGATTAACCAAAACATGTACACCATAAATATTGTGTGACAGTTATTGCCAGATACCTACACCAGAGCCATCTCAAATCCACCCCAATACAAACCTACCAACACGGTAATACAAATGTACAATAAAAACCTTAACAGTAGATACCTAAATGCTAATCACTCAACGCTAACATAACTCTGCAAGTTGAATACCATCCTCTACTTAATAATTTCTGAATGCTTTAAGCTAACCAATGCTAATTGTCAAATTTTATTAATGTTAAAATATCTGAAGCTTAACTCCTAAAGCTACATTTATCAATAAACACAGACTTAGGCCTACAATTATGGCTTTTATATGGTTGTTATCTCAACTGTAAACTTTAACCTCTAATTGGAGAAAAGATCAAAACACACTTATTATATGTAAAAGTCTACATGTTGACATTGGTACATTTAAACTAAAACCAATTATAGAATGACAAATACTGGCCACCAATTATATGCTTGGTATTAACATGTCATTTAAAAAAATATTTTTAAATGGAACAGTCATAAATCAATAGATTTATTTTACGATAGATTTGAGAGGCACTTTAAGTGGTAATCTTCAGTAGTGTGTAATGTATGGCGCGTTGTATGATCGTGGTCCATTAATGGTGCTAATCTGCGATATGCCTCTGGGAAACGTGTTTAATCCACAAATCTTTTAAACAGTTTAAAGAATAATTGCAGTTTTCTTGCTTTGAAAATACTAAACAAACATGGACAAAAAAGATAGATTAATCTGAGAGTACACACACAGTGTAAAATATGGCTGTGTACATCGTTATCATTCATTTTAACCTGTCAAACTTCTAAACCACCATAACATTACAGCGAGATATGTGTATAAATGAAGTTATCCAGGTATATAATCAAAATTCCTTGCAAAATCCACCATTTACATTACTTTACATATATCTTAGATCTCAAATTCTGATTAAGAGGAAAATTTGTGACTCTCATGTAAATACATAATCGCTATATATACAATTTTGTATTCATCATTATATATCAATTCAAGTCATTATTCAAATTTTCAGTTCCTATTGACATTTTAAGTAAAGCACCAACTATATATATACTAGGTTAGGTATAATACTGACACAAAATCGCTACATATGAGTATATAATGTACTTCACGGAGAGAACTACACAGTGTGTCAGGTTGTCCCAGATATATCTGTTCTAGCTGTCATAATACTGACACATTAAGGTTGAGGTCAGATCAGGAAAAAGACTGCTGTTTGATAGTCTGACCCCAAACAGATCTCAAGTCATTTACAGGTGGAACATCAATGAGCACATCCAATAATATGACAAAATATTCTACCATTTTTTTCCCTACATTAACTCATTCAAAGACTATCTTAAAGATCAACCATAATTAAATAATCAAACATTTGAAGTATCTTTTCCTGTGTTGAATTCAGTGAGGCATTCCTATATATTTACAGGACATATTGTCTACCTGACACATGTGAGTACTATAATATATCCCTAATATAGATCCCTCACCAACACCAAACACCTGGATGATACACAGGCTATTACAGCAGAACTCCTCCTTGATTATCTCCCCTGATAGAAAAAACCAAAATCCTTTCACCAAATATCAATAAACTAATTAAAAAAATCTTCCACCTTGAAGCTAACACAAGAAAAAAACTGTCCATCTGATCTAAGTCTTATGTACCAGTCCACATAATGTAAATAAAAAAAAAATAAAAACATGGAGATAAAATTCACTTCTAAGTGGATACTAAAAACTAAAATTGGTTTCTCTTCCACATATTACTACATAGGTCCTTACAGTCACAGTCAGTACCATCATCATCATCATCATCACTTTCCTCCAGATCCACTGTAAATAACAGCATATATAATCCACTAATGTTTCCATCACAACAATTCGCTAACTGTAGCATTACAATCCACATTACAAGATATCAAACTACCAAATTCATGATCCAAAGCAAAATTGATGTTAATTCAACCCTTTCCTCCAAACAAAAGCTCTACATACATTTACCCTGACCTGGTACCCGATAGAATGATGCTGTGAATTCATAAACAAAAGAGAGACAATTGTTAAAAAAAATATTGCATCAAATCTTCAATCTTAGGTTTTCATAAAGATATGAATGTACTAAGAGAATGAACATCATTTTGTGTAATTCATCTTATTAAAAGTTCTCACACAAAAAGTATTTGGAAATTTTATAATATGACTTATTAACAAACAGATGTAGACTGAAGCTATTAAAGAATACACTATAATAATTTTACTTATAATAATAGTGTAGTGATATGTAGTTTGTAATTTATGATATTTATATTTATTTGATCTTTATTTTTTTATTTTTAAAGATCATTCAAGGTATATACATGATGTTATAGAATAAATCATTCTTGTGATCAATAAACTTGTTCCCAAAAGGAAATTTGTATGGCATTACAATGTCTGGTGTACTGAGATTACAGCTCTCAGTAATCCATCCATGTCTACCTCACAAGTGTAACAATTAGTTCCAACACACCCAATCTATGTTACACCATCTACATACCATACAAACATTGTCTGAGTAAGTATTCAGTTCTAACCTGAGTATAACTAACACTAAGTCAAGTATAACCCAATACTCCCAAGGTATAACCCCTCACTCACCTCCATTACCTGATAGGCTGAGAACAAATCAAATGTCCAAGACCATCACTATATTTTAAACCAAGTGTCTGTCATGTTTGAATCTCAACAGTTGATGTTTCGATGTTTAATACATAAGTAATGTTTTCAATCCCATAAATACCCAAGGTTACTCAGCAATTTGAAAAAATCTTAATCATTAAAGCAGAAAAAATCCTTAAATATATTTAGGCTTTATATATTCCCTTTGATTTTGTTATTCATACATGTATTCTTAAATATTGTCCTCAAGAACAATTCTTTTGTAGTTGCTATTTTTCACTGTGAAGGTCCTTTGAATTTTGATTTATTCTTAACTTTGAACAGGTAACATAAAATGGTACATTTCAGTAGTAATTAACTATAATCTTTGTAATTAGTGTCATGAGTGACCTTCACCTTTTCCCACAGTAACCTCTGTGCCACAGCCTTCACCTCCGTGACCCACATTCTACAATGATCACATGACCTTGCCAGCAATCATTGACAGCAAACACCCAACACTACATCTATATATCTTAATTCTTTTAATTTAATGGATAATAAATAAAACATTGAATTATTGTTGTAATAAGTTGAATGATTATTACCACAATGAAAAAAAAGAAGAAAAAAAAATATATAACAAAAATGGCAACATCAATAATAGTTGACGTCAGTTATTATTTAATAATACAAAGGTGTAGTTGACCTCAGTTATCTGGTACCAAAACTGCCAAATTTTTTAACATTTTTTGTATTAAATAGACAACTACAACATTTTCAATAGTGGCTGCAATGTGTTCAAATTTAAAGCAACAATTTTCAGGTAAAATGTTTTACAAATTTCAGATTTATGAGATAACATTGATGTGCTGTAAGTGTTAACTGGATGACTGATAAGGTTGTGTCACATAAAAGGAGGAGTGCATTTTACTCCTAAGTAATGAAAATTCTGTAAATGATTTTAATTTTCCAAATAAGCATAACAATATAAAATTTAGACCACATATATGAAAAAAGAGAGCAAAATGTACCAGAAAATATAGTGCAACCTTTTTAACAAATATCAAGATTGGATAATCTATAACTTAATTACCTCTTTTTGCCGAAGAGCTCCACCTTTGCAGGTATGACAATACTAAGAAGGGAGACAACTAACATGTACAGTTATTATAACTTCATTCTGAAATATTTCATACAACCAAAATTCTAGCATTTTATCTAATTTTTATCATCAAACCCAGAAAAACAATTAGCATCTAATCACCTTTTGTAGTATAGCATTCAACATACAGTGTTCACACAGGACAAACCACAATCATTATTTACAGTGATTCCATGGCCATTTCACAGGATATAAGTGATTCATTAGTTCAATCCACATATAGGACTTCACATGTACCATATAGCACATATCCATTGGAGTATATAACACAATACAACTTACATCTGGGATCCGACGGTGTTTCTGCAATGTTGAAAAACAAATCATCATGTTCAGGGTGTTTCCGTGAGCTTGATGCAGATTGTAACCTTGAGGCTGTGAACGTGAGTGTGCGTGAATTGATAAAAATCAAGCTGGTATCTAATGATAGTGTGAAGAAAAAAGTTACTATAAATGAATAGAACCTTTCTCAATCAAACAATATTTTTACCGTGAAGATTATCGACAGTTTGAGTTTGTTAAATTTGGTACTCTAGAGTGCCTAATATCAACCTGTTTCATACCATTCCAGTGGATACAAATGAATTGTTAGCTAGGTATGTAAGAGATTAATAGAACTTTATAGATTGTCAATTGTAAAAATACACATCAAGTGAGAAAGGTTTCAATTCATATCCAAATCCCTGACCCACAGCTAACAACATCCTCTCCTTTAGTACAATCTGTTATCACAGTTTTATTGTCACATGGTTTATAATTTACAGATATCAGGTCAGAATTTAGGATCAGAATAGAAAATGTACACATTTGATTCAGAGCATAGTGTATTTGTGCGGAGGAGGAGATCAGAGCTGTAGGTCAGAGAATATTTCCAAATCTATCACTGATAATGTAAAAAACCTGCAGCATTAAAACTAAACCTGCAATTAACCTACATATGTATCAGTTCATATCAGGAAAATACATGTCACTTAAGAAAATACATGTCACTATATATCTCTTTTCTTTTCCATATTTCCTTTTTATAACTGATGGTGTTTTTGCAATATCACCCAAACCTAATAGAATTTATTTCAGGATCTATTTAAAACACCGAATGGCCTTAATAAATAAATATTTTTGTGATATAATTATGATACTTTCAAATTAATGATTTTATTCTAATTAAAGGTCAAATGTGCTCTGCAATACCTTAACTTCCTTCGACTCTTCATAACTTCACTGCAATTTCTGACTCAGGGTTTCCTAACAGACATACTCAAATCTACTGGTAAATTCTGTGGTAATCTAATGCTGTTTCTGTTGTCTTGTCCTAGTTCTTTTACTTACAATAATTTTTGTCACTTAATCTTGTCTTCATATTCGATTCTATGCTTGAATTTCAAATTTATCAAGACTGACATGTATTGAACTGGAATATCAATTAAATGATTATAAAATCAATAGCAAGCAATTAGATAATACCAATACCAATAACCAAGCTTAAATAAATATTTAACACTTAATGATCATATATTGATTAAGATATGGCGACATAATTAGTATACTGTACAACATGAAACTTGGTTTACCATGTACTTATTTTCAGAATTCTCAAAAGTAGTGAGCCTACAAAATACATTTAGGAATTTAGACACAGAAGTTCTGTAATTTAATGAGGTTTAATTTCTATAGAATTTGCATGGGTTTAAATTGCTGGAAATCACTTAATGTCAGTAGAAATATATATAATACTTATTATAAATATTCTATCATTATCATGTTAGTGGTGTTCACATTTTTTCAAATTATAGAAATCCTCCAAATTTAAACACAAAAGAGTAATACTGAACGGTAAAGTTTGGTTCTTTCATATTGTACAGTTAAATCTCCAAAATTATTATAAGCTTTAAATTACGTTGATGAAAAAACCATTGTGTATTCATAAGATGTATCAATCATTTAGTTAGAAGATGAGTGATTAATACCAAAATGTGGTTAGGTGCCTGCATGTCTTTGTACAGAAATGCCTATTTCAGCAGAATCATAACTGTGAGTCCAGCAATCTGCTGTGTAATAACATGGACATGATCAACTTCATCCATAAAATAAAATAATTCTGCCTATGCCATAGGAAAGTATCAACTGATAGCTATAGAGTGTTACAGGGTAGGATAGAAATATAATATTTTGATATTCAATGTTTTTACTTAATATGGAATTCAATTATCACTCTTCGAAGTCAGGCATTTAATTAGACTTATTAAAATGGGGTATACCTCCTTAAGGAAACCTTATACCTGTATTCATTGTGATCAATAAAGAATCAATTAAAAGCCACATATAATAAGCTATACCAAATATTGCCTGGCTATAGAAGTCCAACATGCCTGAGTTGTGTATCTGATAGCTTGTAATGGATACAGTATTACAAGTCTGTTTTACTGTCAAGGCAGACCTTCTTACGTGGTATACATGTATTGTAATCTGCCAAGTATTTACATATGGGGGGATTAAACATCATAAACCTTCATTGTCAAAGACAAAATAAAACTGAGAGTGAGAGAAAACCGGAGAGTAAGGCGGGGTCGGTCAGTACCGACAATGACGCCCCTGTTGACTCAGTCATAGAAGTCAGCTACCTGTTTTCCTATGCCAAAGGTGTGTAAAGTGTTTGCGCTTTTGTGATACACTTCAAGATACTGAACAAAAGGTTCAGTGTTAATACGACATAGATCAAATATCTGCAGAACCTTACAATGTCCTATACACAATGTTCTAAAGCTTAACAATGTGTATTTCTGTACAGTATGACCGGTTACTGGATAATGTCCAATAGTTTGGTATGCAGTAAGAAGCACCTGTTTCTAACAGTGTTTGGCAATAAAAGAAACATTTATACTACTGGTGATATCTATATCTCATCTTGGGAGTAATACATGCACCATTTCACACATCTATAAATGAACCAATTAATTCAAGAGAAATTTTAAGAAAAAAAATTCAAATTAAATTGTTTGAATTTAACTTTTACTTATTTATGTACACAATCAGATGATTTGAAAGTATGACATTTTCTCCTGACTATAGACCAGCCCGAGATTTAATTTTTCCTAATCCAGAAATACAAGTTTTCTACAAATTTAATCAACTTTCATCACTGAAAGGGGATCTTTTGTATAGAAATGTTTATGCTTTATTAGCTCAGTAAAATGGACAAACAAAAATGAGGTGATAAATTGAAAGTAAGGAGGAAGTAATGAAGAGCTACACCAATAGATCAATAAAACTAGATAGGTTTACGGTTAGATTCCCTTTATAGATATACATCTATGTTGTGTACATTCTAACTTTTATACATAGAGTTCTCTGATAAAATATCAATAATGTATGGCCACAGAGTTGTAAATACAGATGTTCATTTGTACAAGCTGAATATGACAGGCGTGTACATTATATTGAATTCCCACATACTACTGCGTTGGGATTTCAATGTAAACTTTATCTGTTTACTGACGTGTCTACTAAGTACCGGTATTATTATTGCCGAGAGCCCTACTTAGTTGTAGCATGGTTCTACTGACGGGACCGTGTCTATGACCAGTTCTGTCTAAACATATCTCTCTAACATGAAAACACCTCCCCATATTAACCATGTCTATCATTAGCACACAGCTAAACTCTGAATATACCTGATCACTATCACCTCAAGTCCACCATTATATTCAAACATTTAATCTGTATCAATGCATTGTGCCGTTTTGAAATCTCTAAAATCTAGTCACAAAATTATTTCATATTGACATATTGAATAGTGTTATCAGTTAGATTAAAAATAGGATGTTTGGGGACCCTCAGCCTATCAGGGTAGAATGGAATATTGAGGACCTAAGGGGAGGTCGCCTAGTACAACCAGTCGAAGTAATTGATTTACA
The DNA here is from genome assembly GCF_902652985.1 of Pecten maximus. Classification (NCBI taxonomy): domain Eukaryota; kingdom Metazoa; phylum Mollusca; class Bivalvia; order Pectinida; family Pectinidae; genus Pecten; species Pecten maximus. The sequence continues at coordinate 12,289,159 of NC_047021.1, forward strand.
TCTTGCTAATTAAATAGGTAACCAAAAATAACTTATTTACCAGGCTTATTCAATACAAGAAAAAATAATTGTATTTCAAGGTGTGAAGGTCAAATTGTATTATCTGGATACCTGGTACATGATCTTATTGTTTTGTTATTTCTATAAGATGGATTCATTTTACACTTAGTAAATGCCACTTTAATGACTTAATACATCTTGAAATGGTTTTTGATTTAATGGTTCATTAATGATAACAACTTATATATATTATTAAACTGATATCAAGTCTTGAAATGATAACAATTTTGAGGTACCTATCAAATTCGGTCTTATATATATCAGTAGTAAGTGTGAGGTAGTGATATTCAATAGGGAATACACATTTGGAAATTGTAACACCAGGCCATGACCTGATCATTAAAACAAGACTGTCCAAGGCAAAATGTCATCATTAAGCATGGTTATAATATATGTGTTGTTATGAATTCTGAACCAGCCATGGCTAGGTTACAACATGTTAAGATATAATCACTTAGGCAGAAACTTTGATGCAGATATAAGATTCCTTCGGTAAATTCCACAGACCTGCCTTGCAGGTAAGGTGTAAGAATTGTACCTTCATGGTCTTAAAAGTCACCTAAATTAGGGATCTTTTCTTTTCATTCTAAACAATGTTTTTCTTACGGATATCTCCCTTGATGGTCTGTCTAACTTTTGACCTTCATTTGAGTGTTCGACCCTGAGAGGAAGGTTTCGGATCTTGTCCCCTAGCTGGCCATGACACATATAGTATATCAGAGTATGTAACAAAGATAGGACTTTGTTACTGCTACTTAGCACTCTGCATTTGTAGAGTGGAACATCTGGTTCTCCCATTGTTAGTATAATGTGACCAGGTGAGGTGTCCTGCTGGGTGTCTTTGACAGTATGCTTCAGTGAGGTAGCACTATAAAGCCAGTACCAATTCCTCACTATCACAAAGAGGCAATCATGAACATACATTTCCCAAATTAAGCTTACATCTTACACACAGGGGAGCCTGTATTTAAATGACCATATCTGTTGATCAAATGTTAATAAACTAAACCACAGACATGCTAGAAACAGTTCGTAAAATTGCAGCTTATTACATGTTGCATTTTATTGCTGTGAACATGAACATTTTGAATTTGCATGCATCTAGGAATTAATGGCCACTCATATCCTATTGGAATTGTAGACAGTACTGAGTTTAGAAATGACATGTCAATAAAAATAAAATAGGTCCTAAACATATCTTACAAGTATTCCAATTTCCCGTTCCACCATTCTTTAAGTACATAACCTATTGCATGCTATCTGGTTATTTTGACAGAACCAAACACATGTCAGAATAAAGTGTGCTATATAATAATTATTATAAAGATACTCAGTATTCTTTGAAGGCAAAGAATGAATTGATTTCCAATAAACCTTATTTCAATTTCGAGACAAACTATTATGAGATGAAAAGCATTTCTCTGTAAAGCCTCGCTGCAGGGATTCTATTGATTAAAAATAATTGTATTTGTGTAGGTGTCTTTCTCTTTTATGATCAATATTTACTCGCAATGCCATCTGTCAATAATTGTTTTTCTGTGTGATGTAAATAGGACAACCTAGACAATATACAATAACCATTTAGATTGATTAGATTATAGTTATTGGTGACAAGTCATGATCAGGTGCTCAAAGTTCCAGCTATTTGCTAACAAATGCTTAAATTTCATTTCAGTACTAATTACTATGGTATACGATAATCACTGTAAAATCAATTAGAGTTATGTCTATACTGTTTATACCCAGTCTGCTTTTGATGGATCTAAATCAACCAAACAATCAGAATACTTGACCAAATTTCAAAAATATCTGTTTCTATGCCATCAATTGCACTTTTCCTATCTGCTTGAAGTCTTAGTTGCTGCAAAGTCTTAGTAACTCCATTTTATTATTTTTTACAATCCACAATTAAAACCTACTAAACTATTGTCTTCATAAATTACCTGAGTAATTAACCTTCAATGTTTTTTTCTCATTTTTTGTTACCTCATGGATAGAAAAACTTCTAAGTCTCTTGATTAATACCAGGTAAATAGAAAACACCACAAACTTGTTCAAAATAGACTTCTGAAAACACTTTATTTTCCCCAAATAATGATTTACAAATATTAAGTTTTATTAAATATTTAAGAGCTAAACTGATTTCTGTGATTGGAATTTATTCATCACTTAAAAATGAAATATCTCCCTGCCAAAAAATAAGCCCCCTTCTTCATTTTTGCGCAATCATCTATTTTAAAATAGTAAGTAAATGTGGTTCACCGATAAGCCCTCCCCTAAAAGATTTCCTAAAACTCATGATCAATAAAGAAAATAAGTATTAGATATGTATGTACTATACAAGATAATACAATGATACTTGGTATAAAAAATAAAATTTCTGTTAGAAAAAGCACCTGTTAGCTCTACAACTGTTAATTGTATTGCAGTTTATCATGCATATAAGTACAGTATGGTAGATATGACATGTAAGACAATGATAGACATTAGATAGGGGTATACAAGGAGCATAGGTGACTTACTTGAGCGTAGCTGGTCTCTGGATGCACGGCCTGTCTTGGATTCCAGTCTATTTCTGTTTTGTGATACAGACATGTTTGACATGCGGCTATCACTCCTCTTGACAGGTTGTTGTTTCTCACCACCTTCAATTTCATCTTTTACTATTTCAGGAATTACAGCTTTATTATTAGTAGGACAGCGTTTGGATTTTGATTTTCCATCCAATTTATCTACACTACTACGCCCGGTTACTTTGATTGGAACATCTGTCCCTAGCTCCACACTATCCTCGTCACTCTGGACCTCCCTCAACGATGCCAAGTACTGCTCCCTCCCTTCTGCTGTCTGCCATTCACGTGGGATAAAAATCACATCATTGGTCAAATCTTTCCATTGTGCCATTAACTGATATTCTAGACCTCTTGGAATATGACTAGATATATCATCATAAAAATACAAATACCTAGATAATTGTTGTAGAATGTTTGTTGAGGAAGCCTTTGTATCCTCGAACAAAAATTTCTGAGATCCCTCGTCGTTTGACAATGCGCTGTCTAGTCTGTTTTTGATGTGTGTCACAGCAGAGTTTATATGGGGTAGTAAGCTTTTCTTGCCCAATCCATCACCAAATGGATCTTGTTCTGCCTGTTTTTGTGCCTCGCGCTCCTTACTTGCTAAATATGCTGCCACCTTAGGGTTAAGGCGGGCATATTTGAGACTTTCTGGCAGATCCTCGGGCATCTTCCGGTAACGTTTCCCCGGGGCTTGCTTGTCTGCCTGGTCATAGAAAAAGAATTTGCTCCGATCTGCTGCCATGTTTCCAATTGCATCTCCTCCCATCAATTGAAGATAAATCTAAAAATAAAAAGTGATCTAGAATGAATATAAACACACTTCAATGATCACAGATACTTATAGCTTTATAAAATGTATAGTAATTAATTTTTACCCTCCTTAACTATCAGTAAAAATAACATTTTGATAACAGACTCCTTCAGTAATTGGAGTTATTGAACAAAGAAAATACCATGGAAGGTAAAATTTAAGCTTGTAGATCTATCAATTTTGTTGTATACCATTCCTGCAATTTTTAATGATATTGGTAGAAATGCTTTATCATTTAAATATGCATGCACATCAGTTCATGCTGTGTTGCCAAGCTGCAGTGGTAAAGATCACCATTTTCCCCATTGATCAACTTATATCTAACCCCTTAAAATCAAGGACCAATTAAGAGTGGTTTAAATTCTGCATTGAATAAAGTTGTATTAGGCTTTGTCTATTGTTTGACAAAACAAATTTACAAAGTTACTAAAACCATACATACAGGATTTTCAATATAAATCTCTGTCTCAAAAGTCAAAAGTAAGTTATAAATCTTAGATTCTGACAACATGTAATATAATTAAGAAAATGAAGAAAGTTAACAGAGAATCAAGAAAAGCATGTGGTTAATGCATTGATTTTCTTACGTATCTATATATATTTCATTTCCTCAAGCTCCATTCTTCTGTCATTTGCAGAAGAAAAAATAGACAGAATCTGGAAAGAAGTCCTTTTGCATTCCCCAACCAAATATCATAATTCCTAAATCAAAACACTTATATAAACAGTAATGTCTGGTAAGTTTGTGCGCCCTGTAAGTTTGCACATAGACAGGATAAATGTATTTTTAAGAGAAGCTGTTTTCTTTCTTATAATGGTGTAATGAGACCTCCATGTTTACTTTGATATATACAGCTTTTTAGTTATGTTTAACTGAATTAATAGGCCTACTACAAAAAAAAATGTGAATGTGTACAGACTTACAGGATACATAAGGAGACTTATAAGAGAGCACCATTATTACATACTGTATGACTATATCCACCATCAATTTTCATTTCCCCCTTGTGGAGATAAAATACAGAAAAAAAAGACAAGAAATCAACAGTTTACTGAACCCCTCCTGCAGGTGGTGTTACTCGTATCGCGATGCATTTCACAACATTATCTAATTATGATAGGCACGAGACGCTTTTCTCAGAAATATTCTACACTTCAGATAACATTCATACAGGGATGAGTTGATAAGGTAGGACATTGGCGCCAAGAGAGGTTCTAAGGCATTGTCTGTGTTTTATATGGCCAAGAAGAATGTATAATTTGTATATATGTTTCATTGTAAAATGGTATGTGTCTATAGCAAATGAATTTTAAAAGTATAATAGAGTAAGTCATGTAACCAGAAAAATGGGAATGAATGAATATTTCAATGGCAGTTACATGTAATATTTATAATTGATATTCTTTTTCTTATGTCAGGTTAATACTTATCTTGGCAACTACTGTATAATCAGTTTCTTGGAATGATATCCATGTAAATGCAAAGATAGCACAATTATTTAAATATGAAACAACTAAATAAGCATTTAATTCAGATAAAAAGTATGGTGTTCAAATTTAAGTCAGAAATGATGGCCATATATTACATGAACTTACTAACTTAATGTTTTTCAAATTTGATATGGGAGAGAAAATTTATTTGTAGATCAATAACTTATATTATCTTCAAAATCTAAAATCTATATAATACTTTATCTTAAAGTAGAAACAGTGCAACTCATTATTCTTATTTGAGCTGTTCCATGCAATGCTGAACTGAATTTAACTTCAGGGAGAGTTGACTGACCAGTATATTTATATACATGTAAATGGATACTATATTCATTATTATTCATTATTATTCTTTTCTTTTTTAGATTCCAAACATCTGTATAGGTTATAAACACATGAGTCCATGTGAGACCAAAACAGGTAAGGATGTTTCTAAACAATACACAGAAAAATCGTTTTCCATAGTTTCGTTCTTTACGTTACTTCAACTATGCCTACTGTACATTAGATACATGTTTCAGCCAAGTGTTAAGAAAGTTTCAAAACTTTCATTTCCTTCACATGAACAGCTTCAAGTTATCTGAAAAAATAATCAGGTACTTGCTTATTGTGTTGAAAACGTCTTAAACATCAAATTTCAATCCATACAGTGAGCCTAACTACGTGGAAAGAACACAAACATATGAAGAGGCAAGTCACAGACGGCGACCCTCCAATACACGTCTGTGTTCAGAAACGACAGAGCGTGTCCGTAGCACACCTGTTTCTCTGTTTTGATTATGAGTTTCTGCTTACAAAACATTTTAAACTGATGAATTTATGCGAAGCATTGTAAGTAATAATTACCGTTCAATTAGACTGATCTATATCCTTCATCAAGGCTTATTTTTCACAGTTTGTCCCATATTTCACTTCCAATCGAAGTACCTGTCGCATGTGTCCGCCATCTTGTTTACAGCGCCATTACTCGGTCAACTTCGTAACTAGGCAACACAGGACGCTTTGACAAGGCTAGAAGTGTGCCTACTTCTCGAGAAGAGAAAGTTATAGGAGTGATTGATTTATATAAATAAGCTAGACGTAGGGTAGGCACGCCATACCTTATGATAGGATGTAGTCTTTATATATTTCTAATAAAATAATTTTTACACACGTGCGATTTACGTTAGACTTAATTTGGTCTAGTAGGCCTATAACGTGTTAGAGGTGTAGATCTATATGAAACGCCAAATCAACATATATATATATATTCAATTAATTGAACCTATTCAATTGAAGATAAGTCCAACTATTTGTACCTATCTTTAATTATTTAAATATATAGGTACAATTGAATTGAACCTATCTTTAATAGAATTGTACATAGAATCTATCTTCAATTGAATTGAACTTGTCTCTAATTGAATTGTACCTATCTCTAATTGAATTGAACATATCTCTAATTGAATTGAACCTATCTCTAGGCCTAATTGAATTAAACCTATCTTCAAATACAACATATCCTTAATAAAATCAAACCTATCTTCAATTCAATTGGACCTATTTTAAAATCAATTGCACCTAGATTCTCTCTTTAATTCAATTGACCTATCTTTAATTCGTCCCTTTTCCCTATTTGTTCGTACACTGTAATTGAAGATAGGTTCAATTCAATTAGAGATAGGTTCAAATCAATTGAAGATAGGTTTAATTAGTCTTATTTAAACTTATCTTTAATAGAATTGTACCTATCTCTAATTGAATTGTACATTGTACCTATCTCTAATAGAATTAAACCTATCTTTAATTGAATTGAACCTATCTCCAATTATTTGAAGATAGGTTCAATTATTTGAATATATGTTAATTTGGCGTTCCATAGAGGTGCGTGTAGATCTATCTACATACAAAATGTATGTAGATTCTACTGAGTAGGTTATTAATTTAGTAAAACGGTGTCACATATTGAATTGTTTGTTGTCCGAAAGTATGAAACAACAACGACGACGACGACGACGACGACGACGACGACGACGACATAGCGTCCTAGCTGTGCTTCATCGTCATACAAATCAAGAAAATGCTAACTTATTGTGGTGAACCACCGGCATATCAACAAGCACCCCACACGTCGACATCTGTCACAGAAATCGCGATAATGGGAACAACTCGATCCTTAATACCGTATATAGGGAATGCAGTTTTAACGTTACTCTCCAGGAATGGAAAATTAACGTCGACCGTGTCAAATTAAAAGCTCCTTTTGAAATTGAAGAATTTCCCAATGTCTCTGGTAGGCCTACCTGTTCTAGATCTGTTAAGCTCTTCACTAGTGTCAGCCTTGTATGAAAATGAAAGAGGGTCGACCAACAGAGGGACGGAAGAGAAATAAGGCTCTCCTTGCTTATAATCGATTTGGAAGATGACCGGTTAAATATGAAAGACCGTTCATGTCTAAAACGAGATAAACTTATAAACGTGTTAAACAAAACATTTTACGCGTTAAAGCTAGTTTTAACGCGCTAGGCCTAGCATATAACGCGTTAAAAGTTCTACTTGGAATTTAACGCGGTAAATTTGTTACTTAGCTTGATAACGTAATTTAGTGGCCTAAACATGGACAGCATAGACATAACAAAACAATGTCTATATATACATAAATGTGTAGTCAGTGTCTTAAAATATAAGCTGTATTTTGGCGAGGGTAAAGAAAGCCAAAAGTGGCGAGCTTATATTTTAAAATACTGACTATGTATTCTCTACATGTACATGTCGTACACATGCCTATATATGAATTAAGTTAGTGAATATATAGTCCATACTACGAAAAAGACACAGACAAGATCAGCCAAGCATTGCCATTATAGTCAGGACTAAAACAAGTCACAAGTTCACGCTTTTCCACACTCCTTCCCTCTTGGACTCTCCTCAGTTTCCAACTCTGAATGACTGATATGTAAAATCAGCCTGGCTTCAGATAAAATACACACACACACTAAAACAAAAAACAGAAAAATACCTAACAAATAAACAAGCAAAACAAAAACAAAACAAAAAACCCCTGTAAACTGGATTGTTACACAGAGTTCTAAAACACTTCACATTTCACAACTTTTGTTGACCATTTCGCGCCGTTGCAAATTCACCAGTATTTGATGGAGGAATTTTGAATGTATGGAGATCAATACATAATAAAAATGCGTGTTTCTTTTAAAAGCCAACTAGAATATTTGTCTCTTTTCAAAGCCAACTAAAATGTCTTTCCTCAAAGCCAACTAAAATGTATGTGTTTCCCTTTTCAAATCCAACTAAAATGTTTGTCCCTTTTCAAAGCCAACTAAAATGTGTGTCCCTTTTCAAAGCCAACTAAAATGTACGTGTTTCCTTAAAGCCAACTAAAATGTTTGTCCCTTTTCAAAGCCAACTAAAATGTATGTCTCTTTTGAGAGCCAACTAAAATGTTTGTCTAAAATAATCCATTGGCAATATCAATTTTAAGGAGCATGATCCGAAACATATATTACGACGATGGAGAATGACACGCCTAGACGGTAATACCGTTTGAAATCACGCGATGATTGTGTGGCATTACTTTATATCCTACAACACAATAAGGTCATTTATAGTGCTGTCATACTGAAATGTCATATATGGTTTGATGGCATGACGCCTACCTGATTTATAATGACAACGGGTCTACCAGTCCTTCTTGCTTACTTTAAAGTGCAATGCTATGCGGACAACAGAAAGTACCTGTTTACAGACATTTCAGCCATGTGACAGAGTCCATACCCACATCTCCACAGGGGCTAACGCTCAATTTAAGGCCAAAGGTTAGACATGTCAAAAAGGAGACACCAAGAATAAAGACCAAACAGAGAACACGTAAGATCCCAGCTTTAGTCCCTTCTTAAGACTCATGCTGTGGGGGTAACATGTACTACCTGTAGGGTAGTGACACAACGATGGAACCAGTTCAGCTGGACTGGCATGGGAGAACGCGATGTGTTGGACAGTTCCATGTCAGTGTATTACTATAAGGTTGCTAAATCTATAACGGCAAGGTTAGCAACAAGACGATTGACATAATTATATAATACCCATACTGATTAAAGTGCCGGTAAATGTATACGTGTACTGACAACCCGTTTTGCGCTGCTATCTTTGGATCCTATCTTCTAAAGTAATTATTGTGAATCCAATACAGCTTGTATCTTGTTTGAAGTAGATGATATACCATTATGTGAGGCAACTGATAGTGACGAGTTGTGTGTAGGACATTTGTATCGTATTTATAACCACCATGCAGCACAAATGTGGGTATTGATTGATAAGACACATGGACTTAATTACACTTGCTTTGTTTTTATAAGTTTGGCTTTAAGATTATTGTGTCGAATAAGTCAATGATGATTGAATGTTAAACATTTATTTTTTCACATTTTAATATCCCGGAGGTCTGTACATGTCGCTGTTAATTAGATAATCATATGTTTTGCATTTCCTGAGTATCATAAAGTTATAACACAGAGTTTCGAGAGGAACTACTGAATGAGGACTATAGTAAGTAGCCGATATGATTTAATTTAGGATATATTTAGTATACCCTTTTGTGTTGTGATTTCCCACATATCCTACGTGTTATAGAGTGAGTGACTTTGTTGTCGCTACGTAGCTTTATATTCTTCTTTCACATGCATATTGATGGATGTCCTCAACAAACACGATTATTGATGGATGTCCTAAACAAACATGACTATTGATGGATGTCCTCAACAAGCATGAATATTGATGGATGTCCCCAACAAACATGACTATTGATGGATGTCCTCAACACACATGACTATTGATGGATGTCCTCAACAAACATGACTACTGATGGATGTCCTCAACAAACACGACTATTGATGGATGTCCCCAACAAACATGACTATTGATGGATGTCCTCAACAAACACGACTATTGATGGATGTCCTCAACAAACATGACTATTGATGGCTGACATCAACAAACATGACTACTGATGGATGTCCTCAACAAACATGACTACTGATGGATGTCCTCAACAAGCATGAATATTGATAGATGTCCTCAACAAACATGACTATTGATGCATATCCTCAACAAACATGACTATTGATAGATGTCCTCAATAAACATGACTACTGATGGATATCCTCAACAAACATGATTATTGATGGATGTCCTCAACAAACATGATTATTGATGGATGTCCTCAACAAACATGAATATTGATGGATGTCCTCAACAAACATGACTATTGATGGATGTCCTCAACAAACATGACCATTGATGGATGTCCTCAACAAACACGACTATTGATGGATGTCCTCAACAAACACGATTATTGATGGATGTCCTCAACAAACACGATTATTGATGGATGTCCTCAACAAACACGACTATTGATGGATGTCCTCAACAAACACGATTATTGATGGATGTCCTCAACAAACACGATTATTGATGGATGTCCTCAACAAACACGATTATTGATGGATGTCCTCAACAAACACGACTATTGATGGATGTCCTCAACAAACACGACTATTGTTGGATGTCCTCAACAAACACGACTATTGATGGATGTCCTCAACAAACACAACTATTGATGGATGTCCTCAACAAACATGACTATTGATGGATGTCCTCAACAAACATAACTATTGATGGATGTCCTCAACAAGCATGACTATTGATGGATGTCCTCAACAAACACGACTATTGATGGATGTCCTCAACAAACATGATTATTGATGGGTGTCCTCAACACACACGACTATTGATGGATGTCCTCAACAAACACGACTATTGATGGATGTCCTCAACAAACATGATTATTGATGGGTGTCCTCAACACACACGATTATTGATGGATGTCCTCAACACACATGACTATTGATGGATGTCCTCAACAAACACGACTATTGATGGATGTCCTCAACACACATGACTATTGATGGATGTCCTCAACAAACACGACTATTGATGGATGTCCTCAACAAACATGACTATTGAAAGATGTCCTCAACACACATGACTATTGATGGATGTCCTCAACAAACACGATTATTGATGGATGTCCTCAACACACATGACTATTGATGGATGTCCTCAACAAACACGACTATTGATGGATGTCCTCAACACACATGACTATTGATGGATGTCCTCAACAAACACGACTATTGATGGATGTCCTCAAGAAACACGACTATTGATGGATGTCCTCAACAAACACGACTATTGATGGATGTGCTCAACAAACATGACCATTGATGGATGTCCTCAACAAACATGACTATTGATGGATATCCTCAACAAACACGACTATTGATGGATGTCCTCAACAAACATGACTATTGATGGATGTCCTCAACAAACACGACTATTGATGGATGTACTCAACAAACATGACTATTGATGGATGTCCTCAACAAACACGATTATTGATGGATATCCTCAACAAACATGACTATTGATGGATGTCCTCAACAAACACGATTATTGATGGATGTCCTCAACAAACATGACTATTGATGGATGTCCTCAACACACACGACCATTGATGGATGTCCTCAACAAACATGACTATTGATGGATGTCCTCAACAAACACGACTATTGATGGATGTACTCAATAAACACGACTATTGATTGATGTCCTCAACAAACATGATTATTGATGGATGTCCTCAACAAACATGACTATTGATGGATGTCCTCAACAAACACGACTATTGATGGATGTACTCAACAAACATGACTATTGATGGATGTCCTCAACAAACATGACTACTGATGGATGTCCCCAACAAACATGACCATTGATGGATGTCCTCCACAAACACGACTATTGATGGATGTCCTCAACAAACATGACTATTGATGGATGTCCTCAACAAACATGACTATTGATGGATGTCCTCAACAAACACGACTATTGATGGATGTCCTCAACAAACATGACTATCGATGGATGTCCTCAACAAGCATGAATATTGATGGATGTCCTCAACAAACATGACTATTGATGGATGTCCTCAACAAACATGACTATGGATGGATGTCCTCAACAAACACGACTATTGATATATGTCCTCAACAAAAACGACTATTGATGGATGTCCTCAACAAGCATGAAATTGATGGATGTCCTCAACAAACATGACTATTGATGGATGTTCCCAACAAACATGACTATTGATGGATGTCCTCAACAAGCATGAAATTGATGGATGTCCTCAACAAACACGACTATTGATTGATGTTCCTAACAAACACGACTATGGATGGATGTCCTCAACAAACACGACTATTGATGGATGTCCTCAACACACACGACCATTGAAGGATGTCCTCAACAAACACGACTATTGATGGATGTCCTCGACAAACACGACTATTGATGGATGTCCTCAACAAACATGACTACTGATGGATGTCCCCAACAAACATGACCATTGATGGATGTCCTCCACAAACACGACCATTGATGGATGTTCCCAACAAACATGACTATTGATGGATGTCCTCAACAAGCATGAAATTGATGGATGTCCTCAACAAACACGACTATTGATTGATGTTCCCAACAAACACGACTATGGATGGATGTCCTCAACAAACACGACTATTGATGGATGTCCTCAACACACACGACCATTGAAGGATGTCCTCAACAAACACGACTATTGATGGATGTCCTCAACAAACACGACTATTGATGGATGTCCTCAACAAACATGACTATTGATGGATGTCCTCAACAAACACGACTATTGATGGATGTCCTCGACAAACACGACTACTGATGGATGTGCTCAACAAACATGACTATTGATGGATGTCCTCAACAAACACGACTATTGATGGATGTCCCCAACAAACACGACTATTGATGGATGTCCTCAACAAACACGACTATTGATGGATGTCCTCAACAAACATGACTATGGATGGATGTCCTCAACAAACACGATTATTGATGGATGTCCTCAACAAACATGACTATTGATGGATGTGCTCAACAAACATGACTATTGATGGATGTCCTCGACAAACACGACTATTGATGGATGTCATCAACAAGCATCAATATTGATGGATGTCCTCAACAAACATGACTATTGATGGATGTCCTCAACAAGAATGATTATTGATGGATGTCCTCAACAAGCATGATTATTGATGGATGTCCCAACAAACATGGTTATTGATGGATGTCCTCCACAAAAATGATTATTGATGGATGCCCTCAACAAGCATGATTATTGATAGATGTCTTCAACAAACATGGCTATTCATGGATGTCCTCAATAAACACGACTGTTGATGGATGTCCTCAACAGATATAACTACTGATTGATGTTCTCAAGTTGAAGACGCTTACCCTTCCGAAATGTTTTCCTCTAGTTGAACACATTTAAGAGTCGGACACCGTATAAATCGCTTACGCATTCTAATTGATCACTGTTTTGTTGACATTATTATTTTTCTTCTATTATTACTGTCTCAGATAATAAAAAGACAAATAGAACGTTGCCACTAAAAACCAGTCAAAATATACATTTTACAAGAGATGGAAGTGTAAGTTGTAACAATGTGCTTTGGGAGAGACAAATGAATGATGACTATGTCACTGTATTTTTGAGAAGCTGTATATTCCCTTGTAGTATGTGATGGTCGACACGCGTGAGTGGTTATTGTGTTGTCGCTACCAATTTTATTCATTCTATTTTTATTCACATTTTATTCATTTCATTTACAAGAAAAGTGTTCAGTCTACCTCCTCCAGACTCAGTGTTCGTTCTTCATACGTTTGCCTCATACGCCCTCTTTACATTTGAATTTCGTTTCAAAAACACGTTCTACAGCTATCCCAGGACAGATAATCTGTGACAGTAAACACAAGTGTATGTATTCCGTTGCCTTCAAAGTTGGCCCTAATTGGAGTGGAGATGGAATTTTTCTACTGCTCGTGTCATTAAGGTTTCAAAACGCTTCTTGAGTCCGTTTATTATGTTCACTAAATGACAAGTGTCTGTGAGATAAGAATCATATAAAGCAGAGTCATAACTATCCCCTGACAGAAGATTGGGCTGTTTAACTATCCCATGACATAAGATGAGGTTGTTTAACTATCCTCTGACAGAAGATGGGGTTATTTAACTATCCCATGATATAAGATGGGGTTGTTTAACTATCCTCTGACAGAAGATGGTATTGTTTCACTATTTCTTGACAGAAGATGGGATTGTTTAACTATTTCTTGACAGAAAATGGAATTGTTTAACTATCCTCTAATAGAAGATGGGGTTGTTTAACTATCTCCTGACAGAAGATGGGGTTGTTTAACTATCCCCTGACAGAAGATGGGATTGTTTAACTATCCCCTGACAGAAGATGGGATTATTTTACTATCTCTTACTGAAGATAGGGTTGTTTAACTTTCCCCTAACAGAAAATGGGGTTGTTTAACTATCCCCTGACAGAAGATGGGGTTGTTTAACTATCTACTGACAGAAGATGGGGTTGTTTAACTATCCCCTGACAGAAGATGGGATTGTTTAACTATCCCCTGACAGAAGATGGGATTGTTTAACTATCTACTGACAGAAGATGGGGTTGTTTAACTATCTACTGACAGAAAATGGGGTTGTTTAACTATCTCCTGACAGAAGATGGGGTTGTTTAACTATCCCCTGACAGAAAATGGGGTTGTTTAACCATCTCTTAAAGAAGATTTGGTTGTTTAACTATCCACTTACAGAATATGAGGTTGTTTAACTATCTACTGACAGAAGGTGGGGTTGTTTAACTATCTACTGACTGAAGATGGGGTTGTTTAACTATCTACTGACAGAAAATGGGGTTGTTTAACTATCTCCTGACAGAAGATGGGGTTGTTTAACTATCCCCTGACAGAAAATGGGGTTGTTTAACTACCTACTGACAGAAGATTGGGTTGTTTAACCATCTCTTACAGAAGATTTGGTTGTTTAACTATCCACTGACAGAAGTTGAGGTTGTTTAACTATCTACTGACAGAAGATGGAGTTGTTTAACTATCCCCTAGCAGAAAATGGGGTTGTTTAACTATCCCCTGACAGAAGATTGGGTTGTTTAACTATCCACTGACAGAAAATGTTTTTTTTTAACTATCCTCTGACAGAAGATGGAGTTGTTTAACTATCTCCTGACAGAAGATTGGGTTGTTTAACTATCCGAGATAGAAGATGGTTTTTTAACTATCCCTGAACAAAAGATGGGTTGTTTAACTATCCCCTGACAGAAGATGGGATTGTTTAACTATCCCCTGACAGAAGATGGGGTTGTTTAACTATCTCCTGACAGAAGATGGGATTTTTTTTAACTATCCCCAGACAGAAAATGGGGACGTTTAACTATCTCCAGACAGAAAATGGGATTGTTTAACTATCCCCTGACAGAAGAGGGGATTGTTTAACTATCTCCAGACAGAAGATGGGATTGTTTAACTATCTACTGACAGAAGATGGGATTGTTAAACTATCCCCTGACAGAGGATGGGATTGTTTAACTATATCCTGACAAAAGATGAAGTTGTTTAACTATCCTCTGACAGAAGATGGGGTTGTTTAACTATCCCCTGACAGAAGATGGATTGTTTAACTATCCCCTGACAGAAGATGGGATTGTATAACTATCTACTGACAGAAGATGGGGTTGTTTAACTATCTACTGACAGAAGATGGGGTTGTTTAACTATCTACTGACAGAAGATGGGGTTGTTTAACTATCCCCTGACAGAAGATGGGGTTGTTTAACTATCCACTGACAGAAGATGGGGTTGTTTAACTATCCCCTGATAGAAGATGGGATTGTTTAACTATCTACTGACAGAAGATGGGATTGTTTAATTATCTCCTGACAGAAGATGGGGTTGTTTAACTATCTACTGACAGAAGATGGGGTTGTGTAACTATCCCCTGACAGAAGATATGGTTGTGTAACTATCCCCTGACAGAAGATGGGATTGTTTAACTATCTACTGACAGAAGATGGGGTTGTGTAACTATCCCCTGATAGAAGATGGGATTGTTTAACTATCTACTGACAGAAGATGGGGTTGTGTAACTATCCCCTGACAGAAGATGGGGTTGTTTAACTATCCCATACAGAAGATTGGGTTGTTTAACGATCCCCTGACAGAAGATTGGGTAGTTTAACTATCCCCTGACAGAAGATGGAGTTGTTTAACTATCCCCAGACAGAAGATGGGATTGTTTAACTATCTACTGACAGAAGATGGGATTGTTTAACTATCTACTGACAGAAGATGGGGTTGTGTAACTATCCCCTGATAGATGGGATTGTTTAATTATCTACTGATAGAAGATGGGGATATGTAACTATCCCCTGATAGAAGATGGGATTGTTTAACTATCTACTGACAGAAGATGGGGTTGTTTAACTATCTACTGACAGAAGATGGGGTTGTTTAATCATCTCCTGACAGAAGATGGGGTTGTGTAACTATCCCCTGACAGAAGATGGGGTTGTGTAACTATCCCCTGACAGAAGATGGGATTGTTTAACTATCCCCAGACAGAAGATAGGGTTGTGTAAATATCTCCTGATAGAAGATGGGGTTGTTTAACTATCTACTGACAGAAGATGGGATTGTTTAACTATCCCCTGACAGAAGATGGGATTGTTTAACTATCTACTGACAGAAGATGGGATTGTTTAACTATCCCCAGACAGAAGATATGGTTGTTTAACTATCCCAGACAGAAGATGGGATTGTTTAACTATCTCCAGACAGACGATGGGATTGTTTAACTATCCCAGACAGAAGATATGGTTGTTTAACTATCCCAGACAGAAAAAAAGGTTGTTTAAGTTTCCCAGACAGAAGATGGGATTGTTTAAATTATGTCAAATTATTTCTTTATGAAGTACGATTTTTTTTTAAATATCGCATTAAATATATTTAGAAAGAGACAGGAGAACACTTCTTTTGACTTGTTAAAATGTATTACACATTAATCAGAACTATTACTGATAATGCGAATGACCCCCGTGCTTTGTGACAATGGAAGGGAAACAACTCGGCATTAGCTCTGGGAAAACGTACTTCTGTAAATGAATAAACCAGATCATAACGTCGAGCCCAAGAAAACAAGGACGTTAGTACAAAAAACTTAAAAGCGACTATAACAGGCCTATTTTTTTCTAAGACTTTTCAGACGTGCGGACTCGTGACTACGTGGATACGTGACTCCATTCGGGTTTCTCCGTGAATCAACATTTATAAGAACGAATCACCGTTTAATGAGTATGAAATCTACAGTTATAGTCACTTTAAATACATTGACAATTGAATCATTGTAAGTGTTTACAATGTGACGTAATGTTCAGAATTTGTGGATGGAAGGTCAGTCGTTTGTAAGAATATAACACGAATTTGTCTACTTTACTTGCGAATGATGGATCTTTTATAATACTGGTATGATCATATAATGGTCAATTGAAATTTATTCGGTATGTTTACGTGAAAATGATACACACATAATAAATTATATTCGGTATTTTTTTTGTGTTAAGGAATAAAGCTATTATTTTCAATATACAATAAATGTACTACCTTTTTTGTAACTCTTTCCTATATTCCAGTACTTTAAATCACAATAATATATGAAATGGAAAAAAATGAATTGGAAACATTTTGAGAACTAAGTAAATAAAGAAATTAATATATTAAAAGAAGTAGCTTATACAGTATTCACAGATGCAGCCAAGAGATGGTTTTTAAGCAGCCTAGTATAACACATACTTAAGTAGTTTTATTTTTTTTGTATTGAAACAATTTGTTTTTTTTATAGAATAAACATGTCTCCCAACCAACTAGTCCGTATCACCAAAGAAAGATAGAAAACAAAAAAAGCAAGAACAAAACTAGCATTTAGTAAATTAATGCAATTAAGTTGTACATGAGCTGGGAAGACTACAAGCGAGTTCCGATGAATGTTCACCTTGCTCACCCCGTAATAGTGAGGTCTCTACAAATGATAGTAGGAAGTAAGATCAATATTGTAATTTTAACAAAATGCTTTATTTCGATATCCCACAAAATATCGCAATAATTCATGCTTTGTAATGAGAATCAAATGAATTCCTTGTAGTTTCACCATAAAGTGGCTTTGCAGATCTCTGCCATCAATGTCTTTACAATGTGAACCATTTATTATAAGTTATACCAGACACACAATATAAATATATTTGATTATATTTTGAAATCAGAAGATTAAGACGACTATGAAATAGTAGCAGATTGAACTGGTTATATTAGTAATCATTGTATTTTGTGATTCACACTGTTGGCTCACCCTTTATAATCATATAAACTGTACAATAATAATGACAAGATAGAAAGAAGGAGATCATTAAAGTGACGAGTCATTATGGGGTTTCCCTTGTTAAAGATGATAGCTTGGCGATAGTTCGAGAAAAGCTGTCCTACGCTATGGATAGAGGCGGACATAATATTGCTATTTTTAAAGAGGCATAAAGATAACGTTCTATATATACAGACATGGCGGTGCTGTCAAAACATGTTCTCTTCTTCCTACCATTTATAACCATTTCCCTCCAGTTTAAAATTAAAGTAATTTTTGCTAGCATACCCTATAGAAAAACAGCTACAGACTATAAGACCGTCCATGTTGAATCAGTTCCAGGAATCTCCATGTTAGCACAACAATACAAATTCACTTTCATATCACGTAAGAAATGCCTAGCTTGACTGCCACAACGATGAAACACCGCATTAGATATAACAGATATTTGGTTGGGAGAATTCTCATATCAAAACTAATTCCAAATACAATCATTGACTTAATATTCATCTTCCATGAAAGAACATAATCTGATATAAATCGTGTATAAAACACACAAATACACATTATAGGTGTTGAACAGATACCCATTAAACACCTTCTCTCTCCAGACCTTAAACACAAAATGGGTATTGACTTGATATCTAGGGATACCATCCCCCACCAGGTCATACCTTAAACACACAACAGGTATTGACTTGATATCTAGGGATACCATCCCCCACCAGAACATACCTTAAACACACAACAGGTATTGACTTGATATCTAGGGATACCATCCCCCACCAGGTCATACCTTAAACACACAACAGGTATTGACTTGATATCTAGGGATACCATCCCCCACCAGAACATACCTTAAACACACAACAGGTATTGACTTGATATCTAGGGATACCATCCCCCACCAGGTCATACCTTAAACACACAACAGGTATTGACTTGATATCTAGGGATACCATCCCCACCAGGTCATACCTTAAACACACAACAGGTATTGACTTGATATCTAGGGATACCATCCCCCACCAGGTCATACCTTAAACACACAACAGGTATTGACTTGATATCTAGGGATACCATCCCCCACCAGAACATACCTTAAACACACAACAGGTATTGACTTGATATCTAGGGATACCATCCCCCACCAGAACATACCTTAAACACACAACAGGTATTGACTTGATATCTAGGGATACCATCCCCCACCAGGTCATACCTTAAACACACAACAGGTATTGACTTGATATCTAGGGATACCATCCCCTACCAGAACATACCTTAAACACAAAATGGGTGTTGAATTCACCGTTTGCAGCCTCACAATTGGGGATTTGGTATGGTGGGATGATTGGAGAGTCGGCGCCGAAGCGGCATGGTGACCAACAAGGCAACCATAATTACTTATCTTTTCCCAAACAAATCTATTTTTATTAAAATTATATGCTCGGATTGTTTCGGTAATTTCAATTGTCTTGATTATATCAAGTTAACAACTTTTCAGAACAGGTAATAAATGCCTTGCAAATTCCATGATTTTCACCTATAGGTACATTGTATATTGGCAATGTACTATTTTGAAATATCAAACACTTTATGGACCATGTCGTAAACAACAAGGACAACTTACTGATAAACGTGATGATTTCATTTTCCTAATTGCTATTTTCCCAGTTCTAGATAGCAACATCCTTGTTTCCCCTACCTCGTGTGCTTAAATGTCCCAGTTGATTCGATATTCAAGGGTTTATCCATCATCACGATGTTCTTGACTGATGTCAAATACTAACGAAGAAATTAGCAACATAACTTTTCTAGTAGCACAGGTTAATGGAGACCATGGGAAAGTTTTATGACCGACATCACGATTTTATTTGGAAATATTTTTTTTCCTTTTGCGATATGAAGTCCGACGTGTTTCATGGTTGTTGATATGTCTAGTGATTCTGTTGTCACCACCCTGACTCTCATTTTGTGAGAATTAGACATATATTTGGTTTTAATTTTAATCTTCAATACGATCGAAGTAATGAGTTTCAAGTTTTGAATTTAAGATTAAAAATTTATATTTAGAAAACCGAATAGTATAATCAGCATTCTCCGTCACATTCCATACGTAACATAGTAATGATAGAGAAAGTACAACGATGTAAACATAACATATATGATCTACATTCCACATTCTCAAGTGTAAGACACCCTCTTACGAATTCACATACTACTGTTCTATATTGATTTTGGATCAAATAACAAAAAAGCAAAATAACTCATTTCAATTCATTCATGCCCTTGGGATTCAATTTAAGAATTAAATAATGTGCAGCACATTATATATACAACAAGAAATATCTTTAAACAAGAAATATCTTTAAAAAAGATAAACGGCATAGTTTTAATGCTGGTGGTTATAATGTAAAACTACTGGTGAAATAAATTAACGAACTACGATGTAATTAATAAATGCGCAGTTTCAGCACGGATAACAAAATTATATCAGTTTGAATCATTTTTGGTGATAATAAAACTACAAATGTGTCATTTGAATAGATGCATCCACTTATTCAGCTTGCATTCAATTTAAAAGGGACATCACGGTAAAAACGTTGCAATTTTCACTGAATGTACGCGTTTTGTTCCTTTCCAGTTATGTTTCTGTGCTGTTCCAATGTTCACAGTCAATCCCTATGTCCAGCTTGACCACTCGATTTAGTTGGGAATCCCCCTCTAAATATAGCGCGGAAATTATTTTTAGATCATTACGTGACTGTTTTGAAATCGTGGCAACACAAACACACGATAGTTTACAAGGCGATATCTATATTCCATCTGGGTTGGTTGGATAACGATATTATACACAGTGGTTTAAATGTTAAATAACACGTTCTGTAAATGTTACGGCACACATATTTATGTGTAAATAAGTGTATAGTATAGTGACAGTAGCGATGTACTGGTACAGACTGTATTTGTGTAAATATTACCGAGATTATCATGACCTACTATCAAACAATCAAGCAGAATACGAGCGGCGTCCGTATTAATGCTGTTTTCATGTTTGAACTGTTACAATATATTGTACTGCTTCCCAAGTTTAATTCTAGGATTGTGTTTGACCCATTTTCCTATTATTCTCTTCATTGCGGAAGCTGTTATAGTTTTCAACCGCAGTCGATTCACATTGGAAGCCATTTTTGTTTCCGTATATGTCAGAACATTTGCATATTCAGCATTTTGCATTGACCGCTACATTGACCAATCACATACTTCATCTTGACCAGAACGCCACCTGTCGCGTCATATCCGGGGCCAAAACCAAATTAGACGGCTATGCCGAAAAAGATAAACGGCATAGTTTTAATGCTGGTGGTTATAATATAAAACTGCTGGTGAAATAAATGAACGAACTAATGTGTTTCAGCAAAGAAAACAAAATTATATCAGTTTGAATCGTTTTTGGTGATAATAAGACTGCATTTGAATCAGGAATATAATTTTTATTAATGTGTCATTTGAAAAGATACATCCACTTATTCAGCTTGCATTCAATCTTAACTTTGTTTCGTTTTTAACTGCATATCTGTATTTTGCATTGACCGCTACCTTGACCAATCACATACTTCATCTTGACCAGTAACGCCACCTGTCGCGTCATATCCGGGCCAAAAGAAAATTATACGGCTATGCCGAAAAATGTAATTAAAATATAAAATTGGAACTTAAGGGACTTTCGCAAGTCTACTCACAAATCGGTAAACACACCGTTTATCACAAAGTTTTAAAAAAACTAGGACAGAATATCCGGTATAGCTTGACGGATTTCAGGCCACGGATTTCTTGTATGTCAGGAAGTGATATCTAGCGATTTAAGGAAATATACCAACATCTTAATTATAAAACTGTACGACATTCCATGGTAAGGCACAATAGATTAGATATACTATACTTACTATATATCTACCAAAATATATGTATACCATATATATGAATGCCTATGAAAACTTTGTATGCACATTCTGTTGTGGTTTGAACAGTTCACATTTCACCGACCGACTCTACGTCTGACCTATATTCAGTCGCTAGTCAAACTTCATTCGTCCTCGACTCCTCTGGTATAGCGTGTATGTACAGCTGAACATTTCTCTTTTTCTGCTTCCATGACTTGATGAGGTGTGACCATCTTGTTAAGTTAGTTTAATGAGGTCAAATCAGATAGGAAACACTAAGCAGATGCCATTTCCTAAACAAAGGTTTGTAAAGGGTTACCATGGCATCATGTTGATATCACATTGCTATGTATAGCTACTGCATATAGGTTAATACTACCGGAAATAATACATTTCTTGTCCTATGGTCTTGAAGGTTAGGTCGAGATTCTGTTTTTCAGATCATGCTTGGTTTGAGTTTGACAGAAGTCGTCGTCGCCATCGTGGTCAGTTACGGACTATGGTTTGTTGTGCCAGTACTGTGGAGGTACTACAAGTTCTGTCAGCTGGTCAAACCATTTAAGTCAAAAAGAGAATCACATTGGCTGCTTGGGCACCTTTCACACGTGAGTAATTCACGATGAATCCAGAATTATTCGTTTGTTAATTGTGTCGACCTGGTACGATGTATTGGATGGACTTAGCTCCCCATGAATTTAACCAAATGCCCGCGATCCATCCCATATCCCTAGACCTAACCTGTCCACCTACCCATCTCGATCTGTTCAAACAATAGAACTTTAATAGGCAAATCCATAATTCATTGTACTTAGCATAATATTAAATAATTTTGGCAGAGGTACCAGAGCTAAATTGCCTATCTAAATCAATTTGGTTTAACGAAGAATAAGTGTGCATGGTGAAATTTCTATTGTCAAGACACTCAAAACTCAACCAAAATTGACTCATCTATTGAAACCTACTTGTATACGCGAATTGGAATACTTTGTATGTTACATGGATATTAATAAACTTACTTTGTAAGGCTATCATAAAAATATAAAGATCCATTCTAGAATTTTTTTTTTTTTTTTTTTTTTTAACTTACGATGGTTTTATTGGAAGCAATGAAGTTGATACACGTGTATTGATGAAACTGCCTATTTGTTATAGTACACATAACAAGATAAATTTCCAGTCTTCTATCAAAAATGGTTTGATAAAGAGTAGATGCTTAGCAGATTTGGTTTGAAAACTCTCTCTACTCGCACGAGTCTTTTTGCAGAACATATTGTTTTCTCCACTTTTCACGGCTTGGCAAGTGCGGTAAGATGTTTGTTTCAAGGGTAAAAACAAGAAAGGCTCTAGAGACCTGTATCATATATCTTTATTTTCTTGGATTAAGTTTCATACAAAACACACGTGAAAAATGGAACTCGGTGAAGTTGAACTTAACAACCTTCAATCAATCATTTTCAAAGCAACAAATGATGTATCTTTGAGATGGTTGCAATACAGAGTCAACAGAATTCTAGCAACCAACAGCTTTCTTACCAAAACAATAAACTGAATAATTTCTTATGATCTATTTGTGAACAAGAAGAAACTCTTTTTGAACTAGTTGAGAGACTAAGGATATCACTTTTTAATCGTTACAAAACTACGGTGAGTTACCAGTATAATGTACATAACATCATTTTAACAATGTTTTAACAATAAAATACTATGCAAGTATCAAAGGTAAACAAATGGTTTTCCTCTTACTTTTTTTCTTCAAAATATGGTTGAATAGACACTACTAGGTATTACTTGCCGATTTGACGAGATTGGGTTTTGTTTACGTTTACGCTGTTTACAACATAACAGAATATTTAATTCAGTATGCTTTCATTTTCATTTTTCATAATAACATTAGCCTCATCACAGTGTGTAGTAACATCGGGGACCGCGTTACCTCGGGTTGTACTCTCCGCCGTCACAGTGTGTAGTAATGTCGGGGACCGCGTTACCACGGGTAGTACTCTCCGCCGTCACAGTGTGTAGTAACATCGGGGACCGCGTTACCTCGGGTTGTAATCTCCGCCGTCAGAATTCTTCTTCTACACGTGTTCTATTTACATAAATCCAATGTTGTTACGGTCTCCTAAATTATCCAAAAATCTCACACAGTATAAGTGCTGTAGATGGAACTACATTTTATTTGTGTTGTTATGACTAAAACCTTGCCAAGAACTGTCTAACACTTTCCCGCGGCTGTTCTCCGACGTCCTCACAGTTAAAACATGAACAAATGCACTTTTAAAATTATTGAGTGCTTTAACAGACAAAAATAATAAATAAAAAAAATCATAATATAGATATAAGGAATCGATTATATTTTTTCAACAATCATGAGGTTATAACAACACCGGCTTTCTGGACATTCCTTAAGTGGCAAAAATTATCAACTATGTACATGTATAGCTTTTAATTATTAATCCTTGTCGATAGCATAATCCAAGACCTTTGTATTTAATAGACTAGACCATAACTTGTTGAACTATAATGTACAAATTTTCTCTTTCATGCAGATAACGTTCCCTACCCACTATGCCATTATGTGTGGAAATCTTTGTCGCTTAAATTGGAATATTGAGTTTTAAATGAAAGATGTAGATGTATTCATACAGGTGGACTCAAATTTGAACTCAGTCAATGTACTTTGTTTACTGTCTTTGTGTTTCAGCTGAGCTTTACCGAATCCCTTGTTACAACAGTGGCAAAGTTAATGAAAAATAACCCCAAAAAGATGATGGTTGAATGGATTAGTGTTATACCGCAATTGCAGGCCATACATCCTGATACCGCTGCAGTCATTCTCAAGACAAATGAGCCAAAACCGAAAGGCCCAGGCGAACCGTACAGCCTCTTTACTCCATTTCTCGGTGAGATTACACGCAGGTGGATGATACCTTGTCACTATTTGACACACAGTATTTGTTGTCGTCATTTCTGCAATATTTGCGACGAGATGTCATATAAAATTGAATATATCAAATGAGTTATGAATTACAAATAAATGAAGGGAGCCGAAGGGAAAAAAGGTTTAATAAATTAGATACAATGTGAACAGGGTTGTAGGAATTTGTGGTTTTAGATTGAATATTAACATTCTTAAGACCAAATGAACCAATATTTATGATGTCTTAAATGTGCATGATATAAGATGGAAGTAAGAGATTTGATATGTTTAAGTTCTTACTATTTTATGACCTTTACACTGAACTTTGTTAAATACTGTTTCATAAATTGGAGTATATTGTCAATAACCAGATTTATGTGGACTAAAATCGAGATGTCATATCAAGTGATGAAATATTCAAATCGTAATATTAGATTCGGTTACACGTAGGCAAAGTATATAAGTACTTTACGAAAGTTTTCTGTCAAATATATTTAAAACTTTTCAAAAATCTTACCAAGGTGATGGCTTAGTGACCAGTAATGGATCAAAATGGGAACGGAACCGGAAGCTGATCACGCCAGCTTTTCATTTTGATGTTTTGCGCCCCTATATAAACATATTCAATGAAGCAGCGGACATTTTGTTGGTAAGTAAATCAAGCAAATCGACTCTTTATCTCACGAAGAGTTCCGATGTACCAATTGATTACAGTTAAAAAGAAATGAACGGTTTCGTTAGTTACCTACTAATTATAGCAATAACAGACTCTCAAGTCCTCGTAATTTGATGCCTGTAATTACACAGACTATACCGATACATGTATCGACACATGTTTCTGTCATTTGCAGATAAAAAAGCAGATACAGTCATTCTCTGCATTGTCGCTATAAAACCTTACCAAACAAAAGTGATCAGATGCCAAATTGATATGTTTGTGTCAAAGTGTTTTGTTTTCACAATATCGGTTGGGTTGTAAGGATGCCACTAAATTCATATGCAAATCTTACAATTTTGGACTTGTGTCGAAATATTAGAATTTAATACAAAACGTTGCATAACAAATACATGTTTATTATTTTCAAAGTAATAATTATATATATATAAAAAACAACTGCGAACTACTTCTTGTGTTATTATTATTATTTTTATTATTTCCGGACACCGTAAAGCGGTCTTCATGTGTTAGCCAATCAAAACGCCACGTGATTAAAAAGTAGTCCCAGTGAAAGGTCACTGTGTCAACCAATCAACATGCATTCAGAGTGTATTCCACGAGTGGTATAACTGAATGTTATTCAACAGGCTTAATGATTATTCCATGCCTAGAGAGTTTGATAGCACGCACCTATTGTGGTAGAAACAGTATTTATTGATTCAAAAGGATAATAAAACAGTACATAAACAGAATATTATAAAGAATTCGAAAAGACGTACTTACGTACTTATAATAATCCGCATTCTCTTTGAAACTTGCATGACAAACAGAAAATATGTCACAGTGAGCCACATACATACATCTTATTCAATTTGTCGGCAATTCTGTAAAAATAACAGTACAATAACTTTCCAGTCAAGGAAGTTTAATGCTGTAATATTAAACCTGTATTTCCTTTTTTTTCATTTGGTTTCATTAAATCAATAAACTTTTTTTTTCTGTTACAGGACAAATTCGCTACGCAAATGTCGGAGAGTGCTAACAGTGTTGACGTTATGGATTCCTTAAACCTGGCTACCTTGGATATTATATTGCGTTGCTCTCTGTCTTATGATGGAGATATCCAGAAACGGTAATGATCCTCCAATTAGAAATTCTTGCGAATTCCCTGTGTATTAATATTTGGACAAATTGACATTAGTTCTCCTTTTCATAGTGTTAACATTTCCTTATTACTTTCTTACAGCGATAATCATCCTTATGTTGAAGCCGTTCACGAGATTTCCAGACTTACTATGGAACGTATCAGGTAGGAGGGACTACTAACCGTTACACCTCACTATGGTTATCGCAACCTATGGTGTAGCCGTATCTTTACACTATATATATCATATAAATGAACATGACATTTTATTACATACCGTTATCAAATCAATAAGGCAATGTAAATTTATACATGCATTACCCTTGCTATATGAAGATATGGATTTTTGTTCACCAGAGGCGAGACATATTCGCCAGTGATGAAGTCGGACGGTAACGTGAAATGTCAAGGGTGATCATGTCCATTTCTCCCCAGAGCAAGGACAATGCAATGTTTACCATGACGAAACAATAACACAAAATCATTTTGACTAAAATCTCACAGAGCAGTGTCAAATATATATGGTGCAAAATGTTAAAATTTAATATTCTCTCGACCACCTTCCTCCGAGAAGTCTTCAAATCATTTCATAGCTGACCTTGTTGCTTCCTTGGTGTACAGAGCGTCCTTTAATGAAAGCATGCTATCTATTTCTTCCTCATTTCGAATTTGAAGAATTTTCTATTCATTCTAAGAAAGCAGAAAAGAATCTAAGCGACAAATAAGTGTGGGAATAAGCAGTTAAGTTGTTGATGTATCCTTATGTCAGGAAGACGGCGCTATTTTGAATGGGCTACTCAATGCACTTAATCCCCCCCCCACCCCCGTTTTTCCCTAGTATGTTTTGCTCGTAAACCTGTTATCAAATTATTGTTCATCAACAAGTGCAATGTATATTGCAGAAGTACAATAAAATGACCACTTTTTTACCTTCATTTGTTTATTGACAACTGGTCGCATTTGTTTATTGACAACTGGTCGCACTTAGAACTCTAGGGAAAAGACTAATAACTAATCAACACTCATTGTCTGCGCCAGGAAGAAATCGATTGCGATGTCATATTATGGACATATAGCTATGACGTTAATTCATAAATAGACCATTTACATGTCTTGTGTAAGGAATGAGCCCATTTTTCAGAACTTGGGGAAACACCAACCGACACCGAAAA